>NC_084641.1:37777032-39277032 GCF_019802595.1 Syngnathoides biaculeatus
TCTCCCCTACCGCTACTTTACAGTCGGTAACCTCCTTCAGATTACATCGTCTGCACAAAATATAATCCACCTGCGTGCTTCTACCTCCGATCCTGTTGGTCACTCTATGTTCCTGCCTCTTCTGGAAAAAAGTGTTCACAACACCCATTTCCACCCTTTTTGCAAAGTCCACCACCATCTGTTCCTCAAAGTTCCTTTCCTGGCTGCCATACTTACCCATCACTTCTTCATTGACCCATTTTCTTTCACCAATATGTCCATTAGAATTTGCACCAATCACAACTCTCTCTCTGTCTGGGATGCTCAGAAGCACTTCATCTAGTTCCTTTCAGAATTTCTCTTTCAACTCCAAGTCACATCTTACCTGTGGGGCATAGCCGCCAATCACATGATACATAACACCCTCAATTTTAAATTTCAGCCTAAACACTCAATCTGACACTCTTTTCACCTCCAAGACATTCTTAGACATTCTCTTCCTTTAAAATAACCCATACTACTACATTTCTCTTCCCATCTACTCTACGGTAAAATAATTTAAACCCTGCCCCGAAACTTCTAGCCTTACTACTTTTCCACCTGCTCTCTTGGATGCAGAATATATCAACCTTTCTTTTAACCATGTCAACCAATTCCTGAGCTTTTCCTGTCATAGTCCCAACATTCAAAGTCCCTTCACTCAGTTGTAAGCTATGTGCGTTCCTCTTCTTCTTCTGCCGACGAATCCAGTTTCCTCCTCTTCTTTGTCATCGACCCACAGTAGCTGAATTTCCACCGATGCCCTGCAGGTTAATGGTGCCGGGGGCGGTCGTTGTTACATCGGGCCACGACCAATCCGCTATGGTATTCTTTAGATGAATGCTCATATTTGTTTGGCACAGTTTTAAGCCAGATGCCGATCCTGACGCAATCTTCTGCATTTATCTGGGCTTGGGACCAGCCTTCATATTGCACTGGCTTGTGCCCCCATAGGGCTGCCTTAAACATTGTGCAATATAATATATGAAGAAGAGAATCAGTGAGTATTGTAATATCTTTGGTTACAGTAGTGACTTCCTTCCTGTCTTTTACACAAGTACACAAACAGTAAGCATTTACTATTCTTTAATACAGACAATAAAACCCATAATATACTTTATTAAGCTAAGAAAAATAATGCATTTAAAACAAGAGCCCAAAAATGTTAGTTGAGCTGTCTACAATACATTGAGGCAGATCACAAATGAACATGGAGACATATCTACACAGTACACAAACTTGAAACAACAGCAACAGAATAAGGCAAAAGTAAATAAATAAAAATACAGCTGTATGTGATATTTCAGTGTGTAACGTGTCAATTGCTGGTGAAAATGCTGGAAGAATTCAGTCATTACTAAGTCTAACTATGGCAAACAGAGATGCTCATACTGCCGGTAAGATGTAGTGTGATGTTTAGGATGAGATAAATACATGTAAGATTGGCACTCTGTCAGGTTTAAATTTAATAGATTCAACACAGCTCTATAGTTACACTGGTAATGTCGTATAGTAGATGATGCTTCCTTGCGCGCCAGCAGCGTGGTTGTGATTTTTGGTCAGTGCCCCAATAACTACCCTGAATGAGAAATACAGTGGTGGGTTGTGTCAGGAATGGAATCTGCTCTTACAAACTGTAAAACAAAATTCTGACAGTGATTTGATGTGATAACCCCCACATGGGACAAGATGAAAGTCAGAACACGCACACCATTAAAGAAGAGTGTTCAGTCTGGTAATTTTCAACCAAAAGAAAATATACAGTGAGTGAAATAAGTGGGGTTAGGGTTAGGGTTAGGTATTTCACACTTCACCATTTTTCTCACTAAATATACATCAAGAGGTGAAGTCTGGGCTTCTCTGCTGAAGATACTGCCCCTGTGATTGGACCTCGGATAAGCAGCAGAAAATGGATAGATGGATCGACAGGTAAAAAGTATTGAATATGCTAAATTCCATTGAATGTTTGTTTGTTTGTATTGACAGCTTCAAGGTACTTCCTGTATGGAGAAATCAGTAACATGTCTTGTGTGATTATGGCCCATTCCTCTCCATAAGCAGTATTCAAATCTTGAAGTTTCTGTGGGTTTCTTTTATGGGCTATCAGTTTCAGTTCGTTCCATAGATTTCGCATTGGGTTTAAGTCAGGTGATTGGCTGGGGCCAATCTAGCTATCTTTTTTCTTTGAAACCAACTGAGTTTCCTTAACAGTATATTTATGGATCTTTATACTGTACTTGTTTCATTTTAAACATCCCCATACAAACCCAATTCCAATGTGAGTTGGGGCATTGTGTTAAAAAGAATACAATTATTTGCAAATCAAGACATTTATTATTCACACTGATAAACATTGTTTTTAGCAAATAATTAACTTCTGGTACTCGAACTCTCTAACTGGGATCTGAGGGTTGACGGAAATCCAACTGAAAAGAAGATGTCTTGGTAAGAACAATTTTCTTATGAGGAGTGATTGTCCATGGGAAATCTGCGCGAAGGTGCGTCACAGTCTACACGAACGTAACGTGTAGGAAGTACAGTTAAATTCCACATAACGAGGGCAGACTCGTCTGTATAAGTTACAGTTAAATTCCGTGTAACGAGGGCGGACTCGTCTGTACATTAAAAGGTAAACGAGGGCGGACTCGTGTGCATTTAAATTCCGTTAACCATAACGAGGGCGGACTCGTCTGTGTAGGTTACAGTTAAATTCCGTGTAACGAGGCCAGACTCTTGTACGTACTTCAATTCCGTGGAAAATAAAATACAGTCTGTATAAAATAACATCTAATAAAACTGCAGTATAAACCATGTGTGATTGCGTAAACGAGTGTTTGAGAGACGGGATTGGAAGTGACGACTTGTTTGGATGAAAAGACAAGATTCCTCCGCCCTTCTGGGTGGAAGCCTGAAGAATACCAAGCAAGAGTATTTACCAGTCACTCTGTCTTATACAAAAACGCCAACCGTAGTACACGACAGGTGTAGTGTGTTGGCTCCAAATTCGCAAAATGGGGAAAATATTAGTAAACAAAAGGAAAGGGACAACTTAACTTGCAAGGATTAGAAATTTGTCGAAGCACAAAGACCAGATAAGGTAAAATAGTTTCATAAATATATAACAAAATCCACTAGCCACCTTAATTTGCTAAAAATATTTCAGTTGAAAAATGACAGATTGTAGAAATAAAGGTGACCTTACTAAAAGACTTAAGATAGGTATGACAATATCTAATGGTGGTTACAAGAAAGGAAGGAGACAGAAAAAGGAAAGAACAAAATAATGAAAAGAGAAAACCAACCACACCCCTCTACCCTGACTTACTCCACCACACAGAATGACTTGATCAGACGGAAATGACTTGAAATGGTCGTAAAGACTGGGAGGACTACTATTTCCCGCGCAGACTGCTGCACAAATGACCAACGTATCACCAAGTTAGGCGACTTGTAACCAAGGATCCAAATAATCAACCCCGACACACAAAATGGCACCGACTTGACTATTTAGTGTAGAGGACTTGGACTATGGGTGATGTTAAAAAAGGCTGTGGAAGATACAACTTCATACAAAGCCGACATGAATCAATTTGTAGAAGATATGGAAAATTTGAAAATTCAGAGAGCAACCCAGCGTTTTACACATAGAGCAAATTACATTAAAATAAGAGGAGAAAAACAAATGATAATGAGCCTTTTGAGGAATACAGAGTGAGAATGATAACTGTATTCAAGATTTACAGTGGCCTGGAGGAAGATGGAGAATAGGCCATTTCAACAGCAGTTGACATGCGCTCCATGCAGGTTTAAAAGACACAAATTACAGCTGGGTTAACAAACATTACATTGGCCTGATTACTGACACATAGGAGGAACTTCTCCATGTGGAGAACATTCTGAAAGATAGAAAGAAACAGACAAGCTACAACTTTTATGGGAAAGACACTGCTACAGCAAGCAGAACATTTCCTAACAGAACAACAGGATAAGATAAATGAAGACTTTCTTAATGTAACAATGTGGTAGAAAAAAAAAACTCCAGGCCCAGATTTTCATTATGAAAATAAACTCAACAAATACGCTCCAGAAAAAAGAAGAGAAAAAAAAAATAAATAAATAACAGTTGATTATCTGCACACAGATAATCTGGGGACGGCAGCCACAAGGTTCAGACTCCCACAGGCCCTGGAAGACAGATGCTTAATGTTGCCACATGTGTCACTGTTTAAACCATATGACACACACTCAGAGTGGTTGTGAGGTTTCATCAAAAGAGACCAAACAGCAACTAATTTGAAACTAGACGAGGAAAATTTGAAAAGTACAGTTTAGTGCAGGCCGTCACCTTCATCAAAAGTGACACGGGATCAACAGAGGAAGAGGAAAAACAATTTTAAAAGAAGTCTCAGAATGCATATGGTCAATAGGACTATCAGATCTGGGACTCATTTTGGGAGCGCAACCTGTACAAATTAGACCTAAAACAGAATATAGGCTATTTATGAAACAATATCCATTAAAACCAGAAAAAAACAAGGAAAAAAAACACACCCCCAGCAGGAGGTTGGAGAACGGTTCAAGACCTCCAAGCAGTAAATGCTGCTGTTAACACAGTGAGCACCTTGTGTCCCAGACAAACATACACATTGCTGAATTAATTAAGACGAGATACAATAGTTTTTACAGTAATGGATTGAGTTGCATTTGCATTTGAAGCCAAAAATACACATTTACCAGGTTACCTCAAGTATACTGTGAAAGGCCAACAATTTATTCACAACTTATGACGCTAGTATGTCCACATTTTAACTATCAAGTGTCAATCAAATTCTACTTCATGAAGATGGTGTATCACTCCACAAGGAAACTTGCAAAGTGATACAATAGGATTGTTAAAACATTTAGCACAGGAGGGACACAAGGTTAGCAAGAACAAGTTAACAACAAGATAAGATCTTAGGACACAACCTTTTTGCACAGCAAGAACAATTTTAGATGATAGAAAAAAAAGTTGGACTTAATGTACCAAAACCACAAACTATGCAGCAATAACTGCACCTTTGTCCAAATTAATGTATGAGGAACACCTCAAAATGACATCATTGTTAAAATTGACAGAAGAATCAGAAACTGTTTTCTGTGAGGTAAAGAAGGAACTAGTGTCAGATTATAGCAAATCCTTTATGTAGATACTAGATTGTAAAGGTCATTTTATGACCTCAGTTTTAGTGCAACTTAGAGACTCAGTGTAGCATGTGCATTACCCCAGTATGTAAGACCAGTTATTGTGACATCTATTGCTGTAGAAACAAGTTCAACCATAGTTTTGCTCCATCCTCTGATTCTAAAGAGTACTGTCACTGCACTGCGTACTGAGACAAAAAAGCAACGTCGAACCCAGCAACAATTTTTACCACATTATGAGAAAGTCATGAGGATGGTGCAAAACATGATTGTCAAAAGTTCGCAGAAATATGAGCCAAAAGTAGAAGTGGCCTGAGAGATCAGCTTTTAGAAAGAAGAGAAGTGCTATTGTACATGGCTCATCTATGAAAATGCAGGGTATGGACAGCCAATATACATTTGCAACAGTGCATGTTTTTGCACAGCACGGGAAGAAAAAAAATAGGGGGATGAATTCATCCACAGCCAAAGTAACATGCGAAATTGTTTGATTTAATTATTGCAATGCAAATGACAAAAAATTTTTAGTGTAAGCAAATGCCTTTCACATACATCAAACAAAGATATGATTTCATTGGAAAATGCTTTTGCTGATAGAATACTAAAGGAAGCTGCTTTAAAAAAAACAAAGATAAATGACAAATTTAGATAAAGGACACATTAAGTACATATGTGCAAGTACAAGGGTGCTGAGGATGTGCTGAGGGAGGACATGAAGGCAGTGGGTGTTAGAGAGGAGGATGCACAAGATTCGCTTAGATAGAAAAAGATGACACGCTGTGGCAACCCCTAATGGGACAAGCCGAAAGGAAAACAAGAAGTGCAACGTTACAAAAAGACATCTATGTATGACCAGACAACAAACCTATCCTATAAATAGCTATGAGCTATGATTTTGTCACATATCTCAAACAGGAGGGATATGAGTCTATACAATCAACATTATATAATTTATGGATTAAATTTTTATTAAAAAAAAAAATGTAGGACAAGGTGATTTGAGCCAATTTCGAGGACGGTTCCTTACACCAGAATATCTGTTTAAAAACTATCCATGAGTCTATTGAATTAAAAATGAAGGGAAAAAAAAGGGTTTGGTCATGATGGATGCCTTTTCAAAATGGATAGAACTCTTTCCAACTAAACATGCCAACAGCTTTAAAAATAGCAGTAAGGAATAGTTCAGTTAATTTGACTCATTCTAAGAATGTTTTTGATTTTGAAAACATTGTTAATACCAAAAACTAAATTGTTTGTTGACCATTTGTAAGACAGCTGTTCTCATTCCCAGTGCCAAAGTCGCTGTAGTCCGGTTACAAAGGGGGTCGTGGTATTTAGAACCCTTCCGTCTCAACTTCGGTGAAGAAAACACCCCGACTGAGGCATTTAGAGGATTGAGTCTGCTATCATAATGGCAACTAAACAGTTAAATTTTTTATTGGGTGTTGGATTTTATTTTTTCTGCTCGAGTGGTACCTGTGGAAACCAACCAAGGTCTTAGAAAACAAATTTGATAACTGCATAGGAAAAAAAAAAAAGAATTTGAGTAAAATACATACTAAATTAGATGTAGAAAATTGGTTTCAAATTGCAACAGGCATTTCAAAATTATAATTGGGTTCTCATGGTAGAAAAAAGGTGTCACAGTGACGCAGCTGTAAGGCTTTGGCCTCACAGTTCTGAGTACTGGGGTTTAGTCCCAGTTCCTCCTGTATGGAATTCCATGTTTCTCCAATGCCTGTGTAGGTTTCCTTTGAGCGCTCCAGTTTTTAACATTGATTGGACACTCTGGAGTGTCCCTAGGTGTGATTGTGAGTGCGACTGTTGTCTAATTGCCACATACAGAAATTTGATGGTGATGCGGAGGTATAAATTGAAAAAAAAAAATGGAACAGGTTACTGTGCTTCAATAACTTAATTATTGCCATTTGTCTGTTCATCCTATGTCTGTTTATGATTTAACATCTACTGTAGATGCAGTTTTACCCTTGGTCGGAGGAGAAGCGGTATGGGAACGACAAGTGTTTTAACATCGACGCCCCTGATGTTCCAAGTGAGTATAAATTGGCTGATCAATTTGGCAGCAGGATTTGAATCCTCAGGTTGTTGGCGTACAACCAACAAAAACGTAGACAGAATCAACCCCATTCATTACAACGTACAAGAATTGGGCAACTGGACACAGAGAGGGTTTGGAACTGTGCGTGAACAGTTATCTGCTCATTTATGGCATTCCAAAGCGGAGTCGCTGTTGACAGGTTGGCTGAGAGAGGAGAAATCTGTGCTATGTTCGGAGAACAATGTTGCGCAGTGAAAGCCAACAAATAGCTATGAAGTCATTCCACCGAGGGGCTTCGAACCCTTAACGGCTCGTTCTGGTATTGACACCTCCGTGTGAGAGACCTGGATGAATGCCTTTGGAAAATGCACAGCTCTGTTGTCCTCAAATTTGGTATCAAATGCTGTTTTTCCAGAAATTTTGACCTTGTGTGGATGTTGTTGGATTCCTTGTCTGCTTGCTCTCATTGTGAAACTTATTAACAGTGTTGTCACCCACGAACGAACAGGTGGCGGAGATGTATCCTTTAATGGTGAAGAATGACCGTGACGACGATAACGATTTTCTATTCTCCGTGTGCGTTTATTCCTTTCCATAAAAATGTATTCGTTAAGAGAAGTTGCAAAATGATATAATAATTTGTGCAATTACATAATAAACAGGGGGAAATGTTAGAGTTATCGTTAATATATTTATTATGGACTTGCAACAAAGCCAAAGGATCATCCTTGCTTCAAAGAGTCTTGTTCACAGGACGAGCTCCTACATACAGATGCAACAGTATCTTCCTACAAGTGGCCAAGGACAACTCCATCATAACCAAAGAATGTGCTAAATCATCATCGTACGATGTGCCACATCATCATCCTAGAATGCACCTTTGTTCATTTCATCTGCTCACCCCTACTTTTGACCTTGTCTGTTTCTAATAAAAAAAGAGTACATGAAAGGCTGGTTCAGAACGTGTTGGGCGAGCTCCGAGGGCCGTCCACGAATGAGCTATGGCGGCGGGCTATGAGCGAGCTCCGGCGGCCGGGCTACGAAGCTCACTCAAAACTGCTAAACGGATTGTCTGCACAACCATACCCACCCTTCAAGACTGGGCTGCGAGCAAGCTCTGGGGCCCAGCTGCAAGTGAGCTCCGGCGGCCATGCGAGCTGTTTGCTTGTGGCTTGCCACCAGAGCTTGCTCATGGCCGGCCCTCAGGGCTCGCTAACTCGCTCGCCGCCAGGCCACGGGGCTCGCTCGCTCGTGGTCAGCCGGAGGTGCTCCAGCAGTGGCGCTCCGTGAGCAAGCTCCAGGAGGCTTTGTTTACGCACATATGTCCCATGCGTAGCCCTCCGAGTAGTCAGTCTCCACATTATTTCCGTCCGAAGAACCATCCAAATATTCAACATTATTGACAGCCAGAGTTTCAAATCTGTACAGACGTATTCCTCCATCTTCCCTATCAACTGATACTTATAAATCCGTGAAATCAGCGCTGGCCATAATTGTGTAGGAAAGTAAGCGGGCCTCAGTTTGAGCACGACACGTCACATACGTGCACGTACGTCATGTGACTCGCCAAAATGGCAGCGCCCCATGAAAATTCATAATTGCCGACATAAATATCATCAACATAACCTTAAATGATATCTGATATCTTTATTTTAATAAAGTTATAGTACCAATGACATGACCTATCTGCTACATACTTTCAACGAGTGGACATCCCATTTAAGGCCGAAGTCGATGTTTTCGCTGATAAGAAAGTGGACTGTTAATTCACTTCCGCTTGTTTTGAACAACTGGATATACACATGGACTGTATCTGGTGAGTAAGTCGTCAAGATTTATATATAAAGTTTGGAAGCGTATAAATGTCTAGACGCATATAAATACTTTGTTGCTGGATCTGTTCTCAATCAGGAATAAATCCCACATAGTGATGGACCGACTCAAATTTTTTCAATACGAATACCAATGTTTAAATAAATGACCCCATGTTTTACACAAACTCGCATTCATTAACTATGATTGGGAAAAAAATTTAGGACAGGGCGTCGTCTCCTCCGTACACGGAAGCGTATCGGTGATACATGTAAACATCTCTGTGAAATGTTTTTGTTGTTTTAAATACACATTGTTCTCAAATGAGTCAACTCGGCATAAATAAATGATTCTTGCTAATTTGAGATTAAAAAATATTTCTATTTCTCTGTGATCGCTCCACAGGGGTATTTGGTTGGGCACCATCCATCACGTTTAATTGCCGAAATCCATCGATCTTTTCTTTTCAGCTGGTATGCTATAGGATTTCTCTGAATATCTGTCTCGTCTGTTGTGACAACCAACAGCAAAAAAGGTCTCAGGCATTGTAAATATTCGCCTCCGGTTCAATGTCTCCCACAATGTCAAGCAGCTTTGTTTGATCGGCAACATAGCACCGTGAAAATGGTGACGTCATGTGCACGAGCTCTTGATGTCAGGGCAGGCCATAGGACACGCTTGTCCTGGTCCCTGTAATTGTCAGAACAGAATCCCTCAACACACTAAAATAAATGCTCAATGATGGCATAACATTTTATTAATACTGTTAACACATTACAATCTTACATAAACTATTTAACACTTTAATTTTAACTGTTTTTCCATTAAATATTTGTGCATAAAACATTTGTGCAGAGTAGTTTATCAACTACATTACACATACTTGGCCAAGCCTTCAAAAGAAGCATCTGACTCATCTCCAATCCGAAAATGATCCATAGTACCTGTGGTGCATCATTGTGGAACTCATCATTGATCAGTTCCGGTGCCTCCATCATTGCATCATGAACATTCCATCTTGTTCCCAGAGCATGTCATCCTCTGTGCCATCCATGGAGTTTGTGGCAAAACATTTTTTCAATTCCAAGAGTTATGGTTCTGCAGCGCAGCCTTAAGCCCTCCATTCAGCTACAATCTGTAGCAGCTTTCCTATGGAGCCAGGTCCCTAATGGGCACATTTATTAAAAAATGCAAGCATTTCAATTGTGTGCACCCTCCCATTTTTTTTTAATGTGCCTATTTCGCTCATACTACGTAGTTTGAGCTCATGTTGTTTTGAGCTGCCACACTGCTTCCAGGTTGGCCGCGTCATCGGCAGGAGCAATGACACATTTCTTTTAAAAGCACAACTAGCCCTTGTAGTCGACATTATTTGTCTTCGTTTAAGTTAAGACAAACTCACGGAAAGTCATTTCTGATGTTTGGTGCAGTAGCAACAAATATGCTATGCTAACGATCGTAAAATGCCAAGTTTCTCCGAGGAGGTCAGAGAGTTGAGGTTGGTGGCACACATACTGTAAACTATATAAAATGTGTAACATAAGACATGGAATATCATATTGAAATGTATACCCTTTTTTTACCACTCTATGTACCTGTACACAACTATACAATGTGATTGTATTTTTTATTTTTCATCCATACCTAAATATAATGCGTTCTATTGACTTTTTGAAAATATTTTTAAATAAATTTGGGCAGTATATATGAGAAATTACGGTACATCTTTGCTGGGCTTTTTGGAGGATGGAGTTGATGTTGGTCTTCCACTTGAGGTCCTGTGAGACTGTAATTCCCAAGACCTTTAAGGTCTCGACGTTGACACAAGACAGTTGGACAGCGTGAGGGGCAGCTGTGGTGAAGGATGGCGCCTGAAGTCCACGATCATTTCACAAGTCTTTCATGTGCAACGCCAGGTCGTGCTGGTCGCACCACAGCTCCAAGCTCTCCACATCCTGTCTATATGCAGACCTGTCACAGTCTTTGATGAGGCTGATGACTGTGTTGTCATCTGCGGACTTCACGAGTTTGATAGCTGGGTGCCTTGAGCTGCAGTTGTTTATGTAGAGGGAGAAGAGCAGAAGGGAGAGGACACAACAATAGGGTGACCCGGTGCTGATAGTGCACATGGATGAGGGGGTGTCCCCCAGCCTTACATGCTGTGACCTGCCCATCAGGAAGTTCTAGTTCCATTGGCAGATGTCAGATGAGACCCTCAGCTGGAAAAGCTTGGAGGAGAGATCGGGGATAATGGTGTTAAACGCAGACCTTTCGTCTACGAACAGGATCCTCCCATAGGTTCCTTCACTGTCAAGATGTTCAAGGTTGAAGTGCAGACCCATGTTGACGACTTGAAATGGACACTTTCACTCCACACACCCACAAAACCTCCCCACATCATCATATTCCCACCTACAAACTGTAGGTCTGGTATTTAGGGTGATGTACAGTGCAATTGCTCCACCAAACCTGGTGTGCATTATGGCATCCAAACAGTTCAATTTTGCTCCCATCTGACCAGACTATATTCTCTCAGTATTTAACTGGCTTGTCCAAATTCTGTTTTGCACACTTTAAACAAGTTGACATACCTTTTTTTTTTTTTTTTTTAGCCCCAGCAATGGGGTCTTGCATGATGAGGATGCACGCAGGCCATGGAGGCGGAGTACATTACTCTTTTCCTTGTGACAGCAGTACCTGCTAATTTCATGTTTTTTTGAAGCTCTGTACAGGTGGACAGTATTTGAAATTATTTTTACACTTATCGGTCAGAAATCTTGCAAGCGGCACCTGATCAAAGCAAATTTATGGTGGTATGATGGGCTTTCAACTTACGTATTAAGGCCAAAATCTTGTTAACTGGAATGTTCAGAATCTCAGATATGCCCTGTAACCAATGACACCGTGATGTTTTGCAACAATTAATTTGCAATGGTTTTGAGACCGCTCTCTGCTCTTACCCATCAAGAGATGAGTCTTCACTCATATCTTGGCAATTAAACAATTTTTTCAGCCATGAATTCCGACTGAACTATCTCATACTCATTTGTGTTGACAAGGGGCTAGAATGCTGTTGGATTATTGATAGATTTTAGGTGTTGTCTTGGCTTTCCATGCCTTTTTGTGTTTCTCTTTCTTCAAGTGTTCAATCATTTTCTCCTGTGTCATTTCACAGTTTTACACAACTTAAGTTCTATGCTTATTTGTTCTACTTTCTTTGTATTAAAGGATTACTTGTGTTGTTCCCAGCATCTGGTGAAATGTTCCGATCAATAGCACCTTTGGAAGTACATTTAGTGAGAAAAATGTTGACGTGTTGAATACTTATTTCAGCTGCTGTATAATGTGCACCACAGATCACGATCCAATGGTCAAAATAACCCACCTGATCATTTCACATGGTGGGAGAAATGTAATTATGGAGACAAAAGTAGTCCATTCAATGACAGCATAGTCAGGGCAGTGTCTTTTAGGAGGCCAAACCCAGGAAAAACCCTCCAACAAAGCCACTGGACAAGATGATGTTTCTCTTTACAAAATCTGTAGCCTGTATGATGGGAGAAATTAGATAAATAACAGAGAAATCAGCAGAGTGGCAATAGATATCTTGGAAAATTGAACAATTAACAGAATGCTAAAAACAAAATGTTTGATTGCTTTTTCTCTTTTGCAGAGTTACGCGAGGTGATGAAACATTTTTAAGGAACATGCATTATATAGTACCACTTCAACCCACATTTTCACTAGCAATGGTAAAAAGCTCATCCTACTTTTATTATTCTTATGTTCAGCACTGAGTTGAGATTGCACATGTGGAATTTGGATTGGAGGTTTAAATTTGTTTTGGGATAAAAAAAAAAAAAGACTGGTTTGCATTTCATTTAAGTGTTCAGATTGTCTTATCTTTCTTGGTATGTTTTTCACAAAAAAAGGACATTTAAACGAGGGACGGTTGGGGTGCATTGAGTCACATTCAAGTGGGACTGTAGCTACAGTATTCTTATCCACAGAAAAATAAGACAAGAAATTTTACAAAATGTACAAGCATGAAGTAAAGCTTTACTCCAGATACCTTTACCTCCTCAATGGATGTGTTTAGCTCAGGGGCTGCTTTGTTTACTTTCTGCTTTAGGTGTTTCTTTGCTTTGTTTACATCCTTCTCCACCTTCTTCCAGTCCACCTGCACGTAGCCACTATGATTGGCAATCTGTGTAAATATGCACAATCTTTAGAATTCATTCCACCTTTTCTATCTGTATAATGGAACATAATTCAACAGTGGTGGCTTTGCATTAGTGGTGGTCTGGTACCCCTCCACATCAAGCAGATTTTTTTATATGTATTAAATTTTCACTTGACAATCAATTCACAGTCATGGGTTAGGGCAATGAGTTGGCATTTTCAAGGTATTGGGCCACTGAGCAATTTGATGTGATGCTCAAAAACACAACAACAGTGTTCGGAAACCAAATTAGCATATTTCACTAGTCAACAGTAGGATTTCATCTGCAGTCCTTCCAGTTCAAAACAAGTCCTTGTGGGTTTAGACACTGTCAACATTTTATGAAATAGAAAGTACTAAACACATTTTGAAACTGAAAAGAACTTGAAAAACGATTTGATTCATTCTGCTCCAACTTTGGAGTGTCTACTATTCAATTTAAATACAATCCCACCCCTTGTTTTCTTTCCTTCATGCAACCTCTCATTTATGGTGATATCAAAGTTATGCTGGTGTTAGTCATTCAAGTATAGCATTTATAAAATTGTTACGCTTTGCTTTTAATATGTACGTTTCCATTGTCTTTTAGCATTAGATAAAAGAAATGACCGAAGTTAGTCACTGCTTGGAGCAGACAAACTTCAAATTCAGAGTAAAATATTTTGAAGATATAACTTGAACTCTCATTTTTTTTCATACTAAGCTACAGTATACCAAAACTACATAATGTACATTGAAGAAAATGGGAATTTGAACACCCTGCTGTATTGCAGGTTTTCCCACTTAGAAATTATGGAGGGGTCTGAAATTTTTATTGTAAATCCATGTCAACTGTGAGAGAGATCATCTAAAAATAAAAATCGAGAAATCACAATGTATGACTTTTAAAAAAAAAAATGCATTGTTCTCAAATGAGTTCAATGCGTATTTAAAAAAAGAAAATTGTCTTTCGCAAGAGGTTTACGTAGGTTAACGTGTGGCTGCAACATGCAAATCCAGAAATCACAATGTATGACTTTTTATTGATTTTTTTGTGTGATACAGCTGCAAATAAGTATTTGAACACCTGAGAAAACCAATGTCAATATTTGGTACAGTAGCCTTTGTTTGCAATTACAGAGGTCAAACGTTTCCTGTAGTTGTTCACCAGGGTTGCCCACACTGCAGGAGGGATTTTGGCCCACTCCTCCACACAGATCAGACAGGTTTCTGGGCTGTCGCTGAGAAACACGGAGTTTCAGCTCCCTCTAAAGATTTTCTATATGGTTTAGGTCTGGAGACTGGCTAGGCCACGCCAGAACCTGGATGTGCTTTTTATAGAGCCACTCATTGGTTGTCCTGGCTGTGTACTTCGGGTCATGGTTATGTTGAAAGACCCAGCCACGACCCATCTTCAATGCTCTGACAGAGAGAAAGAGTTCTTCAAAATCTCACAATACATGGCCACGGTCATCATCTCCTTAATACAGTGCAGTCGTCCTGTCCTGTGTGCAGAAAAACACCCCCAAAGCATGATGCTACCACCCCATGCTTCACAGTAGGGATGGTGTTCTTGGGATGGAACTCATTATTCGTCTTCCCCCAAACACAGTTAAGTGGAATTATGATCAAAAAGTTCCATTTTTGTCTCATCTGACCACAAAACTTTCTCCCAAATGGTCATTGGCAAACTTAAGACGGGCCTTGACATGTGCAGGTTTGAACAGGGGAACCTTCCGTGCCATGCATGATTTCAAACCGCGACGTCTTGGTGTATTACCAAGAGTCATCTTGTAAACAGTGGTCTCAGCTTTTTTCAGGTCATTGACCAAGTCCTGTCGTGTAAGGCCTGGGATGATTCCTCACCTTTCTAAGGATCCTTGAGACCCCACGAGGCGATATCTTGCATGGGGCTTCCACTTCGATTGAGATTGTCATGCTTAGCTTCTTCCATTTTCTAATGATTCCTCCAACAGTGCACCTTTTTTCACCAAGCTGCTTGGCAATTTCTCCGTAGCCCTTTCCAGCCATGTGGAGTTGTACAATTTTGTCTTTAGTGTCTTTGGACAGCTCTTTGGTCTTGGCCATGTTACAAGTTTGCGTCTTACTGATTGTATGGAGTGGACAGGTGTCTTTATACCGCTAACGACCTCACACAGGTGCATCTGATTCAGGATAATACATGGAGTGGAGGTGGATTTTTAAAGGCGGACTAACAGGTCTTTGAGGGTCAGAATTGTAGATGATAGAGAGGTGTTCAAATACTTATTTGCAGCAGTATCACACAAATAAATCGTTAAAAAAAATCATACATTGTGATTTCTGGATTTTTTCTTTTTAGATTCTCTCTCTCACAGTGGACATGCACCTACGATGAAAATTTCAGACCCCTCCATGATTTCTAAGTGGGAGAACTGGCAATATAGCAGGGTGTTCAAATACTTATTTTCTTCACTGTATGGTCCTGTGTTACCAGAGTTAGTACAGAGTTATGTGTTTGATTTTACAATTATATCGTAGGTCACTGATGGTGTAGCGGTACACTTGTCTGACTTTGGTGCAGGCAGCATGGGTTCAGTTCACACACAGTGATGGTGTATATGTGAGTGTGAATATGTGCACTACAAATGACTGGCAACCAGTTCCGGGTGTACCCCGGTTCCTGCCCGATGATAGCTGGGATAGGCTCCGACACTCCCACAACCCTTGAGAGGGTAAGTGGCTCAGAAAATGGATGGATAAAATGTAGAGGTAATAAAAAGAAAAGTGTTGTAATTGTGATGTTGCTATGTAGTTGTGTTTCAGGCAGAAAGTTAAAAAACATCCATCCATCTGTCCAATTTCTGTCCCGCTTTGCCTCACTCTGGTCACGTGAATGCTGGAGCCCATGTCAGCTACCGTCAAAGGAGAGCCGGGGTACACCATGACCTGGTTGCCAGCCAATCGTAGGGCACACATAACCATTCACATCTACAGGCAATTTAGTCTTCAATCAACCAACCACGTGTTTTGAGGATGTGGGAGGAAACCAGAAACCAGAGTGCCGGGAGAAAACCCATGGATGCAAGGGAAGAACATGCAAACTCCATGCAGGTGAGGCTGGGATTTGAACCCTGATCCTCAGAACTACTGTACGTGGCACATGTTTACCACTCTTCCACCATGCTTCCATTAATATTGAATTAATCAACTATTTATTTCAGCTTTTTTTCCACACAGACGGTCATAAAAAAATCCAGCACTACTTGGTTCAATGCATGAACTTTATGTTAAAAAAAGAAATAGCCTGATTTAAATTAAAAAAAATCAATTTTATTATTCCTAATAAAGCAACCGCAAAGACGCTGTAAAATATCTGTACACCTATTTAATCAAAGTGTATTTATGACTTTTTTCCATGCCGCGATTGGTTTGTGCAAGATCTTTTTATTTACAAAAATTAACCCCAATAAATGCTACATTTAACCTTCAAAAAATAAAAAAGATTTAAAATGCAGATACTGTGAAATAAATCCACATTAAATATATAATTCTGATGGATCAAGAAAAACCGAGAAAAACACGATGAAACAAGGAAATTTACCTTATTTGGCGAATCTATTGGGGGGATACAAAACCAAAATGGCGGAAAACTTTTTCTTTTGGGGTCTGTATCACAATGGCATGAAAGGAAGAATTGTGCTTCAAAAGACCAGTGATTCTTTGGGTAAAGACGTATTCCGTTATCAGTGTACTGCGCAGTACAGTGCAGTGACAGGTATGAGATATTTTGTAAAAGTTATACGCGTACCGGCACACGATTATGTCCAATGAGCTTGGCACATGCGCCAATGCTTTGGTGTGCTGGAGCCTTTACTAAGAAAGAGTTTATTTGAACTTTAAAGTTACCCAGAGGAAATAAACTAAGTTTACAAGCACTTTGAAGAGGTTATGTTTACATGGAATCAAAAATAATTTTCAAAATTGTCACACTTTACACTTGATCATTAGTGTACTGAAAAAGAGTCTTTAGTAAAATAAACATTGCTTTTGGAAGACAAAATAAAAAAAGCGAATTTGAGTCATGTATATGTTTGTTCATTTCGGTATCTTACATCGTGGTTTGACTGCCTCCCTTAGGTTTCATATTAATATAAAAACACCACCACCCTTCGATAGAAAACTCGTGTGTTGCTAAGAAGAGAAGAGCAGCTGAGAACTGTGGTGTAAATCTAGCCCTTTCAATGACACCGAATATGATTCGAGGTCGATAGAAATATTAGTGGGGACACCCACGAAAAGGCATGTGTCTTGCCTGCAAAAGGAGGAACCCTCCACCGACAGCAGTGGCCGCGATCTTCCCAACTCTCTGGAAGACATAACCAGCACACCTGCAGGTATTGAATGGGAAAGAGACAAATGATGACTGGCAATTCAGACTTTATGGGTTCTGATTCTTAATCTGAACTCTTGAGTGTGATATGTTGATTGGCCATTGTGACATGACTAAAAATGAAAGTCAAAAGGAACTGTCATCCCCTGAGGATGACAGTCATTTGGGCATTTTAGTGGCTTTATTCCTACGAACGGTAAAATAATGGACATTCGTACCAGAGCAGCTGTCAGCCACAACCCACACACAAGTACTCCGCACAAAGATCCGCCCACCCAAGCCAACGTTGACTTTCAAATGTCCCTGTGCTTATTCGTTTAAAATGTACTCATAGAAGATGAAGAGCAAAAGTTCAGATACTACAGTACTATCTAAATACGTTTACCATCCAGTGAGCCCTCCCATCATGAGCTGGGTTGCCACGGAGTACTTCTCAGCTATTGGGCCCGAGTTGTTACCAAACACACGGCTCCACAATTGATGCTGCCGAGCATATTCTGTCAGATCCACCACCTCGTACAGCTCGTCTTCACTCTCTGGCTCTTCCCGGCCTGTTGAAAGGAATCGAAAACCAATCAAATTCACAGAGGAAAATTCAAGTGCGTTCGGTCGTCGAAAGGGGAGATTTTAACGCATAAAGGGTTAGGTGAAAGAGATAACCCTAACCCATCATAATAATGGGGCGCCGGTCAAATAGCTCCCGCAAATATAACATTTGAATTACGTCGCGCTTTCGTATATGGTCACAGCTATTCTATTTTAAGCAAACCCGTTGGTAATTCAAATGAAAATAATTACGAACCTTCCCTGACGTCCACTCTCGCCATTTTGGAGGGGCCGGAGAAATTCACAGGATGTTGACAATGTAAGCCGCGCCCACGCGATGATGCTGTGCCACGTAAACTCGGCAAATTTCGCATTAAAATATCGGAACCTTTCCTTTTTATCGGGAGGGGGTTCTAGGCACATTAAAACATGCTGTATTATCAAGTCCAAACATGAGGTGAAAGGCGTGGAAAAAGTCAAAGATGATGTAATACGGACAAATATTTGTCTTCATATTCACAACTTGAAATGCCTCTTATTAAAATGTGTTTTTAACGTAACACTGAGATTTGACCGATATATTCTCTGATTCGGAAATTTCTCGCAGTGTATTGTACTACATAGGAAGATGACGTATATTATGGAAGACCTTAAGTCATATGGTGGGATGCAGGCGCATTGATTGGATAAAAGAGAAGGTGAGGGCGTGCCTAGAACGGCGCGTGGGTTCGCTTCGGTGACACAATTAAAACAACTTTTATCTTCTCGGCCGAAACGCGTTCAATTGAGGCATATTTACACTTTGGATTATTTGTTCAAGTACTAGCAATTGAACCGCGGTTTAATCTCGTTTTGGGAAGAAAAATGTGACGTTTGAACATCAGATAGCGGAGCGCTGCTGTCCCCCGGAAAGGATTTACTACATCTATTCGCATCTTTTTAGGCGGAGAAAAAGTTTTTGATCTTTTGTTTTTGTCCGGTTCCCTCTATTTGATTTGGTGGAGCAAGACAATCGCCTCAGCTTTGGGATTTTCCATGCAATCCTGCAGTGTGTCTGTCGCCGTTGCTGCCTGCGCTGCTGCTCGGAGTCTCGGCTCAGCTTCAGATAGTGGTGATGAGGAAAAGAAAATGGCGGCGGGAAAAGCGAGTGAAACAGAGGAGGACTTTCCGACATTGACAGCCCAGGAGAGGGACACTTTGGCCGGGATTGACAGGTGGGAATTTTCCTCGCGTGTAGTCAACTTTAATGATTTTCTTTCCCTGCATCTCGACGTTTCAACCGAGGCGCTCCGCAACTAACGCCGAGCCCCCTATGTTGTCTTTTTGCAGCTCACTCTTTGGATTTCAGAAGCTTCATGAAGATGGCGCCAGAACGAAGGCCCTGTTGATGAAGGTAGCATACCGAAAGTAGAATTCACAAGGAAAGGTCGTTAAATGCATCTGGTCCGCGGGTCTTACTCGGCTCGAGTAGTCGAGTAAAATGCACAGCGTAGAACGGCTCCCTGAAAGCAGTTAGCTAACAAGCTTGTTAAGCGGCCCTCTTGCACGGTAGACCGAGGCCAGTTAGCATGCTAGCTTGATAGTTAGCAACCCTGCACCTGTGTTCATTCTGGTTCAGATTTCTTGCTTGGGACTATCCTCGTAACGTGGCTCTAACAACATCTTGCTGGTATGAAATTGTTCATTGGTGGTTGTGTTCTGTACTACCGAATGCTAACGATGCAAAATAAAATCGGCCGTTTCCCTCAGCCTGTCAAAGTGGACTTGGTGTGACTCGTACCACCACAACACAACGTCGTCACGGTTTTGTCCACCACGCACCTGTAGTCATTGTACTTTACTACGTGGAAGAAGTTGAATGTATTTTATTGGAGGGAGGCGTATCAAATCTAAACGCCAAAAAAAAAAAAAAAAAAAAACAATGTCCTCATCTGCTTGCATCGATGTCCGTGCACAAAAACAATACGAGCTGGCTCCAGATATAGGTGCACAAAATACTCCCCCCCCCACCACCTGAACGTTAGCTACACCTGTAACGAAAGTGTCAATGTTAAACTTGTGGTACTGCCTCTTGCCCACGGTTTTATTCATTGTGTCCGGGTTTGGCGTTTACAAACGTTTCACATAACGTTTAATAAATGGCTGTCCAAGATGGCGGGGACATGGCGGACTGGTGATTGACTCTTAATGTGTGGGATCGCTTCGATTTTTGGTGCGCTGAATACGTGTGTTTGCTGGGTTTTGTTGTGTATTAGGATTGGTTACAGTTGAAGTTTACTTCTCTTTTTTTAAAGATCCCTTTTAGTAACGTTGTCTCTCGATCGTAAAGCTTCATTTTACAAAACGCACAATCCACCCACACCCTACACACTCCTGAGCAAACAAAGCATAGAAGCTATCTCGTGCGCTTGGTCATTGAATAGTGCGTAATGTGTACAAATGTGTGATGCTCTCCTCTCACTTTTTAGGAGCGATCCACAAATTTCCTCGCTAGGTGGTGTAGGATACCAGGAGAGGCGAACTGCTCAATTTGTTGCACAGGAACAGCACATATGTCTGCAGCCGGCCCTGGACTGGACATTAAATAGTCAACGTGCTGGGTGATGAATACACTAGTTGTTGCAGAACTCATGTCTTTATCGTGGTTGACAGGTTAAAGCCAGGGTTTGTAATGGAGCAGGCATTCTTCATGACTGTGACATTGTGATTTATTTGTTCCAGCTTGTTAGTAGCAAATTTCTGATGGAACATATCATTCAGAATAAGGCTCGATTTATGCTGCAGATTAGCTCAATTCACATTTATTGCTTTTGACTCATTGATCCACTACCTATTCATGGATCACAGTTTATTAATGCCCCTATATGTTTTATTGCATTCTTTGCAACCCATCGCCTACTATTTGCTGAAGAACTCTATGAGGATCTTTTCTTCCTTTAACACCATAAATACCACAAGATGGTGCCAAAGCCCTGGTTAATTGGAAGAAAGTAATTGGTTTTAAGGAATTTAAGGAAGGAGATGGTTTTACAGACATTTTTTGTCCTTCCGATTGAATTCTTCTTTGGTCATCTATTTACATGTGATATGATAGATTCCGATTGTGTGTAAACATGCGCTACATTTCATTGGGACACTTGTGTGACAAGCGCACAACTTTGTAAACGTCACATAGTTTTTCAAGATCAGGGGCCAAATGTTATCCAGCACAGTAGTTTAGGTTGTTTTAATACTGTCATTAAAAAAAGTTGAATAAAAACAACTTATAAAGCATTAAAAACAAGATCTCTGTCACATACAAGCTCTCTGGATACGGCATATTTATGCAGTGTGTCAATGATGCATTTGCACATTTATGTCTCGATGGAGCTTGCACAGACAGAGCACTTCCCAGGTGTATTTCCAATGAAAATTTACTTCAGATCTAAAAAGAATATCCCAGCCCCATGAAACCAAATGAAATTCTATTCCCTTTTGGCCCGTTTATTATGACTCAGGTTTTCCGTTCAGTTTGGGCTTCTATACCGATTATTGTATAGAATAGAAGGCTTCATGTAAACCCATATTTTTTCGCTTGAATCAGATCTTTGTGTTGAAAGGTGCTAAGTTTTGTCATGGTTGTTTGTCTTATAAATGTTTTGTCATGGTTGTTTGTTGTGTTACAAAAGTGGTACATTTTTAGACTTTACATTGATTTGATTGGCTGATAATTGGCATTTTTTTTGCTGAATCGGATGATCAGTTTTTATGTAAAATTTGGCCAATTCGAGCAATGACATCATTGATCGGCTCTGAGAAAGAGACATTTCCTCTGTTTTGCCATTTTTCACAGTATATCTGATTTTAAAAGGTAGTTTTTTTATTTATTAGTATAGTTTTTTAGGTCTTTTGATTCAGTACTGTAAATATCTGACAGCCAAGTTATTAAAAAAAAAAAAGTCGACTCAAAGGGAGAGACAAGACGACTGAGACTACACTGCACGTAATGCACGGATCAGACTACACGCCAAATTTGCGCTTTCATGATTTCACTGTGAGACTACTGCAATAAAATCTGCCGTAGAAAAAGCAAGAAGCAGGTGATAAATAGGAAGCCATCTTGCTAGGACATTCCTTTTATATGTAGAGTGAAGAAAATTTAGTATTTGAACACCCTGCTATATTGCAAATTCTCCCACTTAGAAATCATGGAGGGGTCTAAAATTTTCGTCATAGGTGCATGTCCACTGTGAAGGAGATAATCTAAAAAGACAAATCCAGAAATCACAATGGATGATCAAAATCCCACAATACATGGTTGTAGTTGTCCTCTCCTTAATACAGTGCAGTCGTCCTGTCCTATGGGCAGAAAAACACCCCCAAAGCATGATGCTATCACCTCCATGCTTCACAGTAGGGATGGTGTTCTTGGGATGGAACTCAACATCCATGATCCTCCAAACACCGTTAGTGGAATTATGACCAAAAAGTTCCATTTTGGATTTATCTGACCACAAAACCTTATCCCACGACTCCTCTGTATCATCCAAATGGTCATTGGCAAACTTAAGACAGGCGTTGACAGGTGCTGGTTTAAGCACGGGAACCTTCCGTGCCATGCATGATTTCAAACCATGACGTCTTAGTGTATTACCAACAGTCACCTTGAAAACGGTGGTCCCAGGTCTTTTCAAGTCATTGACCAAGTCCTGTCGTGTAGTCCTGCGCTGATTCTTCACCTTTCTAAGGATCATGAAACTCCACATGGTGATATCTTGCATGGGGCTTGAATCTGATTGAGATTGAACGTTTTTCACCAAGCTTATTGGCAATTTCTCCGTAGCATTTTCCAGCCGTGTGGAGTTGTACAATTGTCTTTTGACAGCTCTTTGGTCTTTGCCATGTTACAAGTTTGAGTCTTACTGATTGTCTGGGGTGCACAGGTGTCATTATGCTAACAACCTCACACAGGTGCATCTGATTCTGAATAATATGGAGTGGAGGTGGACTTTTAAAGGCGGACTAACCGGTCTTTGAGGGTCAGAATTCTAGCTGATAGACAGGTGTTCAAATACTTATTTGCAGCTGTATCACACAAATCGTTAAAAAAATCATACATTGTGATATTTGGATTTATGTTTTTCAATTATCTCTCGCAGTGGACACTTCTTCAATGTACATGTGCAGTGACTTGTCAGTAGAGGCCAGGATTGGTCAAAGTGACTGTAAAGTCAGGCGACACGCGCGATCGACGTTTTGGCCACACCTGAATCAAGCGATGAGATGGATGAGAGGCTAATGCCTTTTTTTTGTTTAGCGATCAATGACGACAGATTTTGCGGAAGCTCGAACAAAAGTGGAAGTAGACACGTTAGACCAAGCATCCACAATTCATTCACAAATTGTGGTGTAACTTGCCTTGTGCTGCTTCAGAATCTTAGTTAAGGTGTGTTTGCCATTTTTCATTCATCGCTCTCAGGCCGCTCGCAACTTCACTCCATGGACCAATGTCCAGTGGTTGAACTTGCTTCATCAAGACTTCCATACTAATAGCAAGCTCCGAGTTAATTTGCTGCGCTTGTTTTTTCACGTCGTTTATCCGTTTGGAGGGTTCGCACGCGGCCCTAAAAGTCCCTAGAAACCCCTAAATTTTAGAAGGTGCATTTAGGGGCTCCTAAAAGTCCTTTAAAATCTGTGAAAACCGGTCAAGCCCCTAAAAAGGCCTTAAATTAAAAAAAAATCAAAGGGAGGACCTCTACCGCCAAAATTCTCCCTAAAAAAAATAAATTAATCTTTTATGTAAAAAAAAAAAATAGCGATCCGTCTGGCGTCCAAATCAGCCAGAAATTGTCAACGGAAGTCACAGTGTTGACAACTAGTCGCCATCTTGTCGATATTCCATTGTTTGTTTCCGTGAGTAGGCATTTCACTTCGTCTTCGTTATGACGTAGCGTAGTTCTTTCATCGATCCAACTTGTATCACGGGGAAATGCATTTTTCAAGAAGCTTGGGTTGAAAGTAAGGAGTTTGGGAGCTGGGTTCGTCAAGATCCAAAAGATCGGCACATGTTTTACTGCCATCTGTGCAAGCAGAGTTACCAGTTTGAAAAGATGGACGTCAAAGCGCTGGAGTCGCACCGGAAAAACAGGAGACACGCTGATTTGGCGAAGACTCTCATCTTCCGTTGGTAGGAATCTGTTTCTAAAATATCAAGATAGTGAAGCATCAACTTCAGGCAGTGGTACGAGCAGTGCACGCGCACTAGGGATCGCAAAAAAACACTTACTTTCATAACCGGTTTTAACCGAACAGCTGTAGCAAAAAAACGGTACCATAGTGGTGTTTACATAATTCACCCGCGGGACCTCGAGTTGGGGTGCGGGGTTCCACACGGACTGTTTTTGTTGTTGCTCTTCCGGAGTGACGAGTTCACAGAGTTCCCCCCATTATGCGAATAGTGTTTTGATGTCTGCCAATAAAACAAGTTTACTCCCATACTTTGGAGCGTTTCCTCAATGCCATGTTTGTTTCTTTGATTTAACTGAATGTTCTTTTGTAGTCCAACTTTACTCAAACAGCGAAACTTTAAAAAAGTGGAAAAGATGTTGAAAAAATAGCGCAATGTGGAGTACCGGAACCGGAAGAAATGATTGGAAATGTTAACGGATTTCGAAAGTCCGATTACGGTTTTGGTTTAAAAAAAAAAAAAAAAAAAACGAAAACCGGTTCTAACCAGTTATTTCTAACCGGTTGCGATCCCTAATGCGCACCTACAGTTGTCCAGCCAGAAGTCAGGCTTTATGAACGTAGTTCAATACACGAAGACTGACTCGTTAAAGGCAGAGATCGTGTGGACTTTAAAAGTGATCTGCAGCCATTAGAGTTACAAATCTTGTGAAAATAATTCAAAAGTGTTTGCAGTCATGTTCCCAGACAGTGACATTGCTAAAAACAACCACTGTGGGAAAGGAAGACTTCGTACCTGGCTACATTTGGCATCGCTACCCACTTTTCATCTCTACTGCCTCAAAGCCAAAAAAGCCAGAATAGAGACTGACATATCAACGCTTATTGAGAAGGCTGACAGGCTGTGTGAGGAGACAGAAGAAAAGAGGAATCTGAGGTTTATCACCGAGGCCAATGAACTCAGAGGCAGAGCAAAGGACAAGAGAGCCACTTTGGCACCTCTGCAGCAACAAATAGAGGAGGCACTGGGTAGGCTCAAGGAGCTAGAGTAGGGGTGCTGAAACAGACATCAGTAGAAGACATTTGTGTATATAGTTGCAATTGTAGTGAGAATCTGTTTTTCTGTATGCTGTTATGTGAAGACGTTGACAATGGTCATATTCAATGAGAACTACCACAAGGGGCGACAGGTGATCACTGTCACAGGTACTGAGATACTGGAACATTTGATGAACCAAGAACTGTTGATGGCACCATTGGGTGAGTCTTTTTTCCTTATTCTTGATTTCCCACGATGGCCCTAAATTTTTCGTGTCGGCCCTAAATTTTTTTCCGTGTCAGCCCTAAATTTTTCATGTCAGTCCCCTGACGATCGGCAGTCGGAAAGGACCATTGCTCTTCCAACTTGGGAAACCTCGCCTTGTTTCTGCAGAAGTCCAACTTCATTTTCTCGTCTTGGTGAATCTCGTGATCTTGAAGTCTCTTGCGACTGCTTGATTGCCATGTTTCTTCACATAACTGATAGTTTGCATATTAATGTGCTTTGTAAGTGTCTCTCTTAGTTGGTGCCGTTTTGGGTGGTCCTTAGCCAAAGCGATGTTTAGCACAAAACACATACCGGCATTATATACCTTCTAGGGGATGTGCCTTAAAGGAATATGCCACTGAACGATGAAAAGCCTTAATCTGATTGGTCATGTCATATGTATTGTGCCTTGAAAATTTGACGTTAATCCGATATCATTTAATGGTGTTTTGAGAAGATTTTTTATTGGCAATTACGAATTTTCATGGGCGTCACCATTTTGGTGAATCAAATGACTTAAAAACAGGAAGTGACGTATCCCGTGGGTAAACAAAGGAATACACGATCACGAACGGCACTGATTTCTCTGATTTATCCTCATCTGATGAAGAATTAGTGCTATCGGTTGATCAGGAAGACGGAGGAATACGTCCCTACAGATTTGAACCTGTGGCTGTCAATAATGAGTATTTGAACGGATCTTCGGACAGGAATGACATGGAGTCTGACTAGGCGCAGAACGTTCCATCACTGATCGTGTCGGAACAATAATTATGGAAACTTTCGACAAAGGTCACTCAAAGAAAAAAAACATGAGTACCGAAGTTTTCAACAAGAATGGAGAGCCTT
Organism: Syngnathoides biaculeatus; assembly: GCF_019802595.1. Lineage (NCBI taxonomy): Eukaryota > Metazoa > Chordata > Actinopteri > Syngnathiformes > Syngnathidae > Syngnathoides > Syngnathoides biaculeatus. Next base: position 37,803,545 of record NC_084641.1, read on the forward strand.
TGTGGAGAGGGAGGGTTCTGCTGTTTTTAAATTCACAGATGGGGAGTATGCCAAAGCATTCATACTCAACGTTGCCAATCAACATTTTGCTAACTTCGCATAAAGACAAGATAATCAAACAAATAGAAGACATGCCTTTGTTGGCAAGAACTGTTCACCGTCGTACCATCATGATGGCAAATCAAATTGAATTACGTTCATGATTAAGGATGGAAGTCTCAACGCCTTCATAACGTATGAAGCACAAGAAATGGCATTAATGGTAAGAAGTACTTTTATCATCATTTGTTAGCAACATCATAATGTTATTTAAAATAATTCATTCATTCAATAAATGCCCAAATACACCTGCACATATCTCGTCCGGCTCAGGGCGACCACACTTCGCTAGCCACTGGGTTCTTAAATGTTTCTTTTTCTTACTGGGCAGAATGTGCCACCGTGCCTTCCTCGGATTATTTCTATCCGAATTATGGCAAAATTTCGCGATACAATCGGGCATTTTTACGTGCCTGGTGGTGGTAGTACTGCATGTAATTACATAACGAATCAGCCATTATTTCTTTGTTTACGCACAAAATACGTCACAAGTAGGTCATGTGACTCGCCAAAATGGCGACCCCCATGAAAATTCATAATTGCCGATTTAAAACATTTTTTTCAAACACCATTAAATCATATCGGATTAACCTCAAATTTTCATGGTACAGTACATATTACATGACCTATCGGATTAGGGCTTTTCATTGTTCAGTGGAGTATTCCTTTAACCATTCTCTCTCACGCCCCTTTAACGTCCGCATGCTGTCCTCTCTCACCTCCCCTTCTCTATTTAACTAGCGTGTCAGCAGGAAATGCTCCCAGTCAATTGCAGGTTTTGGACATCGATGCATACACAAGGCGCTCTGCAATATCACGCGCCACGTCCATTTTGAAGAAAATTTGACTTCAATGCGCCTTCTAGCCATGAAAATTCTGTAATTTTTAGTAGTTTGAAAACTTGGTTTTAGCAATGTATCACATGATGTGCAGTCTTTGTTTCTTTGAATGTTTTATTTGAAAGAACGAATGTCTTCAGTGAATGTTATGAACTGAATCAGTGTATGAAATTTGTCCTTTGAGCTTGGTTGCCACCATGAGCGAGTCAGCTGGGAGCGGAAATTGAACCGCTGCAGTGTTAAGTGCGGTCTTGACTAGTCAATTACGACACACAGCTCTTGCAGCAGTGGAGATCTAATCATTTTTAAAAATAGAACACACTTGACACGCAAAAACGCAACACAACGGCAATTATATAAATATTTTGCAGTACGCGATGAACAACATTGTCGAGCCGGGGTGCTTTACTGTGTTGTCGTCGCACCGGCTGAGTGAGGCTTTGTCTGCTGCGTTCTTCAGAGCCGCTACCGTCCGCAAGCCCGATGCGCAGCCTTCGCCTAAGCCATGACCGGCGAACGCGGAGCCTCAGCCGGTGTGGCTTATTTTCAACGCCGTGGTGGCTTATAGTAGAGCCAAGCCGTGCTCCTTTAGGGGGTTGTCCATAGCTGCTGCAGTACGCGATGAACGTTGTCGTAGCATGCGGCTGAGTGGGGCATTGTGGCAGCGTTCTTCAGAGCCGCCACCGTCCGCGAGCCTGAAGCGCAGCCTTCGCTGGCGAAGCAACGCAGCAACCCGACGCCGTCAGATGCGCACACCCGCACATTTCATACGTGGATCTTTTCTTACGTCATGAGAGACTGATTACGTGGTCTGCCCCAAACTATTATTTTTTTTTATTAGCTGTATACACACCTACCTATCCTTTGGAAGCCACAAAGGTCTCGTCCTCTGCACCCGTGCAATCCATTTTTCATGACGAACCGGGTCTCTTGCAAACTTATGAAGGGTAAATCCATCCTCACAAGTGTTCAAGCAATGTCCAGCAATGCAATGAACCAGCATTTTGGCTAACACGAAGGAACAACGAGATACCTTCCCGGAGGTAAAACTTATGGAAACAAACGAGTCCACTTGAGGGCGGGTCTGTCCTTTACGTCACTTCCTGCTTCTTCTTGAAAACAAATCCCTCGAGAGGATTTTCATGGCAGGAGTTACAAAAACCTGTATACGTCAAAATCATGTTTTGTGGGGAAAAACCGCATGGGTCCATGTCGGCTGCCGTTTTTTTTTCATTAATAACAAACGAAAAATCATGCATTTCCTGACTGTGGCCCTTTAAGATCCTTCTTGAGGTTATCTAATCAGTGAATAACTTTACCGTTCATACTATAGTTGATTGAAAACAATTGACACATCAAATTGTCAAATTTTAATTTTTTATCACTTGGCCTTACATGGCCTTGACCTTTTTCAGTGTTAATACACAAGTCTTTTATTTTATTTTTTTTTTTTGCTTTTATACTCTATATGCACAAGTTTGTTACGTGCAAATTAAACTAATTTTTTTTTTTAAATTTGTTGTACTCCCGCGGTTGACAACACCTGCGTCGCATCAAATGACCGGCCCATTACCCCATGCGGCACCTCTGCATGCTTGCTGCTCACATGTCCAAAAAAGTTGCTGCTCAGAGAAAGCTTGAGAGATCAACGCTCGTGATTCTTCCTTTTTAGTCACATGCTGTGATGACGTACTCGTTGTTCCTCCCGGCTCCACATGCCAATTACGCCACGCCTTCTCGATCAATTTTGTAGCATAATGTATCGATCATATTGTTGGTTACCGTAATTTCTCGTGAATAATGTGACCTGAGGTATAATGCGCACCCCCAAAGTTGACCTAAAACATCAGGAAAACCCTTCTACCAGTGTACAATGCCAACCACCAATTTGCAGCTCTCCATATGCTCAAAATATATGGAATTTTCTGTTTATATTTTGCTATGTTTCTGCTTTTGCTTGTACTTGTATTGTTTTTTTCAAAAAATTGTCTGCACAACAATCATTCATAATCTTTGTGCATGTGCTGATGTAGCAGTAATATATATCTCTGGACAGGCCACATGACACACTTGTCCTAGTCCCTGTCATTGTCACAACAGAAGAAACCCTCAACCAACTAAAATAAATGATAAATGATGGTATAACATATAAATACTGTTGATAATGCGTATTAGTCTTGAATAATTTAGCGCGGTTTATCGTGAACTTTGTGCAGAAACATTTTTTTTGCATTAAATATTTGTGCATAGACCTTTGTGCATATTGGAGTTTATCAACTACATTATGCATCCTCGTCCAAGCCTTCAAAAGAAGCATCTAATTAATCTCCAATCTGAAGATCCATACTAGCTACCTTTTACTGCATTGCTGTGGAACTCATCATTGATGACTTGGTCCAGTTCTGGTGCTTCATCATACATCATGAATAGTGATCCCATCTTCCTTACCACAGCATGTCATCCTCTGTCCATGGCGTTTGTGGGGAAACATATTTTGAATCCCAAAAGTCATGGTTCCCATTATTCATCATTATTGTTAGCGCTTTGAGGCGAAGGTCCAGAGTGCCAATACCGCAGCCTCTTCCCCTCTGTTTGACTACAATTTGTAGCAGCTCTTCCTCCATCTCTGCAATCTGCGCAACTCTCCCACATCCCAAAATTCTTCCATTTGCTTTTTGATTATTTTCTCCTTTGTTTCCTTCCACAATCTCAACATTCAATTCAGCCACTTTTGAACTGCTGCGCTGCTTCGCGGTTTTCCACTTCTTCGGATGCAGTGATGACACTTTTCTTTTAAAAGCGGCTGCATAACTAGCTTTTTCCGACATTTTTTGTCTTCGTTTAAGTTAAAACAAACTCACAGGCAGACATTTCCAATGTGCTGTGCAGTAGCAACAAATATATTACCGTAATGAACTTAAAACGCAAACTCCCGCAGCAGGCCAGGAATCTTAGGTTGTAGTTACCACGGTTGTCTGATCCTTTCCCTTTGCGTGCCCTCAACTTCTGCTCCTGTACTTCAAGGTAGACAACGATGTCCACAAGCCTCTTCAACGCATCCTGGTTCTTTTCTTACCCATGTGTTGTGTTGCTCCGTGGCGAATTGCAGTCCTTCTTTCATCTAATGCTCGGTCAGTGTGTTTCCAGTGTCTGCAGTTTTACGACACAAAGTATGTGCGGAGATCCGTGCTCATGGCAGTGTGAAGGTTGTTTAAATCATCAGGTGTTCATACTGTGTTCGTGGAAAAAAGGAGACAGGACTAACTAAACAGTTTGGTAACCTGTGCTTAGCCAGCTAGCCATTTCTGTTTCTCATACATCCTTGCTTGAAAGTGACGTTTCGTGATGAGTACTTCAGGAGTAGGCCGACCACTTGAAATTTTATTGCTCTTTTCCTCAAAAGTTCTCAGGGAAAATGGCACTGAACGTAAAGACTAAATTGAAATAATTTCGCTTATTGTGACTCAGCCATGAACTGAACCACTGACTGTTTCCCGCTCAACAATTCTAATAAGCCCATTACGCGCATGCGTGTTTGCAGATAAACTGCTTCACTGACCGCTTTTTTACCATTCAGATCGAGCACTCACAGTAAACAAACTCGGAACTCGCAATCACGGTATCTCATTGTACATGCGCGAAACAGGCTGTCGGCTTTTCAGGATTTCGCAAGGAAAACAGGATAAATTAGGAATTTAAGACCAAAATAGTGGAACTAAGGTATTGTATAATAGAAGACACTGACTGATGAATATTTTCATGATTTTATTGAAGGGCTTAGGCATGCACTGCATTTATAGCTTATTTTGACCACTCGGCACAATTTTCTACAGAAGATATCACACAAAAGCTTCTCAGAAGAAGCCAATTTTTTTTCTCCCACAATAAAACTCAATTTCTCCAGAACCCATCATCTGATTTTAAAACTTCTTGGTGTGCTGTACTCAGTAGTTGCCATTCCAACCAGACTGCATTTTGACAGTAATTTTTGGAAATCTTATCACGTTGCTACTTTTATGAACAATAATCAGTTATTTCTGTCATTCGTCTTTTTGTTCTTTGCACTTCAAAAGTTTATCTGTCAAAAAAGAGATTATTGCTGATAGTCCTTTTTCAAGTGAATGTTTTGCCAGTTTAATTTCATTCATGGAATGTGTACAGAAAGAAGTAAGGACATGACATAGTGGTTATCTCTCAGATGTTTATCATGGTGAAAATATTTCCATTAGAGCCAAGGTGTTTTAGAGAGCGATTACAAGTACCCTACCCAAACAACTCACTTTTTCACATCCATTTACTTTACAAAACAAATAACTAATTAGACAACCACATTTCTAGAAAAATTGACAAGTTGAAAAATAATATAGCAGAATGTAACAATAATAAAAAATCCACAAGATAGGGATGAAATAACATTAATACCAGTAATCATAAAAATGAGTAAAAACAACTCAATAGTTATTTTATTTCAGCTTCAATACGTAAAGGCTGCAAAGTTTAAGAAAACCTTGAGGGAATTTGTTTTGCCTAAAGAGAGAATTTCATAGAATTTTATATTTTCGTCAACGTCATAAGTTTACATACTCTTCCTTGGTATCGAGTAGCATTTCCTTTGAACTGCATGACTTGGGTCAAATGTTTTGGGTAACCTTCCACAGGTTTCTGACAGCACACTCCTGGAATCCTGGCCCCTTCCTCTTGACAGAACTAGTGTCGCAGCATCATATTTGTCAGTTGCCTTGCTCACAGACACATTTCAGCTCTGCCCACAAATTTTCGATGGGATTCAGTGATGGCCACTCCAAGACATTCACTTTGTTCTTCTCAGACCACCATTTTGGCACTCTGCTCTGGGTCATTGTCGAATTGGAAGACCCTTTTGCGCCCAAGTTTTAGCTTCCTGTCTGATGTCTTGAGATGTTACCTTAATACAGAGGTAGCCCACCTGCAGCTCTGGAGCTGCATGCCACTCTTTGCCTCCTTTTTTATGGCTCTCGTGAAGGCAACAAAGCATATCAAAAGTTCTGCATGCACACGTGCGTGTGCTTTGCTCGAGTTAATTACGGTTGTTGCGAGCAAGCGTCACTTGCGTTTATTCCAGTATTTGCATGCATGCTTTGCTTGAGTTTATTGCGGTTGTTACGGGTATTGTGACAACAAGCTGAGTGTATGTGTGTGTTGCCTTGTGAGTGAGACGGACTTCTCAGCGGGATGGTGTGAAGGGAGGAAAAAAAATAAAGTGCGATGGTGACCGGGGAAGAGTGGCTTTACAGTTTCCGTCACCCAGCTCAGCTGTGCAACGAGAGAAGGAAGATTTAACCCATAACAAAGTCACTCATAAAATCTGTGATTCAGCCTGTATCTGTATGTTTTTATTGAATTTCGGTCACATGCTTTTATCACTACCATCTGACATTCATGACGTGTGGATTTGTGTTCCTCTCTCTCAGGCTGTCCGATGCTACGATTCACTCATCCTCAAGGCGGATGGCAAAGTTGAGCCAGAGGTGTTTTGCCAGCTAGGTCACTTCAACCTCCTCTTGGAGGATTACCCAAAAGGTGAGTCTGTACGGAGTCCTTCCCTTTTGAAGGTTTTTAAAAAATTGTTCGCTCTCTATGCTGTGGATTTTTACATTTTACTTTGCTTCATTTAACACTGCTGCCCAGCGACTGTAATCCTTCTGTCCTTTTTCCCCCCAATAACAGCATTATCAGCATACCAGAGGTACTACGGTTTACAGTCAGACTACTGGAAGGTAAGCTAACATAATCATGATCACATGGTGACCATAATAATAGACTGAATGATGGTGAACATTTTTGTATTTGATTGATCTAAATAAGTCTTCTCATGATTAATAGAATGCTGCCTTTCTCTATGGCCTGGGAATGGTCTACTTCCACTACAATGCCTTTCAGTGGTGAGTAATGTTATCTTTTATTCAGTGCTTGCTTAATACAGACTCACATATTAAATTAGGCAGGTGAAAATAATGCCCACAATCTACACATCCAGGCGGCAGTAACTATCTTTGAGGACTTGGGCTTTGGAACAGGAGAATTCTTGTTTATATATACACTATGGGGTGTTACCAAAAGTAATTCCTCACCTCCCATGACTCACATATGAACTGCACGTATGAATGAAGTGCTATCCCATTCCGAATCCATAGGGTTCAGTATAATGTCGCTCTGCCAGTGTAGCTGAAATGGCTTCAGTCTCTGGAAAGACTGTCCACAAAGTTTAGCCATGCATTTATGGGAACTTTTGACCATTCTTACAGAAGTACATTTGTGAAGTCACACACTCATGTGGGATGAAAAGGCTGGGCTCTCAGTCCATCCATCCATCCTTTGCCGCTTATCCTCACGAGGGTCGGGGGGAGTGCTGGAGCCTATCCCAGCTGCCAACGGGCAGGAGACTGGGTACACCCTGAACTGGTTGCCAGCCAATCACAGGGCACATAGAGACAGTCGCACTCACAATCATACCGAGGGCCAATTTAGAGCGTCCAATTAATTTTGCATGTTTTTGGGAGGTGGGAGGAAACCAAAGTGCCCGGAGAAAACCCACGCAGGCACGGAGGGAACATGAAAACTCCACACAGGCGGGGCTGGGATTGAACCGGATCCTCAGAACTGTGAGGCCAACCCTTTACCAGCTGCGCCCACCGTGAAAATCGCATTTAAAGTGCATGTTTTGTCAATTACTTCTTCTGCCATTGTTTTATTTTTTTCCATTGTTTTCTAGTTATGCTATTCTGTTTTCTGTGGTGTGATAGTCTTAGTTTTGATATGACAACATGTTGACTAATGACTTGCCTACACATTGTGTGGTGGAATGTCAGCTTCTTCTCCTTGCGTATGTAAAACAAAAATTTTTGCTCACTGCCTCGTGACCTCCACCATGTGGTATAATTCATGGACGCTAACACATAGCAAGTTTGCATCCATGCTATCTATGTAACCTGCGTGTTTGGTTTAGTTCATTGAAATAGTCACTCAAAAATGTTGACAGATTTTGATATTTAAAGTGCCCTGTCCATTTTGGATAATATATAAGACTTAGGTTCGCCTTATGGTCACGAAAATATAGTACATGTCATACATAGGGCTTTTAACACTGCATCAATTATTCGCGTGAAGACAAGGAAGGAACCTTTTTCATTTCCCTTGGATACTCAACTGTGACCAAATCACGCTAGCGCTGTCAAGCATCTACCTTCAGGTTTTCTGCTGGCTTAACTGCAGTAAAAAAAAAAATGGGAGAAAATCGCAAGGACAATCACAACTATCAAATTCTTTGCAGTTTGTGACCATGCGCGACTAAACAATGAAGCACAACAATGGAGATGTATATTTCCTTGCCAATTCACTAGATTAATGGACGTTTTCAATTGAAAAGTAGGTTCTTGCAGCCTAATTGTGACTTGGCTTTATGAATTAATACAATTTGCAATTGCTAAAAATATTTTGTATGCCACACCTCCCCCCCCAAATAATTAAATAAATTGAGTTAGCTCCAAGCCGATGGAGGCATGTGAAATGTGCTAGCCAATAGGGAGAGCTGCTCTCTTGGGCCACATGTACCAAGAGACAGGATGTGCATTATGGCTAAAGATTGCAGTGATGAAAGTCCTCCGGATTTTCCCGGAATTCCGCATTTTTAAATTTTCATGAAAATAGCTCCGGAAAATTGAGGAAAAATTGCCTAAAATTAATCCGGATATTAGTTGACTACATTGGACGAACATGCGTTTGAGTTCGTTGTTTTGCTTTCACGAGCGTAGCCATGTTGAGGCACCAACACTAGTAAGAATAATGCCCCTCTCCTCGCATTCTCTCAAGACGTCGCTTATTTTGTGTGGTGTTGACATTAATTTACGTGTTTATTTCATAAACATTGTTAACCAAACAAGCCTGCTCCAACGGGTATTTATCCGGAAACAGGTAATGCAAATTAATCGTATTGAGCATGTATGGAGCATGCACAAAAGCGCATATTCAGAACTGCTTCATGTAATGCGAGCGGATTTGCGTCGAAAGTCATCAATATCATGAGCCATGTCAAAGGAAATTCAGTTACACCAGGGGTGGTCATTGCAACTTTATCTGCGGGCAATCGGGCATGACTGACCACACCTGTACATTTTTCGTGTGTGTGTGTGTATATATATTAAAGGCAACTAATTGTACTATTAGTATTACTAGATCTATATCTAAGATGGTGATCAATGTGGTCAAGTATATCAGTGTATACGTTTGAGACTTAATCGTTAATAGTAATTACTACAGATCAACTTCTTTAACATGTTTTGGTGTACGGTGTAGAAATTCTAGGATATATTTTCATGTATATTCTATATCTATACTATATGTATAATGTGGGGAAAAGGACAATTTTAGAAGTCTATTTACTGAATAGTTCACTTAATTCATTTGTCTTGAGATAAGATGGCATATTTTAACCATATTTTAATGACAAATGTGATTTTGTGCTATCCAGTGATAGGGGCATGGGGGGCAAAAAAAAATATGGGCTTGGCCCTTGGGGAACTTCTGCCCAATTTTTTTTTTGGTATGGACTTATAAATTTTACTTTGAATTTTTGTCTGAATTCTGTTCACAGATTTCGCCAGAATGCACCACAGCCATCCATTTTTTTCAAACATTTCCTGGGGGGGGGCGGGGCATACCCCCGGACTCCCCTAGTACTCACATATTGTATTTTCAGGAATTTTCACGAAAGTCCACTTTCATCTCTAAGATTGACATGTCTCTTAGCCAATGTAATGCCAGGAAAGTGCTCCAGTGGTAGCCAATGGGAGAGCAGCTCTATTGCGCCACTTTCAGACCAAGATAAAGTACAGGGTGTTTATGTTCGGTTGAATCCAAAGCTATTTTTTTCCTTTCGTGTCCTGAACTTCTTAACTAGAGACAAATATTTTCTGGGGAGGCTTTTTGTAACCCAAACCTTTTGTTAGTAGAGACTTTCTTAAGTAGCAGTACCACTGGAGTGTGCTTCTGGGAAAGTCACAAATTCACTAGCAAAGTAGATTGCTCTGCGCTAAAAAAAAAAACTGTTAGTAGTACAAGATACAGGATTAAAAAAATGAGATGTGATCCAAGTTTGGAACTACCATGCAGAAAGAATATTTGAGGCAAGATGCAACAACAAAGCAAGAAAAATTGGATGCGTTGTAGAAAGCTCAATATGTGGCTCTGACTAGTAACATTGGACCTCTGTTACACAAATTACATCAGCGTCACCGCACACATTATTGATGTCACACACATGACCCGGGATCTACAGTCATTTGTTCTGGGTGTGCTGAAAGCAATCTCTAGACATTGTGCTGAAAACTGGAGCAGCGATATGATGCAGACCTTTTGTTACGTTCTGGGAGAAGGATTACGTTGTCTGATGCGGACGGAGCTTTTTGTTAATACTGCTGCTTTTGGACAAGTACACGGACACCACACTGCCTTTCTGGAATATTTGCTGGAAATAACATTTGTTCGAGTTTGGTGACGATACATCGTTTGGCTGGTTAGCTCGTGTTACATGCTACTAAACTGTCATAGTACTTTTATTTTATTGGTTTGTCCTCAATTATATTGTGTGTGATTAAATTGTCTGAAACACAATAAAAGTGTTTATATAGTTTGCTGGTTTGACTGAGGGTATTTATTCTAAATTATCACGTAACAGATGCTGTAAACTGAGACAAATTAGTCCCCCGAACTATTATTTTTTTTTTAATGGCTCTATACACACCTACCTGTCATTTAGAACTCACAAAGCTCTCGTCATTTGCACTTGTACAATCCATCTTTCACGATGAATAAGGTCTTTTGGAAATGTGTGAAGAGAGAATCTATCCTCCCGAGGGTTCAGGCAAAATCCAGCAATACAACGAGCCAGCATTTTGACTAACACGCCGAAAAACAGGTAATTTCTTGCCGGTACAATAGGTATAGAACAATATAAACACTGGACCCTGCCACTGCAAAAAAAACGTCACTTCCTGGTTCTTCATCAACTCAAACCAGTCGACAGAATTTTCTTGACGGGAGATGGAAAAAATCAATATACGGCAACATTCTGACGTGCTGTGAACAAATGGATGAGTCCATTCTTTTTTTTTGGGGGGGGGGGGTTCACAACATACTAAATTTTATGTTTTAGGTGTCAGTGGCCCTTTAAGACTGCAGTTGGGCAGTTTGTTGAAAAGGGTATGTTTAAAAAAAAAAAAAAAAGGCCTTGTGGTATTCAATCCGTGGGGTCATTAATTTTGTGAAAAAACAGGTGGGAAAATAAGGTCATTCAACACATTGTTCAGAAGAACAGAATACTTTGAAAGTTTTGATTGGAGAAGGGAAACTTTCTAAAGAGTCATAAAAGATTGTAGGTTGTTCTGCTAAAATGATTACTGATACCTTAAAATGGAGAGCAAAAACCAGAGACACGTGGCAGAAAATAGAAGACAACCATCAAAATAGATCATAGAATAACCAGAATGGCAACAGCTCAGCCAATGATCAGCTCCTGGATGATCAAAGACAGTCTGGAGTTACCTGTAAGTATCCATCCATTATCCAAGCCGCTTATCCTCACAAGCGTTATGGGAGAGCTGGGGCCTATCCCAGCTAGCTTTGTTTGAAAGGTGGGCTACACCCTGAACTGGTTGCCAACCAGTCCCAGGGCAGATATCAACACCATCACTGAGCGGCAATCGATCCCACGCTGCCCGCAGCAAAGTCAGGCATGTGTACCACTACACCATCAGTGACTCGACCTGTAAGTACTGTGATCCTATTTATCGTATACTATGGATCTTGTATCGGTTGGAGTATCATTGTCTATTATTTGATATAGTGAAACTCTACAAGCCATTGAAATGAAGGAGGGAAAAAAGCTGATGGAGCAAATATTATGATTAAAGTGCCACTGATACCTAAAACATGAAATTTAGTATGTTAACCAAAAAAGTCAGCCAGAATAGACTCATCCGTTTGTTCACTGCACGTCAGAACGTTGCTGTATATCGAGTACCCACCCACCCCCAACTCCTGCCATGACAATTTGCTTGCCTGTTTTGAGTTAAACAAGAAACAGGAAGTGCTGTTTTTTGCAGACACCTACACCAGCGGGGTCGAGAGTCTTTACCTTTTGTACCGGCAAGAAATTAGCCGTTTTTTCTGCATGTTAGCCAAAATGCTCGCTCAAGTGTTGTTGGATTTTGCTCGAACACTCGGGAAGATGGATTCACTCTTCGCACATTTCCAAAAGACCCAATTCATTGTGAAAAATGGATTGTACAGCTGCAAAGGTCAAGATGTTAGTGTGTTCCAAATGACAGGTAGGTGTGTGTGTAGATCTATTCAAAAAAATAATAGTTGGGAGGGACTATTTTGTCTCTGTTTGTAGGGCTTGTGCACATGACGTTACCATTTTCACGTTGGCATATTGCCGGTCAAACACAGCTGTTTGACATTGTGGGTGACATGGAACCGGAGGAGAATATTTAAAATACCCGAGACCTGTTGTGCTCGTTGGTTGTCACAACAAACGAGACAGATATTCAAAGAGATCATTTTATAGCATACCAGCTAAAAAGACCAGAAAAGATTGGATTTCAACAATTAAACGTGATGGCTGGTGCCCAAACAAATACAAACGCCTGTGTAGCAATCATTTCATTTCAGGAAGGAATTATTCTTAATCTCAAATTACCAATTAGTATCTATAATGCCAAATTGACTCATCTGAGAACAATGCGTATTTAAAAAAAAAAAAAAAAAGTCTGTTGCAGTGATGTTTACGTGTGACATTGATAAGCTTCCGTGTACTGAGGAGCCGACTCGCTGTCTTTTTTTTTTTCTCCCAATCATAGTTAATGAATGCGAGTTTGTGTAAAACCAGGGGTCATTTATTTAAATACTGGTATTTGTATTGAAAAAAATCTGAGTGGCTCCATCACTGTGGGATTTTATTCTTGATTGAGAACATGTTCATCAAAGTATTTGTATACGTCCAGACTTTTATAGGCTTTCCATCTCTTTTCTGGAAATCTCGCCGATTTACTCACCAGATACATGTGTAGAGCCAGTTGTCCAAGACCATCGGAAGCGGGTAACAGTCTACTTTCTTATCGGCGAAAACATCAACTTCGGCATTAACTATGGGTCCTCCATGCCAAGTGTCTCTAATCTTTCCACGTACGTTAGTTTATTATCATCTTCTAAATGTTTAACGGTATCAGAAAAAACTCTGGCCATTGTGCTATAAGAAATTTTCGTTTCGTCTCAGCAGACTTTGCATTTAACAATGCTTTGTTTGACCGGCAATATGGCCAGTCACGTGATTTCGGTGACGTTGGTGCACGAGCTCTATAGCATGTTAAGTGTGAATTTAGAATAAATACCCTTGGTCAAACCAGCAGAATATAACAAAGCACTTGTATTGCGTTAAAGACAATTTAATCACACACAACACGATACAATAAAATAGAAGTACAAAGACCATTTACTTGCATGCAACACGACCTAACCAACCAAACGGCGTAGAGTCACTAAACTTGAATGAATGTTCAGGGAATGCAGTGTGGTGTCCGTATACTTGTGGTCAATGTGTTTTTGCACATTGTGTATAAACGTCTGACTTGATCTGTACATGTTATGGACCTGAATCTGTGTGCTGTAATGCATCATGAGAAATCTGTGAATATATTTCTCCTGTGTGATGCACTTTTCTAAAATTGTATATGATGTTAAAACATATCATGGAAGTATAAAAGGAAACCCTAAATATAAATTAGGTTGTATTGCAGTTTCCAATTTGGACCATGTTTTGCCCATGCTCAGTTTTTGTATAATCCTGCCAACAAACTAAATACTTAAACTGTACTTTAGTCGCCCTTACTAATGCTGTCTATTTCATAAACATTTCAGAAGAAGAAATTCTTACCTCAGCTATCATGTTCTTATTTTGATAGTTCTTTACATCTTTCTGAAACAATCATACTTTTTGGCACCTTTCCTACCTCCACCAGGGCAATCAAAGCATTCCAGGAAGTGTTGTATATTGATCCGGGATTCTCCCGTGCCAAGGAGATCCACCTTCGACTGGGTCTCATGTTCAAGGTCAACACAGACTACGAGTCGAGCCTAAAGGTATGCCCATGCTCTAATTTGCAACGTGACTGTGAACAAGTGAAAAAAGAGAAGTTCCTTTCTTAATCTCTGTCCCAATGTTCTCTGACAGCATTTTCAGCTTGCTTTGATTGACTCCAATCCCTGCACTTTGTCCAAAACTGAAAGTAAGTTCACCCATCCTTATGTTTACGCCAAGTGACTACTTGGCGTAAACATAATACTATAACTATATACTATACTATGAGCTATAGTATACTACACGATGCGATACTATAAACTAATGATACTACCATACTGACTACCATCAATCGTCTTAAGCGGTCATGACCAATCAATAGTGTAACAAGGACACATTCACTCTAACCTCACAAAAAAGATCAAAGAATATACTTCATATCATCTGTTACACACATCCACCCAGCAGAATGTTTTGACTGGGTAGAATATTTGGAGACAAATGGAGCTTCATTATCTACCCAAACTACTATGTGTTACCTTGGAGACTGATGTATCCATTTGTTTCCCCCAGCCTCTGTGTGTGAGACTGCGTGCATGTGTGTGTGTGTGTGTGTGTGTGTGTGTGTGTCTGTCATTCCTATTCTCATACGCACACACGACAAGGGCAGCCACCATCATTCTTCCCCTCTCTCTCTTCTCCCTTGCTTTATCGGCTGAGAGTCACTCAGGCATTTTAGATTAGACACTGCGGCGCTCCGCACACAAGAAGGTGTTGCTGGGGGTGGCTGGCACCGTTCTCCTCAGTTAGATTGTGGGCAGTTGACCTTAGGCTTGAATTTATTTACCCTGCAGCAAAACTTTTAAAAGTATGCAAGGACAAAAAGTGGTGGTGGACTACTTCTTAATTTAACTGTTGAATAACCTAACTTTATTTTCGTTTCTCTTGCAGTTCAGTTCCACATTGCTCATTTATACGAGATTCAGGTAAGTGTTTTTCTTTGGTAATTGTCCTCTCCTAAAGACAGTCATTGTTTTGTTGGCAGTTATTTTCAATTCAAGTGGAGGGCTGCCACATTTTGATGCAGTTACTCGAGCTGTTATTTCTTCTTTTTTTTTTAACAGTTAACCCAATTAAGTCACAGAAACCGCTATTTTCTATTCCGTGAGCCAAGTGCTGACAAATGAAATGAATGGGGATCAGTGCATGATTGGTTGGCAGAGGCGGGAGGGGTTAGGAAATTATTCTGAGCCGATCGACGGGTTGCCACGGAAACGGGAGTCTGTCTCCACCTCTTTTGTATGCTGATGGTCTCTGTAGAGAGGGAATGTCATTTTCACTGGCTCTTGAGCAGTATCACTGATGCACATATTGCTGTGTCAGAATATGCCTCTGCGCTGAGAGTGTCAGCTTTATGGTCCATTTTCGTAGCATGCAGCAGTGGACTTCAAATGTTTAACCAGGTTAAAGTTTCATATCAACACCTCTGCACTATTCCTACCATCCAGAAGAGATATCGTGCTGCCAAGGAAGCCTATGAAAGCCTCCTGCAGACAGAGGATCTTCCCGCACAGGTGAAAGCCACTACCCTGCAACAGCTTGGTAAGATGCCTTTCGACCTAGACCACTACAATCTGTCAGAGGTATTCAGTGACTGACTCCCTGCGGGTGCATTTTTTTTTAACCCCAGGGTGGATGCATCACACAGTGGAGCAGCTTGGTGACAAAGCTAGTAGGGACAGCTATGCCATCCAGTGTCTGCAGAAATCCCTGGAGGCAGATCCCAACTCTGGACAGTCATGGTACTTCCTGGGCAGGTAGGAGGCACCCATGTATCATCCTTATAGTGGTAAACTCATTCATAGGCAAATGCATGTAGCTCAACTGATATTACCTCCGCCAAGAAGGTTTATATTGCTTTGAGCTTTTTAAACCATTATCTCTTTTGGTGCGGGGATGGGGGGGTATTTTTCCTTTGCATTTCCAGTATATTTGTTTCCCTTTGTTACACATTCAAAATGTAATAAAAAAGTTAAAATACAATGAAAATATCATCACATATTTGATTAGTATACATTGGGCAAATGGCAAATTTGTTGTAACTTTCATTTCATAGTTGGTAGATATTCATTTTGCAAGTGATAGATGTTTAAGGCTTGGTGGAAAGCTGCTATCTCTAAATTCTCTGGTTAGCTGCACATCCCTGAAAGCCGGTTTCTGCTACAGGTGCTACTCTAGTATTGGAAAGGTCCAGGATGCCTTCATCTCCTATCGGCAGTCCATCGATAAATCTGAGGCCAGCGCGGATACCTGGTGCTCTATTGGGTAACAGATCATTTCTTTGAATTTTGTTTGCTTCTTGATGTCAATGTCAGTTTATGAGTACATTGTATTTTCCTAGTTCCATGTTTCCATCAGGCTATCTTCATCAATTTGTACATGGAAATGAGCAGAATCCAAATTATATCTTAATTTTATGTTGAGTAGATATTGTCCAAAAGGAAAAGAAGAAGAAGAAGAGTCTTTATCCTCAAGCCAGTTTTTAAACATTTTGGCATTGTGCTTAGGGTCATTGTCCAATTGGAAGACTCGTTTGCACTCAAATTTGAACATCCTGCTTATGTCTTGAGATGTTGCCTTAATATCTCCATGTAATGTTCTTTCTTCGTGATGCCGTCAATTTTATGAAGAGCTACAGTTCCTGCTGCAGCAAAACAGCCCCACAACATGATGCTGTCATCTCCATGCTTCACAGATGATATGGTGTTGTCAGGTCTACAAGCTTCCCCCTTTTTCCTCCAGATCTAACATTGGTCATTATGGCCAAACTTTAGTTTCATTAGACCACAGGATATGTCTCAACAAGTTAATATCTTTTTCTTTAGGAGAAATGACATCATCGTCTGTGAGTGGCCTTTTAGCCCATTTCGGTGGACTCGTTTCACTGTAGATTAGACTTTCTTACCAGTTTCGTCCAGCATCTTCTTCAAGGTCTTTCGCTTTTGTTCTGTGGTTGATTCACACATTTCAGACCTAAACACATTATTCTCGGGGACACAGAGCCCATCTCCTTCATGAACGTTGTGATGGCTGGACATTTACATGATGATTACACTTGTGTATAATTGTTTGAACAGATGGTTCTTACTCTGATTTCGTGGACGATTTCTTTTAATTTTCCTATGATCTCAAATAAGAAAGCAGAGTGCTTGAGGTGTGGCCTTAAATGCCTCCCCAGGTGTTCTGTCCATTTAACCACATGTCAGTTAAACTGTCAGGAACTTCCAACGCCATGCCCTCATCATCTGGGCTTTTCCGTATTCTTGAAAGACAGTATATTTGTATATGTAAACTTTTGACCTTGAAGAAAATACAAGAAATTTTTATGTGCCCTGGGATTGGGCATCAACCAATTTAGTGTGTACTCTGCCTCTAGCCCAGAGTCAGCTAAGATATGTGGCAGCACCCCTGCAAACTTAGTGAGGATAAGCAGTCGGTCAGAGCAGAATCCTCCGCGGGAACAACTCTGGGGGAAGTGGTCTACCTCAGATTT
The DNA here is from genome assembly GCF_019802595.1 of Syngnathoides biaculeatus. Lineage (NCBI taxonomy): Eukaryota > Metazoa > Chordata > Actinopteri > Syngnathiformes > Syngnathidae > Syngnathoides > Syngnathoides biaculeatus. The sequence goes on from NC_084641.1 coordinate 37,821,150, forward strand.
TGTCCCACTTGGTCAGTGCAAAACCCAAGCAACAGCCTCACATTCAGTCAACATCCCCTATCCCTCTCTCCACGGCAGTAAATCATGCCTACTCTACAGTACATTTAATCTACTTTAACTAACTAAATGCCAAAGTGTAGAAAAATATCAAGTCAGGATTTAAACATTTCTTGTAATATCAGCTTGTTGGGCATTCCAGACTACCGAATCCCACATTGAAATTCTATGAGCCTGCAGACTTCTTTTTGGCTCTGAGTAATCAAAACCAGGGTTTTGTGATCATAGGTTTTGGGATGGAACATACGGTATAACTAAGTCAGTGAGATAAGAGGGTGCTAACCCATGTACCATCATTTCTTGTGTGTAATGCGCTTTTTTTTTCCCCTCACCAATAAATGTCAAGTCACTAGTGCACATTGTACATTGGTATTGGGGAAAATTAAAACTTTGAAATGTTATAAATTTATGCTGCCATCTAGAGATTATAAAAAGCTGTACACTTTCATTCCAACATGCTATTGCCACTTAGAGGATATATAAAATGTGTAGTCTACACTTTCATTGCAATAGCTGCTTCTTCAATTCAATTTTCAAACAAATAACCTACATTTCAACTGTAACATGGTGCCAATTTTCTGCGCTGAGTTTTTCATATTCTGATGGGTCAATAAAATTTGTATTATATATTATAGAATATTTGTGCACTCTGTGGTAGTCTGACCATTCTGCACCATGTAGACATCTGTTGTTGACCAATACTAGCCTCTCGTACATGAGTGTACCACCAGTGTACATGTACACCACTTGCACAATCAACCGAGCAGGATCTGCAACATTTGCAGTTGAGAATTGTCTCAGACTATCACACGACTAGTCGCTTTAAACTGAATACACTTCTTGAAGTCTTGACACCTTTTGCACACTGGACTATCGCACTAATGGGCATTCTAACTGCTGTAAATGATGTAAAACTGCATCCATAACACAGCTGTGAATTACAGTGTAGAAAATAAGTATTTGAACACCCTGCTATATTGCAAGTTCTCCCACTTAGAAATCATGGAGGGGTCTGAAATTTTCATTGTAGCTGCATGTCCACTGTGAGAGAGATAATCGAAAAAGACAAATCCAGAAATCATAATGTATGGATTTTTTTTTTTTTTTTTTTAACAATTTGTGTGATACAGCTGCAAATGAAAACCAATGTTAATATTTGGTACAGTAGGCTTTTTTTGCAATTACAGAGGTCAAATGTTTCTGGGAGTTGTTCACCAGGTTTGCACACAATGCAGGAGGGATTTTGGCCCACTCTTCCACACAGATCAGACAGGTTTCTCTCGCTGTCACTGAGAAACACGGAGTTTCAGCTCCCTCCAAAGAGTTTCGATTCGGTTTAGGTCTGGAGACTGCCTAGGCCACGCCAGAACCTGGATATGCTTCTTATGGAGCCACTCCTTTTGTTTTCCTGGCTGTGTGTTTCGGGTCATTTTCACGTTGAGAGACCCAGCCGCGACCCATCTTCAATGCTCTGACTGAGGGAAAGAAGTTGTTCCCTAAAATCTCCCAATACATGGCCGTGGTCATCCTCTCCTTAATACAGTTCAGTCGTCCTGTCCCATGTGCAGAAAAAAACCCAGAAAACATGATGCTACAACCCCCATGCTTCACAGTAGGGATGGTGTTGTTGGGATGGAACTCATCATTTGTCTTCCTCCAAACACGGTTAGTGGAATTATGACCATAAAGTTCTGTTTTTGTCTCATCTGACCACAAAACATTCTCCCATGACTCCTCTGTATCACCCAAATGGTCATTGGAAAACTTAAGACTGGCCTTGACATGTGCTGGTTTAAGCAGGGGAACCTACCGTGCCATGCATGATTTCAAACCATGACGTCTTAGTGTATTACCAAGAGTCACCTTGGAAACAGTGGTCCCAGCTCTTTTCTAGTCATTGACCAAGTCCTGTCGTTTCGTCCTGGGCTGATTGCTCACCTTTCTAAGGATAATTGAGACCCCACAAGGGGATATCTAGCATGGGGCTCCACTCTGATTGAGATTTACCATCATGTTTAGCTTCTCCCATTTTCTAATGATTGCTCCAACAGTGGACCTTTTTTCACCAAGCTGCTTGGCAATTTCTCCGAAGCCCTTTCCAGCCGTGTAGAGTTGTACAAATTTGTCTCTGGTGTCTTTGGACAGCTTTTTGGTCTTGTCCATGTTACAAGTTTGAGTCTTACTGATTGTATGCGGTGGACATAGCGACCTCACACGGGTGCTTCTGATTCAGGATAATACATGGAGTAGAGGTGGACTTTAAAAAGCAGACTAACAGGTCTTTCAGGGTCAGAATTCAAGCTGATAGACAGGTGTTCATTTGCAGCTGTATCACACAAATCGTCAAAAAATGATACATTGTCATTTCTAGATTTTTCTTTTTAGATTATCTCTCTCATAGTAGACATGCACTTACGGTGAAAATTTCAGACCCTTCCATGATTTCTAAGTGAGAGAACTTGCAATATAGCAGGGTGTTCAAATCCTTATTTTCTTCACTGTATAAAAAAATAAAGTTTGTCAGTTGACTGTGTCTGCTACCGTACTCAACATGTATGTCGTGCTGCGGTTGCTCCATTACAGGAGACAAATTCCTTGTGTGTTGCTTACATAGATGGCAAATAAAGCTGATTCTGATTTTAGATCTGTTATGACATATTTATGCCTGGATAAGAGTAATATCTAGGCGTATTTGCCCTGGCAGAATTTGGGAAATATTTTTTCAAATATGACTAACTGAGCATCCATTATTAAATTCTTTATGGTTACCTTTTGTTTAATGATAATTTTTTTCTGAAATGCTTGACAGTTTAATTTGAATCCTATTAAAGCAAACTCAGACTGAAATGACGTACATTTAATTTCACACATATTGACTTCTAATACTTAGTGTTATATAGTTCAAAATTATTCCTATGTTGAAAAATATTTTTGTTTATACCTTAACTTGATTCACTGTCTATGCCATGTTTAGCTAAGTTGTGAGTAACTGATCACCCAAAAGAGTTAAAACTCCCATACTGCACCACTTTGGGATGCAATTTCCAATCAGGACGCAATGCACAAAAGGAGGATTCATAGTTTTCCTAGAACGATCAGATTGAGGAAACAGTCAGCGGATGTAGTCAGAAGAGCTGCTGAAAAATCTGCTTTTGTTTGAAGCCTTTGACTTCCCCAAGCACATGAGAAACCTCACTGGTGTGTCTGGGTACAAACGATGGTTTAAATCCAATGCAGTGCCGATTATCTTTCCTTACAAGGAGCCAAAACCACTCCATGTGACAAAAGTCGAGCAAAGATACACAAAAGACAGGAGGCGCTAACGGTGTACATTGATCAGCCAACTCTAGCAGCAGCAGCTAGTGTAAACAAACCATCACCACCGGACACGGAGTTAGCAGTGAAAAATAGTAAATTAGGTAACTTACTCACGGTAATTGCTGAATACATTTAATAGAATGGGCAGTGACAAGCTGAGCTCTTTACAACAGCAGGGTTCGCACGCGGCCCTATAAGTCCCTAAAAACGCGGCCCTAAAAGTCCCTAAAAACCCCATTTTCGAAGGTGCATTCAGGGGCTCCTAAAAGTCCTTAAAATCCGCGAAAACCGGTCAAGCCCCAAAAAGGCCTTAAATTAAAAAAAATCAAAGGGAGGACCTCTACCGCCAAAATTGTCCCTAAAAAAATAAATTAGTCTTTTATTTAAAAAAAAAAAAAATTGCGATCCATCTGGCGTCCAAATCAGCTGGAAATTGTCAACGGAAGTCACCGTGTTGACAACTAGTCGCCATCTTGTCGATATTCCATTGTTTGTTTCCGTGAGTAGGCATTTCACTTCGTCTTCGTTACGACATAGCGTAGTTCTTTCATCGATCCAACTTGTATCACGGGGAAATGCATTTTTCAAGAAGCTTAGGTTGAAAGTAAGGAGTTTGGGAGCTGGGTTCGTCGAGATCCAAAAGATCGGCACATGTTTTACTGCCATGTGTGCAAGCAGAGTTATCAGCTTGAAAAGATGGGCGTCAAAGCGCTGGAGTCGCACCGGAAAAACAGGAGACACACTGATTTGGCAAAGACTCTCTCATCTTCCGTTGGTATGAATCTGTTTCTAAAATAAGATTGTGAAGCATCAACTTCAGGCACTGGTACTAACAGTGCATGCGCACAAGGGATCGCAAAAAAACGCTTACTTTCATAACCGGTTTTAACCGAACAGCTGTAGTAAAAAAACGGTACCATAGTGGTGTTTACATAATTCACCCCTGGGACCTCGAGTTGGGGTGTGGGGTTCCACACGGACTGTTTTTGTTGTTGCTCTTCCGGAGTGACGAGTTCACAGAGTTACACCCCCCCCCCCGTTTTGCGAGTAGTGTTTTGATGTCTGCCAATAAAACAAGTTTACTCCCATACTTTGGATCGTTTTCTCGATGCCATGTTTGATGTTTCTTTGATTTAACTGAATGTTCTTTTGAGTCCAACTTTACTCTAACAGCGAAACTTGAAAAAAGTGGAAATGATGTTGAAAAAATAGCGCAATGTGGAGTACCGGAACCAGAAGAAATGATTGGAGATTGTAACAGATTTCGAAAGTCTGATTACGGTTTCGGTTTTAAAAACGGTTATTTGTAACCGGTTGCGATCCCTAATGCGCACCTACAGTTGTCCAGCTAGAGGTCAGGCTTTATGAATGTAGTTCAATACACGAAGACTGACTCGTTAAAGGCAGAGATCGTGTGGACTTTAAAAGTGATCTGCAGCCATTACAGTTACAAATCTTGTGGAAAATAATTCAAAAGTGTTTCCAGTCATGTTCCCAGACAGTGACATTGCTAAAAACTACCACTGTGAGGAAAGGAAGACTTCGTACCTGGCTAAATTTGGCATCGCTGCCCACTTTTCATCTCTACTGCCTCAAAGCCAAAAAAGCCAGAATAGAGACTGACATATCAACGCTTATTGAGAAGGCTGACAGGCTGTGTGAGGAGGAAGAAGAAAAGAGGAATCTGAGGTTTATCACCGAGGCCAATGCACTCAGAGGCAGAGCAAAGGACAAGAGAGCCACTTTGGCACCGCTACAGCAACAAATAGAGGAGGCACTGGGTATGCTCAAGGAGCTAGAGTAGGGGTGCTGAAACAGACATCAGTAGAAGACATTTTTGTATATAGTTGCAATTGTAGTTAGAATCTGTTTTTCTGTATACTGTTATGTGAAGACGTTGACAATGGTCATATCAATGAGAACTACCACAAGGGGCGACAGGTGATCACTGTCACAGGTACTGAGATACTGGAACATTTGATGAACCAAGAACGGTTGATGGCACCATTGGGTGAGTCTTTTTTCCTTATTCTTGATTTCCCACGATGGCCCTAAATTTTTCGTGTCGGCCCTAAATTTTTTTCCGTGTCAGCCCTAAATTTTTCATGTCAGCCCCTAAGAATGCCCCTAAAAAGCCCTTAAATTTTTTTTTGGTCAGACTGAGTATGAACCCTGCAACAGTCTCTTTCGCCGTCGACACCGGCAAATACACCACCAAAAATGACCAACTCCAGTTCCTTTCGAGTTTCTGTCATTTTCATCCTGATTTCTTGTTTCTTCCTCTCTTTCATTTTCCTGATCACACTGTCTCAAACTGAAATGGCGGTACAGTGTTAATTTCTGAGAGGGGCTGCTGCTATGACTACTGGTAAAAACTACTCTGTGCGTCGGGCACATCACTTCCCAAAATCTGCCGCAAAGAAAAAAGAATGGTGCTCTATTTTGAAATTACACTTTGTAAAATATATATAAATCTGGACGTGATTATTGAAAGTTGTATCTTATTTTACTCACGTCGAAACAGATCATGAAAACCAAATGTGATGGGAACTTCACTTTAAAATAAAATTGAATGGGAATGGAGAAAGTGTGTGTGTGTGTGTGTGTGTGTGTGTGTGTGTGTGTGTGTGTTGTGTGTGTGTGTGTGTGTGTGTGTGTGTGTGTGGTGTGTGTGTGTGTGTGGAGTCAGTCTCTCTCTATATACCCTCTGGGGGCCATGCCTTTAACATACTCTCCCATGCCCACACCTTCCCCCTGTAACGTCTGCATGCTTTCTTCTCACACGTCCGCTTTTCATCTACTGTACATAGCTAGTGTGTCACCAGGAAAACCTCCCGGTAAGTTACAAATTTTGGACGTCAGTTCACATTATAAGGCACTCTGCATTATGAGGCGCCCTGTCCATTTTGGAGAAAAATTAACACTTTTGAGTATGCCTTATCGTTGTGAAATACAGTAGATATATAATGGATTTACTGTGGAAAATATCTCTTAAAATTGCATTTAATTGCATCACTGAATGACGCAGACAGTTTTCTTTGGATTTGTCTGCAGGATGGAACGATGTGTGGCAGGTCGCCAATGGAAAATGTTGTAATCGCATAATGTTTTTTCATTTGGATTCAGTGTTTATGGTACCATTTGGAAGACTATCAGATGTCAATCAGTCACATGGTCTTAGTTTTCATCAGACATTGCTTTGCTAGTATATACTATAATTCCTGGCCTACAGAGCGAACCTGGTCATAAGCCTCACCCAGTACATTTGTAAAGGAAATACCATTTGGTACATACAGAGGCCGCAGCTGTGTAAAAGCCGCAAGTGCCCACATTGAAATCCACTTTGAAACACCAGATATTTACAAAGAAAGATGGTACACAGAGAGTTTAATGCTAGCGCAGCGCTAACAGGGCTGGACTGGTAAAAGTCACTTCCTTGGCGCATATATTCCACCGGTCTCACTCTTACCTTTTACACTCGAGTGCCCCCTAGCAGCCGTTGGGAAAAAATGTACAAATTACCCGCATCACCGCATAGACCGCAGGGTTGAAAGCGTGTGGGGAAAAAAGTCACGGGTTATAGGCTGGAAATTACGGTACTGCATATATCACTTCCTCTCTTTAAACCTCATCACATACTTTGTTCTTCACGATCTTGTCCCAGGGTGCTATATCAGCAGCAGAACCAGCCCATGGATGCACTGCAGGCCTACATTTGTGCTGTGCAGCTGGACCACAGCCATGCTGCCGCCTGGATGGACCTGGGCACACTGTATGAGTCGTGCAACCAACCGCATGATGCCATCAAGTGCTACATCAACGCTACACGCAGCAAGGCTTGCACCAATGCCACCATGTTGACCCATCGAATCAAATGCCTACAGGTGGGTGGCGAGAGATGTGCAGCAATTTATAGTGGTAGGGGAGTGCAGCCAGCCACATGTTCTCTGGAAGCTCTCATTAAATTTTGAACATCAATAATGTTGACTCGCCATTGTAATTTAATGTAGTGAAACAATCTGTATAAAACACATAGAAATCATGACACATTACCAAAAAGATAATGTGTGACCAAAAAAATCCATGTAACCTTTAATAACACAGATTAATCACAACTGTTGGCCCATCAGTAGCCATATACCTTCATAGCTACTTTATTCATGATGTAACAAACAGCTGGCATGTTGTCATCTGGGGTCCTAACAGTTGCCATGTCATGCCATTTCTATATTTGCTTTCACATTTCCTCAGAGCAGCGTCATTTCTACCCTGCGCATGAGTCACAGTCCCACTAATTTGTATTAAAATGACACTGCAGCGGCTTGTCCTTAACGGTCATTTTTGGGATTATTGTTACTGAGTGTCATGCAAATGTGCTACCTCCCCGTTTGAACCACGCTTTTCACACATGGCCACGCAGCTCCAAGACTCCGCTTCACTTGTGCTGTAACCTGCCTGTACCATTGCAGGTCTTTTTAGAAAATATATATTATTTTGAGGTCATCGTTTTTCTTTCAATTTTAGCAAGAAAGCCTTTTGTGTTTTTTTTTTTCCTTTTTTTTTTTTTGGTTGTTTTTCACGTCGTTTTCCATTCCCCTAGGCTCAGTTGAGTAACCCCCAGCTCAGTAGCCCACAGAGTAAAAGTAAAATGCTCCCTCTTATTGAGGAGGCATGGAGTCTACCAATCCCAGCGGAGCTCACCTCCAGGCAGGGAGGCCTGAGCAGTGCCCCACAGCAGGTGAGAGACCAGATCCCCCCCTTTGACCAAAGACGCTCGAAACACATAACCCTAATGTACACGCCGTTACGTCTGTGAACACATGCACTGTTGTGCACACTAATGGGTAACACTTGTGCTTGAATTGAACTCCATTTTCCACACTGATGTACAGCTGCAAAATTTGTTTTTCTTCCACTACTTGTTTCTCTTCTTAATGGGTATTGGGATAGAACTTTCAGTGTGTTGGCCACAGCTGGTTCACAGCACTTATTTAGATGATGAGGGAGTCTAGCCAAGTGTTACTCAGTCTCCCACCCCCTTTCTTTCCAGTAGCTATACAATTTCACCCATTTTTCATCGCTCAAGTTGAACACTCTCACCACTACTTCACCTCACCCCCTCCCATATGTAACAAGACATAAGCGCAAAGCACTTTTCTGCAAAATCAGTTTAAAGGCGGCCAACTTCACCCGATCTATGTTAAACAGTTACAAATTTAAGAACTGCAGTCAAGAGGCTGCAATCATATTTGTCACTCTCATTTGACCTTGTAACAAGGCTTGGGTACCATCAGTGAGGTTGTGCTGCGTTCAGCCTCTAGTCTTTCTGCTATCGCCCCCTAGTGTTTCATCACTTCTTTTATTTTACACCTGTTTCACCGTAGGAAGTTGTAGCGTTTGTGCATGATCTCTGTTGTGTTCTGAACTGCGCTTTGATCTGTTGACTAACATCTTTTACAATGTTCAGTCTTTTCATGTTTTAGAATCTCTAGGGAGAAGAATTTCACACAACTCTGGTGATGACATAGCATGAACGTATACTAGCCTGTTTTCTCTGTTAGAGGGCAGCTGTACCTATTGTACTATTGAATGCATTCAGTTTGCTTTTGCATCATTGCAAAAGCTTCAACTTTGCTTACGACAGCCAACCAGGGCTGCTATGCCACTGTGATGCTTCAGTAAAAACATTTTATGATTTAATAACCACTTATCCCCAGTTAAACAGGCTATGATTATTTCAATATCAACATTTGTCTCCTTTTTCCATGTCTTACTCTCAATCCTCTGCTTGGCTTTGCTTTTCCTTTTCTCTTACTGTTCAACAATGTTTTTTTCCTCCCTGATCTCCCATTTTCTGCATCTTTCACTCTTATCTTTTATCGGAGCTTTGCTCCCTTATTCAATGGTCTTTTAATTTTACCCCTCCTCTGCTTGCTCTTCACTTTTCCCTTGTTTCATTTTACCTCCGCTCCTCCCTGTTTTCTCCCCTCCTTCAGGCCTGCAAACCCAACCGTGCGGCAGAGGGTAGCGGTGCAGGTCACTCTCTGCCTCCTCATGTGGCTGCACTGGGCCAAGGAGAGGACCAGTCCTGCCCAGCCAAGAGGAAGCGAACGTCCAGCCCTGCCAAGGTAAAAGCTTGTCCCCGCACATGCTTATTCATTGATTTACTTTTTATTTTGTTCAACCTATGCTATTCCAATAATTTTTAACAGGGAGATTCCTGGGCTACTAATCCAGTGCAGCAGCCTGTTCCCAACTGGTACCTCTCCCCACAGAAGTTGCAGGTTAACCATTGCACTTATTTTTTTATGTAATCCCCACCTCTATTTCCAGCAGTTTAATTTATTGCTATGTTTCTGTGCAGTTGTTAGAACAACTACGGCGTAATCGACCTAGCCTGAAGCCCTCACAGCTGCAGATGTTGGAGCAGCTGGATTCTCAGTTCACCATGATGCAGCAGCACCAGGTAAAAATGATGGCCTGTATAATGCACACTTTAGCAAAAGTCATTATCTAATCTGTCACACTTTGTTAACTGAAGTGTTAAATGTTCATTGGGTCTTCATTTCCTCATGTAGTTGCGACAAAATGCGTCAGGAGGTCAGGTGCGGCCCTCCTTCCACAATGGCCCAACTGCCAATTCTCTCCCATCCCCTAATCCCAGCCTCCATCCCACGCGGCCTCATCTGGGAACTCATCGGTCCCTCTGCCCCCCTCAACCCTTAACCAATGGGCCTATGGGTCCCGGGGCACACAGACACTCAGACTCTGTCTCCCTTCCTGTCGGTGAAAGCAACAGTAGAAGTAGTAATAATCAGCCGGGGCCTATGGCCTCGGGGCCCAATAGAGATGTGCCTTACCTGCAACCTGCCGGCAGCGACGACTCAGCACTACCTCACACCTGCACAAGCACGCAAACACAGGACGCCACGCCACGCCCTCTGCACCTTATCTCTTCTCAGGTAAGTCCTCAACTCTCTTTGTGATTCTTTGAATGTCCATGGTTCATTTTATACCTGTGCTCCATTGTATCCTACCTATAACTATATACTTTTTACATAATTAAAATTAGAAATACTGACAATACACCAGCTGGTGCATATGGTTGTGATCAGAAGTACATAGTACAACTTATCATGGGCATGGCTGTCATTCATTTTAGGCTCTTAAAGAGTCATTTGAACTATATATTTTTCAGTGTAATTATTTTACAAAATACATCTTATGTAAAATAGCAAGAACCCTACCCTTTGCCTATAAAAGAAAACGACTAATGTTATTCAACGCAAATCTTTTAGTCCCCCAATCTGGACTTGCTTTATTTCAAATTTATATAAGTTTTTTTTCCTCAAAACAATTTCTACGTAAATTTTGTTTTGTTTTGTTTTTTAATTTGGAGGATAAAAAGAAGAGCTTCCTCTTAGGGAAAAAAATTGTCAGTGTGATTCTTGATCAATTAAAGACCTTGTAAAGGCAATTTAGAGATTTTGTTCCAAAATGCATGACATTACAAAATGTGTGCATCGTACGTAATAGTGTTACACTATTTTTCACCATTTTAGTTTCCCCACGTTTGTTGCATCATCAGTTCACATGTATATTTGTGACTCACAAACACCCGCTGTACTCTGAGAGACGGGACTGAAAGCGACTGAAGTGGAGCATCGCAAAAAAACAATTTGTCTTTGCACAGAATGCAATTAAAAAACACGTTAGCGGCACAGTGCAATGGAAAAACTACTACCCCATATGGGGTTTCAGGCTCCACGTGCAATATACGGTACTTTTTGTTTTATGGAACCATAAAAATGTGGCATGATTGTTTGGAAGAAGAGGATATCCATAAAGAGCCACTGTGTATATTCTAATGGAGTGTATAATATCATTTACATAAATGCTCCTCTAACAGTTCCTGAAAGGTCCACTGACACGTAAAACATAATTTTAGTATGTTTTTAATAAAAAGAGTTAAAGTGCAACCATACAGGATGGAAAAAACCTCCTGCAAATTTGACACCACAGAGAAGTTTCTATGTTGATAAGCCTAACAATGAATGAATGGGGGGAAAAAACAAGCAATTTATGTGAAATCAGTATTCAAAATACTAAATTGAAATTCTTTCAGCTTGCAGACCCTAGGCTTGTTGCTCTAAAAATCCTGGCTCTCTGTCACACTTGGGGGGTGTTTAGCAATGTTCGCAAATGTACTTGACTAGGCAACTGCCTTCCACTGGGCTTGTTTCTTGTTGCATGAAAACAGTCTGGCTGGTTCTGATCCTATTCCTTAGGAATTGAACTCACTAGTTGCTGAGTTTTTTTTTTTTTTTTTTTTTTTTTTTGAGGGGTCTGAAAAGTCACTAAGGTGACAACACTTACATTGCTTTTATGAACTGCCTACCATGCCATCTTTTTTGTGTAATTAGTAAATGTTAGCAAGGGATGCTCTTTGAACTATGGAAGCTCTATATGGGGAATCAATTTAAAAAAATATATATATATATATTTTTTGGTTTGTCCTGGAAGTTGAACTTGATTTAATAGATAATAATCTATCATCCTGAGCTAGATCCAAGACTGTTCAGACAACCCAACTTTTTACATACACCCCCACTAATAATGATTGAATGGCCCTTAACAAACAATCTTGTTTCAATGATGGTTTGAGCCATCAAATCCTTGACTGAGCACCACGTAATCAGGCATTTGTATGAGAATTTTGTGCATTCCAGTTGAACAAAGCTCACCTATGCGTTACTTATCTTTAGCTCAGACCACACGGCTTGTCGTTCACGACAGTCACTCTGCCAAATGGCAGGACAATGGTGTCATAAATTCTGTGAGTGTCACACTACACGTATGACATCGACCAGACCCTGCCCGATAATTGTGTACTGTTGCCATGATCACTCTCCTACGGCATGTCTTGTGGGATGCAGGATGACGAAAGAGTCCAGGCAGCAGGTAAAAGGTTTCTGGGCTTGTATGACCGGGGGACACAAGTGCAGGGACTGCGCAGTTAACGGAAGCTAAGCTCTGGAGGAACAAGAATTGCATGACACGTGCTCCTGGCAAAAAAGAGAGCACGTGAGTCAAAGTGACGGGTGTTTGGGTGCACCATTACACTATTATTCAATATCTTGGAGCAATTGTATGAAAATTCTGAGACACCAGACTTTCTGTGCTGTAGTCGTGAGGTATCCTAGATGTCAGATCAGCAATTGACACACTAACGTTGCTGCTAATTATGTTTATGATAGCACCTTTGCTAGGTACTGTCAATAACCATAGGCATCAAAAATGCTGTTGGCTGCTCTCTGCAATTTAATGCTTTCCAAAAAGTTTTGCCATTAAATATTGTGACAGTCCAGAGTCTATTTTGCACATTTGTGTAGTGGTCTTAATCAACAGTTGTCCCCTTCCTTTAGGTGCCACAGAAACAGTCCGTTCCTCTTGTGAGCTCCAATGCTGAGGGAGCCACCTCTCATCTGCATCCCCCCAACTCCATTGCCCCCCAGCAGTCCAACAATCAGGTTGGACATTCCAACACTGCAACGCAACAGCCACAACACAACCACCTACCATCCCCACCTTCTCTTCCCCCTTCCTCTACCTCAAGTAGGGCAGCACCAGGTGTGTCCACGACCAAAGATGGCAACATTACGGCCACCCTTGTCACCGCATCCGCATCCCTTGGTAACGGCCGTTCAGAGGGCAAGATCCTGTTGCCACTGGGATCAGCTGACGGTAAAGTGGCGCAGTCAGACAACCTAGCATATAGTCTCCACTTGGGGGAGGGCGACAAAGTTGCAGAAGGTGGTGAGAAGCAGAGCCTTAGCACAGACAATCCAAGACTATCTGCCCTGCTGGCAGGGGGGGCGGAGGGGATTAAGGGAAAGACAGAAGGCATTGTATCTACGACATCTCCCAACAAAGTCAACAACATCCACCCTGCAGGCTTGCCCTCTACCCCCAACACACAGGGAAGCTCAGCTGCCTCCTCACCTGTCTCTGCCATATCCACCGCCACGCCCTCACCCAAATCCTTAGAACACACCCAAATAGGCGGCCATAGTCCTGCCACAACCATAACAACACCAGCTGTTAATGGTAACAGCAAAGGGGGGATCTCAGAGGACTCTCGGAGCCCACTGAAGGCAGAGCCACCCGTGGTCACTGGTCTCAAGGCCACGCCTCCGCATGGCTCCTCTTCGTCATCCTCATCTTCTTCATCATCTGTATCAATCTACCCCAGCTCCACTGATGTGCTGAAAGCCTGTAGGTGAGCAAATGTTCGTTTGCTGATGGCTCCCTCCAGTGGAATTTTACAGTCAGTGAAGCATTAGGAAGTTGTGTAACTGGAGCTGTTATCTTGTTGCTATGCAGATATTTTGAATCAAGTAATGTTTACATTTATTAATTTTACTCAAAAATTGGCTTTTTTATTCAGTTTGGGATTGATCATTTTTTTCTTAAGTGATAAGCAAATTGCAAGAAAATAGTAAATTATTCCAAATGTGTTAAAGGCTGCTCTTGTCAAATTCCCTGGGTTTATTGGTGTGTGTGCAGAAACCTGGGCAAAAATGGGCTTTCCAACAGCAGCATTCTTCTTGACAAGTGCCCGCCACCACGGCTCCCCCCTCCTCCCAAGCCAGCCCTGCCCAAAGACAAGCTCAACCCACCGACCCCCAGCATCTATGTGAGTAGCAGAGCAATTCATTCACATAATGCAAGTCTGCTCTCTTTTGAGCTAAGCATAATATAGTTAAATGTATAGCTTTTTGCAATGTGATGTGGGCAATATGTATTCTGGTAAATGATATATATCCCAGAATAGTATTTTTCCTTTGAATTACATTGTTAACCCGGGCCATGACCGATCCGGTATGGGATTCTTTAGATGAACGCTCATATTTGTTTGGCACAGTTTTTACGCCGGATGACCTTCTTGATCCAACCCTCTGCATTTATCCGGGCTTGGGACCAGCCTACAGATTGCACTGGTTTGTGCCCCCATAGGGTTGCATTTGCAAATGCTTGATCTCAGTTATTCCTGCCAAGGGTGATATAACCCGTTATTAGGTTCAGGGGGGCATTACTTTTCCACAGAGGGTCGGAAAGGTTTGGATTTTTTTTGTGCCTTCATAAATTTGTCATTTGAAAAGTGCATTTTGTATTTCAGTGGGTGATATTAAAATTGGGTTGATTTGAAGACTTTGTATGAAATACAAAAAAAAAAGAAAAAGGAAGGGGGCAAATACTTTTTCACAGCACTGCAGCTGTTTTTTTGTTGTTGTTTTCAAAACTAAACCTGTTGTCTTATTCAAATAAAATGTCAATGTCTGTTTTTATTTCTTTTGGAAGGCGTTGGACCATTTCATGCTTTTCATTAAGTAAATGGAGCATATTTGCCCCCATTTACTCATAAAAACTGAGTCACTCAATTTGCAACAACTTCAAGGAATTTCCATTTCATTAGGCTTAGTTGGGTAGCATAATTGTCAAACTTGTTTGATATTATCAGTAATAAAAAAACTAGACTCCTCATAATTTGGGGAAGTGTGTGAATTATTTTTTGCAATACTCTTGACACCCCGTTTCCTGTTTGAACCAGTTGGAGAACAAAAGAGATGCTTTTTTCCCCCCACTGCACCAGTTCTGCACAAATCCCTCCAATCCTGTCACTGTCATCAGAGGACTGGCTGGAGCACTCAAACTGGGTAAATATTGAAAATACTGTATGACCTTGTGCATGAATCACAATGGCTACATGCACATACTACAGCCAACCGAAAGAGGTGTATTTGTTATTGAGTGTTTATCTCATTTGTCACTATCTGTAGATTTGGGCCTTTTCTCAACTAAGACATTGGTTGAGGCCAACCCAGAGCACTTGGTAGAAGTGTGGACGCAGCTGTCACAACCTGCGGATGAGAACTGGGATGTGACGGGCACCAAGAAAATGTGGCGCTGTGAAAGTGCTCGAGCACATACAACCATTGCCAAGTATGCGCAGTATCAGGCTGCTTCCTTCCAAGAGTCCTTACGGGTCAGTCACAAGATGACACTCCCAAAAGGATCATTATGTCCATTCAAAAAGTTAATATTAATAACTTTTTCCAACTTTAAATTTAATCCAAATGTCTGATTTTCCAGGAGGAAAATGAAAAGAAGGCACTCAAAGAACCTTGTGACACAGAGCCTGTAGCAGAGAGGTAGAAAAGATGAAGAAACATAAATCCCCAGAAACTTCTTTTAACTTACTGTTTAGAATTTTGTAATGTTACACAACTGCCAGAGTCATTGAGGATGTATGTTTGTCATTTGGCAGTGTTGTGCGCAAAAGAAGGGGACCCTTAAAGCACATCAAGTTTGGAACAAATATTGACGTTTCAGATGAAAGGAAGTAAGTGTGGCTCTTATTAGGCCATTTGGTTAAATCTTATCTTCCTTTAAACACACTTTCCTCCACCAGATGGAAGCAACAGCTCCAGGAACTCAGTAAACTGCCAGCATTCGCTCGTGTTGTATCAGCAGGCAACTTGCTCAGCCACGTGGGCCACACCATTCTGGGAATGAACACTGTTCAGCTGTACATGAAGGTCCCGGGAAGCCGGATAGCGGGTTAGTGCAATCGAATCAATCATGTCTTTTTCTTTTGCTAAGGTGAATATGGGTATTAAGGGAAATAGTGATCTAAAAAAAAAATGTCCACTCTTCACACTGGCAGGTCACCAGGAGTCCAACAACTTCTGCTCAGTCAACATTAACATTGGGCCTGGAGACTGTGAATGGTTTGCTGTACCAGAGGCCTACTGGGGTGTAATGAGCACCTTCTGCGAAAAGTAAGGTTCCATTCTGAGCTACCATTTGTTGCCAGATAATAGTGGGGGAACAATTGAACTTAATTTTTCTGTACTTTTCGCTCTTGCCCATAGAAACAATATTAACTTCCTGATGGGCTCGTGGTGGCCAAATCTGGAGGACCTGTATGAAGCTGATGTCCCAGTATACCGCTTCATCCAGCGCCCCGGTGATCTAGTATGGCTCAACACAGGCACCGTCCACTGGGTGCAGGCCATTGGTTGGTGCAATAACATAGCCTGGAACGTTGGACCACTTACAGGTATGGAGGCTCAATGGCACTCAGAGAGAAAAAAAATATACATTTTTTTTCATTTTCCTCAAAGCAAGCAGTTCCAGGTGAACTCAAACTTGATAAAAAGGAAAATTGTTTCTAAAATGGTGTGACCTTTACAATGGCATTTGTGGTTTCCAGCTGATTACTGACCTTTTCAGCTGATTGGCCTCGATTTCCTCACTACATTGTGACTTTTCCAACACACTTTACTTTTACATTACCTGCACCATTTTTGTTTTACACTTAGCAGGCGCAACCTTATAACAAAGCAGCTGGTGTTTGATATTGACATGCTACAGGAAAGGATCAGTGTATGTACGAGGCCTGCATTTGCTATAGATTGGGAGTTGCAAAAAAAATTACTTAAGTGTACTGTTACTTTAGGTTAATATGACTCAAGAAAATGTAAGTAGTCCTGCAAATAATTACTTGAATAAAGGAAAGTACTAAAAGAAAAAGCTCTCAAAGTACTTTTTTGTCCGTCTGTCAGGACCTGGTCAGTGGTTCAAGTCCCAGGATGGATCAAAATGTTAAAAAAAAAATCAACTAGTAGTTGGTGGAATGCTAGTATGCTTGCTGGCTATTTTCCCCATTTTTGTTTTGTTGCCCCATTCCCACTTTGTTTGGAATGTGTTGCACGCATCTAATTAAAAAAATGTATCTTAAAAAAACTGTTAAGTTGAAACATGAAATATCTTTGTACTGTATTCAATGGAATATAAGTTGAAACGGATTTTCAGATCATTCTTTTATTATTTATATTTTATACAATATCCAAATGGCACTGGTGTTGAGGTTTATAAATTATCTGATCTTTTGCATTAACTATGTTTTTAAGCCCATCAATACAAGTTGGCTGTAGAGCGTTATGAGTGGAATAAGCTCCAAAGCGTAAAATCCATGGTTCCCATGGTGCACCTCTCCTGGAACATGGCACGCAACATAAAGGTTTCTGATCACAAGTTGTTTGAGATGATCAAGTGAGTCAGTCTTTCACACATTTCACTCCTCTACAGTGGAGGTTAATTTATTTTAACATGTTAACCAGAATCTTCCCATCTGACACATTCTTCACAGGTACTGTTTGCTGCGGACGCTGAAGCAGTGCCAGTGGGTGAAGGAAGCCTTAGCAACAGCTGGCAAAGAAACAGTGCTGAGAAACAGAACCAGAGACGAACCAGCCCACTACTGCACCATCTGTGAGGTTCGTAACACAGCGATGGTTCTTCCTGTGTTTGTGTTTGCTCCCTTGAGCTAATGTCACCTCTTCCATTGTCCATGTGTTATTGGGGCTTGGTTAGTAGAGGGGTCATATCTCAACTCAAACTAGGTTACAGGTGGTTCATGTTAGTACACTTTTCAGCAACCTCCTCAACCACTAGTATCAGATCCAACATATGTCACTATCAATGCACAATTATTTCACCTTTGTG
The DNA here is from genome assembly GCF_019802595.1 of Syngnathoides biaculeatus. NCBI lineage: Eukaryota > Metazoa > Chordata > Actinopteri > Syngnathiformes > Syngnathidae > Syngnathoides > Syngnathoides biaculeatus. Next base: position 37,839,096 of record NC_084641.1, read on the forward strand.
TGAATCAGGTGACTTTGCAGTAAAAGTAAAAAAATAATGAAAGTAATAAATAAACAAAGTGCCATACAGGTTAAAGCCCTTCCTAATTTGTGTCTGCGTTTGGTGCACGATCTTCAGGTTGAGGTGTTCAACCTCTTATTTGTGCGCCGTGAGCTCCTGTCTAAGAAGCAGTACGTGGTTCACTGCCAGGACTGTGCCCGTAAAGGCAGTGCCACGCTGGATGACTTTGTGGTGCTGGAGCAACACAGGATGGAGGACCTCATGCAGGTCTACGACCAATTTGCATTAGTAAGTCCACACATTGGTGTCAAAATTGTCTCCAGGCATTCTCTTTTTTTGAGCTGAAAAACTGTTAAGAGAATTCACTCAACTCTAATTAAGTTTTCATTGTGGTTTAGAAAATCATCTGCTGTCATAAAGACTACTTTTTAATTGAACACAAAATTAATGAAACAATATGGAATATATCCAATGCATACAAAAGTGGTGATCAGCATTAGGATTGGAAGAAATCTACTTTTTGATACATCACAATGCTGTTGTAACCAGTCTGGAATCAATTCATACATTTCAGTAATTGTTTGAATAATGCAGTCGCAGAAGAAGAAGAAGTCTTAGTGGATTGAAAAAGGTACTCATACAGTAGGTGCAAAATATGTTGCACAAGTCCATGAAAAAAAAGGAATACATTGATGAAGTGTATCATAACTATTGAGGTCAATATTTTATTGGCAATTCCTCAGTATGCCAAATGGAGGATAGAAATTCCTCTACTTATGGGCCGGCGGTGCTACAAAAATAATAAAAATATCAATGGAAAATACTAAATAAAATTATAATAAAAACACTATAAAAAATATTAATTGAACGTGGAATATCAAAGATCAGGTGACATGCAACATAGTCAAGATCTGAGAACCAAGGCAAATAATACACAGTAATTAGATGACAAAACCCCAATGCTTCTGAAATTGGAGTTTGCGTGTGTGTGCATTCATGTGTGTATTCTGTGTGGGAGTTTTGTTCATGTACATGTTTTCAGAACATCAGCGTTAACATGGGCAGGGGACAGAAGCAGTACTATAGGGGGCTGAGCAGACAGCGAGTTCAGATTCATGACAGCCTGATGAATAAACTTTGACTCAGCTAGTCCTGGCCCACAGACTCTGCAGTCTCCTACCTGATGGCACCGGATTTAAGAGGCTGTCTGATAGATGAGTGGTATTCCCCACTATGCGGAGGTCAGTGGGGCTGGTGCTGTAAAAATGTCTTCCAGGGACAGAAGAGAGGTTCCACTCATCTTCACAGGTGCTTTCACAACGCAATGCAAAGTCGTGCGGCAGGATGCGTTGCAGACTTTGTAACACAGTGATTCAATTGGCCGGGTTGGAATCTATGGTCTGTCTGGAGAACAAGCATATGATGAGAGTTTGGGCTCAGGCTCGCCTCAGCTTGTGCAGGAAGTAAAGACGCTGGTGACCTTTCATATGGTCATTGATGTTGCTGATCCAGGAGAGGTTCTCTGTGATCTTGACACTGAGAACTCTCTCCACCACAGCACTGTTGATGTTCAGGGGACCATCCTGGTACTGTGCTCTCCTGAAGTCCACAACAAGCAATTTTTTTTTCCACATTTAGGGAGAAATTATTTTCCTTTCACCTCACTTCTCGTCCCCATTGGTGATAGGAGCCACCATGGTTGTCATCTGAATACTTGATGAAGAGTTTGGAGCTGTGTGTCGGTGTACAGTCGTGGGTCACCAGGATGAAAAGGAGGGGATTCAACACACAACCTTTAGCTGCCTGTGTATTCAAAGTGATGGGGCTGCATGTGTTGCTGCTAAGCTTTACTGCCTGCGTTTTTTCTGTCAGAAAGTGCAGCTGCCAGTTCCACCTCAAAGTGTTGAGCACTAGCTGTTCCCATTTGTAGATCAGTAGTTGAGGGATGATGGTGTTGAATGCTGAGCTGAAGTCTATGAACAGTAGTCTGACACATGAGTCCTTAGATTTCAAATGTGTGAGGGCAGAGTGGCGTGCGGTGGAGACAGCATCATCGGTTGACACGTTGGACCGATACACAACTTCGAAGGGTGGTCCAAGGATGGGAGGACTTGATCTGGTCCATGAATAGCTGCTCAAAGCATTTCAACCGGTCAGCAATGAGCGCCAACATAACAACCCATCTGAGTGAATAATTCCATATTTACAATTTATAAAACTTGCACGTTAAAATTGGTGATCATCCTTTGATTATGCTTGCAGCCCCCAAACCTCTGGGTATTTTTCAGTCTTTTTTCATTCAGTCAAATTACGTGCCTGACTCACTCTCTTGCCATCTCCAAACCATCAAAGTCTGCGCTCTCGAACATTGTCTCCAAAACATCCAACTTTGGCTGTCCCTCTAATGAGCTCTTTTCTAATCCTATCCAATCTGCTCACTCCAAGAGAGAACCTCAACAGCTTCATTTCTGCCACCTCTAGTTCTGCTTCCTGTTGTCTCTTCAGTGCCACCGTCTCTAATCCGTACATCATAGCCAGCCTCATCACTCTTTTATAAAGTTTGGCCTTCATCCTAGCAGAGACTCTTCTGTCACATAACACATGTGTGTGGGTTTTCTGCTACAACTTCAGGTTCCTCCTACATACAAAAAAATTGCCTCTGACTATTACCCATAGCTGTGGTTGTGAGTGTGTGTGTATGTTTGTGTGCTCTGCGATTGCCTGGCCACCAGTCAAGGATGTACCCCATCTTTCGTCCAAAGTTATCTTATCCACAACATTACAGTGTGGGTGACATCCCTATAAACATTCTAAAATAGATATTGTAATGAAAAATACATGTAACGGTATTCACTTCAATGTCTATACGGAAAAAAAAAAAGTGAGTGCAGAGCGCGTCATCCATGCTCAAAGTTGCGTAATTGAGTGTACCTCGACATACAAGTGGTCGCCATATTAGTCGCGTCATCTGTCCTTGACGTCATAGTCACTTCCGCCGTTGAAAACGCGCAGTGCCTGCTACTATGGAAGCCGAACAACAAAGATATTCGTATTTCCAACCCCCCTTCTGACACGGAAGCTCTTTTCGAAAAGGATAACACCACACAGCCGAGTGAAGTTACCGGGGCAATATTACACTATTGTTTCGAGCCATATTCAGATGATATGCCATCACGGCCAAAGCGCATCCCGTCCGATCCACTTCCGCAGCGGAGATGAGCCATCGCGGATGAGCCTGCCGGTGTGGCTTATGACGGAGCCAAGCGGTGCCGCTTTGTGTTCAAGGTCGAGCCGGCGCGCTTCATGCTCGCACGTGACTGAGTAACGCATTCTCGGCTGGGTTCTTCAGAGCCGCCCCCGTCGCAAAGCTCGCCGCGCAGCCTTTGCGGAAGATGTGACCGCCGAACGCGGCGCCTCAGCCGGTGTGGCTGAGTTTCGGCCCGTCGTGCTATATAAGGAGGGGGTGGACCCAAGCTAAGTTGCATGCTGGGTGAGATATTGTTGGCTGTGCGACGGGCACACCGACACATTTCATACGCGGATCTTTTGCTACGTTATGAGAGAGACAGATTACGTGGTCCGCCCCAAACAATTTTTTTTTTAGTCGCTGTATACACACCTGTTATTTGGAACCCACAAAGCTCTCGTCCTCTGCACCCGTGCAATCCATTTTTCACAACGAACAGGGTCTCTTTCAAACTTATGAAGGGTAATTCCATTCTCCCGAGTGTTCAAGCAATGTCCAGCAATGCAATGAGCCGGCATTTTGGCTAACACGAGGGAACAACGAGCTACTGTCCCGGAGGTAAAACTAATGGGAAAAAACGAGTCCACTAGGGGGCGCCTCTGTCTTGTAGGTCACTTCCTGCTTCTCGAAAACAAATCCCTGAGAGGATTTTCATGGCGGTAGTTACAAAAAGCTGTATATGTCAAAATCATGATTTGTGGTGAAAAAACACATTGGACCATATTGGCTGTGGGTTTTTCATTAATATACCAAAAATCATCCGTTTGACGACACTTGAGCTTGAGGTGGCATAGAAAATAGGTGAATGGTAAACATATCTGTAATTGATTTTTAAAGCCCCACTGACGTCCCTATATACATTGTAAAATAGATATTGTCATGAAAAATACATATAACATTATTCACTTCAATGTCTCTTCAAAAAAATAAATATGAGCAGAGCGTGTCATCCATGCACAAAGTTGTAGAAGTCTTATTCGACATCCAAGTGGTACCCATATTGCCTGCAACGTCATCCACAGACCACACTGGGACATTTGCCATTGAAAACACGTAGTGGTACCGACTATGGGACACGGAAGCTCTTTTCAAAGAAGAGAACATCTCACAATCGAGTGAAGTGACTGGGGCAATATTACCCTATTGTTTTGAGCCATATTTATATGATATACGGATCACTTCTAACAAACAACAGACTCCCCGACAGTATGTATGACAGTATGTAGCGTATTCAGCCGCCACGCCGCTTGCTCGCGGCCCACCGCCCGATCTTGCTTGCAGCCGGTTGCTTGCAGCCGGCTGCCGGTCGCTCGCTGAAAGAAGGATTACGCCCCCCCACAGCTATTATTATTATTATTTTTTTTTAAATAGCTCTATACACACCTACCTGTCATTTGGAACCCATGAAGCTCTCATCCTTTGCACCTGTGCAATCCATTTTTCACGACGAACGGGGTTTTTTGGAAACATGAAGAGTAAATCCATTCTCCCGGGTGTTCAAACAATATCCAGCAATACAACGAGTCGGCATTTTGGCTAACACGAAGGAACAAAGAGCTCCCTTCCTACAGGTAAAACAGGTATAAACTCACGAGCCCACTCCTGCTGACAACGTCACTTCCTGCTTCTTCTGCAAAGCAAATCCCTCGAGGGGATTTTCATGGTGGGAGTTACAAAAAGCCATATATGTCAAAATCATGTTGTGTGATTGGGGGGGGGGGACTGAGTCCATTCCGGCTGATTTTTTTTTTTTTTTTTTTTTTTTTTATTTTATTAAAAACATACCAGAAATCGTACTTTTCGTGTCAGTGGGGCTTTAATCACAGTCATATAGTTCATTACATGTATGTTTTAAATAAGTAATAAAAGACTAAGCAAAAACAATTGTATCAATTTACCTTGCTACTTCACCATGACATTGTGCCACCTCTCAATTCCTCGAACTTCTAATAGTTCCTGACCGACAAGAAAATCACCATGCTCGAGAAACCTCCCTACTCACTCGACCTGGCTCTGTGATTTTTTTTTATACTTTTTTTTTTTTTTTTTTTTTTTTTAACCTCTTTCCTGAGCCTTTTTACCACTTTCTAAAGAACTCGTTTTGATGTAGATGTTGGACTTGCAGTGGATCCCAGAAGAATTCTTTCAAGGAGTGCATGACTACATGGCAGAGAAGCCTGAGAAATGCATTAGACTCCAGCGAGATTACTTCAAAGTGAAAAAACTTGAAGTATATCGCTTTGGGCACTAGTCCTGAAACTTTTGTGACTGACCTATGTATATGGATACTACAATTTATGTATTTCATCAGCTCACTGCGGGTTTAGACTACAGCGAAAATCAGTTTGATTTGCTAACTTTAGCCTGTTTGTTCCTCTCCTTCATGCTTCCATAGGCCCCTCCTCTTCATTCATCTTCATCTTGACATTAGGAGACCCATTTCTTCTCCAGCGGAACCGTAAAGCCAATTTAACTGAAAATGCATCCATGTACACGGACCCCTTTCTGATATTCAGGAAAGCCAAGGCCGTCTCCACACCTTTGCCACCACCCCTTCCCACCCCGCATGGCAGGTCTCCATTGCGACGGCTGGAGGCTGAGGCTGCTGCGTGTCTGTCTATGCAACCTATTTGGCGCACAGGCCCCAACCAGATGGGGACAGCACCAAGATTGCTCACAGGACTGTTTCTCCCGCTACCCTCTCAACCCACTCTATAATGACAATAGTTCAGTCTGTTTCAGTAGAGGACTTTATCAAAAATGCTTGGGAGCAGGAGAATGAAGGGATTGTCTCTGTGTGATAAAATGTTTTGTAGATACTTAACTGTTGATAACTGGCTATACCACCCTTAAAAGACTACTGACTTGACCACCTTCTTGCCCTTTTCTCACTTTCTCTTCTGCATAGAGGCTTTGACCTATAATTTTTAACAATTTCCCCAAATGTCTACAGTTTGTCCCCCCAAAGGTGCACTTCCCTGCTCTTGGTCTATGCTATTTTGAGGCTCAATATCCTCACAAAAAATTGTAATGTGACTGTTTTGGTTTTATTCTTTCTCAGCTTTTTTTCTGTTTTGTTCTTTTCCAAACTTTTTTCTAAGGTAAGAAAAAAGCCTCGTAAAAATTATATATACTAGCCAAGTCACAAAGAAAATGGGTTGCACATAGACTTATGAAATAAAATTTAATTTGTGATTGTTCTGTTTCTTAATCTTGATGTAAATTTACACTATTTATAAATACATATTTATTGCTTGAAAATATTTGTGGATGGAATGCTGTTATTTTTTTCCAGAATACCTGCCATTAAATTTGAAGGGGTTTTGTCATTTTAACATAACTCCTCTTACATTTTCTATATATAAATAAAATTGCTTAGCAAGCATTGTACAGAAACGGACATTTAAAATTGTTTTATTGTTTGAAGAATGTTTTATGAGTCAATAAACACAAAGTTGTCAAATTATCTGCTACGGCCTCTGGTTTAATCTTAAATATAATGGAAGTGCTGAGGGGGGGAAAAAAAAACCAACTGTGGTGTATTAGAGCACTGCCTGAAACCCAGCAGACAATGTAGCTGTAGACTGACACACAGAGTCCTACACTGTATGCCAGGTCCAGAAAGTACCCAAATGTTTCCCTCAGTAGCACGAGCATTGAAATCTACGCCGGCGAACACTCTATGTTTAACATTAGCGACAGTAATTCAAACAACCTGGAGCCACCTTTGAGAGGATCCAGAGGAAGTTGGTGATCAGCAGAGACCCAGTAGCCAGATGTAGCTGCTGCCAGCCCCACAGGATCTACACTGACTACTGAGCAAGCACTGGGCATCCTGTGACAGGTGAAGGTCTACCTCCGTTCTCCAAATGATCGGAACCGTGGCATGCTGGAGCTTCATTGGATGGCAGAGGGAGGTTGTAACTGCTTGTTGCATTCAGCTGACAAGCCATAATAGAACAATATGAACATAGACTACTCAGATGTACACATGCAGTTCTTTAAATACGACATAGGGCATCCTGCTTTTGTGTTCAGGTTCACTGAACTGTGGTGTGTTGGGGTTGTGGCAGCTCTTCTTTCTTGGCGCATCTTACTTGCTGCTATCCTGGGAAAAATGAACAAAGAAGAAAATCTTAAACATGGCAATTATATGCTACACGGGAAAACCTGAAACTGATAGATTCTGCACCCACATCATCACACAGGTGGTAGGGGGCAGCCAGGCTGAAATAGTATGATTCTATGGATATTAACATCAAACAAGACTTGATACCTGCATGTAAAGCCTTCGCTGAGGCTTTGCAACAATGACAAGGTAGGCGGAAGGTTCATTGCAATCCACATCGAATAGCACTTTAAATGCTTATCCTCCTATATCTTCCACCTATATACTTTTGTCAAATCTGGCAGTGATCCAGCAGAGAGGTATGTGAACTCTGCTTGGCCTATGCCCCCCCCCCCCCCCCCCAAAAAAAAAAAAAAAAAAACAAATCCTGACCAGTTAACAATGTCTCCCTGTGTCACTGGAAGGGACATAACGAGAGAGGGAACACCACATGAGAAGAAACTTCTGCTTCCTTTTTCCCCAGTTTATTTCACCTCAGCCCGCCTAGAAGACAAACATACAGGTGCCTAGGACTGCTAGTTCCAATCGGGACAATTGTCGGACGGTACTTTTAGTAGCGATAGATTAGATAGGACAAAACTAAACAGCCATACGCATATTCAAAAGCGCGCAAGCAGGCAGGCACTCACACTCCATTTCACCATCTCCCACTTCACTAGCAAACACCTTTGCCTGATTGGCTGTAACCCAGCCAATGGGACCACTTAGAGCTGCCCATTCGCCCGCCCCCCATAAAACAACAAAAAACGACCCTGGGTCATGTTGTATAAACCCACATGCTAAAAACACCATTTATCTACTACACTGCAACAAATCACAGAACATTTATCACGATTTAAACTAGAATTGTCTGCTACTGATATCTTCAAGTATACTGAAAAATAAAACTCCTGTGAATTTAATTAATTTGAACATTACTTGGGTGTGCATGATTAAAATGTGTTACATAACATAATGTGATTATTTTCTAAGAAAAGGGGGAAATTAACAGCATTTTACCACATTTTACTCATATGCAACAGGAAATTGGATAAACACTAAATAGAACATCCAATGGCTCGCTATACTTATGGCTGGCAGTCATTAGGATACATGGTTGTCTTCTTATTGCAAGTAGCATTAGAACACTAGTGTGACAGTCGGTGGAGGTGTTAAATCGGTTGTGGTATCACAAAGTCTTATTTTACCCTAACTTAACATAACACAACAACTTTGAACAATGTGTGTATCGATTTGGGACCAATACAGCTGGAAACCACATAGGCTCAATCCCACTCAACAAAACTCAAATGTTGCCTCAGACGAAGAATGTACTGAGAAGCACGATCTTACCAAAAAGAGGTGTTACCTGTTTCCATGGAAACGGTGCGCAATTACCACAAAGAGCTGTTCAGGGGGGAAAGGGGGGGTGCATGGTGCACCATGGACGCAAGTGTGTGGGATGCTGGACCTGCTTTCAAGAGATGAGCATTAATGGAAGGAAGAGACGGCCGCAGAGTAAGTCAAGGGGCCAGCTACCTTTCTATCTGTCAGTTAGATATTTGCACTTTCCCTTTCTCCTTGCAGTATTCATATAGAAAAAGGGGGGAAAAAAGCAGAGTTGTGTAGTCTGTGTGGAGCTTGAACCATGAATCTTTACAGTGAACTCCATCTGTTGCAGTAAGCTTGGCATCTGTTCAAACTCGACTTGAAAACATCAAGGAAACAAGGATTGAATTGACGATTCGACTCAGATTTGCTGATGGACTGTTTGCACCAATCGCCTTCTGCAGCTTCATGAGACGTCCTAACATTCGACAGCTATTATTAATAAATCTTGAGTCGCTGACCCCTGCAGGTGGAACATGACTGTGATGCAACCACTCACTCCGCAAATATTCATAACTATTTGCAAGCAGGAAAATAATTTCTTGCCATTATTTCCACAGAATACAAATAAATTGTACTTGTACATAAAACACCCACACAATTGGCAAAATTTCTTGCTCTTCCATCCTCCACTTTTTGTGCAGCAGCTAATGGCAGTTGAGAGCGCACAGGCGCACATTCTGTATGTTATGAGAAATTACGGAGATATGTACAGAAACCAGTTCAGTGCTATAATCTGACAGTTTTGTTTTTGATAGTAACTTTGATTAATAAGTGGGTGATTTTGGTTCTGATGGGAATGCAGAGCAACATGCAAGACTTACGCAAAACAGACAGTGCCTTATTTGCATTGAGAGCATTCAATGAAATTGCTATTTAAATCAATCATTACTGTTACTGTGTGAAGCTAAAAGTTTTTATGCATCACTCTGACAACATGATATTAAATGATTATACAAAAGCTCCTTTTGTGTTCACAGAGTAGACATTGTGTCTATACAAAAGGACTGAAAAGACAAGTTTGTCAGCTTCTCACAACGCATTGCAGTCCAGTCACTTGCAAGCCAGTACATCCACAACAATGACTTTTCTAATTACATAGGACCCCCAAAAATGTCACCACAGATCGAATGCATCATCTGGGAGCTTATGGCCATCATGTGAGACGACATCATGTCAGGAACGACAATAATGCAGTTAGCTCAGAGAGGAAGGCCAGGAATGTATCGTAAATTCAACCCCTTGCCCCCTGCACCCCCAGTCATGGGTTCTCCACTGGGTATTCGCATACCAAAAACAAGAATAATTTTCCCCTGACACTCCTCGCCCGTCATAGAGCCTTGCTGGCCAGAGTGCTCCGGAAACACACTGAAGTTATACAAGTGTAAAATAAGAATTTAAAATAAACAATAATAATAATTAAGAAGTGAAAATGTCACAAGAACCCCTTTACCTTGAGCCATTTTAAAATTTCACAAGGAACAAACAAGGTGGTAGACTGATGTGCTATTAATGGCTATCCAAAAATTATTTTACAACCGTTTATATCTGACTAGAAAACCTCTTTAAAGGAAGCCCAAATGATTTGAACCCCACGAAATCATTATTCGGCTCCAGTTAGCTTTTTTTTCTTTCAGATAAATGGCGAGTCGGCAGTTTGTGGTTATTTGAGTCATAAAATTACCAAACAAACAAAACAAAAGTCATCATTCATAGGCACGCAGAACTCGTCAGGAAGTCTCTGAACTAGTGGCTCCAAATCACTTGCGCTCCTTTTGTGTTTCCGAATTTGCGTGCGTGTGGTTTGGGAGACCACACACTCCGCTCAGCCCCCTCCCCGCAAATGCCCCACAACCCAACCCATGGACACATGCACTTCGCCCACACAGAAACTAACCATTGAAAGTGTTTTAACTCCAAAACACAATATTGAGGAAAAAATCGAGGATTTTATTTGGTAACCCTAATGATGACTGAGCCTTGTTATCCTTTTTTTTTTTTTTTTTTTTTTTTTTTACACCCGGTAGCGTGGAGCAACGACAGTCTCCGCAGGCACCGCATGGTCGAAGCAAAGCGTCGTCGAGAATGTGAAGGCTGGGTTCAACCAAGGTCGGACCAACGACCCGACGCGAGCCGGGAACATAAACCAACAACAAAGACACGTTTTGACTTCCCCATTTCGATCCCCGCGTGGAGTTTTACAATCTTCGGGGAAAGAGTGCGTTCGACGGAAAGATGCGGACGAAAGAAACAAAGTGTCCAAACTTCTCTTTCCCCGGCGACCCGTTTTCCACGAGGCGCGTCTGTCGGGAAATGGCGTGAAAACGAGCTGCAACTTACCGAGATCTTGGCCGCGTGTCCACGGGAGCGTGTGCGTGTTTTGCGCGTGCGCTGCTTTCATGTCATCGTAAGGCTTCTTCAGCTGCTGCCTGCTTGGTGCACAAACGACAGTGTGCGGACCTCCGGAGGTCCCCGCTGCCCATGCATCTTGGAGTGAACTGTTTTCTCAAATGTTTGCCTCTTTGTGAATATTTAGCGATGCTTGCTATTCCATCAGCCCCCTCACCCCAAAAACCTTCCTCTGTTGAATACATCCCACCCAAAAAAAGAGTAGTATATAGGATGTTATTAACGGATGTTATGGGAAGGGATTGTTATCAGAACAATATTGGCAAATGTACAATTAAAGGAGAGCCAAAAGTGTATCAAAACATTAATGACACTTTTGTATAGTTATTCATTTAATAATATGTTTATTATTTAAGTTGTAGGGGTTGTTGTAGAAACCGTTGCGCGAAGGTATCAAACATATGATCTACAGGCCAAAACTGGTCCACTAGGGTGTACAGTTCAGCCCGCTGGAGAAACTTGAAATTGTGGGGGGGAAAAAACAAAAAAGTCAGGGATTGTGGGTGCAGACTAAGGATAAATTTGATAATTAATATGTTCTTGTATAAAATGGATGGTAATAATTTCTAGGTCTGTGATCAGTTATTATGCACGTGTCCAGTATTTGAGAAAACTAAAGCAAAATCTGAAGTTGGTTTGTAAAATCATTAATAAAAAGTCCACCCATCAATATTCCGTACCACTTAACCTCACTTGGATCACAAGCATGTTGGAGTTTATCTCAGCTGACTCTGGGCAGGAAGCAGTATACACCCTGAACTGATCATCAGACAATCACAGGGCAGTCACATTCATTCCTATGGCCGATTTTGAGTCTTCAAATAGCCTACGAGGCATGTTTTTGGAATGTAGAAGGAAATCGGAGTACCCGGAGAAAACCCACGCAGGCGCAGGAAGAAGATGCAAACTCCGCACAGGCGGGACCAGGAGAGGCAGATATGCTAACCAGTCCGCCGCACATTTAGCAAAGGCAATTGTCAATAAATCTAAAGATTTTCCTGATATGCCTGTGAGATGGAGGTGAAAACTTTTTTTAATCATTATTTATCATATTTATATATATTTTTGGGCGTCACAGTGGAGCAGCTGGTAAAGCGTTGGCCTCACAGTTCTGAGATCCCGGGTTCAATCCCGACCCACCTGTGCAGTTTGCATGTTCTCCCCGTGCCTCTGTGGGTTTCCTCCGCGCACTCTGGTTTCCTCCCACATCCCAAAAACATGCAACATTAATTGGACACTCTAAATTGCCCCGAGGTGTGATTGTGACTCCGGGTGTTTGTCTCTATGTGCCCTGCGATTGGGTGGCAACCAGTTCAGGGTGTAGCCCCCCTCCTGCCCGTTGACAGCTGGGATAGGCTCCAGCACGCCCTGCGACCCTTGTGAGGATAAGCGGCCAAGAAAATGTGTGTGTATATATACATATATATATTGTTTGATGACTTCATTTAGTATTGTATGATATTAATTGTCTGGCTCCTTTGACATAAAATCAGGCTTGAATTTAATTATTTAAATAGGGTTCGAAAATAAATAAAAATAAATTAGGTTTGAACTACATTGAGCCCGACACCTCTGAATTATCGTGCACTACAGAGAGCCAATTCCTCAAATTACTCATTTAGTGAGCCAAAATTCGACACAACACTCAGTACAATGCAGTGCTCTTTGATGATGTCAATAAAGTTCCAACTTTATCTGCTTTGTAAGGCAAATGTTTTGACTCCTGTATTGGAATACGTGATTGTGACCACAGTGTTGTGTGAGTTTACATATGAGTTTAATCACTCAAACGTAATAATCAAAAAGTCCTTTGTCAAGAAAATGTGTTCCTGTTTGATGTTCTATCGGGACACATTAATAATAATAAGAATAAAAGGAATTGACCCGGGACCCGCGTTTTGGCTGGCATGTTGGCTGTGATTGAGCAAAGCCAGTGAGCCTTGCTGACCCCTCCCTCAACATCAATGTGACAGTTCACACAAACACAGAAATGCATGCAGATATCACGAACGGTAGCCACAGATTGGCATGTCATGATTTTCCCACCTTCACAAACGAATCCTATTGAATGTTTTAATTGAACAGACAACCGGCTGTCTGCAGTGCAAACCCGCAAGGTTTGTACACCTGCTGCTGTTGCTGTGCTTGTTCTCTTTCACTCTCTCTCTCTCTCTCTCTCTCACTCTCTCTCTGCAGTAACACACAAGCATGGGTCGCACAGGGGACACACGAGGCATACAAATGGCCACATAGATATACCAAATGCTTACCCGGCGTCATTGAGGCTCCTAAAACCCCAGGCAACCATCAGACGCCGCCACGATGGGCTTTCCTCTTGCCGCCATCCCTTCACACTCTTGGTTTTCTTCCTCTTCTCTTTGCTACTAACCTTCCTCTGTGCTCCTCACTACACTGTTCTTTTTGATGCCTCCAACCACTCCACTGATCAATGGACACACAGTAGCGAGAGCTGGGTTCCCTCCACCTCTCCCTGTGTGTGTGTGTGTGTGTGTGTGTATGTGCCGATCACCGGGAGGAGAAGAGGCTTCCAACCCACACACAGCACTCTCCAGGGCGCTCAGCCTCCACAGCATCTCTTCACTTAACCACTGCATACACCTACGCCTTTGAGTATATGCACACACCCACACACACACGCAAACATACGTCACTTACTGTTTTTCAGCTTTACAACAGTAACTAACCATTAATTGAAAACTAGCTCCATCAGTGGTCTCAAACTGGGATGATATTTTGTGGCCCCTACCTTAATAGGTTTATTATTAAGTTCAAATTTTTTATCAATCACACTTTTTTAGTATAGTCCGTGGAGCTGACAAACCTATTGATCATAGTGCGGCGTATGGCGCTTCGCGGAGTGACATAAACTGGGCTTGATACAAGCCGAGAAACATTTTTTCAGTGAGTGAAATTTACAGCAGAGTTTCCATGGAAAGTTTTATTTGTATTTTTGCACACAAAGTGTTTACACCAGCGTCCTTCATCCATCCCTCCATTTTCTTAGCTCCTTATCCTCACAAGGGTTGTGGGAGATCTGGAGCATATCCCAGCTGTCAACGGGCAGGAGGCAGGGTAAACCCTGAATTGGTTGACAGCCAATTGCAGGGCACATGGAGACAGACAACAGTTGCACTCACAATCACACTTCGAGGCAATTAATGTTGCATGTTTTTGGGATGTGGGAGGAAACCAGATTCCCCGGAGAAAACCCACACAAACACGGGGAGAACATGCAAAATCCACAGAGACGGAGCCAGGATTTTAACCCTGGTCCTCAGAACTCTGAGGCCAACGCTCGACAGGTGCTCCACTGTGCTAGGCCCACCATTGTCCTTGTTTTTCTTGTTTTGTGTTTAAAAAAAAACCAAGAAATACGTTTGAGATTAACTGCGTGCATGTGCATGTGGATCTGTGGCCCTGTCTCAGCCAGACTCTGCATCCAGCGACCCCAAGGTAAATTGAGTTTGAGACACCGGAGTAACATGGTTGAAGAAGTTTCGGTTTTCCCCCAAAAAAATATTTCCTCTTGATGATTTTGGGCCAGCACAGTGCCTAGTAATTTGAATGTCAGTGTTACAATTGTAATAGTGCATGTTTGAATCTCCGCTCAGGCCCTCCTGTATGTAGTTTGAAAATGGATGGATAGATTTTTGCATTTAACTGAAGAGAATATAAGGAGCAAGGTGGTGACCTATAAAAAAAGACATGTATGATCCGAAGTTTGCTTTCTGCTAAACTGCACAGTTGTAATGTTCTGTTCTGTTATTAAGTGTAGCTGAGGGCAGCACAAAACAGGTTTGCGGGAAGCCCTTCAGCAGGTAGGTGAATGCAGCAAGGGTGAATAAAAGCAAGGACAGACTTTAGAGCTTGCAGATGGTGGCGAGGCAGTATCTTGCATGGGCGTTAGTGTGCGCTGAAAGCAATTTGATGTTTCATCTATCAGGCCTCCATGTCACGACGAATATTCAACTGAACAACCATCAAAAAATTGCCATCACTCCAAACACAAGCAGTCGGTCACCCATTGCACAACCATTATTCTGTCTATACAGTGAAGAAAATAAGGATTTGAAACCCCGTTATATTGTAAGTTCTCCCACTTACAAAAAATAGAAGGGTCTGTAATTTTCATTGTAGTTGCATGTCCACTGTGAGAGAGATAATCTAAAAAGAAAAATCCAGAAATCACAGTGTATGATTTTTTTAACGAATTGTGTGATAAAGCTGCAAATAAGTATTTGAAAACCTGTCTATCAGGTATAATTCTGACTCTCAAAGACCTGTTAGTTCGCATTTAAAAGTCTGGGCTGGGTCTTTCAACATGACAATGACCCAAATCACACAGCCAGGAAAAACAAGGAGTGGCTCCGTAAGAAGCATATCAAGGTTCTGGTGTGGCCTAGCCAGTCTCCAGACCTAAACCCAATAGAAAATATTTGGAGGGAACTGAAACTCCGTGTTTCTCAGTGACAGCCTGGAAACCTGTCTGCTTTAGAGAAGATCTGTGTGGAGGAGTGGGCCAAAATCCCTCCTGCAGTGTGTGCAAGCCGAGTGAACAACTACAGGAAACGTTTGACCTCTGCAACTGCAAACAAAGGCTACTGTAGCAAATATTAACATTGGTTTTCTCAGGTGTTCAAACACTTATTTGCAGCTGTATCACGCAAATAAATCATTAAAAAAAATTATACATTGTGATTTCTGGATTTGTCTTTTTGATTATCTTTCTCACAGTGGATATGCACCTATGATGAAAATTTCAGACCCCTCCATGATTTTTAAGTGGGAGAACTTGCAATATAGCAGGGTGTTCAAATACTTATTGTCTTCAGTGTAGGTAGCCTTGTGGAAATACTGTAGTGCGTTCTCTAGGGGCGGGGGCTTGCCAACCCATCAATTATGACACATCAATGGAACCCTGATTTACGAAAGCCTCAGTGCTCTAGTAATTTAATGATGACCCACAGACCAAATAGAAAGATTGCCCGAGGGTTAAACTTGACCACAGTTTCAGTCATCCCTTTTGTACTCGGCGATGTTGCCAGTGTGGGAAGGCGGATCGCCTTCAGCCACTTTGCGTTCCGTCACTAACCTGCTTTTCCATTTTTGCAGTTTGAGCACTCAATATGGGACCAAGAAGAGCAACGGAGAAGCGTGGCAAGAGGGCGGTTGGTACAAGTACAGTACAGAATAGATGAAACAAGTCTATAAATGCCGCCACTATTGTGTGTAAGTGTGTGTGCGTGTGTGTGTGTTTGTGTGAGGGGGTATGTGTTGTTGTTGCTGCTGATATGGCCAAGGGAGTGATCTTGGAAAGGACGAAGAGAAATTTTTGGACCAATTGGAAAACTTGTCGGTAGCACGGTGGCACAATTGTAGAGCATTGGTCTCAGAGTTCTGAGGACTTGGCTTCAAATCCTGACCCCACCTGTGTGTACTTTGCATGTTCTCCATGTGGGTTTTGGATTTTTTTTGCGGGGAGTGGATTTTCTGATTTCCGACTGGCTATGTTAACTTGGTTCATAAAGATTTTTGATTGATGACCCCTTGTCACGTTTGAGATACTGTATTGTACGGCCTAAATCTTTATATTGTGTTCAAAGCTTTCCCAAAAATAAGGACTTTTATCAAAGCTGGGACCAATTATTTCTTAGATTAGATTATTAAACTCTTAAACCGAGGTTCAGATAATCTTTTGCAGTTGCCTATTTGTGAAAATGTACCTTTGAGCAAGCCATGCTGCATTTTTTGGGAATTGTGACATTCCATCTCAGGTAATTTACATAATAACCAACCCCAGACCATGATTCTCAGGCAAGGATTCAGAAGCTGGACTGGACTAGGCTTGGCTGAACATCTGCTATTGTCAAGTGATGACCAGAGTTTGGTCACCTGATTTCACAAACGGCAAAAGGGATGCAGAGTTGTTGTGTTAGAAGTAGAAAAGATCAGCATTAGTGTTACGAGCATTACTGTCTGATTAGATCCATATTATGAAATGTTCAGCTCGATTGTCGAGGTGGGGTTGGGGGGCCTTTGTGTTTGGAAATTTCACGTCCGCTGAAGACAAGTGCGCTGAAAATGAGCCATTTATTTGGTGATGAAGTGCTGCCTCTGCAAGTGAAAATGCAAATATTGTTATATGAGCACTTAGTTCAGTGGGTTGGGTGATAGCTATGGTTAAAATACCCAGGGGCGACTTCAATTAGGCATCATTCATTTGTAAAATAGCAACAAATTTAATTAATAGTATTCATTATAATCCCTCAAGGAGAAATTCAACTCACCCTTCTGGATATTTGTGTTGCATGCCACTCAGTGAACGAAATTAAGAGATGTTAGAGTGAAAGGGATGCATAGCGAGTGCTGCACGTCTTAAGATAGAGGTGATTGGGTTGGTGGCTTGCTCAAGGGCACCTCAACAGTAATCAGAAGGCAAATAGCAAATATCATTCACTCTTTCAGTTGCCCATCATGAGATCATGGCGACAGAAGTCATGATCGCCATTTGCTGGAGCTTTTATGAAGACAACTTAAAGTCTTTTAAAATTGTAACAAAAATTCATAGTATGGTTATATCTCCCAGAAGTATGCAACTTTTTAATGTTTTGACATAAATTTATGATATAACAGTACAATACACAATATAAAGTGAAACATAGCGATTCACTTATTTTCACACAAATGGCTGTAAAGGATGTCAACATGTTACTTTTGTTTGATGAGCGTGGCAGTTAGACTCAAACACAATGATACAATTTTTAATATTTTCTGTGCGTAGACATGAACTGTGTTCAACCTCAGCCTTGCCACTGTGTGTGAGCTTGTGCATGAGTGAAACATTAAAGGCCCTGTACACACAACAGTGGACCTTTGACCACTCGGAACAAACATGTTTATAACCATTCTAATTCATACATGTGTGGATATTTGCACATTTTCGTACACAGATCAACCACAGCAGGAATGAGGTCGATGTGCTGTGTGCAGTGGAGATATCATTTACAGCATTCAGGTTATGATGGGGACAGTATGTAAATAAAACCTTTGTGTGGGTGATAAGTATACAATCCTTCATAGGGGAAAAAAATCCAGTGAGAATGAAGGTTAGGGTATACGTGGTGGGCGACAGAGAGGGAGATTAATGTGTCAGGCTTGTGTGTAGCACTCTAAAATGATGGGTAGTTACATTTCAAATTACTGACAGGAACAAGACTGAACTCTGTGACTTTTGCACACCAGGAAGTGAATTAAGAATAGTAGAACCAGTCCATGACAGTTCTGAATTTTTAAGTAATTTCCAAATGTTCTTCTCAGTGTCAGGGGCGTGGCCAGGCAGCAGCTCCTCACCTGCAGCTCACTGCCGCTTAATTATGCCATGCATTTAAGCCTAGTGTGTTGTATTATTAGTTGCCAGTTCATTGTTTGAGACTACATGAATCTGCATGAATATCTGAGCTTCTTGTTGTGTATTTGCCTTGTTGTCATGACCAGCGTTAATGTGCCACCACAGCCAAGTTTAGTTAAGCCTTGTTTTTCCTTCGTAGTTATGTGACCTTGTTTTCATGGTTTTGGACCTTGCCTTTTGCCACATGTTTTTGTGCCTTTGCCTTTATTGGACTGCTTACCTGTGTATGACCTCAACCTGGAATAAAACCCCCCTTGACATAAGGTCACTGCCTCAGAGTCCCACATTTGGTTCCAACCCCTTGTCCCATGCTCATGACAGAGCGAACTGGTCAGAACAGGACCCCCATGTGGTGACCAGCGGAGGCGTCCAAGTAGAGCTGAGCTTTATGCCTCCCGTTTCGCTCTGACCAAGCCGGGCCAAGCAAAATCCGCCAGTGAGTCAACTCATTCTATCTCAGATCGTTCATGTCTTGGGGGTGTCAGACCTCAAGTCACTTCTTGCTCGTGTCTACGTGGTACCTGATCAGGAGCCGCCTCTCACCCATGTCTTGGCAGAGTGTGACCCCTGGCCACATTCTGCTCATGCAGCAATCACTGCCTCTCTGCGGTGCTCGACCAGCAGCAGCCGCAGCCATCGCCTCTTGACAATGCTTCGGTGGTGCTCAACTAGCAGCCAACTGCCTATCAACTGTGCCTCGGAGTGGTCGAGCAGCAGCAGGAAGAGCCGCTGCCTCATAACCATGCCTCAGTGGTGCAGGAGCATCCACCACCTTTCGACGACGCCTCAGTGGTGCTCAACCAGCAGCTACCACCTCTCACTCCTGCTTTGGCAGTGCTTTGTACACAGATGTCACCTGTTTGGTTCCTGCTTTGCCATTGGGACCCTCCTTGCGGACGTCCGCCTGAGTGGCCCCGAAGGGACCCTGGTGCTTGGAATCCTAGTCAACCTCCTGAACTACTGAGCCAAGCTCCTCACTTTGGGTGGCCTGGACGACCACCAGACCCATATTTGGGTCCAACCCCTTGTCCCATGCTTGTGACAGTCAGTCAAGTTATTCTTGTGGCAAAAAATTTCAATCATTTAAAGCACATAGTTTCCTTGTGTATGAAAATCACCAAATAAATACATTTGCTTTACTTATTTTCATGCTCTTTATTGTTTGGCTTTACAGGACTTCCGATCACATACATTCACAGAAACTCTCTTCAATTTTTACATGTATAATCACAATTCTCCAAATCTTTGTTCAAAGGTGTAGATCCTTCAAATAAGCATGCTCAACATGCTACAATACTTGTAGTTCTAGTAATTGCTAAAAAAAAAAAAAACAATATTATTAAACTGGAAAAATAAACACACTATCAACGTTAACCAATGGCAAAATATTTTGGGTGGAGGTTGGATCATGTGTGAGGTAAGGTGGTCTGATACCCATGCCCCTCCCTTTGGGACCGGTCTGGTTTTAAAGGATAAGGAGTAGTAAAGGATAAGATTAGAATGAGTCAGCGGTAGTTGGGAATCATGAACACTTACAGTTAATCACATCCTACCTTTCCTATCTGGAAGCAGTAATGCGTGTTCCTCTGGTACACAGTAGCCAATCATAGTGCACATATATGCTGGAACCATTAATGTTGGAGCAGGCCACGTCCTGCCAGGAATGCGTGTGGGATTTCTAGTAACTTGCTGTAAAAGCATCGAGGAAAGTCACCCAACTTCCTTGTTGGATCCTACGTCAGCACTTCTAAATATGGGCACGGAGTGTCATCATTGCGCGCTGCTGCTTCAACCATTCACACTGAGCAGGTGCTGTGAGAGCCTGTTCATTCTCCTTCAAAAACAAGACGAGCTTGCTGGGGGGAAAAAAAAAAAAAATCCGTGGATGAAGTTGTAGTTTAGCCGAAAGCAATTGACTGGGTTTGCCAATGGACCAAAATAGAAACAAGAAATACAAACAATAGAAATAAGGCATTTTCTCATATTGGAGGACTGACTATTGGTGACCAATTATCAAGTTCCCACAACAAAAGCACTTTCTTATGCTCTTTTCACACCCGGTCGTGAGTTTATCTGTCCGTGCAAAGTGATTACATATAAAGTCAACGCGAATGCGCAAATGTGTGCATTCGTCCTAGGCTACATGAAAGACCTGTTTGACGTGACGTTAGTTACAATTCACGGATTTGCTCAAATTGGAAAATTAAAATTCCAGTATATTTACATGTATATTTATATTACTTGTTTACAGCTGTTTGTACTTTACACAAATGAAGCGAATTCTTTTTTGTCATGTATATAACACGCAATCAAACTCACACAAGTACACGTTGCAAATGTTTGCTTCACATTACTGTGAATGCTAAATATTCATTTATTAAGTATTAGCAAAGCTGGTTTTCATCTTTAAGTTGTTTTGGTGTTGTCTGTAGCTGCCAAATACAACTAAAGTAACTTGTAATTTAATTTAGTTACTTTTAAGTATACAGTAAAGTAACTCAGTTTTTCAAGGTAACTGTGGCCACACTGGTGGTAACATCTAAGCCATAATTGAAAGATTAAGATGAATTCGATAAAGTGCTTTGACCTACGCTTTCTTTTCTATATTGTTATTTTATTTTGACTCACAGATTGTTGCTACAGAATGTGCGCTAGCACAAAAGCAGCAGAGATCCCAAAACTCAGTGACCTCCCGGAGAGGCCCACTCACCCGTTTTCTGTTTGTCCACACTTGTTTGCTTCCTCATCCCCAAGTCTTTCTCTTGCGCAACTTTGTTTTGCCTCCATGCTCTCTTGTCGTTCCACCCGCTCTCTCGACCTGGCACTCCTCCTTTGCTCTAGGTACAGTACTCTATTTTTTTTTCATCCTCTCTTTATTTCCATGACATGTCTGCATTCGACTTGTTCATGCACAAATAAGCAACATATGCACACACACCACAGCAGCACTTGTGTGGGAGCCTGTGCCTCTGTAATCTCCAAGTGAAGCTGGTGAGAGGCCAAGGAGCCAACTCAGACTCAGGAGGCCAAATGCAAACAGCAGTGAAGCTGCTTGTGTGCCCGCCTGAGATCAAAGCTCCTGTCTGCATAGCTCCACTCTGCTCGACGTGGATGAGCAGTCTTTACATCCACACGCGGCTTTGTATGCTTGTGTTGGTGTGTAAGCATGCCGGTGCTGAAGGTGTGTACATGCCCTTGTGCGTCTTCGTGTGCGTGCGTGCGTGCGTGTGTGTGTGTGTGTGTGTGTGTGTGTGTGTGTGAGAACGCTTCTATGAGGGCATATCAACAGTGGTATGGTGGGGGGTTGAGAGCAGTACTCATTTGAACGTGACTCCATACTTTAAAAAGAATTTCTGCTTCAGGCCTCTGAGTCACATTGCATAATAAAGAGATGATTACTGACATTCAAGAAAGATATTTCAAATATGCTCTTAAATCACTCAATTCTTTGCTACAGTCTTCTTTTCCTTTCGGCTTGTCCCGTTAGGGGTCGCCACAGCGTGTCATCTTTTGCCATCTTAGCCTATCTCCTGCATCTTCCTCTCTAACCCCAACTGCCCTCATGTCTTCCCTCACCACATCCATAAACCTTCTCTTTGGTCTTCCTCTCGCTCTTTTGCCTGGGAGCTCCATCCTCAGCATCCTTCTACCAATATACTCACTCTCTCGCCTCTGAACATGTCCAAACCATCGAAGTCTGCTCTCTCGAATCTTGTCTCCAAAACATCCAGCTTTGGCTGTCCCTCTAATGAGCTCATTTCTAATCCTATCCAACCTGGTCACTCCGAGCGAGAACCTCAACATCTTCATTTCTGCCACCTCCAGTTCAGATTCCTGTTGTTTCTTCAGTGCCACTGTCTCTAATCCGTACATCATGGCCGGCCTCACCACTGTTTTGTAAACTTTGCCCTTCATCCTAGCAGACACTCTTCTGTCACATAACACACCAGACACCTTTCGCCAGCTGTTCCAACCTGCTTGGACCCGTTTCTTCACTTACTGACCACACTCTCCATTGCTCTGTATTGTTGACCCCAAGTATTTGAAGCCATCCACCCTCGCTATCTCTTCTCCCTGTAGCCTCACTCTTCCCCCTCTACTTTTCTCATTCACGCACATATATTCTGTTTTACTTCGGCTAATCTTCATTCCTCTCCTTCCAGTGCATGTCTCCATCTTTCCAATTGTTCCTCTGCATGCTCCCTGCTTTCACTGCATATGACAATATCATCTGCGAACATCATGGTCCAAGGGGATTCCAGTCTAACCTCATCTGTCAGCCTATCCATTACCACTGCAAACAGGAAGGGGCTCAGAGCTGATCCCTGATGCAGTCCCACCTCCACCTTAAATTCCTCTGTCACACCTAAGGCACACCTCACCATTGTTCTGCTGCCATCATACATGTCCTGTACTATTTTAACATACTTCTCTGCCACACCAGACTTACGCATGCAGTACCACAGTTCCTCTCTTGGTACTCTGTCATAGGCTTTCTCTAGATCCACAAAGACACAATGTAGCTCCTTCTGACCTTCTCTGTACTTTTCCACGAGCATCCTCAAGGCAAATAATGCATCTGTGGTACTCTTTCTAGGCATGAAACCATACTGTTGCTCGCAGATACTTACTTCTGTCCTGAATCTAGCCTCCACTACTCTTTCCCATAACTTCATTGTGTGGCTCATCAACTTTATTCCTCTATAGTTCCCACAGCTCTGAACATCCCCTTTGTTCTTAAAAATGGGAACTAGAACACTTTTCCTCCATTCTTCAGGCATCTTTTCGCCCGCTAGTATTCTGTTGAATAAGTTGGTCAAAAACTCCACAGCCATCTCTCCAAATTGCTTCCATACCTCTACCGGTATGTCATCAGGACCAACTGCCTTCCCATTTTTCATCCTTTGTAATGCCTTTCTGACTTCCCCCTTAGTAATCATTTCCACTTCCTGGTCCTTCACTCTTGCCTCTTCAACTCTTCCTTCTCTCTCATTTTCTTCATTCATCAACTTCTCAAAGTATTCTTTCCATCTATTTAGCACACTACCGGCACCAGTCAACACATTTCCATCTCTATCCTTAATCACCCTAACCTTCTGCACATCCTTCCCATCTCTATCCCTCTGTCTGGCCAACCTGTAGAGATCCTTTTCTCCTTCTTTCGTGTCCAACCTGGTGTACATGTCTTCATATGCCTCTTGTTTAGCCTTTGCCACCTCTACCTTTGTCCTACGTCGCATCTCGATGTACTCCTTTCGCCTCTCCTCAGTCCTCTCAGTATCCCACTTCTTCTTCGCTAATCTCTTTCCTTGTATGACTCCCTGTATTTTGGGGTTCCACCACCAAGTCTCCTTCTCCCCTTTCCTACCAGATGACACACCAAGTACTCTCCTGCCTGTTTCTCTGATCATCTTGGCTGTCGTCGTCCAGTCTTCCAGGAGCTTCGGTTGTCCATCGAGAGCCTGTCTCACCTCTTTCCGGAAGGCCGCACAACATTCTTCCTTTCTCAGCTTCCACCACATGGTTCTCTGCTCTACCTTTGTCTTCTTAATCTTCCTACCCACCACCAGAATCATCCTACATACTACCATCCTATGCTGTCGAGCTACACTCTCCCCTACCACTACTTTACAGTCAGTAACCTCCTTCAGATTACATCGTCTGCACAAAATATAATCTACCTGCGTGGTTCTACGCCGCTCTTGTAGGTCACTATATGTTCCTCCCTCTTTTGGAAATAAGTGTTCACTACAGCCATCTCCATCCTTTTTGCAAAGTCCACCACCATCTGCCCTTCAAAGTTCCTTTCCTGGATGCCGTACTTACCCATCACTTCTTCATCGCCCCTGTTTCCTTTACCAATATGTCCATTACAATCTGCACCAATCACAACTCTCTCGCTGTCTGGGATGCTCAGAACTACTTCATCTAGTTCCTTCCAGAATTTCTCTTTCAACTCTAGGTCACATCCTACCTGTGGTGCATAGCCGCTAACCACATTATACATAACACCCTCAATTTCAAATTTTAGTCTCATCACTCGATCTGATACTCTTTTCACCTCCAAGACATTCTTAGCCAGCTCTTCCTTTAAAATAACCCCTACTCCATTTCTCTTCCCATCTACTACGTGGTAGAATAATTTAAACCCTGCTCCCAAACTTCTAGCCTTACTACCTTTCCACCTGCTCTCTTGGATGCACAGAATATCAACCTTTCTCCTAATCATCATGTCAACCAACTCCTGAGCTTTTCCTGTCATAGTCCCAACATTCAAAGTCCCTACACTCAGTTGTAGGCTCTGTGCATTCCTTTTTTTTCTTCTGACGCTGGATCCGGTTTCCTCCTCTTCTTTGTCTTCAACCCACAGTAGCTGAATTTCCACCGACGCCCTGCAGGTTAGCAGTGCCGGGGGCGGGCGTTGTTAACCCGGGCCACGACCGATCCGGTATGGGATTCTTTAGATGAACGCTCATATTTGTTTGGCACAGTTTTTACGCCGGATGCCCTTCCTGACGCAACCCTCTGCATTTATCCGGGCTTGGGACCGGCCTACAGATTGCACTGGTTTGTGCCCCCATAGGGCCTCATTCTTTGCTACAGTGCAACCAAATAAAACAAAGAGAGAATAATTAATTGAGCAGAATATAGAGAGGCATCACAGCTTCTTCCAATGTGTTTGTGGGGCCAAAGTAAAAAAGAAGTTTGAAATGTGCAGTATTTAACTTGACCCTGAACTGTCATAATGTAAGTAACTGTGGAACTGTGTGGATTATATCAATAGAGGAATGGGACATCCATCCATCCATCCATCCATCCATCCATCCATCCATCCATCCATCCATAATCGGACCTGCTAATCCTCACAAGGGTCACAGTAGTGCTGTAGCCTATCCTGGATGGCTTCGGGCAGGAGGCGGAATGCACCTAGAACTGGTAACCAGTCAATCGCAGGGCATATGGAGACACACAACAATTGCACACACAATCACTTCTAAGGGTAATTATGAGTCTCCAATTAATACACATTATGAGGATGTAGGAGGAGACCTGGAGAAAACCCACGCATTCACAGGGAGAACATCCAAATTCTTCACAGGTAAGGCCGGGAATTGAAGTCAAGGTCCTACTGAAAGACTGGATCTGACTGACATTAGAACTCCTTTGAGGACACCTTTGAGGTCAGTGCATTTACCCAAAAAGTTCCAAAACATAAATTTTTAGTTCTCACTACTAAGAATTGTTTTATTCCACCCCGAAGAAAGCATATGGTTAATATGTATATAGAGGTCTTGGTGTCTCAAAATGAGAAATTTTGTAGGGTTAAAGCGCAGCAATGTTTCATTCCACTTTGGCTCAGGTTCAACACTTACAGAGCCTTTAACAGATTTGTTGGTTCAGACTTTTACAAAAAGTAGGATACTTTTCTTTGATAAAAGGAATGAAATTGCATTTGAATGTTGGCTGGCAAGATGTGGTCGCCTTGGTAGGGTGCTCCCTTATATTGTTTATATTTTTGTATTTTTTGGTCATCTCTGGACTTAAGTACATAAGGGAAGAGTTTCTAACAATCAGGGTGTTTTTCAACAACTCTCGCAAATTCGTGGATTTTTTTCCCCCCGAGTTACTCAATGGGGCAGCCACTCTGATCTACATAGCATGGAGGCAACAACACTGCAGGAGGACGCAAGCCGGTATCTAAGCGAGACTTCGCAGGAGAGGGCACACATTGGCACTCCTGTTGATTTAGCTTGCGGATCTATGCTCTCTTCCCAACGAAATAGATTACCTTCATCTCCTGATAAGGACCAGCAAAGACTTCGGACAATCTGCTGCCCTCTGCTTCACCGAGACATGGTTGAGCGAATGCATTCCCGACGGAGCAATTGCGCTACCTCGCTTCCTTATTCACGTGGATGGTCGCATCGCGGAGCTGTTGGGGAAAACAAATGGTGAAAAATGTAGACAATGCAGCCCTCTTATTAGTCGCTGTTCCTCTGTAAGCCGTTTTACTCGCTGCATGAGTTTGCCTCGTTCAGGCTTGTTGGTGTTTACATTCCGCCGCAAGCAAGCACTGCTAATGCTCACTGAACAAGTAGATGAGCTTGAGTATAAACACCCAGACTCAACCATGAACTCCTTAAATATAAGCAGCACATAGACTGTCCGACAAGGTAAAATAACATTCTAGACTACAGCTATAGCACAGTAAATCACGCATATCATGGCATTCCCCGGGCTGTCCTAGGTTCTGCCAACCTCTGCTTAATCTACTTAATACCTATATACAGGCAAGCACTTAAACGTGTGAAGACTTCAGAAAAATCAGTGAAAATATGGACCAATGAGGCAAAATTAGAACTTCAAAGCTGTTTGGACTGCGAAGACTTGAGTGTCTTTGAATATTCAGCTAGCATCCTGGATGAATATATGAATGTTGTTACATCATGGCAGTTTCTGTGAGGAGGTTTGTGTACCAACAAAAACTTTTAGAATGTTCCATAACAATAAACCGTGGTTTACAGCCAAATTTGGGCAACTCCGGCAGGCTAAAGAGGTTGCATATTGTAGTGGGGATAGGGCCCAGTACAATTGCACTAGAAACCAGTTGACTCAAGAAATTGCCATTGGAAAAGCGACAATTGCATCAAAGAAAGAAAAACAGTTTGGCGCCAATGACTCGGAATCAGTCTTGCATGCATTACGATCACTAACCAATTACAAGCAATGACCCTCTCAGTGGACAACAACAGTAGTCTAGCTGACGACCTGTACAGCTTTTACTGCAGATTTCAAAAGGACACTTTCACTCCACCAAGTTGCACCACCGACTTCTGCGTTGACCATCCATGAACCAGATGTGATACAGTATCTTCAAAGAACAAAAGATTAAATAAGCGGTGGGCCCAGACCTTGTGTCCCCATCCTGCCTAAAAGTCTGCGCAGACCAACCTACACCAGTCTTCACATACATCTTCAGAGGATCTATGTAACTGTGCGAACTACGAAACTGCTTCAAATGCTCCACCCTCATTCTGGTCTCTAAGAAACCTGGAATCTCGGGTCTGAATGACTACAAGTCTGTTGCCTTGACATCTGTGGTCATGAAGTCCTTTGAACGCCTTGTGCTGGACCACCTCAAGAACATCATAGGACCCACTGTATTTTGCCGACTGAACAAATAGGTTTGCGGATGATGCAGTCAACATGAGTCTGCGCTTCATCTCCGAACACCTTAACACCGTGGGAACCTAAGTGAAGATCCTGTTTTTGGACTTCATGTCTGTGTTCTACACTATCATCCCAAAACTACTTCCTCCATGCTTCTCCAGCTAAGTGTCTCATCTGCCATCTGTCAGGATCCACAACTTCCTCATGGGCAGGACACAGCAGATGAAGCTGGGAGACACCACCTCATCCACATGCACAATCAGCACTGGGGCCCCCAAGGTTGTGCCCTCTCCCAACTATTCTTCCCACTCTTCACAAAGGGCTGTCAATGGACATGGCTGTCAAACTCCTGAAGTTCGCAGACACCACAGTTATTGGGCTTATCAAAGACTGATGAGTTTGCGTATTGACAGGAAGTGGAGAGGCTGTTGCGTTGGTACGGCCAACACAACCTGGATATGAACAGACTAAAGGCTGTAGAGATGATTGTGGTCTTCAGGAGGCCCAGCTGCCCCTTACTCTGTCCAACTGTCTGATGTCAACTGTCGAGACCTTCAAGATCCTGGGAATCACAGTCTTACAGGACCTGAAGTAGGAGATAAACATCAACTCCATCCTGAAAAAAAACAAACAAACAAACAGCAAAGGATGTACTTCCTGTAGCTTCTGAGGAAGCACCGTCTGCCACGAGAGCTGCTGAAACATTTTTACACAGCAGTCATTGAATCAGTACAGTGTATCTCCATCACAGTCTGGTTTGGGGCTGCCACAAAAAAGAACAAACTCCAAGTGCAATGGACAATCAAAATTGCTGGATGGATTGTTGGGACCACCCTACCCACCCTTGAGGACTTGCACACAACCTGAACTAGGACAAGACTGGGCAGGATCCTTTTGGACTCTCTATATCCTAGCTCTTCCACCTTGTTCCTTCAGGTAGATGCTACCGATCAAAGCAAACATTCCAAGAGCTTCTTCCATCTTGCAATTAAATTTTTGAAGAGCTAACGTACAATTCAACTGCGACATGCTGCAAATTTTCTGTCTTGAGTTTGTGATCACATTCAGCTGTGCCAATCGTTATTATATATAATGGATTGTTAGTCTTGCAACTCTGCATCATCTGCACATCTGTTGTTGACCAATACAAGTCTCTCATACATGAGTAGTACCTGCACTAATTGCACAATCGACTGAAGAAGTCGGACATGGTCCCAGACTATCGCACGACTAGTTACGTTAAACTGCAATACAGTCCTCGTCTGAACTATGGACTGTCACTCAAACAGTCACTCTAAATACTAGAAGACTACATCCTTTGCATGACTGTGAGATTTAAAAAAATGTTCTCTGTCAATTGACTGTCTGTCTGCTGCTATACTCAACATGGATGTCCTACTCGGGTGGCTCCAACTACTGGAGACAAATCCCTTTTGCATTATTTACATACTTGGCCAATAAAGGTGATTCTGATTCTGATAAACCTGTTAATTTTATCTAGCCTGGCTGGGAGCTCAGCACTGCTAAACCTCTGATTCTCTTTTAGTGTGTAGTGTACTTGAGATTACAGCCATGTCCCACAAAACCAGATGTCTTACATGATTAACATGATTGACAGGAGAAAACCAAGGTGGACTTTTATCAGACTCATGGGAAGACAAATATATGGAGACAAAAAGGAAAAATTCATGATCCAATAATATCCATTCATGTGTCAAAAAAAAACAAGGCGGAGGATGTCTGTTAATGCAAAGGACTCACTCATCAATTGTGATGTGTATCAGGCTATACTCTGCACACATTCAGCCAAAGTTGTGAAAAATGAGAGGATGCCAACACAGTTGAAATGACAGGAAAGCAATGACATTTTTGAGGAAAATAAATAGTTCCTCAATGTCCAACTCAGTTGCTCAATTTCTAGCAAAAATAGATTGCTTTTTAATTGCTAATGAAAAAAATTAAGCTGCCTATGGTGAAAACCATAAATGGAATGAGGTTTCACTTGCCCAGACGTGCGTCACCAGAGCCCACCTCTGGAGCCAGGTATGGAGGTGAGGCTTGAAGGTGAGCACCTGGTTGCCGGGCCTGCACCCACGGGGCTTGGCCGGTACAGTCCGAAAGGGTAACGTAGGTCCCCCTTCTCATGGGCTCACCAATTGTGGGAGGGTCCATAGGGGTCTGGTGCAGTGCGACCTGGATGGTGGCAAAAGGCAGGGACCTGGGTGAGCCAATCACCAGATACCGAACCTGGCTCGAGGGATGTAGAACATCACATCTATGGTAGGCAAGAAGCCCGAGCTGGTGTGTGAGGTCGAGAAGTTCCGACTAGATCTAATCAGACCCACCTTCACTCACTGCTTGGGGTCTTGTAACAATCCTCTTCAGATGGGTTGGACTTTTTCAACTCTGGAGTTGCCCAAGCTGAGAGGCTTTGTGCAGGTCTTGGTATACTTTTTACCCCCAAGCTTGGCGCATGTATTTTGGGGTTCACCCTGATGGACAAGAGGGCAACCTCCCTTTGCCTTCCAGTAGGGGATGGGTCCTGACTGTTTGTGCCTGTGCTCAGAATACCCACACTTTTTGGAGTCCTTGCAGGGGATGCTAGAGAGTGCTCCTACTGAGTACTCCATCGTTCTGTGGGGGACTTCAATGCTCACATGGGCAATAACAGTGGACCTGAAAGGGCGTGATTGGGAGGAACACCCCCGCCACCCGCAACAACATTTTCAAGCATAAGGGTGTCCTACGTGCACTTGGCACCAGGGCACCCTGGCTTGCAGTTTGATGATTGACTTTGTGGTCATGTTATCGGAATTGAGGCTCCATGTCTTGGACAATTCGGTGAAGAGAGGGGCACAGGTGTCAACTGATCACCAGCTTGTGGTGACTTGGCTCTGATGGTGGAGGAAGATGCTGGTAGGACATAGGAGGCCCAAAAGTATTGTGAGGGTCTGCTGGGAACGGCTGCCAAAATCCCCTGTTAGGAGCTTCAATTCTCTCCTTTGACAAAACTTTGGTCATGTTCCAGGGGAGACATGAAGTCTGATTGGGCGATGAGTCTTCGTTGCTGAGGCAGACGATTGGAGCTGTGGCTATAAGGTGGTTGGTGCTTGTCACAGTGGCAATCCCTGAACCCTGAGGGATGTGGTCAAGTTAAAGTAGGAGTCCTATTGGACCATTTTGGACTGTGGGACCCCCAAGGCAGCTGATGGGTATCGGTTGGGCAAGCAGAATGCAGCTTTGGTGGTCACTGAAGCAAAAACATGGGCATGAGAGGAGTTCGGTGAAGCTATATAGAAAGACCTCCAGACAACTTTGAGGAAATTCTGGTCCACCATCCGGGTTCTCAGCAGGTAAAAGCACTGCACCATACAAGCTGTGTACAGTGAGGATGGGGCGCTGTGTCTCGACTCGCGACGATTCTGTGGGGAGAATACTTTGAAGATCTCCTCAATTTCACTGACACACCTTCCCATAAGGAAGCAGAGTCTGGGTTTTCTGAGGCAGCCTCTCCTATCTCTGGGTGGGTAAAAACCTCCTTGGTTGCAAGGCCCCAGGAGTGGATAACATTTACCTGGTGTTCCAAAGGCGCTGAATGCTGTGGGGCTGTCCTGGTTGACATGCCTCTGCAACATCACCTGGACATCAGGGGCAGTGCCTCTGGATTGGCAGACTCACGTTGTGGTCCCCCTTTTTAAGAAGGGGGACCCGAGAGTGTGTTCCAACTACAGAGGGATCACACTCCTTACCCTCCCTGGTAAGGTCTATTCAGCGGTGCTGGAGAGGAGGGTCTGTTGGGAAGTCGAATTGTCCTGGCTGTGGAACAGTGGACCAGCTCTATACTCTCGACCCTCTCCCTCAAGGGTGCATGGGATTTCACCCAATCAGTCTGTGTTTTGTGGACGTGGAGCAGGCGTTAGGGTTAGGGTGTCACTCAGGGAGTCCAGTGGGGGTCCAGTGGGGGTGCTTTGGGAGTATTGGTTACCAAACCATCTGATATGGGCTGTATGTATGACCGGTATCAGAGTTTGGTCCGCATTGCTGGCAGGAAGTCACACTTGTTTTTGGTGAGGGTTTGACTCTGCTGAAGTTGCCCTTTGTCACTGATTCAGTTCATAACTTTAATGGACAGGATTTTTAAGCGCAGACAAAGTGTAGAGGGGGTACAATTTGGTGGCCTCAGTATTGCTTTCCTGCTGTTTTAAGATGACGTGGCTCTGTTGACTTCATCAAGCAGTGAACTCCAACTCACACTGGAGTGGTTTGCACCCGAGTGTGAAGCAGCTTTGATGAGAATAAGCCGCTCAAAATCTGAGACCATGGTCCTCACTCAGAACCAAGTGGAGGAGTGTGTTTTGTTCACAAGTGTCAGGTTCACCAATCAGACATTCATTAAACAGGACAAAAAAAGGAAGCAAAGACACAAGTTCAAGTCTCGCAAGGAGAGAGGACAGGAACTGTCTCGTACAATTCACCACTGCACTCTCTGATTATCTTCTCCTCGGCACCTCTATTTATTTAGTTTTGAGACCCCCCTTATTTACATGGATGTTACAAAAAGGAGACGACAAGCAAAACAGTTTGAAACAAGGTGTAAATGTTTGTTCATGTGCGTGTGCTTGTGTGGAAGATTGCTGAATACATGTGTGGTCATAATTTCTTTAACAGGCAGCAGTTCTAACAGTTCTGATGATTAGATGTTTTTGTTCTTGCTATCTCCTGCTAGGAGGCTCCCACGTTATCTAGTGCAGAGCAGAGCATTTATTTATTGGAAGCAAATGTATGATAATTATGATCACAATTATTCCTACAACAAGTGAAGGAAAAATGGAACATCAGATCAACAGGCAAATCGGTGCAGCATCTGCAGCAATGCACACATTGTCTCAGTCCATTGTGGTGAAGAATGACTTAAACTGAAAGGCAAAGCTCTGTATTTACCAGTCAATCTATGTCCCCACCCTCCCCCATGGTCATGAGCTGTAGGTCAGTACCAAAAGAATAAGATCCCAGATACAAGCGGCCGAAATGAGTTTCCTCTGCAGGGTGTCCGGGCTCTCCCATAGAGATAGGGTGAGAAGCTTGGTCATCCGGGAGGATCTCAGCGTAGAGCCACTGCCCCTCCATATTGAGAGGAGCCAGATGAGCTGGCTGGGGCATCTGATTCCGCTGCCTCCCGGACGCCTCCCTGGTGAGGTGTTCTGGGCATGTCTCACCGGAAGGAGACCCAGGGGACCACCCGGAACACGCTGGAGAGACTATGTCTCTCGGCTGGCCTGGGAACGCCTTGGGATTCCCCCCAGAAGAGCTGGATGAAGTGGCTGGAAAGGAAAGTCTGGGCAAACCTGTTAAAGCTACTGTGCCCCTGATCTGACCTTGGATAAGCAGTAAAAGATGGATGGATGGATGGATGGATGAAAAATTAAGGCATTCAGACTCATTAACAAGTGAATGTGGTTGCAGCCGGGCTTGGCAACTCCAGGAGGAAAGAATTCAGAGATGTTCATTGGTTCTACAAGTCCACACCTTCATTGACTATCAAAAAAAAAAAAAAAAATTAGTTTAAAATGTCTTTTGCCTAAACCAGAAGCGGGCAAACTTATTGTCTCAGAAGCCACATTGTTTAAAATTTGACAGGTGGACCTGATTACAAGCAGATGCTTCCATATGAAAAATAACAACAAAAAAGGCAATGTAGTCTTAATACACAGATTTACTTATCATGGGAACTGTGTTTTAATGATTTAATTTTTTTGTGCCAGTGCATCAAAGTCTGTTGTTGTTTTTTTGTGACAATTCTCAGAACAGCAGCTGTCAAGTAGCAAGAACATGACTTACACTCAACACAAAAAAAAGCATTAGTTTAACTGTAACCAATACTTGGTAATGTACGCCACACAAGTCACAGTTACATCAACATGAAACAATAACTTAAATCCATCGGTCCATTTTCCAAGCCACTTATCCTTATTGGGGTTTCAGGAGTGTTGGACCCTCTCCCAGCGAATTGACCCCTCCGTGGATATTGCGCAATCCGCGTCACTGACCAATCAGAGGACAGAGATCTGCATAAACCACGCCCCTTTTTGCTCCCGACATTTTCTCAGACAACATTGTATGGTCCAGTATAGGTTTTGTTAGCGTTTTATCGCGTATTTGGGTTATTTAACAAAAAATATGGTGAAGAGGTGTAGTCACGGACTTTGTAATAGTGACGACAGGTATCCTGAAAGGCTATTTGGTGGAGTTCGATACGTACCCTTTCCAAAACCGAAGACCCAGTACGAAAAATGCCTTCGATGGATCAAACTTTGTGGAAGACCGCATCATCAACTAAATCCATCTAATATCAACCGGAACACATATGTTTGCACGAAGGTATCCCCTATATTTGATTTTCAATACATGTCTCGTATAAATGAATTCGAAGTTCTTCGCTAGCATAACACTGCTGCGTGTGAACGATTGACACACTTATTCTTTGTTGCGCGATATTTAGCAATGATCGGACTGCACAAACGTATATATTTCTTGCTGGCTCGCGGCCGAAGCTAGCATGGAGTCTGTCTCAGTTCAGAATGTATTGTATTGTATTTGCCACTTTTACTGTTTGTCTTACGTCAGCGCACGTGGCGTGACGTCACTTCATGAGGCGTGGTTAAGTGCCCTGTACGGAGGGGTCAATTGAGGCAAAAGGCAAACCAGTTGCCAGTCAGTCACAGTGCACATATCAACACCATTATTGAGCAGGACTCAATCCCACGCTGCCTGCACCAAAGTCAGGCGTGTGTACCATTACACTATTAGTGACTCTCGTAAACTTTCGTGTTAATTCAGCAACTTGGTGCATGATTGATGCCAGTACAGTAAGTACTATTCACTATTCCCAGTACACTTCTCTGAAGACTCTGAACTGACAGATAGATGGACAGATGGATGCCGATTGTGATCCATGCTGGCAACTGTCTGTGTATGAAAACCTGAAAGTGAGTGTGGGTTAGATACTGTGGACACACACAAAGACACACAGACACAGACACACACACACACACACACACACACACACACACACACACACACACCCATGCACGCACGCATGCACCTTCTCACCACCGTAATTTTAATGTGAAGAGCAACAAAAAAAAACCCACAAGATTATGCAACAGTTTAACTTGCAAAGCTCTGGGTGATTGAAGGCGGGAGAAGCACTTACTTAAGTGACGTCAGCCTTGCAGCGCGTTAAACAAGATCACAGTCCGGACCAATGAAGTCGAAACTTCTCAGTAGTATTGTAAATTCTTCAGTGAAATAGTCCTTCACATCCATGGCTGATTTATGACAGTACACGTCGGGATGAGCCACAATGCACTGCACACGTACTACACTAATTAAAGGCTATTACTTATGTGGAAAAATATTAATAACAAAAAAGGAAACACAAAATAATGTTTTGAGAGTGAAATTGTGCATTACTTTACGCTGTTGTGGTAGTACACTGTCACTGTGACTGTGACTTGTAGATTTAACAATCACCTCCAAATCCCTTTCTTTCCACTTTTCACACTAAAGCAAATTTTGTGACCTGCAAAGTGTTTGTAAAAGGCAATGTTTAAATCATCAGCATGTAGTCATGCTCCACTGAGAGATGTTAGAAATCCACATGTAATTGATGTCCGCCAACCATTTTAGGGTAATTGCAATGATGATGATTCGATCATACCTTGCCAGGCAGAAACACTGCCCGACATTCACTTTTGGCATTTACTATCGTTGGTCCATTTCTAGTTGAAGTGTGCAGAGTTGAAGAAGAGTACAAACTAACCAGGCAAAGTTAACTCAATGTATCACTTGACCTACCACCTGGTGGAAACATTGGGCATTTCAGACAAGGTCCAGTGAATGTAGTTGTGATTTAGGGGTGATTTGGGCAATTCTGTACCAATTGACCCCTCCGTAGAAATTGCGCAATCCGCGTCGCTGACCAATCAAAGGCCAGAGATCTGCATAAACCACGCCCCCTTTTGGCCTCCACCGCTCCCTCAGACAATGTTGCATGTCCAGTATAGCTTTTGTTAGCGTTTTATCGCGTATTTGGGTTCTTTAACAATAGATATGGTTAAGAGGTGTAGTCACGGACTTTATAATAGTGACGACAGGTATCCTGAAAGGCTACTTGGTGGAGTTCAATTCGTACCCTTTACAAAACAGAAAACCCAGTACGAAAAATGTCTTTGATGGATCAAACTTTTTGGCAGACCGTATCATCAACTGAATCCATCTAAAATCAACCGGAACAGAAGACCGAGTACGGATAAAACTTCGAGGAAGACTGCATGATCAACTGAATCCATCAACCGGAACAGATATGTTTGCACGAAGGTAAGTCCTATATTTGATTTTCAATACATGGCTTATATAAATGAATTAGCAGTTCTTCGCTTGCATAATATAGCTACGTGTGAATGAATGACACGCTTGATCTGTGTTGAGCGATATTTTGCGATGATCTGACTGCACAAACGTGTCCCATTGTTCGCGGCTAATTAGCTAAGCTAAACCGGACTAGTCCTAAAAGCCTTCGACGTGCACCGAGACACCAAGACTGAAGGAAGGATGTTTGAGGACACTAAAGTAGTGATTGTCGTACTCGGTCGGGACTTTCGTAGGTTCGGCACTAATTCAAGAATAATTATTGAGGGGAGCGCGTGACGTTACACAAAGAAAACAAGAGAAACTCGTAAATTAAGCCTCGCCTTCTTTTCCTTCATATGGCGGTTGACAAACGGCTATACAGATACATATACAGATTCTGCACACAAGTGTGATATGTAACACGAAAATAGGAAACTGTCAATGACGAATTCGTCTTTGGGTCATAATATATTATATTATGTGGCTTCTTGGTCTTCCTCTGACTCTGGAAAGATCTTGAGCTAATATCAATGGTTTCTCCGTCGATATGCATGTAAACACCATTGAAATACCCCTCGCTGAAATACTTGAAGCCCTGTTGTCTGCTTTTCAATGATATTTCACTGTTAGCTAAGAATGCGAGTGAGAAATCAGCCGGTAAATCGGACAGTTTCGCTCTATTCTTTTCTTGATGCGCCGCCATTTTTGCTAATTGTTTGTCTGACGTAGGCGCACGTGGCGTGACGTCACTTTAGGAGGCGTGGTTAAGTGCCCTGTACGGATGGGTCAATTGGTGAGCCGGGTTGGAATTGTCAATGGGCCACATGTGGCACAGGGCCCGTATTTTGCCCATCCTGGGCGAAACACTGTTTAGCTCCTGAAAATGAACACATTCTACAGGAAATGGTTATACATCCTAAATTGTGGAATCATATTTTATGGAAGATTTTTTTAATCTAAATGAAATGTCCTTTAGGGCGGCATGGTGGACGACACATCTGCCTCACAGTTCTGAGGTCCATGGTTCCAATCCACATCGCTTGTGTGGAGTCCGCATGTTCACCCTGTGCCGAGATAGGGTTTCTCTGGATATTCTGGTTTCCTCCCACATTCTAAAACCATGCATGGTAGGTTAAGTGAAGGCTCTAAATTGCTCATTGGTGTGAATGTAAATATGTATGGTCGTTTGTCTATATCTGGCGCGGCAATTGACTGGTGACAGTTAAGGGCGTAGCCAACTCTCACTCAAAGATCGCTGGGATACGCTCCAGCATGCCCACGACCCTAGTGAGGATAAACAATACGGAAAATGGAAATGAAATTTTCACTTAAAAAAAAATGTCAAACGCATTAGGACCAACCATACACCATAGACTAATTTCTGAGCCTTGATAAAATAGATTTATTATAAGTGTTTCTGTGTGCAGCTTGTGGCCTCGAGAAGCAGAGAGGAACACATGGGGCGCGTGGGCGCATTCTGGCAAAGCTCAACAAAAGTGCCTACTTTGCTCCACAAAAACATTTCATATCAACATACTGAGAACTCCAGAAATCTGTCGCAGAGTGGCACCTGTTCTAGTTGAATTCTGTAGAAGACTTAGGGTGTTAAGAACAAATGGACCATCATGTATGTGGCGATCTTCAAAATCTGAAGGCCAAATCCTCTAATCTTATTTTATTGCAAGAAAGAAATTTTTTGTTGAACTTTCACGTTTCCCCTGATAGAGTGGGCAAATAGTCTGCATTCCTGAACACGCACGCACGCACACACACACACACACACACACACACACACACACACAACACACACACACACACACACACACACACACACACACACACACACACCACACACACACACACACACACACACACACACACACACACACACACACACACCGCATTGTGCGAAATGAATCATTATTTCAGACAATATCTTTGTCAAACATACTGGCCTTGACAACCAGATGCTGGCGGATTTGCAAGAACCATGGCAACAGTCAATTGTCAATGCTGCTGACGATAAAAGTGGTTTTGTGCTGTACAGAAAATTGTAGTTAATTCTTTTGCAACAATAATTCTTCATAATGCTGTGGAAGAAGGGAGGAATTGAACAGAAACAAAGAGTGATCTGTCTTTGGTCTGCAAAAAGCGTTTTCAGTGTAATAATGATTAAATACACAGTACTGTACTTGAAAATGGACTGCACGGTGGGACAGTGGTCAGCCCACCTGCCTCACGATGATTGAGTCAGGGTGCCAAATTTGCATATTCCACCTGTTGCGTGGGTTTAGTCCATGACTGAAAATGCAATAACATCTTATTCGTGCCCTCGATTTATGCAGTGGGGGTTCGGGTATGGTTAAATTACTATAATCTCTTTGTATTTTCCTGCACTCGTAGGAGTAACATAGTCTCCAGAAGCTCAAAAAATACCACAAAAAGTCCCTAGATTTGTTACTCATTGATTTAAAAAAGTTGCTTGAGGGGTTGGCAAAAGCACACCTTTTTCCACTCCAAAAACATGCATGTTATCTTAATTTAAAGACTTGCCTGCAATGTGAGCGTGAATGGCCTGTTGTCTGTATGTGCCATTGTATTTTTTGTTGACCGGTCCAATGGGTACAACACCTTTCGCCAGACTCAAAGACAAGTGTTACAACAATTTAAGTTTATGTGAAATCATAAAATGTACAAAGCAGCTTTTTGGAAGTATATGCAATTGAAATAAGATACACAGACTACAATAAACGTTTTCATTTTTAGGTAAATTAGGACTACCCAAATAATTTATATTTGCCGAATGCTAGAAGAATGAAAGAGATTTTAGAAAGCTTCTTTGTGTTACCTCATGGGAAACAAACCAGCCAATATATCAAGAAAAATTCTGGACTTGCACATCTGGTTCATCCTTGGATGCAGTTTCCAGATTCCTGAAGATGCCATATTCAGCTGTACAAACAATAAGAAACAGGCATAATACAACACAGGAAAGAGATGGGTTCTATTTCTCAGAAAGGCTTTGGTCCAAAATTTGCATCACAACTCAAGAACCAAAGCAAAAGACCTAATGAAGATGCTGGCTGAAGCTGGTACGAGTATTGATATAGTAATAGTATATCATTATCCACAGTGAACTGTGGGCACTATTACTGGGTGCTACTGAGTACTGTACAGGCATGGGTTGAAACTCCATCCATCCATCATGATCCAGCCACTTCAGCACGAGCTGTGCGGGTGCCCGCGCGGGTGCGCTAATTGGGAGGCGCACACCTGCGCCTCATGCGGGCTGATCATCCCCTGTTTATATAGGACCCGGTGACGACTGGTTCTCCGCTAGTTCGTTGAGCTTTATGTCCCGTTCAGCACTCTCGTATTCCTGATTGAACCTGTGTGTACCGACCTTCGTCCGTTCTCCGACCAACCTTGTAAGCCTGACTCCTTGATACTTCTGCCTGCGTTGATTCGTCTCCCGTGTACCGACTCCTGCCTGTCCGCTCATCTGCTCTCTTCGCCTGACGTCCGAACTACCGCTGCTGCACCGGACTGCCTGCTCGATCCCCGACCTCGGCATACAATAAACGTGTCTCTTCTTGAACTATCTTGCGTCTTCCGAGTTCCTGCATTTGGATCCTACTCTCGTTTCCGATGGGACGTGACAGAACGAACTGGCCAATACAGGACCCAGCAGGAAAGACCCGGCGTCGCCGGGACCGACGCAAGGTAGACCGTCTGCCGGAGGACCAAGCCTGTCCAATCCGGGTAGGCTCCCTGACGTCCTCCACTTCCATGTCTTACGCTCCGCCAGCAAGGTATGAATACGTCCCGAACACGACCCGTCCGGCTCCTCATATTCTTCTGGACTCTGACTTTTCGGAATATGAGGAGGACCACGATTTGTTTGACCGGCTGCCTGAGTACGACTCCGATGACTTGGATTTTGAATCTCTTTGCCCGTCTTTTAATCCCAGTCAGTTCGCTCCACCTCCCCGCGTTCCCAGCACCCGAACTTCTTCGCCCGGTGGAAACAAATACACCAATCCGTTTGAGGGAACGTGCTTGGCCATCTACCCGGGACCTCCGCGTGGCGGCCAGAGGAGACTACTTCTGCCTGCATTGATTCGTCTCCCGTGTACCGACTCCTGCCTGTCCGCTCATCTGCTCTCTTCGCCCGACGTCCGAACTACCGCTGCTGCACCGGACTGCCTGCTCGATTCCCGACCTCGGCATACAATAAACGTGTCTCTTCTTGAACTACCTTGCGTCTTCCGAGTTCCTGCATTTGGGTCCTACTCTCGTTTCCGATGGGACGTGACACATACATCCATCTATCCATTCTCTGAGCCACTTATCCTTGTAAGGGTCGCAGGAGTTCTGGAACCTATCGTAGCTAATTTTGGGCAACGGTGGACAAACAGCGGCCTGAACTGGACACCTGTCAGTCGCAGGGCACATATTGACACCATCGTAGAACGAGAAGTGAACCCACGGGCAAACCTGAAAAGGCATGTGCATGCAAGGTGGCCTACAAACCTGTCTCAGTTATACCAGTTCTGTCAGGAGGAATGGGATATAATCCCCACCAACTATTGTGGGAAGCTTGTGGACAGTTATACAAAACATTTGACATTTGACAGTTCAAAGGCAATGGTACCAAATAGGAAAATGTACGTAAAGCTCTGACTTCAAAGAAAGTAATAAAAATTGTCTTTAAAAAACCTCCTCCTGAAATAATTTTGATAATCGTAATTGATCTGAAACGGGAAAAATGGGTGTCTGATCTGACATCAGAAAGTGGGTAAAAAAAAAAAAGCAAATATGTTTTTATGCAGTGCATTTAAACATCTGGTTTTGACTGTGAATAAACTTGTTCCATATTCTGAAATGCAAACCCCCAATTGAGTGATTTGGGAATACAAAAATTACATTTAACCTGGAACATTCTGGCTATAAGGTAGCAACACTAGCCACTCGTTCACGGCACTGGCAAGCCAAACGGCGTGTTGAACGAAAATGTAGATGAAGAAGGAGAAAATGAATGCAAAAGCGACAAAAACATACACAAGCACCCACTCTCAGGCCAAGAGTCAATAAAAGTGGAGTGTGGGTGGAAGTGGTGAAGAGGAGGATGAGGAAGGAGGGGGAGGCAGGTGATGAAAAGAAAAAGGCAGCTTGACAATTTTCAGATGCCAACATGTTCAAGCGGTGGCACATTATGGAACAAATAGCCAGATAAAAGTTGTTTGTACAATTGGGAGAAGAGGAGGAAGAGGGGTCTTTGCCAGTTTAATTAATAAAACGGAACAAAAATAAAAATAATAAAAAAGAACAAATTGTTCTGACAGAGGCTCAGTAGGATTATGAATAAACAATTAGCACACAGGAGCACCTGCTAATAAATGCATGCATCCTTCTCTTACATTGCGAATAAGTGGGTAGATTTTCTTGATATTGTTTTCCACGAAGGCATGTTTTAAAGGTTGCTACTTGTCAAATTTAGAGATAAATTCTTATTACAAGCTCATGAACTCCTGCATGGAGTGTACATGTTCCCCTTGTGCTTGAACAGGTTTTCCTCAAGTTCTCCAGGTTACTTCAAATTCTACAATCATGAATGTCGGATTGTCCGTGGGGATTAGTGGTCTAGTCCCCTTGCCCCCTCCCTTTGGGGCCGGTCGTGGCACTTCCATCGGGGACCCCTGGGTCATTGGGATTGGGTGGTGTCCCTCTGCCTGATTCCCCCAAGAGTTTGTTCTGTACCTTGGTCTGTACCCTAAAATTCTCAACACACTGGCTGCATTTTCAATAAACATCAGAATCTTTCTCTTTTCCTTTTGGCTTGTCTGGTTAGGGGTCGCCACAGCATCTCATCTTTTTCCATCTAAGCCTATCTCCTGCATCTTCCTCTCTAACACTAAGTGCCCTCATGTCTTCCCTCACAATGTCCATCAACCTTCTCTTTGGTCTTCCTCTCGCTCTTTTGCCTGGCAGCTCCATCCTCAGCACCCTTCTACCAAGATACTCACTCTTGTCTCTGGACAAACCATCGAAGTATGCTATCTCCAACCATTTCTCCAAAACATCCAACTTTGGTTGTCCCTCTAATGATCTTATTTCTAATCGTATCCAACCTGCTTACTCCAAGAGAGAACCTCTACATCTTCATTTCTTCCACCTCCACTTCTGGTTTCTATTGTCGCTTTAGTGCCGCCATCTCTAATCCGTACATCATTTTTTATTTTTTTCTAAATCATTTTCTAAAATTTGCCCTTCATCCTAACACTCTTTTGTCACACAACACACCAGACACCTTCCGCCAGCTGTTCCAACCTGCTTGGACCCGTTTCTTCACCTCCTTACCACACTCACCATTGCTCTGGATTGTTGACCCTAAATATTCCTCCACCCTTGCTATCTCTTCTCCCTGGAGCCTCACTCTTTCCCCTCCACCTTTCTCTTTCACACTTATATTCTGTTTTACTTCAGCTAATCTTCTTTCCTCTCCTTTCCAGTGCGTACCTCCATCTTTCTAAGTGTTCCTCTGCCTGCTCCCTGCTTTCACTGCAGATCACAAAATCATCTGCAAAAATCATGGTCCAAGGGGATTCCAGTCTAACCTCGTCTGTCAGCCTATCCATTATCAAAGCAAACGGGAAGGGGCTCAGAGCTTATCCCTGATGCAGTCCTACCTGCACCTTAAATTATTCTGCCACACCTATGGCACACCTCACCACTGTTCTGCTGCCCTCATACGTGTCCTGTACTAGTCTGACATATTTCTCCACCACACCGCACTTGGGCATGCAGTACCACAGTTCCTCTCTTGGTACTCTGTCATAAGCTTTCTCTGGATCCAAAAAGACACAATATAGCTCCTTCTGAACTTCCCTGTAGTTTTCCACGAGCATCCTCAAGGCAAATAATGCATCTATGGTACTTTTTGTAGGCATGAAACCATACTGTTGCTTGCAGATACTTACTTCTGTCATGAGTCTAGCCTCCACTACTTTTTCCCATAACTTCATTGTGTGGGTCATCAACTTTATTCTTCTATTATTCCCACACCTCTGCACATTG
Source organism: Syngnathoides biaculeatus (assembly GCF_019802595.1). Classification (NCBI taxonomy): domain Eukaryota; kingdom Metazoa; phylum Chordata; class Actinopteri; order Syngnathiformes; family Syngnathidae; genus Syngnathoides; species Syngnathoides biaculeatus. Next base: position 37,882,338 of record NC_084641.1, read on the forward strand.
CCTTTGTTCTTCAAAATGGGAACTAGCACACTTTTCCTCCATTCTTCAGGCATCTTCTCGCCGGCTAGTATTTTGTTGAATAAGTTGGTCAAAAACTCCACAGCCACATCTCCAAATTGCTTCCAAACCTCCGCCGGTATGTCATCAGGCCCAACAGCATTTCAATTTTTCATCCTCTTTAGTGCCTCTCTAACTTCCCCCTTACTAATCGTTGGCACTTCTTGGTCCTTCACACTTGCCTCTTCTATTCTTCCTTCTCTCTCATTTTCTTCATTCATCAACTTCTCAAAGTATTCTTTCCATCTATTTAGCACACGACTGGGACCAGTCAACAGATTTCCATTGCTATCCTAAATCACCCTTACCTGCTGCACATCCTTCCCATCTCTATCCCTTTGTCTGGCCAACCTGTAGAGATGCCTTTCTCCTTCTTTCATGTCCAATCTGGTGTACATGTCGTCATATACCTCTTGTTTAGCCTTCACCACCTCTACCTTTTCCCTACATTGCATTTCAATGTATTCCTTTCACCTCTCCTCAGTCCTCTCAGCGTCCCACTTCTTCTTCGCTAATCTCTGTATGACTTCCTTAAGCACTTAAGCTCATCAAAAGCTGCTTGGTGCTCCGAATTCCACGGGAAGTGAGCATTCTTCTTTGTCAAGTTATGTAAGTGTTCGGCTATCGAAGAAAAGTCCTTTAGGAACCGGAAGCGTCCGAGCTCCTGGACCAACGTTGGTGGGGGTCACGTTCTGACTTTTTCCATTTTGCTGGGATCCGTGACCACACCACCCTCAGACATTATATGGCCCAGACGTGTAACCTGGCGACAAAATAGGCAACCTTTGGCCGGTTTCAATTTCAGATTAGCTTGCTGGAATCGATCGAATACCTGACCCTACCGCTGAAGCATCTCCAGCACGTCCTTGGCCAGCACGATGATGTCATCCAAATAGACTAGGCAGGTCTCCCACTGCATGCCAACCAGCACGTGGTCCATCAGCCGTTGGAATGTTGCTGGAGCATTGCAGAGTCTGAATGGCATGACGTTCCACTCAGAGAGGCTAGTACGAGTGCAGAAGGCTCCTGCTCTGCGGGCCCTTGGTGTCACCTCCACCTGCCAGTAGCCTGATGCAAGATCCAACGTGCTGAACCATTCGGCAGTGGAGAGTGTATCCAGTGTATCCTGGATACGGGGTAGGGGGTATGCATCAGTGATGGTGCGGTCGTTGAGGCCTCTGTAATCAATGCAAAGACTGTACGTCCCATCATCCTTAAGGACCATAACTGTGGAGGGAGCCCAGCTACATCCTCTTGTTTTTCTCTCCCCATCCTATGTGGTGGTTGTTTAATAGGGGCACCCGGACAGGTCAGGATGTCATATTGGACCTGACTGGTTCGGCCCAAATCAGCAGGCCCTGACGAAAACACATGCCTGTAAATACAGAGAAAATGCTTACATTTCAGTTTCTCATGGTCATGGAGCTCGGTGGTGCCCTGAGCATAGAGTTCCTGCAGGTGCAGAGGGACCACAGGGAGGCCAACCAGTGCATCAGAGGCTGGTAATACACTGGACGGCTGCACAACTTCGGCTGGTTGGAGCAGGCCGGCAATGGCACCTTCTTTAATAATTACAGCCTTGTTGCCAGGGTTGTAAAGGAAAAAAGGGACAACTTTGACCAAGACTCTGGCAATAAGTACTTTGTGCTTCTCAACAATACCTTTGGTGGTGCTCAGCATCATGTCTCCTTGGGCTGCCACACCCCTTTGTACATTGCCTTTCACAATATACTCTTACCCCGGTTCCACTGCAACAGTCTTGGTTAACCTCATCACCAGTGACTTTGGGCTGGACTCCGTCGGTAGTAAGGCACATGTTCACCAAAAAGGATGATGCGGATTCTGCCAAAGTCAAGGTGAGCAGCTTCTGGATGTGGCCCCAGCCTTGACAGTTGTGGCAGCAAACTCAAGTTTTTTTTAAGTTTCTCCACTGGTTCAATGTTGAGGGGGTGAATGAGCCACACAGACTGGAGGAGGGATCGGCTGGAGGAGCAGTATTGCTATCTTTCTCCCGTACGACAGCAGTACGTGACTGACCTTCAACAATGTGGCAGGAATCCTGCTGCATGGCATTGGTGACACATGACGTAGCCCTTTTGGTGGTCTCATGGCAGCGGGCTATTTCAGCGGGCAAGTGTTGCTGGATGCCTTTCTAACAGCTTCTGAACCACATCCGCATCTCATAGCCCATCTATGGAGCTATGGAGTCTTGCTCGCTCTCCGTCCGATTACCATAAGCCACAATTACCCTGGCATAAATGTCATCCTGGAATGCATACAGGTCTTCTCTAGGTCTATGCACCTTTTCCCCGAGCTCCACAGCAACTGCAGCTGCATGGTCTGAAGATGAGCCGTGTGCGCTTTCCAGCTCGTCCACTAAGCGGTGGTAGTCCCCATTAGATGAGCGAGGATTGCAGTGGACGATGGCTCGTGCAGCTCCAACTAAGCAGAACTTCAGCTGTGTAGTCATGGTCTTTCCAGACCAATAATTGGCCCAACATTGCATAACATTTGAACCTGTGCAGGAATTCCCTCCATGGTGTGGCGCCGTATTTGGCCTGGTTGCAACATGGAATTCCTTTCCTTTTGTTCATCTTCCTCTTCAGTATCAGAGAGGGGTTAGCTAGGCAAACAGTGCCTTGTAGGTAACTTTGAGCAGAGCTGAGGGCAAACAAGAGTTTGCTGGATGTCCCCAGCTGTCCCTTCACGACAGTCCTCTGACTGAAAAATTACTTTTGTGCTATCCACAAGTCGTCCCATATAGTCAGTGGAGAAGGGGTTCAAATCTGGCATTTGCATTAGTTGGGTAGGGGCTGAGCAATTGTGTGTAGTGCTTCGGGCTTCGCGATGTCAGCTTTGATATATGTCATTAGCAAAAGGGTTCGGACAGGAAAACTGTAGCCTAGTGAGCACTTCCTCCCCATCAGCAAATATGTTTATACAAGTTGTGTCACACATAAATGAGTTATAATGTTCATATTTCTTCATCGTCCATTATTGTTTAGGTGCGCTCAAACACCTGACACTCCCAAGAGCTCATCACAATAGCAGAGTCAGGAGGACTAGCCTCGAGTTCGACGTATTCACGGGGATTGCAAGCAGGAGCCATCACGTGTTAGCTTAACTTCGGTGAATAAGGCAAACACTTTACCAATTCTGGTCAAAATAGACGACGCTCACCACTCCTTAGACAAGATGAGAAGGTCCCTTCATGGTCACCAGTGTTAACCGTTTCTGCTCCGGTTGTCTGACCATGGTCCGGAGACGCAGGGGAGACGTGTTCTCCTGCGCCGAGGTTGTCCTCCTCGGGGTTCTTGCATCGCAGCTTCGAAGCTCAATGGCGGGTGTAGTAATCACATTGAGCAAAGACTCGCCGTTATACTCGCTTTATCGGCTCTTAGCAGACAACACTACCCCGTTCGGTGTGAATCAAAGTTTTTCTTTTTCCTCTCACTCTCTCCTCTCACCAAACGCATGCGGAGTCCGTCTCACCTACACATTAATACACATGCCCATCTGCATCGAGCCCGCAACAACCAAGTCTCTGTCTCCCCTTTCCTACCAGAAAACACCCCAAGTACTCTCTTGCCTGTCTCTCTGATCACGTTGGCTGTAGTACTCCAGTCTTCCTGGAGGTCTTCCTGTCCATCGAGAGCCTGTCTCACCCCTTTTCTGAAAGGCCACACATTTTTCCTTTCCCAGCTTCCACCAAATGGTTCTCTGTTCTACCTTTGTCTTCTTAATCTTCCTACCCACCACCAGAGTCATCCTACACACCACCATATTCATCCAACACACCACCATCCTATGCTGTCCAGCTACACTCTCCCCAACCACTACATTACAGTCAGTAACCTCCTTCAGATTACATTGTCTGCATAAGATATAAACCACCTGCATGCTTCTACCCCCGCTCTTAGAGGTCACTATATGATCCTGCCTCTTCTGGAAATAAGTGTTCACTAATGCCATTTCCATCCTTTCTGCAAAGTCCACAACCATCTGTCCCTCAAAGTTCCTTTCCTGGATGCCGTAGTTACCCATCACTTCTTCATCGCCCCTGTTTCCTTCACCAATATGTCCATTACAATCTGTACCAATCACAACACTCTCTCTGTCTAGGATGCTCAGAACTGCTTCTTCTCGTTCCTTCCAGAATTTATCTTTCAAATCTCGGTCACACCCTACCTGTGGGGCATAGCAACTAATCACATTATACATAGCACCCTCATTTTCAAGTGTCAGCCTAATCACTCAAACTGATAATGGTTTCACCTTCAAGAAATTCTTAGCTCATGCTTACTTTAAAATAACCCCGAGTTAATTTGTCTTCCCTTCTATTCCATGGTAAAATAATTTAAACCCTGCTCCTAAACTTACTACCTTTCCACCTACGCGCTTGAATGCACAATATATCATCTTTTCTCCTAATCATCATGTCAACTAACTCCTGAGCTTTTCCTGTCAGAGTCCCAACATTCAAAGACCCTGCACTCAGTTGTAGGCTCTGTGAATTCTGGTTCTTCTTCTGCCGACAAATCCGCTTTCCTCCACTTCTTTGTCTTCAACCCACAGTAGCTGAATTTTCACTGACACCCTGCAGGTTAACGTTGCTGGGGGCAGGTGTTGTTAACCCGGGCCACGACCAATCAGGTCTGGGATTCTTTACATGAACGCTCATATTTGTTTGGCGCAGATTTACGCCGGATGCCCTTCCTGACGCAACCCTCTGCATTTTTCCGGGCTTGGGACCGCCCTACAGATTGCACTGGCTTTTGCTCCCATAGGGCCGCATTCAATAAACATCAGAATAATGAATACAAATTATTAAAAAAAACAGAAGGGAGTGTTTAAAATTTGCACCACAAAAGGCATACAGATACAGGCATGCATCATTTTGCATGGCCATGCAGCTGAACAAGACAAAGAAAAACAAAAAACAATCAAACAACCCCCCAAAGAGTATGCTAGGTTAATTGAAGACTAAACTGTGTACAGGTGTGAATAGTTGTCTTCTGTAAATCTTCCCTATTATTGATGAGTGTATAACCTATTCCTGCCCCATCGGCAGTTGGGATACACTCAGCACCCCAATTGACCCCTCCGTAGAAATTGCGTCATCCGCGTCGCTGACCAATCAGAGGCCAGAGATCTGCATAAACCACGCCCCCTTTTGGCCTCCGCCGCTCCCTCAGACAATGTTGCATGTCCAGTATAGCTTTGGTTAGCGTTTTATCGCGTATTTGGGTTCTTTAACAATAGATATGGTTAAGAGGTGTAGTCACGGACTTTGTAATAGTGACGACAGGTATCCTGAAAGGCTAGTGGGTGGTGTTCAATTCGTACCCTTTCCAAAACTCAAGACCCAGTCCGAAAAATGTCTTCGATGGATCAAACTTTGCGGAAGACGGCATGATCAATTGAATCCATCTAAAATCAACCGGAACAGAAGACCGAGTACGAAAAATGTCTTCGATGGATCAAACTTTGTGGAAGATCGCATGATCAACTGAATCCATCTAAAATCAACCACAGATATGGAACAGATATGTTTGCACGAAGGTAAGCCCTATATTTTATTTTCAATACATGTCTCATATAAATGAATTAGCAGTTCTTCGCTTGCATAACATAGCTACGTGTGAATGATTGACACACTTGATCTGTGTTGATTGATATTTTGCGATGATCTGACTGCACAAACGTGTCTCTGTTCGGCGGCTACCGAGCTAAGCTAAACCAGACTATGTTTGCACGAAGGTATGCCCTATATTTGATTTTCAATACATGTCTCATATAAATGAATTAGCAGTTCTTCGCTTTCATAACATAGCTACGTGTGAATGATTGACACACTTGATCCGTGTTGAGCAATATTTTGCGATGATCTGACTGCACAAACGTGTCTCTTTGTTGGCGGTGAGCTAAGCTAAACCGGACTAGCAGTCCTAAAAGCCTTCGACGTGCACAAAGACTGAAGGAAGGATGTTTGAGGACACTAAAGTAGTGATTGTCGTACTCAGTCGGGAATTACGTAGGTTCGGCACTAATTCAAGAATAATTATTGAGGGGAGCGTGTGACGTTACACAAAGAAAACGAGAGAAACAACTCGTAAATCAAGCCGCGCCTTCTTTTCCTTCATACGGCGGTTCAGAAACAGCTATACAGATACACATACAGATTCTGCACACAAGTGTGATATGTAACACGAAAATAGGAAACTGTCAATGACGAATTCGTCTTTGGGTTATAATATATTATATTATGTGGCTTCTTGGTCTTCCTCTGACTCCGGAAAGATCTCGCGCTAATATCAACGGTTTCTCCGTCGATATGTATGTAAATACCATTGAAATACCCCTCGCTGATATACTTGAAGCCCTGCTGTCTGCTTTTCAATGATATTTCACTATTCGCTAAGAATGCGAGTGAGAAATCAGCTGGTAAATCGGACAATTTCGCTCTAGTCTTTTCTTCCTGCGCCGCCATTTTTGCTAATTGTTTGTCTGAGGTTAGCACACGTGGGGTGACGTAACTTCACGAGGCGTGGTTAAGTGCCCTATACGGAGGAGTCAATTAGGGCAAGTGCATTAGATGGATGAACGGCTATTCAGTGTTCCCCCAGCTCTGCCACAAATAACAAAAATGTTTGTCCTCATAAAAAGGTTTTTAATAGCCTGTAGATGGCACTACTACATGCGACAGATACTACTTTTGCCTGTATGAAACTCCGCCCCCCCGTTTCAATCTAAATGAAACTCTTCAATTCACTTCAAAATAGTTCTATGGCACCAAGATGCCACAAGATGGTTCCAAAACAATTCTTTCACCACTTTGCCCTGAGCACAAAACAGCAAATCGGTGAGTTTTTCAACAAAAACAGTGGGGTTCATTTGTTTGTTCATTCACCTTCCATCCCAGTTATCCAAACTTAGGTCACAGCGTGCTGGAGTCTATCCCTACCCCAACTGGTCGCCTGCCAATCACAGAGCGCATACAAACAAACAACCATTCGCTCTCACATTCACACCACTGTAGGGTTAAAAAAATATGAAGTTAACTTGCAAATGACATACCACAAATTTGTAGAGGTTCGCTGTTCTGTACCTCTAATGAACAATGATGAAGTTGGTGGAATGGGCCAATTAAAATGGAACTTAGAGCCTGAGCCATCAGGCTGTACTCTAAATTTGTTTTTCCAAACAGCATTACATGAGATGACATCTTGGACTTGCAAAAATAATTCCAGATCTAACCTACAAGTACTAAAATATTGACCTTATTACCTCATTCCATTCCAGCGTATCTTGACACATTGTGGGGTTGTCATTGGGGGACATAGGGACTTCTGAGTCAAACACCCACTTACACGCACCCGCAAGCATGCCTACACTTATTTACAACACACCAGCTTTACCCATCAAACATCATTGTTGCCACAGTGATGTGCTGTGGAGCAGCCATGGGTGGGTGGTGGTGCCCGGGAGCGATCACTTTAAAGGGCTCTCATTGGCCTTTCCACTGCTACCCACAATCCTTTGCTACCTTGCTGTGACTTAACACCCGTCCACCTCCCTTCCAACTGTTTTACCACCCACCAAGATGGCATCATTTGCATAAATTTTTATATTGGGAATGAGGATGCTGAGAGAGTCAAGACAAATTGTTGACACATGAGCACGATTCAGTGTGTATAGGTACACCGTACATGCTTACACTTACAGTATATCTATCCTCAAAAAGGTTGATGGTTAGATGACTTTGACCAGACGGAGGGAGCACTCTGTATTTAATGTACAGTACATGTCGTATCATGTATAGTACAGTGCCTTGTGAAAGTATTCGGCCCCCTCAAACTTTTCAACCTTTCGCCACATTTCAGGCTTCAAACATATATACATGTATAACATAAAGATATAATATACATTTTTTCTCAAGAATCAACAACAAGTGGAACACAAACGTGAAGTGGAATGAAATTTATTGGATATTTAAAACTTTTTTAACAAATAAAAACCTGAAACGTGGGGTGTGCAATATTATTGGGCCCGTTGGATTAATACTTCATAGCAAAACCTTTTGTTGCAATGACAGCTGCAAGTCGCTTGAGGTATGTCTGTATCAGTTTTGCACATCGAGAGACTGAAATTCTTGCCCACTCTAACTTGCAAAACAGCTCGAGCTCAGTGAGGTTGGATGGAGAGCGTTTGTGAACAGCAGTCTTCAGCTCTGCCCACAGATTCTCGATTGGATTCAAGTCTGGGCTTTGACTTGGCTATTCTAACACCTGGATTATTTGTGAACCATTCCGTTGTAGATTTGGCTTTATGTTTTGGATCATTGTCCTGTTGGAAGATAAATCTCCATCCCAGTCTCAGATCTTTTGCAGACTCCAACAGGTTTTCTTCAAGAATGCTCCTGTATTTGGCTCCATTCAGCTTCTCATCAATTTTAACCCCCTGTCCCTGCTAAAGAAAAGCAGGCCCAAGCTATGAGGCTGCCACCACCATGTTTGTCAGTGGGGATGGTGTGTTCAGGGTGATGAGCTGTGTTACTTTTACACCAAACATTATCGTTTTGCATTGTGGCCATAAAGTTTGATTTTGGTTTCATCTGACCAGAGCACCTTCTTCCAGATGTTTGGTGTGTTTCCCAGGTTGCTTGTGGCAAACTTTAAACGAGACTTTTTATGGATATCTTTGAGAAATGGCTTTCTTCTTGCAACTCTTCCATAAAGACCAGATTTGTGTAGTGTACAAATGATTGTTGTCCTGTGGACAGACTCTCCCACCTCAGCTGTAGATCTCTGCAGTTCATTCGGAGTGATCATGAGCCTCTTGGCTGCATCTCTGATCAGTCTTCTCCTTGTTCAAGGTGAAGGTTTGGAGGGATGGCCGGGTCTTGGTAGATTTGCAGTGGTTTGATACTCCTCCTTCCATTTCAATATGATTGCTTGCACAGTGCTCCTTGAGATGTTGAAGCTTGGGAAATCTTTTTGTCACCAGATCCGGGATTAAACTTCAACACAACAGTATCTTGGACCTGCCTGGTGTTTTCGTTGGTCTTTATGATGATCTCTGCACTTTAAGCAGAACCCTGAGACTATTACAGAGCAGGTGCATTTATACGGGTTTATACGGAGACTTGATTACACACAGGTGGATTCTATTTATCATCAGTAGACATTGGATCATTCAGAGATCCTCACTGAACTTCTGGAGTGAGTTTGCTGCACTGAGAGTAAACAATATTGCACGCATTTTTTACTTGTTAAAAAACTATTAAATAACGAATAAATTTCATTCCACTTCACGATTGTGTCCCACTTGTTGTTGATTCTTGACAAAAAATGAAAATTCGATATCTTTATGTTTGAAGCCTGAATTGTGGCGAAAGGTTGAAAAGTTCAAGGGAGCCGAATACGTTCACAAGGCACTTTATGTAGAGTCAAACACATATAACATTAACACATTCACACCTTTGGACAATCGCAGGGATGTCAAACTAATTTTTGTTGTGGGCCACATTGACGTCATGTTTTCTGTGATGGCTGTTTGAGTATATACAGTGGTTGGAAACCGTAAAACAATATGACAAATTTCAGAAATGTAACATTTATAACAAATTTACATTTCAGAAAACAAATTAAAAAATTATACAAATTTACATTTCGGAAAACAAAATTAAAAAGGTGAAACATCCATCCATCCATCTATCCATCCCACCATCAATCCATCCATTTTTTAACCGCTTATCCTCACAAGGGTTGCGGGGAGTGCTGTTAGCCTATTACAGCTGTCAATGGGCAGGAAAAGGGGTACACCCTGAACGAATTGCCAGCCAATTGCAGGGCACATAGAGACAAACAGCCGCACTCACAATCACACCTAGGGATAATTTAGACTGTCCAATTAATGTTGTATATTTTTGGGATGTGGGAGGAAACCAAAGTGCCCGAACAAAACGCATGCAGGCATGGGGAGAAGATGCAAATTCCACACAGGCAGGCCCAGTAAAGAACCTTGGACATCAGAACTGTGAGCCCAACACTTTACAGCTGGTCTACCGTGCCGCCAAGTTGAAACAAGCTTACATTTAAAAAAATAAATTCCAAAAACCTAAATACTTTTACATTTCATTAAACAAATTTACAAAACACAAAACTAATTTACTAAATTTTGGAAACAGATAAACAAAAGTCCCAACAAATACACATCACAATCACATAAACTACTTTTGAATAGATCTCAAAATTTGAATTAAAATTGTGGATGCCATCTTGGGATGGTGTACATTCTCTCAGAAATAGACTGGTTGCATTACTGCATACTCTTAATTTTTAATAAATCAGAAGTGTCAAAGCCTATTGCTGGGAGGCTTTTATTTTAAAGCTTGGTTTCACTGCTCGTTGGCGAATCCTCAATGTAATGCATAATGTGAACAAAACTAGGAGCAATTGGCTTGATTTTATCTTTTTGAGTGGAGGCTGGCCTAACCGCAGTACTCGTGTGACTAACGTAGGGTAATCTTCGCAGTGGCTGCTGCTTGAGACAGTCATTGATATTTTCACCAAAATATTTTGCCGAGAACACGCACACAAAAGTCAATGACCAAAACAATTTAGCATATGATCACCAGCACTCACTGAAATTGCAAGTATCCAGTAGTGGAGTTTGTAAAAATCACGGTTGCCACTGAGCTAAAACAAGAACCTTTAAACATCAAATGCTCTCAAACTATTTTAGATATATTTGAAATGTCACAGAAAACAAGAATAATAATAATGAATCATGTAGATTCTTTTTCTATTGTCAGGATCCAATGAAAAAAGTTTTGCCGTCACATTTTCATCATTGTCAAAACCTCAAATAAACACTGACGATAACCTGCAGACGTTAATGTTTCTGGTCAGATTAGAGATCTGTCCACCTTCTTTTAATTGTTGCCTTTCACTAACTACTTTACTTTCACTTTTTGTAGTCAGATTTGTGCTGACAATGGCGAGTTCTTTGGCAATGTCTTCATTCAAAAGAAAGAACTTCCAAAATTAGCAGTACCATTAATAGTACTTAAAATGCATGAGCCATGTGGCTCGTGGAGCTTCACGCCTAATTTAGAGTCTTCGGTAAGACCAACATGTATGTTTTGGGGATGTGTGAGGAAGCTGTAGAACCTGGAGAAAACCCATGCAAGGATGAAGAGAACATGCAAGGAGATCTCAGGACCTTGAGGCACATGTGCTAACTCCTATTCCACCGTGCTTCCCATTTGAAACCATAGTTCATTTAGTCACTGTTGCATTGCAATTGCTATGTACAAGCCGATGACAGCTGGTCCTCAGAATTCAATTTCTCCCCTCTCCTACAGTATTGTAAGCAATTCTCGTACAAAAATTAACCAATGAAGCTTTTGTTCAGGACAAAATCCCTCCAGTCTCGCCTGTGTGGAATTTGCACGTTATTGCTGTGCCCAAGTGTATTTTCTCTGGGTACTCAAATTTCCTCTTACATCCCAAAAACATGCATGGGAGGTTGACTGAAGACTCTGAATTGCCTGTAGGTGTGAATGTACAGTGCCTTGAAAAAGTATTTGCATTGTAACTGATTTTTTTTTTTTTTTGCATATCTATCACACAGGTTTCAAATCATCAAACCAATTTTAATACCACTCAGAGACTACCAAGGAAATACAAAATTCAGTTTTCAAATGACAATTACATTTATTAAGGAACATTAAAATCCAAACCTTTCTGACCCTCTGTGAGATATTAATTGCCTCCATGTTGAATCACAAAGTAACTGTGACTAACCATAAATTTGGGAAAGGTGAGTCTGGAAATGGTTAAAAAGCCATTTCCAAGGTTTTGGGCTCCAGTGAACCACTGTAAGAGCCATTTTCCATAAATGGAGAAAACTGGGAACAGTGGCAAACCCTCCCAAAGAGTGGACAACCAACTAATATTACATAAATGGCATCCATAGGAGACTTCCCAGGTGCTGTCAGCAAAGAATACAAAGGCCCGACTCACATTTGCCAAAAACATCTTAATCATCCTCTACTTTTAAGTAACGAGTCAAAAGTGAACCTTTGAACCGTTATATCTGGTGTAAAAACAGTACAGCATTTGATAAAAAGAACATTATGCCAATAGTAAAGCATGGTTGTGACAGTGTGATGGTCTGGGGCTACCTTGGGACCAGGACAAATTGCTGTGATTGATGGAACAATGAATTCTGCTGTGTGCCAGAAAATCCTGAAGGAGAATGTCCGACGATCAGTTCGTGCCCTCAAACTCAAGTACTCTTGCATCATGCAGCAGGACAATGGTCTGAAACACACCAGCAAGTCCACCTCTGAATGGACCCAAAAAACTAAATTAAGGTTTTGAAGTGGCCAAGTCCCGATTTAAATCCAATTGAGATGCTGTGGATAGGCTCCTGCACCCCACGAGCCTCAACAGGTTAAATAGTAATTAAAATGGATGGATTTATGGAAGGATGGATGAATGGATGTGATTGACTGGTGATCAGTCCAGCGTGTACATTTCTCTCAACCAGAGGTCAGCTCACCCACAAACCGAACAAGCACTTTGAAAAATGAATGGATGGATGGGACTTGTTTTGGAGTCAGATCAAATCAACCATACCAGTGCACATCCAAAATAAAACAGAACACAATAAAATATTGTCTATACATTTGTGGTGAGAAAGCAATCTAATTCAATGTATAAATGAGCTAATTACTTTCACCCTAAAAGGCAGAAGATTGCATCCTGTGTTTCTGAAGTAAAAACAGCAGGACATAGCTTCCTGTGCTCAGTCAATTCCCAGCTGAGCAGAGTGGTCTTTTACTGGATTTAAAGGTCCCCTAGAAAGGAGGCGGAAGGTTTTTCTCTCCAGGTTGCTCTAGCAAGGTCATCTGATGGTGTCTAGTTTTAGATAGCGCAGTTGTTCCCAGAACGTGAGCAGCCAGGGAAGCTGTGAGGCACACTGGGGCATAAATAGGATCAGTTAAATTCCTGGCATTCCTCACATAGTCACTTTGAGGAGAAAGCAAATAGATAGGGGTTTAGCACTTGTTTCCGTCACCACACCCTACCATCAAATCATCAATGCTCTATAGATTTGATTTCAATATCATTTATATTTATATGAATATTTATATCATTTTGCATTTGTTAACAAAGCCAACTTATTCATGCAGCTCTAGGAGAGCACAAACCAGTGGAAACTGTCGTCTGGTCCCAAGCCCAGATGCACACAAAGCATTGTGTTAGGAACGGCATCAATCTTAAAACTTTGCCATGAGCATATTCCATAGAATTTTATATCCATCCATCCATCCATCCATCCATCCATCCATCCATCCATCCATCCATCCATCCATCCATCCATCCATCCATCCATCCATTTTCTTAGGCACTTATCCTGACGGGTGTCGCGTCAGTACTGGAGCCTATCCCAGCTAACTCAAAGGTACACTACCTGAATCATTAGTCAGTTTTAAACCATTAAAATTTTGTGTAACATTGATGGAGGGAGAAACAGTTCCAACCAAGACAGTATGATTATGTTTGACCAAATCTACGTGATTGTGTCGCAGACTAACAGAAGTAAAGACGTAGGGAAAAGGTGATGCATTAGGGTGTGAAGAAGGCACAACATGTGGACTTACAGTTACATGTGGCCTGAAGGAACAAACAAAGCAGAAAGATTTTGCAACCGTGCAACATGAGGGGATATTTAAACCAAAGATTGTAAAAGAATCAGAAGTAGAAGAAATTGTATGTAACCAAGCTAATCATGGCTGTCACGTGTTGTGTGGTACAGGATTGTGTCAACTGTCAAAGTGGGAGCATCAATAATCAATTTAATCACAACAACCATGGAAATAAATGTCAGACTATAAGAAAACCCACTGAAGATGTCATTGTCGTCTTGAATGCCTGCTGGTATTGACTTGCATTGGTCGGTAGAGCCTACCCGATGGAAGGAGCTTCAAGAGCTGATGGCCAGGATATGCAGGGTCCGAGAGAATCCCGCCTGTTCTGGACCTAGTTCGAGTGACGTGCAAGTCTTCAATAGTGGGTAGAGTGGTGCAGACAATCTATTCAGCGGTTTTGATTGTCCATTGCTGTAGGAGTTTGTCCTTTTTTGTGGCAGCCCCAAACCACACTGTGATGGAGGTACACAGTACTGATTGGATGAACGCTGTGCAGAACTGTCTTAGCAGCTCTTGTGACAGGCCGTGATTTCTCAGAAGCCGCAAGAAGTACATCCTTTGCTGGGCTTTTTTGAGGACACTCCAGATGTTCGTCTCCCACTTCAGGTCCTCTGAGACTGTAATTCCCGAGAACGTGAAGGTCTCGACGGTTGACACAAGACAGTTGAACAGAAGCAGATGTGGTGAAAGAGCCCTCCTGAAGTCCACAATCATCTCTACAGTCTTTGGGGTGTTCAATGCCAGGTAGTGTTGACCACACCAAAGCTGTAGTCTTGCCACTTCCTGTCGATCCGCAGACTCGTCACCGTCTTTAATGAGGCAGATGACCGTGGTGTCATCTGCGAATTTCAGGAGTTTGTTCAGGACTGTGAGGCTTCCTTTTGTCAGAAAAGGTTTTTCTGGAATTCCTATATGGGAATAATTTCAGAGCGAAATGAAGATTAGCCCAAGTAAAACAGAATATATGTGCATGAATGTGAGGGTCGGAGGAGGAGGAGTGAAGCTCCAGGGAGAAGAGATAGCGAGGGTGGATGACTTCAAATACTTGGGGTCAACAATACAGAGCAATGGAGAGTGTGGTAAAGAAGTGAAGAAACGGGTCCAAGCGGGGTGGAACAGTTGGCGGAAGGTGTCTGGTGTTCTATGCGACACAAGAGTCTCCGCTAGGATGAAGGGCAAAGTTTATAAAACAGTGGTGAGGCTGGCCATTGATGTATGGAATAGAGATGGTGGCAGTGAAGAAACAACAGGAAGCAGAACAGGAGGTAGCAGAAATGAAGATGTTGAGGTTCTCATTTAGTGTGAACAGGTTGGATAGGATTAGAAATGAAATCACCAGAGGGACAGCCAAAGATGGGTGTTTTGGAGACAAAGTTAGAGAGAGCAGACTTAGATGATTTGGACATGTTCAGAGACGAGAGAGTGAGTATATTGGTAGAAGGGTGCTGAGGATGGAGCTGCCAGGCAAAAGAGCGAGAGGAAGACCAAATAAAAGGTTGATGGATGTTGTGAGGCAGGACTTGCGGACAGTGGGTGTTTGAGAAGAAGATTCACGAGATAGACTTAGATGGGAAAAAGATGACACGCTGTGGCGACCCCTAATGGGACGAACCGAAAGGAAAAGAATGCTTTTGCCACTGTAGACGCCCATGCATGCTTTGCTAGAAATACTTCAATCCATTTTGATAAAATGTCAACCATAACTAAACAATACTTCTGGCCTTCACAGGTTATTAATTCTTTAAAGTCCATAATTAAATGTTCGAATAGCTGTGTAGGTGGTGGATATGACCCCTGTTGTATAAGCGGGCGCAGTTTACCAGAATTGAAGCGGGCACATGTGAGGAAAGATTTGCAAAAACTGTCTGTGAAAGCGGAGAACCCTTTTATGAACCAATGAAATCCCACTGCAGAACCCCCCCCCCTGCCCCTTTGAAATATGGTCCAACCAATGCATCATTTTGGCATATCAAAACAAAAAACATCAGCGGAGACGAGGCTGACCGTCAGGACCCACCATTCTCAAAAGTTGCCCCAGACTGTCGCCACACAGCACATTCAATGGGAGTAGATAGGGAGTGAAGGTCAGTGAGAGTGAGGCAGAGAGCGGGGGTGGGGTGGAGTGGGGTGTGTGTGCAGTAGAGGCAGGAGATGATGTGGAATGAAGGAAGTGGCAGGCATGATGTAGCCTTCGCGGCGGCGTCCGCATGTGCATTTTCCTGAGAGACAGTGTCAGACAAGATGGTGTGTGCCACACATTTACACAACATGATAAGAGATGGCAGAAGGATTGCATCAACGAGAGCTGCAACCTTGTCATGGTGAAGAAATGGTCTGCCATTAAATTTAAAAAATTTGCAGTGGTGCTACAGGGTGCCAAAGTCATGGACCACGCCAAAAGTATAGCTGGAATCTGTGTTAATGGTGAATGATTTTCCCCTCGCCAAACGACAGGCCTCTGTGAGTGCCACCAACTCGGCTACTTGTGAAGAGTAATGTGAAAGGAGTGGTGATGAAGCCATGACCCCAAAATTACCAATCAACCCAAATCCACTGTGGCAGGAATCAATTCAGGATCTCGTGAAGTAGAACCATCTACATAAAAGACCAAATCTGGATTTTGCAAAGGCATAACAAAAAAGTGAACACGAGGTGTACATAAGTGCTGCAATTCTATTATGCAAGAGTGTGGCTCCCCCTCATCAGGGAGTGGCATGAGAGTAGCGGGGTTGAAAGTTTTGCAACATTATACTTATGCATGAGGAAGGCCCACGAACACCGTGTTGTATCAGAGCCAATGTGCAAAAGACAAGTGTAATGAGCGTTGCTCTTGCAAGATAGAATTTACACCGTAGGGGACATATAGAATAAGCATACACCACATAGCCACAGACTAGGGTCGCCATGGCGCTGAAGCAACTCTGTTGTAATGTTTCCGTGGCATCCGTCTACAAACTGAACAAAGGGCTTGGAGGAGTCCGGAATTCCAAGAGTAGGGCAGGAATGCAAGGCACACTTGAGGTGTTCAAAGGCACTGGTAGCCTCACGTGTCGATTTAATATGTGATGAGGAAGTCATTCTAAAGTGAGAGAACGCATGGCAGAGTCATAATCAGATTCATTTGGGGTGCAATGTCTACAATAAGAGAACATTTCCAAAAATGAAAACCCCTGCATATTTGTGAGTGGTTTGGGTGTGTCAATAATAGAATGCACCCAAGCTGGAAAAAGCATTTCCCTCGTATGTGTCCTAGAAACTTAACCTTTTGTGATACAGATTGCTATTTTGATCAGGATGTTTTGTGGCCTTTCTGAAGCGAGGTGTTTTAACAAAGCGACTGTATCAATCTCACACTGTTCTTTGGTGGGAACAGGATTCAACAAATCATCAACATATTGTAACAAAGGTGTGCCCAGTGCAAACGTCAAAGGTTCAAGACTGCAGGCGAGTGCCTTGCAGAAGAGGGTCGGGCTGCATGTCAGCCCTTGGCACAAGTGTGTTCAACTGTAGTTTTTCCCTTCAAAAGTGAAAGCAAACCAAAGTAATTAGTAAGGGGTAAGTTAAAAAGGAGGATGTCACAAAGGCAGCTGGTCCTGAAGACATACCTTGTAGAGGTATAGATGCAACTAGGAGAGGTGGGTGTAACATTTTTGACCTGCCTCGTTGGTAGAATTCTAGAGGGTGAAGAGATGGCTGAGGAATGTACGAAAAGTGCACTGGTGCCCATTCCGGAGAACAAGAACTTTAAAAGTCAAGTGTCATCCCTATAAAAATTCTAAAATAGATATTATAAGGAAAAATACAGAGAAAAATTATTCACTTCAATGTCTATGTGAAAAAATAAATGTGAGCGGAGAGCGCGTCATCCATGCGCAATATTACACTATTGTTTCAAGCCATATTCAGATTATATGCGATCGCGGCCAAACCGCCTCCCCGTCAGAACCACTTCCGTGGCGGAGATAAGCCATCACGTCTAATCGCAGCCAGCCGGTGTGGCTCATTTTCGCCGCCGAGGTGGCTTATCACGGAGCCGAGCCGTGCTGCTTTAGCCGCCGCAGTACGCGATGAACAACACCGTCGAGCCGGGGCGCTTTACTGCGTTGTCGTCGTACGTGGCTGAGTGAGTCATTGTCAGCTGCGTTCTTCAGAGCTGCCGCCGTCCACCAGCCCGAAGCGCAGCCTTCGCTGGCGAAGCGACGCAGCAGGCCGACGCCGTCTGATGCGCACATCGACACATTTCGTACGCGGAGCTTTAGTTATGTGATGAGAGACCGATTACGTGGTCTGCCCCAAACTATTATTTTTTTAGAAGCTGTATAGAAGCTGGAACCCACGAAGCTCTCATCCTCTGCACCTGTGCAATCCATTTTTCACGACGAACCGGGTTTCTTGCAAACTTATGAAGGGTAAATCCATTCTCCCGAGTGTTCAAGGAATGTCCAGCAATGGAACGAGCTGGCATTTTGGCTAACACGAAGGAACAACGAGCAAATTTCCCAGAGGTAAAACTAATGGAAACAAACGAGTCCACTTGGGGGCGCTTATGTCTTTTACGTCACTTCCTGCTTCTTTTTAATAACAAATCCCTTGAGAGGATTTTCACGGCGGGAGTTACAAAAAGCTGTATACGTCAAAATCATGATTTGTGGTGAAAAAACACATGGGCCTATATTGGCTGCCGTTTTTTCATTAATAACAAACTAAAAATCATCAAAGGGCATGACAGTGGCCCTTTAAGCATCATAAAGATGTTATGCCACACCAAACATTGGCTATATTAAAAAATTGCCTTGGCTTTACGAGAGTTGGGGGGATGTTTAATATGGGATAGTGTCCTACTGTCCTCCTACTCTCTTGTCCACATTCGTGTCACGTTCCTCTTGTGTCAGCTGAACTCATCAGCCCTTTTCTTTTGTTGTTTGAAAACAAATTTTACAGAGTGGGGTGTTACTGCGTGCATATTACTGTGGAGCTGTGAAATGTTTTGCAAAGTGAAAAAGTTCACTTAATAATTGGCATGGCAATCAGATGTACAGTGAAGAAAATAAATATTTGAACACCTTGCTATACTGCAACTTCTCCCACTTGGAAATAATGCAGGGGTCTGAGATTTTCATCGTAGGTGCATTTCCACTGTGAGAGAGAGAATCTAAAAAGAAAATTGGAGAAATCACAATTTATGATTTTTTTTAACAATTTATTTTTGTGATACAGCTGCAAATAAGTATTGGAACACCTGAGAATACCAATGTAACCAAACCAATGTTAATATTTGGTACAGTCACCTTTGTTTGCAATTACAGAGGTCAAACGTTTCCTGTAGTTGTTCACCAGGTTTTCACACACTGCAAGAGGGATTTTTGTCCACTCATGCACACAGATCTTCTCTAGATCAGACAGGTTTCTGGGCTGTTGCTGAGAAACACGGAGTTTCAGCTCCCTCCAAATATTTTCTGGCCTGATTCCTTAACTTTTCTAAGGGTCATTGAGAACCCATGAGGTGATATCTTGGATGGGGCTCCACTCCGATTGAGATTGACTGTCATGTTTAGCTTCTTCCATTTTCTAATGATTGCTCCAACAGTGGACCTTTTTTCACCAAGCTGCTTGGCAATTTCTCCGTAGCCCTTTCCAGCTGTGTGGAGTTGTAAAATGTTGTCTCTGGTGTCTTTGGACAGCTCTTTGGTCTTGGCTATTTTACAAGTTTGAGTCTTACAGATTGTATGGGGTGGACAGGTGTCTTTATGCTGCTAACGACCTCAAACAGGTGCATCTGATTCAGGATAATACATGGAGTGGAGGTGGACCTTTAAAGGGGGAATAACAGGTCTTTGAGGGTCAAAATTCTAGCTGATATGTGTTCAAATATTTGCATCTTATTTGCTTATTTGCAGCTGTGTCACACAAATTGTTAAAAAAAAAAAATCATACATACTTGTGATTTCTGGATTTTTCATTCTAAATTATCTCTCTCACAGTGGACATGCACCTATGATGAAAATTTCGGAACCCTCCATGATTTCTAAGTGGGAGAACTTGCAATATAGCAGGGTTTTCAAATACTTATTTTCTTCACTGTATGTATACAGTTCTCCAACAGGAAGTGACGCAACCATATGCAAATTATTAATACAATTTTTCCATGCACTCTCATGAAGACAACACTGGGTGCTGAGCCATTAGGTTTTACCTGCTGATCCACCGTGCCACCTGTTACAAAACATTTAATTTGATAAAGGTTATTTAAATGATGACTCACAGAAGAGAAATGGATTGTAATAATAAAATCAAGCTATTCTAACTCGAATTTCTTTGCTAGTGATCCATCATTAGCTAATGCATTACAAACCAATTAACTGTTATTGTTCCTATATTTAACTATAGATAAATGGTGAACTGCATTAACTAATGTCTTGTCTTGTCAATACCTTACAAACTAACAGAAAGTAAGACTTTGTTTTTGGTAAGTATTCAAACTATTTAAAGCTTTCCAAGCAATACTTTTTGTCAGGTTCACCAATCAGACATTCATTAAACAGGACAAAAAAAGGAAGCAAAGACACAAGTTCAAGTCTCGCAAGGAGAGAGGACAGGAACTGTCTCATACAATTCACCACTGCACTCTCTGATTATCCTCTCCTCAGCACTTCTATGTATTTAGTTTTAAGACGCCCCTTATTTACATGGATGTTACAAAAAGGAGACGACAAGCAAAACAGTTTGAAACAACGTGTACATGTTTGTTCAAGTCCCTGTGCATGTGTGGAAGATTGCTGAATACATGTGTGGTCATCATTCCTTTAACAGGCAGCAGTTCTAACAGTTCTGATGATTAGATGTTTTTGTTCTTGCTATCTCCTGCTAGGAGGCTCCCACGTTATCTAGAGCAGAGCAAAGCATTTCTTTATTGGAAGCAGATGTATGATAATTATGATCACAATTATTCCTACGCTCTTAAAAGACTCTGAAGTAGAGGACACAGTGGAAGTTTGAACTGTTCAGGACTAGGCATTTTATCTCCCAAATCAAAATATAGATCTTGAGACAGTGCTTGGGCTTGGTAACTGCTAATGTGTGGCTAGTGCTGCTCTGCATCACTTCATCTCATTTCCTGATATGCTTGCTCTTATTTCTCAGAGCCTTGTTCTTCCCATTGTATCGCGAAGTTTAACAAATAGTAGAGCATGTACGTAGTTCACTAGAAAATATGTCCTGTCCAGAATTGAGTCTATGTTTACTTTTGGAAAGGATTGAATGTGGGAAAAATTAATATTCAGCGGCATGAGCTCATACTTCTGAGGTCCCGAGTTCAAATCCGGCCTCGCATGTGTGGAGTTTGCATGTTCTCCACGTGCCTGCGTGGGTTTCTCTGGGTACTCCTTTATCCTTCCACATCCTCAAAGTATGCATTGTAGGTTAATTGTAGATTCTAATTGCCTGTAGGTATAAATGTGAAAGTGAATGGTTGTTTGATAATCAGTGGCTTGCCATTTTGAGACCCCTGCTTTACGTTAGCTTACGGATTAGAGACGGTGGCACTGAAAAGACAAGAGCAAGCAGGGATGGATTTGGTGAAAATAAAATGTTGAGGTTCTCTCTAGGAGTGACCAGGTTGGGTAGGATTAATAGCGATAAAGTTAGATGTTATCGACTTCCAAGGTTTGGACACATCCAAGGGGAAATATTGTGAATATATTGATAAAAGGATTATGGCTGGGTAGCATGGTGAAGCAATTATTTAGAGCGTTGGCCTTATAGTTCTGAGCACTAGGATTCAAATCCCAGTCCCACCTGCGTGGAGTTTGGATGTTCTCCCCGGGCCTGCATGGGTTTTCTCCGGGCTCTCCGGTTTCATCTCACATCCCAAAAAACATGCAACATTAATTGGCCATTCTAAATTGCCCCTAGGTGTGATTGTGAGTACGAACCTTGTCTGTCTCCATCTGCCCTGTGATTGGCTGGCAACCAGTTCAGGGTGTACCCTGCCTCCTGCCTGTTGACAGCTGGGATAAGCTCCAGCACTCTCGTGACCCTTGTGAGGATCAGGAAATGGATGGATGGATTATTATGATGATGATTATGATTAGTAGTAGTATGGCTTTTTACCGCTCTTCCATTGCTAGAGCCTGTTGGCATAATGTGTCTCCATTTGGGACGGGAGCTGCACTGAGGTAGACAGAGCAAGGCTTCAGAGAACAATGAACGACACAGAAGATCATTGGCTGCCCTCTCCCCTGTCCCTGTGGTAGACGTTTACTCCTCTCGGTGCCTCAGCAGAGCTCAGAACATTATAAAGGACATTACACACCCGCTTCTCAACTGTTTGAGTTCCTGCCATCTGGAAGGCAGTACAGATGCGTAAAAGGAAGGACCAAAAAACTTTTATTTTTTTTTAAATCACCTTGAACTCTTCTTTCTTCTAGACCTGTATTAATGGAAAGGCACACTGATTTCAACATCTTGAGCAATAATTTGTATTCCATTTTATGTATCTATTTTTATTTATTTTATCTCTTTATTTTTACCTTGCACTTTGTATGCACTGCTACATGGAAGTGCTCCTATCTCTATAATGTATGAAAACAATAAATGGCATTCTATTTCTCTTCTTCCTATTGACTAAATTGGGACCCAATATTGGTAAATTCTCAACACGATATCCATCCATCACTGCATCCATCATCTGAGCCGCTTATCAGCACAAGGGTCGTAGGAGTGCTGCAGTTTATCCCAGGTATCTTCGAACAGGAGGCGGGGTACACCCTGAATTGGATGCTAGCCCATCACAGGGCACATAGAAACAACGATTTTCACTCACAATCTCACCTACTGCCAATTAAGAGTCTCCAATGTCAGAGGAAATCGGAGAGAAGGCATGGGCATAACATGCAAACACCACACAGGTGGCGTGGGGCTGGGATTTGAATCCTGGTCCTCAGAATTGTGATGCAGATGCCCTAACTAGTCGTCCACCGTGCCGCCTAAATATGATGCATGTATATGAGCTATAATTAGATTGTAACCAGGTCAGGGCATTACCTCCATCTCGCTCATGGTCCACTGGGATGGGCTTCATCTAACCTGTTACTTGTCAAAATCAGTGAATTGTGTGGAGAAAAAATTAACAATACATACACTATATTATATTATATATATATTATATTGAAACAGAATAGGCAGTACAAGCTTTTTTTAAACTGTCTTAAGGCCACAATTTTGAGGCCGATGAAATGCTTATTCGATCACAGAGCAGCTGTTAAAGCCATATTTCTAAAATTAACATGCCGCTCAATTAGGCAATGTTTGCTGCGGCATTCGAACGACTGATTGAGACTGATCTGTTCAGGAAATCTTTCCTTGAAATATGAAAACTGAACCATTTTATTTCCCTCGAGGGGAGGGGTCGTCCTCTGGTGGTCATTCCCAAGAATGCACGTTTGAGGCAAATAAAGGAAGGCACAAGAGGGGGGCCCCATAGCTCAGTGGTTAGATCACTGGTTTGGTAAACCAGGGGTTGTGGATTCGTATCCCACTGAGGCCTCTACTCCCTGAGAAGGGTTGCGTCAGGAAGGGCATCCGGTGTAAAAATTGTGCCAAACATATTTCTGCGTTCATTTGAGATGACACGCTGTGGCGACCCCTAAAGGGACAAGCCGAAAGAAACTTACTTTTACCTTTAAGAAAGCCACACTCAAAGTCTTCTTGACAGTTTTCATATCTATCAGCAACTGAGATATTAAGCATAAAAAAAAAAATCATGGGAAATAGATTACAGGATCATCATTATCATGTGGCCTTCTGAAGAGCAGACTCGGGCGCTGATGACTTTAATCAGCACTTTGTACCCTCAGAGCACACCTACACAGTAAATATGATTGGGGACACCTGTGATTTGTGATCTTTATGGAGAACAATTAAATGGACTTGTCTTACATTGGAGAATTAGAGGATGATTTCTGATTCTCCCCTCCTCCCTATGAAATTTTAAATAATCCATCCACAAAATGCAGAAACATGCACTTGTCATGTAATTAATAGATGTCCTAAAATGCTAAAGTATTTTCAGTAAAAGTCTTTTCTAAATGTTATTTAAAATACCCAATAATTCTTCAGAACCAGCTATTTTTTTTTTTTTAAACAGTATGTCTTCCTTGTGACTCTTAAAGAGCCAACATTTTGGCTATTTTCACGTTCTTAGAGTGACTCTCTAATATGGACTTAGACAAAAGTGTCAATTTCTTAAAATAAATTTCATGTGTGTCCAGAAAAGACCCCTCTGACACCCACTTCTGTTTGACAAAGTTTTGACTCCACTTTGATCATTTGGCTAAGACCGTCCCCTTTCCTCTGATTGGTTACTTCAGCGTAGAAGATCTATTTGTGGCTCTGGAGCTGAGAGGTTGGTGGAGATCTTCCCTAGTGACATAGATAAGCTCAAGAAATTTAAATGACCTAATTCCAGGCCTCTTTGCAGAAAAATGGCTGTAGATTTGGAAAGCATGGTGGAATTGACTTCATATTTCCCATGTTTACCGAGCCACCTGAAATGCAATTGACCCCTCCGTACAGGGCACTTAACCACGCCTCCTGAAGTGACGTCACGCCACGTGCACTGACGTAAGACAAACAGTAAAAATGGCAAATACAATACAATACATTCTGAACTGAGACAGATTCCATGCTTCTGATTTCATTCAAATCAACGATATATTATAGATTCTAAATACAATACATTCTTAACTGAGAGAGACGCCATGCTTCTGATTTCATTCAATCATTCACACGTACCAATGTTATGCTAGTGGAGAACGTCTCATTCATTTATACGAGACGTGTATTAAAAATCAAATTTAGGGCATATCTTCGTGGAAACACAGTCTGGTTAAGCTTCGGCCGCGAGCCAGCAAGAAATCAATACGTTTGCGCAGTCCGATCATCGCTAAATATCGCTCAACAAAGAATAAGTGTGTCAATCGTTCACATGTAGCGGTGTTATGCTAGCGGAGAACGTCTCATTCATTTATACGAGACGTGTATTAAAAATCAAATTTAGGGCATATCTTCGTGCAAACACAGTCTGGTTAAGCTTCGGCCGCGAGCCAGCAAGAAATATATACGTTTGTGCAGTCCGATCATTGCTAAATATCGCTCAACAAAGAATAAGTGTGTCAATCGTTCACACGCAGCAGTGTTATGCTAGCGAAGAACTTCGAATTCATTTATACGAGACATGTATTGAAAATCAAATATAGGGGATACCTTCGTGCAAACATATGTGTTCCGGTTGATATTAGATGGATTTAGTTGATGATGCGGTCTTCCACAAAGTTTGATCCATCGAAGGCATTTTTCGTACTGGGTCTTCGGTTTTGGAAAGGGTACGTATCGAACTCCACCAACTAGCCTTTCAGGATACCTGTCTTCACGATTACAAAGTCCGTGACTACACATCTTAACCATATTTTTTGTTAAATAACCCAAATACGCTAACTAAACCTATACTGGATCATGCAATGTTGTCTGAGAAAATGGCGGGAGCAAAAACGGGCTTTGGTTTATGCAGATCTCTGGCCTCTGATTGGTCAGTGACGCGGATTGCGCAATATCCACGGAGGGGTCAATTGTAGATCCCAAACACTATGAAAAGTTGGTTTGACAAAATTGGGGATGTTTAAAACATTTTGCTTAATCACAAATATATTTTGAATAAGGGTGGCATGGTGGGTCAGCTGGAAAGTGTTGGGCTCACTGTTCTGAGGTCCCGGGTTCAATCCCAGCCTCGCCCGTGTGGAGTTTGCACGTTCTACCCGTGCATGCATGGGGATTCTCTGGGCACTCAAATCAAAAACATGCAACATTAATTGGACACTCTAAAATGCCCCTAGGTGTGATTGTGAGTGTGCCTGTTTTCTTTTTCCATGTGCCCTGTGATTGGCTGGCAATCAGTTCAGGGTGCCTCCTGCCTGTTGACAGCTGGGATAGGCTCCAGCACTCCCTGCGACCCTTGTGAGGATAAGTGACTAAGAAAATGGATGAATGGATGGATGGATATTTTGAATATTAGTAATTATATACTGAAGTTTTTTCTCTCAACAAATATGCAACCATTTACGGTATCTGTATTTTTCTCCATCTGGAGGAAGATTGAGGCTAACCCGTCGGACACTGTGCCCTGTGGAATTGACCACCAGAAGTAAAATAGCCATGCAGTATTTACACAAATGTGACACTCCAGCACAAAACTGATCTGAATTGTTTGTGTTTAGAGCTTTTTAAAATTTCTGAAAAGCCATTAAAATGTGTCCCAATGATGTATGCTGTATTTTCTGGATGACAGGGTGCCCTGTGTAATGTTTTATTTTTTCCATACACAATCTGCGCCCGCTCGACAATACGCCGGGGATAGAGTGTACGCATTGATCTTCTTCTTCTTTTCCTTTTGGCTTGTCCCGTTAGGAATCGCCAGAGTCTGTCATGTTTTTCCATCTAAACCCATCTGCTGCATCTTCATCTCTAACACCAGCTGGCCTCATGTCTTCCCTCACAACATCCATCAACCTTCTCTTTGGTCTTCCTCTCACTCTTTTGCCTGGGAGCTCCATCCTCAGCACCCTTCTACCAATATACTCACTCTTTCGCCTCTGGACATGTCCAAACCATCAAAGTCTGCTGTCTCAAAACTTGTCTCGAAAAAATCTAACTTTAGCTGTCCCCCTAATGAGCTAATTTCTAATCCTATCCATCCTGCTCCGTCCTAGAGAGACCCTCAACATCTTCATTTCTGCCACCTCCAGCTCTGCTTCCTGCTGTCTCTTCAGTGCCACTGTCTGTAATCCGTACATCATGGCCAGCCTCACCACTGTTTTATTAACTTTCCTCTTCATCCTAGCAGACTCTTCTGTCTCATAACACACCAGACACCTTCCGCCAGTTGTTCCAACCTGCTTGGACCATGGTTAGCTTTCACTGCAAAACACAATATCATCTGCGAACATCATAGTCGAGGGGGATTCTAGTCTAACCTCATCTGTCATCCTATCCATTACCACAGCAAACAGGCAGGGGTTGTGGACTGATCCCTGATGCAGTCCCATCTCCACCTTAAATTCTTCTGACACACCTACGGCACATCTCACCGCTGTTCTGCTGCCCTCATACATGTCCTGTACTATTTTAACATACTTCTCTGCCATACCAGACTTACCCATGTAGTGCCCCAGTTCCTCTCTAGGTATTGTCTCATAGGCTTTCTCTAGAGCCACAAAGACACAATGCAGCTCCTTCTGACCTTCTCTGTACTTTTCCACAAGCATCCTCATGGCAAATAATGCATCTGTGGTACTTTTTCTCGGCATGGAACCATATTATTGCTCGCAGATGCTTATTTCTGTCCTAAGTCTAGCCTCCACTACTCTCTCCCATAACTTCATTGTGTGGCTCATCAACTTTATTCCTCTATAGTTCCCACAGCTCTGCAAATCGCCTTTGTTCTTAAAAATCACACTGTACGCATTGGTATGTTGTAAAAAGATAGTCGATATTCACACTGAAAGACTTTGTAAATGCTAATTTACATACCTTGTTTCCTAACAGTGACTTTAACACAGCAGTAAAATGACCAGAATTGAAAGCTTCTTCATCCTCCTCCTTTTCAGGTAGATTCTTCTTCTATGGCCAATTGAGGTAGATTATTCTTCTTCTACGCCTGCTTAAAGTAAAGTCTCCTTCTTCACGTTGGAAGGGTTTGTGCGTTCCTAAACCCGAATGCATTGTAGGAAGTGGCCAAGTTTGAACCATTTTGTTCAAACAAGTTTTTGTTGTACTTTTAAACTTATATCCGCTTGTGAAAACAACATTTAACAACGTTGAAAAACAGGGGTTCACGGCGCCTGAAAAATGTAGTGGCTTGTCTCTGGAAAATACGTTGATTGAGGTAATCGGGTAACCATTTGTTGTGATATGTCCGCTTAAATATAGGAGATAGGTGTTTCACTGCTCCCCTCGCAAAAAGGATGTTTTGTTTCCATAATGAAGGACTGTTTTACAAACTTTTGTTGGTTCATATGTGCCATGATATTCAGTACATTTGAATTCTGCCTTATGGCTCCAGAAACTAACATTTACTGATTTGCAACCCTAATATTTGCAATCATGTTTCTGCAAATGGAGTATGTGGGGGGGCCCCCATAGCTCAGTGGTTAGAGCATTGGTTTGGTAAACCAGGGGTCATGACCCTGTTTCTCACTGGGGCCTCCACTCCCTAAGAGGGGTTGGTCAGGAAGTCCATCCGGTGTAAAAACTGCCAAAAAACACGTGTGTTCATCTGAGATGTCACGCTGTGGCGACCCCTAACGGGACAAGCTGAAAGACAGTTTATTGGAATTGGTGTAATACGTATATATATAAATATAAATATATATATATATATATATATATATATATGTGTGTGTGTGATTAAAAAAAAAAAATATATATATATATATATATATTTAAAATAAATCACCATTTCACTAAATGTAACTCTTCCAGCACACCTGCATCCCAAGTGAGGATAAGCAGTCAAGCGAATGGATGACTGGATCACAGACGGATTTATTCAGCAATATTTTTAAAATGCTGTTGATATTTTCTATTATCTGCAACAGGTTTGTGCCAAAGAGCACTTGAAAATAAAATACCTCATAAAAAGTGTACTATTGATGTTAGAGCTGGACCAACAAAATTATATTATGGTTTCTTAAAATTTTCTTGAAAACATAGCAAAAACACTAAATAATCTGTTTAAATAAAGGTTGGTGCCTTGACTACCATTACATTCTGGAATGGATTAACTTGAATAACGTTATACAAGTTATTTTTAAAATGGGGATGATGAACAATGTTTTTGTGTTTCAGTAAAAATTATATGACAACAAGACTTTTGCAAACGAAATACAAAACTGCCCTTCATCAGTGACCACTGGAGGGCAGTACAGGTATTGCTTTCCCTGTGGCGATTTTAGGATTTAACCTTGAAACAAGTTACTCATACATTACTACTTGACCTAACTAGTCAGGTTTTAAAAATCTGTCAAAAATGAATAATTTCAGACTTCCCAGTTTATAGCTTATATAACTGTTGTAGGCTGGACCTCTGAGGTCAATGTTCAGTGGAAATACTTTATCTCACTGCACACAATCAAATAAAATAATCACAATAGTACATATCCTAAAAAAAGACGTCTTTTTTAAAACAACGTATTTAGATAGGTCTTGTTTTACTAAAGGTTTGCATGTGCAAAAACAGATGCAAACCTTTGGACATGCAAACAGATGTGGAGCTGATCTTCTGATTTGGGACATCCCACGGTGTGTCTACTAAACATGCAAAATGCATTTTGTGAGGAGTAAATGGATATGAAAAATAGTTGAATTAGCATGAGCAATGTAATTTATCAGACATGACATGGTGACAATTGGTGCTGGGCGGCTGGCCACTTTTAGAGCTGTCCCAAGTATAAAATTTACTGTTACGCAGTATGGCCATACAGTGTACATCCAAATGCCACACACATGGCAAGAGTTAAACTGAACAAAACATGGCTTTGGTGGTGTTACTTGCTTCCCCCAAATTATCTGAGCAATTATATATTTTTTGTAACTCAGAAATGTGTTAATTACCCTCTTCCACTGATATTTCTCATTTCCATTAGTTAAACACTTTTTCATTGTGAAAACCGTGAATGCAAGCGGAAGTGCAAAACCAAATATTGTCTTGGACAATTCTACACCTTTTGCCAACAGGTCTTTATAGATAAATCACACACAAAATGCCCACCATCAACGTACGCAAACTAATGGAAAGGAAACTCAATTAACTACCCGCTATTTGTAATCTTAGTAAATCAGGCTCTTGTGTGAAATCCGGGCCTATTGAACACGACGCTATCAGAGGGAATCCCTACACATTTGATGTTCTGCGTTTTCAAACTCACCTCTTTGCTGTTATTCTCTGTATGTCCAAACTATATTTATAAAAAATCAGGGGGACCTTCATTTGGTCAGGCCATAGTGTTGGTCAAACCATTTGATGTTGGTGTCATTAACAATTGTTTTAGGTTCGTGGCAAGGCTTGGTACCCTGCACAAACAGTGGGGGTTCTATTCTTCGAGTGTCAACAATTTGATGCACAGGTCCTATATACGCTTTGTCATCGAGTCGAAGATCATTTAATTTTTTTGTCTGTCACTCTAGGTTGCTGCCATAGACACAGTCGATGACCAGCAATATTGTTTGTAATGAATAAACTGTGTGTTTTGGACATTGAAGTGAAATTTCCTAATTTCACACCTAGTAATCCCTCTCGGTACCCTGATGTGCAATGACACATTAGTTGAGTGTCACTAATTTAGACAATGAAAGCTGAGTGAAAGATTTATCAAATCATCTCCTCGAGCAAATTTACACATCCCCTTCTCAAAAATGGCGACACAAAAGATGGAAAACATGAACTTTTAAGACAGGTGGGAAGCAGATTATCTATCAATTTAAAGAGCTTGAATGAACGGTTTCTTTATGCATTTTAAAATCTAGTCTAAAGATGACTGAAATCCATTGTAAGGACTTTAGAATTGGAGTTACATATGCTGAACTCTTCAGCATTCTGAATGAGCTACAGCTGTTTAATTCTCTTTTTGGGGAGTCCAGTAAGAAGACCCTTACAATAGTCAAGACTACTTGAGATAAATGCATGGATGAGCTTCTCCTGGTTTGCTTGACACATGCAAGCCTTCTCTCTAGATATGTTCCTCAGATGGTAAAAGGCCGTTTTAGTACCCATCCATCCATCCATCCATCCATCCTCCATCCATCCATCCATCCATCCATCCACCATCCATCCATCCATCCATCCATCCATCCATCCATCCATCCATCCATCCATCCATCAATTTTCTGTGACACTTATCCTCACAGGGTCACAGGAGTGCTGGAGACTATCTCAGCTCTCAAGGGGCAGGAGGCGGGGTACCCTTAATTGATTGCCAGGCAATCGCTGTTTTAGTAATTTATTTGTTGGAATCTATCAGAATACCAAGGTTTTGGACTTGGTCTTTAGTTTTTTAAGATACAGAGTCCAGGTATTTACCAACAACAATTATCTTTTCTTTAAAACAATTGTCACTGTTTTGTTGTGGTTTAGTTGAAGAAAATGTTGGCTTATTCAGTTATTTATCGGCTTTAGACAGTGGTACAACACCTCAATTGAACTGCTTTCCTCTAGCGAGACATTGCTAAATATAACTGTCATCTGAATAGCTATGATAGTCAAAATTAAAGTTTAGAAAAATTTGACCCAAGGGTAGCATATACAGGACCCTTGAGGGACCCCATCAGTCATTGCCATTTGTTGAAAATGAGCACTTCTGATGGTTACAAGTAGCTCCTTTCCTCTAGGTAGGACCTAAACCATTTAGGGACTGTTCCATTTAGTCCTACCCACATTTCCAACATGTACAGAAGTATATTATGATGTACCGTATCAAAAGCCACACTGAGATCCAACAAGACCAAAATTGACACCTCTCCTGAGTCAGTATTCAAAATTTTATCATTTAGCACTTTTATAAGAGCAGATTCTGTACTGTGATGAGTTCGGAAACATCATTGAAATTTGTCAAAAATTCCATTTAATGTCAAGAAATTGCTGAGTTGATTAAAAATAACTTCCTTAACAATCTTGCCTATGAAAGGGAGATTAGAGCTAGGTCTATACCTTTCTAACGTGGAAGCATTCAGTGCTCTGTTTTTGTAGAGGGCAGCCACTTTAAGAGCCAAGTAATTGATTATTTGCTGCAAAACAGATGGCACTAACTTTACAATAGTTTTCAAAAATTCAGATGGAATTGAGTTGAGACAGCTCACTGATAGTTTTAAGTGATGAAGTGCTTTCTCTACACTTTTTTGGTCAACTGTTTCAAAATCCCGCATGGTAATAGAGTTTTCCCGGGTGATGTAGCGAATGCTGATTCCTGAAGAGTGTACTGTAAGTGGCCCAGCAGCCCATACACCAGCCTGCCAACAGAGAAATCTCTTGGTGCTCCCAATCAGCAGTGTCAATGTCTTCATTGAGGTAAAGTTGTTATTATGCCTGATGTAGCTATGCAAAGCCTGGAAAATTGCATTTTAGGGACATAGGTTGTAAGTGATGAATTGTTGGCATTTATCTTTCACATGCTTGCTTTTTACTTTCTCCATAGTGTGTAGTGAATTGAAATGAGTGAAAATGTATTGCAAATTCCTAAAATAGCCAAATTGGGGGAGCTGCGCAGGATCATGAGACTTCTTGCATTTGTCTTTTAACAGCCGGCGTTCATTTTGTCATGACAGAATGGATGCACATGGACAAAGAAATATTCCAACTATTGTGAAGTGAATGGCTGGTCTTATTACACCCCTGTCCAATGAATCAAATTTATGTGGTGTTAATTGATGCTTTCATCCAAAATATTAGAGAACTTGACAATGATATACTGCTGCTGAGAAAACTGTCCTGTTTCAGTTTGAGCTACACTTGACAAAAGAGGTTGTTTCCAATCACACGTTCAACTGTGGCCCCATTTCTGCACGGTGAACAGTGAATCACAGGAATAAGTGCACTGATGCCATGGAAAGTACACAAAAGGAATTTCCAATGAGAACGCCGAAGCTTGACTGCAAGCTTGGCATGTGGTTGCATCGTTGTCATTTCTGCTTTCTTCTGCTGTGGCGCCCACTCTGCTGACCTACAAATGTACAAATGAGGTGAGGTGAACTTGACTTACTGTAAAATGGAAATGTGTACCTTGCCACATTTCCAGTGAATTTTCTCTTCGTAATTGCAGATTTGAAAAAAAAAAGAGGAAAGCATTTTCAGCGTGAAGGCCTTAGCTCAATCTGAGTCAATAAATCGGAGATCTGTAATGTTGTTTGCCGACAATAATAACAGAGACCCAACCAAACAACCAACATGCATCAACGAAATATCCCAAAGTACTATCGATCAACATTCAATTAGAGAAAGATTGTGGAATTACATGCTTTATTTTCCTAACCCTGATGGCTAAACCCCAGCACCTCAAAATTTCTCAAATGTAGTGAATCTGATTTGGAGATTTCCTGTGGGGAAAATAATACAAATGTGTGGGGTTTGCATGTTTTCCAATTATTTGCGTGGGTTTCTTAGGTTAATTGATGAGTATGTTGTCAATAGATGTGAACGAGAGTGTGAATGGTTATTTATATCTGCACTGTGATTGACTAGCAACAAGTCAGTGGAGTTTGCATATTCTCCCCGTGCCTGTGTGGGTTTTCTCCAGGCACTCTGGTTTCCTCCCACATCCCAAAAACATGCATTAATTGGAAACTTTAAATTGTCCCTAGGTGTGATTGTGAGTGCTACTGTTGTCTGTCTCCATGTGCCTTGTGATTGGCTGGCAACCAGTTCATGGTGTACCCCTCCTCCAGCCCGATGACAGCTGGGATAGGCTCCAGCCCACCTGTGACCCTCGTAAGGATAAGTGGCAAAGAAAATGGATGAATGGATGGAAAACCCTTTGAAATGGACAACTCTTCAGAGTCTCAAAATGCTGGTGCTTCCCTCCACCAAAGGCAGATGTGAAAGCAGACAAGGAGTTTGTCTCACTGACACAGCAGGTGATTGATCTCCTGCAACAGGACATTTTTATAGCACTGCTTGACTACTTGGAAAATTCGAAAAGCTTTGTTACAATAATCATGTCCTTGATTAAAAAAAAAATGAGTGGATGCTTTTTCACTAGAGATACAGCAGGTAAAAAAGGTTACTTTCTATCTGTCTGTCTAACGGTCACAAATCTGAAAGGCCACTTGAGAAGTTTGCTATTTAGCAAAAAGGGATACGAGGGATATGCATTATGATATGTAAGACCTTTTTTTTTGTAAGTTAAACATAACACATACAAAATTCCATACCACAACCTGTGTGAATGAACATTTTGATGCACTAGAAGGAGCCTTAATATAATGCAGCCCTATGGGGGCACAAACCAGTGCAATCTGTAGGCCGGTCCCAAGCCCGGATAAATGCAGAGGGTTGCGTCAGGAAGGGCATCCGGCGTAAAAACTGTGCCAAACAAATATGAGCGTTCATCTAAAGAATCCCATACCGGATCGGTCGTGGCCCGGATTAACAACGCCCGCCCCCGGCACTGCTAACCTGCAGGGCGTCGGTGGAAATTCAGCTACTGTGGGTCGAAGACAAAGAAGAGGAGGAAACCGGATCCAGCGTCAGAAGAAAAAGAGGAATGCACAGAGCCTACAACTGAGTGTAGGGACTTTGAATGTTGGGACTATGACAGGAAAAGCACAGGAGTTGGTTGACATGATGATTAGGAGAAAGGTTGATATTCTGTGCATCCAAGAGAGCAGGTGGAAAGGTAGTAAGGCTAGAAGTTTGGGAGCAGGGTTTAAATTATTCTACCAACGGAGTAGATGGGAAGAGAAATGGAGTAGGGGTCATTTTAAAGGAAGAGCTGGCTAAGAATGTCTTGGAGGTGAAAAGAGTATCAGATCGAGTGATGAGACTAAAATTTGAAATTGAGGGTGTTATGTATAATGTGGTTAACGGCTATGCACCACAGGGAGGATGTGACCTAGAGTTGAAAGAGAAATTCTGGAAGGAACTAGATGAAGTAGTTCTGAGCATCCCAGACAGCGAGAGAGTTGTGATTGGTGCAGATTGTAATGGACATATTGGTAAAGGAAACAGGGGCGATGAAGAAGTGATGGGTAAGTACGGCATCCAGGAAAGGAACTTTGAAGGGCAGATGGTGGTGGACTTTGCAAAAAGGATGGAGATGGCTGTAGTGAACACTTATTTCCAGAAGAGGGAGGAACATATAGTGACCTACAAGAGCGGAGGTAGAACCACGCAGGTAGATTATATTTTGTGCAGACGATGTAATCTGAAGGAGGTTACTGACTGTAAAGTAGTGGTAGGGGAGAGTGTAGCTCGACAGCATAGGATGGTAGTATGTAGGATGATTCTGGTGGTGGGTAGGAAGATTAAGAAGACAAAGGTAGAGCAGAGAACCATGTGGTGGAAGCTGAAAAAGGAAGAATGTTGTGCGGCCTTCCGGAAAGAGGTGAGACAGGCTCTCGATGGACAACCGAAGCTCCCGGAAGACTGGACGACGACAGCCAAGGTGATCAGAGAGACAGGCAGGAGAGTACTTGGTGTGTCATCTGGTAGGAAAGGGGAGAAGGAGACTTGGTGGTGGAACCCCAAAATACAGGGAGTCATACAAGGAAAGAGATGAGCGAAGAAGAAGTGGGATACTGAGAGGACTGAGGAGAGGCGAAAGGAGTACATCGAGATGCGACGTAGGGCAAAGGTAGAGGTGGCAAAGGCTAAACAAGAGGCATATGAAGACATGTACACCAGGTTGGACACGAAAGAAGGAGAAAAGGATCTCTACAGGTTGGCCAGACAGAGGGATAGAGATGGGAAGGATGTGCAGCAGGTCAGGGTGATTAAGGATAGAGATGGAAATGTGTTGACTGGTCCCGGTAGTGTACTAAATAGATGGAAAGAATACTTTGAGAAGTTGATGAATGAAGAAAATGAGAGAAAAGGAAGAGTTGAAGAGGCAAGAGTGAAGGACCAGGAAGTGGAAATGATTACTAAGGGGGAAGTCAGAAAGGCACTACAAAGGATGAAAACTGGAAAGGCAGTTGGTCCTGATGACATACCGGTAGAGGTATGGAAGCAATTTGGAGAGATGGCTGTGGAGTTTTTGACCAACTTATTCAACAGAATACTAGCGGGCGAAAAGATGCCTGAAGAATGGAGGAAAAGTGTTCTAGTTCCCATTTTTAAGAACAAAGGGGATGTTCAGAGCTGTGGGAACTATAGAGGAATAAAGTTGATGAGCCACACAATGAAGTTATGGGAAAGAGTAGTGGAGGCTAGACTCAGGACAGAAGTAAGTATCTGCGAGCAACAGTATGGTTTCATGCCTAGAAAGAGTACCACAGATGCATTATTTGCCTTGAGGATGCTCGTGGAAAAGTACAGAGAAGGTCAGAAGGAGCTACATTGTGTCTTTGTGGATCTAGAGAAAGCCTATGACAGAGTACCAAGAGAGGAACTGTGGTACTGTAAGCGCAAGTCTGGTGCGGCGGAAAATATGTTAGAATAGTACAGGACATGTATGATGGCAGCAGAACAATGGTGAGGTGTGCCTTAGGTGTGACAGAGGAATTTAAGGTGGAGGTGGGACTGCATCAGGGATCAGCTCTGAGCCCCTTCCTGTTTGCAGTGGTAATGGATAGGCTGACAGATGAGGTTAGACTGGAATCCCCTTGGACCATGATGTTCGCAGATGATATTGTCATATGCAGTGAAAGCAGGGAGCATGCAGAGGAACAGTTGGAAAGATGGAGACATGCACTGGAAAGGAGAGGAATGAAGATTAGCCGAAGTAAAACAGAATATATGTGCGTGAATGAGAAAAGTGGAGGGGGAAGAGTGAGGCTACAGGGAGAAGAGATAGCGAGGGTCGACGACTTCAAATACTTGGGGTCAACAATACAGAGCAATGGAGAGTGTGGTCAGGAAGTGAAGAAACGGGTCCAAGCTGGCGAAAGGTGTCTGGTGTGTTATGTGACAGAAGAGTGTCTGCTAGGATGAAGGGCAAAGTTTACAAAACAGTGGTGAGGCCGGCCATGATGTACGGATTAGAGACGGTGGCACTGAAGAAACAACAGGAAACTGAACTGGAGGTGGCAGAAATGAAGATGGTGAGGTTCTCGCTCGGAGTGACCAGGTTGGATAGGATTAGAAATGAGCTCATTAGAGGGACAGCCAAAGTTGGATGTTTTGGAGACAAGATTCGAGAGAGCAGACTTCGATGGTTTGGACATGTTCAGAGGCGAGAGAGTGAGTATATTGGTAGAAGGATGCTGAGGATGGAGCTGCCAGGCAAAAGAGCGAGAGGAAGACCAAAGAGAAGGTTTATGGATGTGGTGAGGGAAGACATGAGGGCAGTTGGGGTTAGAGAGGAAGATGAAGGAGATAGGCTAAGATGGCAAAAGATGACACGCTGTGGCGACCCCTAACGGGACAAGCCGAAAGGAAAAGAAGAAGAAGAAGAAGGAGCCTTAATATCTTTTTATAAACACTTATTGCACTTTGACCTTGGATTGTACCACATTGTAATACAGGTATTCCTGTATTTGATTTTTGGATCGACTTTCATCTGTTATAAAGTTAATATTTTATACTTTTTTAATTCGTTTTTAATCACACAATACTTATTGTAATCTTTTTAAAAATATTTCACACTTGACAAATACCCCAAATTATATATATAACTAAAATGAAGCATTTTTGACAAACTAAAAACAAACCACAACATAAAACATACATAAACTAACTGTATTTAAAAAAGAAAAGTAAAAAAGAAAAAAAATTATCATGGTAACCCCAAAACTATTAAAACCCTGCTGAGGACCCAA
Source organism: Syngnathoides biaculeatus (assembly GCF_019802595.1). NCBI lineage: Eukaryota > Metazoa > Chordata > Actinopteri > Syngnathiformes > Syngnathidae > Syngnathoides > Syngnathoides biaculeatus. The sequence continues at coordinate 37,919,635 of NC_084641.1, forward strand.
GAAGTCTAATCTAGTGTAAAGTCATCTGGCTGCCCTTAAGCATAGGTAAAATTATGACTGCTGCATCATAATCTTACATATGCTTTGCATCACTTAATCTTCAGGGCCCAGAAAAAACAAAAAAAAAAAACCGCATGCTCATTGCTAGGAGGAAAAGCCCCAAGTCTGCAAGAGGGTGAGTACCCAGACTGTTCATTTTTAAGCATGTTCGTATTCCTCCAGGAAAGATTTGTTGGGTGGGTTTTGGCCCATTTTGGGAGCTCTTGAACAAAACACTTATCAGCATTTTATTTTGTACTCTTTTCCAGCTCATATGACACACTTGGCAGCCTACCCTGTCAACAATTTGGGGCGAGCTAGGTTCTGGCAAGAGTTGTGTGTATTTGTGCATGCACTTCATCCCACGTGTCTCCTTGGCTCGAACTGGGTGTGTCTAGATTATGATCAAATGGGTGTATGTATTTGGGTCTTTCAGTCTGCACTGCAGGTTTTCACACCATCATGCAATTAAACATGACCTTTAAATCCATTACATATTTTGCTTTGTTTATGGTTAAATAACTGAACATTTACAACTCAGTTGCTTTGTTTGACAGCGGACAATCCATTCTCGGATACTACTTGACCGCCAAGTTCCTTGGACTGGAATACAATTTCTAACAAGAAATAATGAAAATTGCATTCATATTTCCGAGGCTAAACCTTTTCTAACTAGCTTTCAAGTGACATTTTGACATTCTTAACTCCCATTCATTCTTGATTTTCAGCCACTGATATGGTGGACTTTATTCTAGCAAACTTTGTGAAAGAAGTAGACTGAACATGTAATCCTTATATTTTTAACTGACATAAAATACGAAGTATAAATTTATTGTACCGTGCGATTGGCTGCCAATCGGTTCAGGGTGTACCCCACCTGCTGGGATTGGCTCCAGCACAAACACGATCCTTGTGAGGATAAGCGGCCAAGTTATTGGATGGATGGATGAATTTATTGCTGTTAGTAATAAACAGTGCAAACTATTTTGACACTGTCAACAGACACAGATGAGACGATGAACATAGAGATGAAGATGGAGATTACAGTTGGTACTTCCTCATAAAACTTAAAGTCTACAAGTGTGATTTCCGGGAGGTGACAATGTATAAACATGATTGACATAAAAATATATAGAATATAGAAAAAATAGAATTAGCACTGTAGGAAAGCGGCAAACACATCTTTCACAGTTTTTGGACAATATGGCAAGGTAGACAAATACAAGAAAAATGTCCTGTGCTAGGAGAGTAACTTTACATATTCCGAGCATGCTATTGTAATTAGTCGATTCAATTACACGTTTTATTGAACTTTTCCAGATTTGGGTAGGCAAAGAAAGAAGTTACATTGTTTGGCCAATCAAGTTTAAACATGTTCAGAACCTGTAATAAAGACATATTCTAGCTGAAAACAAAATTATAAGTTATCACTTCTGTTAGTTACAAGGACAGGGAATAAGGGGAATGGTAATATAAAAATATTTGAGTTGCTACCATAATTTATTCTGGGATCGAGCAGCACTATTGGACTCCATCTGAATTTAATGTGGACTTTGCATTAAAAAAAAACAAGCAAATAGATGTTAATCAGGGCAAAACAATGGTGCAGTTTTCTTAGTATGTGAAGTCTGCTAGCCAGCGGGTTGGGGATATTGTCTTGGTCCCGCGACAACCACACTGCTGATGCTTTGCCAAGTGGGTCAGCCTCTCGAGCGCCCAAACACTCATGTGGAGCTCTATAAAAAGGGGAGGACATGAATCAAACAAAAACACAGGCAAGGAGAAGCTGGTTGGCATCTCAGATGTGTTTTTTCACCCTCTTTCTACAAGGAATGTCTCTCTGCTTTTCCTTGAAAATCTGTTCACATTTAACAAAATTAAAAAAGGAGGTCACTGGCCACAACGAGGCTGCCATACAAAAACAACTGTATATCGCTGAGGTAGGCATTTCACTGTAGTGTGTAAGTAGAAATGCAACCAGCATGACTTGATGTGTAAGGCGATTTACTGCGTGTGCCCGCAAGCACTTGCACATGCGCACACACTCCCATCTAAACTGCTAGCAGACTTATCCCATATGGTAAAGAGCATTAAGCAGATTGTGGTCAGGGACTCTGCAAACTGTAGGAAATGAGGGAATAATAAACAATTTTAAACATTTTGCCTTTGGTTGAGTGTATTGAGAGAGCATGTTATGGGTTAAATTGCATTCAAAGTAGTTAAATTATTGATGAAAAAATATATTAAGCAATAATCTTGAAACCAGCAAATGAGCAGTTTTGCAGCATCAGTAGATTTCATAAAAAAAAAAAAATCTTTGGAGGCTTCAGTATTTTGATGGGAATGAAAGAAAAAATAAAGGGCAATTGCTAGTATGGTCGGTTTCATGTAGTTAACATTGTTAAAATCTAATGAAGTTCTCGGTTGGATTGGCCTGAACATTTCTGATCTCACTAAAGCCAAATAACAAATGAGGCAAAAGGATCGGAAGTTATATCTATACTAATGCTTAAATACTTTACAGTTGCGGTTGCAGCCGGGAAGCCAACTGTGACTTGTGGCGGAAATGGACCATTAACTTTTACTCTTGCGTACAGTGAAACATATTCAAAGTTGAGTCCAATCTGTTCCATCCAATCTGGGAAGATGGTTCCCCTCAGATATGTTGGCCTTTAGAAAGAAGTCTCCCAAGAGGTAAACGGGTCCAAACTGTTGCCATCACAAAATGAAATGATTAGAAACCTCAAAGTGTATAATCCTTGGCTGAGTTGCGTTGACTGTTGACATGACTCACATTTAAGATTTTTTTTAAACACTTTGATACAATGCAAGCACGTTAAGAAGACATTGACCACTCTAAAATGTAAAATCACTAAACACTCCCTTAATAACATTACCTTGGAGATGACTCCAACTACATGACTAGCCAACTGTTGCATTTGTACTTCGAGGCTCTTCCATAATTGGAGGGAAAATACTTGATGCCTTCTCTTTCTTTATATATAGACATTTATTTTTGGTATAGACACACAGTGAACAGAGTAACAGTCTTTCCAGTATAAATCAATACAACCAATAATGCATCAGAACAAACAGAAACGTGCCCTTACAGTTTATTGGTGTTAGTGGATCACGTGACTACCCCTCTGCATAGCTAGTTTAAAAAAAAATCCAAAAAAATAAAAGAAAATATGAGAACATAATTCAACACCAACGAACCAGTGGATAGCACTGGAAGTTAACATGAGTGGTCAACTCCACTGTTTGGACGTCGTCACCTGCCTCTTGTCTTCTCTTTTATACTTTTGTACTTCTTTAAACAACTCTTTCCAAAAAATAAAAAACAACAACAAGGAAAAAGTAATATGCAGAAGCTGAGTTACTCCTTTGTGGCAATGGTGATTTGACACTGAAGTTTCAATATGTGCTCCGTTCCCAGGTTAAAAGGGCTAAAAATACACATGACATTATTCACTTTAATAAATATACGAAAAAATAAATATGCACATCCATGCACAAAGTTGTGGAAGTCTCACTTGACATCGTAGTCGTAGCCATATTGCCTGCAAAGCCATCAGCAGACCACACTGGGACATTTGAAAACACGTAGTGGCACCTGCTATGGGAAAGGAACAAAAAGAGATTTGTGGATTTTTCCGACGCCCCTTCTGACACGGGAGCTCTTTTCAAAGAAGAGAACATCTCACAATCGAGTGAAGGGACCGGGCAATATTACCCTATCGTTTTAGTATGTATGACAGTATGTATGACAGTATGTAGTGTACTCAGCCGCGAGTGATGACAACGCTGTAAAGCGGCCCGGCTCCGTGCTGCAATGAGCCACTCCAGCTTGGCACCGCGATGAGCCACCTCGGTCCCGTGATGACCCACCCCACCTCGGCGCTGGGAGGAAACACCTCAGTGCCACGATGAGCTACTCCAGCTCGGTGCTGCGATGACCCACCCCGACTGAAGCCGTGATCGGCGGACACGGCGCCGAAGCTGTGATCTGACGCACATCGACACATTTAGCACCCCTGACTTACGTATGTGGATCTCTTGTTATATTCTGAGAGGATTATGCCCCCACCCCCAACTATTAGGTTTATTTAAACTCTATGTACACCTACCTGTCATTTGGAACCCATGAAGCTCTCGTCCGTTGCACCTGTGCAATCCATTTTTCACGACGAACCGGGTCTTTTAGAAACATATGAAGAGTAAATCCATCCTCCCGAGTGTTCGAACAATATCAAGCAACACAACGAGCCGGCCTTTTGGCCAACATGAAGGAACAAAGAGCTACCTTCCCGCAGGTAAAGCCAGTATTAACACACGAGGCCGCCTCACTGGGCTCCTTCTGATAAATTCACTTCCTGCTTCTTCTCCAAAACAAATCCCTTGAGAGGATTTTCATGGCAGGAATTACAAAAAGCCATATATGTCAAAATCATGTTTTGTGGTGAAAAAAACAGATGGGTCCATTCTGGCTTTTTTTTTTTTTAATTAAAAACATATGAAAAATCATGGTTTTCATATCAGTGGACTTTTAAGTAAAGCCCTTGCATCCCCACGTATACTTAGGGGGGACACATCCTCCAGTAATAAGTACCGCGACCATCTTCACCCCTCCCCTTTTCAACGATGCGTGTTTTGGTAAGCTACACCGTCTTTGAGGGGTATTCGCACTTTGTAGTATGTATAGAGGAGGGTTAATATATTTGTTTCCCTTGTTCAGGTCTTAGCCTGGTCCTACATATTCTACAAAGTGTTTGTTTCACCTTATTCACAGCAGGTACGTTTGTCAATATGTCGGGTACCCCTTTTCAACAATGTGTGTTTTGGTCCTAGCTTGATGCTACAAATATTACAAAGTGTTTGTTTCGCCTTGGAGTTTGCCTTCGAGACGAATCCTGTGTCACGACGTGGTCTTTAAAACTACACAATGCAGAAATTCACCAGTCACGTACATTCGATTGAATTTGGGAGCTGTGTATCCAGCGCCTATTTTTGGCTCTCGTATTCTAAATTTTCCTTCATAAATAGAGACAATATTTTTCCAGAGGAAGCCTTTCATAACCTGAATTTTTCATAACTAGAGACGTTCGTAAGTAGAGGTACCACTGTATACCATTATAAAGTATGAATTTCTGATATTAGCTCCAATTTAATATAAATAAACTTTAAAGAACTGATTTGACTTGAACGTTTGGAAATAATTTCCTGAAAGTAGTCTCACATGCTTGAAACAGTGACTCAATTTTCATACAGTGTCAAAACACAAAGACTGACAAAAATGACAAGTGGCAGACTCGCAGAGTATCTCACCCACTTCATCTTTTATTTGGGAGTGCATCAGATTGAAATGTGAGCCTTACTTTTTCCAGGAGCTGCTGAGGAGATTCTTTTAGTGTCTCTGTGATTGGCTGCAGAAGCCTCCCACCTGTCTGCCCACTCCATTGCACAAACATTTAATCACCCCCCCCCAAAAAAACAAAACACTTAACTGAATGATGTGTGTAGATGAAATTATTTTGACCCTATTCCTTTTCTCAACACAAGTGAAACTGTCACAGCCTGGATGGATTTGGTCACAGTGGGTAAAATCTGCCTGCAAAGCCAATTAAGCAATCTCAACATACCATTTAAAAAAAACAAAAACAAAAAAAAAAAAACCAGACTGAGCCTGCAGCTCGATGAAAAAACTTTCCTGGCTCCACTGCTGCATAGTGGCTTTTTTTTCCAATACGACAATTTGGAAAGATAGGTAGTTAATAGAAAAAAGGACGGGAAAAGGTGAAACCTAAGCTCCCTATTCCCAAAATATTTGTACAATACCGAAAAACAAATGTGATCTGATTTTGACTTGCCCTCTGAAGACCCACTTCTGTGAGGAGGGTGGAGTTAGGGATGCTACCAAGGGGATGGCTATGTTGCCTGGACTGCTGTCTCACAGCTGTAATGTTGTATTGTGCACCTGTCACGACTGGGGCTCGTGGGGGGACCCAAATGCACAACTCCAGAGGCAAGCAGGTAGAGTACAGAAAGCCTTTATTCGGTCCGTGGTCAATGATCAGCGAATCAGGCTTACTGGGATGGTCAGGGAACAGGCGAGGGTCGGTACACAGTCGGTCAGGTATACGGGAGTACGGGAACGAGGCATGAGAATCAACGATCTGGCAGAGGACAAGTTGTCCCCCGTCTCCTATAAGTACCGGGTGTAATCAGCCGAAACAGGGTGCAGGTGTGAGCCGACTAATTGGCTGGCCACGCCCAGCTTGGGCAGGATGCCAGGAGCATGCCAGCACCGAAGACTCTAAGTTAACCATAGCTGTGAGCACGAGTGTGAATGGTTTTCAGTCTCTTTGTGTCAGTCCTTTGTTTGACTGGTGATCAGTCAGCACAGGATTGACTCTCGGTTCCCTGTAAAATTGAACAGAACAAAAGGGCGGCCATGGCGCTGAAGTTCCGAATGAACTTTCTGTAGAAATTTGCGAAGCCAATGAACTTCGGGGGTGGGCCACCGAAGCACTGCGTCGACCTTCCCGGGATCCATCCGTATCTCCCCTTCTGCCAGGACGAAGCCCAGAAAGGACACGGATGCCCGGTGGAACTCGCACTTCTCCCATTTCACAAACAGCTGGTGCTGCAAGAGACGCTGGAGCACCTCTCTGACCTGTTGGATATGGGAGGTCAGGTCTGCTGAAAAGACAAGAATCCCGTCAAGGTATAGAAATACAGTTTTATTCAGGAACTCCCGAAGCACGTCATTAATGAAGTTTTGGAAGACGGCCAGGGCATTGGTCAGTCTGAAGGGCATCACAAGATACTAGTAATGCCCCGTGAAAGTGTTGAAAGCCGTCTTCCATTCGTTGCCCTCCCGGATCCGCACCAGATGATACGCGCTGCGCAAGTCCAGTTTGGTGAAGATCCGGGCTCCTTGGAGGAGTTCAAATGCCGTAGCGATTAAGGGCAAGGGGTACCTGTTGACCGTGATGTCATTCAATCCTCGGTAGTCGATGCAGGGTCGTAAAGTGGAATCCTTCTTCTTAACGAAAAAAAACGCTGCACCGGCTGGTGAGGACGACGGGCGAATGACACTGCTTGCGACAGTCCTCACCCCATGCCATTAACCGACCCGTGACCCAGTCAACGTGGGGGTTGTGTCTCTTGAGCCACGGGCTCCCCAGGATTATATCACTGCTGCTAGTTAAAAACATGGAAACTAATGCACTCTGTGTGCGTGTCCGGAAAGTCCATACGTAAGGTTTGTGTGCGGTGTAACCCGGCAGAGGAATTTGCCGATGGCGGCGTAAGCAATACGATGATGCTGTGTGGGGAAGGTCGCCGCACGCAACACTTCGACCACACGGGGATTTATTAGGTTAGCGTCTGAACCGGAGTCAATGAACGCGGTCACTAAGCACGAGGGTGAGTCCGTTCCTACGGTGAGGCGCAAAAGCGACCGCCCTGACTCAGCGACAGTATACCGCACACTCACCGGCGTAGAGATCTTAAGGTCGGAGCCCTTCGGCCAAACCGGGCAGCGGGCGATTAAGTGTCCAAGATGACCACAGTAGAAACAATACACTTCTCATCGCCGGCATAAACGCTCCTCCGCTGAGCTGCCGAGCCCCTCCACTTGCATGGGTTCCGACGTAGAAAGCAGCGTGGGTGGCTGGGAAGCCTCTCCGTCTCCTTGTCTGTCATGCCGTCCATCTGCCCTTGCACGGCCAAGCGCTGATCCACCTTGAGGGCCAGTGCGATGAAGGCGTCCAGTGAAGGTAGAAGATCCACGGCAATGAGGTGACCACGGATCTGTGGGGAAAGTCCCTGGTAGAAGAGGTCATGGAGAGCCTCTTCGTTCCACCGGTTCTCGACGGCCCGGATCTGGAATTCGATAGCGTAGTCTGACATGCGGCGATGGCCTTGGCGAATTGTCTTGAGTGAGGCCACTGCCTTGCATTCCGGAGCCGCGTACTGGAATACTTGGGTGAGCATGCAGACGAACGTCGTCCATGAACGGAAGACCTCAGAGTTGCGAATCCACTCTGCAGTGGCCCACGCCTCCGCCCTCCCCGTCATGTGGGAAATGACGAAGGCGATCCGGGAGCGGTCCGTGGGGAAAGCGGACGCCTGCAGTTTGAAATGGAGGTCGAACAGCGCAAGGAAGGGCTTGACGTTGCCTGAGTCGCCTGAGAAACGTTCGGTCGGGAGAGCGGAGTTATGCCGGCATGGGAGGGCTCCGTAACAGGCGGAAAGGGTGGACTCGAAGCGACAGGCGGAGTGACCATCGTCGGCATAGCAGCCGCGCTAGCTTGGGATGGTAGCCACGGCTCCAGCCGGGCACAGATCTCATGGAGACGTTGGTTCGTTACCTGGAGAGCAGCTCCATGCTCGACCAGGCGTCTGCCCTGGACTTGCAGTGAGCGGCGGATGGCCTCAGACTCGGCTGGGTGCATGTTTTGGCACTGCACTGATCGTTCTGTCACGACCGGGGCTCGAGAGCGGACCCAAATGCATGACTCCAGAGGCAAGCAGGTAGAGTACAGAAAGCCTTTATTCGGACCATGGTCAATGATCAGCGAGTCAGTCAGGAAAAGCAGCAGTATCAGAAGAGGCAGGCTTACTGGAATAGTCAGGGAACAGGCGAGGGTTGGTACATGGTTGGTCAGGTATACGGGAGTGCGGGAACGAGGCATGAAAATCAACGATATGGCGGAGGACTAGTTATCCCCCGTGTCCTATAATTACCATGTGTAATCAGCTGAAACAGGGTGCAGGTGTGTGCCGACTAATTGGCTGGCCACGCTCAGCTTGGGCAGGATGCCAGGAGGATGCCAGCACCGAAGACTCTAAGTTAACCATAGCTGTGAGCACGAGTGTGAATGGTTTTCAGTCTCTTTGTGTCAGTCCTTTGTTTGACTGGTGATCAGTCAGCACAGGATTGACTCTCGCTTCCCTGTAAAATTGAGGAATCGATGGCATCATATGTGCCATATCTTGTAATAGGGGGTAGGTAAACCGCAGAAATGTATCTTCTGAACTACTTGAATCTGAGCATGGAATATGCAAAGTGTGTATGAATGAGGCAGCACTGTGGAAGACTGGTTCGAGTGCCTGCCTCACATTTCCGAGCACTTCAAATCTTGGTGCCACCTGTGTGGAGTTTGCATGGTCTCCCCGCGCCTTTGTAGGTTTTATCTGGGCACTCCAGTTTCAGCCCACATCTCAAAAACATGCATAAATAGAAGACTCCAAGTTGCTCTTAGGTTGTCTCCGTGTGCCCTGGGACTGGCTGGTAACCAGTTCAGGGTGTACTGCAGGGTAATCTAGATGATCTTCAGACACATTCGACATTGAGGCTTTGCTGACTTCGGAAGAAGATCAAGGAAATGCTAAAAGTTGTGTCCCTCACTTAAGAAGACTTAAGAGTTGCCTTCTTTGGATCATAAATACATGCGTTGGCAGCTTTTTGCTCACTATATTTATATCGTGTCTGCCTGAACACACACATTAATGGGCCACCTAGGTGCATTAAATCACCTCACTCGGCCATCCGGTCCAGCACAGTAGTCCTGCTAGAGCTTCAAGCTGTCTTTGCTACAGATCTGCCAGAGATCCCCTCCCATAGCCAGATGAAAGTCAGCTACCAGTAAGTAGACCATAAAACCACAGGAAGAGGGAGAAAAGAGGAAATTATCCTCTGCCAAAAATACTCCCCTTCTTCTGTGCATGCTTCCAGACATACAGTGCATCCACCCAGGGTAATGGACAAATTGGCTGGGATGTTACATGACACCAACTCACCCCTCAATGTTGCTGTTATATGGGCAGGTGTGGACTTAAAAGGCCCAAAAAAAATGAGAATATTCAGGTAAGCTCTTTTGGGTGAGCAGCATCCATAATCAAACCCATCCGGAAAAAAAAAACTAAAAACTTTTAAATATAGGTTTGGCTGCAATGAACAAAAGAGTGGAAGCTTCCGGCATCTATTTCTCTCATCGCCTTTAAGTCAGAGGAAATTATCCCATTTGTTTCTTTCTTCTGCTGTCTTCTCCTTCCTCCTCCATGTCATCCCTATGAGCCACAGGTGTACCAACAAAAGAGCAATAAGAGGTTTTGCTGCATGTAAACGGAAGAGTAAAAGAAGATATGAAATAACCTCAAATCAGCTAAAATGGAGAAAGAAAACACAGGCATAAATCATCAACAAAACCAAACTCAGTGTAGGGTGCCACGACAGTTGAGCCCATGATGGATCATTTCAGAACTTTTTTCTCACTCACTCACTCACTCACTCACTCACTCACTCACTCACTCACTCACTCACTCACTCACTCACTCACTCACTCACTCACTCACTCACTCACTCACTCACTCACTCACTCACTCACACTCACTCACTCACTCGCCTAAAAGATTTAAGTTTGTTAATCAACTTAACTTCACATTATTGTTAATTTTAAGTCATTAAATAAAAAAAAGGTCAACTTTAAAAGAGGTGTGTAGACTTTTGGAACCATTGTATTGTAGCATCAATATCTATCCATCAATTTTCTCGACTATTTATCCTCTTTAGGGACATAAGATCATAACATCATCATTCGCACCCACATTTTTACCATTAATGAGTGGGAATTTAACCCTCTCTGCCGGTATCGTAGTGGTGGCCGGATCTATCCAAATATCTGTAATATGGTTATCAAGTCAGTATCTGGATCAGCTAAACAGTACAAACAGTAAATTCAGTTGGAAATGCGGTGGGGTAACTGGTAAAAGTGATGGCTTCACAGTTTTGAGGACTCGGGCTCAAATACTGTGGTCCCACCTGTATGGAGATTGCATGTTCTACCTGTGTCTGCATGGGTTTTCTCCGGGCACTGTGGTCTCCTCCATATTTCAAAAACATGCAACATCAATTGGACACTCTAAATTGCCCCTAGGTGTAATTGTGAGTGCGACTGTTGCCTATCTCTATGTGCCCTGCGATTGGCTGGCAACCAATACAGGGTGTACCCCGCCTCCTGTCTGTTGATAGCTGGGGTAGGATCCAGCACTCCCGCGACCCTTGTGAGGATGAGCTGCTCAGTAAATGGATGGATGGATGGATAGTTTCAGTTTCGCTCCTGTATGCACTGCTTCGTTTTTTTTTCAAACAGGCAACATCAAACTTGCTGTTTCTGTCTCAGTGCGAAGCGGGAACACATTGCTCCATCTTCCGCCTTGTGTTCAATTACTTAGCAATATGAAATAAAGCAAGGCAACTACAGGCTCTGACTCACGAGCACATTTTCGCAGTGAACTTGTCTGTTACATGAGGCCAACTCAGAAAATATGAATTATGTTTACACCCCATCAAAATGTTGATTAAATGAATATCCATCCATTTTCTGAGCTGCTTATCCTCACAAGTGCCGCAGAAACGATGAAGCCGATCCCAGCTATCTTTGGGCAGGCGGTGAGATACACCCTGAACTGGTTGCCAGCCAATCACAGGGTCTATAGAAACAAACAACCATATGCATTCACAATCACACCTAAGAGCAATTTAAAGTCTCAAATTAATTCATGTTTTTGGGATATGGGTGGAAACCAGCGTGCCTGGAGAAAATCTACACAAGCACAGGAATAACGTGCAAACTCCACACAGGGGTGGGGCCGGGATTTTAACCCCATGAGAACTGCACACACGCAGGTCCAGGATTTGAAGCCCCCCTCTAACCAGTTGCGCCACCATTAGATGAATATATTTACTGCAAATATTTATTTAAGAAAAAAATCCAGACATGAAAATGAACGACGAAAAATTGAGTGACTGTTGTATTCTTTGTGAAAATATTTTTTATCGTATTTTAACTTAACCAATAAGCTTTGTCCTACATCTGTCCTGACTTTCAAATATTTAAGTTGAATTAAAAAACAAAACCTCACGAAAATACATATAGGTCATGAAAATTCAGATTTAGCAATTCGATAATGCATGTACCTTAATTAGTGGTTTCACTAATTATTGTAATTATAGTATTGGTATTGGTGATTCCGCCTGTGTATTTAATTGGTATCAAATTAATACCCAAATATGGAATATCGCAAATCACCACCAGAAGTCAGGTGGGTGACGGGTACACCAGTAATAGACTTTGCATCAATAGTAACAGTATAAATAATATGCACTTGACAATCGTAATTAATGTTGACATAATATTTTTGATATTTTCTTGACATCTTACTTCTGTTCAGGTTAATGGAGTGTTTGGGAATCATACTCAGCTGACTGAGGAGTCAATCAGGCAATGGCACAGCAATGAAAGAATGGGCATTGATTATAACCCATCTGCATGACAATGGCCTGTCATATCACTACTACTAAAGACAAAGACACTGTACCATTGCCACTGTCCATATGACAACTATGTATGCCATTATTTTACCTCCTTATTTTATGTTTGTTTCAGAGAAGACACAAATTGTAATCATCAAGCCACTGTGAGCTACACAACTCCCTTGAGGATGTGAGTTATATTCAGATTTCCACAGCCTTTATAGGATGGGACTCTTAGGACAAGGAAGTAGGTAAGTGACCCTGCGTCAGTTTCCTGCCTCTGCCACTTTCTATGACATCATTTACCAGACTGAGCAGGGACTTCCCGTCAACGGATGCGAAAAGCACTGTCAAAGGTTTTTCAGCTGCCCAGAGGGACATGTTGGAAAAAGGTGGGTTGTCCAAGGCTGAAAATTTTATTTGGGAAAATATTTTAAAATGCAATTTTATGACTCACCAAGTCTACACAACTGATTGCCAGGACAACCTTGGCAGCCTGGTGCATTGTTGTTTTCAACAAACCTACTACTCATTCAGAACCTTCATTCACTTCACACATAATCCACACAATGTATGCTTGTATAGTCATGTGAAGGATCTCGAATACATAGTGTAATTACTTAGTTGAACTGCAGAAAATATGAGGAATTGGGATTGTTTTGGTCGGACCTGTTGTGGTCAAGACCCCGCTATCTAAGACCAAGGCAATATAAAACATTTTACCAGTCAAAAATGAGTCAAGTCATTTCCAAGGCTTTGGGGCTGGAGCAAACCATTGTCAGAGGCATTATCCACAAATGGAGAAAACTGGAAACAGTGACAAACCCTCCCAGGAGTGGACGACCAACTAAAATTACTCTAAGAGTGTGACGGCGACTCATCCAGGAAGTCACAAAAGAACCTTGAACAACATATAAAGATCTGCAGGCCTCACTGACCTCAGTTAAGGTCAGTGTTCATGTCTCAACCATAACAAAGACACTGGCCTAAAATTGCATCCATGGGAGAATTCCTCGGTCAAAAACCCTGCTGTCAGCAAAGAATACAAAGGCTAGTCTCATATTTGCCAAACAACATCATGATCCTCCTCATGACTTTTGGAGAAACATTCTATGGATTGAGGAGTCAAAAATTGAACTTTTTGGAAGATTTGGGGCCCATTACATCTGAATAAAAAGAACAGCATGCCAGCAGTGAAGCATGGTGGTGGCAGTGTGATGGTCTGGGCCTGCTCTGCTGCGTCAGGGTCTGGATAATTTGCTGTGATTGATGGAACAATGAATTCTATTATCAATTCGTGTCCTTAAACTCTAGCATGCTTGGATCATGGAGTAGGACAACGATCCAAAACACACCAACAAGTCCATCTCTGAATGGCTCAATAAATATACAAATAAATAAATAAAATATTGTGTTTTGGTGCAGGCAAGTCAAGGTCCAGATTTAAATCCAATTGAGATGCTGTAGTGTGACCTTTAATGGCCAGTCCATGCAAGGAAACACTCCATTATGCCAGAGTTGAAATAAGTGTGGGACACAATTCTTCCAGAGCGATGTGAAAGACTCATCACCAATTTTGGTAAATTCTTGATTTCATTTATTGCTCCCAAGGGTGGCATTACTAGGTTCAGGTGGCAATTACTTTTTCATAGAGGGCCAGAAAGGATTGGATTTTTTTTTACCCTAAATAAATTGAATTGTAATTTTAAAACTGCCTTTTGTATTTTCTTGGGTTGTCTCCGAGTAATATTAAAACTGCTTTGATGATCCCAGCTGTCATCGAGTAGGAGGCGGAGTACACCCTGAACTGGTTGCAAGCCAATCAATTTCTTTCAATACAATACTGCAGCATTTTGTGACCTAAACATGGTTGGTGCACCTTCCACTAAAAACCCTCTGAAACGTAAAAGAGGAGGCAGAACAGAGAGCACTTTCAACACCAACTTGCGGAGTTGTGGTGAGTCTGTCATAGTTTTTATCCCTAAAGGCAAGTCTATTGTCAGTATAAGAACCCTGTCAGAAATCAAAGCCTCATCTGAGTTTTAATGATTGAGTCATGTGCTGAGCTGCACTTTTTGTGAGCATTATAACAAAAAAAAAAAAAAGCTGATCAGTGCTGGTTTCAACTGGTCTGGATGGAAACTTAAGAGTCCAGGCTATCTGAGACTGAAACAAGACCACAACTTTTGAGATTGATTCGTAGACTGCACCAAAACCTTTGAAATATGGTGCTGAGACCAAGATTGGTCCAGTCTCCAGTGTTACAGAGCCAACAAATCACAAACACTTGACGAGTGGATAGCTGCGTGACCTAGTGTAGGGTTGTGTGCTCACAATGGCCATGGTAGTGGTCTGAAGAGCAGAAAAAAATGTAATTCCATTTCTGGATGGTGAAAGTAATAACAATATGGATAGTTCAGTTGTCAGGAAACTCTTCAAACCAAAACTTTGAGCTCCAGAACATCAAGCAGGAAAGCTTTAACATTCCTCTCACTTTAATATTTGGGAATAGCCATGCAAAACGTTACACGGGACCGTGGGAACTCAACCTACATATTGGTAATATATGTGGTTTTCACGACAAGAAGTATGATGATGTATGTATCATCAGAGTGACGAAGCCGAATGGATGTTTGAACTCAATTTCAGAGTGTTGGATACCATCTTTAGCTCTATTTGTGCTGTCAGTGTATTCACCAACTAGTCATCTCATAGACAACTGGGAAGGAAATCTTTCCTCACCAAGTCTGGGAACATGAATCTTTTTTTTTTTCTAAATGTGAGGAAGTCTCACTTCCATGTAGCACGCCCTGCTTTCCTGCCTCAGTTCACAGAGGAATGACTAACTTCTGTTTAGGATGCAGGAAGATTGTCGTTTTGGCACATGAAAATGGTTGCAGATGTGGGTTGAGTTGACTTTGAAAATTCCCTCTGTCACTGTGACCAATTGTGGAAAAGGGCGTGTGCATTGAAACGGTAAGGGGTAACTTCAGGGAATGGATGTTAATTAGGGTATTTGTTGACTTCAGGAAGTCAATTACAATAGTTGACGCTGCAAAAGGGAAATATGAATCCCATAAGTGATTCAGAAAAAGCTGTTGTAATGTTTGAAAAACACTTCATGTACAATAGAATCAATAAAAAACTGAGGCCTTTCTAGATTGTGAATACTGTACTTTGTTTTATCATGACAGTTCAACCCAGTTAATATGTTACTACTATTCTACATTCCCGTATAAAGGGTAAAGTGCTATTGCTTGCATTACATTAACTCTGATCCTGTGACTTCAAAGTAAAAGACAATGTTTTATTCTTCAGAGGGTTTGCACTCTAGAGCTTAGATTCACTGAAAGGTGATCCATTTGAAGAGGACTTGACCCACCCCCACCCCAATGATCTTCAGCTTCCACTTTTAGCCCAAATTTAGCCTTCACAACAAAAGACTTTTGTTTCAGAGCAATGGGACAAGAACAGATCATGTCTCAGGGAGAGTGAAGATGTTTTTGATGATTTTAGTTTCACCTCAAACCCATGGAGTTCAGAGGGAGCCAGAGATGGCAAGATAGAGAGGATGACTACTCAGAAGTTGAGTTGTGAAAGCTCAATTTGTCAAGTAAAAACATTAGGTAGGTTGTCTACATCTAACGGCTGGGTGTTTTGAAGTCACAACGTCATTCTGTTATTAAAAAGGGTGATGTAGGTTCTGATGGGGCCCTCAGTCAATAGGTCAGAACCCTGCGGTGACTGGGAATTAATTGGCAGTTTGTCTTGGGGAAAACAGCTTAAGTTTGTCTCAGACAAAGTGAAGCGAGAGGAGAGCAGTGGTGGTTCAAGTAAGGGGCAACAGGGGCAGGTTTCACCGCAACACTGAGTCTGGAGCTCCCTGTGGCTTACTCCAAATGAAAATTATTCCTTCACTGTGATGTAATTCATTCCATCCATACATTCATTGTCTTTTGATTATCCAAGGCCAGGTTGCGGGGACAGTAGCTTTAGCAGGGAAAACATCCCATTCCCCAGCCACTTTGTCCAGCTCTTGGCGTGAGGAGGGGATCTCGAGACATATTCTCTCCACCCTTTCTGGTGGGACATGCGTGGAACACCTCACCAGGAAGGCCTACAGGAGGCATGTGAATAAGATGCTTGAGCCATCTCATCTGGCTCTTCTCTATGTGGAGGAGCAGTGGCTGGACTCTGAGCCCCTCATCGATGACTGAGCTTCTCATCGTATGGGGTGGGAGAAGCTCAATATTGTCTCTTCTATTCGGAAACCTGTTCTTTCGGTAACGGCCCACAGCTCGTGACCACAGGTGAGGGTAGGAGTTTACAGTAAAATGACCAGTAAACTGAGACCTTTGCCTTTTGCCTTCACTCGTTCTTTACCACAACAGAAAAATACAAAGTCAAAATCACTGTAGATGCTGCATTAATCTGTCTGTCAATCTCCAGTTTTTTTCTTCCCTAACTCATGAACAGGACTACGAGATACTTAAATCCACTTAGGGCGAGAGCTCGTCCTTGACCTGGAGAGGACACTTTTCCCTTTTCATACTGACGTCCATGGTCTCAAATTTAGAGGTACAGATTTTCATCCAAACCGCTTCACACTCGGCTGCGAACTGCTATATCTATCTATCACCAAAATGAAAAGATACAGGCATGCACTAACACACACACACAAACGAACTATACCCAATATTTTAGTTGATTTTAGTCCAGTGGTTGTGAATCCGTGTTCAGGACTGTACACCATCCATTTTAACACCACTTATGCTGTTTAGGGTCACAGGGCACTGGAGCCTATCCCAGCTGACTTTGGGGGAAAGACACATTCACACCGTCCCTAAGTGGGAACCAAACCACGCTCCCGCACACACACACACACACACACACACACCACACACACACACACACACCACACACACACACACACACACACCACACACACACACACACACACACACAAAAATCAGGAATATGTACCACTACATCATCAGTGCACCCATACATATCTTGCACATACCAGTGCAAGATATGTACCCTTTCAACTGGAACTAAACGTGCTTTGAGAAGTTATGATGGGTTTTTCAATTCACCCCACTGTGCTACCCTGGACAATAAAAAAATAGAGAGGAATACACAACATTTCAGCAGCTCAGTCTATCAATATAATGTTGCTGGCATGTTCAGTTGTGTGTTGTGGTAAGGTTAACTAAAATTGGCTATTGAATGTCCCCTTTAACAAAACCACTGGCCCCTGGAGGCACTCTAAGTAAAATTGGTCTAGAACCACCACTGGAAGAGAACATTCCCAGATTCACAGTTATAACAAGAAAGAGCCTGGAGGCATACTGCATCTCCTTCAGTGTTCCCAATGCCAGGTAACGCAGACCCTGAGATACCACAGTATAGTGATTTGTGCTTTAACGGAGTTGACAAAAAAACAAACTATCATTAACTGTCGCATCACACTTGGCACATCCATTTATGAAGTTGCTTAGCTTCAGGGACCACAACAGACTGAAGCGACCATTCAGATGGGAAAGTGGGTCAACTGGAAATTTCCCATCAAAGTCTGGCTAAGCCCAGGGCCTCGTCTCCATCACCCAGGTATTTGGAATGGCTTGACAATACTGGAGACCGCAACCCATGTTGATAGAAAGGGAAAGACAAGCACGTTTTGAACCCTGAAATAGGTAGTTTAAGAGCTCTGTTGTTTTAGCACCGTTCTATGAGAAAAGGAAAAAAGTAGCAGGATAAGATTCCCAACACAGTCCTTGAGATACCAATGAAACCTCAATAAAACAGACTAAGAGGGGCTGGGGAGGGTCGTCTGATGTATTTTTTAGTCCATATGCACCCATATTACTGTACAGTACAAAATTAGAGTTTTGCAGGGTTTTTTTAGGGGCCTAAAATGCCCATTACAGTGCAAGGTTATTGTAAATAAATGTAAGGAAAGCTTGAAAATGTTTGAAAGTTTCACATTTATTCCGAACCACGGTTGTGTACTTGGTCATGGTGACATTAATGATGTCCAGTACTCATTATAAGCGAGTCGTGAGCTCTGAGGAATTAGTATGCTTCCTAGCTCTGAATCTACTGCCAAAGACAAACGACTTGACAAAAACAGAAATAAAAAAAGTAATTCTTGCAGAAAGCATCACGTTATCGTTAATAGAAAAGCAAGTGATTTGTTGACATTTACAGTATTTGCAGAGAGAATTCAACATCTTTTAAGAACTTGCGTGATCAAGCATACCGGGATTAATTTTAACATTTTAACATTGAGTTCTATCCCATTGTATGCAGGATGCTCAAAAAATAGTTTGAATTACATTCATCACAAATCGTTATAATGAAACTTTAATGAACCTGTTCCTGGGTCAAACTGTCACAATCCTTCATCCTGTTCAACTGTACATCAATACTTTGAAACATTTCAAATTTAAATGTTCTTAGACTTAAACGATAACGGATGGAAAAATAGTACAGATTCATGTTGCTGCCATTCTGCTAGTGTCATTATTGGAATGTGTGTGTATTTTTTTTTTTTTTAAATTACATTTTCATCAGCTGAACTTTGACATTGTTTTGTGCTGTGGACTCTTATTTAAGTAATAAAGTATCAGTAATAAAGTATCACACAGATGGCCAGATAGTCTCAGGAAGATAGCCATGATAAAATAGAGGGATGGTGGACCGCAGAGGCTCCTGCAGCCTGCTGAGCTCATCAGGTGACTGCTTTGACCAGAGGAAGGAAGGTTGAGATCCCATCAGGCTTCTTACGTGCAGTGTGGGAGTAATGAATCCATGGATGCACTTTTGATGCGCACTTAAACTCACTGTTCAAACTTGCCGCTGTATTGTGACCAATCATGTATATTAGTCAGGAACCCAAGAGCTTTCGTCTCATTGTAAAGCCATTAGAGGGTGGGTGAAGCAGCATGGCTCCTCTGGCCCACTTCCCATGTCTGACTGTTTCCACCAGCTTGTTATGACTCTAGCAGTCACGTCCTACCCACTCACTACCCCTTGGGAAGAAATGCATTGAGCGAGAGAGCAAAAACAAAACGGAACCAGATTGACAGGCTTGGATTAAAAAGAGGAGCCTCACATTTAAACCGAAGTGAATCTCCAAAAGAGTTGATAACAAAAGAAAGTACTTCTTCCATTTTAAAACATTTGAAGCTTTAATCACCAATTTTCTGTCCACTCACCTCCACTTCCATGTATTGGCAACAGCATTATAGAAATGGTCTTTTCACACAAATTTGAGGCTTCTTTTATGTTAAATCAAAGTGACCGCCCATTTATCCTTTGTGCCAGAAAAAGGAAAAATACAGAAAAGATGGATTTTAAAATTGTTGAACTTACTGCAATAATTTTCTTTTTTGTAAGGACTCAGGAGTGGCTCAACAAAAACTTAGATCCTAGATCTGTCCATCCATTTTCTTAGCCACTTATCCTCACAAGGGTCCCAGGAGTGCTGGAGACAAACCAGCTATCAACAGGCAAGAGATAGGGTACACCCTGAACTGGTTACCAGTCACTCACAGGGCAAGTATCAATAACATCACTGAACGGGAATCGATCCTACGGTGCCTACACTAAAGTCAGGCGTGTGTACCACTACACCATCATTGACCATTTTCAGAGGTTATTCAATTGGTAGATCTTTCAACATTGAAGACATTTACTGATACAGCTTACTTCATTGTCTTCAAATTGGTTGATTGAAAAAGTAAAATGCATTGGTTGGATGAGCCAAAAACAATGCATTTAGCAAAGCCACATGAAATTAATAATCAAGCGTCGATTAGTCTGTGAATACACTTCAGCATTAAAAAAACAAAACCCCCCCCCCCCCACACACCATCCCTGTAGTTACTTTGTCATTAGCTCTTTCGTGGAAACAGATACATAATGTAGCACAGACAGTATATGGACCATTTTTTAAAATGCTGTATTCAAGTATCCTCTCCATCCCTAGGGGGCAGTATGGCGCCATCGCTCTAACAAGAGAGGTAAGAAACCCTTATTCTTTTCCAGTTCCTAACACTTTGTGGAAAATGCCACATTCAAAAACGTCTGTGGATATTTTAGTGCTATTTAGTACAAGAATACTGTGTACTACTTGAAATATAGTATTGACTGAATCTGGTATGACTATCCTTTATTGGCACCATCACATTTGTGCATCCCAGTCAGTTTTATTAAAGTATTTGTTTTCATTTTTCACATTGTCCATAAGAGGGGTAAACGCAGCACTTAAATGGAGTGCAAAGGAGGTGAGTGTAGAAGAAACTAGAACGATTTTGAGATTAATTTACATACCGGTACACATAGTTTACGGTGTGATGTCTCAAATGTTTCTATCACTGAGTTCAACGGATTTCAGCTGCACATGGTGAGACTCAGGGTGAAATTACAGAGTTGGAGAAATGTGTGCTGGTACTTGGTCCATACACTTTTCCAGGGCCTCTTCCGAGAAATGACAGAAGAGAGGAAGTGCGTGTGTGCGTGGCCGTGCAAGCAGGTTTGTGTATGTAGGATGGACTTTAAAATGACAAATGGACAATCTCAAGATATGCAAAATCTATAACAAACTACATATGTCTGAAACATAGGGTCATTTAAAAAAACAAAAAAACAAACAAAAAAAAAACAGCAAGCAAAGCCAGACGACTGAAAGCGATTATGTGTGTAATATGTAAAAGCTTGCAGAGGTCTTTATTTTAGTCATTCGCCATTAAGGCAATACCAGCAAAGTTACAGCTGACATGTATCTCTAAATATCATCATGCTATCTGTACAGATAATTTTGCTCTCAGAATGAATGTCACCCTTTTTGTCAATATTGGTGTACAAGATGGAAGTGACAGTTAGGATTCCTAATTTAAAACAGACTACATATGCTGTACAGGACAATTGATGAGGAACTCAATTTTTATACTAACTTTAAATTGTTTACTCATTGTATTTTATCTAATTTTTGTGCATTTGCATCTGATGTGTAATATCTTTTGATGTTTGTCCTTTTCATGTATGACAGCCGACTTTTTTGCGGTTCCATTCATGGTTTGTAATCCTGTACTATCGAACCTAAAATGGACTTTACCATACTACAAAATTAAAGATAATTATTATATTATTGGTGGAATGTTGATAATATGATTTTTATGCGATATGGGCCCACTCACCCATTATTCAGGAATTGCAGAAGGCTCACTTTCTCTGTAGATGGATGGGTTGACATGGCCCATACGAGGGGCCAGACATGATCCTCGACTTGATTTCACAAGTTAGTCACCAGAATAAAAATGGGAAAGAGAAGAGTTTGCATTTGCATTGGTGTTACCAGATAAGATAACTGTTAACTTAGCTTTTTCCATTTCTTCTCCTATTTCAACTACTACTGCAGTACTTCTTTGGCCAGACATCTGGTTTCAATGGAGTAGACTCATTCATCATTGATGGTAGAGATATGGTTTTGTCTGTGGTTTTCTGCATTGTTCATCTCAAGTACACTACAAACTAGGAATAATAAGCACAGATTCGTATGTAAATGTATGGGGTCTCTCACTCGAAAAAAAAAAAAAACAGTCGCTATTTACTTAAGACTCAGTTAAATTTAATTAAAGGTGTTTTCTTTTTTTATTGAGGCAGCAAAAGAGACATTTTCCACAATAATAGTGTTGGGGCTGAACTGATCTAATTATTAATTATTATTGGGTATATTATTTATGCTTTCTGTACTATGCTGATGTAGCAAACGAGAATATTTAACTTCTTGCATTTAGACGGTAGATTAAATTTCTCGCACTTGCCTCCACCTGTAAATTGTTGATGTGAATTGGACACTTTTACACTTGCTGTATCAGTGTACAGATGTTTATTAGCTTTCCCTCAGTAATGGATCCATATATGCAAAACAATTGTGATGGTGTGGACGTGTTTGTGGATTTTTCAAATGTCAATCAAAAGGGTATTGTATTTTCATAACGTGCAATTGCTTCTGTGTCAGTCTGTGAACCCAGGCTCCAAAAGAAATACTCCCAGGAAAGTTGAATATTTCGCCTCTCAAACGAGCTGTGGTGAAGGAGCTCTTGAGCAGCCTCATGCCTTTCATAAAGATGGAATTGGTTATGTAACAATGCTAAGAGCAGCATGGAAAGGCTATTCTGTCCCCTGTCGTGTTCCTAAGCCTCCCTGCAGTTGGCCTTTAGTGCCTTTGGCCAAGTTGACAGGAGTCAGCAAGGAGTTGTCATCTTGATTAAAGCTGTGCAATTCCCCTAGTGATGTATCAGTGATCTGTTTGGAGGAGAAGACATGATTGCAGCGCAGTCCTCCCAGCTCCCCTAGCATGGATCGACATGCCTCTTAGGGAGGCCGCATGAGCCCACAGTGACAGGCCTCTTTTGTAGGTCGTTTACTGATTTTGTTCCCTTTTGGAACATGATTTCAGACAGGTACAAAACAGAGAATTATAGGATAGAATTATATTATATATATATATATATATATATATATATATATATATATATTATATATATATATATATTATATATTTTATTACATATTATATTATATATTATATTATAGGATATAGAATTATATAATTAATTATACATAATTATACTGTAATTCCCAAAGGTTGAACATTTTCTGGAAAACAGACCTATGAATCACCAACACATTACATGCCATGAGAGACCTCAGATCAGTAAGCATCATGAGCAGTAGTTGAGGTGGCTTGAATGTCTCCCTTTGTTAGGGAGGTGTGGAGTGGAGGGGGGGGTTGTACTTGGAGTTGGGGATGGGGTGGGGGAGGTGAAGGTGCAGCCGCATTGAGTGCCGCCCTGGGTGGCTTCCCATGTCGCCTGTGTCACAAACAACTAATCACAAGATTAATTTTGGAAACGTGTTGACATAGCTTTTGTTGCAACAATTATTCAAAAAACAGATATAACCCATATACTTTGGAGGCTGGGTAAAGTGAACTGACTCATATTCAATATGTATCAGCACTTGTTGTCAAAGTTAACGGAAATTCTTCGCGTGGAGTGTTTTATAGATTCTATTCTTTACTATTTAACACTTTTTGTTGCAGTAAAACAACAATATATTCTTGGAAATGGTTTTGATTTGACTTTAAATTGGCAACCAGACAAAAGTCTTTAAAGGAATTTTCACAAAACCATAAACCATAAACATATGTGCACCCAAACATCCACTTTCACTGTTTGTACATTATCTGCATGACTGTTCTTTGTGGGTATTTTATGACTTCCGCAGTCCAAATGTTTGATTACAGACAGTCTGAAATAAATGTATGTGTGTGTCAGTAGTCTCAGAACAACCATAGTTCTAACTACAAGTTTGGGTTTAGCAGTATCTATAGTAGTGTTCAAAATAAAAGCAGTCTGATGTGACTTACCAGATTAATCCACATTTTCAGTATATTTTTTATTGTTGCACTACCATGCTTCACTGCCTTCACTGTGTACTGTGGCTTGAATTCAGAATTTAGGGGTCATCTCACAAACTGTCTGCGGGCTGAGATCCAAATAGAGCAATTTTACTCTCATCAGTCCGCAAAATGTTCCTGCATTTCTCTTTAGGTCAATTGATGTGTCCTTTGGCAAATTGTAGCGTCTTCGGCACATGCCTTTTTTTTAACAGAGGGACTTTGCGGGGGATTCTTGTCAATAGAATACCTTCACACAGACATCTTCTCACTGTCACAGTACTTGCTGGTAACTCTGGACTGTCTTTGACCTGGAGCTGATCACTGGCCGAGACTTTGTCATTCTCGTTACTCTGCAATCCATGTTGATGGTTGTCTTCCATTTTCTGTCACGTGTCTCTGGTTTTGCTCTCCATTTGAAGGTATTAGAGATCATTTTAGCTGAACAGCCTATAATTTTTTTGCACCTCTTTATAAGTTTTCCCCTCTCCACTGAAACTTTTAATCAAAGTATTCTGTTGTTCTGAATGATATTGTTGAATGACATTTTCCTCAGGGTTTCAAGGAGAAATGCATGTCAACATGTTTTAGCTTCATTGTGAAATAGGGGCCACCTTATTCACCTGTTTTTTCCAAATTTGATGAGCTCATTGATTGAATGCCTCACTGCTATTTTTTTAAACACACTCCTTTCAATAAATTGCCCAATTGCACAGCCTTAAGAGTGTGTATATCATGAATACTGGGTGTTGTTTGTTTTCTGAGATTCTACTGTAACTTGTTTAACATGTAGCAATAAAAAATATACTGAAAATGTGGATCAATCTGGTTAGTCCAATTGAACTGCTATTTTTTTTTTTTAACACAACTGTTATAACGCGCATTGGTGCAAATGCCCACTTTCTTTCTTGTAATCTTACAGCAGCTTCATTGTGGTGTAATGATAAAACAACACGGCCAGACTGCATTCCTACTGACAGCAATCACAGAAACAGGATAAAATTTCAAATGGATACTTTGGATGTTGTAGTGCATCGCTATCTGTTTTTCGCACAAAAATGAGTAAGCCTTTCGCAAAATGTAAAGATCTCACAAAAATTTGCATTTCAGAATGGATTCCTTTCACATTTTCACATGTTCAAGGTTAGCTCAGTGTGGCCATCTGTATCAACAAGCTCTACAACCTTGCATTCTCCCAGTTGCCCGTTCTCTTGCTGACATTGCTTGTTTTTTCTCTCACTCGCTCCATCTCGCCTCATTGAAATCTAGTGGCCCACCGTTTATTTTATAGCACTTTTCCAGGAATGTGCTATGGTTTTGGCGTGTGGTGGGAGGCCCGGGGCACACCAAACATTACCAGTAAAATTCGGAAAAAGAACATTGTGCACTGAAGGGGATGATAGGGGCAAGGTGACACCACAAAGGATAATTTACGAAGAAGTGTGAATTTCATTCTATGAATCTGTTGCATGTGTGATCTTATGGCAAGGGTGGGGGATAAACGATGGGCCTGGGGGTATGGAGCAGGTTAAGTAATAGGGAAATGTTGATCACAGGCCAAAGAAAATTCATATTTTAACAATAGCCCCACTTTGGGATGCTGGCTGACTGTGAGACTGCTGGTATTCTAAAGCTCAGGATGGATTTCTTATGGGTTGTTAGGGTTAATTGTGTTTTGGTGTTGTCTTAGAAATAAAACCTGACCATAACCCCCGTCAGCATCCCCTCAAAGCCCAGTTGACTTATGCTACACACCTGGACAAACACAAAAATATAGACTTTTGAATATATTCTCCTCGTAGTTGTTCAAGGTCCATACTAGGCTTTAAATGCGGATTATTTAAATATAAACATCCACTTTTCTTCATCTCAGGTCGAACTTCACTGTCACAAGGAAACTCTTTAAGGGGAATGTAGAACAGTGATTCCCAATCAGTGTGCCATGGGAGCTCTTCTGGTGTGATGTGAGAAATGATCAAATTTCACAAAGGGGAATTGTGTGTGATCTTGCTAAATAATTCAAATTTTACTTTTTCAAGTTGACATCTGTGCATAATACACGCTGACATACATGCTGTTGTTGTTGCCATTAAAAACAATCTGATCAGATTTCAAAGTCACTTTATCGGGGTGATACCAGACAGTGTATCCTCCAAAGGAAAAACAACATTTTAAAATGTTTTAATTCTACTATTGGTATATAAATTAACAACATCCTAAAATCTGTCATATATGAAGGTTTGCATGGTGGAGTTGGTGTCAAAAGGTGGAGGACCAAAGGATACGGAGGCAGGGAAGGAGTACAGAATGTACTCAAAGTTTTATTATAAAATCAGAAGTACTGCAGAAAAAAAATTACTTAAAAGTGCAAAAATCATCAAAGTAACAAAGAAACACGAGAAAAACAAAGCACTCAACACTGAAGACCATGAGGAAAACATGACGACAAAGGCTATGTGACATATGACAGAAACAATGAAAGTAAAGTTAACCCAAAGTTATGCTTTTCAGGCTCTGCCATCTTTTTCATAACTCTTTTTGTCAAAATTCCCGTGTTACGTGAACATGAAAGTAGTAGTAGTTGTAGCCACACCACGGCCATACTACTGAGATATCTAATGAACTTGCAGCGTGCTTGGCCAACACTGATATTGTATAATTTCTAAAGTATTAATTGTAAACAGGATGAAAAAAGTCATTACATATGTATATACAACAGTAAAGTGTTAAATATGACGGTTCCATGGGGCTGTAGCACTACACCCTGTGAGGGAAGGACATGACAAGATCAGACAGGAAAAGGACAGGAGAAGAACTGAACTGTACAAATGAAGTGTGGTGGGATTGATTAAGTAAATTGCAGTATAAAAGGCTGTTTGATGAGAGCATAAGTAAGGCAATACACAAGAAATTTACGAGTTATTTGTCGCATGAAGTGAGTGGCCCGACACCCAGCGAAAGAGTCCTAGAGGTGTGTGCCTGCGGACACATGCGAGTGAATTGACACCATTCAACATCCACAAAGGTTGACAGAAGTGTCCTGGAAATTGCTGTATCTGTACCACAATGGCTGATGACCCCATCCAATTAATCAAGGGGCGGGATTGGGCCTAGGGTTACACCGTGAAGCCACACGGTGGAAGGGACACGTCCCACAAAGAGCGAGTCAGGGCGAATGAATGAAATGAAGGAACAACATGTTCGTCAACTGCTGTACAGAATTGCTGAGCCAAGTCATTGAGGAGGACTGGCTTCCTCCACCCAGAAGGGGTAGGGTTGGGTGGGGGGTGTTGGGGTCATTGGGTTGGGGGGATGGGGAGGGGGGAAGCCACAAAGCTTAACTACAAGGAAACCAATCAGAGGAACCAACTCCCTAGGAACATACCCTAGCCCAGCCAAAGTTCCCCGATCATTACCAAAGGGAGGCACACGGGTACCAGATCACCACTCCCCACCCCATTCCCCCAGAGTGAGTAATAAAAATGTCCCCAACACCGACCATCCTCCAGCGACCAGAATAGAGCACTGAAAGTAACCTAGTCCAAGGAAGGAAGTGCCAACACCCTACCACAGGCCTCAAGTTACCTGGGGGCCCCACACAGCTCAAGTAAGAGTGGGATGATGATCACGATGCCGTACCCTAGGGAGAAGGAATAGGATGACACAGGCCCTAGGTGCAACAGCAGATACTTTTAAAAGCATTTTTTTGTTTTTTGTTGTGGTAGTAGTTCCAATTTTTTTTGGAGGTGGGGGGCGGGCCGGTGAAAGGCTAGCTATAAAGTAATTATATGTTCTGAGAATCTTTTTAAAACTGCTGGTTTTTTTTAGTATTGAAAGAAGTCAAAACCACCTCAGATTTGAAATTCTTAGAATAAGATTTCACATGGTGCGAATGCGAAATCACTGATAGTGTAGTGGTACACACGCCTGACTTTGGTGCAAGCAGCGTGGGATCAATTCCTGCTCACTGATAGTGTTGATATCCTCCCTGTGACTGACTAGTGACTAGTTCAAGTTGTAGTCTGTTTTTTGCCGGAAGCTAGCTGGGATAGGCTCCAGCTCTCCCATGATCCTTGAGAGGATAAGCGACTTGGGTCATGGATGGATGGATGGATGGATGACGTGAATGCCTTATTTTCTAACATGTAATATGGGTGGGCAATTCCACTTTGTTCCCATGAAGTGCAGTAATAATGGCTTATTTTGATAATCTCAGAATCAGGTGTGCACCAGATTGTGGAAGAATCACATGGTCCTGACTGAGACTGCTTGGTTTCTAGACTTTTGAACCAAGTAGATCCAGTGTCAGCAATAACTGGATTCATAAAACAATTGTATCATTTGAGACTTGTGCTGATAAATGGAAATTCTGAAAGTGTGGTTCTATCTGTTCCAGTTGCAACCAAGATTTTAGTTCAACATTTGGATATAACCATTTGATGAGGTAATGTACAGTACTTGGTGAGTCACTGATGGTGTAGTGGTTCACAGTTCTGACTTTGGTGCAGGGAGCGTGGGATCAATTCTTGCTGAGTGATGGTGTCGATACATACCCTGCGACTGACTGGCGACCAGTTCAGGGTGTAGTCCGCCTTGCGCCCAATGTTAGCTGTGATGGGCTCCAAGTACTCCCTCGGCCCTTGTGAGGTTAAGCATGGATCTGGACACTGTACTTGGTGAGTGGCACTTTGAGCGACTGGTCAGCACATCTCCCTTGCAGTTCTGAAGACCCAGGTTCAAATCTGGGAGTTTGAATGTTTTCACCGTGCCTGTGTGTGTACTCTGGTTTCCTCCCATACTCCAAAAACATGCATAATAGGTTATTAGACAACTCTAAATTGCCTGCTTATATGAATGGTTTTCTATTTTAAACTGTATGTACCCTGCAATTGGCTGGCAACCAGTTCAGGGTGTCTCTCTTGCCCAAAGATAGGTGAAACAGGCTCCAGCACGCCTGCAACACTAGAAATATGAAGCAGTTTGGAAAGCGAATTAATTAATGTACTGTATTAGGTTCGCTAAGTAATAGTGTTTGAAGTTGGGTATATCAAGTGCCCCTTCTGTTTTCTCTTCTGAAGGGTATATAGGATAAATACATTTGGTTAGTTTTAGAGTAACAATTTAATTGGCTGTGTCTAGCATTCTGAACTATTTTAATGTGGTATTTGAATGGGAACAGTGAAAATAAACTTCGTTTGTGGTTCTGGTTTCATTTTTACTGTAACTATATATCCTTAAAGTGAGATAGGAAGGCTTTTCCAACGTTTTAAATACATCATTACAGATTTTTTCCAGTAGAGGTATGAGATTTAGATTATTTACCTCTATAAGTTTTGCTGAGATATTCATGCCTAGATATTTGATATTCCCTGTTGAAATAGGAAAGTATGGATGTTGGCCCGCAAGATTACATGAGTAAGTCGTTATAGGGACAATTGTTGATTTTACCAAATGATACCATATTCTGAAAACTGCAGAAAGGTTTTCATGAGTTTAAAAACTGTTTAAAGTGATAACTTATGATTTTGACTGATTTTGTGTTCTGACACAGTGTGAGCGCATATACCCTTGATGAACTAAAGGCTTACAAGTGTCTACAAGCCTACAACTACTTTGTAAGTGGGTGGGTTCAAGATGTCAGTGTGTAATGGCGACATTGAGTAAGACATTATCAGAGGTCGACCAATCCACTACTACTTCCCTAGATCATATCCCAAAAGATGGCTGCATTCTCTCCGGTCATTGTACCTTTATGGCCAGTCTTGGAGAAGTGTGTTCACACGTGGCTGCCCTTCTTTTTGTAGTGGAGGCTTCAGTAAAGTTACGGGATAGCAAGACAGTTATAGAAGAAAGGTCTTATTGGTTACTGCCCTCTGCAGTTAAAAATGTAAGTCGTTTTTTTTTTCTCTTAAAGAATTCTCTGTCATACCTTTTTGTAGAATACATAATTTATTCATTCCTTGTTGCCTCAAGTATTTCATTGAAAACGTTACCTGTTACGAAATTATCCGAGCAAACTTTATCGTGTCTCTTTGTTGGATCAGGAAGAAATCCAGCTCGGTTGATCCTCGACAACCATAGGTTCCGTCTTTCTGTTGACAGTCGCTTAGTCTTACTTCCCTGATTAACAACGACTTTTGGAATATTAAAATACTACCTCTTTGTTTGCCCAGATTCAGCGTGGTGAGTACAGACCCAAACTACGCATGTGTGGCCCATATTATTGGATGAAAGGGGCTTGCTTGCTTTGCTGACATAGACGCTTCCATTCCTTCAGACACACAAAATGGCGGACAAGTGACTCCTGGGACTGTGGTGACTTCATCGGAAACTTATCCATTCCAATTGTATATATTTGCCATCAAGTTAATATACGAGTCACCGAAACCATATTCGTAAAGTACTTAAAAAAGGAAGGACAAGTTAACTTTGACAACAGCCTTTTTAGCGTGTGGAATGAACAGACAATTGTTTTAGATTATTACCTGAGACAAACTTATTGAGTTTATCAGTCAAATGTAGGTGGTGGAGTGCCATACTTTAATAAAATGTAGTTTGTCACAATGTGCTATCAACAGAATATTTTTTCTAGTCTTTTGACTAAAGACTTAGAAATGATTTTGATGTCCGTTTTGATTAATGACAGAGAGCGGTAATTAGCTGGATGAGGGTTACTCCCCTGGTTTCATTAATACTTTTATTTCAGTTGTGTTCATATGATCTCTAATTAGAGCTTTATCTTTTATCTCTGTCACTGCTCTGAATTTTTTTTTGTTCTCATATAGAGCAGAAATATTTATGAAACTGTGGAAAATCCATCATTGCCTAAATTTTCTTACACTTTTAACAGTGACAACTTTATTGGGACGACACATTAGGATCGGCCAAAGTTTTCCAGGCATGATCTTTTTTGCTCAAAGTATTATCCGCAGCAGATGGGGTTGTGTCGTCAACATCCTTACCACAAATTGTTTGTTAGCACAGAGTGTTACAAAATCTACAAGCAAGGAAAATATCACACAGCTTAGGAACACATCAAGGAAATGATTCATGGGTTAATAACATGCGGAAAATTACGCACTAACCTGATAGTTTCGTCACTGACTACGCTCGAACGCAGTCCCCACCTTGTTACGCCTCATTAAGTCCCTGGTTTGATTTATCTTCCTTGGGCCACATTTTTCTTTCCCGTTTTCTGTATTTCTCTCTGTGTGTGTCTCTCTTCCACATGCGCGCATGCACACAGGCACACACACACAAACAAATATTTAAGGGAGACGCACAGTTTTTTGCACATTTTTTGGCACATTTTTTGGCACATTTTTGCTCTCTCATCCCTATCTCTGGCCATCCATCATCCAGTGGTGTACTATTATATAACAGTGTTTGCACATTGCCGAAAGCCATGTTCGTTGTGTAACAATTGTGAAATATAAATGCAGGCTTTTTCTAGAACATTACATTCGACACACTCAGACCGTTTGAACCTGCAGGCTCACTTAACCTTTGGCCCCGAAAGTTATATTGCCATGAAAGTGAACATTTTATTGTGCATGTACACAGTTCTACGGAGCCCCTAAAGCAGGGGTGCCCGGAGTTTTTTACCCCAACATCTACTTCTCAAGCATCCAGGCTCTCCCGATCAATGGGGATGGGGAGGAATGTTGTTGTTGTTTTTTTTTTAGAATGAGCAATGATGAAATAGAATGACTAAGTCAAAAAGATCCACCCACTACAAAAAGGCAAAACATATTTATTGTAAAGTACGTTGAGGATTCTTTATGTGTAAATGTACATTTGTGTGCCTTGCATAACCGCATGAGCCAATATTACACAACATAATTAACTTTAAACATTTTTTGGAACTATCTCAGTTCACGTTGATGATCACTAAACACCATACAAATGAAAATGCACACCTGGGCTGTGTCACTCACGTCAGTGGATTCGTCCAACTGCAGTGAGAAACACTCACACTCTCCGATGTACACCCACACATCAACCATGGCTTCACAGGGCCGTGTAACTGTACTCCTTTACAGCTGCAGAGATTTTATTGAAGATAATATTTCAGCCTTATTTTTAAAAGATCGGAACAACGAGTCAGCTATGCCTCTTTATGTGTAATGTGACGAACCCGGAAACGATGCTTCGTGGCGGCTTTTGCTGTTGAACTATATTGTGTGAAAAGTGACTGCTGTGCGGATTTTAGTTCGTTCACTTTTTTCATTCTCAGCTTGCTTTTTGGCAGAATGTCAGTGTCGTATTTTCCATAAACAGTTCGCATATCATTGCAATGTTCATGATGGAGATGGTAGTTTTTGGGCAACATTACTCATCACACCCAACCGCTCACTCTGACATTTCCTGATTCCCACTCGGAACATATTAGTTTTCACGTTTTTGACGCCATGAGTTGTGAGTTGATTTTATACAACCCCCATATTGACTGGTCCTCTGGGCATATGTCAGCAACCGTGCCCAGGCCTGTTTCAAGCCACCATGTACTGTTAGAGGACATGTATCTAAGGAAATTCCACAGACCCCATCTGGGGTTCCTGACGCATCTCGGGTGTCCACCATTTACAATGACATGACACTGTAGACGTGTTCTCTAAATCCAACGCCAAATCCGGTCCTGCTCCAGTGATGCTGCCGCTTCACCTGCGGCCGCCTCCTGCTTCTGTTCCAGCAGCACTTGACCAGCGGCTGCCACCCCTCGCTCCTTCTCTGATGACACTCAACTAGTGCCCGTTGCAACTTGCTCTGGCGGTTCCTGACCATAAATGGAATGTGACCAGTGGATGCCTCCTGGCCCTGGTGCATGGCTCCTGCTTTGCCGTTGGGATTGACTTCGCAGACGTCCAACTGGA
Organism: Syngnathoides biaculeatus; assembly: GCF_019802595.1. Classification (NCBI taxonomy): domain Eukaryota; kingdom Metazoa; phylum Chordata; class Actinopteri; order Syngnathiformes; family Syngnathidae; genus Syngnathoides; species Syngnathoides biaculeatus. The sequence continues at coordinate 37,952,342 of NC_084641.1, forward strand.
TGGCGCCGCTGAAACTCTGGTGCTTGGATTTCCGGCTAGGTGTGATTGCAAGTGCGGCTGTTTGTCTCTATGTGCCCTGCGATTGGCTGGCAACCAGTTCATGTTGTACCCTGCCTCCTGCCCGGTGACAGCTGGGATAGGCTCCAGCACTCCCGTGACCCTCGTGAGGATAAGTATTTAAGAAAATGGATATTACATTTATTTTCATTTTACAGGGCCTTTCATTCAAAGTATTCTGTGTTATGTTGGTGAATATAACTCTGTCCTAGAATGGTACACACAGTAGACTTTGAACACATTTCTTTTAAAGTATATATTTTTGCGTTCCAAGATGCACGGATGTGTGCTCTTTCAAATGTGTTTTCCACAATGGACCCCATCAGACTGAATGTTTGCATAACATCCCTGACTTGATTGACATGATTTACACAGTAATTATCCAAGCATGCTTGTTCTCTCCTTCCTGTGTTTGATGGCTAATATGTTAGCTACTGACGGAGGGAATGTTGCTGCTGTGAACAGTTATTCAAAGTAATAAATCATAAATTCTCTTTCTTCAATCTGCCATGAAACAATGTTTTTCCAAAGTGAGACTAAAGACTTGAATGTGAGTACGAATGTTTGTTTTACTATATGTGCCTTGCAATCGACTGGAAACCAGTCCAGCTCACCTGGGACCCCGATGAAGACAACAACCATAGAAAGTAGATGGATGGATAATGAATTGATGGATGAACACAGACAGATGGAAAATCTATGATATGGGTTCAAAAAAGATACTTTTATATTGTCATTTGATATAAATGACTTATATAAAGTTGTAGGCCACCTCGAGCTTTGTTCATTTAGATCGGCGGTGCATGGGCCAAGAAACTCATTACGTTTTCGTGAAGACCTGGGTAGGAATGCAATTTAAGGAATTTGCTTTCACATTGTTAATTAAAAAAAAAATCAGTTTCACTTTTGCTTATAGTTTTTCGGCCTACCCTTTTGTGAGACAATGATCACGGGAAGATTGGAAATCAATTCTAAACAAATTGAGGCTCAGGTACAGTATAGTAGTAACATTTAATGCCAGAATCTTAGGTCATATTTTGCTGGAATAGGGGAGTCCAATATTTAAAAAAAGAAAGAAAAAGACTTAGGGCCTTGGTGCAAAAAGAGGAAAGATAACCCGAATAAACACCTCTACAAAATGCCGATTTACAAATTTAGTTCTCTCATTGCTGCTCTGTGGCAAAAATACTCCTACTTGGGAATAATCTTTTTAAAATTGGGTGCAAAATGAAGCTGGGAATGCTGCTAGTCCCCTATTTCAGGAGAACCAGTAAATATGTCAGTGATATCTACAGCAACTCAGGTTATGTAACCAAGTGGAGCTTAAACCCTGAGATACTTGCCACCTTGGGAGTGCAGGGATTGGAGAGAAATGCAAAATTTGCTACATAAACATTAGACATAAGGAAGGGAAAGGCCTTTGAAATGTCATACTGTACGTCAGAAGAGGAGCTGAGCAGCACACACCTTTCCAAGAATGATGAGGTGTGCAACCTGTCATCTGTTTACACTGGTATTCTATCGCGGGCCTGTCCCCCCCCCCAAAAAAAAAAAAAAAAAAAGAAGACCCAAATGTGACGAGCCAGACAAATGGAGGTCCATGGTACATTTATTTTATTTATTCTTCTCACTATGATCATGTCAGGGCAGCATGGTATGAAATGGTTAGTACATCTATCTCACAGTTCTGAAGACCAGGTTAAACTCCTGGCCCCTCCTTAATGGTGTTTACAAATTCTCCCTGTGCCTGCGTGGGTTTTTCAACATGAAAGATTGGCAGAAGCACATTTTCCCCTAAATTATCCCAACTAATATCCCATTAAGTCTCAGTTGCTTGATGACTTAGTTTTACTTACTCGACTTACTTTACTTTGAATGCTATGGCCATGTCACACTGTCCTGCCAATTTCAGTCGTTTTGCAACCATGACCAGTTTACCAATGGACTTCCGAAGCTTCTTATTCCAAGCAATTGTGTGTAAAACCTATTCCAATTAGTCACAACATTAAAACCAATTGGTTCTTACAGTAACTACCACCTCTTGGATCCCATTCCAATATCTGGATAGATTTACAAAGATAGTAAAGTGTTCTTTTCCTTTTGGCTTGTCCCGTTAGAGGTCACCACACTGCGTCATGCTTTTCCATGTAAGCCTATCTCTTGCATCCTTCTCTCTAACACCAACTCTTCCTTCCCTCACCGATATCAACTTTCTCTTTGGTTTTCCTCTAGTTCTTTTGTCTGGCAGCTTCTTCATCATCTTCTTTCTCCCAGCATACTCACTCTCTCATGTCTCATATCCAAACCATCCAAGTCTGCCCTCACTAACATTGTCTTGAAAACATTTAACCTTGATTTTCCCTCTGATGAGCTCATTTAGAATTTTATCCAACCTGCTCACTCCTCGAGCAAAACTCAATATCTTCATTTCTGCCATCTCCAACTCGGCATCCTGTTGTCTCTTCAGTATCACTGTCTCATATTCATACATGCCCTTTATCCGAACAGATCCACCTGACAGTGTCGCCCCCCGTTCCAAGCTGCTTAGACTTGTTTCTTCACTTCCTTACCCCACTCACCATATCTCTGGGCTGTGGACTCCAAGTATTTAAAGTCCTCCACCCTTGCTATCTCTTCTCGGTGTAATCTCATTCTTCCCCCTCCAACCCTCTCATTTACACTCATAGATTCTGTTTTACTTTAGCTAATCTTCATTTCTCTCCTTTCCAGTCCATGCTTCCACCTTTGTAACTGTTCTTCTACCTGCTCCCTGGTTTCACTGCAGATCACAATGTGATCTGCGAACATTATGGTCCAAAGGGATTCCAATCTAACATCATCTGTCAGCCCAACCATCACCATTTCAAACAAGAAAAGGCTCAGGGCACCTTAAACTCATCTCATTTACAGCACACCTCACTTCTGTTCTGCTGCCTTCATACATGTATAATATCAAAACCTGTATAATACTAACTTTTAATAATACTAATACTTTTCCATCGACACCCTACAGGGAAATAATGCATCTATGGAACTCTTTCTAGGCATGAAACTATACTGTTGCTCACAAATACAGACTTCCATCCTTAGTCTAGCCTCCACTACTCTATCCCATACCTTACATGTGTGACTCATCAACTTTATTGTTCTATACTTCCCACAGCTCTGAACATCAACCTTGTTCCTAAAAATGGGCACCACCACATACTTGTAGCCACTAATCCTTACACATAATATCCTCAATTTCAAGTTTCAGCCTCATCTCTTGACCCGGTACTATTTTCACCTCTAAAAATATCTTAACTTACTCTCCTTTTAAAGTAACCTTGACTCCATTTCTCTTCACATCTACACACTGGTAAAATAATTTAAACCCTTCACAAAAATGTCTAGCTTTACTGCCTTTATCATATATCAACGTTTCTCTTAATCATCAGGAGATTTTCCAAGCATTCAACGTTTCCAAAGTGAAATGTAGGTGTCATGTGTCGTAAGGAGCTGGACCCAAGTAAAGGCAGGGAGGCAGATGTAATATGATGAAGAGTTTATTCAGGAAAGGACTGTGGAGGTGGACCTGGAAGTGTTGGCATGGACAGGTGCCAGGCAGTGGGGAGAGCTTGTTGGCAGGAGTGATGTGGATCTAGAAAACAGAGGAACACTGAGAATGGGGAGACACAGACATTAACAGGAGACCAAAGTATAATGTGTGTTACCTGTGTCAGGTGGGCTGTGGTACTGCTAAGAAATGCTGCAATATTTTGCTGAGAATTTCTCGAAACAGGAAGGGTTATAATAAATCAGTGGGGATGAGGTGGATTGGAAAAAGGTGCTGGAAAGAGAGAGGGTTGGTTTTGGATGAATCTTGCAGAGCACAGCTATGAATGGGATCATGTGAGGCAAAGCAAAATGACACTTTCCCTTTGGCAATGTCACTTCTGATGATCGCCATTTCTAATTCCCTTCTTTCTGATGGCTGGGCGCGGATGGAAATCACAATGAGGGATACGAAATAATGATTTTTCCAAATGATTTAAGGGTTGACGCAGTATCTCATATGGAAACAAAGAGAAACGATCGCAGATGGCCACCTCCCTGGTCAATAAAATTGGGCAGTGGCACTTTTCCAGTCATTGTTTCATGCTGATGTTACGTCAAACACGTTAACACAAAGATAAAAAAATTTCAGAAGGCAAATGATCAGCCAATGAGAACAATCTGTAGCCTCCTTCGTTCTCCACTCATTGGGTTCCCTTGGATTTTCCATTACTAGTCAAGAGATAGACCACTTAAGAGTTATTTCAGATGGAACTACTAATGAATCTAATTGTTACATATCTGCTTCCTGAATGCCTTGACAATTTAGAGTAACGTAATCTTTTCGATTTTATCTTTATTGACAGAATATAAACACAAAAATGCAGGAACAGAAAATTATTTATTTTGAAAATGTAAAGAAAAATAAAAATATTAATTAATCTAATGTAAAACTATGCATAGATTAGAGCCTCTAAATTGTCCCCAAGTGTGATTATGAGTTCAACTGATGTCTGCCCTGCAATCAGATGGCAACCAGTTCAGGGTGTACCCTGCCTCCTCCCTGATGATAGCTGGAGTAAGCTCCAGCACCCCTGTGACCCGTGTAAGGATAAGCAACTCAAAAGTTGGATGGATAAAATGCAAAACTAGGTCACTGATGGTGTATTGGTATGCTTGCCTGATTGGTGCAGGTAGTGTGTGTTCAGTTCCCACTCAGTGTGAATGTGAGTGCAAATAGTAGTCCATATTTGCACTGCGACTGAATGCCGACCAGTTCAGGGTATAGTCGGCCTTTTCACCTGAAGTGAGGTGAGATAGCTACCAGTGACCCGCAACCCTTACCAGGATAAGCGGGGCTGAAACTGGATGGATGGATGGATGATTATAAAACTATAAACAAATGATAACTCGTGGTGCGTTTGTCATCAACAAGCCACAGCTATAGACAACAGGTCCTTTCTATATCTATTGCTAAAATAAAATATTTGCTGATCCATGATGGAGGTTGAGGGAGAAGGGCAAACAAAATTAACCACTGTATAGAATAACTTGCAGCATTGCTCTAACCATTAAATTTGATAAATCTTAGTAATTAGAATTACAGCGTGTGCCCCGGAGGTGAATATTGTTACATGGCGAATTGGACCTTACTGAGGAATAGAAAAAGGAAAACATAATCCCTGCACCCGAATTTTACATTATCAATACTTTTGTTCATCACAGTATCTGATGAATAGAACGTTTTGTTAATATTAAAAACATGACTGTCATATTGTAGTTTGTTTTACCATTCCATTATTTGTATTTGATTTTATTTTGCTTTGGTTTATTCTGTTGTCTGCAGCCAGATCGGGATTGCAAAGGAGACTTTGTTCTCAATTGCTTTACCTGGCGCAATATAGGTTAAAAAAAGAAAGATGTTTCATATATCTTACCACTCCATCCTCACTTGAAAATGGCTTTGGTACTTACTCGAGCTAATCATATCATATAGGGAGAAACTCAGTCTAGGTATGCTTAAATAAGCTAAATGGTGATGTAACAGTTTGGAAAAATTCAGGTAATGAACACATTTTCAGAAATCTCCAGAGACCCCACTAGCGTGCAACAAATTCATTTTTTTTTCCAATAGTATGCCCCCTTAAATGTAAATCAAATGATCATTTTTATGCTATTTTTTTACTACCTCTCCGCTATGAATGTCTGCTACATAGACCTGTAACTTAACTTGAGTCTAATTTTAGCAATCAGCAATCCTGTTGTTGCATTACGCAGTCACATGCTCTAACATTTGAGGGGCACAGATGCCCACAAATTAAGAGTTTGACCACTGACTTCTCTATGACGCTTAACTCTGTATATTTTCTTTCAGCTTTTTACATTTTCTGAGCTGCTTATACTCGTGTTACAGGAGGACTGGAGCCCATCACAGCTAGCTTCATGCAAAAACCGACTGCACCCTAAACTGGTCACCAGTCAGTCACAGGGCACATATTGACACAATCGGTGAGCAGGAATTGATCACATGCTGCCTGCACTAAAGTTAGGCATGTGTACCACTACACCATCAGTGACTTCCTGCTCTGATGTAATATGAAGCAATTTTAAAGGATGTAAAAGTCAGATGGGCCTGCGTGTTTGGAAGCATGTGTCACAAACCTCCATATTTCTTAATTATCCGCATCCACTATTACTTCAACTACAACTTTCCTATGGCCGTCAGGTGGCTATCAAAACAACATGAGCTCAAACTACGTAGAAATGAGGGTAATGGGCACATTAAAAATAAAAAGTGTGTGCACTCTTCCGTTTTTTTTTTTTTTAAATGTGCCCGTGAGCTCACATTGTTTTGATACCCATCTGAAGCCATTGAGGCGAGCTATCGTTGTTTCGGACAGCGGTGCTACTTCTGGGTTGTTGGCGTCATCGGCACGAGTGATGATGATGATGATGATGATGATGAGTGATCATTTGTTTTGAAAGCGGTTGCACAACTAGCTATTGTAGTCGACATTTTTTGTCTTGGTTTAAGTTAAAAGAAACATATGGGTAGTCGTTTCTGATCTTTGGTGCTGTAGCAATAAACATGCTATGCTAACAATTGTAAAATGGAAGCTCCCGAGGAGGTCAAAGAGTTCATGTTGGTGGCGCGCATTACTGTAATAAATATAAATGAGTAACATAAGACATCAAATATCGTATTGAAATGTATATGTATACCTTTACCACTTACGTAAGTGCTTGGTCAATTAGTGTCCAACATGTAACACAGCTGTGTGACAGCTGTCAGAGGTGGTAGTGCCCAGGGCAATGGTTTAGCCATACCCCTGACACTCGGTACAAAAAATCCTGCTGCTAACTACTGTTTTGGAATAGTTGTCATGGTCCTGCCTGTCCCTGTCCTGGCTGTGCCAGTCCCCAACACAGTACACACCTGCAGCAATCAGTGATGCACACGCCTGCGCCTCGTTTCCCGTAAGTAGGACAGATACAAATAGGACTCCTCGTATGGTCTGGTCTTTGCCAGATCGTTGCCTCATGCCTCGTTCCCGCACTCTTGTGATTCCGTTCCTGATCTCCCGTGTACCGACCCCTGCCTTCCCGCTGCCCTGCCTCCTATGCCTGACGACCTTGTTACTGCTGCTCCCCTTGACTGCCTGCCTGATTCCCGACACTGGACTGACTGAATAAAAATGTTTCCCGAACGGCCTCTATGTCTCCTGAGTCGTGCATTCGGGTCCAACTCCGGATTCTGGTCATGACAGAACGATCTGGCCAGTGTGATCTCCAGGTTGAATTGCAGCCTTCCGCCTTCCCCACTGACCGCTCCCAGATAACCTTTCTGATATCCCACCTGATGCGAAGAGCAGAGGCCTGGGCCACAGTCGAATGGAGCTGCGGTTTCGATTCCTGCCACACCTGGACGTCCGTTGTGTGTCCTATGATGCAGGTATTCCAATAAACGTCCCTGGAGTGTGAGGCGGCAGCTTCATTGGTCTCGCTCCAGCAGGGGCGACATAGAGTTGCGGATTACGCCATTGAATTACACATCCGTGTGGCGAAGAGCCGGTCAACGCGTTCTTACAGGGGATCTTGCCTGGGATTCAAAGCCACCTCATCGCAGTGGAACTACCTACCAACCTGGACTCCCTCATCGCCCTTGCCCTGAGGATCGACCAGAGACTCACTATACAAGGGAGGGTCGACTCGCTACAGGGAGACCCCCAACGGAATCTCGTACCACAGGCACTTTGCCAACCGGTCTAGGCTGCTGAGACAGAGCCCATGCAAGTCGAGGGGGTCCATGGCTCCCCATAGGAATGGCAACGATGCCAGCAAGAGGGTGGGTGTTTTTACTGGGTGCAGTTGGGCCTTAACTGACCTGTGCTCAAGGTGTCCACGTGCTAGCAGACAGTCATGTACGGCTACAGCGACCTCCTGAATTTGCAAGTAGTCGAATTATTGGGGCTGGAAACATTTAGGACACAGTGACTCTGGCATGCTTATGTAGCAAAGGGCAAATTATTGTGCTGTATAACCCAACGTACACAAACTATGGACAACATTCCCTGACACGCATGCCGAACATCTGAGCTTCCATGTCTTCGACTCCCGGAATAGTAACATCTTCCTGGGGAGACCCTATCTCAAAGGGCATATTCTCTAAAGCAAAGGCTAAATCTCTTCCGCCTCACTGGCCGTATGACTGTGCCATTGAATTATTGTCCGGCACCTCACCCCCGCGTGGGAGACTTTCTTCTCTTACAGGCCCAGAACACCAAGCCATGAAGGACTATGCGGAGGAGTCGCTGACGGCGGCCCTTATCCGACCCTCATCTTCCGGAGGCGGCTTCTTCTTTGTCAATAAGAAGGACAAAACCCTCCGCCTCTGCATCGACTACCGGGGTCTAAACGACATCACTGTTTAGAACAGGTATCCCCTTCCCTTAATTGCCACGGCCTTCGAGCTAACTTTTATCAGAGGTTAATTAGAAACTTCAGCTCCATAGCTGCCCCATTACATCCGTTCACCTCTCCCCACAACTCTTTTAAGTGGAACGTTGCCTGCCAGGCGGCCTTTAACAAACTCTTTATGTCAGCCCCGGTCCTCATCCTGTCCAACCCAGAAAGACAGTTCATCATGGAGGTGGATGCATCGGACTCGGGAAAAGGGGCAGTCCTCTACCAGAGGAGCGCCAAGGATGGGAGACTACCTCCCTGCGCCTTCCTTTCCAAGAGGTTGACTCCGGTGGAGTACAACTACAACGTCGGTGACCAGGAATTGCTCGCAGTCAAGACTGGTATAGAGGAGTGGAGAGAATGGCTGGATGGGTCCCAGGTTCCGTTCCTGGTACTGACTGACCACAAAAATCTTGAGTACAGTACCTCAAATCCACCAAGAGATTAGATAAACGGTTCACAATGTCCTTCCGACCAGGGAGCAAGAATGGCAAGCCTGATGCCCTTTCACGGATATATGAGGGGAATGAGCAGAGGCTGGGCACGCCCCGATTCTTCCAGAATCCTGCTTGGTCTCAATCTTCACGTGGGAGATCGAGACCCAAGTGAAGGAGGCACTGAAGGACATTCCCAACCCGGCCGGATCCTCCGACAACAGACTGTTTGTTGTGCCCCCACCGAGGTGGAAGGTGATCGACTGGGTTTACACGGATCGGACGGTGTGTCATCCGGGCACAGACAAGACCCAGTCAGTGGTGGAGCAATGTTTTTGTTGGCCTAATCTCAGAAAGGACATACAAGAATTCATTAATGCATGCCTGGTCTGTGTGGCCAACAAATCAACGGCCCGTTGGGGAGCTACGTCCGTTGACAGTTCCCCATGATCCCATATATCCCTGGATTTTGTGCCTGGTCTCCCATGCTTGCAGGGCGACACCGCCGTCCTCTCGGTGGTGGACTGGTTCTCAAAAATGGTCCACTTCATTCTGTTGCCGAAGATTCCCTCTGCTAAACAGACAGCCGAGCTCCTCTTGGATAAGGTTTTCCGTTACCACGGTTTGCCGACTGACGTGGTGTTGGATAGGGGCCCACAATTTATCTCCCAATTCTGGAGGGAGTTCTTCTCCCTTATTGGGGCCATGGCAAGTCTGATCTTGGGCCAGCAACCGGAGTCCAACGGCCAGACTGAACGGGTCAACCAGGACTTTGAGACCGGACTTTGATGCTTGGCCTCTCGCGACCACAGTACCTGGAGCCAGCAGCTCTGCTGGGTGGAGTACGCTTACAACTCTCTTCCCTCAACATTGACAGGTATGGCCCCATTCCATGTTGTACATGGCTACCTCGCTTCCCTCTTTCCATCTATAGGTGCTGAGTCCCCGGTTCCGTCTGCATTGGCCGTAGTGAGACGTTCCAAGCGGACCTGGGAGCTGGCCAGGAGGATGCTGCTGCGGAAGTGATGCACCTACAGTGAACAAAATGTCAATGTACAATGAAGAACATAAGTATTTGAACACCCTGCTATATTGCAAGTTCTCCCACTTAGAAACGATGGAGAGGTCTGAACTTTTCATCATAGGTGCATGTCCACTGTGTGAGAGATAATCTAAAAAGAAAAATCCAGAAATCTCAATGTATGATTTTTAATTATTTATTTTATTTATTTATTATAGCAGCAAATAAGTATTTGAACCCCTGAGAAAAACAATGTTAATATTTGGTACAGTAGCCTTTGTTTGCAATTACAGAGGTCAAACGTTTCCTGTAGTTGTTCACCTGGTTTGCACACACTGCAGGAGGGCTTTTGACCCTCTCCTCCACACAGATCTTCTCGAGATCAGACAGGTTTCTGGGCTGTCACTGAGAAACACAGAGTCTCAACTCCCTCCAAAGATTTTCTATTGGGTTTAGGTCTGGAGACTGGTTAGGCCACTCCAGAACCTTGATATGCTTCTTATGGAAACACTCCTTGGTTTTCCTGGTTGTGTGCTTCGGGTCATTGTCATGCTGAAAGACCCAGCTACGACCCATCTTCAATGCTCTGACTGAGGGAAAGAGTTTGTTCCCCAAAATCTCAAAATACACGGTCACAGTCATCCTCTTCTTAATCCAGTGCAGTCGTCCTGTCCCATGTGCAGAAAAACACCCCCAAAGCATGATGATACCACAATGCTTCACGGTAGGAATAGTGTTCTTTGGATGGAACTCGTCATTCGTCATCCTCCAAACACGGTTAGTGGAATTATGACAAAAAGTTCCATGATGACAAAAAGTTCAATTTTGGTCTCATCTGACCAGAAAAATTTGATGATATCTTGCATGAGGCTCCACTCTAATTGAGATTGACTGTCATGTTTAGCATCTTCCATTTTCAAATGATTGCTCCAACAGTAAACCTTTTTCACCAAGCTGCTTGGCAATTTCTCTGTAGCCCTTTCCAGGTATGTGGAGTTGTACAATTTTGTCTCTGTCTTTGGACAGCTCTTTGGTCTTGGCCATGTTACAAATTTGAATCTTACTGATTGTATGGGGTGGACAGCTGTCTTTATGCAGCTAACGACCTCACACTGATCTGATTCAGGATAATACATGGAGTGGAGGTGGACTTTTAGAGGCGGACTAATGATCAGAATTCTAGCTGATAGACAAGTGTTCATATACTTATTTACAGTTGTATCACACAAATAAATCATTGAAAAACCATACATTGTGATTTCTAGATTTTCTTTTTAGATTATCTTTCTGACAGCGGACATGCACCTACGATGAAAATTTCAGACCCCTCCATGATTTCTAAGTGGGAGAACTTGCAATATAGCAAGGTGTTCAAATACTTATGTTCTTCATTGTACAAGGCCGCGGCAGACCGCTAAAGGAGGAAGGCCCCGACCTATAAAGTAGGCCAGCGCATCTGGCTGTCAACGAAAGGCCTCCCACTCTGGATAGACTCCCACAAGCTGGCTCCCAGGTTCGTTGGTCTGTTCCACATCACTAAGGTGATTAACCCAGCCGTGGTTTCTTTGAAGCGCCCCAGAACAATGCGTGTCCACCTGACATTCCATGTTAGCCCGCTCCACCCAGCTTGGTCAGCCCCGTTGGTCCCTCTGGCCGATCCCCCTCCGAGCCCCCGCATGGTTGATGGAGGCCTAGTTTACCCAGTATGCCGCTGCCGGGGGAGGGGTATCCAGTATCTGGTGGACTGGGAGGGCTATGGTCCTGAGGAACATTCATGGATCCGTGGTCGATCTCAACCTCATCAGGGACTTTCATGCCTCCCACCCTGAGGCGCCCGGGCCGTCTGTTAAGGGTGGGGTACTGTCATGGTCCTGCTGGTCCCTGACCTGCCTCCTACGGCTGACGACCTTGTTACTGCTGGTCCCGTTGACTGCCTGCCTGATCCCTGACACTGAACTAAATAAAAACGTTTCCTAAACTGCCTCTATGTCTCCCGAGTCGTGCATTTTGGTCCAACCCTGTGTTCTGGTCGTGACAATAGTCAGGTAATCAGGACACAGTAGAAATAACTGCATTACACCTGAAATATATGTAACAGTAGAAAAGATGGAACAACAAAATTTGGGGGGTGGGATACTACTCTACCACCATGTTACATTTCTGCGAAATTCTTCTTTGGGCTATTTTTCTTGTGGTGCATAAGAATAATGTGGCATCACTGGAATTATTATTTCAATGGATATGGAAGGTTTGATCAATAATCACATAGGTTAAACACACTCCAGATGCTTGCAGTAAGCTAATGATTCTATGGTAGAGGCAAAAAATGTTTGGATGGGTCATTTAATGTGATATGGTGAGATTGATTGTATGAAACCATATGCAATTTACTGTGAAGAGTCAAGCTGTAATTTTCAGTTCAAATTCTGCCTCATTTGAAAGCTCAACAAGTTATCATTACACTGTCAGTTGAGAGCTTCCTGAAATCATCTAAAATGTCTCCACGTTTCCAGAAAACTATATATATAGCAGCCCTGGATCCTTTTCCATATACTGTAGACCAAAGTTAGTGTTGCTGTTATTATTATTCATTCATTACAAACAAATTGACCAGCAATTTGGCTGGGGCACATCTTTACAGGGGAAGGAAGCTGGAGAATGAAACCGTGCCCAAAATGTTGAAACTGCTTCTTCATCTCAAGTTGGCCGAAACATATTTTGGTCGCTCCTGTGCACAATCCTCTAGAAGTCTTGATTTAAACAATGGAAGCAGAAATAAAGCTGTATTGGAAGGTGATTGGGGGAAAAGACTTAAACATAACATAAATGTATTTCTATCTCTTAGTTCATCTGTTAATGTAGTTGGAACCACTGTGCTTAGGAACTGTTTTCTTTGTTAAACAGCTCTAGACTGCATTTTCGTTTGTATTTGTCAAGCTTATTCTCCCAGCTGTTCCAGATATTTTGTTTCCTAGTAAAAGAAGTGCAGATGTTAGTGCTCAATATAAAAACATGTCGATGAGGAGAGACGAACGCTTGCACCTTCTCTCAAGTTCCATCCCTCAGCCTCTTTCCTCCTTGACCACGCACACATTTTACAGCACAGATGTGAGACCCCTGACAGGAATATAAGTTTTGGAAAGAAAAAAAATAGCTGATGCATGGACTTATAGGAACAAGGGTTACTCTGTGCAGTCCATACATTCATTCACTCCAGACAAGTCTTTGTACCTTTAGCCATGTATCAAATAAGAAAAGAAAGCACTTGGGGAAAAACCTGCCTTTGTTTAGCTTTCAAATTCATTCTTAGTTTCTTTTTATAGAGTGAAAAATATTTCCTAATAATAATAACTAATAATGCTCTTGTAATAGAGGCCCCGTAGCTTAGTGGTTGGAGCACTGGTTTGGTAAACCAGGGATTGTGGGTTCGTATCCCCCTGGGGCCTCCACTCCCTGAGAAGGGTTGCGTCAAGAAGGGCATCCGGTGTAAAAATTGTGCCAAACATAAATGTGCGTTCATCTGAGATAACACACTGTGGCAACTCCGAAAGGGACAAGCTGAAAGAAACGTAATGCTCTTGTAATCTATGAAGAAAATAAAACAGGGTTAGAGAAATAGTAAAATATGTTTTTAAAATATATTTTTCAATCATGTTTGGGGGGAACAGTGGGTCATCTGGAAAGTGTTGGCCTCACATTTCTGAGGTCCAGGGTTCGATCCCGGCCCCGCCTGTGTAGATTTTGCATATTCCTCCTGTGCCTGTGTGGGTTTTCTCTGGGCACTCTGGTTTCCTCCCACATCCCAAAAACATGCAACATTAATTGGAGACTAAATTGTCTCTAGGTGTGATTGTGAGTGCGGCTGTTTGTCTCAATGTGCCCTGCGATTGGCTGGCAACCCATTTAAGATGTTCCCTGCCTCCTGCCCGGTGACTGCTGGGATAGGCTCCAGCACTCCTGCAACCCTCGTGAGGATAAGTGCCTAAGAAAATGAATGGATAGATGGGTGTTTTGGGGTCAAGATTATGGACAACTTTTCTGTCAGAAAAACACAGAGGATAAAGTCTGTCTGAAAAGTAATGCCAAGAGGTCATTGCAGTACATCAACAGTCTGGAGCACTGGTGTCAAACTCAAGGCACAAAGGCCAAATCTGGCACATCAAGTTATTTTATGTGGCCCACAAAAGCAAATCATGTGTGTCAACTAACATTTCATATTGTCATATGTAATAAATAATATCATTGAGATATTGTACTGGTATTTTCTGTTTGCAAATCCTTTTTTTACAGTAACTTGAAAAACAGGGAAGCTATTATCTTAGACTTCTGACCCCCACCCCCTTTTTTTTTTTAACCGGTCCTATTTAGCTGCATGGCCATGCACAATGGTGGATCTGTATGCCTTTTGTTCTGGAACAGTTTATCTGTGCTAGAGGGGAGTAAGAAATATTTGCTCTGCTTATTATTTTAAAAAAAAATTCTTCGTAATTATTTTTTCCATTGAAAATGCAGCTGGACAAAAAAAGGTTTTAGGGGATACACCAAGGGACAGATGGACAAGAGGAGTACGGGTGAGAACCATAGCAGTTAACCCTAACCCTAACAAAGTTAGACAATAGATAATATAATCGGTAATAGAATATTTGACTACAAGTAACAATGCAAAGTCAAATGGAGTTCTTTTTTGTGGACAGTGGGTATAACCGGAAAAGAGATGCAATAACTAACCAAAAGGACACAATGAGATATGATGAGACATAAAAAGAGGTGCTACTGATGTATGATGTGGTGGAATATTTGTATTTTCTAAACAACTGTAAGAACTTTTGAATTGATATCCCAATATCCTAACCTGCAAAGACTTTGGACATTCTGCTGACCTGTGCTTCACGGAGACTTGGCTTTGTGGACGCGAACATGATTCCGCCATTAAGCGCCCTCACTTCCACCTTCATAGCGCGGACCGCGTCGGTGAGCTAACACGGAAATTGAAAGGCGGTGGAATATGCTTTTAATGTATATCAATGAGGGTGAGCGGCAAAGGAAATGGATGGATGGATGTATATCAATGAGAAATGGTGCACGGACATTATGTAGCACTTGTAAAGCATTTATTTTACTGTACTTATCTCTTCTAATCGTTATATTATAATTATTATGTTCTCTGTGTGGGAGATGGGCAGAGGTTTGCATGTTTCGCCTGCCAGCAGGTGGCCATGGGGTATCTACTGATGCAGTTGACTGAAGGAGAAGAAGAATTCTGGGTAGCGAGTGAGACGGTATATAGACTCGTGAGCATGTTGTGTTCTTTTCTCCAGAGTTTTCCTGCTGTGAAAGCAATGAATGAACATTTTTCACACACCATCTGAGGCGTCTGTCGTGAGTGGTGTAACAATTTTGGGGGCTCGTCCTGGACAAATATTGCTTCACGAAGGATAACTCTCCAACTTTGACCAAAGGGAATACATTAAAAGCATGAGAACAGATGGAAGAGGACAGAGAAGATTACCTGCTGGAAACTGAAAAGAAGTTACTTGAACTGACTATGAAAGAATTTCACCAAGTATGTGAGTACTGTTCAGTCGCTGGAAAAGACAACAAACTCATACAAGGCCAAAGTTGCCGCGCACTGGTCAAGCACGTCATAAAATTTTGTGAACGTGATGAGCTACTGGCGAGGGAAGACAAAGGCATGTCCGTGCTTTTGGAGTTACACGACACAATGGAAGCTGTGCTTGAGAAGCGGTGAGAGACAGACGCCGCAAAATCAATGTTACTCATGTCTTCACCTGCGGTAGGCGAGTGTCACGGCCAGAACTCGGGGTTGAACCCAAATGCACGACTCTGGAGGCGTAGAAGCAGTTTGGGAAAAGAGTTTATTCGGTCAAAGGTCGGGGATCAGGCAGGCAGTCAACAGGAGCAGTGATAACCTGGACGTCAGGCATAGAAGGCAGGTCAGCGGGCAGGCAGGGATCGGTACACGGGAGATCAGGAACAGGATTACGAGAGTGCGGGAACGAGGCATTAAGCAACGATCTCGCAAAAGCCAGACCGTGCGTGTGGTTCTACATAACTTGGACATAATTACTAGAGATGAGACGCAGGTGTGCGCCTCCGCTAATTGCGGCAGGTGCATGCCACCCCGGGGACCGGTACGGGAAAGGACAGGGACCGGCAGGGCCATGACAGCAGGGGGAAGAGGAGATGATCCAGACAGTGGACATATTGCCGCGGGAGCAGAGGGACGGCACTTCACATCCGTCGCCGCTGCACGGCCCGGCGGTGCTTGGGACACCGCGCCGATGCAGAGAATCGTTGAGCAGCTGCTGTGCATCTGCCGCCCAAACATTTTTTCCGGAAAGACTTCTGAATCAATGGACTTGTGAGTGAGTCAAACTCCAAAGACAATTTGAGCTTCAGCAGCCTTGAACACCAGATTGAAAATGGTTTAAGAAAGGGATATCATGAGTTGGAAATTGTGGAGGCAGTGATATGTTCTGTGAGTGTGAGATTGAAATTAAGGAGTTACTTTAAGGGAACGACAGATCTCACTCTTGCCACTCAGCTACAAATCACAAGAGCTCATTATGCAGAAAAGGATGCGACAGTCTTGTACTAACAACTGACAGAAGCTGCGCAAGGACCGTGTGAAACATCCCTTGACTTTCTGGCACGTGTACTTGACCTACACCAAAAAGTCCTCTTTGCAACCGAGCGTGCCCAGTCCGGGCCGAAATATAACAAAGAGGTGGTCCATAGTCAATGCTTTCAGTCTGTCATGACAGGGTTTTCAAATTATAATGTAAGAGCAGAGATGAGAATGTATTTACAGGATGAAAGTATTAGTGATGAGTGATGCTCCAAAAAATGCAGATTGCCCAACATAATGAAAATGAGCGGACACAGAAGATTAAACCTACAAACAAGGTAATTCCCAAAGCACATCTAAGAACAGCAGAAGTGTCAGGTTCACCAATCAGACATTCATTAAACAGGACAAAAAAGGAAGCAAAGACACCAGTTCAAGTCTCGCGAGGAGAGAGGAGAGGAACTCTCTCGTACAATTCACGTCTGCACTCTCGGATTATCCTCTCCTGGGCACCTCTATTTATTTAGTTTTTAGATGCCCCTTATTTACATGGATGTTACAAAAAGGAGACGACAAGCAAAACAGTTTGAAACAAGGTGTAAATGTTTGTTCATGTGTGTGTGCTTGTGTGGAAGATTGCTGAATACATGTGTGGTCATTATTTCTTTAACAGGCAGCAGTTCTAACAGTTCTGATGATTAGATGATTTTGTTCTTGCTATCTCGTGCTAGAAGGCTGCCACGTTATCTAGAGCAGAGCAAAGCATTTCTTTATTGGAAGCAGATGTATGATAATTATGATCACAATTATTCCTACAAGAAGCAAGTCAGGAGGAAACTAACCCTCTGACAATGTCATCCTCAGCTAAACCAATCAAACCAGGGAAAGAAAAAAAAAACACAGCAATCAGAGAGCTCACAGCCCAAGTAGCATTACTTGGACAATCTGCCAAATATGAGTGAAAAAATACATTGAATCACCCGACAAAGCTAGCTGCCAATGTTTCTAAAAGATTCAAGAGGCGTTGTGTAGCATGTCAGCAAGATAGGACGGGTTGTAGTCAATAGTTTAAATGTGGAAGTGACACACTGGTTGAAGGGGTGTAGAGTAGGTGAGAAACACAAACCATTGGGAAATGGGCAGAGGTGGTGACTGTGGGACATGCTACCATCTGTAACTCAAACTCCCAAAATGACCCAAATTTGAATGTGAACTTACCACCAGAGTTTACAAATGCTAAGACATTAAGCCAATTTTCTTTACCAAGCACTTACAGTCCCAAGGCAAAAAATTGCACAGTTGGTTGGCAAAAAAGTGTCTTGTCTCGTTCAAGTTCAATAACGTAAAGGTTCAAGCCCTGTGAGATACATGAGAACAAGTGTCTATAATGAGTGAAGCATAGAAGTCCAACAGCCTACCTGATTCAAAAATCCTTCTGATCAGTGACCCGCTAAGTGACGATGAAATGTTGAGTTTGAGAGCAGCCAGTGGTTCAGAAATACCACTTAAAGGATGGATTGAAGTTAAACTCAGCCTTTATGATCCAAATACAAAAATGTCGGGGTCTGATGAGATATTAGTCCCAGTACTGGTGAGCAGGGACATTTCTCAAAGACCCATCATAGGGTTTAACACCATTGAAGAGATCATGAAAGACTGAGGGGACCGGGCCCACCCCGGTGACAGATTAATGCTGTTCAGAAATTCACTGAGGGTAGTCATGGGAAGGGCAGAACCACTGTTAGACTTGATCCAAAGCACTACAAATGAAGATGATACATACACTATCAAAACGGGCAGGACATTAGTTGTAGTTCCAGGTGGGAAAACTAAATGCATCAGCTGTTCTGTCAAAATAGGCATCAAAGCAAACACTGAAGTGCCTTTTGATCCTGTGGAGAAGTCATCATTGGATGAAAAACTCAAAATGACATGCCAGATGATCAATCTATCCAGCTCCTCAGTAGTGAACATATATGTGAGAAATATCATACAACATGACATCACAATCCCAGCGAGAACATTGATAGGGAGGCATACAGAGAATAACAGATTGTTTTCTAGTGGACCAAGAGGAACATGCAGTTAACTCTGTGGGCGCTGAAAACTCCCGTACCTCACCCGAATCAACACCCGAATGGTTCCAGTCTGAGTCTGAAGAGCAAATCTGGGAGCCACCGGTAAATCTGGATCACGTGGTGAAACAAATGCTAAGAGAAGAACCCAGTGCATTTTCGAGACACAAAGATGAGGTGGGTTTGATAATAATTTTTAAAATGGACATTAAGATAACTGATGATGTTCCAGTAGCCAAATCATATAATGCCATTCCTGGACCACTGTATGTTGGGGTAAAGAGCCATATACAAGACCTATTGAACAAAGGCTTCATCTTAAAATCCATCCATCCATCCATCCATCCATCCATCCATCCATCCATCCATCCATCCATCCATCCATCCATCCATCCGTCCATCCATCCATCCATTTTCTTTGCCGCTTATCCTCACAAGGGTTGCGGGGAAGGTTGGAGCCTATCCCAGCTGTCAACGGGCAGGAGGCGGGGTACACCCTGAAGTGGTTGCCAGCCAATCGCACGGCACATTTGAGACAAACAGCTGCACTCACAATCACACCTGGGGGCAATTTAGAGTGTCCAATTAATGTTGCATGTTTTTGGGACGTGGGAGGAAACCGGAGAGCCCAGAGAAAACTCACGCAGTCATGGGAAGAACATGCAAACTCCACACAGGCGGGTCCGGGATTGAACCCGGGACCTCAGGACTGTGAGGCCAACGCTTTACCATTACCGCCCCTCCGGAAATCCACCTCCCCATAAGTGGCTTTCGTCGTGTGTGTGAGGAAGTGAGATGGAAGTTTGAGGCTTTGTATTGCCTACAGAGGGATGAATAAAAAGACAATCCCAGACAGGCATCTAATACCACGCATCCAGGAGATATTTGAAGAGTTTGTTTTCAAAACGAGACATAGGCATTTTTTTTCAGATTTGCGAAACTCGCGCCTGGATAATTTTGGCGCGAGTTTCGCAAATCTGAAAAAAAATGCCTATGTCTCGTTTTGAAAACAAACTCTTCATTTGATGGTCTTGGTGGGAACGCTTGGTTTACTGTGCTCGACCAAGGCAAAGTGTACCATCAGGGTAGCATCAGTGAGGACTCCATGAACTTCACGGCGTTCACAACTCCATGGGGTCTGTGCGAGTGGAACAGGATCCCATTTAGCATCACAAATGCGCCCTCGACTTTCCAGCATAGTATGGAAGAGAGCCTGGAAGGTCTCAGAGACTAAATATGCATTCCATACTTGGATGATGTTTTTGTCATTAGTAAAACATTTGAACAGCATTTGGAGGATGTGAAAGCAGTTCTCAAACGTCAGTAAGCCTGGGGAATCAAACTGAGACCAGACAAATGTGACATTTTTAAAAATTAGGTGCGTTATGTAGGAAAACTGATCCCAGCCGATGGCTACAAAATGGACAATAAAGAAATAGCTGTAGTGCAGACACTGAAACCAAAACCACCCACAAACATCACAGAAATGCATAAACGTCTTGGGTTCCGAGATTACAACAGAAATTATGTGGAAGACTTTTTACGCCATGCAAAATTCTTACATGATCTGCTCTCTGCAGATACAGCTTTGAGTCCTAAGCTGAAATCCAATAAGCAGTCAGTCAGTCTATGTGATGTTAAATAGTCAAATGCAAAGACAGTGATACTTGGAGGTGCGTGATTGGGAGGAACAGCCCCCCACAATCAGAACCAGAATGGTGTTCAGTTATTGGACTTGTAACCCTGGGCAGGACCCAGGCTGGCCTGGGAATGCCCTGGGATCACCTTGGAAGAGCTGGAGGAACTAGGTGGGGAGAGGGAAGGATGCTCCCCTCGAAACCTGACTTCAGATAGCTGGAGGAAAATGGATCGATGGATGCATGGGTATTCACATGGTACTGTTGTGGCCTAAAGACAGACCATACTGTAGTTGGAGGGCAGGGGGATGTTAGCCTTTCACAGATTTCTCCAAACAAGCAATGAAAGTTGGGTAAATCTCTTACACATTAATAAATGTAGCTAATTCATGACAAAACCGTTTGTAAGGTAAATGTTAAAGTGCCACTATCATGAAATGCATGATTTTTAGTATATTAATGAAAAAACAGCAGCCAACATGGACCCATGCGTTTTTTCACCACAAAACATCATTTTGACGCATACAGCTTTTTGTAACTCCCACCATGAAAATCCTCCAGAGGGATTTGTTTTCAAGAAGAAGCAGGAAGTGACATACATGGCAGGACCGTCCTCAAGTGGACTCGTTTGTTTCCATTAGTTTTACCTCCGGGAATGTAGCTCGTTGTTCCTTCGTGATACGCAAAATGCCTGCTCGTTGCATTGCTGGACATTGCTTCAAAACTCGGGAGGATAGATTTACCCTTCATAAGTTTGCAAGAGACCCAGTTCGTCCTGAAAAATGGATTTCACGGGTGCAAAGGAGAGAGCTTCGTGGGTTCCAAATGACAGGTCGGTGTGTATACAGCTACTATAAAAAACAATAGTTGGGGGCGGACCACGTAATTGGTCTCTCTCATAACGTAACAAGAGATCCGCGTATGAAATGTGTCGATGTGTGCGTTGCACAGCCAACAATATCTCACAATGGGGGTGTAATCCATAAATCAGGGTTGCTAAATGTGTCAATGTGCGCATGGAAAGGCTTCCATGCAGCAGCCGCTGAAGGACGGCCTCCGCAGGCCTTGTAGATACTACCGGCCTTGTCGATCCTTCCAGCCTTGTCGACACGGTCAAGCCTGCCGCCAGCCTTGTAAGCTGGGATGGCTTGTCGTGGTGGCTATTGTGCGGCCCCGAAGTGGCCGTTTATCACCGCCGAGGACGTGGATAGGGCGTGGAGCTGGTTTGCCCATGATCCGCTTATCATCTAAATATGGCTCGAAGCAGGGTAATATTGCCCTGGACACTTCACTCGGTTGTGAGATGTTTTCTTCGAAAAGAGCTTCCGTGTCTGAAGGGGCATGTCCTCCAGTAGGGGCCACAGGGTGTTTTCAATGGCGAATGTCTGGGGTGATGTCACGAACAGTAGATGCAGCCAATATGGGGACCACTTGGATGTCGAATGAGACCTGCGCAACTTTGCGCATGGATGACGCGCTCTCCGCTCATATTTATTTTTTCGTGTAGACAGAAGTGAATAATCTTATATGTATTTTTCATTTCAATATCTATTTTAGAATGTTTATAAGGATGACACTAGTCCTGGATAGTGGAGAGTGAGTCGGTCATTATTTTAAGACTGCCTAACAGGCCTGGGAGTAGAGTTGATGTTCCCATGTTCAGCATATAAGAGATTTTCTATTGTTATGATGATCACCATAGCCCATTCAGATCAAAAGAAATGAACATTGTAATACACATATGGTCCATAAAGCAGAAAGCATAATCTGTGAGGCCGCAATGATTTACATGTAGGAAAACAATCGTGTGAATCAGAGCCCTGATGCTATGACTAATGCAGTATAGTCTGCATAAAATTAATTTA
This sequence comes from Syngnathoides biaculeatus, assembly GCF_019802595.1. Lineage (NCBI taxonomy): Eukaryota > Metazoa > Chordata > Actinopteri > Syngnathiformes > Syngnathidae > Syngnathoides > Syngnathoides biaculeatus. The sequence continues at coordinate 37,974,516 of NC_084641.1, forward strand.
TAATCTCTCGAGATACACTCTATTTCTCTTTTAATTTGTAGGAGAAGCTTCATTATTTGCTTGAGAAACTCCGGCAGTTAGAGGGTGCCCTGCAATGTTGGTATTCTATTTATTTATTTTGCAGCTTTTAATTTAATTTAGTTTTTGACTATTATTTGGAATTCTTGGAACATTTTATCATGCGTCCTAAAAGCATTATTAATAAATAGTTGTTATAGGTGGTAAATTCCATGTTGTTCCCATGTACTAAAATGAAGGAGCATATTCTTAGCTTTGAAATATCGAATATGCCAGATCAGGGTTCAGTTCCCGGCCCCGCCTGTATGGAGTTTTGATGCTCTCCCCATGGCTGAGTGGGTTTTCTCCGGCCACTCCGTTTTCCTCCTACAGCCTAAAAACATGCATTCATTGAAGACTCTAAATTGACCCTAGGTGTGATAATGAGTGCAACTTTTGGCTGTCTCATGTGCTCTGTGATTGGCTGGCAACCAGTTTAGCGTGTACCCTGCCTCCTGCCCAATGACAGCTGGGATAGACTCCGGCCCTCACACGATCCTCCATGAGGATAAGCGGATTAGAAAATGGATGGATGGATGGGTTCATGTTAATGTAACTCATGGGTCTCAAAATCAATTTACCTTGGAGGCCAAATCTGGCTGAGGCTGGTCCATTTATTTTCAATTATTATTATTATCATTATTTGTAACTCAAAATCAGGTGAATAAGGACACTGGTGTGAGCAACTTGTGTGCAAAAAGACTTAAAAAAAAAACCTCTCCATGGCAACGCTGCTGTAACTTTAACACTGCTGTAACACTCATTGAAAAATATTTCTCTCTCTCAAGCCTGGTCCATGTCACACCCATGAGAGCCATCATGAGTGGTAGCTTCATCAGCTCCATACAAAATTCTGTAAAAGTGCCATTCACATCAAACTCAAGGGCCGCACTAACATTAAACTTTCATATTAAGGTGGGGGCTATAAAATATCACACAGTCTGAAAAATGGATAGTGGACCACCACTTTGAGACCCCTGTTCTACCTGAACGAGTTCCTGTGGGAGATGCCCTATCAATTAGTTGAACTCATTTTAAATTAACAAATTACAGTAAATCCTGTTCTCTATCAAAACAAACACATTGCAAATATGTTATGGGACTACAACATTTACAGGTGGAAAATGAGACATTAACAACATGATGGGTGTCCTGTCATCTAAAGGACAAAGACAAGTCAGATAATGATTTCTTAGGGAAATAATTCTGTGACTCCATTGAGTAACATTAACATTACCTTAGCCTGCCTCACCTCTTGATCATACAGGTTTGCTCATTGTCCCTGAGAAAGTGTGTGTCTAAAAATGTGGTTGCAATTACTCTTAAGTCTTTTCTCTTTTTTTTTCTCCCCCAACCAGGCAAGAATCTTTGGAATGTGTTAGCTTTTCGAATCAGCTCATGTAGACTGTTCTGTTTGCCATCTCTTTTAGTAACACCCATTTCCATTCAGGGTCATACATAAATTTCAGCTTATATTACTTAAAAATTACAATGGTGTATAAAGGTCAATCAGCACACAGGCTGATGATACCATTCGAAATGTATGGACATTATAATCGGTTTGGATTTGACTACAAGAAGCCTGCAACGATGGTCCCCCCTGACCTCTATGGAAGTAAATACGTGCCACCAGGATCTGAATTTGAAATGTAAAGTGATCACATTTTCAATAGTTGTATTTCAGTGAAACTTTTCAGTGTGAACAATTCAACTGGCTACAATTCGCTGTCTGAAATTCAACTGGCTACAATTCACTGTCTAAAATTACTGTCTGTGCCACCAGGCAGGGTAACTACAGGTCAGAACCGAACACCCAGCCAATCGCAGTTACGCTTTGTTAGTCACGTGATGTCACATACTAAGAAAGCGTAACTGGATTGGCTGGCTGTTTGTCAAAAGTGCCATACCTGGATTCCGTTGCTCAAGCTAAGAAGCACTTTACTAATTGGGAAGAACTGAAAATGCATTAATTTGAGACTGTAAATTGCCCCTAGGTGTGATTGTGAGTGCGACTGTTGTCTGTCTCCATGTGCCCTGCGATTGGCTGGCAACCAGTTGAGGGTGTAGCTTGCCGTTTCTCCGATGACAGCTGGGATTGGTTCCAGGACTTTCACGAACCTCGTGAGGATAGGCGGCCCAGAAAATGGATGATTAATGGATATGCTGTCTATGCCAAACCTTGACAGCCGGTCTGTAAAAAAAATGCCTTCTCGAAATCGGTCTGCGGTGCAAAAAGGTTGGGGACCACTGCCATAGATGCATTATTTGTCTTGAGGGTGTTGAGGGAGAAGTTCAGAGAATGTCAGAAAGAGCTAGATCGTATCTTTGTACTTGTAGATCTAGAGATGACAGAGCACCCTGAGTGGAGCCGTGGTACTGCATGTGGCAGTCTGGAGTGGCAAAACAGTACAGTACAGTATGTTTGAATAGTAGATGATATATGCAGTGAAGAAAATAAGTATTTGAACACCCTGCTATATTGCAAGTTCTCCCACTTAGAAATCATGGAGGGGTTTGAAATTTTCATTGTAGGTGCAAGTCCACTATGAGAGAGATAATTAGAGATAAAAAGAAAAATCCAGATATCACAATGTATGTTTTTTTAATGATTTACTTGTTTGATACAGCTGCAAATAAGTATTTCAACACCTGTCTATCAGCTAGAATTCTAACTCAGAAAGACCTGTTAGTCCGTCTTTAAAATTCCGCCTGCACGCCATGTATTATTCTGAATCAGATACACCTGTGTGAAGTCGTTGACTGTATAAAGACACCTGTCAACTCCATACAATCAGTAAGACTCAAACTTGTAACATGGCCAAGAACAAAGAGCTGTCCAAAGACACCAGAGACAAAACTGTACAACTACACACGGCTGGAAAGGGCTACAGAGAAATTGCCAAGCAGCTTGGTGAAAAAGGTTCACTGTTGGAGCAATCATTAGAAAATGGAAGATACTAAACATGACGGTCAATCTCAATTAGAGTGGAGCCTCATGCAAGATATCACCTCGTGGGGTCTCAATGATCCTTAGAAAGATAAGGAATCAGCCCAGGACTACATGACAGGACTTGGTCAATGATTCAGCGGCGTTGGCAGGTAATTATTTTTTGACTCACAAGAGTTCGTTTCGGTCTTACGGCAATTCCAAGTTTTTTTCCCCAAAAGACTGCTACAGGGTCAAGTGGTGATAAGGCAGATTCAAATTCTTCTGACAAGGAGTCACATTCTTCTTCCAAACCCAAGTCTTCTAGTGACTCTTATGACTGTGATACTGCCTGTGCTTATTGTAGAAGCCTGGTCACTTGATTTCTGCTTGCAAAAAGCTCAAGTACAAAAATATGAACACTAGTTTCCCAAATGCTTGTGCATCTATCACACCTCAGCCTTCTTTGCCAGGTGGTTCTGAGGAGAGTTTTGTTTCTGACAATAAACTTTCAGATTCTGAAGTTCTGGAGAAGTTTTGCCCTTCAATAGTCCAGTTTCACTTAATGCAAATAATTGCACCCCAAGGCCCGTTATTATTCTGAGGAACACAGGAGCTCTTCGAACTCTGAATTTGAAGGATGTTTTGCCTTTTTCTGGAGAGTCTTCAGCTAACTCAGATGTTATTCTTAAGGGTATAAGTGGCAGTTCTCTTGCTCCTTTGCATTTTGTGAATTTGACTTCAGACCTGGTTTCTGACACCATCAAGGTTGGTGTTCTTGACTCTCTTCCAGTTCCGGGTGTTGATTTGTTGATTGGCAACGATCTTATGGGGGCTCGAGTTGGCAATCACCCAATTGTCACAGTTTCTCCCGAGTGTTCGCCCAGTACAGAGAAGTTGCAGTGTCACTTTCCGGGTATTTTTTGTCTTGTGCAATGACTCATTCGATGTCAAAGACATTTCTTCCAAGACACCTTTGCCGAATGATTCCATTCATGATTTATCAGACACATTTATGGTTCATACTTTAGCCTCAGAGGCTGATGACTTATCTTCGAACTCTTCAGGTCTTACTGATAAGTCTGAAAATTTGTTGTGTGGTGATCAGATTTTGTCAAGAAAGCAGCTTATTTGTGCATAGAGTGACGATGTTGACCTAAAAACCTCTCATGCCAAAATGAAACAAAATTATGACAAAAAGTCAAAAGAAAGAAGTTTCATTCCTGGTGAGAAAGCGTTAGTCTTACTTCCCATTCCTGGCCAACCACTCAGAGCTAGATATCAGGATCCATATCAAATAAAAAAAAAAAAGGTTAGCGACACAGACTACATTGTCCTGACTCCTGGCCATTGTAAGCACAAAAGGTTATGTTATGTGAACATGATTAAGAAATATATATATATATATATATATATATATATATATATATATATATATATATATATATATATAGTACATGACAGGGTTGAAACTGAACATATCAGTTGTATTGCGACAACACTCTCCTCCACAGTTACTGAAATGAGTGGTAATGCTTCACCAAAGTTGTGAAATCCTGATGTGCTAGCTCACATTTATGAGAAATTGACAGATTTCTCAACTAACCAGAAAGCTGAAATGTCACATTTGCTTTTTGAGTGTTCTCACTTGTTTTCAGATGTGCCTGGCCGCACATGCCTGCTTAGTCATGATATAGATGTGGGTGATGCTGTGCCTGTGAAACAACACCCATATCAAATGAATCCTGCAAAGAGTGAGATTCTGCGGAGGGAGGTGCAGAACATGCTGGTCAATGACATTAGTGAACCCAGTGATCGCCCGTGGAGTTCACCTAGTGTACTTGTGCTTAAGAGAGGTGGTGGTGGTTCGCGCTGCTGCGCTAACATGAAAACTGTCAATGCACTGCCACGAACTGACTCCTACAATCTGCCGAGATTGGATGATTGCATAGATTATCTCCGTCAAGCGGAGTGAAGAGTTGTGGGAACTTTAAACTATGCTTTACATATTTACAGCCCCACTAGTGTTCAATGAGACAGCAACCAGCTTCATTAATGTTTAACAGGTATTCTTCATTAAGTTAAGTGGTATATCTCCAATAGCTAGCTGGGTTGAAGAAGTAGAAAGACGCCCTACAGTTGCAACATGGGGTGCTGGAGATACATACACACTGCTGAACTTCAATTTGAACGTATACAATTCAGGGTGAAGAAAGAAGGATTTCCCACATTCACATCTCCCCATACAAATAATTACTCCAATCTGCATCCCAGTTCTTAGGAGCTGCATGGGCCCCCTTATCCAAACAGAAAGCTGTGGAGCCCATGGAGCGTCAAAGACCACGGGAAGTATTCAATCCTGTTATGACATGCTCACCTCGATGAAAAAACAAAGCCTATATTCCCCCCTGACCTGCTTTTTGTGTCAAACGGATACAGAATACACACAAGGACACCAGATGATGCACCAGCTGCCATGCAGAAGGGGCAGTGGAGCAAAAAAGAAAGCTGGTGGCAATGTGCAAACGTTGATGAAGCAAGGATCAAGCCCAGCAAAGGCATCAGTAACACCTTTCTCGGCATGTGCTGCACCAGATACATGATTCTCATCAAAAAGTGGAAAAAGGGCTCTTTGCTATCACCTAGTTTGCTCCTCGCCCTCTGACTTCATACCGGATACCCATCGGATTTTTCCTGCTTAAAACCACATGTTTCAAAGATGAACACACAAATCTATCTTGAGCATTTGTTCTGCATTCAAAAGAAAGACAGCCCTATTGGCATATAAGGCCATCCTGCGTTTTAATCTCCATGCAACATCTGCGCCAAAAAACTGCACTGCAAGGATGCAAATTACATCCTCGGTGAGGATATGCAGAGAAAAGTCAAATATTCTAAAAGTGATACATCCACCATATTTTACTTCCAATTGAACTTCATATTTTTTTTCATAAGGATTTGGCTGTTGGCTTAGTATGTTGTCATATAAGGGAGGTAGAGTGGAATAGATTCATTTGCACTAATGATGACACTCCAGGCGTGTTAGCTTTATTTGGTGCACATTTCAAAGATTTGGCAGAAATGCAGATACTGATTCAATTCTGTTTTTTATGCAGTGGCTTTGGCGGGGTGGTATTCTGATGGTAAGGAAGAAACAAATCACCCAAAAGAATATTTAAAAAAAATAGATTGAAATCATGATGACCACCTGCTCTCATCTTTGTTAGATGGGGATCGAAGAAATATCTAGAGTCATAATGAGGTCGACCAAAATAGGACAGTCACTGTAAAAAATCACGTCAGCTATTTAAGTCTGATGAGGTAAAGCAAAGCAAAGTGAATTAATTTATATAGCTCATTTCATAAAAAAGATAACTCAATGTGCTTGACACGATTAAAAGAAACATATGTAAACAATGTACAATGCAAGAAATATCAATAAAAGTGGAAATGCTGTGAAAACCATGAGAAAAGAAAAGTTTTTAACCTGGATTTAAAAACATTCACACTTGGGGCTGACGTCACCCTTGTTGGTAACTTATTCCATTTGCGTCCAGCAAAACAGCCAAATGCTGCTTCATGTTTGCCTTGGGCTCTGCACTCCATTATTTGACCTGAGTCTGTCGATCTCAGAGGTCAACTGATTTGGTATTCCGTAAGCATTTTTTTTTATGTATTCAGGACCTAGACCATTTAGTGATTTATAGACCAGTAGCAGAACTTTAAAATTGATTCTAAATCCAACTGGAAGCTGGTGCAAGGACTTTAGAATTGGAGTGATATGCTCTGACCTCTTTTTTCTGGTCAGAACCTGAGCTGCAGCATTCTGAATGAGCTGCGGCAGTTTAATCTCTTTTTGGAGAATCATGTCAAAAGACCATTACTGTAGTCTACTTGAGATAAAAGCATGGATAACCTTCTCCTGGTCTGCTTGTCACATAAAAACCTTCTCTCTAGATATGTTCTTCAGATGGTAAAATGCAGTTTTTGTGATTGATTTGATACAATGGTTTCGGACTTTGTCTTTGTTTTTTAAAGCTAGTGAATCATATATATATATATATATATATATATATATATATATATATATATATATATATATATATAAATTTATCGGATACATGTATGATGGCAGCAGAACAATGGTGAGGTGTGTCTTAGGTGTGACAGAAGAATTTAATGTGGAGGTGGGACTGCATCACGGATCAGCTCTGAGCCCCTTCTTGTTTGCAGAGGTAATGGATAGGTTGACAGATGAGGTTAGACTGGAATCCCCTTCGACACCCTTCGACCATGATGTTCGCAGATGATATTGTGATATGCAGTGAAAGCAGGGCGCATGCAGAGGAACAATTAGAAAGATGGAGACATGCACCGGAAAGGAGAGGAATGAAAATTAGCCGAAGTAAAACAGAATATATGTGCGTGAATGAGAAAGGTGGAGGGGGAAGAGTGAGGCTACAGGGAGAAGAGATAGCGAGGGTGGAGGACTTCAAATATTTAGGGTCAACAATCCAAAGCAATGGTGAGTGTGATAAGGAAGTGAAGAAACGGGTCCAAGCAGCTTGGAACAGCTGGCGGAAGGTGTCTGGTGTGTTATGTGACAGAAGAGTCTCTGCTAGGACGAAGGGCAAAGTTTACAAAACAGTGGTGAGGCGGGCCATGATGTACGGATTAGAGACGGTGGCACTGAAGAAACAACAATAAGCAGAACTGGAGGTAGCAGAAATTAAGATGTTGAGGTTCTTGCTCAGAGTGAGCAGGTTGGATAGGATTAGAAATTAGCTCATTAGAGGGACAGCAAAAGTTGGATGTTTTGGAGACTCATGAGAGCAGACTTCGATGGTTTGGACATGTTCAGAGGCGAGAGAGTGAGTATATTGGTGGAAGGGTGCTGAAGATGGATCTGCCATGCAAAAGAGCGAGAGGAAGACCAAAGAGAAGGTTTATGGATGTGGTGAGGGAAGACATGAGGGCAGTTGGGGCTAGAGAGGAAGATGCAGAAGATAGGCTAAGATGGCAATAGATGACACGGTGTGGCGACCCCTAACGTGACAAGCTGAAAGGAAAAGAAGAAGAAGATATAAATTTATTGGATATTTTAAACTTTTTTTTTGACAAATAAAAACCTGAAAAGTGGGGCATGCAATATTCTTCAGCCCCTTGCTATAATACTTTGTAGTGCCACCTTTGGCTGCAATTACAGCTGCAAGTCGCATGGGGTATGTCTATCAGTTTTGACATCGAGAGACTGAAGTTCTTACCCATTCTTCACTTAACAGCTCGAGCTCATTGAAGTTGACTGGAGAGCGTTTGTGGATAGCAGTCTTCAGCTTTGCCCACAGATTCTCAATTGGATGGTCATGGTCCTGCTGGTCCCAGCCTTGGCAGTGCAAAACTCCTGCACACCTGCGCCTCATCAGGGATAATTAACCCCAGTATATATAGGACCCAGCGGAGGGTCTGGCTTTGCCATGCTTCATTCCCGCACTTCCTTGTTCCGGATCCTGAACCCCTGTGTACCGACCTCCACCTGTCCTCCAACCAACCCTGTAAGCTTGACGCTCTTGATACTGCTGCTCGCTCTGACTGACTCTCTGGCTTACGACCTTGGAACGAATAAAGATATCCCTTTAACTGCCTCCCTGTCTACCGAGTCGTGCATTTGGGTCCGCCCTAGCGTTCTGGTTATGACAGGTCTGGACTTTGACTTCACTATTCTAACACCTGGATAAGTGTATTTGTGAACCATTCCATTGTAGATTTGGCTTGAAGTTTTGGATCATTGTCCTGTTGGAAGATAAATATCTGTTTCAGTCTCAGGTCTTTTGCAGACTCCAACAGGTTTTCTTCCAGAATGGTCCTGTATTTGGCTCCTTTCATCTTCCCCTGAATTTTAACCATCCTCCCTGTCCCTGCTGAAGAGAAACAGAAACCATGAAAACCAGAAAAACCATGAGGCTGCCACCACCATATTTGACAGGGGGGGTGGTGTTTTCAGGGTGATGAGAAGTGTTGCTTTTACACCAAACATATCATTTTGCATTGTGTCCAAAAAGTTCGACTTTGGTTTCATCTGACCAGAGCACCTTCTTCCAGATGTTTGGTGTGTTTCCCAGGTTGCTTGTGGCAAACAAGACTTTTTATGGATATCTTTGAGAAATGGCTTTCTTCTTGCCACTCTTCCATAAAGACCAGATTTGTGTAGTGTACAAATGATTGTTGTCCTGTGGACAGACTCTCCCACCTCACCTGTAGAAATCTGCAGTTCATCCAGAGTGATCATGGGCCTCTTGGCTGCATCTCTAATCAGTCTACTCCTTGCTCGAGGTGAAAGTTTAGAGGGACAGCCAGGTCTTGGTAGATTTGCAGTGGTCTGATACTCCTTCCATTTCAATATGATTGCTCTCTGCACTTTAAACAGAACCCTGAGACCGTCACAGAGCAGGTGCATTTATACGGAGATTTAATTACACACAGGTGGATTCTATTCATCATCATCAGTTAACATTGGATCATTCAAAGATCCTCACTGAACTTCTGGAGTGAGTTTGATGCACTGAAAGTAAACTTTTCAGTTTTGTATTTGTTAAAAAAGTACAAAATCTCCAATAAATTTTGTTCCACTTCACGATTGTGTCCCGCTTTCCCACTTGTTGATTCTTGACAGAAAATAAAAATGTTAAATCTTTGTTTGAAGCCTGAAATGTGGCGAAAGGTTGAAAGTTCAAGGGGACTGAATACTTTCACAACTCAGCGTATAATACAAATACAGGAGCCGCCTGTGTGGAGTTCACCTGTTCTCGATGGGTTTTCTCATTCCAAAAACATGCATTCATTAGAGACTCTAAATTGTCCTCAGGTGTGATTGTGAGGGTGACTGTTGTCTGCCTCTTTGGGCCCTGCGATTGGCTGGTAACCAGTTCAGGGTTTGGCCACTGGGTCATTGTTCCACAGCAGCATATGCACAACGAATGGGTTGGTTGACTTTAGGTTTCAGCAGTTGTATCAGATCAATGACAAAAACACTCTTCTGCGATCTGAAGCGGTTAGCGGTTCAAATTGTACTTTTATCATTTTTATATATTTTCCACTGTTTTCATTTTAAATATTAATTTCTTTGTTTTTACAGTGAAGAAAATGAGTATTTGAATACCCTGCTATATTGCAAGTTCTCCCACTTAGAAATCATGGAGGGGTCTGAAATTTTCATCGTAGGTGCATGTCCACTGTGAGAAACATAATTTAAAAAGAAAAATCCAGAAATCACAATGTAAGATTTTTTAAAGATTTATTTGTGTGATACAGCTGCAAATAAGTACTTGAACACCTGCCTATCAGCTAGAATACTGACCTTCAAAGACCTGTTAGTCCGCCTTTAATAGTGCATCTCCACTCCATGTATTATCCTGAGTCAGATGCACCTGTGTGAGGTCGTTGCCTGCATAAAGACACCTGTCTACCCAATACAATCAGTAAGACTCAAACTTGTAACATGGCCACGACCAAAGAGCTGTCCAAAGACACCAGAGACAAAATTGTACCGTGTTTGGAGGAAGATGAATGATGAGTTCCATCCCAAGGACAACATCCCTACTGTGAAGAATGGGGGTGGTACCATCATGCTTTGGGGGTGTTTTTCTTCACATGGGACAGGACGACTGCACTGTACTCAGGAGTGGATGAGGAGTGCCTATTTAGAATCACTGCTAAAACATTTGCAGAGCGATACATACAATAAATTAGATAGCTTGCATAGACTTACAAAAAGATACATTTCAAAGATAACCACAGGAGTCTAGTCATGTGAATTCTGCAAACACTGCCATTCTGGGTACCAGTCCAGATTAAAATAACGCCAGGACTTCAATTATTTGACCCAAGGCCTTTTCCAACGACATATTGTGACAGCCAGCTATTCTCTCCGGCTGAGTATCAGGTATAACTTACTTTCTGCTTCTACTTTTGGAAGTGTTTAGAGCACAAGTCCCAAAGCAATCCACCTTTTGGAATGACGACACTTAGGAGTGATGGAAAAATGGCCCCCTTCTCCAAAAAAGCAGTTTCCCTGCAATCACACGAGCTTTACTGTACTGAGTTCATCCAAATAAGAGGGAAGGTTAGTTGTATTTGATGAATTCGAATAAGTAAAGGATTTTCTCCTTTCCATTCCTTGAAGGTAAGCAACGAAATAAGTTTGACTTGCCTTTAAATGGTGTAACCATCAACTACAAAATTTATATTGATAGCATATTGAGCTCGCTCAGTTATTAGTGTACTGCCTAATGCTTAACTCTGCAGTTTGTAGATGTGGACATCAGCGGGCTGTGCAATTTTTGCCCATTCATATTTTCTTCTCATGCATGTGTGTGTTTTATTTAGTATGGATGTATTTATGGGAAATAAGTCATCTCCCATCCATCCATCCATTTTCCGTTTATCCTCACGAGGGTCACGTGAGTGCTGGAGTCAATCCCAGCTGTCTTCAGGCATGAGGCCGGGTACTCCCTGAACTGGCTTGCCACCCAATCACAGGGCACATCGAGACAAACAGTCTCAATTACAATCACACCTAGGGGCGATTAAGAGTGTCCAATTAATGTTGCATGTTTTTGGGATGTGGGAGAAAACCGGAGTGGCCGGAGGAAACTAATGCAAGCACATGGAGAACATGCAAACTCCACACAAAAAAAAAAATAAGGTAGTTTCCCGTTTTTTGTTTTTCCACTTAAAAAGGAATAATAACTGGGGGTAAAATACTCGGGCCATCAGCAGCTCCAAATAAAATGTGTCAAAATGTGAGTTGAGATATCATGTTCAAAAGAGCTCAACCATATGTTTCTTTTTTTTCCATCTTCCAAGCAGATTCCCTTCATTTCTCACAATGACCCTTACTGCAATCAAAACCTCAGTGATTGATTAAATCACTCCCCTGCTTACCTGCAAAATAAAAAATACAACAAATATGTTGCTGGCCAGTGCTATAGTGGATGACTAGTTAGCACATTTGCCTCAGTTCTGATCCCTGTGTTTTTTATCCTGGGCTCACCTCTGTGGAGTTTGGATGTTCTCCACATGCCTGCGTGGGTTTTATCCAGGCACTCCAGTTTCTTCCCAAATCCCGAAAACAGGCATCATAGGTTAATTGAAAACAAAACAATACTTAAAGATGTGAATGTAAATGTGGCTGGTTGTTTATATGTGCCCTACGATTGACTGTTGACCAGTTCAGGATGTACCCCGCCTCCTGCCCGAAGATGTCTGGGATAGGTCCCACGACCCCCACGACTCTTGTGAGAATATGGGGTAAAGAAAATAGATAGATGGATGTTGCTGGACATTAAAGCATGAGCTCATGTTTGACCAATGGAAAGCGACCATCATTATGGGTGCAACAGATGCCACATACTTTAATTCATTTCCAATATTTAGCCTCATTATCATCGATTGATGGTACGGGAACTACCTTGAATATAATCGTCCCCACCATTACAGCATGCTTTTGACATTCAGACCTGTGAAATATTTCCAAACATATTTCCATCGAAGCAGGGTGTGTTTGTTGACAAACAGCAGGGAGATATTCATTTTATTCCCCAGTATGCTAGTCTGCAAGGCAGTTTGGAAAGATATATTGCCATTTGTTTGAACTGACAACTCCCTGACTGGCCTCAATGCCGCATTTAAATTGGGTCAGATAACATCTGATGGTTCAAATCCAGCAGGTTAATCATTCCACATTCTAGTCCTCGCACTGTCCCCAAAGCACTGATGAGGCCAAATATTGCTCATCTTTCCTAACTCTTCGGTCTGTGATTTTTTCCACTTAAAATGCAATGAAGAATAATTACAGGGCTGGAAGATGACCTTCTGTCTGTGTCTCAAAACAGGGCTTGAACATCATGCCATCATGTTATATTATATTCATAAGTCATTGGTCCAAGGAAAGTAAAATGTATTTACCACATTTGGAGTGTTACTTTTATTGACTCGATAGTCATGTGTTCTACATATCATCCCATAATGATATAATTTTTCTGCGTAAACATATTAAATATAATTTACAGCCTGAGCTACACTTTGTTCTTGCCCCTTTGGCAGCAGTTATAGCCTCAAGTCTTTTTGACTATGTCACCACAACCTTGGCACATGAATCTCTTGACAGTTGTCTCATTCTTCTTAGCAGTACCTCTCAAGTGCCATCAGATTGGATGGGGAACATCGGTACACAGTAATTTTCAGATATGTTCATTTGGATTCAATATTAGCTTCTGGCTGGGCCCCTCGAGGACATTCAGAGAGTTGTTCTGAAACTTGGCTTTATGCTTAGGGTAACTGTTCTGTGAAAAGATGAAGTGTTGTCCCGGTTGGAGATCATCAGTGCACTGGAACATTTTTTCTTCCCGGATGTCTCTGTACATAGCTGCACTCATCTTCCCATAAATTCTGATAGTCCTCCAGTTCCTGCCTCTGAAAAATATCCTTATGACATGATGCTGCTAACACACGATTGCAGGGATGGCATTGGCCAGGATATAGCGCCAAACTGTTTAGACTTTGTATCACCAGATCAGATAATTTTGTCCGAGTTTGTTGGGCAAACCCTTGACTGCCATGTTCCTTTTACTAATGACTGTCTTCCATCTAGCCAGTCTACCACAGAGGCCTGATTTGTGAATTGTCCTTCTGGAATGCTCTTCTATTTGCACAGAGGAAAACTGGATCTCTGACTGTGAGCATCAGGTTCTTGGTCACCTCCCTGACAAAAGCCCAATTCCCCCACTCTAGGAAGATTATGAGTGATTCCTAACGTCTTTATTTGAGGATGATGGAGGCTACTGTGCTCAATGGGACCTTCAATACAAGAGAAAAATATGTCACATTTCAAATGGAAATTAGCCTACAGAAAATCAAACCTGCAATGATGCTCAGAGATAATTACTTTTTAGTGAACTAGTGTAGTGGTTCTCACCTATTTTTTTCAACCCTTGGGTGGTGTTCTTGCTGGTGGTGGTCTGTGTCTGTGTGGGGTGCTGCAATCTGTTAGAATCAGCATTATTTAAATTACATGATGGCCTTGGTCAGAAGCATGGAGGGAGGTTTCTGATTTCTGACTGATGACTCGCATGTCATTTTGTCATCCCCTGAACTCAGGTCTGAAGAAGTCAGCAGCCTTACCCACTAATGAGTGCTATCTGGTGCCCAGATGCTGCTGCATATGTGACAGTTCCATAATATGGTTTCATTGTACCTTTCTGCATAAGAAACAGATACAGCTAACGGTTGATGTAAATACAAACATGTATTCTTCTTTATAAAGTCTCTTTTTGATGCCTGTTTTTTGCTTGTTTATGCTCTCTATACCCAACAAAATGGATGACCTTCATCTCCCCATAAAAAACAGTAAAGACTATGCTCATTCTGCCACCCTCTGCTTCATGGAGACTTGGTTTTGTGAATGCATCCCTGACAGTCCCATAGTGCTGTCCGGCTTCCAACTATGGCGAGCAGATTGTGTCACTGAGGTATCGGGAAAAACAAAAGGTGGTGCTTCAGTATGCTTCAATATCAATGAAAAATTGTGTATTTATGTCACAGACCTCAATAGACACTGCAGCCTGGACTTGATAACGATACCTCAGTCATTGTCCTCATCAAAGACGGACGGTGACAAGTCTTTGTACTGACAGGAAGTGGAGGTTTCAGCCTGGAGATGAACATGCTCATGACTGTAGAGTTGATTGTGCTCTTCACTGCGACCCTGCAAGCTGTCCAACTCAAAAGTGGATGTACTTCCTGCAGCTTCTGAGGAAGCACAGCCTGCCACAGGCACTGTTGAGGCAGTTTTAAACAGTCGTCATTGCATCAGTTCTGTGTTCAATCCTCACAGTCATTTTGTTGGACAACAATCAACAGTCAAGGCAGCAGTATCAGAAGTGGCAGGCTTACCAGGATGGTCAGGGAACAGGCGAGGGTCGTTACACGGTAGGTCAGGTATACGGGAGTGCGGGAATCAGGCATGGGAATCAACGATCTGGCGGAGGACTAGTTGTCCCCCGTGTCCTACAAATACTGGGTGTAATCAGCTGAAACAGGGTGCAGGTGTGTGTCAACTAACTGGCTGACCACACCCAGCCTGGGGAGAATGCCAGGAGCGTCGAAGCCCGGTCTCTAATTCCTGATTTACCCTCTCTGTTTGGCCGTTAGACTCCGGATGATGGCCCGAAGTTAGACTGGCCGAAGCGCCAATGAGGGTGCAGAATTCCTTCCAGAACCGGGTACTGAATTGCGGACATCTGTCTGAGACGACGTCCCGGGGGAACCCGTGGTAGCGGATGACCTTGTCCAACACCAGCTGGGCTGTCTGCTTGGCTGACGGGATCTTCGGCACGGAGTCAACCATCTTGGAGAATCGGCCCACCACAGACAGCATAACTGTGTTACCCTGAGAGGGCGGCAAGCCGGCAACCAAGTCCAAAGCGATTTGTGACCACGGGCGGAAAGCGATGGAGAGAGGTCGCAACTCACCCACGGGTCGTAAATGGGACGTCTTATTAGCCGCACACACCGGGCAGGCATTGACGAATTCCTTCACGTCATTGCTGAGGTTGGGCCACCAGAATCTCAGTTCGACCACTGAACGCGTTTTTGCCATACCCGGGTGGCAGACTGTTTTGTTGGTATGTGCCCAGTTGACGACGTCTCCCTGCAGAGATGGAACGACGAAAAGGCGGTCCGACTGACAATCCGCGCGTGGTGGCGTCTCTCCCAGGGCCTCCTTCACCCGCGACTCGACCACCCAGGTGAAGCCGGACATGAAGCACGCCTCTGGCAGATAGGAGCGGATTCCGTGCGCTCCCCCCCCCCCCCGTGGATCCGTGAGAGTGCGTCCGGCTTGCCGTTCTTGGAGCCTGGGCAGAAGGACAGAGTAAAGTGGAAGCGGGTGAAGAAAAGGGGCCCACCTGGCCTGGCGGGCGTTCAACCGCTTCGCGGTCTTCAGGTACTCTAGGTTCTTGTGGTCAGTAAAGACCATGAACGGCGCTTGCGAGCCCTCCAGCCAGTGCTGCCATTCCTCCAACGCAGTCTTGACCGCTAGCAGTTCTCGATCTCCTACATCGTAGTTCCTCTCTGCCGGGGTCAGCTTCCTAGACAGGAATGGGTACGGGTGGATCCTTCCGTCCTTGGGACTCCTCTGAGACAAGATGGCTCCGATTACCGAATTAGATGCGTCAACCTCCACCATAAACTGATGATCTGGGTCCGGAACAATGAGGATGGGCGCGGCGGTGAAACTTGCCTTAAGCCTGTTGAAGGCCTCCTGGCAGGTCCTGGACCACTCGAAGACATTGTGTGGTGAGCCCATGCAGAGGAGTGGCCACAGAGCTGAAGTTCCTTACGAACTTCCTGTAGAAATTAGCGAATCCTAAGAACCTCTGTACGTCCTTCCTGCTGGCGGGGGCAGGCCACCGCAGTACCGCATCGACCTTCTCGGGGTCCATACGTATCTCCCCCTCTGCCAGGACAAAACCCAGGAAGGACACGGATGGTCGGTGGAACTCACACTTGTCCATATTTACGAACAGCTGGTGCTGCAACAGACGCCGGAGCATCTCTCTGACCTGTTGGATGTGAGAGGTCAGGTCTGCTGAAAAAACAAGAATGTCATCAAGGTATACAAATACAGTTTTATTCAGGAACTCCCGAAGCACGTCATTAATTTTTGGAAGACGGTCGGGGCATTGGTCAGGCCGAAGGGCATCACGAGATACTCGTAATGCCCCATAGGAGTGTTGAAAGCCGTCTTCCATTCGTCGCCCTCCCAGATCCGCACCAGATGGTACGCGCTGTGCAAGTCCAGTTTGGTGAAGATCCGGGCTCCTTGGAGGATTAAGGGCAAGGGGTACCTGTTCTTGACCGTGATGTCATTCAATTCTCGGTAGTCGATGCAGGGTCACAAAGTGGAATCCTTCTTTTTAACAAAAAAAAAAAAAAAAAAAACCACGCACCGGCTGGTGAGGACGACGGGCGAATGAGTCCGGTTGCCAGGGACTTCTCGACGTACTCCCTCATTGCCTGGTGCTCCGGTCCTGTCAAAGAAAACAGTATCCCTCTGGGAGGTGAGCTACCCGGGAGGAGTTCGATAGCACAGTCATAAGGCCGATGCGGCGGCAGAGATTTTGCCTTGGACTCAGAAAAAAACTCCTTTAAATCATGGTAACAAGAGGGCACTGTGGCTAATTCGGAGGTGGTACTCAGTGCACCAACTTGAATCCCTCCATCCTCAGCAGCGAGAGACTGCTTGTGACAGTCCTCACCCCATGCCATTATCCGACCCGTGACCCAGTCAATGTCGGGGTTGTGTCTCTTAAGCCACGGGCTCCCCAGGATTATATCACTGCTTGCTAGAGTTAAAAACGTGGAAACTAATGCGCTCAATGTGCGTGTCCGGAAAGTCCATACGTAAGGTTTGTGTGCGGTGTGTAACCCGGCAGAGGAACTTGCCGTTGGCGGCGTAAGCAATACCAAGACACTGTGTGGGGAAGGTTGCCACACGGAACGCTTCGACCACACGGGGATTAATAAGGTTAGCGTCTGAACCGGAGTCAATGAACGTGGTCACTAAGCACGAGTGAGGGTCCGTTCCTACGGTGAGGTGCAAAAGCAACTGCCCTGACTCAGCGACAGTATACCGCACACTCACCGGGGTAGAGATCTTAAGGTCGGAGCCCTGCGGCCAAACCGGGCTGCGGGCGATTAAGTGTCCAAGACGACCGCAGTAGAAACAACGCCCTTCTCGTCGCCAGCGTAAGCGCTCCTCCGCTGAGCTGCCGAGCTCCTCCACTTGCATGGGTTCTGAAGTAGAAAGAAGCGTGGGCGGCCGGGAAGATCCACGGCAATGAGGAGACCATGGATCTGTGGGGAAAGTCCCTGGTAGAAGGCGTCATGGAGAGCCTCCTCGTTCCACCGGCTCTCGGCGGCCCGGATCTGGAATTCGATAGCGTAGTCTGACACGCGGCGATGGCCTTGGAGAATTGTCATGAAAGAGGCCGCCGCCTTGCGTTCTGGAGCCGCGTACTGGAATATTTGGGTGAGCGCGCAGACGAACGTCGTCCATGAATGGCAGACCTCGGAGTTGCGAATCCACTCTGCAGTAGCCCACGCCTCCGCCCTCCCAGTCATGTGGGAAATGACGAAGGCGATCCGGGAGCGGTCCATGGGGAAAGCGGATGCCTGCAGTTCAAAATGGAGGTCGCACTGTGCAAGGAAGGGCTTGACGTTGCCTGAGTCGCCTGAGAAACGTTCCGGTCGGGAGAGCGGAGTTATGCCGGCACGGGAGGGCTCTGTGACAGGCGAAACGGGTAGACTCGAAGCGACAGGTGAATGACCATCGTCGGCATAGCAGCCACACTAGCTTGGGATGCTAGCCACGGCTCCAGCCGGGCACAGATCTCATGGAGGCAGGTGACAACTTCAGATGAAGCCCCACTGAGGTGTGGTTGAGAGATGGTGGTTGCTGAGACTGGTGCTGGTCGGGCCCCGCTGAGGCTTTGTAGAGATGAGGTGGCTGCTGCTCTTCGAGCACCACGAGGCATGATCGACAGGCGGTGGCTGCTGCTGATGCTGGTCGAGCACCACCGAGGCATGGTTGAGTGTCGGCGGCTGGTGATGCTGCTGGTTGAGCATGGTCGAGAGGCGGCTGCTGCTGGTCACGAGAACCGCAACCAGCGAGGCCAAATTATTCATTGTGGAACTCCACCACTCCGACTGATCCTTGAAACTGATGTGGAAGGCAGCAAATTCTTCAACTTGCTGCACCTGATGGGAAGAACATTCGTCATCTCACTGGGGTTGTCCTTGTATGTCAAGTTCATTCTGTCACGAGCAGGGGGCAAGGGGTAGGACCCAAATGTAGGACTCCAAGGCAGGGACATGACTTTCAAGGGTAGTTTAATTCTGGCAGAAGGCATACACAGGTAAGCAGTCGAAAAAGGAAGAAGCACTAAAAACATGTGTGAAAAAGGCAAAGTCCAAAAATCCTGGAACGAAGTCCAATAACTACAAGGCAAAACTTGGAACATGAACAAAACAAAACTTGACTATAGTGGCACAGGAATGCTGTGATGAAGGAAATAATACACTCATATACTCACACAAAATTATGATCAGTCTCAAACACAACCAACTGGCAAAACTGACAAAACAAATGTTACGTGTGAATTTAGACTAACGTTCCCTTTTTACAAACCAGCAAAATGCAGCAAGGCAGTTGTATTGCCGTTAAAACAATTTAATCTCACACATATCAACACAACACTAACACGATAAAATAGCTAACACAAAATAGAAGTTAAAAAACAGAGTAGGTGAGCCAAAACGGCAAATAGCCACCAACGTTGAATGAATGTTCCCCAAATAGACAAATGTTCCTTCCAGTGTGTCCAAAAACCAAAGGCACCAGGCGTCCGTGTAGTTAGTTCCAAGCAGCATAGTTTCCCAGAGCAGCGGTGAGGTCGTAAGAAGCCTCGTTGTCCGTCTTTCTCGTCCTTATATAGGTACTCCTCAAAACATTTCAGACTTCTGCGTCACAAAGGATTCGCTTCACAATGACCCAAGAGCATGAAAGGAAACCGCGTCACAAAGATCCGTGTCATAAGGACTTGAAAGCATAAACGGAAAATAAAGACGACAAAGAATAAAAATAAACACACACACAACACACTTATGCATGGCCTAGTTAGCATCAACGAGGCGCAGGTGAGGACCTGCTCCAGTGGCCTGCCGATGCCCCTGACAATGTGGAAACAAACAAACAAGCAAGTCAAGTTGAGTCGCTACTAAATTTCAATCAACTCGAGTCAAATCATTGGTAGAAGCAGGTCACAAGTCAAGTCATACAATTTTGCTGCATATGCAACATATACCAGAGTAGTAATAAAATATAAAACAGCAAAAAAAAGTATGCAGAAGTTAAATGAACAACAAATGAGATTATGAGGAATTTAATTTATTGCACTGAAGTGTTTAAAACTCAATTTAAGTCAACTTTTCTGAACAATGCTATGGTGAATATGACAACATTATAACTCATAGAGTTCTGAACACAACACCATCAAACAAAAGCCACACATAATGAATATTTTCACAACTTTTTCATGTTTGATGTGACCTATATTCACAGCTCATTTAAAAAAAAATAGAGAAGTTGAGATAAACACAGAATGTAGTTGCTTCTGTGTGCACACATTCTCATTACTAGGCATATGGCTATTAAAAACTAAATGTAATCTAGTTTTGCAGGAGTGACTCCAGACAATTCATAATTATTATTAGCTCAATATTTACGTTTCATATATTGTTGTCTCAATTTTAAAAAGAGAGCGATGACAGCTTTATCACCGACATACCAGATGGCATTTTAATTTAACTTCTATAAAACTATCGATCTATCCATTTTCTTTGCCGCTTATCCTCACAAGGGTCACGGGAGTGCTGGAGCTATGCCAGCTGTCATCGTCCCTGAACTGGTTGCCAGCCAATCGCAGGGCACATTGAGACAAACAGCCGCACTCACAATCACACCTAGGGGCAATTTAGAGTTTCCAATTAATGTATCATGTTTTTGGAATGTGGGAGGAAACCAGAGTGCCTGGAGAAAACCCACGCAGGCATGGAGAGAACATGCAAACTCCACGCGGGCAGGTCCGGGATTTAACCTGGGTCCTCAGAACTGTGAGGCCAATGCTTTCCAGCTGCGCCCCGCCCCTCAAAAAAAAAAGAAAAAAAATTCTATATGTACATATTCACGTGGCGACTCACAAACTGTACTGTCGCCCTACTTACTATTGATGGAATGCCTTTTTGTCAAGTTTTTTTTAAATCACTGTGATCTTAATGCAAAGTGATTCCATAAAGCAGACTTATACTGCACTGCATCTGATATCTTCTAGTATTTCGTCATGCTCACAAAAATGTACACTTTTTTGCTCCACAATTGACCGCTACTAATACAGATTCACTGCATCTCCATTCAGTGGTTGATGTTATGTTTAAGGTGCGAGAGAGCGTGAACAGTATTTTGAGTGGTTATGAGTCAAAATGAAAACTTCAAACAATTATTATAAACCTTCATACCCCTAGATATGTTACTTAGCTGTACTAAAGCATGCACAATCACACCTTTTTTATTTTTAATTTTTCGAATCAGCTGATGAAACTTAACATTTGACCAGCTAGTTAACTGGTAAATTAGCTTGTTCGATATAATTATTCTTGTGTCCAATTTTTGGGACATCATGATTATCACGGTTTATATCCTTCAGAATATCAAAATATTTAAGTGTTTTAATCTGAAGTCATAATTTGGTATCAGGAGAGGCTAACTCATCGGTCAAAGTTAGCACGGAGTTATTTCCATTTCCTTCCTGACCCAACATGGCTGCCTCAAGTACACATGGAACGTTTTCCAAGAGAAGAAAGGGAGAAAGGTCAGTATGCAACCAAGTTTGTCTTCAAAATGCTAATCCATCAGTACTATTAGTGCGTAAGTGTCGTTCAAGAATAAGAATTAATTAGTAAACATATCTCTCGTATGTACCAATTCACAGAACTGATAATATAGCCGTCCCTGTTTTGGGACCCTGCCCGCGAGAGGGTACATCTGTTTTCCCCTTTGTTGTATGCGTTAAACGAAAAAGAAGTATTTCCTTGATTGTGGCCTGTTAGGAGACGTTTATCTCAATAAGACAAACAAATTGCCACTCTGCCCATGAATGGGTTAATGCACGAGTTGTAAGACATGCTGGTTGCTATCCTCTTATTGCAGACATCAACAACAACATAATGTTTGGATCCAAATTTCATTAACTCAGGAGCTCCTTCCATCGTTGTTCATGCAGGTTGCTTGCATAATTACACTGGCAAGGCTGTGTTGCCAGGTTGGAGTTATCGACCATGCCAAAATGTTTCTTTCTTTCTTTCTTTAAAAAAAAAGCAAACTCTCATTTAAAATGCAGATTTCCACTTTTAAATGAGATGACTTATCAAGTCATTCAGTTGAAGTCAATGTCAAGTCAGGTCTCTTGGCTATCAAATCTAAAGTCAAGTTAAGTCTGAGTATTAGGCAAGGAAGTTGCATGTCATAAAACTGGCAACTTGAGTCAACTCGAGTCAAGTCATTGGACTCAAATCTCTCCATCTCTGGTAAGGCCTAAAGACCTGGGCATGTGTATCACGTGCTAAAGATGTGACTGTTGCTGTTCTGCTTGTCACTTGCTAGCTGACCTCAATAAACAATTGATTAAGAATACTGAAACTATTAAAGTGAATACTAAATTCTGGCAAGAGGGTAAATTCTTGAGAATGTTGGAGATAAAAACAAGCTTTGTTTAGCAGACGACCACAGTGTTTATGCCAGTGTCCATACAACACACTTACTGTTTGGCTACTGAAACATGGCACCAAAAGCGCAAAAAGAATGCTGTAATGACATGTTTCAAAATACTGTGTGTAGTAATATTCACCATACAGCATGTCTGACTCAACCTGAAATATAAAGCTTAAACACAGTTGCAGGAAAACATGTCTGTTTTCAGACTGTAAGGCTTGATGTCAGCAACAGAGGCGGAATAAAGGAGAACAAAGAGTACCGTTGATTAGATACTATACTAGGAGAGAGATGAAACTGTTTTTGGAAGGGATGTTGATGGGATCCTGGCACTGAGATGATGGAGAGTGTCCTCAAAAGCGGCATGATCACAAAAAGTTTCACTGTGGTTCTTTAATTGTGCGCTGGCACCACTTCAGTTGGACTGTTATCGCCATAATGGACTCTGGGGAGAGGACAGACACAGCTGAGCACACAATGAAGCGCTCATGAATGAATATGCGAAAAGTGAACCCATGCGCGCACACGCACGCATGCGAAACAGGATGTAAGGAGAAAAGAACGTAAACTGTTATGTTTTACCCACGTTAAACCACCCTCACAAGTTATGCTGGACTCAAAATGTGTGAGAAAAATATAAACAATGCAAGAACATTTATGAATACATATGTTCGATTTGTGAATTCTGAATCATGCGTTATTTGTAAATAGGACTTTTAGTTTCCTGTTGAATGACTTCAGGCTGTTGGAATTCTAACAAGACATTTCCATTGACTCAGGCAAGAACAATTGATGTGACTCTATGACTGAAATTAAATTTTAATATACCCTTTTGCAAAATGGACAATTAATATGCGACAGTTTGATGCACACTGGCACGGATATTTGCCATCTTCAACTTCAAACTTCTAATACATGCTTACGTACTTCCAAGAGTGTTCAACTTAGTTTTTTGACTTGCTCTATCTCCCACTGGACCCAGCGTATAATACTTCAGCAATGAGAAAAACGACGAAATCCCAACAAGCAGCAAAATGAGGTCTGGAGCTTCTTGTTCTGAATTTACTTATGTTGAAAAGCAGCAATTCTCATTGTTGTTTATCTTAGCATTTGGCTGCAGCTTTGGTTCTCCAGTCCAAAAGATTTTCAGCAGCTGAAATCTGTTATGACGTGGGCAAAATGCTGTTCTGACACTAACAGCAAACCAAAATCCCCCAAGGCTGACTGGGAATTCAACAGGCATGACGCTGTTTTGAGCTGAATCTTCGTCACAGCGTTATTCAGTGTGACTCAGATCTCAATGATGAGAATGAATGATCCATGTTGTTAAACTGTATGTTGTAATCGTCATATCTGCAACAAAGACTTTATAGCATGTGCAGTGTCAGTGCAATCAGGTTTTGTTGTTCTAAGACTTGGCACAGATTTAAACTTGGCTCACTCGTCTTATTTCCATTCCTGCAATCTGTTTTCATTGAGGTTTTGTCTCCTACATGGAAAAAGAGCACTTTGTATGGCCAGAGTAGACTAATCTGTGTCAAATATGAATGAGGAACTAAGGTAATGCATTTTTGCTGGCACAGATGAAAGCAGTCACTGAATGAAGTTGTTTTGATTAGTACCACTTAAGAACCAATTCCTGTAATTATCCATTAAAGGCACATACAATTGTAGACACCAGACATTCTGGCTCATGTGCGCTCGGTCAGATCTAACCCTTAGTACATAAAAAGATGGGCCACATTGGAGGATCTATCTTGTTGGTCCACTCTCCTGTCAAATCAAAGGTCCTGTGGTGTGTCTATGGTCACATTATCTTATCAGGCTATTGTGTCTCTAATCTCCTTTGACCAATCCCATCTGCTCTACCTCTCTGTTGGTATTTCGGCTTCGGGGGAAGCCGGGAAGGGTCTTTCATTCTCAGAAACATACAATTGAGCAACGCAAGTTTGGAACATATTATGGGAGTATAAGTGAAGAGTTTGTTTTCAAAACGCGACATAGGCATTTTTTTCAGATTTACGAAACTCGCGCCAAAATTATCCAGCTCCGAATGGTAGTTATCGGGATACTCTGATTTTTGTTGAAAGTGCGACATATCGTTCTATATCAGCCAAGGAAGATCGCGTTTTATTTCAAAATGCGACATATCGAAATCTTATTTAGAGCAAAATGTGACATAATTTCGTTCAATCAGCGTGTGCTGCTGAAGCAAGCAGCATCCAATCAGAATTCGTCTAGATGGAAGTTCCGGTATCTTCTACATCATCATCCAAAATGGCTGCGCCCACGTTTGAGAGAGATGCTCATGCCGAGTTTGATTTTATGTACGAGACACTGGAGAGAATGAAGCTGGGAAGGAAAAGAAACCCAGCGGAAACGGGGTCAGAAAAGAAGAAGCGCTTGCTATGATAGTAGACCGTATTTTTTCTCTTTGTGAAGTTGACCCATTGTTTCCTTTTTCATCACATTTGGATTTTTTTTTACATTAATTCTATTTTTAATAGAATCTACTGATGTGTGAATCAGTAATGTTTCTTTTCTACTTATGAATTGAAAGAAAATAAAGACTTTTGATCTTTGTAGATTGTTTTTGTTTACACTGAAAAATATCCAGTACAGTCAGTAGCAAACCTTTTCATTGTTTTGCCATGTGATACATTTTACCATGTTTTTTTATTTGGATCCTTGGCATGCATTTTTGTCGATTTTATCTTTACAGTGTTTCTTGCTTTCAAGCTGGACTAAGTCTTGTATTTTGTTTATCAATGTTTAATAATATCGAATAAATGAATCAGTGATTGTGCTGGTTTACTTGCAGGCTGTCCCATTGTGAGGGTGCTTTTCCTATTTAATTTTAATTCTTTATGAAATTATTGCAATTTAATACTTCAGTTCTCATCCAAGTACCATTGTATCTGAATGTAATAAACATACTGTTTTGTCCATGATTGTGTAATGCTTGAATAGTAATTTTGTTGTTCAAAATATTTCACCAACGATCATTAATGAATGAATAAATTTTATAATTCTATGCAATCTTTTTTTTTGCCATTTTTTTTATAAGGAAAGTTATCGGCTATGACTTAAGAAAAGTTGACATTAAAAGGAAATCAACACCCTTGGAGTAGACTCAATTTCTGTCTATGAGCATAATGAATAGAGTTATTATTACT
The DNA here is from genome assembly GCF_019802595.1 of Syngnathoides biaculeatus. Classification (NCBI taxonomy): domain Eukaryota; kingdom Metazoa; phylum Chordata; class Actinopteri; order Syngnathiformes; family Syngnathidae; genus Syngnathoides; species Syngnathoides biaculeatus. The sequence continues at coordinate 38,000,059 of NC_084641.1, forward strand.
ACAGACTTATATCCTATTCTGCAGTGTTCTTTCCCCCGACAGCAACAGCTATAAATAAAATCAAAAGAAAGCAGACTCAATGAGTCAGATTTCAAACAGTGAATTTGTGAGTTTGAAACTGATTTCATTTTGGAGATGTGTGTATGAGATCGACAACCTATTTTTTTTCTGCTGGTATCCCTCGCAACACATATTAACCTTGGTGGACTGGTTTGAAGCAGTTTACTTTCTTAATGATCTCACATCAACTTATAAACAAAATTAATCAACTGAGTGACACAATGCCTGCAGATGTCGGATTGCAAAATCGCATACAGATACACAAAATTACAATGATGTAAACTCAGCCTTTCCAAGACCTCATACTGAACAAACAGTTTCTAAATAACTGAAAAACACCTTTTTAAAAGAAATTCCCATTTTTTCATCTCCTTTTTCAACATCTGACACTAGTGAGCTAATTGTGAAAATTGTGACTGGTGACTGACCCTTATTTCTGATACCTAACTCTCTAAATGTGGTGGTCATGGTCTCAAATATTATTTTAAAATGCTTGAAATGTTGAAAGGCAAATAGTTTTCATGATTGCCTATCAAAAGCAACTGATTTTTTTTTAAAAATCACAGCTGCTCCTGAAGGTTTAAGTCGAAATTTGGATATGTCTCACTTTGCCAGGAATAGAATGTTTGGATATGTCTCATTTTGGAGAAAAAATGAAATTTGTCATCAAAAAAACTATTAAAGCCAATATTTTTTGTAGTATGGGGTTTAGTTAGTTTTTAGCATCTCTTTCCATCCCCCAATAGTTACAAACATAAATTGAGTTTATTGTTTTCACTTCAATACCAAGCCCTTTTCTCAAAATGAAAAAAACGATATGTCTCATTTTGAAAACAAACTCTTCAAGTGCAGGAAAATGTATTTTTCAGTTTTTGGAAATTCATATTCTCCACAACAAAAATGGGTTTATTTTTATAGGATAATAACACATTTGGCTAATTGACTAATAAAATCAGACTAATATTGGGTATGTGAATCATGAGCTTTATTGCCCATACATCAGTGGGTCTCAAACCAAGGTGCCATACCACTCTAGTGTGCAGTAAGAGAACATCAGGGGTGTTCTGGGAAATTATCCATGCCAGCAGGAAGATATTGTGCATGGTAGACCAATGAAATTCTCTTCCTTTAGATGGCAGAATTTAGCATGAACCTGTGTATCCGCCTAAGCAATTCATGGCTTCTTGCAAGTATATAAGCTTTGTGTTCCATTGCAAAGGCCCCAAATGAGTAAGCTCATTTGTGAGTAAATTCAGATGAGATCAACATTGTTTCAGTAATTTTGCTTGATAGTGTGCTGTGAGATTTTTCCCTGTGTTAAATGGGTTCCTTGGTTAAAAAAAATGTTGGGAAAGATTGCTTCGAGGACCATGCGTGGCTAAATGAATTTGACCTGTTTGTGCTTCCCATTTGTGATGCAGAGCATTAAAAGTACTCTTCTGCCTTTGCTTATAACATCAGGGTGAGGATCGATAGTCACTTCGTGGCTGAGGTTTTCTCCAGCTGCCAAGATGAACACTACCAGTCCACCTTAAATGTTTTTTGCCTGTAGTACCTAATTTACGCCTAGTGGTGTCAGTGTCAAATTATAGAACGGATCTCTTCGCTGACCTCCTGAGCCAAGAGGAGTGTTTTGCTTCTAAGGTGGTTCAAGCGCTTTAATGGTCTGATCTTTTAACATGGAGTGGATGCCTATGAGCCTATAAGTGTGCTTGCGGTAGCTCTGTAAATGTCTTGATACTGTCCTCAATGTGATCATGAGCCTCTGTGACTGCCAGCAATGGTGCTGGCTGTGTCTTGGTGTGACGTGTGGAGGCTGACACAGGGAAAGCAGCTTAGCGCTCCTGGTCCCTGGAGGCGAGTGCCTGGGGGCCTCCCGGGCTGCCACCAACAGGGTTTTATCACCCACAGAGGATTACGGCGATTTCATCGGTGGCCCGCCGGCAGCCACTCACACCCATGCATGCACGGTATGTGCACATGCTCTCAATACTTGAGTGCTCCTCATACAATGGGAAAGATCATGCAAGATACCACTGTTTCATATATCGGGAGTTACTTGTTCAAGTTTGTGTGCACGCAGCATCTTTGGAAACCATGTGATGAAACTGTGGCCAATATGTATGTCCACGTGCACAGGCACAAACAGCAACAGTTACTAAGGACTAATACAGGTGTAAAAAGTGTGTTAGCAGAACAACTGGCGACCATTAAAACTCCTACAAAAGTGATTTTCACTTGCAAAAGATGCGGTGAAAAACATTGACCAAGAAAATGTCCAGCCTGTGGGAAAACTTGCAAAATGTAAAGGACAAAATCATTATGCTACAATGTGTCTCTCAAAGCAGAAAGGTGTACACACAGTGCAGGAAGACTGACTTCATTACTTGAGTGATACGTTTTTCAACAAAATGGTGTCACAGCATGAAGAAAACGGCACACTGCCTGTAAAAATAACAATATAGGCCAGGCTGTCGACACCAAAACTGTTGATGAATGGATTACATTGCTATTAGTCTATGGGTCAATGGCAACATTTAAAATTGACACCGGAGCCAAGGTGAACTAGATTAATTTGAAGGATTTCAAGGCCAGCAGCATGGTGGCGCAGCTGTAGAACGTTGGCCTCACAGTTCTGAGGACTGAGGTTCAAATCCTGGCCCCGCCTGTGTGGAGTTTGCAGGTTCTCCTCGTGCCTCCGTGAGTTTTCTCCGGGAACTCCGGTTTCTTCCCACATCCAATGCATTACAGACTCTAAATTTCCCCTAAGTGTGATTGTGATGCGACTCTTGTCTACCTCCATGTGCCCTGTGATGGGCTGGCAACTAGTCTAGGGTGTACCCTGCCTCCTGGCCAATGTCAGATGGGATAGGCTCTGGCACTTTTGCAACCCTCGTGAGGATAAGCAGCTCAGAAAATGGATGGAAGGAGTTCAACGCTCTGACTCCGAGGCCCAAAAGATTCTCAAGAAAAGGCATACCTCTGAAAGCTTATAAACAGCCCTTAAAAACACAAAGGTGATTGCAATCTGAAAATGACGGCAAAAGGCAAACAACACAATCTGTCATTTACTATTGTGCCGAATGAACATGAGTCACTCTTTGAATACAAAGGAACTGAGGCCTTGGGATTAGTGAAGAGAATCTATCAGGTAAATGTTGACGACAACATGGAAAGAGTCCAACAAGGCAAAAGACAAAAAAATGTGTTTGAATACTTTGGACTGCCTTTTTGGTATCCACCTGTTTTGGAATAAAGCCACTCTGAACATTATCCCGTTGCTTGGGAGTCCTGCATTTGGGTCTGCCCCCATGTCGCTGGATCATGACAAAACTTACTCAATAAATTTCCAACGGTCTTCAAACATCATGGAACCTTGCCTTACACATACAAAATTCAGATCAAGGGAGATGCCAAGCCTGTGGTAAATGCTCCAAGAAGAGTACCTGCACCACTCAGAGCTAGTTTGAAAGCTGAACTTGAAAGAATGACTAAAATGGGCATTATTGAACGAGTGGCAGAGCCCACAGACTGGGTAAACTGCATCACATGCGTGAAATGGAAGCATACAGGTGCTCCACAAGTCTGCCTTGACCCCAAAGACTTAAATGAAAACATTAAGAGAACATTATCAAATTCCAAAGTGAGAAGAGATAAGTGAAATGAGTGGTGCAAAATATTTCTGCAAATTAGATGCTTCACGTGGCTTTTGGCAGCTGTGACTCGACCCAGAAAGCACCAGGTACACTACCTCCATCACTTTTTTTTGGAAGTTACTGTTTTTTGAGATTCCCATTTGGCATCAACTCAGCACCAGAGATGTTCCACAGAGCAATGGAGTCCATCATAGAAGGTATGGAAGCCAGCAGAGTTTACGTTGATGACGTGTTTATGGGGAACTACTTGCCACCAACATGATGCGAGAGTGGAGAAACTCCCACATAGAGTCAGAAAGAATTGACTAAAACTGAACAGAGAAAAATGCCTTTTTGGAGTGACCGAGATGTCTTTCTTAGGTGACAAGCTCACGACTTCAGGAGTAGAACCCGACCGACCATTCAAAAGTGCAAGATACAGTGAAGAAAAGAAGTATTTGAACACCCTGCTAAATTTCAAGTTCTCCCACTTAGAAATCATGGAAGGGTCTGAAAATTTAAAAAGAAAAATCCAGAAATCACAATGTATGATTTTTGAGTTTGTTTTTGTGTGATACAGCTGCAAATAAATATTTGAACACCTGTGAAAACCAATGTTAATATTTGGTACAGTATCTTTTGTATGCAATTACAGAGGTCAAATGTTTCCTGTAGTTGTTCACCAGGTTTGCACACACTGCTGGAAGGATCTTGGCACAGTCCTCCACACAGATCTTCTCTAGATCAGACACGTTTCTAAGCTGTTGGTGAGAAAAACGGGGTTACAGCTCCCTCTAAAGATTTTCTATAGAGTTTAGATCTGGAGACTGGCTAGGGCATGCCAGAACCTTGATATGCTTCTTACGGAGCCACTCCTTGGTTTTCATGGCTGCATGCTTCGGGTCATTGTCATGTTGAAAGACCCAGCCACGACCCATCTTCAATGCTCTGACTGAGTGAAAGAGGTTGTTCCCCAAAATCTTACTATACACGGCCACGGTCATCCTCTCCTTAGTACAGTGCAGTCGTCCTGTCCCATGTGCAGAAAAACACCCCCAAAGCATGATGGTATGACCCCCCATGCTTCACAGTAGGGATAGTGTTCTTGGGATGGAACTCATCATTAATCTTCCTCCAAATATGGTGAATGTAATTATGGCCAAAAAGTTTTATTTTGGTCTCATCTGACCACAAAACTTTCTCTCATGACTCCTCTGTATCATCCAAATAGTCAATGGCAAACTTAAGACGGGCCTTGACATGTGCTGGTTTAAGCAGGGGAAACTTCCGTGCCATGCATGATTTCAAACCACGACGTCTTAGTGTATTACCAACAGTCACCTTGGAAACGGTGGTCCCAGCTCTTTTCAGGTCATTGACCAAGTCCTGTCGTATAATCCTGGGTTGATTCCTGACCTAAGAATCACTGAGACCCCACAAGGTGACATCTTGCATGGAACTCCACTCCAATTGAGATTGATCGTCATGTTTAGCTTCTTCCATTTTCTAATGATTGCACCAGCAGTGGACCTTTTTTCACCAAGCTGCTTGGCAATTTCTCCATAGCTCTTTCCAGCTGTGTGGAGTTGTACAATTTTGTCTCTAGTGTCTTTGGACAGCTCTTTGGTCTCGTAGAACCAGGAGAACCGAATCTCAAGAATACTCGTCCCTATCGAGTAGATGAATTAGTCAATAAAACTGAGAAAAGGGCAATGTGTATCCTGTACGTACTTGAGCTCCGTGAAACGTGTGCATGTATAAAAGTGTGAGTGGAGGTTCATTTGAATAGGAAATTGAGTGACAACTGTTTGAGGATGCAGAGGTAAGAATTCTCTGCCACTTGTGGTAGAAGCTTGAGAATGACCTCAAACAGAAAGTAATTGTCACCCTGTTCAGGGGGAAGTCAGTATAGTCACCGTAGGTGAACCACCGATTCCAACAGGGGAAAAACAAATAGCAAAATAGTTAAGACAGAACATCTGAAAAAAAAAAACAAAAAAAAAAAACTAAAATAATGTGTAAGTACTAGAAGTTTGTAGAAGGCCAATGTCCTACTAAAATAAAACATCTAAATTTGTGGATAACACAATATGGCTTTGCTGGCCAGCTCAAGACACACACACACACACGCACTCACACAAAATATGTATAGTTAACCTGCAGAATAAAATAAGAGAGAAACACACACACACACACACACACCACACACACACACACACACACACACACAAACTGGACTCAAGATGATGTGAAAACGGCCATAAAATGTATCACATATCATAAAGTTGATGTAACATAATTCGTCCAGGGAACGGAAAACTTGAGAAAATCTTACCACTTAAATGATGTGGAAGTACAACAAATTTGGATGACAGCAAAGTACTTTTTCACAGTAGGGTACATATAGCACACTTCTGCTAGATTTAGACAAAAATCAAACTCTTCTGCGATTGAAAGAGCAAAATAAAACAACAATGAACCATTTGAAGAATACAGAATTGGAATGACTGCATGTTCCTGATGATCACACTCCAGGGAGTGTGTATCAAGAGCAATACAAAAATCCTCTTCATGCAAATTCAAATAATCCTACAAAACAGTGGATTGAAAAACCGACTGGCAGCCTGTAACAATATGTTAACCAAGCACTGCACACAGAAAGAGTGGTTCAAAATAAGAAAAAGAAAGTTGACACCTTTCTGACAGAGGAAGGATAATTTTATGGAGCTTTATGCAAAACATTTAATAATTGTAGCCGGAGACAAGGAAGAGGCAGGGGAAGAGTAAGTCAAGTGGCGGCTTGCCTTCAGAATACATGGTAGCACTTTTTCCAAGTACAGTACTTCTGATAGCCAGCACATGATGAAAGTTCAGCTAAGTCGTTGATGTGTGTGTGTGTGTGTGTGGGGGGGTTAGGGTTAGGGTTAGACGACATGCATGATGCTGATTTGAATGATCCAGTTTTGTGCAACTTATAGTAGAGGTGTAGTTCTTTGATTTTAGTGTCCAGTGTATCTCCTGCATTTCTAAACTGCAAGAGTCATAAGTTTCCCTTGAGTTGCTTCATCTGTGCTGAGGCATAAAGTTGGAAAACTCCCAGGAAAGTGCACACTGATTAACGCAGGTTTGCCTGTATTCTGCCATATTTCCCAAAGTGTTTTCAAATACGTTCACTACACTCATAACAGTTGCCTTTAGGTTGTGGGCACATGGCTAAATAGGGTGTCACAAATTTAAACTAGAAACTCGGTATTTAATTTGTGGCTGACTTGTTAATAAACATTCAACTTATTTGTTATTTCCCTCTACCCACAGTTTTCAAACCCACTAAAATAACTGAGTTTAAAAATTTCATGCTCTTACTCCAAGAACATCAATGACTGGGTCAGGAATGGAGGTTTGTTGCTTGCTCACAGACAGCTTGAAAATCTTTAACTCATTCTCTTCTTCAGTTTAGTTAAACTTGATTTATGGCTGCGAGTGGTGCATGTCTAAATTGGCCTGTCTCAATAATAGCACTTTTTGCTCACATCAAACTCTGTCACTTGGCTGCTGATTGTCCCCCACTTCTAACCATTCCCACCTTGAGAATTCAACCTGTTATGGGGCAGCCAGAGAAAATACTGTAAATAACTCGGAGTACTTTGGGTGTTTTTTTTTTTTTTCTGTACGTATGCTTACTTCTGTGTAGGTATTTGTGTATTCCATCTGTTTGCTTTACGGCTTTTTGTATCCCAGCATACGTGCGAAGCACAGTTGTGAATGTATTTGTCCAAGTCTGTGTTTTTGTCTGTTTCTGTGTTCATACATGAGGCTTTCACCTTCAAGTGCGATTGCAATGTTGTGTAGAACTAAACTTCTCTGGCCGCTGATGTTGGATCAGTCCATTTGAGACAGAACTGTGGGAGAAGGCCAGTCCAAATAAACACCCTTTTATATTCGTCACATGAGTGCACTGTTCAATTTCTCATCAATATCTCATGAGTTACTACTGCCATTACAGCCCAGAAAATTATTGCATTTATTGTAAACCAAGGAAGAGTTCAATATAATTTTTCGTATCTGGATAAAAGGTGGCCGAAAACTGGTTAGCATGTCAACCTCGCAGTTCTGAGGACCGACGTTGAAATCCTCAGCGGTGTGGAGTTTGCATGTTATCCCTGTGCCCATGTGGGTTTTCTCCGAGTACTCCAGTTGCCTTCCACATTCCAACAACAAGGTAGGTTGATTGGAGCCTCTAAAGTGTTTGTAGGTGCGAATGGTTGTTTGTTTATACAGAATATGCCCTGCGATTGGCTGGCAACCACTTCGCAGTGTACTCATCCTGCCTGCTGTTGCTAGGATAGGCTCCAGCATGCCCATGACCTGAGTAAGGACAAGCAATACAGAAAATGGAAGGGACGTATTAAAGGTGTGTATTTTTCAACAATTATCACTGCACTCTTGTTTACATTACAATTGCTAACATCCATCCATTCATTTTCTGAGCCACTTATCCTCACAAAAGGTCACAGGAGTGCTGGAGCCAATCCCAGCTGTCAACTGGCAAGAAGCAGGGTACACACTGAACTGGTTGCCAGCCAATTGCACGGCACACAGACAAATAACAGCCCCCCTCACAATCACACCTATGGGCAATTTAGAGTCTCCATTCAATGCATCTTTTTGGGATGCGGGAGGAAACCGGAGTGCCCAGAGAAAACCCACACAGGCATGGGGAGAACATGCAAACTCCACACAGTTGAGGCCGGGATATGAATGATCCGTAGAACTGTGAGGCCAATGGTCTATAGCTGTGCCACCAATAACGAACACTGTTATTCATTTCTCATTTAATAATTAATAAATCTTCAAGACAAATTCCACACATGAGATGGACATGCCAGACCTTATGAAAGTGTACATTTGGAGCAAATTCAGAGTAGGATTAGCCAAAGGTCTGCAGTTTGCCATTTCACTTGGGCATGTGTTGAGGGGATGTGGGGAAATGAGTAATTGATTTGTATTACGCTACATGAATGAAATAGCTTGACATTTTGAGCACAGTATCCTAATTGCAGTTACCTCACAGCATTAAAGTTGACTTTAGGTTCATATCACTGTTATATAGAAGCATCTTTGTTGGAGAAAGTCGCCTTGCTAACTGATAAGTTGTAGTATATTTTTCCCCGATTCAAATATTTTTGTCTGGGTAATTTTTTCAGGCAGAATATAGTTTTAATAAAGGCTCCAGATGGGTATTTGAGTTAAGAGTGGGAAGTCTTGATGAAAAAAAAATATTATAAACTACAAAGTCTTGCCACAGTCATGATAGAAACAATCCAATGCATTTGGATTATACAGAGGAGTCATGGGAGAAGGTTTTGTGGTCAGATGAGACCAAAATGGAACTTTTGGTCATAATTCCACTCACCGTGTTTGGAGGAAGACGAATGATGAGCTCTATCCCAAGAGCACCATCCCTACTAAAGCATGGGGGTGGTTGCATCATAAAAGGAAAGAGGTTAGCAAAGAAGTGGGACACTGAGAGGATTGAGGAGAGGTGAAAGGAATACATTGAGATGCAACATAGCGCAAAAGCATAGCAAAATCTGAACAAGTAGAATATGATGACATGTACACCAGGATCTCTATAGGTTGGCCAGACAGAGGGATAGAGATGGGAACAATTGTGGAGTAGGTAAGGGTGATTAAGGATAGAGATGGAAATGTGTTGGCTGGTTCCAGTAGTGTGCTAAATAGATGGAAAGAATTATTTGAGAAGTTGATGAATGAAGAAAATGAGAGCAAAGGAAAAGTAGAGGAGGCAAGTGTGAAAGACCAGGAAGTGGCAATGATTAGTAAGTTGGACATTAGAAAGACACGAAAGAGGATGAAAAATGGAAAAGCAGTTGGTCCTGAAGACATATCTGTGGAGGTATGGAAGCAATTTAGAGAGGTGGCTGTGGAGTTTTTGATCAACTTATTCAATAGAATAAGTGGGCCTGGATATGCCTGAAGAAGGGAGGAAAAGTGTGCTAGTCCCCATTTTTAAAAACAGGCGATTTGCAGAGCTGTGAACTATAGAGGAATAAAATTGACGAGACACACAATGAAGTCATGGGAAAGAGTAATGGAGGCGAGACTCAGGACAGAAGTAAGTAACTGTGTACACCAAAAGCATTATTTGTCTTGAGGATGCTCGTGGAAAAGTACAGAGACGGTCAGGATGAGCTACATTGTGTATTTCTGGATCTAGAAAAACCCTATGACAGAGTACCAAGAGAGGTGTGCCATAGAAGTGAGAGGAGAATTTAAGGTGGAGTTGGGACTGCATCAGGGATCAGCTCTGAGCCCCTTCCTGTTTGTTGTGGTAATGGATAGGGTGACAGATGAGGTTAGACTGGAATCCCCTTGGACCATAATGTTTGCAGATGATTTTGTGATTTACAGTGAAAGCAGGGAACACGTGGCGGAACAATTAGAAAGATGGAGGCATGCACTATCAAGGAGAGGAATGAAGATTAGCCAAAGTAAAACAGAATATATATGCGTGAATGAGAGGGGTGGAGGAGAAAGAGTGCGGCTCCAGGGAGAAGAGGTAGCGAGGGTGAATGACTTCAAATACTTGGTGTCAACAATCCAGTGCAATGGTGAGTGTGGTGAGGAAGTGAGGTAATGGGTCCAAGCAGGTTGGAACATCTGGCGGAAGGTGTCTGGTGTGTTATGTGACAGAAGAGTTTTTGCTAGGATTAAGGGCAAAGTTTATAAAACAGTGGTGAGGCCGGCCATGATGTACGGATGAGAGACGGTGGCACTGAAGAGACAACAGGACGCATAACTGGAGGTAGCAGAAATGAAGATGCTGAGGTTCTTGCTTGGAGTGAACAGGTTGGATAGGATTAGAAATGAGCCAAAGTTGGATGCTTTGGAGACAAAGTTAGAGAGAGCAGACTTAGATGGTTTGGACATAATCAAAGGCGAGAGAGTGGGTATATTGATAGCAGGGTGCTGAGGATGGAGCTGCCAGGCAAAGGAGTGAGAGGAAGACCAAAGAAAAGGTTGATGGATGTTATGAGGGAAGACATGAGGACAGTGGGTGTCAGTGAGGAAGATGCACGATATAGGCTTAGATGGAAAAAGATGACACGCTGTGGCAACCCCTAACGGGACAAGCTGAAAAGAAAAGAAGAAGAAGAAGAAGAAGAAGAGGGATAGCCAAAGTTGGATGTTTTGGAGACAAGGTTCGAGAGAGCAGAGTTTGATGGTTTGGACATGTTCAGAGACGAAAAAGTGAGTATATTGGTAGAAGGGTGCTGAGGATGGAGCTTCCAGGCAAAAGAACGAGAGGAAGACCAATGAGAAGGTTGATGGATGTTGTGAGGGAAGACATTAGAGCAGTTAGTGTTAGAAAGAAAGGTGCAGGAGATCGCCTTGGATGGAAAACTATGACAAGCTGTGGTGACCCCTAACGGGACAAGCTGAAAGACAAAGAATTTACTGAGTGGTCAACCAGCAGAACAAGTTTCATTGAAGACTAAATTGCCCATAGGTGTGAATGTGCATTTCCACAGTTTGTTTAACCTAGGCTTGTCATTGACTGGCAACTGGTTCAGAATTAACCCCACCGCTCACCCGAAGATAACTGGGATTAGCTCCAGTATGACCGCGAGGGCAAGCAAAATAGACAGTGGATGGATAGATTTGGTGGCATAACCCATAATTTCAATAAGTGCATCAAGCCTGCAACCCACAGACTTCATCCGACTGTTACTGTCTTCATTTGAAATGCTTTTCCAGGCCTTTTGTGAAGCTTCTTTCAGCTCTTCTTACTGGGGGTTTCTACCCTTTAGTTTCCTCTTCAGGAGGTAAAGTTGATGCTCTATTTGGTTAATGTCTAGTGATTGACTTGGCCAATCGAAGACCGTCCACTTTTCCATCTGATGAAATCTTTTGTTGTGTGGGCCATATTTGTAATAATACTGTAGTTGAAAGTATTTCTCCATGCCATCACTGAACTCCTCCCGTACCCAGTATTTGCCTCAGTGACCACCAAAGCTGCATTCTGTGAGGCCAATTGGTACCCATCAACTATCTACAAGTCAAAAAGTCCATATTGAACTCCTTCTCTGTCTTGAGGTCATACCCCAACGCTGCTACCTTAAAAGACAATACAACCATAAAACCATAGTTCATGTCGTACCACCTCAGCAATGGAGGCATGGACTGTCAGATGTGGGAAGTGAGTCATTTTGACCGGGGCCTCTGCCAGACATTCCCAACATATCCTCACAATATGTCTGGGTCTTCCAGGTTGGACATACATATAGGCACGCACACACATGCACACACACATACACATACACGCACACGCACGCATATATATTTCAGTGCTTTTGATAGTGTTTCAGCCAACGGCACACCACTATTTATTTATTGCTATTATTTCATATGTACCTCTGGCTACAAAGTAAAGTACGGAGATTTTCTATTGAAGAAATTAAGTGAGGCAGGCAACGACCGCTATAATTGCCAACTCTCAATCGCTCTTTCACTACTGCTCTTAGCCACACTTTTATCCTTTATAATATAGCTCCAGTAGCGAGCCCAATCCGCTTCTCCCTTGACAATTGCGCCATGTTGTTTGTAGTCAAACTAAAACTCAGACAGTATAATACACAGTCGCGGCAGATAACTGGTTCAAGAGTTTGCCCCTCAGTTCTGAGGTCCAGGATTCAAATTCCGACCTCGCCTGTGTGGTGTGGCATGTTCAACCTGTTCCTGTGTGGGTTTTCTCCGGGCACTCTGGTTTTCTCCGACACCCCAAAAACATACATTAATTGGAGACTCAAAATTACCCTTTGGTGTGATTGTGAGTGTGAATGGTTGTTTGCATCTATGTGCACTGTAACCAGCTCAGGTTGTACCCCTCCTCTTCCCCGAAGATAACTGGGATGGACACAGCCATCATTATAATGTGGATAAGACTCCAGGGTAGATAGTACTAAAAAAAATAAATGTACCCAAAAAGGTCTACTTTAAAGAGGTTTAACTGAATAAAATTACTCCACCATTCACCCAAAGAGACCTGAGATCGTTGTGACAATAATGCATTTTATTTATCTTTTTTAATGGTTTCATTTTGAAAAATTAAGAATTTTAAAGATTGTATTCACATTATGTGTTACATTTGAGTTTCTGAAAATAACACCATCCATCCATCCATCCATCCATCCATCATCCATCCATCCATCCATCCATCCATCCATCCAATTTCTTAGCTGCTTATTCTCACAAGGTCACAGGGAGTGCTGTAGCCAATCCCAGCTGTCAACAGGCAGGAGGTGGGGTACACCCTGAACTGGTTTCCAGCCAATTGCAGGGCACATCGAGACAAACAGCTGCACTCACAATCACACCTAGGGGCAATTTAGAGTGTCCAATTAATATTGCATGTTGTTAGGGATGTGGGAGGAAACCAGAGAAAACCTAAGCAGATATGGGGAAAACATGCAGACTCCACACAGGAGGGGCCGGGACTTGAACCCCAGTACTCAGAACAGTGAGGCCAATGCTCTATAGCTGCGCAACCGTACCATCATTACCAAATCAATTAAAACAATACCAACCTACTGGCTAAAAATTTTATATTTTCTTGCATTCTGAAATTGTTCAAATATGACTCATCTGGCTGAGCTATTTCGTTAATGATATGTGTCCTCATACAGCATAAGTGCTGGATATGGATAGTGTATATGCATGTGTTCGTACTCAAGGCTGAGGAATCATAAGTGCTACATGATAATGTGTTTCAGCTGAAAAAACAACTGGTCTTCATGTTCTTTAAAAGGAGGGTTCAAGAGGACACAAAATGTAAAACAGGACATTTCCTCAGTCCAGATTAACCCTAATTAGAGCCCTACCTGTATTCACAGACATGAAGTCAGTGTTACTCTTTCAAAAGTCTCAAAATATAATATGTTAAAGTCTTGAATGTACTTTCTTTGAAGGTGACCACAAACGAAGCCCATTTAACTTAGCATGCAATTAACCTGCCAGCTCTGAAAGGCTTCCAGGAGAAGCTCCTTATATAGCAGTGATGGTGATGTGTGTTTACTTTATGACAAGAGTACCTTCAACTCAGGAAATCCACAGTATAAAAATACTGCATGTATGCACAGGTCGTAAATGCATGATTGACGTGAAAGCTCCTTGTAAGTTCCCACTTCAAAAGAAGGAAATCAAATGGACACTGTACTTTGATATTTATTTACATACATACATTTAGAAGGAGTGGAACAGTGGAGCAGCTGTAGAGCATTGGCTTCACAGTTCTAAAGACCGAGGTTCAAATCCCATGTTCGCCTGCGTGGAGTTTGTATGCTCTCCCCGTGTCTGTGTGGGTTGCCTCCGGGCACTCTGGTTTCCTCTCTCACCTCAAAAATATGCATTAATTGAAGAGTATAATATCCCTTAGGCATGATTTTGAGTGTGACTGTTGGCTATCTCCATACCCTGTTATTGGCTGGCAACCAGTTCAGAGTGTACCCTGCATCCTCCCCTTTGACAGCTGGGATAGGCCCCAGCACTCCTGCGACCCTTGTGTGAATAAGTGGCCACGAAAACTGAACTGGTTGCTAGCCAATCGCAGGGCACATGGAGACCTGGGGAGAACATTCAAACTCCACACAGGCAGGGTCGGTTTGAACCCTGGTACTGTGAGGCCAACACTTTACAGCTTCCCTACCGTGTAGCCACGATTACCTCTAATCCTGTAAACTATTTTCAGTTATTTAAAACGTGTCTAATACAGTACCTTGAAACTCTGTAGAGCATAAACATTTGGAATAATGTGTTTTTTTTCTCTGATTGACTGGCAATCTCTTCAGAGTGTACCCCACCTCCTGCCTGAAGATAGCTTAGATCGGCTACAGCAATCCTGCGACCCTTCTGATGATAAGCAGCTCAGAAAATTAATGGTTGGATGGCATTTTTTTAATTTAAAAAATTTTGTCATTGGGAAATTTGTTCAAAAACAAACATTCATACATTCATCTTGTAATGCTGATTCAAGGTCAGGGCGTAATAGCTTTCATAGGACCTTTCTTTCATGCGGAGGAGATCTTGGTGATCCAACCTTCGGCTCCAGAAGTTAGCTCTAGGGGCTGTAGAACATAACGTCTCTGGTAGGTAAGGAGCCCCAGCTGTTGTGTGATGTAGAAAAATTATAGATATTGTCGGGTTCCGCTCCACTCACACATTATGGTGGCGGTCTTCTTGAGAGGGGTTGGAGTCTCTTAGACTGGAGTTGCCCACAGTAAAAGGTGCTGAGCAGCTGTGGGATACTTATTGCCTCTTGGCTTGGTGCCTTTATATTGATTTTCACCCAAGTGGACAACATTGTAGCCTTTTTGGCCAAGGACAACTCCATTGTAACCAAAGAATCTGCCAAATCATCACCAAAGGATGTGCCACATCTTCATCAATGAATATGCATTTGTGCATTTCATCTGCTCACCCCTCCTTTTGACCTTGTGTGTTTTCTAATAAAAAAAAAAAAGAGAGCATGTGAGAGGCTGGTTCAGAGCGTGTTTGGAGACTGGCCTGTCTATCACGTCCTGCTGATCATAAGAAAGAAGACTTATTGTCCAATATTTGTGGAATTATTATTAATTAATTAATTATTATAATTATTATTATATTATTGGTTCTGTTGGCTTCATAAAACCGTGATCTCCAGCTGGAAAAAAATGGTGTGCCCTCTCCAGTTCATAGTGGCCTGAGTGGCGGTATTCACGGAAGAATGGAGTGAGAGCTCAACAGGCGGATAGGTGCGGCGTCTGCAGCGATGTGGACTTTGTATCGGTCTGTTGCATTGAAGAAGGACCTTAGCTGAACGTCGAAGCTCTCAATTGACCTGCCAATCTATGTTCCTACCCTCCCCTATGGTCACAAGCCGTGGGTCTTGACTGAAAAACAAGATCCTGCATAACATAGACCAAAATAGTTTCCTACACATGGTGTCCATCCTCTCCATCAGAGATTGGGTGAGAAGCTCGACCATCCCAGAGGGTCTCAGAGTAGAGTCACTGTTCCTGAGCAATGAGAGGAGCCAGATGAGGTGGCCCCGGCATCTTCTTAGGGTGGCCCTGGACGCTTCCTTGGTGAGGTTTTCCAGGCATGTCCCACCGAGAAGAGACCTCGACGACATGCCGGAGAGACTATGTCTCCTGGCTAGTTTGGGAATGCCTCGGGATCACCTAGAAAGAGATGGATAAAGGCCCCCCTGACCCGAGTCCTCAGATAAGTGGAGGAAAATGGATGGATGGATGGATGGATGGATGGATGGAGTATTTGGTATAGCATTAGCAGACACAATATGAACTTTCTGTTAAGAATGTAGTGTCACATTCATATTATTTAGTCCGGGGTGTAAAAGTAAAACACCTGACACTGTGAAGTTGTATATTGCAATGCATTTGAATTTAAGCATGTTTATAAGGCGGCACGGTTGATGACTGGCTAGCACATCTGCTTCACAATTCTCAGGATCCAGGTGCAAATCTGGCCTAGTCTGTGTGGGGCTTGCATGTTCTCTTAAAGCCTGTGTGGGTTTTCTGTGGCTACTTCACTTTCCTCCACATGCTCAAAACATGCAGGGTAGATTGACTGAAGATAAATTGCCCATAGGTGTGAATGTGTGTGCGGATGGTGGCTTGTTTGGTCTCCAGCACACCCACAACACTAGTGAGGATGTAAAATGAATGAATAAATGTTTTTGAGCAGCGGTTTACTATATCATCATAGCCTGCACAGATTCAATATACCCTGTGCCAGATGCAGTAGTCGTCACAGAACATAATAGAGCCTCCTCCATGTTTTACAGTAGGTACAATGTTCCTTTGATTGTATGCATCATTTTTTTTCACATCAGTAAACAGAGTTAATGTTATTTGCCCAAAAGGTCCAGTTTTATTTCATTTGTCCAAAGGAAATTGTTTCAAAAGCTTTGTAGCTTGCTTTTTCCTAATCAAAGCATGCACTTCACATTCTAAGTTACTCCTTTTTAATTGAAGTATCTTGTAAAGCTTCCGTGACCAAACAGAAAAAAAAATGTACAGAAATGGATGGAGTGGTTTAGTGTTTTACATTTCAGTACAGTACATGCTACTTTGTAGAAACCCACAGACTAAATAAATCACACACATAGATGACACCTAGCTCCTGCTTCACCTTCCAGACTCAGAGAGACAGTAAATAGTTTTAATTAAAAATATCTTTGGAAGCACCCAGAAAAACATAGGATTGGATAAAAGCAATTACAGTACAGCATTATTCGTTTTCATAATGAACAATGTTAACTTTGTTGTTCACTCTGACTGAAACTGTACACCCACAACATTTGCTCTAATTGTGTCTTTTTAAAAAAAAAATCAGCATGAAGGACAAATAAGGAAGTAATTTTTAGTTTTTGAAGTGTCATTTAGTTTTGTACAATGAATTATGAAATCTAAATCAAACCTTGCATTCAAAACGAATCCCAAAACATTGGCAAAAGAACAGAGCAAGATTTTTTCTCAAGTCTGGACTAGGGAGACACACTAAACGTCAACATCTTTATGCTGTTTCATCAAATTCAACACACCCCACTGGTGTCAAAATCAGTAACCCTAACACAAGAACTCAAACCACCAGGAACACACTTCATTAAAACCAAGTGGGGGAGTTACTCTGATATCTATCCCTCCACATAATTACAGAACATAAAACAAGGCTTTAATAAGAACTATTCGGCAAAGGTTTAACTAGCTTTTGCTGTTTCATTGCTCATGCACATAGATATTTCTAGCCCATTTATTGGGGTGCTGAAGCATCCCTAAACCAATCCCAGCATCCATAAAATTTGAAAGATCCCCAAAAGCCTTCTTTAAACTTGGTCATAAAAAAAAAATATAAATGTTTAAAACCCCAATAACATAAAGTACTTGTTTGTAATGTTTTAACAGATACGGCACTCCAGAGTCACCCTTAAGGGTCAGTCTGGTGGCTTTCTTGGCCACCTTAAGTGTGGTACGCGTTCCGGAGGTCGGCTAGGATGCTAAGCACCAGGGTCTTTATGGGGCCTTTCAGGTGGGTGTCCATGATTACAAACCCAATGGCAAAGCAGGAGCCAGGCATCAGGGACAGATGGCGGCTGCTGATCGAGCGCTGCCACAGGAGTGAGAGGTGGTGGCTGCTGGTCAAACGCCTCGCTGGAGCAGGAGCGAGAGCTGGCAGCCACTGGTTGAGCGCCAAAACCGGAACAGAAGCAGGTGGCGGCCACTGGTCGAATACCGGCGGAATAAAAGCAGGCACAGGGGCCTGACACAGCTGCTGGGACCAGGCATGGAGTCTGCAGTTGCCTCCTGGGGCTGCCAGCATTGAGGGTTGGTAGGAGTGGTTATGAAAGGGCAGAGTGCATAGGGACTTGTGAAGGTGAACTATGAAATATGAGTGGTACAGAGCGAAGTGACTCAGGAGCTGGTTTGGCTTCATGTGACTTAGGTGGAATTAAACAGGAGGACAAAAACTGAGCCCTACTTGGACGCCCCCACGGGGCACCACGCGGGTGTCCCAGATAAATGGCCAAAAAGGTGCCCAGAAAAGATCAGAGGGAAAGGACTTGGTCTTAGACTCATGGGGGCTTGAGATGGGGAGACATGACAAAACTGACTTGGACTTGTAAAACTAGGGAAGGAACACAAAAATCCCTAATCTGTCGTTGTTGTCGTAATCTAAATCAAGGTCTTCTTCATAATTGGAGAAAACAGAATCTACAAAAACATATGCAGGAAAAATGGTCAGGCATGGTGAATAACTATAAAAAATGGGTGACAGGTGAAAAGGACAGAGAAGATTAAATGAAACCAGTGGGAGAATGACTGCTTGTGTGAAGGGTGAGGAAGGCAAGGCAAGGTGTGGAAGGCCCAAGTGCAGTTAAGCAGGGATGCAAGGGACGAGTAGAAAAAAAAATAATACAAACAAAATATTTAATTCTTAAAAACAACTCAAAGTAACAACCAAATACACTCAAAGAAACAAAGTAGGCAATGGGCAACAAAGCAACTAGCACCCCCCGACAAGTACAACGGACTGACAAGAACTGAAAGAAAACAGTTAAGTACACAGAGATTGTTGAGACTACAACAAACGCCTGCACAGCACATGAGGAGCTGGGGGGAGCTGATTGTTCAACACAAGGGAAGAGGGTAAATGAGAACAGGTGGACACAACTCACAAAATGAGCCAGGGGGGTGGTCATGCTAATACCTTGCACACGACTGCTCCTGACAGCTGCTCCTCAGCTGCGCCTCATTGATGTTAATTATGTCATTTATTTTAAGCCTGTGTTTCATGTCAATAGTTGCCAGTTGTGTGTGGGTTTAACGCGACTTCATGAGCTGCTTGTGAGTGATTTGCCTCGTTGCCATGTCCCAGCGTACTTGTGCCACCATAGTCGAGTCAAATCTCGTTTTTCCCTTTTCTATGTTTTTGCCTTGCCGTTATCTGACCCTCCTTTCATGTTTATCGGACCTTGCCTTTTCCTCCGTGTTTTTGTACTTTTGTCCTTGTGGACCACTTACCTGTGTATGACCTCTACCTGGAATTAAATCACCCTCAAAAACCATGTCTGTGCTTCGGAGTCCTGCATTTGGGCATTACCCCATGCTGCTTGCTCGATACGGAATGAACTTACCAAACATGAAGCCACTGGACTTTGGCTCGGAGAATTGTTCTCGCACCGGTGGCACCGTATCCCGTGCCTGCTCTTGTTGCTGCTGCTGCCTTGTGGGTGCTTGACCAGCAGCTAGCTCCAACGCCTGCTCTTGCTCTGGTGGTGCTTCGCCTCTTGCCCTTCCGCGACCAGCAGCTGCCGTCTCTCGCTCCTGCCTCGGTGGTGCTGAACCAGTTGTCGTCATCTGTTCTTGTTGCTTGGATGCTGTTTTGCCACTGGAATTATCCTTAAGGACGTCTGCCAGAGTGTCTCTGTAGGGACCCTGGTGTTTGGCATCCGAGTGGACCACCTGAACTGGTCAGC
The DNA here is from genome assembly GCF_019802595.1 of Syngnathoides biaculeatus. Classification (NCBI taxonomy): domain Eukaryota; kingdom Metazoa; phylum Chordata; class Actinopteri; order Syngnathiformes; family Syngnathidae; genus Syngnathoides; species Syngnathoides biaculeatus. The sequence continues at coordinate 38,019,811 of NC_084641.1, forward strand.
CTAGCGCCTCACTTTGGATGACCTGGATGACCACCGAACTGACTGGGGTTGGGAGTCTGAGGCCAGATGGAGAGCATGACAAACCCAGGATAGGTAGCACTAATACACAATTATCATTACTAGTCCTCATTTTTTGCTGTATTTAATGTTAGCTCTACTGTATGTTATGTACTTTTTTCTAACTATAGGAAATGATTGTGGCGGTTGCACAGTGTCAGTATGTTCTGTTTGAACAGGTTTTAGGACATTAGTTGTTTTGTCATGTACATGTAGAAATTTTAAAGCCAAAGTGCAACTGAATAGTTGACTCGGTTAGGAAAAGATCCTCCAGTCTGTTTGACCTGACAGCCAAACAGGAAAAAAAACAAACAAACAAGCAAAATAAAAACCAACAACAACAAATGGAACTCCTTCTCCACTTTGGGGGTGCTGAAGCTCTCCTGAACTGATTCTGAGCACCCCTAAACCTGTATTCCTGTGGTCCGTCATATGTAGGCCAGAGTGTGAAATTAATGCCCAAAGTAACAATTGCACTTTCTTAATTCCAAACTTGGTCAAAAAGCACATTAACACCGGCACCAGAAGGCCAAGGGCAGTCATCCTTCCATTGACCTTGGCTTTGGACTTAACAGGAACATCTCCAAGTAGTGTTGGGAGACTGGCTGGCTAAGTCTTAGCCTTGTTTAAAGCAGCAAGGTGGACCTTTAATAGAAACTTTACACAGAAATGGATGGATGCTTTTCTATTCTTCCTGCTCCTGACTCCTGATGTAATAGATGTAAAGGTTTTGTCCGGCATAGTGAAAAAAATCTTTATAGCCCAGATATCATGACTCCAAACCAATTATCCCTGTTTCTGGAGTTGATCCTATGATTTAAAATGGCAATTTGTAAATTAATTTTCATTTCATACTCCCGATGAAAATGTGTCCCCATTTAAATATTTATTTTAATAGGGATACATTGTTTTTCTAAATAATGCATCATAATTATGTACCAGAACAGTAATAGAAAGAATAATAATGACTTTTGGCACAGTGGTGCACAGTGATGCTGCCATAAAATTAAATCACAGTCATGCAATACAAAACAATACAATGCATACCACGTGAAACATGATATTGTGTTGGTCTACATAATTCACCCACGGGACCTCGATTTAGGTTATGAGGTTCCGCACGGACGTTATTGTTGATTACACTTCCGGTGTTAGTGTGTTAGAGATTTCCCGCCATAATTGGTTCACTCTGTCGATGTCTGCAATAAAACGAGGTTTGCTCCTGTGTTCAATACTATGTCTCCGACTCCTTTTCTTCGGCGCTAGACTCGTGACCCCAACGTCAGTCCCAACGTTTCCGAGACTGAACCGAACATGCCAACCGCCATCCTCCTCTCCTTTTGGGAGACGTCCGCGGAGGCTCGATTCGCCCTCCACAGGATCTTGGATGATTCCACGCGTTATTACCACGTTGTCTCAGCCCTCAGGAGCTCAACGGCAGCCAGAGCAGTGAGTTTCATCACATCTCCTCCTGCCCGAGATAAATATGCTGGGCGCAAGGCTCACCTCATCAACGTTTTTGAGCTTTCATGGCCAGAGCGAGCCCGACGTCTTTTGGCTATTAATGGACTGGGGGACAGTAAACCTTCCAAACACATGAAAAACCTGCTGGGCGTGGAGGAGCCCAACTTCCTCTTAATGGAGCTTCCCCTGGCTGAGGAGGCCGACTGTTTCTTCCTGGCCACCCAGCTCTTCTCCCCTGAGGTGCTGGCCACAGCGCGCAGTTACTCGCCCCCGGGCACGGGGGTGCCATCCAGCTGGGGGCCCCATTACCACCGACGGCCGCGCTGGCACAGGCTTGTGCTACTTCCTCACCCATTTTGGCGCGAAAGCGAAGAGGTGGCGCACCCCTTCCAACTACGACGCGGCAGGGAAACGCCAAAGCCCACGCTCCGTAGCGTCCGTGAGTGTGGGTGGGCTGCTCTTTGTCATCTAAACCCTTTCCGGGCGAAATTCTTTTGTGACACCAGCGCCCAGAGTAGCGTCCTGACCGCCACTGTGGATGACGCCGCTGGCGGGGCCACCCCTACTGTCCGCTAATGGCTCCCCTATCCGCACGTATGTTATAAAGACTGTGGACTTGTGTTTCGAGGGTCGGCGCTTTACATGGGAGTTTGTCACTGCCGATGTCTCATTCTCTCTCCTCGGCGCTGATTTTTTTTTTGTGCCCACGGGCTTCTGGTGGATGTGTGCTGGCCTCTTGACTCAATGAGCTGTGCGCCCAACCCCCCGGCCCCTGCAGTGCACACCCGGGTCAGGCCATCGACCCTCCACGGCACAAGGATTTTGACGATGGGTGAATTCTGGTGGGGCTGGTGTGGTGGTCTCCATAATTCACCCATGGGACCTCGAGTTAGGTTACGAGGTTCTGCACGGACGTAATTGTTGATTACACCTCCGGTGTTAGTGTGTTAGAGAGTTCCCGCCGTAATGGGTTCACCATTTCGATGTCTGCAATAAAATGAGGTTTGCTCCTGTTTTCAACACTTCACCTCTGACTCCTTTTCTTCATCGCTACAACATCACATTATGCACACTGAGTCTACTAGTGTAACAATTTCAAGAGACAAAAAGACTAGTCATTAGGGCTAAGCAATTAATGTCTTGATGAAGGAATGACAGAAGTGTAATGTAACAAAATATCAAAGGCAGACTCTCATGCTCCTTTAAAAATGGTGATAGGAAAAATAAGGTACAGGGAGTATGAGAAGGCCTTTGAAAGGATGGAAAACGTATGCAAAAATCATTCATCTGCATTCAGTTAACTCTTTGATGATGTAAATGTAACACATGTTGGCAGCTTTCAATTTCAGCTTGTTCTCCCAGAAGGAAGAACATCTTGCAACATAGCCAATACAGAACAGTAAGTGCTGAATCCTGAACTTTCCTGTAATGTTGGATTATGAGTGTGGCGTAATAAACATGGATGCAGGCCGAGAAACAGAAAATAGCACAAACATCCATCCATCAATTTTTGGACACACGTATCCTCACAAGGGTCACGGGAGTCCTGGAGCCTATCCCAGATATCTTGGGCAGGAGGCGGGGTACACCCTGAAGGGGTTGGCAGCCAATCCCAGGGCACATAGAGACAAACAACTGTAGCACTCACAATCACACCTTTGGACAACTTAGAGTCTCCAATTAATGCATATTTTTGGGATGTGGGTGGAAACTAGTGTGCCCGGAGAAAATCCACAAAGACACAGAGAGAACATGCAAACTCCTCACAGGCGGGGCCATGATTTGAATCCCAGTCCTCAGAACCATGAGCCTAAAGCGCTAACCAGTCACGCCACCATGCCGCTCGTAACAAAGACATATGAAAAATAAAATTATTTTCTCCCTGCTCTCTGGATTCCTCCCATCTGCCAAAAACATGTAGTAATTGGAGACTCTAAATTGCCTCGGGTGTGATTGTGAGTTTAACTGTTGTCTGTCTCTATGTGCCATGTGATTGGCTAGCAACCAGTTCAGGGTGTACCCCGCCTCCTACCCGATGATAGCTGGGACAGGCTCCAGCACTCCCACAACCCTTGTGAGGATAAGTGGCTTGGAAAATGGATGGATGGATGGATAAAATAAAATAAAATTGAATAGTGGTGCAGGACTGACATTTTTCATGGTCCTGCCGGTCCCTTTCCTGGCTGTGCGACATAGGTGCAGCAATCAGTGAGGCGCATACCTGCGCCTCGTTCCCCGTAATTAGGACAGATGCGAATAGGACTCCTCGTACGGTCTCGCCTTTGCCAGATCGTTGTCTTATGCCTCGTTCCCGCACTCTTGTGATTCCGTTCCTGATATCCCATGTACCAACCCTTACCTGCCCATTGACCTGTCTCCTACGCCTGACGTCTTTGTTACATCTGCTCCCGCTGACTGCCTGCTTGATCCTCGACACTGGACTGAATACATACGTCTCCCGAACTGCCTCTACGTCTCCCAAGTTGTGCACTTGGGTCCAACCCTGTGTTCTGGTCGTGACAGAACGATCTGGGCATAACATTGACCCAGCCGACTCGGCCTGTAGATTCTAGGCAGACGTATCGCCAAGCAGGAAGCCCCTCTCCAAGTGACTAATCACCGGTTACAGAAGATGTGTGCTTGGCTGGACTCCAGGTGCACGTCCATGTACAGCACTGCCGACACCAGTTCGATGTCCGCCATCGCTGCCCTGACCCCAAGTCCGTACGCGCCCGCTCCCCTGCTGGTCACGGATGCCCAGGGGACTGTGTCTACACCACTCCCCTGGCCCAGCGGTTCTCCAGAGACACGGGTAATATTAAACCCTTCCTCGTCCAGTGTGATCTCCAGGTTGAATTGCAGCCTTCCACCTTCCCCACTGACTGCTCCCGGATAGCCTTCGTGATATCTCACCTGCCGGGAAGAGCATCGGCCTGGGCCACAGCCAAATGGAGCTGCGATTACGATACCTGCCACACCTGGACCTCCTTTGTGTGTGTTATGACGCAAGTTTTCCAATATGTGTCCCCGGAGCATGAGGCGGCAGCTTCTTTGATCCCGCTCCAGCAGGAGCAACGCAAAGTGGCAGATTACGCATTTGAGTTCCGCATCCGAGCGGCAGAAAGGAACGAGGGAGCGCACCTTGACGCGTTCTTTCAGGGGCTCTTGCCCGGGATTCAAAGCCACGTCATCGTAGTGCAATTGCCCACTAACTTGGACTCGCTCATCGCCCTTGCCCTGAGGAGTGACCAGAGACTTGCTATACAGGGGAGGGTCGACGCGCTACAGGGAGATGCCCAAAGGAATCTTGTGCCACAGGCTGCACGCCAACCGCTCCAGGCTGCCAAGACGGAGCCCATGCTTGTCGAGGGGGTCCACGGCTCCCCCGAGCAACGGCAATGACACCGGCGAGAGGGTCAGTGTTATTACTGCAGCCAGTTGGGCCACGTGGCTCGGTGTCCTATCAAACCTGCACTCAAGTTGTCCACGCTGGTGAGTGTTAACGATACCTCGGGCGGTTTGACGCGGTCCCTGCTTCAGGTTACTCTGAGCACTAGCGGACAGTTATGTACGGCTACGGCGTTTATCGACTCCTGGTCAGACGCGAACCTCCTGAACCCATGAGTAGTGAATTTATTGGGCCTGGAAAAATTTAGGACACAGTGACTCCGGCACGCTTATGTGCCGAATGGCAAGTTTTTGTGCCGTATAACCCACCGTACACAGACAATGGACATGACATTTCCTGACGCACACGCCGAATAGCTGAGCTTCCATGTCTTCGACTCCCGGAATAGTGACATCATTCTTGGGGAGCCCCTGGCTCAAAGGGCATAACCCCCTCATTGACTGGTCCTCCGGCCAAATCAAATCATGGGGTTCGAAATGTGGCATTTTTCCACAGAAGTTGCTGCAGCATGGCCCGAACGTGCCCGACGTGGGAATCCTCGACTGGAGAGAAAATCTGAAAATCGTTGAGATAGACAAAAACATGTGTATTCAGCATCTCATGCAAAACATCACTAATGAAATTCTGGAAAAACATCCCTGACACAGCTGCAGCAATCAGTAAGCCGTACACCTGCGCCTCGTTACCCGTAATTAGGACAGATACAAATAGGACTCCTCGTACGGTATAGTCTTTGCCAGATCCTTGCCTCATGCCTCGTTCCCGCACTCTTGTGATTCCGTTCCTGATCTCCCGTGTACCGACCCCTGCCTCCCAACTGATATGCCTTCTACGCCTGACGTCCTTGGTAATGATGCTTCCGCTGACTACCTGCCTGATCTCCGACATTAGACTGAATAAATACGTTTCCCGAACTGCCTCTACCTCTCCCAAGTCGTGCATTTGGGTCCGACCCATGTTGTGGTCGTGACACATTTACATGGAATTGTACAGAAAGTGAGAAGCTTAACACACTCGGCATTGATGCGACAATGAGAGTGACTGATCAGACACATGAGGATGATGGCAAAGCTTTGTCAGGATTCTGATGTGATTGTTATCAATATTTGGCGATTTACGAAATGTGGGACACAAACTATTTTCTATATTGAGATACAGACAACACAACATTAAGTATAAATCATATCATATTGAAGCGCTTTCTGCTCATTGGTGTTACATAAGTCTGAAACTCTAGACAAATTCAAACTATCAAAAAAAACATCTGTAAGTTACAAAACAGCTGCATGTGTAGAGAACCAGGAGAGTAGGTTGAGAAACTACAAACGGCAAACTGGGAAACTGGCCTTCAGCAGCAAAGACGCACATTGTGAAGTGAAGTGCCACATGTGCTTGAAGGATTTTACAACCAAGCTAATGCACACTACACATAAATATGGTGGATCAAGTCCATCTGCAAATAGTGGAACTCCATGGGTGATCAACAACTGGTTAAAATTTTGTATACCCTACTGAAACTGCCTACAGAGCAGCTATAAAAATCACAGCCAGCTACTGCCCAATTATAACTGGGATAGGCTCCAGCACTCCCATGACCCTTGTGAGGATAAGCAGCTCAGACAATGGATGGATAGATTGATATATAATAACACTTTTAAACTAGTGTGTTGTTCATGAAATACATGCAGTCCATCCATGTTTCAGAAAATCACATTTTATTCATTAAATGAACACATCTTGAAGCCATGCAACACCACTTGGGCACGGGGAGAACATGCAAAATCCACACAGCTGGCGCTGGGATTTGTACCCCGGTCCTCAGAACTGTGAGGCCAAAAGTCCAACCATTTGCAACACTGTGCTGCTCATAGCTGAGCTAATTATAGCTATCCTATGATATTTATGTCCAATTATTGTTTAAATTGTGTTGTCTCATTTTCTTTTACTTTAAGTTTTACTCCAGTCTCTCCTCATGGGAGCCTCTGTGCAGCGGATGTCAGCCAGCTGGTTCCCTGGACAGAGGTCCCACTGTCTGGGGGTCTCCGTATTCCCATCCTCATTGCCTTCCAATGTCTCAATACTATTATTCGACAAAAGCTGTTAGGATGTAAACAAAGATGTGTGTATTTGGCTGGGTGCATTTTCATTTATATGTGCGGCTGGGACGGGTGGTTTTTTTTTTTATTTATTTATAGCTATTTCAGTTGTCTGTTTTCAATTCTGTGAATCCCTCGAGCTGGACCCAAATGAAGGACTCTGAGGCAAGGACATGATGTTGAGGGTGGTTTTATTCCAGACAGAGGTCATACACAGATAGGCTTGAATGTTTGATTGATTGAGTGACTGACTGAATCATTTATGGATATTCAGAGGCAATTCTGGACAGTTGCACCCTCAGTTATTAGAGGGTATGTACACTCAGTTTTGTATTTTTACTTTCCCTCGTGAAAATTTATTTTGTATTGAGTCATATAGGTTATAGATCACATTAATGCTGGACAAAAAAAAACATCTCAAAATGATTTAGACATCCATCTACCTATCCATTCTCTAAACTGCTTATCTTTACTTGGGTCATGGTCTCGATCCGAGCTTACTTCAGTCGAGATGCAGGGTACACCATGAACTGGTTACCAGCCATTTGCAGTGAAATGATGAAATTGATGCAAGGCAGCATCTAACTATGTGGTTGCATCAGTTATGTGCTCTTTTATTGTCGGTTTTGTGTTTTTCATTTGTCTTTGGACATATTACACTGTTCACTTACAAAAGGGAGGACTTGGTAATCATAAGGGAATCCATCCCAGGCTTTATTTCACCAACTTTCATAAATCCTCAAACTTTTTTCCCTGAATTAATCACTAGGTGGGGTGGCCGCGATGTACGGAGCATAGAGGCGAAGACGATGAAAGGGGAAGTGGGCTGGAATCTAGGTGAAGGGTCGTAAGAGGATTTCAAATGCCACTCTTGTCGATTCACATTGCAAATCTATGATTCCTACCCAACATAATGGATGTTTCATATTCTCACAAAGACCAAAAAAGTCTTTGGACATTCCGCCGTCCTGTGCTTCATGGAGACATAGCTTTGTGTATGCGTCCCCGATGGCAGGGTAATACTTCCGGGCTTCCAACTTCACTGGGCAGACTGCCGGATGGCGTAATCACCAAATCAAAAGGCAGCTCGATATGCTTTTATATAATCAAAAAATGGTGTACCAATATCAGCACACCTTGGAGGCTGGATTTGGAGACACTGTTGTTGACCTGGAAATCATTGTCCTTACCACATGCATTTGCATTTTTATACTTGCCTGGCCTAATTAGCGTCTATACAGTGTAGGTGTGGGGCTGCTGCCGGAGGTAGCCCCGCCCAGAGTAGTGCCTTGGCCATGCCCCTGACAGGTTGTATTTTTTTAATATATGAAAAGTTTTGTATGATTGATGTTCGATTGATTGGGTTGATTGCAGCACAGTGGTGTGACTAGTTAGAGTGTCAGCCTTGCAGTTCTTAGGACTAGGGTTCAAATCCCAGCCCCGCTTGTGAGGAGTTTGCATGTTCTCCTTATTTCCTCCCACATCTCAAAACATGAATAATTGGAGACTCTAAATTCCCCTTAAGTGTGATTGTGAGTGCGATTGGTTGTCTGTGTTGATACGCCATCTGATTGGATGGCAACCAGTTCAAGGAGTAGTCTGCATCCTGCCCAAAGATAGCTAGGATTGGCTCCAGCACTCCTGTGACCCTTGTGAGGATGAGCAGCTCACACAATGACTGTATGTATGGAGGGATGGATGGGTTGATTGCATAATATGCTTGAGTGTTTGATTGAGTGAGTGACTGACTGAATAATTTATAGATATTCAGAGGCACTTTTAATGTGCTGACTCCCTTTTGTTTTTAAAGATAACATTTATTAGTCCCAAAAATTGGATATATGCAATGCTTATGAGTGTGGATGTGATTACTTAATTCTGGACAGTTACACCCTCAGTTATTAGTATGCACACTCAGTTTTGTATTTTTACTTTCCCTCTCTAAAATTTATTTTGTATTGAGTCATACAGGTTATAGTCACATTAATGCTAGACAAAAAACATCTCAAAATGATTTAGACATCCATCTACCCATCCATTCTCTAAACTGCTTATCTTTACTTGGGTCATGGTCTCTATCCCAGCTTACATCAGTTGAGATGCAGGGTACACCGTGAACTGGTTCCCAGCCAATTGCAGTGAAATTATGAAATGGATGCAAGGCAGCACCTAACTATGTGATTGCCTCACTTATATGCTCTTTTCTTTTTTTCTGTTTTGTGTTTTTTATTTGTCTTTGGACATATTACACTGTTCACTTACACAAGGGAGGACTTGCTAATCATAAGGGAATCCATCGCAGGCTTTATTTCACCAACTTTCATAAATCCTCAAACTTTTTCCCCTGAATTAATTACTGGTGTGGTGGCCGCGATGTACGGAGCATAGAGGCGAAAACGATGAAAGGGGAAGTGGGCTGGAATCGAGGTGAAGAGTCGTAAGAGGATTTCAAATGCCGCTCCACTCAATTCACATCGCAAATCTATGCTTCCTACCCAACGAAATGGACAAGTTTGCTTGGAACCCTAGTTACATGTAAAATGCATTTTTACTTACAAAGCCATCTTCCTGTGTGGTGTAGCATGTTCTCCCCACGCTTGTGTAGGTTCTCCTCCCACATTAAAAAAAAAAAAACATTTCGTAGTAAACGGGTCGAAGCGGGGTGGAACAGTTGGCGGAAGGTGTCTGGTGTTCTATGTGACAGAAGAGTCTCCCCTAGGATGAAGGGCAAAGTCTATAAAACAGTGGTGAGGGGGGCCATGATGTAGGATTTGAGACGGTTGCACTGAAGAAACAACAGGAAGCAGAACTGGAGGTGGCAGAAATGAAGATGTTGAGGTTCTCGCTCGGAGTGACCAGGTTGGATAGGATTAGAAATGAGCTCATTAGAGGGACAGCCAAAACTGGATGTTTTGGAGACAAGATTCGAGAGAGCAGACTTCGATGGTTTGGACATGTCCAGAGGCGAGAGAGTGAGTATATTGGTAGAAGGGTGCTGAGGATGCAGCTGCCAGAAAAACGAGTGAGAGGAAGACCAAAGAAAAGGTTGATGGATGTGATGAGGGAGGACATGAAGACTGTGGGTGTTCATGAGGAAGATGCACGAGATCGGCTTGGATGGAAAAAGATGACACGCTGTGGCCTAATTGGGACAAGCTGAAAGGAAAAGAAGAAGAATTTAACTGGAGGCGAAAGTGTCCATAGTTGTGAATGTGAGTGTGCAGTTGTTTGATAAAACTGTATGTGCTGCAGGTGACCAAATCACATATAAAAAAACAACCATTAACACCTATACACAATTTAGAGTTTTCAAACACTGTAACTGACAATGCATGTTTTTAGGATGTGGGTGGAAACCAAAGTACCCAGAGAAACCCATGCAGGCTCAGCGTAGACAGTGGAGAGGCTGGATACGAACCCAGGTCTTCAGAACTGTGAGCAGATGTGCTAACCATTCATCAACTGTGCTGCCACTATTAAAGTGAGGGAGATAAACACATCTTTGTAATCTACTAAATTATGTTGTACCATTCGTGGTCTGTGTCTCCATGGGGGTCCCCATTGTCGAGTGACATCAGATTGAAGCAACTGGGTGAAGTCTTGGCAGGCAGATATTTTTTCTCCAACTTTCCGACCTGAACCTCCCAGTTTGAATGGTGTTCCAGTGCACTTTTCCTAGTCGGAGGTCGGAAAACTCCAACTTCTCACTTTTCTGGAATGCACCATAAGCTCCAGCTAACCTGTCATCAGCATGAGGACATGCAGTACTGAAAATTGATGGCTGGATGGAGTCACAAAGTGATAAATGATTTTTGGCTAATAAATCAACACCTTGGACACATACAGTTGTGGTAAAAACACAACCGTTTTTTTTTTTTTTTTGAAACACTCATCCTGGACATGAATATCTTTATTTTGGTCTTTTTCAGGATTTTACCTATTTACAACATTCATCTAAATGCTACTTCACCATGTTTGCCTTGGACTCTGCACTCCACTATATGACATGAGCCAGTCGATCTCAGAGCCCTACTGGGTTTGTACTCCATTAGCATTTCTTTCAAGTATTCGTGACCTAAACCAGGGGTCAGGAACCTATGGCTCACGAGCCATATCTGGCTCTGTTGATGGTTGCATATGGCTCGCAGAGCCCTTATAACAACATTCTGTACATGTCAAGTCCGTCGCATACTTCACATTATATGACATTATTTGAAACCTTTCATTAATTTAAGCAAGTCAGATTCAGATAAATTTAAAGCATAAATACTACTCGTACTACTGCTAAAAATAACAATAATAATCACAATTGTCTGCTATTTTTAGAAAATGCATTGTGAGCACCTTAAGTGGTCCTTGCGAAATGTATTGCGATCCATCCATTTTCTTAGCTGCTTATCCTCATGAGGGTCACGAGAGTGCTGGAGTCTATCCCAGCTGTCATCGGGCAGGAGGCAGGGTACTCCTTGAACCGGTTGCCAGCTAGTCGGAGAGCACACGAAGCCAGACAACAGTTGGACTCACAATCACACCTTGGGACAATTTAGAGTGTCCAATTAATGTCGTATTGTGATCCTGTCGGAAAAAAATGGGTGAAGTGGCTGGGGAGAGGTTGTTTAAGCTCCAAGTTCTGTAAGCATATCCCAGATAAGAGGAAGAAAATGAATGGCTATATGGATTCCAATCACAATTGTGGCTAAAAATACCTACAGGACATTTTGCCCTCTCATATAGTGGCCTTATAAGGTAGCTCCAACTATGGTGTTGTAAGTAACGGGTCTCCGATGTTACTTGCAGTAACAATCCAATCTTCAGTGAACATCTTTAGCATTTGCTCTCACGTGGTGCATTTCATTTTCAGGGATGATCCATGTCCAGCTGGTTCTGCTCTAATCGGCCCTTCTGCTTAACAAACAGTTGCCTACTGCTCCAACTGGAGTTCATCATCTCGGTGGGTGGACAGCCAGCATGCCAGATGTGAGGCCTTCTCCATACGCTATCTGAAGCACATACTTGTGCATTAAAAGCACTACAGCTTGACCAGCATGGTGAAACCTTGCATGCACCCCCGGGTGTCACTCTTGTGCTAAAATGTTTAAAAAATGCCACATTACATACTGTCAATCTGTTTTCGAGCCAAACCCGAGTATGACCTTGGTGTGGCCACAGATTCTCCCTGCGGAAAGCAGAGCTCTTCGGGACTCTGTTTTTAATGGCTTTGTGGGGCAGAGTGTCGACATGTTAATGGTGCTCAGACCCAGGAGACTACAAACTCCTGCACTAACAAAAGACCTGGATGCGTACTGGCTTTAATAGATAGTATATGTTAATTGGAACCACAAAGCAGCGGTTTAGTTGTGCTAACATCAAGAATAATCTTAGTTTTAATGCTTATTTTATGCTGATTGAAATGGTGACCCTATTCACCCATGGGGATTCAATTGATTATAGTAAATCTTCAATTATGTACATTTCCTTGTATCTTTTGGGTTAGCCTGTTACATAACCATAATGACTTAACATACAGTGTATTAAAAAATGTCACAAAATTTCAACTCAATAGCATCCACCCAGATGTTTGATACAGTTTTACAGTAATTACTGCAGTGTCAAATCAATATTTCTACTCACTGTTGTGCTGATAAGATGCTCAATAGGAGCTATTTGGCTTGCAGTAAAAGTAAGCTAGTTACTGCCCAGCATAAAGCAGAAATAACTGGGATGTCACTCGATGGGACACAATCCACAGTTAGGGTGTAAATGTAACATATAATGTAAATAGGGGTGGCACAGTGGATCAACTGGAAAGCGATGAAGTTCTGAGGTCCCGGGTTCAATCCTGGACCTGCCTGTGTGGAGTTTGCATATTCTTCATGTGTATGCGTGGGTTTTCTCAGGGAATTCTGGTTTCCACCCACATCACAAAAACATACAACATTAGTTGGACACTCTAAATTGCCCCTAGGTGTGATTGTGAGTGCGGTTGTTTGTCTCGATGTGCCCGGTGATTGGCTGGCAACCAGTTCAGGGTGTACCCCGCCTCCTGCACGTTGACAGCTGGGATAGGGTCCAGCACTCCCCACGGCCCTTGTGAGGATAAGTGGCTAAGAAAATGAATGGATGGATGGATGTGATTGTGAGTGCAGCTGTTTGTCTCGATGTGCCCTGGGATTGGCTTGCAACCAGTTCAGGGTGTACCCCGCCTCCTGCCCGTTGACAGCTTGGCACTCCAGCACGCCCCACGACCCTTGTGAGGATAAGCGGCTAAGAAATTGGATAGATGGATACATGTAAATAAGAGATATAAGATGATCTATGGGTAGCATAAGCACACATGATTAATGTTATGTTTAACCTTATCGTTCATAAAAAAAATTATTGTCTTTAATATGGCAACAGTTCAAAGTTTTATGGCACGATGCATAGTAAGAGCACACTACTTTGCAAATCTACTGCATGCAAAATACAGCAACCGTAATTGTAAAAACACTTTTTAGTGTTTTACTGCAAGATATGTGGTAAATAGCTGGAGAATTGATAAGAATGTCTAACAGTGTAGTGGTTGCAGATGTTGCTCACAATGTCATTAAAACAAATCTAAGATTTGGAGAAATATATTATTTAAGAGGTCGAACCCTGCTAATAAGACAATATGTGGTGCTTGGTAATTATGTAAACTTAGACCCAGGCTGTCACACAAACACCTACAGAAGGAATCCTGCCTTTCCGAGATAATCTATTCACAAATATACCATTTTCTGTAGCATTGCAAAAATACTTACAAAACTATTCTGTTTCATTTTGAGGCAAATGTGATGTGTATTTTACTCATTCTTTCATAATGATGTCTACGTTAAGCAAAATATTAATATAGAATATACAACATAGTACTGAAACGGTACGATAAGTGCAGTATATAATTAAAAACAAATATATATATAACAGCTACCTGACATACTGGCTGAGTGTTTACCCACAGTACAGCATCACTACAGATTTGTGTGTTCTTCCAAATATGCCACCTAAACGTCATACTCCTTTTAAGGCGGGGTGTTACATGGGACCAAAACTCAAAGTGCATGTTAGGTTGCAGGCCAATTAGAATATCCATTTATTAAATGGAATAAAATGAAAAGTTTTTCGACATGACCGTTTATTCAAACAGGCATTTGTGCTTTTTTTGGCAACTCTGTCCTGGTCTTGGGTCCACTCGCTCCCCTGACTGCCCGCCCACTCCTCCACTTTTTATGGATCGGCCAGGTGTTCCTATACCCCAGCCTGTTCCCTGGACCGACATGCCTTTTCCCACCTGATTTTTAATGCACCACATACGTTCACACATCGTTGGGGAACTGGCTGGATTGGGTGGGGGTGACAGGATGCAGGTCATAACTGCCCCTTGTCGGTCTCGCCTCACCCCCACCAGTCTCCCCAATTTTTATATACTAGACCTCACCACACAGGATCTTTTCCCTTTGTCCATTCTGTCCCTCGGTCTATCTCTAAAACTCTTTTAAATCGGGCTGCATTTGCGATAAAGCAAAGCTAAGCAAATGTGTTTGTATAGCTTATTTCATACACGAGGTAACTCACTGTGCTTTACATGATTAAAAGCATGTGAAAGCAAAGAGATAAAACACTTTAAACAGGATAAAAACAGTAAAAATGACAAAAAAAAGTTAAAACCATGTAGAGTACAAATAATATGATTAAAAAATGAAAAAAAAAAGAGTTTTCAACCTGGATTTAAAAACATTCACACTTGGGGCTGACCTCACCTCTGTTGGCAATTTATTCCATTTGTGTGCAGCATAATAGCTAAATGCTGCTTCACCATATTTGCTTTGGACTCTGCCCTCCACCATTTGAACTGAGTCAGTCGATCTCAGAGGTCTACTGGGCTTGTATTCCGTAAGCATTTCTTTTATGTATTCAGGACGTAAATAAATAAATAAATAAATAAATGCAGCCCTATGGGGGCACAAACCAGTGCAATCTGTAGGCCGGTCCCAAGCCCGGATAAATGCAGAGGGTTGCGTCAGGAAGGGCATCTGGCGTAAAAACTGTGCCAAACAAATATGAGCGTTCATCTAAAGAATCTCATACCGGATCGGTCGTGGCCCGGGTTAACAACGGCCGCCCCCGGCACTGCTAACCTGCAGGGTGTCGGTGGAAATTCAGCTACTGTGGGTCGAAGACAAAGAAGAGGAGGAAACTGGATCCAGCGTCAGAAGAAAAAGAGGAATGCACAGAGCCTACAACTGAGTGTAGGGACTTTGAATGTTGGGACTATGACAGGAAAAGCTCAGGAGTTGGTTGACATGATGATTAGGAAAAAGGTTGATATTCTGTGCATCCAAGAGAGCAGGTGGAAAGGTAGTAAGGCTAGAAGTTTGGGAGCAGGGTTTAAATTATTCTACCACGGAGTAGATGGGAAGAGAAATGGAGTAGGGGTTATTTTAAAGGAAGAGCTGGCTAAGAATGTCTTGGAGGTGAAAAGAGTATCAGATCGAGTGATGAGACTAAAATTTGAAATTGAGGGTGTTATGTATAATGTGGTTAGCGGCTATGCACCACAGGTAGGATGTGACCTAGAGTTGAAAGAGAAATTCTGGAAGGAACTAGATGAAATAGTTCTGAGCATCCCAGACAGCGAGAGAGTTGTGATTGGTGCAGATTGTAATGGACATATTGGTAAAGGAAACAGGGGCGATGAAGAAGTGATGGGTAAGTACGGCATCCAGGAAAGGAACTTTGAAGGGCAGATGGTGGTGGACTTTGCAAAAAGGATGGAGATGGCTGTAGTGAACACTTATTTCCAGAAGAGGGAGGAACATATAGTGACCTACAAGAGCGGAGGTAGAACCACGCAGGTAGATTATATTTTGTGCAGACGATGTAATCTGAAGGAGGTTACTGACTGTAAAGTAGTGGTAGGGGAGAGTGTAGCTCGACAGCATAGGATGGTAGTATGTAGGATGATTCTGGTGGTGGGTAGGAAGATTAAGAAGACAAAGGTAGAGCAGAGAACCATGTGGTGGAAGCTGAGAAAGGAAGAATGTTGTGCGGCCTTCTGGAAAGAGGTGAGACAGGCTCTTGATGGACAACCGAAGCTCCCGGAAGACTGGACGACGACAGCCAAGGTGATCAGAGAGACAGGCAGGAGAGTACTTGGTGTGTCATCTGGTAGGAAAGGGGAGAAGGAGACTTGGTGGTGGAACCCCAAAATACAGGGAGTCATACAAGGAAAGAGATTAGCGAAGAAGAAGTGGGATACTGAGAGGACTGAGGAGAGGCGAAAGGAGTACATCGAGATGCGACGTAGGACAATGGTAGAGTTGGCAAAGGCTAAACAAGAGGCATATGAAGACATGTACACCAGGTTGGACACGAAAGAAGGAGAAAAGTATCTCTACAGGTTGGCCAGACAGAGGGATAGAGATGGGAAGGATGTGCAGCAGGTCAGGGTGATTAAGGATAAAGATGGAAATGTGTTGACTGGTGCCGGTAGTGTACTAAATAGATGGAAAGAATACTTTGAGAAGTTGATGAATGAAGAAAATGAGAGAGAAGGAAGAGTTGAAGAGGCAAGAGTGAAGGACCAGGAAGTGGAAATGATTACTAAGGGGGAAGTCAGAAAGGCATTACAAAGGATGAAAAATGGGAAGGCAGTTGGTCCTGATGACATACCGGTAGAGGTATGGAAGCAATTTGGAGAGATGGCTGTGGAGTTTTTGACCAACTTATTCAACAGAATACTAGCGGGCGAAAAGATGCCTGAAGAATGGAGGAAAAGTGTTCTAGTTCCGATTTTTAAGAACAAAGGGGATGTTCAGAGCTGTGGGAACTACAGAGGAATAAAGTTGATGAGCCACACAATGAAGTTATGGGAAAGAGTAGTGGAGGCTAGATTCAGGACAGAAGTAAGTATCTGCGAGCAACAGTATGGTTTCATGCCTAGAAAGAGTACCACAGATGCATTATTTGCCTTGAGGATGCTCGTGGAAAAGTACAGAGAAGGTCAGAAGGAGCTACATTGTGTCTTTGTGGATCTAGAGAAAGCCTATGACAGAGTACCAAGAGAGGAACTGTGGTACTGCATGCGTAAGTCTGGTGTGGCAGAGAAGTATGTTAAAATAGTACAGGACATGTATGATGGCAGCAGAACAATGGTGAGGTGTGCCTTAGGTGTGACAGAGGAATTTAAGGTGGAGGTGGGACTGCATCAGGGATCAGCTCCGAGCCCCTTCCTGTTTGCAGTGGTAATGGATAGGCTGACAGATGAGGTTAGACTGGAATCCCCTTGGACCATGATGTTCGCAGATGATATTGTGATATGCAGTGAAAGCAGGGAGCATGCAGAGGAACAATTGGAAAGATGGAGACATGCACTGGAAAGGAGAGGAATGAAGATTAGCTGAAGTAAAACAGAATATCTGTGCGTGAATGAGAAAAGTGGAGGGGGAAGAGTGAGGCTACAGGGAGAAGAGATAGCAAGGGTGGAGGACTTCAAATACTTGGGGTCAACAGTACAGAGCAATGGAGAGTGTGGTCAGGAAGTGAAGAAACGGGTCCAAGCTGGCGAAAGGTGTCTGGTGTGTTATGTGACAGAAGAGTGTCTGCTAGGATGAAGGGCAAAGTTTACAAAACAGTGGTGAGGCCGGCCATGATGTACGGATTAGAGACGGTGGCACTGAAGAAACAACAGGAAGCAGAACTGGAGGTGGCAGAAATGAAGATGTTGAGGTTCTCGCTCGGAGTGACCAGGTTGGATAGGATTAGAAATGAGCTCATTCGAGGGACAGCCAAAGCTGGATGTTTTGGAGACAAGATTCGAGAGAGCAGACTTCGATGGTTTGGACATGTTCAGAGGCGAGAGAGTGAGTATATTGGTAGAAGGATGCTGAGGATGGAGCTCCCAGGCAAAAGAGCGAGAGGAAGACCAAAGAGAAGGTTTATGGATGTGGTGAGGGAAGACATGAGGGCAGTTGGGGTTAGAGAGGAAGATGCAGGAGATCGGCTAAGATGGCAAAAGATGACACGCTGTGGCGACCCCTAACGGGACAAGCCGAAAGGACAAGAAGAAGATTCAGGACGTAAATAATTTAGTGATTTATAGACCTGGAGCAGAACTTTAAAATCTACTCTAAACCTGACTGGAACCCAGTGCAAGGACCGCTTTGTTTTGGTCACAACGCGAGCTGCAGCATTCTGAATGAGCTGCAGCTGTTTAATACTCTTTTGTGGGAGTCCAGTCAGAAGACCATTCCAGTAGTAAAGTCTCTTGAGATAAAAGCACAGATATGCTTTTCCTGGTCTGCTTGACATATACAAGCCTTCACTCTATATATGTTCTTCAGATGATAAAAGGCAGTTTTAGTCATTGATTTGATATGACTGTTGAAAGTCAGGTCAGAATCAATCAGGACACCAAGGTTTCGGACTTGGTCTTTGGTTTTTAAAGATAGAGACTCCAGGTGTTTAGTAACGGCAATTCTCTTTTATTTATTGCCAAAAACAATTGTCTCAGTTTTGTTGGGATTTAGATGAAAACATTTTTGACTCATCCAGTTATTTATCCGCTTTAGACAGTGGCACAATACCTCAATTGAACTGTAGTCATCAGGAGACACTGCTAAATATAACTCTGTGTCATCTGCATATCTGTGACAGTCAAAATTAAAGTTTTGAAGAATTTGACCCAAGGGTAACATATACAGGCTGAACAGGAGGGGTCCAAGAATGGACCTTTGAGGAAGCCCATAAATTATTGTCATTTGTTGAGATTAAGCACTTCCAATGTTTACAAAGTAGTTCCTTTCCTCCGTAGGACCTAAACCATTTAGGGACCGTTCCGTTTAGTCCTACCCACGTTTCCAACCTTTTCAGCAGTATATTATTATCTACTCTACCAAAATCCACACTGAGATCCAACAAGACAAAAATTGACACCTTTCTTGAGTCAGCATTCGACCTCATATCATTTAACACGTGGATAAGAGCAGATTCTGTACTGTGATGAGTTCGGAAACCTGATAGAGATTTGTCAAAAAGTCAATTTAAATTCAAGAAACTGCTAGTTGATTCAAAGTAACTTTCTCAAGAATCTTGGCTATGAACGGGAGATTTGAGATGGGTCTTTAGCTTGCTAACATGGAATTGTCCAGTCCGCAGTTTTTTAGAAGATGCTTAACAGCAGCTACTTTAAGAGCTTTGGTAAACTTGCCAGACTGAAGTGAGCAATTGGTTATTTGCTGCAAATCAGGTAGCACTAACTTCACAGTAGTTTTGATAAAGTCACATGGTATTGAGTCGAGACAGCTCATTGATGGTTTCAACTGCTGAACAGTTTTCGCTAAAGTTTTTTGGTCAACTGTATCAAATTCTGACAAGTTAATAGATTATAATAATTATTTTGAAAAATAAAAAACATTAATAGATAAACATCAGAATGATTAAAAAAAAATAAGCAGAAGAAGTACTTCAAACTCGGTTGTTATAAAACAAAATTGTTCCAGCACAAAAGCCATAAAGATCCACTATTCACCATGGCCACAAATCCAAATAGGGAAAAAAACAGGATACAACGTTATTCCAAAATGAATCAACTTTAAACTTAAAAACTAAAAATGTGCTGCCCTGCCAGAAAATAAAAATTAAAAATGTGCTTTTCAGAAAGTTACATTAATGATCAATCAAAGTTTTAAATTGCGCAGTTGGTTTGGTCTGGGTTGGGTGGATACTTGATGCATTTTCCTGGTGCCATGTTCAGATTTATTGTTTGAGGTGACGTCCTGTGTTGCAGAAATCCAATGTGGGAGTATGCCACTTAAGTTGAAATTGCAAATAAGTCACAAATCTTCACCTTCAAGTTTGTAAAAAGTCCCAAATTACTGTGGGAAACAATCGTCACACAATCTTCCTATACTGTAAAAATAAAATAGTAGTAGTCTGAAAGAGTATGAATTACATTAAAATGTACATATGATTACATACATACACATACATATGTATATACATAGACATACAAATGTACATATAGTTATTGTTATATGGAAGAATAATTACAGTAACTGGTTAGTACGTCTGCCTTCAAATCCGGCCTGGCCTGTGTGGAGTTTGCAGTTTCACCTCATACTTGAAAGGGTTTTCTCTGGGTACTCCGGTTTTCTCCCAAAAGCATGCAAGAAATGTAAGTTGACGACTCTAGACTCCTCTAGTTTTGTGTGTAGTAATATTGTGATGATCATGTAATGGTGAGATTCTTATCTTTACAGTATTGCAATAAAAGAGAGAAAATTGTTGCCATGGATATGTGCTGTATCTCACCCTGATGTCGATGCTGTAACACTGCGGTGTCCCATGAAAGATCACGGGTCCTGTGGGAAATTATCCAATTTCCCTCGTTTCCCTGAACACGGTTATCTGTGTTTATCTATCTTTGCCAGCTAAACTGAAATAAACACAATTATGCAGACAAGTGGTTTTCTTTGTACTACTAAATGTATTATTCCTTGATGACTAATAAATCAGTTGTGGAAACCACAACAAATACACATACAAAGGCAATAATGAGCATAAAGAAAATGAAGACAATTACGAATAAAAATCTTTAAAACACAATGACCGAAACCAAGTAAACAAACCTAGTTGGCTATGCGCTAACTCCAAAAGTGTACTCACCACATTACCTGGTCTTATGAGGTTTGTGACAAAACACCCAAAATCAAAGAAAATAAGTAATGTTGCATTTTTTTGCTTTTTTATTAAAACACAAGTTTGATTTTATTTTGATAATGTTGGGATTTTTTTTCAGTTTTGAGTTTTGTTAGCTGTATTAACCTTGGCCTGCACTCCATCACAATAAATTGCAAACACGTCACAGAGTTCCTGATGAGGTCTGCAGCAGATGTGTGCCTGGACAAGCACCTTGTAAAACACGTTCCACACAATACACAAGTGGTCAGAATAGAACGACATTTCAACCTGTCTAGTGGTCCAATTATGACTCTCCTGCTCAAGATTGACAAACAATTTTTGAACTCTCTGAACCTTTGCTTCATGAGATCGCTCTAGTGGACTTTGGAAAATCTAAAATATGGAAAACTACTCTGAAGGAACATCTGGCAAACAGCCAGCATGGCCACGTGCAGAAGGACAAGCTGCTTTATGATCTGCCTTGTAAAAGTATGAACAAGAGGAGAAACCATGGTAGCAACCAAAACAGATGAAGTCTTGAAATGGAAATATCATCCACCTCCCTAACACCCCTTCTCCAATCCTCATTTCCCAAAAAACATTTGAATTCAGTCTGCAATAACATGCAATAACGGGTCAAATGTAAACAGACTCTGGAATGAGTCAGTGACATCTCACCACTACCCAGCCAAGAGATGAAAGTAAATTGTTTAAATTTTGGGTTAGGGTTAGCTTAGCAGTAAATGTCTTTTTCTTTTTTAATAAACTTTACAGATGTGACTAATATTGAAATAACTTTGGGGATATGGTGACACATTGGATGATAAACATACACTAATGTCGGGTCATCACCTGGATATGTGGTGCTGTCCAAAAGTCATTATTAGATTTGTTGATTCAAGCATGCTATCATCTCAACTATCTATTTTAAATTTTTAAAGAATGGGCTATTCTGGGTCACAGGTCAGCTATACTGAGATACAAACTAGGCTATTCACACAGATTCATACCATTTAGAGTGTTAAATTAAGATAATGTGCATAATTTTGGAGTGCGGGAAGAGACTGGATTACCTGAGGGAAGAAAAATATACACAAGCATGTGCGCGACAGGCAAACTCCATAGATGAAGATAAAAACAAGTTTCACACCCACATAAAATATAGCAATCTAAATGGTATCAATTCCACCTGTCTACTGAATCTCTCCTTCTATCTACTGTATTTAAAGTTTCAAAATGACTATTGTAAAAAACATTGGTATTCTTATTAATGCTTAATGGCCTATCGCTGGTCTAATTGCCATCATTCCAATTCAATTTTCGTGATAGTGTTTTGCTACGTAAACATTTTCTAAAATATTACCCACAAGGAGCCAGAGCTTCACAATGTCAGTATAAAAAAGAAAGCAATGACGTCGAGATTTCTGCATTCACTCTAATATAACAACACTTGGAGGCTTGTAGGGGTAAAAGTTGCATACCTGCATAGCTGTGACAGTCAAAATTAAAGTTAAAAACTAAAATGTGGAGAGATGGATGTGTGATCATAAATCATCACCCCTCACTTAATTGTGCCTCTCTCTCTCTCTCTCTCTCTTTCTCGCTCTCTCTCTCTCTCTCTATCTCTCCTCTTGGCCTAGGAAAGCACATTTTTAAACCATTAGCAACAACTCTGCCAGCTGTACATCAGCAGAAAACCATAAATTGTTTTCATGGATGAAGTTTCAGCAAAATGATGACCTCAGCATCGTGCTGTTAGCATAAAGTGTGTGCCAAACTTAAGTGTGACACATGTCAAATATCTGTGACAAAATTATTATTTCGAACGTGTAATTGGTTTTCCATTTGCATTTTGGTGTCCTTAAATCTATGTCAGTAGGCCAGGAGCTTTAAACCATTTAGAATTTTGATCAACACTATCCACACAATATTAAGAGGGGCGGCACAGTGGATCCGCTAGAAAGCATTGGCCTCACAGTTGTGAGGTCCTGGGTTCGATCCCGGAACCAGTTCAGGGTGTACCTTGCCGCCTACCTGTTGACAGCTGGGATAGGCTCCGGCATGCCCCACGACCTTTGTGAGGATAAGCGGCAAAGAAAATGGATGGGTATCCTTATAAGATGTTGCTTACAGTATATTGTCATTTATTTGTCTTTTTGTTTTTATTAATCCCACCAGGAAATGTTGGTTGCCTCTCCAAAAGACAGTTATGACAAAGCGGAAACATTTGATGTGCAGAATTTAATGTAAAAAAAAAAAAAAAAAACTGCCCCAGCAAACCAGTATGGATGCATCTGGTTAATCAGCACAATATGGCATCATTGACAGTAATTCATTAATAGGAACAGGATAAGAGGAACAGAGCGTACATACAAAAGTGAACTAGTGTTGTATTTATATGAAGTAGTAACGTAATCTCCCTCACCACACAGGTGAGTCATCATTGCTGCTAAGTGAGAGTAAGGAAATTATTTTCTTTTCAAATGTAGCTGGAAATAATATTTTTACACATTCAGAATGTCAAAAGTGCAATTCATGAAGTCTTAACCTAAGGCAATTTGACAGCAACTGTATCTTTGTTATTTATTCTTTCCATTGAAAACATAGCAATTTTTTTTGGAATAGCGCATTTCTTACACATAGTAACTCAATCAGCTTAACATGATTAAAATCATTTAAATACAAAGAAATAAAACATTTAGAACAGACAAAAAGAAAAAAGGAAAACAAAAGTACAATTAAAACAGCATACAGTGGAAAAAAATATAATTGAAAAGTGGAAATGAGAAAAAATAAGTTTTCAACCAGGATTTAAAAGCATTCACACTTGGGGCTGACCACACCTCTGTTGGCAACTTATTCCATTTGTGTGCCTAAATGCTGATTCACCATGTTTGTTTTGGACTCCGCCCTCCATCATTTGAACTGAGTCAGTCGATCTCAGAGCCATACTGGGTTTGTATTCCATTAGCATTTCTTTCATGTATTCGGGACCTAAACCATTTATTGATTCATAGACCAGTTGCAAAACTTTAAAATATATTCTAAAGATAATTTGAAGCTGGTGTAGACTTGACTTTAGACTTGGAGTTATATGCGCTGAGCTCTTTCTTTTGGTCAGAACCGGAGTTGCAGCCTTCTGAATGAGCTGCAGCTGTTTCAAGTTCTTTTTGGGGAGTCCAGTAAGAAGACCATTACAGTAGTCAAATCTACTTGAAATAAAAGCATGGATGAGCTTCTCCTGGTCTACTTGACACATGCAAGCCAGCCTTCACTCTGGATATGTTCTTCAGATGCTAAAAGGTAGTTTTAGTAATTGATTTGATATGACTGGTAAAAGTCTGCTAAAAGTCACCAAAGTTTCAGGCTTGGTCTTTGTCTTTTCAAAGATAGTGAGTCCAGGTATTTAATAAGAGCAACCCTCTTTTCTGTTTTGCTACAAAAGAATTATCGCCGTTTTGTTGTGGTTTATTTGAAGAAAATGTCTGGCTTTAGACAGGGGCGCAACACCTCAATGGAACTATAGTCACTACTAAATATAATTGTGTTTTCTGCATATCTATGATAGTCAAAATTAAAGTTCTGAAGAATTTTCCCCTGGCTGAACAGCAGGGGTCCAACAGTTCTATTGAAAATATTGATTCTAAATTTGAATGATACACAATTGGACAGGCATCCAGCAATATACTGCCACCACCCAGAAGCTACAATGTTAAAGTGTATTAAAATGGCAGTCGCTTGAACTCAACAAATGGAGAGCCAACACCTGAATGAAACTGATGTTGGGCATGTAAGTCTATGACATTTTACAAAGAGTCTATAATGTCATAAGCAAACTCAGGGATCTCGTTTGAAGTGTGTCACGCATCTGAGATCCTCAAAAATGAATAGGAACACATAAAGAATGATGAATCTCTGTCCACAGATGCACAGCATTGTTTAGCCTCTTTTGTGTGTGTTACTAAACTGCTTCAGTGATTCATTGTCAACTAAAAGCACAGATCCTGGTTTGGTGCAAACCAGTAGCCAAACATATGCCATATAGAAATTGGAAGGAAGAACCATGATACAAAACGGGATTACTGTGTCTGTCCTCC
This sequence comes from Syngnathoides biaculeatus, assembly GCF_019802595.1. Classification (NCBI taxonomy): domain Eukaryota; kingdom Metazoa; phylum Chordata; class Actinopteri; order Syngnathiformes; family Syngnathidae; genus Syngnathoides; species Syngnathoides biaculeatus. The sequence continues at coordinate 38,044,632 of NC_084641.1, forward strand.
ATGCTAATAAATTGCAGGGACTCATTGTTCCAGGGCTGGGACTTTTTGTTTCCATTACATGTGAATACAGCAACTCATAGTTACACGTGTAAAATGAGCTATGAAACTATTTATAAACACCTTATAGTGTCTTATTGTTCAGTGGTAATGGCCTGTTTTAGAAGATTATAAGGGGTTACCTGTATAATTATGGGTACATGCTAAACAAGTAAAAATTCAGTAAATTGTGAGCATCTTCAACTGATCTTTGTGTTTAACGACGGCCATTTTCTGAGTCAAGGAAATTTTGTTGGGCTGCATTCTAAGATCACTGCACTGTTTTCAAACTTTCTTTTATAAATTTATTATATTAATATATTATAATTTATTTAAAAGTTTCCTCAGAAGGGCCATCTTGTGTGAAGCTTTTGACATACAGACCCATCTGACCTCCTCTGCTTTCTCCCATCAGGCCCCTCCTAGTCACACAGCTGTGTGCAGTACAAACACCACAGGCCTCCTTTGGCCAAGTTGCCAAGGCAACTAAGACCACAACTAGGTACTGCGTCCTCTCACTGGCCCATAGCCTTCCAGAGAAATCTGTAAACAATGGCACCAGGAGTTAATGTCATTATTTTATACCAATATGAGTGATGCTGTAAGAGTGGAGTGCAACGGTGGGGGTCACAGACTTACATTGGGCTTTGGAGAGAAACTGAAGGGTGATAAATGAAGGCCTACACTGACCTCTGCCAATTCACTCGAAAGCTTTTCTTGATATGTATTAATATTTTCCCTTGTTGCCTTGGTGATGGAATTCCTCACAGATAGGAAAGCCCTATAAGCGCTAAACTCCCACTGCCCACCATGTAGTCCAGCAGCCAGTATATACACAACCCATGCATCCAGACGGACATTCTAATAACATTTAAGTGCGTCAGCAAGATTGCAGGCTCCGTGGAGGAATGTTGTCTCAGAGGACAGGTGCGTCACACCTGTGTGGCCTGCAGTATGTACGGGAAATATTCATTCCATTCCCCACCAAAATACACACACAGACACAAATGCACACACACTAATCCCAGACTAAAAGGTTCAGAACCGCTTCGCACTGCCAATTGGGCCCTTGCTTCATGGGCCTCTTGGCCTCACTGTGCGGTGGAAACAATGGTCTGGAAGAATATGAATTTATGTGACACTGATCTGTGGTGTGAAAAATATTAGACACACTGCCCGAGAGAACAGCGCCAAATCATCTGATCACTTGGTCCCATACTGTAAGTGGGGTCAGCAGTGTCAGGAAAACAAGCTCTGTTGTTCTTTTTAGAATCAGACCCTTAAATATTATATACACCTCTATATATATGTACTCTGCGAATGGCTGGGATAGGCTTCAGCTCACATGTAACCATTGTGATGATAAACAGTACATAAACCCTACAGAAAATGGATGGATGGATGGATGGACCAAAATAATGTTGAAAAGGTTAACATAGAATAATACCCAAATATTTGTGCTGAATTGTTACGAATTACTAACTATTGAGGGAATTCATTCATCCATCCATTTTCTGAGCTGTTTATCCTCACAAGTGTCGTGGGAGTCCTGGAGCCTATCCCAGCTATCTTGGGCAGTGGGCAGGGTACACCCTGAACTGGTCTCCAGCCAATTGTAGAGCGCATAGAGACAAACAACAGTGGCACTCACAATCAAACCTAGGGGCAATTTAGAGTGTCCATCGTGCCCGGAGAAAACCCACCCAGGCATTGGGGAGAACATGCAAAACTCCACACAGGTGGGGCCGGGATTCGAACCCCAGTCCAAAAAACTGTGCAGCTAACGCTCTCATCACTGTGCTGCCTTATTATTATTATTATTATTATTATTATGTCTTCAGATCAAACCTACTTTTGAAGCTTACCTTTGTGTGTACTTGTTCAAGACCGTTGTTAAGTGTGGACACTCTGATCTCTCTTGATTCCAGAAGTTTCTCCCCGGGGCATATGCATGTAATTTAAAGAGGTTAAAGATGAAGGTTTGTTGGACAAGAGGCACATTCTCTCTGTTCCAGTTATCTTTCCAAAACCTTATCCAAGAACTACAAACTAAACTGTGCTTGAAAGAGCTAATGAAAGGCATCACTCTGATTCTTGTATGAACAATTCATGGAAGATGAAAACCACACGAGCTGTGTGTTTAGAATTCTGAAAAAAAGTTGACGGTTGGGCACAACCCAATCCAGGACTTCAGTCGACATTTTGATTTGTTTGTAAAAAGAAATTATTTTCCCCTTTTGTATGAGTGAACCAATGAACGGTCAATGACCTGATGAATGATTAACTTCTATTGAGCAGCCAAAACAGATCTACATGAAAAGCACCATTTAAGATACTGTGGTGTTTACATAATTCACCCGCGGGACCTCGAGTTGGGGTGCGGGGTTCCGCACGGACTGTTTTTGTTGTTGCGCTTCCGGAGTAAAGGTTAACAGAGTTCCCGCCGTTATGCGAGTTTTGTTTTGATGTCGAATAATAAAGCCAGTTCTGTTCCTGTGTCCGACACTCCGCCTCCGACTCCTTTTCTCTGGCGCTACACTGGTGACCCCGACATCAGTCCCGGCGTTTTCGAGACTGAAACGAACATGGCAACCGCCATCCTCAAATTGCCGGAGTTTTGGGAGACGTCCGCGGCAGCGTGGTTCGCACAGACTGAGGCTCAGTTCGCCCTCCGCGGGATCTCAGATGATTCCACGCGTTACTACCACGTTGTCTCAGCACTCGGGAGCTCAACGGCGGCCAGAGCAGTGAACTTCATCACCTCTCCCCCGACCCGAGATAAGTATGCTGGGATCAAGGCTCACCTTCTCAAGGTTTTTGAGCTTTCACGGCCGGAACGTGCCCGTCGTCTGTTGGCTATTAATGGACTGGGGGACAGCAAACCTTCCGAACTCATGGAAATGATGCTAAACCTGCTGGGCACGGAATAGCCCAATTTCATTTTCATGGAACTGTTTCTCAGGCATATGCCACCGCATGTTCAGACGGCGCTCGCGAACAGTACTGTCACTGAGCCCCGGGCCCTGACCGAGGAGGCCGACCGTTTCTTCCTGGCAACCCAGCGCTTCTACCCTGAGACGCTGGCCGCGACGCGCAGTTACTCACCTTCGGGCGCGGGGGTGGCATCCAGCAGGGGCCCCTTCGGCACCGACGGCCGTGCTGGAACAGGCTTGTGCTACTTCCATGCCCGTTTCGGTGCGAAAGCGAAGAGGTGCCGCGCCCCTTGCAACTACGACGCGTCGGGAAACGCCAAAGCCCACGCTTCGCAGCGGCCGTGAGCGTGGGCGCGAAGAGCCGGCTGCTGTTCGTCAAGGACAACTTTTCCGGGCGCAAATTCCTTTGCGACACCGGCGCCCAGAGGAGCGTCCTGACGGCCACTGCGGAGGACGCCGCTGGCGGGACTCATGGGCCACCCCTACTGTCCGCTAATGGCTCCCTTATCCGCTCTTATGGCATGAGGACTGTGGACTTGTGTTTCGGGAGTCAGCGCTTCACATGGGACTTTGTCACTGCGGATGTCTCATTCCCTCTCCTCGGCGCTGATTTTTTTTGTGCCCACGGGCTGCTGGTGGATGTTAAGAGGGGCCGTCTGGTGGATGCACTGACTTTTTCCACGGTCGCCTGCATCCGCAATGAGGCGACTTATGGCGGTCTCTCCAGTTCGCTATCGGACGGCGCCAAGTACCAACTCCTCCTTGGTGAGTTCCCTGGCTTGACACGGCCCACTTTCTCCTCTGCCACGACTAAACATGGGGTCGAGCACCACATTGAGACCAAGGGCCCTCGATCCACGCGGGGGCCCGACGGCTTGATCCCGAGAAGCTAGCAGTCGCTAAATCCGAGTTTGCCAACATGGAGCGTCTGGGCATCGTCCGCCGCTCGGATAGCCCGTGGGCCTCGCCACTACACATCGTCCCTAAACCGAGTGGTGGGTGGCGACCGTGTGGTGACTACCGATGCCTTAACGACGCCACTACGCCCGACCGCTACCCTGTTCCACACATTCAGGACTTCTCAGCCCACCTGGCAGGCAAAATCTTGTTCTCCAAGGTCGACCTGGTGCGCGGGTATCACCAGGTTCCCGTGCACCCCTCAGACATTCCCAAGACAGCTGTAATCACTCCGTTTGGACTGTTCGAGTTTCTGAGGATGCCGTTTGGTCTTAAAAACGCGGCACAATCTTTCCAGCGTTTAATGGATTCTGTGCTCAGGGACTTGCCATTTGTGTTCGTCTATTTGGATGACATCCTCGTCGCCAGCTCCTCGGAGGATGAACATCTGATGCACCTCCGCGACCTCTTCGCAAGACTTGAGCAGCATGGCCTGATCATCAACCCGGCGAAGTGTGTTTTCGGGGTCCCCTCTATCCAGTTCCTCGGGCACCTCATAGACAAGAACGGCGCCGCCCCCCTTCCGGCAAAGGTGGAGGCCGTCTCCGCTTTTCCCCGACCTCGCTCGGCTCGGGGCCTCCGGGAGTTCCTGGGGATGGTGACTTTCTACCACCGGTTCATCCGCCGGGCGGCCCACATCATGCGCCCGCTCTATGAGGCTCTTAAAGACAAGGCCCCCAACCGGGACGTTGAATGGACGGCCGAGAGGATGGAAGCCTTCGAGGCTACGAAGGCCCCACTGAGTCGTGCCGCTATGCTGGCCCACCCGACCCACGGGGCCCCTGTCGCTCTCACTACCGATGCATCGGACTACGCTGTTGGAGCCATATTCGAACAGTGGGTCGGCGGCGCCTGGCAACCGCTTGCCTTTTTCAGCCGTCAGCTGGTCCCCAGGGAGCGCAAATACAGCACGTTCGATAGAGAGCTCCTCGGCCTCTGGCTGGCGATCCGCCACTTCCGCTCCCTATTGGAAGGCCGTGAGTTCACGGCATATGTGGACCATAAACCCCTCACTTTCGCCATTTCCAAGGTGGCCAAGTCGTGGTCCGCCCGCCAGCAACGCCAACTGTCGTTCATCTCTGAGTACACTACGGACATCCAACACATCGCCGGCAAATCCAATGTGGTCGCGGACTGCCACTCCAGGGCGATCGTCGGCACTGTGCATCTGGGTCTCGACTACTCCCGCATGAGCGCAGACCAGGCCTTGGACCACGGGGTGCAGGCCCTCAAGACTTCTGACACGGGTTTGCGCCTGGAGGAAGTCGCGGTTGGTGACTCGGGCGTCAGGTTGCTGTGCGACCTCTCAGCTGACCAGCCTCGGCCGCTGGTCCCTGCAAACTGGCGAAGAGCTGTTTTCGAGGCGGTCCACAACATCTCCCACCCCGGAAGGAAACCGTCCGTGAGGCTGGTGGCCCAGAAGTTCGTGTGGCGCGGTCTCAAGAAAGATGTGCAGGCCTGGGTCGACTCGTGCGTGGCCTGTCAGCGGGCTAAGGTGCATCGCCACACAAAAGCCCCGTTGGAGGCCTTCGCTGTCCCCGAGAGGAGGTTTGACCACGTCAACGTCGACTTGGTAGGTCCACTTCCTTCCTCGCACGGATTCACCTACTTGCTCACCATGGTGGACAGGACGACCCGCTGGCCCGAAGCCGTTCCCCTCTCCTCGACAACGTCGTCAGACGTGGCCCGGGCGTTCATCGGCACGTGGGTTGCACGCTTCGGGACACCGTGCGACCTTTCCTCAGATCGTGGTCCTCAGTTTACCGCTGAACTCTGGAACGCAGTCGCTGAGAGTTTGGGGGTCAAGCTGCACCGCACTACCGCCTATCACCCCCAGGCGAACGGTCTTTGCGAGCGGTTCCACCGCTCCATGAAAGCAGCCCTGCGTGCCGGCTTGACGGACGGCAACTGGTTGGATAAGCTCCCGTGGGTCATGCTCGGCCTCAGGTGCGCCCCCAAGGAGGACCTGTTGTCCTCATCCGCCGAACTCGTCTACGGCCAGCCACTGCGGGTCCCCGGCGAATTCATCCCGGACGCCACAGCACCCTGGTCCGCAGCCAAGCAACGGTCCTCCCTGATGGAGGCCGCAAAAGGGTTCGCGCCGGTTCCCACGTCGCAACATGGCATCCCAGCTGCCCGGCTGCCCCGTCACCTGCGCTCTGCGGATTTTGTGTTTGTTCGTCATGACGCCCACTGTGGACCTCTCCGCCCCCCATACGACGGGCCGTTCATATATATATATGAACAGGTCATTAAGTAGACTCATTGCCCCATCTTGTGCAATTATATATATGTATATATATACACATAAAGCAGGGGTCGGAAACCTATCACTCGTGAGCCATACCTGGCTCAGGCACAGAAGGGTCTAATGCTGATCGAATTGGAACAACTAAGCTCAACCAAAAGCCAGCTCCTACCATTCGCTTTGACAAAGCTTGCTCAAAGAATAAAAAGATGAGTACCAAAGTTTTCAACAAGAATGGACAGCCTTTGTGGAGAGAGACGATTCAGCTGTGTGTCTAAATTCACAGATGGGGAGTATGCCAAAGCATTCAATTTCACAAAAAGACAAGATAACCAGACAAATAAAAGATAAACCTTTGTCGGCAAGAACTGTTCACCATCGTACCATCATTAATGGCAAATCAAATTGAGTTACGTTCATGATGAACGAATGGAAGTCTCAAGACCTGCATGACGCTTAATGTAATGATCTATGAAACAGACTACAAAGCCACCAGCAAAACCATGCAGCACCAGAAGTCACATTAATGGTAAGAAGTACTTTTGTTATCATTGGTGAGCAACAGTAGAACAATGTTATTTGAAAATAATTCTGTGACTTATTTTACTCCAAAAACACATAAATGTGTAAATACACCTCTATTTACTTTTTAAAAAACTGTATGGCTCTTTTGAAATTACATTTTAAAATATTTGGCATTTGTGGCTCTCTCAGTCGAAATGGTTCCCGACCCCTGGGCTATACCATGTTTATGGAATCTATGATTGAATGTACACCAGTCAACTGGTGTATGGAGTTGCTGACCCTGCACCCTGAGGAGCCAGCCAGCAAGCATATCACGCAAGAGACAGAGCCAGGGGGATGCCACCCACTCCCCAGGGTGGTCCCCTAGCCTAACCGAAGCACCCCGGTCAGTCCCAAAGAGAACGACACTGCTAACAGACCACTAGCCCCCATGCCCAATCCCCTCACCCAAGGCGACCCACTGCTGTAAGTGCACCCACCACCCATGGAGTTCATCAGAGCCCCATCCACCTACAGGCCTAGGCTTTCACAAACTGAAAGACACTTCTTAGCTACTGATTAATCCAAAAGGATACCAGGTTAATACAAACTTCTGAAAAAAATTGCACAAAATATTTTGGGCTAAATCATCTTATGATCATTGCTTGTCTCCCTGTATGAACGCTATGGTTTGGTCACATGCACAGAGTTGACCTTTGAAGTGCTTGTTTAAAAATGAATAAATTACACCGATGCAGGCGAGGTATGATGTAAAAAATATCAAAAAAATCATTTTAATGCAACTCCTTGGTAAGTAATGTTATTTATATGTGTATTTACAGTGAAGAAAATAAGTATTTGAAAATCCTGATATATTGCAAGTTCTCCCACTTATAAATCATGGTTGGGTCTGAAATTTTCATCGTAGGTGCATGTTCACTGTGAGAGAGATCATCTAAAAAGAAAACTCCAGAAATCTCAATGTATGATTTTTTTAACGATTTATTTGTGTGATACAGCTGCAAATAAATATTTGAAAACCTGTCCATCAGCTAGAATTCTGACCCACAAAGACCTGTTAGTCCGCCTTTAAAAGTCCACCTCCACTCCATGTAGTATCCTGAATCAGATGCTCCTGTGTGAGGTCGCTAGCTGCATCAGGACACCTGTCTACCCAATACAATCAGTAAGACTCAAACTTGTAACATGGCCACGACCAAAGAGCTGTCCAAAGACACAAGAGACAAAATTGTACAACTTCACATGGCTGTAAAGGGCTACAGAGAAATTGCCAAGCAGCTTGGTGAAAAAAGGTCCACTGTTGGAGCAATTATTAGAAAATGGAAGAAGCTAAACATGACAGTCAATCTCAATTGGAGTGGAGCCCAATGCAAGATGTCCTTTGAAAGGTGAGGAATCAGCACAGGGCTACACGACAGGACTTTGTCAATGACCTGAAAAGAGCTGGGTCCACCCTTTCTAAGGTGACTGTTGGTAATACACAAAGACGTCATGGTTTGATATCATGCATGGCACGGAAGGTTCCCCTGTTCAAACCTGCACATGTCAAGGCCCGTCTTAAGTTTGAAAATGACCATTTGGATGATACAGAGTAGTCATGGGAGAAGGTTTTGTCGTCAGGTGAGACCAAAATGGAACTTTTTGGTCATAATTCCACTAACCATGTTTGGAAGAAGACGAATGATGAGTTCCATCACCAGAACATCATCCCTACTGTGAAGCATGGGGTGGTAGCATCATGCTTTGGGGGTGTTTTTCTGCACATGGGACAGGACGACTCGACTGTATTAAGGAGAGGATGACCGTGGCCATGTATTGTGAGATTTTGGGGAACTCTTTCCCTCAGTCAGAGCATTCAAGATGGGTCATAGCTGGGTCTTTCAACATGACAATGACCCGAAGCACACAGCCAGGAAAACTAAGTAGTGGCTCCATAAGGAGCATATCAAGGTTCTGGCATGGCCTTGCCAGTCTCCAGACCTAAACCCAATAAAAAATCTTTGGAGGGAGCTGAAACTCCGTGTTTCTCAGCGACAGCCCAGAAACGTGCCTGATCTAGAGATCTGTGTGGAGGAGTGGGCCAAAACCCCCCCTGCAGTGTGTACAAACCTGGTGAACAACTACAGGAAACGTTTGACCTCTGTAATTGCAAACGAAGGCTTCTGTACCAAATATTAACATTGGTTTTCTCAGGTGTTCAAATACTTATTTGCACCTGTACTACACAAATAAATCATTAAAAATTCATGCATTGTTATTTTTGGATTTTTATTTTTAGATAATCTCTCTCAAAGTGGACATGCATCTACGATGAAAATTTCAGACCCATGATTTCTAAGAGGGAGAATTTGCAATATAGCAGGGTGTTCAAATACTCATTTTCTTCATTGTACCTTTTTTAGAAAACAGTAGCAGCTATTTTTAAAATGGGCCTGCTACCCGTGGTCCTTGTGGGCTGCTTGTGACTTGTTTTTGTTTTATACCGTAATTTTGAGGTGCACAAAAGGAACAAATACTAACTTCAAAGACACTGTTCTGTTTGATATAATTCTATCATCGCTTTGTAGTCAGGAACCTGCGTTTTTGGTGAAACCAACGCATGTTCCACCACCGATTACTAATGAATGGAAAAAGCTAGAAACAAAGTTTTTTTCCTCGGTGAAAGAAGATAGAAGAGTTTTTCTTTTGGTAGGTTCAGAGTTTATATTGTCACCACACATAATATTCTCTGGGTTGTGAAAGCTCAACCAAAAGCCAGCTCCCACCATTCAATTTGAAGGGCAAGCTCTATGAACCAGATAAATCTTGGGACAACACAGTAACCAGTTTTTGCTGTCATGAGCAACACTGGTACATGACTGAGTGTAATTTCTTACTCGCCATTGACCCAGACATATGTCGAACAGGATTAGGGCTGGCTCATTGCATGAGATAGATTCGCCCCTAAAACAGGCCATTTTCATAATGGTATTTAAAATACCTGGAAATCTTTTCAAATTCAGAAAAAATAAATATGTTCCTTTAAATAAGTGGCATGATTTTTTTAACTTTATTTGCTGGGAGGCGGCACAGTAGAATTGCTGGAAAGCGTTAGCCTCACAATTCTGAGGACCTGGGTTCCATCCCGGGCCCGCCTGTGTGGAGTTTGCTTGTTCTCCCCGTGCCTGCGTGGATTTTCTCCGGGCACTCCGGTTTCCTCCCACATCTTAAAAACATGCAACATTAATTGGAGACTCTGAATTCCCCTGAGGTGTGATTGTGAGTGTGGCTGTTTGTCTCTATGTGCCCTGCAATCGGCTGTCAACCAGTTCAGGGTGTGCCCCGCCTCCTGCCCATTGACAGCTGGGATAGGGTCCAGCACTCCCCATGACCCTTGTGAGGGCAAGTGGCTAAGAAAATTGATGGATGGATGGATATTTGCTGGAACCACTTTCCTCTTTTGCGCTCTTCTTCAGCTGGAATGGGCTCCAATACACTGAGGATAAAAGGTGTATAAATGGATGGATGGCTTTGTAAACTTGTCCTTTTTGGGCATGTTATCATACTCATTTAAGATAAAAATAGCTTTGCATAAAATGAATGGTTAAATTATGACAAAGAGGGTCTTGTATGTAATGCAAGTAATTCCCTTTTTATAAGGACCATACTTACTACTTACTTTTTGCAGATGAGCAGTGTGGTTTAAATGACAGCAAAACACAGTGTAACAGAATTTCTCATCCATCTCTCTCCAACCCACAAACAGCATAGGTATAGACTCATTTCATTACCCTTTCTTACTACTTGACGTGGATGGATTGTGAGCCAGAGGGTATAATCAGGGCATTTTTGGTAGTTTGGGGTGATAACGTCATTACTCCAAAAAGAACAGACAACAAGCTCAAGCTGTGCCTGAAGAAGAACAGAATTCTGCAGTAGATGTTGTGCAAAAGCAGCAACCCTTTCCATAAAATGCCTGAAATACTAGCACATCCGAGAAATAACAACAGCTGGACGTCAAAGCCAAAGCGATAAAAAGTAAAACCAACACAATAGATGCAGCCACATATTTAAATCAGAGGGGTGGAAAAACTGTCTCTCCCCTCAAGATAAAAATTACAGGGGAAACCTGAGTTGAAGTGATCTATGGTATAAGGTTAACGTCTTTCTGATACCAATTAACCATCTCTCATATGTATGTCGATGATTTGTTACCAAAGAGCAGACACTAAGTGACGTCAGATGTTTGACCAAGTGACGTTTTGTACATGCTGTATTTTACAACTCTTCAACAGGGCACCTCGACGTCGACCATTAGGATTGTGTATTGTGACCAGTGCTTCATCTTCTGTGCTTTCCACTGTCAATATACTTGGTGCTGTTGTCAACATTTATTTTATGTTTACCTCTGCTTCAGAAGATTATTTGACCGAATACCGACTTATTTACATCCCAATGGTAATTTTAGCAGTAGCATTCTACGCTACATATTTTGTTGCTTGCTTGCAACCCGTATTGTATTTAAAGTAAGTGAACATATCTCAAGCCGTTCTTGAATGTACAGCCCATTATTGAGCACCAGTGAAGACTACACTTTTCCTCTTTTTTCCCCAACATAATACAATACATTGGTGTGATCCATTGTTGTTATGGTCACTATATCACGGGTGTATCCGGTCAAATTGATCAGTGGCACATTTTTTCTGTTTACACCTTTCTGTCAGTGTTTGATAAGTTGAAGTCCAATGATTGTAAAAGATGGGACTCGGTCCTCGCCGTTTAATGTTGTCATTGTCTGCCCGAGATACGGCAAGCTTTCATGGCAGTAATCTGACAGTGCAATCATTGTGTATTTCTTTCGACTTGTCCCTTTCAGGGTCGCCACAGCGTGTCATCTCAGATGAACGCATATATATGTTTGGCACAATTTTTACGCCGGATGCCCTTCCTGACGCAACCTTTCCCAGGGAGTGGAGGCCACAACCCCTGGTTTACCAAACCAGTGCTCTAACCACTGAGCTACGGGGGCTCCAACTGACAGTGCAATCATGAAAGATCAAATTTGTCTTGTAGTCTGATGCAGGCATAAAGCAGAAAAGAAAAAAAAAATCTTTTCTATTGAGGAATTTATTAAAGGAAATGGAATCAGTCACAATGAAAATTGCATATCTCCCTTGATTTGTTGATATTAATTACAACTGGAGCCTGATATCGTGCAGAATAAACAAACTGTTAACAGAATATAGGCTTTAAAATAAAGTGCACCATCATAGAATTATTTTGACAGTGTGATGGAAATTATGGCGATGCTGGCTGGAGGTACAATCTGTATCTTGTGGAACCTGGGCTGGAACCCAGTTTCCCATAACAACAGAACCTCCAGAACATCCAGTTAGAGTACAGCACATAAGGTCTCAAGTTTCTCCTCTTCATCAGCTGGCTTGCGTCATGTACATGATCTGAAACAGCAGCGCATTCACGCTTGAGAAGGCACAGGCACGCACGGGAATAATCATTAAAATGTGCTGAGCTGTTCGTCCCAAAATGACCATTTTACATGTCCCACAAGATCCTGTTGCTGAATGTGTGACAGTTACAGTCAGAGAAAATGAAGTTATTCAAAATAAATTTGTCTTACTGTTGAATCATCCCGATGACGTACATTTTATGTAACACGATCTGTTGTTAAAAGCAACTTGGCTTCTTGTTCCGTGGTATCCATTAAATCAAAGCACATGTGAGTAATACTACATAAGGGAATGGAATAGTTGTATTTATTGGACAATGTCAGACAATGTTTTTTTTTGAGGAGGAGGGGTTGCTTGAAATTCCTATTCAGTATTGTATTTGTGTAAACAAAACACCTTAAGGAGGTATGAGGGCTTAAGGTTCCATTTTTCAATAAAAAGTACATTTTCTGCATTTTTTTCCTCAGTAAAATTAAACTGACCAACATTTCCAATAATTATTTATTTTGGAGAAATTGGTGAATCTAATTGCTATTGGAATGCCCCTTTCTCAATGCCAAAATCAAGACAGCCCCCCCCACACACACACATTTCTTAAATAGTGTGATGTCATTGCATAGGAGGTGGGGAAAAAAGCAATGTACTATACTATGGAGTGGCAGCATTTAGTCATATTTCATTGTTGCTGTCAAGTGGAATACCCTACCTCCAAAATGATAACTTTTTTTGAAGAAAAAAAAACAACAGTACACTGCCTATCCATTCTGGAAAAATCAATGCACTCATGTTTGAAATACCGTGGCTGTTTGTCCAAAGAAAGTCTCACTTCCAAAATGATTAAATTAAAAAATGAAAAAAAACTGTCATATCATTTCACTCTATGAATAGCAATTGCATATAACAACCCAAAATTACGTTCGACCCCTGACATTATATTCTGAAAAAATCAAATGAAAAATTATAGTAGCATGTTGTGATTAAAATGATAAAAAAAATGGCAGGAAATGCCACATTGTCATGGGAGAGCGAGTAAATGTTCAGGACCCCAAGGCAGACAACGAGCTGTAGAACGATTGAACGGAGTAGTTTAATAAAGAAATGGCACACTATAAACATGTGTAACCAGGTAAAATGTATATGTATATATGTATATTCTAAAAAGTTAAGTTTCTAGTTTAATAGAAATAAGTTAAAAGTTCAAATTGAGTGTCAATGAAGTTATAGATTTTCTTTATATAAAGTGGTGGAATATTGTTTGGATTTAAGGTGTGCTGAATTCAATTTCTTTTGGAAAAATTTACATTGAAATGTTGTTTGTTAATTTTTGGAAAATAAATACTTTTGTTTGTCAGTTTATTATTCTAACCCATGAAAGTGAATGAAGCGCATCTGAGATTAAAGAACAAGAAGTGACGTGTTGTTAAGAAAGAATGTTTGCGGAAAAGCAGATGATTAAGAGAAAGAGAGAGAGGAAGAGGAACTTGAGGTTGATTCATGAGGAAAAGTAAGTGGACATTTGTCACAGTTGACCAAAATGTTCGACAAGGACTTTTGAGATGTTAATTGTGATCTGTTGTTTGAGTGTATTACTCAAAGTAAGACGTAAATTGCTTGAGTTAGCCACTAACACAGGTGCTAATCGGAAGCATGGGACTTGACGCTGGCAACAGGCTAAGGCAAATTAGTGAGGTCCATTTGGAGAGGACGGAGAGGACTACATTCCGACTGGTGAGGATTTTGGTGATGATGAGCGAGTGTACGAGACCCTCATCATTCTTCACTTATGGTGTTTGTCACCAGAGTGACAAGCTCGAAAAAAGGGTTGTGCCTTCAGGGGAAGAAGCCATCTTTGCCTGCTGCCATGCACATGAGCTTCAATCTGGTCAACAACAGGACATTCGGGTTTTAATTCATTTCTTTTGTCAGCATTGTCACTTTTTGGGGGGTCCTTCATTTAGTCGTGTAGGTGTACATTTTGTGTTGTGTTGTTTAAAATAATCTGGACTTTTAAGGTACAGTGCCCCCGCAACGCATACACGGTTGATGGCAGTTTTCTTGGCAAAATAACCCACAGTACACAGACTCTCACATTGATGTTCCCGGACTCACACTCGGAACACTTTAGTTATCATGTCTTTGATGCAAAGAACCATAACTGAATAGCATTACTGTAAAGAACAGGTACTCAAGGCTAGCTTTACCTCCGCTCCAATTCTCACCTTGCCGGATCTATATCAGCAGTTTGTCGTCGAGGTAGATCTGTCTGATGCAGGGATAAGGGTAATCCTCTCCCAGGGGAATCCCAAGGATGGAATAGTGCAACCCTGTGTGTTTTTGTCCAAAAAAGATGACCTCAGGGGAACGTAATTACAACATTGGAGACTGGGAGATTTTAGCAGTCAGAGCAGCGGTGTCTGAGTGGAAACACAAGCTACAAGTAGCTCAGGTTTTGTTCATGGTGTTAACGGACCATAAGAACCAAGAATATCTCAAGTTAGCCAAAAGACTAAATGCTATACAAGCCAGATGATCACTCTTTTTTACGCAGTTCAACTTTGTGATGTCCTATCGGCTGGGTCCCAAGACCAACCAAATGCGCTGTCGCGGATTCATGGTAAGGGAGAAAACGGAATCCAACCCCACATCCATTATGCCTAAAGATTGTTTTGTTTCTGTTTTCACATGGGAAATTGAGACTTTGATTAAGGACATACTGAAGGATTCTTGCAGCCCGAAGGGTGCCCAGATGACAGGCTATATGTTGCACCACCACAGAGGGGTAGCGTAGTTGAATGGGCCCATACCATTTGAACAGTTTGCCACCCGCGGATGAATAAAACACAGTCTGTGATAGAGCAACGCTTCTGGTGGCCAAACATCAAAAAAGACGCCAGGGAGTACATCAATACATGTCCTGTTTGTTCAGCAAATAAACCCTCCCGGCAACATCCCGCAGGGGAGTTACAACCTCTGTCCATCCCTCGACGGCCGTGGTCCCATATTCCACTCAACTTTGGGACCGGGTTGCTGGCTTTGCACACCATTGTTCTCACAGTAGTGGACAGTTTTTCAGAAATGGTACACTTCATTGCACTGCCTAAAGTTCCCTCTGCAAAGCAGATGGCAGACCTTATGATAACTAACATGTTTAGGTTACATGGATTCATAGTTTCTGACAGGGGCCCCCAGTTTATATCACAGTTCGGGAAGGAACCAACGACCAGAATGAATGTGTAAACCAAGACATCGAGAAGTGGGTTCGGTGTCCCGCTTAACCTGAGCCGTGCTCTTGAACCCAACAACTAATTCAGGTAGATTACACTCACAATTCTTTTCCCTTGGCATCCACTACATTGTTGCCTTTTCATATTGTGCACGATTATCTACCCTCTACTTTTCCATCCGTAGAGTCCGACTCATTGGTCCCGTGCGCGTTGGCCGTTGTGAGACACTGCAAGAGAACTTGGGAGCAAGCCCAAAGGGGGCTCCTATGAGGCTCCAGCGGACCGTAAAAGGTCACTAGCACCAGCCTACTGGGTGGCTCAGCACATCTTGCTGTCTTGGGCATCTCCTTCCTTGACCCAGTGCACAACTGCTCCAATGAGCAGACGTGCCCACCTGCTTCTTTTTCACGCTAATTAACATTGATATATATTCCTACGTGTGGCTTAAGGTAATGCTACCCTGAGAACGCCCAATCTCGTCAGATCTCAGAAGCTAAGCGAGCTTGGCCCTAGTTAGTACTTGGACGGGAGACTGCCTGGGAATATCAGGTGCTGTAAACTTCTCTCCCCCGCTAAAAATGCAGAGGGGTTGCATAAGGAATGGCACCAGCGTAAAAACTGTGTCAAACAAATATGCGTTCATCTGAGATGACACGCTGTGGTGGCTCCTAACGGGACAAGCTGGAAGAAAAAGAAGATATATTCCCACGTATGTAGTGTGGTCCTTCGCCAGCTCGTTGTACCTTGACGTCATGTTCCCGCAGTTCCATGTTCATGTCCTTAGTGGACTGAACCCTACCTCATTGACCACCTTGCCTATTCGTCTTGTGATTCTTACAATGTTGCCTGTTTGGACTGGCTGCCTTTGTATCAACCTTGGATCGAATAATTACACTCCCCAAACTGTACCTGCTCTCGTGAGTTAAGCATCTTGGGTTCAGCTTCAAATTGTGGCCATGACACTGCAGCACTTTAAACCCTAATGATTGCAATAGTTTACTGGTGTCTCTCTTTTGCCTCCACCCACCAATGATCACCAAGGTAACCGAAAGATAATAAAATCAGATGAAATACACCAATTTAAGAACATAAGTCCTTGTAAGCTTCATGAACCCAAGCAATCATATATCATTGCTTTTCACATCCTCTTTCCACACAAGTGCTAAAACGCCCAAAATGTATTATGTGTCAAATAGATACATGTGTATTAAAGGTCAGAAGTCAAAGATATTAAATTTTTTTTGATAAGTATAGAACCCCTTTACAAATCTCATCTGCCATTTCAAAGTGATTATTTCGCAGATATACAGCGATTAAATTGATAAATATGATGCAGATTGCGGCTTCTGCTTTTTGCATCCTGTGGATTCCGGTCTTCGTCTCTTTCCGGTGTGCTGCCATCACATGAGCCAGACATCCTGTTCATTCGGCGTTGTGTGTTATTGTTCCATGCAGTTGTTCCCGTCCTTGTATATTTTACTGTCATATTATTTAGCGATGTCACAATGATTTTGTTTGTGCTGTTTGGTTGTACGAATGGTTCAGGCTGTGGCTGGAGTTTTTTTTTTTTTTTTTTCGGGGTTTCCAAGTAAAAAATTAATATGTGCCCACTGGAAAGGTAAAGTCAATCGACAGGGGAAGAAACGTGGTCAGCTATGGGTGCCTAGTAAGCATTCCAAACTGTGTTGATCACTTTGAACCAACGTGGTTTGAGAAAGGCTTTGCAGAAAATGAATTGGATACAGAGGCATAGACTGACACTAGCTGTGATGCCAACTATTTATCCGACAGCCATCGGGACCTACACCGACAGGAAGAGATGTAACACTCGCAGCAGTCATGATGCTGCAACAAAGCGATGTGTACAAGAGATTGGCTTTTCTTGACTATAACGACAATTTTATTCTGGTTACTATGCACTGGGGAGTAGGGAAAAAAAGACCCACTCACTACTTTTCACTACTGTCGTCTGTGCTTTTGCCCATAAGAAAAGCCATCAGTCAGAGCAAAGACTTTGTGCAGTGTGTTATAAGAATACTCAAGCAAGGGGTGCACGATACATAATAATATTGCATCCTATGTAAAAGCTTGTGCCGCATCACTGAAACATATAAACTAAATATATAATATTTATATCCATACATCCATTTTCTGAGGTGCTTAACCTTCCAAGGGTTGCAGGAGTGCTGGAGACTATCCAGCTATCTTCAGGCAGGAGGCAGGGTATACCCCGAACAGGTTGCGAGCCATTGGGAGGGCACACGGAGGCAGACAACAGTCGCACTCACAATCACACCTTGGGGCAATTTAGAGTGTCCAATTAATGCATGCTTTTGGAAGTGCCCGGAGAAAACCCACACAAGCACAGGGAGAATATCCAAACTCCACACAGGCGGGCCGGGATTTTTGGACCTTGGTGCTCAGAACTGTGAGGCCAACACTCTACGGCTGCGCCACCAAAAATATTGCCCCCCTGAGGTGGCATCCTTTCAAGCAATGAGTGTATAAAAAGACATGCTTTTGATATACCGTCACATAGAACCAGTGATAACTCTTTTTCTATTGTACAGCTGCTACTTGGCTGCTCGCTGCAGTCCAATCGGCTCAAACGTGTACTTTTGGCAATGCCAAGTTCAGTTGTGTGCTCCTGTACATAAAAATCTTCCACTACATATTCTAGCATGTTGCTCACCATTGCATATCATGTATAGTGTTTGGTAATTGTCATGTCACTTCTGGTAGCCCTTGTGGTGGATTGAGTAACCACACCCCTGTGCCTTGAGCATTGGATATTTTCAGGGAGGACTCAGTATGCATCATAAAAAACTCATTTTTAGCTATTCTATGACTGAAAACTTGCTTGAAGTTACATTCAAAAATTACAACATTTATAAAATGTAAATATTAATTTTAACTGACCCCATCATATCTTTATCATCTAACCTTTAATGTCCCAAAACTGTCAACAATAGTCATCAAACCTGACCTGAAAAAAAATTAGGACAATCATAGTAATATTAGCCAGGATAGGTGGGCATGCACAGAGATGTCCATAAATATTTGGGGTTACTAAGAGACGTCACACTTCAAACCTGGCTAAATAGAGTTTCATTAACCCAAAGTAACCCTCCCCCTTAAAATTTCAAGGTAATCACATCATCCGTTTTCTTAGCCGCCTATCCTCACATGTTCCACATGTTCCAGCACACCTGTGATTGAAGGATGAATGAGCGGATGGATGGATGGATGGATGGATGGATGGATAGATGGACAGAGCCAGAGCCAGAGCCAGACACAGACGCAGACACAGACACAGACACAGACACAGACACAGACACAGACATAGACATAGACATAGACATAGACATAGACATAGACATAGACACAGACACAGACACAGACAGACAGACAAATAGATTATACATCCCATGCAGGAAATTTCATTCAGTAAATATAATAAAAACAAAGGATCCATTCATTTTCGGAGCTGCTTAATCTCACAAGGGTCAAAGGTGTTCACCCTGAAATGCTCGCCAGCTTATCGCAGGGTACATAGAAACAACCATTCACACTCACAATTACACCTACGAGCTATTTAGAGTCTTCAATTTATGTACATTCGGGGGATGTCGGAGGAAACAGGAGTACCGTGAGAAAACCCACGCAAGCACAGGGGGAACATGCAAACTCCACACAGGCGGGGTTGGGATGTGAACACCTGTCCTCAGAACTGTGAGGCAAAAGCTCTAACCAGTTCTACATCATGCCGTCCCAGACTTTTCAATGTAGGCAAAATTTCCACTGCAAGATGCGTAGTAATTCCATGAGGAAATGTCTTCACCTTCTGCACTTGAAGTGCTGTGACAGACTGATGGTTTCAAAATGTGGGCAGGTGAAAATCTATCTGGAAATCAATTTTTTAATCAGAAATAGTGGTATAAGTAGTAGAAATAATAGTTAATTCATCTTTAAATTACTAATGGGTCTATTTTGATGGGACTCTTTTTTTCTGCAGACATGATTTGTCACTCTAGAACGAAGGCACAAGTGCCAATGTTAACAGTATTACTGTATATTCAGATTAAAGAGGTCCTTTAGTGAACAAAATTAACAGCAAAATCTGCCACTGAAACAATAGTATGTGATGCAATTTTATGACCAATACATAAGGATTGATAAAGGGCCAGATTAAACTAAACTATACCAGTTTTCCATTCCATTTAACAGCAGGTCCAAAGGATCAGCCTTGAGACCTGGCCAGACTGGCAAAGAGTGTGTGATAATATCTGTGTAGACTTCCCAGCATTGGAGTAGGTATTATGGCACCACGTTGAAAGTGCTCACTTGTTAGTGTGGAATGTTTGGCGGGCAATGCGAGTTTGTTTGATGTTTTTTTGTGTATTTCGTTAAAAATAGCCAGTACACCCCAGGTGGATGGGTTTTGCCAGACACCATGATAGTGCTACCAGGTGCACCAAAGCTGTGGTTAAGAAGCAGATGGCATATCCAGGATTTAAGTATCACAAATCAATATGATTTTTTTTGTTTTCACAACTTAGATCTTTGTGACTTCATTCTCAAGTATTCTTTTACAGTAAAGAAAGTTAGTATTTGAACACCCTGCCATATTGCAAGTTCTCCCATTTAGAAATCATGGAGGGATCTAACGTTTTCATCATTGGTGCATGGCCTCTGTAAGAGAGATAATCTAAAAAGAAAAATCCAAAAATAACAATGCATGATTTTTTAATGATTTATTTGTGTGATACAGCTGCAAATAAGTATTTGAACACCTGAGAAAACCAATGTTAATATTTGGTACAGTAGCCTTCGTTTGTAATTACAGAGGTCAAACGTTTCCTGTAGTTGTTCACCAGGTTTGTACACACTGCAGGAGGGTTTTTGGCCCACTCCTCCACACAGATCTTCTCTAGGTCAAACAGGTTTCTGGGCTGTCGCTGAGAAACCCAGAGTTGCAGCTCCCTTGAAATATTTTCCTTTGGGTTCAGGTCTGGAGACTGGCTGGGCCACACCAGAACCTCGATATGCTTCGTACGGAGCCACTCCTTGGTTTTCCAGGCTGTGTGCTTCGGGTCATTGTCATGTTGAAAGACCCAGGCACGACCCGTCTTTAATGCTCTGACTGAGGGAAAGAAGTTGTTCCCCAAAATCTCACAATACATGGCATCCTCTCATTAATACAGTGCAGTCGCCCTGTCCCATGTGCAGAAGAACACCCCCAAAGCATGATGCTACCACCCCATGCTTCACAGTAGGGATGGTGTTCTTGAGATGGAACTCATCACTCGCTTTCCTCCAAACATGGTTAGTGGTATTACAACCAAAAAGTTACATTTTGGTCTCATTTGACCACAAAACTTTCTCCCATGACTCCTCTGTATCATCCAACTGGTCATTGGCAAACGTAAGACGGGCCTTGACATGTGCTGGTTTAAGCAGGGAAACCTTCCGTGCCATGCATGATTTCAAACCATGACGTCTTAGTGTATTACCAACAGTCACCTTGGAACCGTCTTTTCAGGTCATTGACCAAGTCTTGTCGTGTAGTCCTGGGCTGATTCCTCCCCTTTCTAAGGATCATTGAGAGCCCACGAGTGTAACCAGGCCAATCTAGTACTATTTTACGATGAAGTCATGCAGTTACATAATATGGTTTGGCATTCTCTTGCTAAAATTAGGAGAGACGTCCATCAAAAAGACATTGCTTTGATGGCAGCAGATGTTACCCCAAGACATGTATGTACCTTTCAGCATTAATGTTGCCTTCACAGATATGTAAGTTACCCATCCCATTAGCATTAGCACAGCCCGATACCATCACAGATGCTGGCTTTTGAACTTCATGTTCCCCTGGATGGTTATTTTCTTCTTTGGCTTGGAGGACACAATATCCACAATTTCCCAAAATAACTTAAAATGTGAACACATTATGACCCCTACTTTGAGCCATCACCTTATCGTGGTGTAGGGGTTTGTGTGTCCCCATGATCCAAGGAGCTAAGTTGTCTGGGGCTTCACGCCCCTGGTAGGGTCACCCACGGCAAGCAGGTTCTAAGTGAGGAACCAGACAAACCATGGCCAAAAGATCCCCATGATAATATACACAAATGGATTCAGGATTTCCTTGCCCAGACGCGAGTCACTGCGGGCCCCCTCTGGAGCCTGGGCTGGAGGTGGGGCTTGAAGGTGAGCACCTGGTGGCCGGGATAGAACCCGTGGGGCTCTATAGGGGTCA
Organism: Syngnathoides biaculeatus; assembly: GCF_019802595.1. NCBI lineage: Eukaryota > Metazoa > Chordata > Actinopteri > Syngnathiformes > Syngnathidae > Syngnathoides > Syngnathoides biaculeatus. Next base: position 38,066,258 of record NC_084641.1, read on the forward strand.
GGTGCAATGTGAGCTGGGCATTAGCCAAAGGTGTGGACCTTGACGATCCAATCCCGGGCAACAGAAACTGGCTCTAGGGCATTTAATGCCACCTCTCTGGCAGGGAAGGAGCCCAAGCTGGTGTGTGAGACCGATAAGTTCCAACTAGATATAGTCAGAATCGCCTCTAAACACCACTAGGGCTCTGGGTCCAGTCCTCTTGAAAGGGGTTGGACTCTGTCCCACACTGGAGTTGCCCACGGTAAGAGGTGCTGAGCAGGTGTGGGTATACTTATTGTGCCCCGGCTCAGCGTTTATACATTGGACTTCACTCTTGTGGATGAGAAGGTAGCCTCCCTCCATCTTTGGGTGTGGGGACTGGGTCCTGACTGTTGTGTGTTCCTATGCACATGGTAAATTAAGAAAGATGAAGCAAACATCCGCAAAACTGCTACAATAACCTTCAATCGGGAAGTGAATGACCTTATCAAAAATGCCAACAAGTCTGTGTATAAACAGGAAGTGGTGAGATAGAGCTTTGGTGGGGCCAACACAACCTGGTGTTGAACACTCTAAAGACTAGACTGATTGTGAACTTCAGGAGGCATCATTCATTCATCATCCTTCACGCTGTCCAACTGTCTTGTGTCAACCATTGAGACCTTCAAGTTCTTGGGAATTACAGTCTCACAGGACCTGAAGTGGGAGACGAACATCAACTCCATCCTCAAAAATGCCTAGCAAAGGTTACACTTCTTTGGGCTACTGAGGAAGCACAGCCTGTCACAAGAGCTGGTGAGACAGTTCTACACAGCGGCTATCCAATCAATACTTTGTACATCTATGGCAGTCTGGTTTGGGGCTTCCACAAAAAGGAAAAACTCCAACTGCAATGGATAATTAAAACCGCTGAACGGATTGTCAGCACCACCCTATCCACACTTGAAGACTTGCATGCCACTTGAACAAGGGGGCAGGATCCTTTCAGACCCTCCACCTCCTTTCCCACATTTCTTCCTGCTCCTTCCAGCGGGTAAGCGCTACTGATTAATGCAAGTCAAAACTAGCAGGCATTCAAACAGTTTTTCCCCTTTGGCAATTAAGTAATTAAATTCTTGATCAGCGAACCAACTATATTCTGCCTTGCTCTGCTGTTGAGAGACACCCTCAGATCCTGCTGATCCAATCAGTATTAGTATTACTAATATAGACCAGACCATAGACCAGGCATGTCAAACTCATTTTTCTCGCGGGCCGCATTGTAGTTCCGGCTTCCCTCAGAGGGCCGTTGTGACTGTGAAACAATAGAAATATTTAATCGTATCATCAATTTATGACATAGTTTTGGAATCAGAAATCAAGAGCATTGTGTTTTTCAACTGGTAACACAAACGTGCTTGTATAATATCTCAACTTCATCATTTAGGATGATGACGTCTTGAAATTTTGGTACAGGTTTTCCAAGAATCATGAAAATTGCCACTCTAGATTTGGCTCCGTGGGCCACCTAAAATCATGTGGCAGGCGGAATCTGTCCCCCGGGCCTTGAGTTTGACACCTGTGCTGTAGACTATCGCACGATTCGTCCCTTTAAACTGCTCCCTTTGCACAATTGTCATCGCACTGGTCTATAACGAGAACCGCGAATGGGGAAGGGCACTTCGCACAAGCAAAACATAGTGTTGGGCATTGACGCCCTCTTAACTGCTTGAATTGAAGAAAACTGCATCTTGGACATCTTATAATCTTATAAGGAATAGTTTTCAGAAGCATGCGACATGGGGTTGGACCCAAATGCAGAACTCAGAGGCAGTGACATGATTTTGAGGGTGGTTTTATTCCAGGGAGAGGTCATACACAGGTAAGCAGTCCAAAAAGGCAGAGGCACAAAAACGCGTGGCAATAGGCAAGGTCCAAAGGCATGAAAACCAGGTCGGATTACCTTACAGTAGAAAACAAGACCTGAATTAGCTGTGGTGGTACAGGAACACTGGCCACCAGGCGAATACACAAGAGGCTTGTATACTCACGCAGTAATCAATAAGGTACAGGTATGGAGCTGCTGCTAAAGCCCGTGAGAGCCATTTTCTGAATGTCTTTGTTCTTGTTAGTTCGTTTGTTCTTTGGTCTGAATGTCGTACCAGGACGGCACCGACTGTCAGAGACAAATTCCTTGTGTGTTGTTGTGTACTTGGCAATTAAAAGTTGCTGATTCTGATTCTGAAAGGTGGTCACTCCGCATGATAAGAGGACTGTAAAAATGGAAGCTGCATCATGATTCGCCGCCTCAAGGACAAGGCTTTTTGGCCAGCAAAGGCTGGTTCGAAAAATTTAAAAAATGATACCGCCCTAGAAGCATGGCTCTCATCTCATGGTGCTCATTGTGTGTGGAGGAAGAGTTTCCTCTCCTCATTAGTGAGGGAGGCTACCTCTTTGAGAGAGTTTTTAAGGTGGATGATACAGGCCTATTTTGGAAAAAAGATGCCTTCGCGTACTTTCCTCTTCAAGGAGCGTGTTGACAATAATCACGTGTGGCAATGCTGCAAATGAGCGAATTTTAAACCTCTACGCACCTCTCTTCGGCCACAAACACAAGCCTATTTGGCTCTCTCAGAAGGCGACGTTGATAAATGTTAATTACTGTATAATAAATGTTACCGTGTAAGGTTTAATAATAAAGAATTTAGTAAATACTTGTACTATCAAATATCGGTTGTGGTTGTGGGAGTACTGAACCCTATCCCAGCTGTTATCAAGCCGGAGGCAAGGTACACCCTCAACTGGTTGACATCTAACTGCAGGCCACATGGATACAGACAACAGTCACAGTAACACCTAGGGGCAATTTAGAGACTCCAATGAATGCAAGTTGACCACACAGGAACAGGGAGAACATGCAAACTCCACATAGGCGCGGCTGGGATTGAACCCGGGACCTCAGAACTGTAAGGCCAATGCTCCACAGCTGCTCCACCATGCTGTCTCAAATATGTAAAGTATAAATACTGTCCACATATTTTAATCATTCTGTTACCCACGTTCACATTCATGAATATTCCTAGGTGGTAGGGGAATCCTACTTTGCAGTTTTTCACCTTTCGTTAGGGGATATGGTCCCCATTAACCATGAAACGGGATTATTGTACTTAATTGGGCCACAGTAGTTGAAATAAACATTTAATCACTAAATATTACATCCTGATAACCCTCACTTTGATAATGAAAGTATAAAATATACATTAATTTTCCTTGTACACAGAATTTGAAGTGCCCATAAACCTCATAATTTTCAAGAATGGCTGTGATGTCTCAGTTTGGTTACTAAAAGCACTCAAGCCAACCAACGTGATAATGGGAGAATGGGAGCAGAGCAATGGTGTTAGACCAACAGTAACTTGGTTTCCAGGTAACACCAAAGGAAAAAATAACAGTGAGCAAAGACAGCCTCTGAGACTTTTCTGTACAAGGATGATTTCATGTAGTGGCACTTGTTAAAGAAGACTACTTCATCCTTCACAAACAACCACATAGTGTATGGTATTCTCACATATGTGCACACATTCACGTACACACACTTCTGTCGTTGTGGAAGACTGCTGACACAAGTATGTGTCTCAACACTCCAAAACCAAGTATGCAGTATCTAGCTGCCTGATGAAACCTAAACACAGCGCTCTTTTCAATCGGTTACGTTCTTATTTATCTTGGATGTCACTTTTGTGAGTGGTGCCAACTTTGGCACTTTGTCACGAGAGTCATCAACATGGCTCCAAAAGAATACAAGAAGCAACATTGTTATGTGTAACGTGTGTATGCGTGTGTGTGCAGGTCTGTGCATGTGTGTTTGGGTTCCTGTGTGTGTCTAAATGCTCCTGTGTGTTTTATGCTCAAGTGTGTAAGCTGTTGACAGCCCCTCTGGTCAATACACTGTAGATTCTGGGAAGGGGTGACTACAGGGGTCAGTACATTCGCCCACATCGTGTCTAAACACGTCTTTCTCTTCTAAAACCCTAATATCAAAATCAAATTTGTTTTAGTTGTTGCTTTTTGTTAAATGAAAACACTTACAGCCTTACTAAAATCCAAAATAGTGGCAACTAAAATGCATGAACAGATGACGCGAGCTATTGGTGTGCAACATTCTAATCTTGTAATCTTTTCCTTCTTCTTCTTTTCCTTTCGGCTTGTCCCATTAGGGAATGCCAGAGCGTGTCATCTTTTTCCATCAAAGCCTGTCTCGTGCATCTTCCTCTCTAACACCCACTGCCCTCACAACATCTATCAACCTTTTCTTTGGTCTTCCTCTCGCTCTTTTGCCTGGGAGCTCCATCCTCAGCACCCTTCTACCAACATACTCACTCTCTCGCCTCTGAACATGTCCAAACCATCGAAGTCTGCTCTCTCAAAGCTTGCTTCCAAAAAATCCAACTTTGTCTGTCCCTTTTATTAGCTCATTTCTGATCCTATCCAACCTGCTCACTCCAAGCGAGAACCTCAGCTTCTTCATTTCTGCTACCTCGAGTTCTGCTTCCTGTTGTTTCTTCAGTTCCACCATCTCTAATCCGTACATCATGGCCGGCCTCGCCACTGTTTTATAAACGTTGTCCTTTATCCTAATGGAGACTCTTCTGTCACATAGAACACCAGAAACCTTCCGTCAACTGTTCCACTCCGTTTGGACCCGTTTCTTCACTTCATGAAACAGGAGTGGAGGGTGGCCGAGGATCGGTCGCCATCGAGGTGTCGTCATCAGGTGGCTGGGAATCGGTCGCCACCTAAACCGGAGGGGAAGGCGGCCGGGAATCGGTTGCCGTCGAGGCGTGGTCATCAGGCGGCTGGGAATCGGTCGCCACTGAAACCGCAGCGGAAGGCGGCCGGGAATCGGTTGCCGCCGAGGCGTGGTCATCAGGCGGCTGGGAATCGGTCGCCACCGAAACCGGAGCGGAAGGCAGCCGGGATCGGTGGCCATTGAGACATGGTCATCAGGTGGTGAAGGATTGGTCGCCATCGGGATGTGGTCACCAAGTGGCCGGGAATCGGTGCCACTGAAACAGGAGCGGAAATTGGCTGAAAATTTGCCATTGAGACGTCGTCTCCAGGTGGCTGTGGACCAGTTGCCGTCGAAACAGGAATGTGAGGTGGGCGGGGGACCGGTCGGCATCAAAACAGGAATGTGAGGCGGCCGTGGACAGGTCGCTGCGGGCAAAGTAACGTGAGGCGACTGTGAAGTCGGTGCGATGACGGCAAAGGAACAAGAGGCGGCTGTGGACAGGTCGCCGCCGGAACAGGAACATTAGGCGGCCGAGGATTGGTCACCGCTGACATGTGGTCATCAGACAGCCAAGGATTGGTCACCGACAAGGAGCGAACGTGGTCATTGGACGGCCAAGGTTCGGTCACCGCTGAAGCATGGACGTCAGGTGGTCGAGGATCCGTTGCTGACGGGGCATGAATGTGGTCAACGGGCAGCTGAGGATCGATTGCCAATGAAGCGTGAACGTGGGCATCGGGCAGCTGAGGATCAGTCGCCGCTGGGGCGTGGTCGTCAGGCGGCTGAGGATCGGTCGTCATTGAGGCGTGGACGTGATCATCGGGAGGCCAGGGATTGGTCGCCATTGAGGCGTGAGCGTGGCTCGGTGGAAGCTCGGTTGCCACCGAGGTGTGGGCAAGGCTCGGCGCTGGCTTGGTCGCCACCGCGACGTGGGCGTCGCTCGGCAGCGGGTCAGTCACCACGGCGGCCTGGGCTTGGCTTGGCAGCAGGTTGTTTATCACAGCCATATGGACTCGGATCAGCTGTGGCCATCCCGGGACAAGATTGATTGCCGCTGAATCCCATCCATGAGATCCGCAATTTCAACTATCATCGGAATCGAGTCCGCCGTCTCAATCGTCGGCGAAATGTCGGCGGAAGTTGGCTGAGCCTTTGCATGTGGTGAGATGTGGATGGATGTCGACTGTGGCTTGGCCGTTGGCGCGGAGTGGGCAATAGTTTGCTGTGGCTTGATCGTCGACGATGCCTTGGCAGAGGTCAGCTGAGGCTCTGTCGCCGGCGAGACGTAGATGGATCCGAAGCGATGGTCCGCTGTGACTCGGTTGCCGGTGAAGTGTGGGCAGATGTCGGATGTGGCTTGGTCGATGAGTAACAGGAGGCAGGAGTTGAAGGCACGCGGGACCTGGAAGCGTGGGACTTCGAAACAAACTGACTGAGACTCATCACCGGGAAAGAAAATTCAAAGTCATTGTCCGAGTCAGAATCAGGCAGCTGGTCATTTAAATTTAGGTCTTACTTGTAATCTGAAAAATTTGAGTCCAAAAAACCATGTGGTGGCAAGCGGGTCGTGGTTGGAACATAATCGAGGCTTCCGAGTGGTGCAGGTGACACAGTAGGCGAGGACAACAAAACGGAGCCCACCCGGATAGAAAATGCTTGGTCCTCAGGCAGACGGCGTGACCGGCAGCGTCTTCCCTGCTTGGTCCTGTACTGGCCAGTTCGTTCTATCAGGGACCAGTGGCATGGGGGGCAACCCAAATGCAGGAGTTCTACGGAATGGCGTAATGTTTAGAGTGGGTTTATTCCAAAACAGATGGATACACACTTTAAGCAGCCAAGAAGGCAGAGCCACAAAAACGTTAGACTAAAGATGGGATCTAAAACATGAAACAATGTCCGATGACTAAAGAACAAACTAAGAACTTAACATGACGTTGATAAACAAAAGGGCAGACACTCGCTGTGACACGGATAGCTCTACTCTAGACTTACTCTCAATCATGGAGAATCCAACTTGCAGTCAATGCAATGCAACGAACTGGCAAATGCCAGTGACAAATTCCAAACTTAAATTCCTAGTCAATAAGAGTGCCGAATGTGAAACAGCTGTGACAGGTGTCAGAGGTGGCAACGCCCAGAGCAGTAGCCTGGCCATGCCCCCCATGACAGTGGCCAGGCCTTGCTCATGACACTGAAGATGCAGTCTGTTAATTTTGTATATTGTATATCCAAAAATACTCACAACTTCAAAAGACCACAGAGTGAAACCCGTACTTATCATGTTGTGGGTTATTGTGTTTAATTATTGACTGTAAAAAGTATTTCAGTAAAAGGTGTTAATAACGTTGAAATACTCTCTAGCTTCTTTAGCTTTCAGTATGGGTACTTTAAAACTGGCCTACCCTTAAAAACAAACAAAACAAAAAAACATTGTGATAACAACCACGGTTGGACGATATACAAAATAGGAATCATGATTTCCCCTCACCAAGGTTATTCTTCCCAACAACAAACCCTCACCCTAACCCTAAACAGATTTGATAGGTTAAGATAAAAAGATTCACAATACAACAGTCATCATGTAAATTTTACCAAGCAAAATCAAAACTTCTTTAAAACCAAATTAAATAAACGACAGCCTGATGTGTCAACCTCAACACTCCTTGAAAACCCTTTAAAAGTATTCAATGATGAAAAATTAAACAGAAGCACAGGTGGAAGGGAGTGTGATCCTATGGTGGCTGAATCTAACAGAGATTTTGAAATCATGAAATGAGGCAAGGGTCACAGATTCAAAAACCGCCACCATCACACACATCAAGGAGGTGGGCTACAACTATCGGTTTCCTCGGGTCAAATCACTTCTGAGCCCGAGCTGAGCTTGGGCCAAGGAGAACAAGTGGTCCGAGGTCCTCTTTTTTGATGAACGCAAAGTGTGCCTTTCATTTAGGAATCAATGTCCAAAATTAGAGGAAGACTGTAAAAGACAACCCTGCTTGGGCTCCAGTATGAAATATCCATATTCAGTCAATGTCCAGTGCAGGTATTGGTGAAATCCAAGGTCATCACAAGAGTCGGCCAGAATATTTTAATGGAATTCGTGATTCCTTTTAGTAAGGATCTTTATGGAGATGCAGGTTTCATCTTCCAGCACCAAAACCATGCAATCAACGCTTGACTGGCCAGCAAACTCGCCAGATCCAAACCCCATTGAGAATCTATGGGGTATAACCAAAAGGGACACCAGACCCTAAAACAAAGAACTGCCCGTGAGCATCAAGGAAATCTAGGCTTCCATAACACCCAGACAATGCCGCAGGCTGATTGCTTCAATGCCATGGCACATCGAGGCAGTGATTAGAGCAAAGGGATCCCCAACAAAGTACATAAAGATAACATATTGTCTTGAAAGTGTAATATTTTGATTGATTTAATGTGACCCTGATTTCTTTTCAATTTTCCTACGAAAACTGAGATGTAAACGGTGATACCTTCACAATATTCAAATTTGTTGAATTCCTGAGTTTGTGGGTTTCATTAACTCGAAACCCCAAATTATGTAAAAATGAACAAATAAATACTTAATACTGATCAGATTTGCCATTGCAACATCATTGCCTCTTCTCCAAGTCGATCAAAACATTGCGTGAAGCACATTAACCCATTCCTCCTGTCAAGCATAAAGGAGGGAGGGATAACCAAATGAATGGATGTGAGAGACATTTTGAATGCTTTGGGGTGAACGCCATGTTTGTTTCTGGTCAAATAAGATGAATTTGGATGCACAGAATTTAAGTACATGACTAAACAACAAATCAACATCAGCACTAAAAAATAAACACTTTAGATTCCAGATATGGTCTTTTCAAACCTAAATCCTACAGGGTGTCCTCATTTGTTACAATTGTTTCACTCTAGGACATTTTTGAACAGTAAACAATCAAGTAGTTTGCGCCCTTCCAGTGTGCAGGCCAACAACAGGAGCATTAAGTTCTGACTGTTCTCTATTAGTATTACAGTTTCTCATTTAATTAACCAATATTTATGGTGTAGTGTTTATCCACACATAATTCTTACTGTAATTATGGCTGGACAAGATGGTGTAATATGACGTATGACATTGTTGTATGACCAAAACTCTGTCGTAAACTGAGGAGATAGAACACTTAAAGTGTGGAGTTATTTACTAAAATACCCCTGGTGGATTTTCTGCCTCTGTGTCTAAAAGGAAACCGCCCTTTCGTACTTTATGGTAATTTTGAAATTCATCCTTTCAGCATGTTCTGTCAGGGAGTAGTCAAAAGGTTACAGTACCTCAGTCGAGGATTCTTAGGGCTCCTGGGAAATGGAACTGATCATCGTGATTTAGGATACTTCAGCAAGTTTACCCTTCATACATTCTTCTTTTGAGCCACTTCCTGTCCATCAAGCCAACAGACGGCGGGAATGTAGAGCAAGGTAGGTACTAGTGTCTCCAAGGAAACATTGGCAACCCAATGTCAAAATACTAAAGCACTTTCTTGAATTAAACACGTTGTGTCTATGTCTGCCCAAATTGACTAACAATTTTGAATATTGTTAAAATTCCAAGATTGAATAAAAAATTTAATAACAATTTGACTTTTGACTCATACTGTATTTTTCAAAATCCACTGGTAAATCAGTTGTGAGCACTGCCTCACAGTTCTGAGGTTCGAAGTTTGGATCTCAGCTCCAACCTAACTGGGCTTACGTCGGTTTTCTCCTGGCACTCTGGCATCCCACCACTGTTCCACATACATGCATGTTAGGAAGCAAGTTAAGTATACCATAGATGTGAATGTGAGTGTGGGTGTTTGTCTATAAGTGCACTGTGATGGGCTGGTGACCAGTCCAGGGTCACCAAAGGTCAGATGGAATCAGCTGCAACTCTCCCGTGACCCTGATGAAGACAAGCACTACAGAAAACGAATGGAACTGGAAAACGAATTTAAAGAAAAATTGTGCGACACACTGCTCTCATTAACATTCATGTTTCCTTCAGCAGTATTACAAAATTCATTACAGATACACAGTTCTCTGTGCTAATACTTCTGCTATTGATCACTAAAATCATCCATCCATTCATCCATCCATTCTTAACCGCTCATCCTCACAAAGGTCGCAGGGAGTGCTAGAGCTTATCCCAGGCAGGAGACGAGATACACCCTGAAATGGTTGCCAGCCAATCACAGGGCACATAGAGACAAATAGCTGCACTCACAATCACAACTTGAGGTAATTTTTTACAGTGACTTAAGTCATTATTTTTTTAATTAAGATATAAACCTACAATAGTGATACAGCCCAGATTTGCAGATATGTCGAAAAAGGCCATTGTCGTCTGCTGCTAATGCAGTAGTAAAGTCATACCTAACTAGAATTACTCTCTATTGCCAAAGTACTGTATTTGCTGATCTGTTTTGACTTGTACAATTTTAAATGATATTCCATTCTAAATGATATCCATTTCAGATGATGTTGGTCTACCCTTTGGAGCTATAAGAACTTTGGAGCTATAAGAATGCCAAATTCTGTAATGTATTTTGGGACCTTGCTTCGAAGATGTTGGAACAGGGAGGGAAAATCTCCAAACTTTTTGACTCTCCAAATTCTCTTGGTATTCTGAATTACCAACCACTGCAGTCAAGGGGCTAATATTTTGAACATTTCCAACTTCGTGGGAGCAGTTTAGAGAGCTCCCCTTCCTGTTCCAATAGGACTGTGCATTAGTGCATAAAACAATTTTCATAAAAACACAGATGAGAGAGTTTGATGTGGATGAATTTGATTGACTCCACAATTCTGACCTCGCACCTATGAAATTGTTGTTTTAAATTATGGAATTATACCGGTGATGAGAGCAGAGATCTTCTCGTCGAAAGTCAGTGTGGAACCTCAAAAATGTGGTTCTGGAACAAAAGTCGTAAATTCCCGTAAATAAACTGCCAAGCCTTGTGGAAAACTTTAACAGAATAGTTTAAGTTGTCAAAACTCCAGGTGGTTGCGATGTCATATTAAACCCTATGGATTAAGAATGGGCGGCATGGTGGCGTAGCTGGAAAGTGTTGGCCTCACAGTTCTGAGGTCCAGGATTCGATCCTGGCCCCACCTGTGTGGGGTTTGCTTGTTCTCCCTGTGCCTACATGGGTTTTCTCCAGGCACTCTGATTTCCTCCCACATCCCAAAAACATGCAACATTAACTGGAGACTCTAAATTGCCCTTAGGGGTGATTGTGACTGTGACTGTTATCTATGTGCCCCGTCACTGGCTGGCAACCTTTTCAGGGTGTGGCTGGCCTCCTGCCCGATGACAGCTGGGATTGGCTCCAGGTCTCTCGTGACCCTTATGAGGAAGAGCGGCTCAGAAAATGGATGGATGGAAATTGAGGAAAATTCAGCTCCAAGTATCGTTTTTATACTCTTTTGTTTCCACTTTTGAAAAAGTACAATAGGCAGACATTACAAAAACAGGAACAAAGCTTCAGAGGGTGTAAAGCCTACACACCCCTGTTAAAAAGCCAGGCTTATTACCAACCATCCATCCATTTTCTTAGCCGCTTATCCTCCCAAGGGTTGCGGGAGTGCTGGAGCCTATCCCATCTCTCAATGGACAGGAGGCAGTGTACACCCTGAACTGTTTGCCAGCCAATCACAGGGCACATGGAGACAGACACCAGTTGCAATGACAGTCCAGGGTCAATTTAGAGTGTCCAATTAATGCATGTTTTTGGGATGTGAGAGGAAACCGGAGTGCCCAGAGAAAACCCACGCAGACATGGGGAGAAGATGTAAGTTCCACACAGGCACGGCCGGAATTGAACCCTGGTCCTCAGAACTGTGAGGCCAACACTCTAACCAGTTGCGCAACCGTGCCGGCCCCAGCCTTATTATGTTTAAGAAAATGAGACCTAAAAAAATAATTTAAAAACTCTTTCCACCATTAATGTGCCTTAGAAATTTCAGCACCTACCCCAGAATATGCATGTTTTACAGTTACTTAAGATCATCAAATATGACGAATGCTGCCATCTGCACAGCCAAAACAGCAACAAAAACAGTAGCATCTTACTGAATAGTAAGTAACAAGCACATCCACAAGCACCACGGTAGCAGGTAGTAACAAATAAGAAGGATGGAAAAAATGTCCTTCTGTCCAATAATTTACAGTAGAAGGGGGAAAAAATAAAGCTTAAATCATTTGTAATTTAGCACAAGGTGTCGTTTCAAGTTAGAATTGGGCTGAAATATCCAAATCAGGGCAGAGACAGACTACACTGCATGATAAAGCAGTTGTTTTTGTATTCGGAAATGTAAACAAGACAGGCGCCGGTGATTCTTTTTCAATATGAGTCACATAGGCAGCCCTGCAAAATCAAATACAGTAGAAGACTGTGTGCGGTCATGTGACTGCCTCATTTTGTTTGATTTGTGAACAGGGCCTGACGAGAAAGTTGAAGTCGAGATATAAACAAATGGTGAGTGCAAGCATAAATTGATGAATAAGTAATAATTGATTGATAAAAGTAGCAAGCAGCATATGGATCATTGTAACAGAGTAGAAATACAATATCTTGTTGACGTAAGTATTCAAATAAAAGTGAAATGTATGTTGCATTAAAACTACTCTGACATCAATTTATCCAAAAAGCTTCTAGAGTAAATGCAGTAAAGCATTCTTACCCCTCTTGACATACACATGAATAAGAGAACTAAATAAAAAAAATATATAAAGTTTATGCCGTGTAAAGATGCTAAACAACACCCATTACATAAACATTTTAGAAAACAAAACTGTTAAATGATTGTGAGAAGAAAAGTTTTTTTATTTAACTAGTCTACAAGGCCATGCCTGAAGAACTGTGATTGGTCTCATTTCTCCATGTTTACAAATTTGAAGAACTGGAAGGGGGATGGATGGAGTTCTGGCGTCATGAGATTTTTCCAATACTTGTATACAACCCCACCCACTACATTTAGAGGATTGTGTGACACTTGGGAAAACATAGGGGTACCGTACTTGTTCCTTTTGTTGTGTTTTTTGGAATCTCTGAGAATCCAAGAATGACAGGGTAGAAGGGAGCTTCTTTGAGCTACAGAAATGAAAGGTGGTGTGAGAAAAAAAAAAGAGGCCACACGTTAGCCAGGCTCAGCATCTGTGATCACAGGGGCCCTGTGGCAAAACCCCCCAACAATAGCCCCTGTGTGTACGCGTCTTCCTCAGATAATGAGTCGGCCTACTCTTTGTTTCATCTCATTGCCTGCTGTCCTTCCTTCCTTTCTCAGCTGCTCTCTTTGTGACGCTTTCAGAACGCTCCTCTGATGAAAGAGGGAAAAGATAAGCGTAGGTAAGAGTGCAGGAAGTGAAAAATGCAGAACGAAGTGATAATATGGGAGACAACAAGCTCCTTGATTGCATGGAACTCTCCCAACCCCTGTGCGTGTGTGTGTGTGTGTGTTTGTGTGTGTATGCCGTGTGTGTGCACGCACACTGATTTTATACCATAAGGAGTGAAGGTAGCAAAGAGTAGAACTTTTCTAATCACAATTATTTACCAGTAAGAAACATGAATGAATGAAAAAAAATGGTTCTGGAGTTCTAGAAAGACTTGGAAGACTCAAAAATAAGGAGCAGCGGATCGACTCTGAGCCCCACCCGGATGATCAAGCTTCTCACCCTATTTCCAAGGGAGAGCCCGGACACCCTGCGGCAGAAACTCATTTTGTCCGCTTGTATCCAGGATATTGTTCTTTCATGACCCACAGCTTATAGGTAAGTGGAGGAGGATACCTCAACAGGAAAAAGGAGAACGCCACCTTTCAGCTTCACTCTTTCTTCACCAAAACGGACCGATACAAAGTCTCCATCACTGCAGACACTGCACTAATCCCCCAGTTGATCTCCTGTTCCATTTTTATTTTGCCTCCTTCACTTGAGGCAGGCTCTCATCCCCAACCTGGAGAGGGCACTCCACCCTTTTCTGACTAAGGACGATAGTCTCAAATTGATTGTCATCCCAGCCACTTCACACTCCAGTGGAAACCACTGCAGTGAGCGTTTGAGATCACAGCTTGATGAAGCAGTCAGAACCACATAATCTTCTAAATGCAGAGCTGGAATAGTGAGGTCACCAAACCAGATCCCTTCTGTACCTTGGCAGCACCTAAAAATTCTGTCCATAAAAGTTATGAACAGAATTGGTGACAAAGTGCACCCTTGGCAGAGTCCAACTCTCACCACGAAGGAGACCGACCAAGCTCTGACACGAATCATATAGTGACCCATATCAGAGAGTTCGGCACCCCATACTCGGGAATCACCCACCCACAAGACTCCACCCCTTCTCCTAATCCATAAAACACATGTAGATTGATTATGACTATTATTAACTATGGCTGAAACTCATCCGTCCTTGGGGCCTTTCCACCAAGGAGCTTATTATCCACCTTGGTAACCTCAAGCCTACCTCAGAGACTCCAGACTATGCTTCCTCATGAGAAGGCGTGTCGGTGGAATTGAGGTCTTCGATTTAGTCCGCCCACCGACTCACAACATCCCGAATCAAAGTCAGCTGCGCTCCATCCCCACTATACACAGTGCTGATGGTGCACATCTTCCACCTCCTGAGACTGGAGCGATCCGGAAGTTGCTCTGTATGATCTCAGTGAACTCCTCCCATGTCTGAGTTTTTGGCTCAGCGACACCAAAGCTGCATTCTGCCTGGCCAGCCAGTACCCATCAAGTGTCTCAGGAGTCTCCTATGTCAAAAAGGCCCAACAGGTTACTGAGGATCATTGGGATGCACAAAACCCCTTTGCGGACGTGCTCTTCCTCCTGCTGTTATTTTTCCTCCAAACACATTGCTCGTGATGAAAGTGGCTTAGCTTTCTTACTAGCAGCGCTAGCTGCTGAAGTCCACGCCCTAACTTTTTTCTTCTCGGCGGCATGATGCTCACTGTTCTAACTCACGACAACAGCTGAAGTGACTCTGAACTTTCCTACGTTTTAGTGCCGGTTCCACTGTAAAAATTCCACGCCAGCAAAACGCTTTTCTGTCGTTATTCACCCATTGGTCACACGCTCAACACACTCGTCTTACGTTGACAAATCGCTCGTCGCGCCCCAATGACGCGTTTGCGCACGCTAATGGTTTTAGGGGTATCTTATTTGTTCGCTGTTACACGCTTTTCGTGCGTTAGACACAATTTAAGTCATGCGTTAGACACACTTTAAGTCCTGCGTTTGACACACATTAATCACACGCCAGATGTGTCATCTGCGTTTGAGAACGCTGAAAAAAAGAACGATTGAAATGTTCAGAGGACGTTGACCAGAACGTCATGGTGTGACGGGGCCTTTAGGCAGAGTCATAAATGTTGAGTCCCCAGGATCATTTGTTAATGTGGAGTTGATGTTAATTTTGTTGACTTGCAAAGCAATGTCACCATTTATAACAAAGTACAAGATGAAGAGTGAAGCAAAGGCCTTTCCTGCTCATGAATTCAAGCAGGCCGTCCTACTTTTAAACACTGGACTCACTTTTGCCCCCTGGTGTTTGCTCTATCAATTCACGGTCGTCCTGCAGTTCCGTTGAGGTGCTTTGAGGGGCAGGCAAAGCTCTGAAATCCAGTCTATGATTGATGACGAGGGATTGGAGTCTGAACAGCAGGTGGCTCCAAGTGTAAACAGATCCTGGTTGACAACTAACTTCTTTACCCACACATTTCAATCCAATGTTCAGAGGTCACAGCCTGATTTATGGTAAGTGACATCCAACAATCAATCACAGGCCAGACCCATATTACATTCAGACATTTACACCTTCAGCTAGCCGTGTAATTGAATTGAGAAGGTTCTTGCTGAAAGTCAAAGGCGCTTAACAATATGCTGTGGTCCTGCCCAACTCCACTTTAAGGTAACTTCACATTTTGTTTTGTTTGTTTGGGCACACAGGGATGCAATTTATCTCTTTTGTTCCTTTTTTTCAATTCCTCAAAATTCCTTTATGTCAGATTTTATTTTTACTCTTTATTGCCTAAATTCTCTTTGTAGGTTTTGTTCACTGGTTAATCATATTTCACTCCTTTGCATTAAAGACAAGTCACAACTCTCCTTTTACAGTATGAGCAGTCTTTTCTCTCCACCTATTGTCTGAGACTTTTTTTCTGTACAATTCTGATGCACCCTCACTTTTCCAATGTCCAGCCTTACTTGAATAAATGTAGTAGGATTTGTCTTTTTAATTTTGTGTTCCACCAGCACAACATCTATCTGTCAATGTCCTGGTATGACTCTCTGCGTGAGTTGTATGAAGATGTCTTTTTGAGAAAACATGTAATTTCCAGCCCAGTTCGTCATATTTCACAGACAACCTCTGAATTCATCCTTGTCTATTCTGTTAAAATGGTTCATTCGGAAGGCCTCGTGTATAAAACTCAATTTTCTCGTTATGCACAATGGTAAAGTTGTTGTCAGTATCATTAATGTTAAAGCTTTCCAGAACTTGTCAATGCAAACATTTTAAAAGGGTTGGACTCACAGGACTGCATTATAAAGTTAATGTCTTGGAGATTCCTCAATGCAGATGAAAGGAAAGAGGATTAATTAAAGAAAAATCCAGACAAACAAGCATTGATCTCTTGGTAGTGCCCTGCGAACAAAGAAAGAGGGTTTTATCTCAACTCTGAGCCAACACTTAAGACTTCCTTTGACCGATGCGTCACTGACTTAATGACAGAATAGGATTGTGCATTGATTTGTGCATTTTCCACTTTTTCACATGCCGGTGGACACAGTCAGCACACAATTTAAGATCACCACATGTGATTGTCCAAGTAATGTGCATGTTCAATTGAAAATGACCATATTGTGCTGTGGGGGAAAAAGGGGGGCTTCAGCAGTGACTGTGCATCAGGAACAAGTGGAAATAGTTCCCCAACAATTGACCCCTCAGTAGATATTGCGCAATCCGCGTCACTGACCATTCAGAGGCCAGAGATCTGCATAATCTCAGACTCAAATCTCAGACAACGCTGGCTGGTCCAATATAGCTTCTGTTGGCGTTTTATCGCGTATTTGGGTTCCTTAACAATAGATATGGTTAAGAGGTGTTGTCACGGACTTTATAATAGTGACGACAGGTATCCTGAAAGGCTAGTTGGTGGAGTTCGATTCGTACCCTTTCCAAAACCGAAGACCCAGTACGAAAAATGTCTTTGATGGATCAAACTTTGTGGCAGACCGCATCATCAACTGAATCCATCTAAAATCAACCGGAACAGAAGACCGAGTACGAAAAATGTCTTCGATGGATAAAACTTCGAGGAAGACCGCATGATCAACTGAATCCATCACCCGGAACAGATATGTTTGCACAAAGGTAAGTCCTATATTTGATTTTCAATACATGTCTCATATAAATGAATTAGCAGTTCTTCGCTTGCATAATATAGCTACGTGTGAATGATTGACACGCTTGATCTGTGTTGAGCGATATTTTGCGATGATCTGACTGCACAAACGTGTCCCATTGTACACGGCTAATTAGCTAAGCTAAACCGGACTAGCAGTCCTAAAAGCCTTCGACGTGCACCAAGACACCAAGACTGAAGGAAGGATGTTTGAGGACACTAAAGTAGTGATTGTTGTACTCGGTCGGGACTTACGTAGGTTCGGCACTAATTCAAGAATAATTATTGAGGGGAGCGCGTGACGTTACACAAAGATGAGAAACAACTCGTAAATCAAGCCTCGCCTTCTTTTCCTTCATACGGCGGTTCACAAATGGCTATACAGATACATATACAGATTCTGCACACAAGTGTGATATGTAACACGAAAATAGGAAACTGTCAATGACGAATTCGTCTTTGGGTTATAATATATTATATTATGTGACTTCTCGGTCTTCCTCTGACTCTGGAAAGATCTCGCGCTAATATCAATGGTTTCTCCGTCGATATGCATGTAAATACCATTAAAATACCCCTCGCTGAAATACTTGAAGCCCTGCTGTCTGCTTTTCAACGATATTTCACTGTTAGCTAAGAATGTGAGTGAGAAATCAGCAGGTAAATCGGACAGTTTTGCTCTATTCTTTTATTGCTGCGCCGATATTTTTGCTAATTGTTTGTCTGACGTCAGCGCACGTGGCATGACGTCACTTCAGGAGGCGTGGTTAAGTGCCCTGTACGGAGGGGTCAATTCTAGCTGCCGGTGCTGTTTTACCTTCTCTCTACACTTGCGGTTCACCGTGTGCTTTTGTGGGTCGACTCCCCTACTGTTTAGGGCAGGGGTGCTCAACGTGTCAATCGCGGTCGATCGTGAGGCAGTTTTGGTTGATCGCAATGACGTGCCGAGAAAAAAAAAAGACATCGGCCCTATATTTTTTTAACTTTAGCTCACCGAGCATGTGCAAACAATGACAGTACAGGGAAATGCGCTGTCAGTGAGTTAAATCTTAACAAACGTGTGTATGAATGCTGCATTAAAGAAGACAAGAACGTATCACTTCATACGGAATGTGTGGCGGACTTTTTTTTCATGATAATTATCGAAGTGCGTTTGCCTCATCTGCCAATAGTAAAATGTGGAATGGCATTTTTAAACTCTGTATGGAAAATACACCGACATTCCGCCGAAAAGCAAGCTGAGAATGAGAAATGTGAACGAACTAAAATCACAATTGGCCGCACAGCAGTCACTTTTGACACAATATAATTCAACAGCGAAAGCCACGACCGAAGCATTGTTTCCGCGTTCGTCACATCACACATAAAGAGGCATAGTTGACTCGTTGTTCCGATCTTTTGAAAAAGAGGTGGAAATATTATTTTCAATAAAATATCTGCAGCTGTAAAGGTGTACAGTTACACGGCACTGTGAAGCCATGACTGATGTGTGGAAGGACATTGGAGATTGTGTTTCTCACTGCAGTTGGACGAATCCACTGACGTGAGTGACACAGCCCAGGTGTGCATTTTCATTTGTTTGGTGTTTAGTGATCATCAACGTGAATTCAGATAATTACAAAAAATGTTTAAAGTTAATTATGTTTTGTAATATTGGCTCATGCTGTTATACAAGGCACACAAACATACATTTACACATAAAGATTCCACAATACACTTTAAAATAAATATGTTTTGCATTTTTGTAGTGAGTCGATCTTTGTGATGAGTGATTGCACCTCCTCTCTTTGTGCTGCCAGTTTTGAAGGTCCAAATGCATTTTCCAAGATGTTTATCCTCACAATGGTAACATGAGTGCTGAAACCTATCCTAGCGAATGTAACGCAAAAGGTGAACTACACCCTAAACTGGTCACCAGTCAGCTGCAGGGTTGACACTGTCACTGAATGGGAACCAAATCCACGGCCACTGAACCAAAGTCAGGCGACTGTACCACTACACCATCAGTGACCACGTTATTAAGGCCAACAATTTAAAATGTTGAACGTTTAATATTTACAATGACAAATTTTTATGTATGTCAAAAAAAACGTCCCCCCTCGTAACTGAAGAAAGGACTCTCTAATCGTTAAATTTTAGGGAGTCCTTTCTTCAGCGTTTCTGACTTTGGAGTTTGCCTTTTGAGTATTTTAGTGGGCATGATTCTTTTTTTATTGGCTAATAGGGAAGTTATGATTGCCCCAATGAAGTTTCACAAGAGCATCAAGTCAGCACGCAAATATGCGACAACCTCAGTAAAGTAGGTCAAAGGAATTTGGTTGATCTGTGGTGTTCCCAAGTTAGAAAATACTATAATTGAATTATGATTGCGATATCTGATATTTCTGACTGTAAAGTATAAACCAGAAAGAAATAGTACTATAGTTTTTTTCTGGTATGTATTGAAGTTGTTAAATTTTTGCTACCAGTTTTTTTTTTTCTAAATGGTTTGCTTGCTTGATGAAATTGTACCAATAGAGATTTTCTCCACAGCTGACCTTCAGATGAGTCACGCAACAATTTGTCTCATTACGTTGTACAGTACAATAAAGATTAAAGTAGATTTTTTTTTAAAGTCCTGCATTACAAATATATCATCTGATGTCATTAACCATTTATCTTGGTAACACTACACCCAAAGAAAAAGTTGTACAGAGTAACTTTGTTTGTCGCCGATCGGGCCTCAAGAGACTGATTGCTCACCATTGTGCTTTGTGACTGTCAGTAGCAGCCACACAGTACTGTGTTGTAATCACCTCGCAGTCCATTACAATGATGTAGCTTCCAAATGTTATAGCCGTGACATAATTAAGAATGATGTCAGAAGGGTATTGCATGGATAGATGAGTGTTGAAAATGTCCTTTATTTATTTATTTATTTTTATTTCCCACAATCACAAAAGTATAGAATTGTCTTACAATATGACAATTAATGCTGAGGTTCTCTAAAGACCAGTACACATGTACTGATATAATCAGGCCAATTTTTAATTGGATTCTCTCCTTCCAATTAAAATTGCTCATTATCAAATGCCTGTGATTATCCTGTGTCATGGGTTCTGTTATGAGTGATTGCGCCTCCTCAGTTGGCGCTGCCAGTTTTGAAGGTCCAAATGTATTTTCCAAGATGCTTATTCTCACAAAGGTCACATGAGTGCTGGAACCTATCTCAGCGAACTTCATGCAAAAGGTGGACTACACCCTAAACGTGTCGCCAGTCAGTCGCAGGGCACACATTGACACCGTCACTGAATGGGAACCAAATCCATGCCCACTGAACCAAAGTCAGGCAGCTGTACCACAAGATCAGTGACCACGTTTGTAAGGCCAACAATTTAAAATGTTGCATGTTTAATATTTACAATGACAAATTTTTCAGTATGTCAATGAGCCAAACCACAGACGTGAAACGAATGATTAACCAAATGGGACTTTGGGGCTGTTCTGAACCCAAATTGAAAAGCAACTTTGGTTGAGTGTTTGTACATGTCCCAAAAGTCATTTGTCACAATAAAAAGGGCAAGGAGCGTTTCAATGTAGTTCGTAGGTAAGTTAACAGTAAACCCGTCTTTTTTTTATTTCTTCTACTTATCGGTCTTCTCTATATTTTCTGTCACTCTGCAAAGAAAGAGAGATACTTATTTTTGATTTAATATGATGTTTTCCACTCATTACTTTTATTCGCCCACATACCATGAATGCACTGCAGTGACTCATACACTGAGAGTGGGACAGCTGTCCTCGACATTCCTTGAGAGAAAACAACTCTGAAAGAAATTGATCACTGAAGGCATTTTTTTGTAAACTAGAAATTGATTTGGTCAATTTCTATGATGCTTGAACCCGAGAAGAGTAAAATAATGATGAATAAGGAATATTTTAAAAAATCATTTTTGAGGGGCTGGGGTGGTGTTGGTAGGACAAATAAGGGATTTCTTATTTTTTAATTGGATGACTTTCTTGATTTCTTATTTCACCAGAGATCTCATATGGTTTTACTTTTTTCCTTGGTAATTAGTGTGTCCTATTTCTAAATCACTTGGGACAGATGAATGGCTCGACCAAAAAACAACAACAACAAAAAAAACTTGTTGCTGTATCAAAAACACAGTAGCATATTCGAGACTCTAGAAATTAGTCATATTCATCTAAAACACAGCAGCCATGAGTGCTCTCTCCATGCCGGGCTTGATGCGACAATAGATAAAACTCCTGCCATCATAGCCACCACGTCAGTGCATTGTTGAATATCGCCAAAATCAACATGGCTGCCACATGAGAATGGGCATGTCTGTTGGCTCGATCTAGTCCTAACGTATATACATGACCAAGAATTACTGTACATGTGTCTGTCTCTTCTATGCCTATATTGTACTGCATCGCCAATAAATGGTAAGCAGCCAATTCTGGAACAACTGAGATTTTTTCAATGGGAGTTAGTGACAACTAGAAACTATTTTTAAGATGGTCTGTTACTTTCGATATATGTTACATCCAACGTTCCACTGTACTTAGAAAGTAATTATTACAATCTTGAGTAAAACTTAGTCTCAATAGAAATTTTTTGGGACATTTTTATGGGTCAGGTCATTTAGTTGTTTGTTTGTTAGTGTTAAATTTGGAAATACACTTACTTTTCTACAAATACATTTGTCACTGTCCCTTTTTGTGAGTGTAGGTATCTTTTCTTTCCAAGCAGATCTACTACTGCCAATCTCCTTTGGAATCAAAACTCAGTAAATATTCCATTATTCTAACATTGAAATAATTGAAATTATTAGAGTGAAACAGAATATCAATGTAAAACACGGACCATAGAACTGAAATGGAACAATTTAATGTATCATAAGGTTGTTTTTACTATTCACAAGCAATGGAAAGAAAAGACCACCAGGGGTAGTGCAGCTCTGTCTCACTAGCCTAGCCTGACCGTACATCACTGATATTCATCTTTTGATCTGTAACCTAATGGACCTTTCCGACCTGTCAGTCACTCGTACAATAACAGCCACTCGGATACCTGCATTGTCTTAACCCCTGGTATGACACGCCCCTCTCTCCATTTGTCCCACAAGCAATGCTGGTTCTCAGTAGCGTGTCCTTGGAAAAGTTAATGTTACGAAGAAAATGGTCCTCAGATGCACTTGGGTAACATGCAATTCTGATGAAAGATATGCTGCAAGGTTACAAGGGGCCCGGTTGATTCATTTTCCAAAGCCTAAAACACAGTTGATGAAGTCTCTATGATGGATTAAGGCTTGCGGAAGACCGCACGTACAACTAAGTGTGGACAATATCAACAAACACAAGACTGTATGTTCAAAGGTAAGTGAGGGAGAAGGATCTTCTCTGAGTTTGATTTAACTCTTATCAGTGCTTTATACATTGCAGGAGAACAACTTTCACTTTGTTAATGTATCACTGACCTGCAGAATGAAGTGTGTAATGTTTTATGCTGCAGAGTCGGGTTGGTGATACATAAATGCGCGATGCAAGAGAAATGTTTATTTGCCCATTTATATCACATCAGACTTTAAAGACACAGCACTGGGTTCGATTACGAGCCAAGCCAAATGAATACACCCACTCACTTATAAAGACTACAATATTACTCCTGATCTTTCCAAGTCAAAAGTACTCACCCTGCTTAACAGTACGATGCCACTATTTTATCCTGTTGAGTTTCAATATGAAGTTTGTGAGGCGTCAAACTTTTTGCATCGATCGCCAACATTTTGCTGTAACTCTGACATTGCGTCCTGCTCCGTCCAAAATCCATGTAAATATCCTTGCATGAAATATTTGAGACCTCTCTGTAGAACTCTCTTGGACAAGTCTGACGAATTTGGCAGAAAAAACATAGCCCAATATTATCTGGAATATGCGATAGAGAATCGACTTCAAACATGTTCTGTTGAATCGCCATTTTGGAAGCTTGTGGGACATGGTGAAGGGGGTGGAGCTTAAGGTCACCATTGGAAAGATCATACAGTACAACAAAAACTAAGGAATTCATGTATGTAAAATTGAAGCATTAAATAGTCTAATTGCTGTTGGTGGCATGACTTGATCCCACGCTGCCTGCACTAAAGGTAGGTATGTGTACCACTACACCATCAGTGACTCCTGTCTGAAATTCCACGTCTAAATTCAGTGTAAAAAAAGGCAGGGTTACTTCAGGTCACAAACATTAGCAAAGAATGTCACAACCCAACACCCAGCCAATCCAGTTACGGTTTCTTAGTCACGTGACATCACAAACTAAGTGTTACACTGGATTGGGTGGGTGTTGGTTTCCGACATGCTTTGCTGTTGTCTGGGACCTGAAGCACCTCCCTGTTTTACACTGAATTTAGACGTTGAATTTCAGACGGTGAATTTTAGCCAGTTGAATCTCAGGAGACTGAAAATATTGCGTTTGAATTTTAAAGGTTGAGCATCTGGCGTAAAAATTGTGCCAAACATATATGTGCGTTCATCTGAGATGACACGCTGTGGCAACCCCTAAAGGGACAAGCCGAAAGAAACTTACTATACCGAATGTGTTAACATTGAAAAGTTAAAGTAAAATACATCTACTGAAAATGTGATCACATTGAAATAACAATGTGAATTTTAAAATGTAGTAAAATATGTATACAAAAGTACGACATAAAATTTTCAGTGGCATTTTTAACTCAAATCCTAGTGGCATGTACAGTATTTACTTCCATTCTCACCTCTCAATACAATCATATGGTAAACATTGCTCATCACTCTGCTGACAAAATTCTCGTTCTTCTTTTGGACAGTGTCATCTAGATTTCTACTTGAAAGAACTTGAAGTGACATAGCAGCAAATGTACATTTTTTTTTCTTTTTGCGCTTTGCACTGTGACTACATTATATTTTTACATGAAACTTTAACTACAACGGTCCATGTGGCCATGTTTCAAAAGGCACATGCATGCCAGCCACAATTACGTAACTAAGGCTTGTGTGAGAATTACAGCAGCTCTTGGATGGAATCTTCCAGAGCTTTGGAGTTCCTGCTTGAAAATCAGAAAATGACTTTTTGCCAATTGCCAAAAAGTGTTTGGTGATGTTCGATGGTCATTAATTGTTTTGTTTTTTTCTGTGTGAATTTAGGGAGCATGAATGACAGCCCATGCCTGTATGATGCTGGCAAAGATCTGTACATCAGCCATACTTCCATACAGTTGGTATTACAGGGCAGAAAATGTGCCATTTAAGTGTCAACTCACACATCTTTGTGACCTTTCAGCATTCCAGGAAAAACAGCGGAAGAAGACATGATACGACTCGAATTTTTGGGGGAACCAGCTCAAATTCTAGCACAGCTTTCAAAGTCAATGACCCCTAACCTCCACTACAAACATACAAAAACAACAGTTTATTGTGAGGGGCATGTAAAACATCCAGACCAGGGGGGGGGGGGGGGGAGATGAAGAAAAATAGAGGGGGAGTTTTCTAGGTACCGTAATTTCTCGAGTATAATGCTTCCTGAAGTATCATGCACACCCCCCAAAAAAAAATCAGGAAAACCCTCCTACCAATGTACAATGTGCACCACAAATTTGCTGCTACTCGTATGCTCAAAATATTAGGAATTATCTGTATTTATATTATGTTGGGTTTGCACTCATATTGTTTTTCAAAAACTGTCTGTACAACAATCATTAATAATAATCATTGTGCATGTGCTGATGTAGCAGTAAAAGATGTCTTGGGACAGGCCACAGGACATGCTTGTCCTGGTCCCTGTAATTGTCAGAACAGAATCCCTCAACCGGCTAAAATAAATGCTCAATGATGGCATAAAATTTTATTAAGACTGTTGATAACACATATAACAGTCTTAAATAAATAAACTATTTAACACTGTTTAACTTCAACCTTTTTTATTTGTGCATAAAACGTTTGTACATCATGCAGTTTGTCCTTCTACATTACACATCTATGGCCTAGACTTCAAAAGAAGCATCTGACTCATCTAGTAAGTAAGTTTCTTTCGGCTTGTCCCTTTCGGGGTCACCACAGCGTGTCATCTCAGATGAACGCACATATGTTTGGCACAATTTTTACGCCGGATGCCCTTCCTGACGCAACCCTTCTCAGGGAGTGGAGGCCCCAGTGGGATACGAACCCACAACCCCTGGTTTATCAAACCAGTGCTCTAACCACTGAGCTACAGGGCCTCTAGCATCTGACTCATCTCCAATCTGAAAACTATCCACCATAGCTACCTTTGGTGCATCACTGGGAAACTCATCATTGATGAATTGATCCAGTTCCGGTGCCTCCCCCATTGGATCATGAACATCCCATCTTGCTCCCACAGCATGTCATCCTCTGTGCCATGCATAGCGTTTGTGAGGAAATATGTTTCGTCCTCCACTCCCTACAATCTGTAGGAGCTTTCCCATGGCGTCTAGTGGCTATCAAAACAACGTAAACTCAAACTACTCACAGGCAATGTGATCTAAAAGGGCGTGTGGGTGAAAATTAAAAGGGAGGGGACAATTTTGAGGTTATGGTTATCATCCACTGCCAATTATTTGCATTTAGTTTTACAAAGAATCTTCAACTTGGTATTTAATCGACTGTTACATAAGAAATTATGACTTAAAGGACCTATAACGATTCATATTTCACTAACAAGTACAAGTGTTTTTTGCTGAAGAAAATGATACTGGCAGTCATTTCCAATAATGTCAATCATTTTTTGAGCATTAGTGAAATAACCAATTGCATTTGGAACACTTTTTCACCCCCAGCCATGGTGTGATGTACAGACCAAATTCACTGCATAGGTGGTATGGAAGAAGGAATGTACCGTACTACTGTACAAATGACAGTGCTTATTTATGAATTACAGGCTTTACACAATCAGAATTTTTGGGGACGATCACCAATCAGTGAGTTTGAAAAAAACAATCACCCATCCGATCACAAAATCGAGCAAATAGTCTTGACCTGTTTACTTACTGTATATACTCGTGTACTTAATTGCATTAAAATGGATGTTATAATATATATATATATATATTATATATATATATATATATATATATATATATATATATATATATATATCCATCCATCCATTTTCTTCACCGCTTATCCTCACGAGGGTCATGGGGAGCCCATCCCAGCTGTCAACGGGCAAGAGGCAGGGTACACCCTGAATTGGTCGCCAGCTAATCGCAAGGCACATTTAGACAAACAGCCGCACTCACTATCACACCTAGGGGTGATTTAGAGTGTCCAATTAATGTTGCATGTTTTTGGAATGTGGGAGTATACCAGAGTTCCCGGAGGAAACCCACGCAAGCACGGGGAGAACATGCAAACTCCACACAGGCGGATGCTGTCAAGATCCTGGATTCCAGCCAGGGCTGGGCGTGGCCGTCTAATCGGAAGGGTCACACCTGCGCCTCATGACCTCCGATTAGACCCAGTACATATAGGACCCGGGGGACGACAGAGACTCTGCTAGATCGTTGCCTCTCATGCCTCGTTCCCGCACTACCGTACTCCTGACGTCTACCTCCCGTGTACCGACCAACGCCTGTCTCCCGAACTACCCCGTAAGCCTGCCGTTACTGATCTTGCTGCTTGTTTGGACTGACTCCCTGGTAACCGACATTGGAACGAATAAAGGCTTATTCCGCACTGCTTACCTCTCACCTGAGTCGTGCATTTGGGTCCACCCCCGAGTCTCGTCCGTGACAGAACGATCTAGCCAAGAACATGGACCCAGCCGACTCTGAAGCCATTCGGCGTGCGCTGCAAGTGGAGGGCAAACGCCTGGGTGAGCAAGAGGCTGCTCTCCAGGGTATGACTCACCAGATCCAGGAGCTCTGCAACCGTGGCTAGCCTCCCAAGCTAGCGCGGCCGCTCCTGTGCCTCCCCGTGCCACCATCACTCCGCTCTCTCGACCAGAGCGGTTCTCAGGCGACTCCGGTAACGTCAAGCCCTTCCTGGCGCAGTGCGATCTCCACTTTGAGCTGCAAGCTTCCGCTTTTCCCACGGACCGCTCCCGGATCGCCTTCGTCATTTCCCACATGACAGGGAGGGCGGAGGCATGGGCCACCGCCGAGTGGAGCCGTAACTCGGAGACCTGCCGCTCATGGGCGAGCTTCGTCTGCGCGCTCACCCAGGTGTGCCAGTATGCGGCTCCGGAACGCCAGGCGGCGTCGTCACTCATGCCGCGTGTCCGACTACGCCATCGAGTTCCGGATTCGGGCTGCCGAGAGCCGCTGGAATGAGGAAGCCCTCCATGACGCGTTTTACGAGGGACTGTCCCCACAGATCCGTGGTCACCTCGTGGCCATGGATCTTCCGCCTTCGCTTAACTCCCTCATCGCATTGGCCCTCAAGGTGGACCAGCGCCTCACCGTGCAGAGACAGATGGAGGGCCTGAGGGAGGAGGAGAGGGAGAGTCGCAGTCCGGTTGTTTCCGCTTCCCGGCCACCCGTGTTGTCAGCTTCACCGGAAGCCATGTAAGTGGAGGGGCTTGGCAGCTCAGCGGAGGAGCGCTTACGTCGGCGACGAGAGAGACGCTGTTTTTACTGCGGGCGTTTGGGACACTTGATCGCCCGTTGCCCGACTCGACCAGGGCATTCTGACATCAGGATCGCTACTCCGGTGAGTGTGCGGTACACCGCGACGGGGTCAGGGAGGTCCCTTCTTCACCTCACCTTGGGAACGGACTCCCGTTCATGCTCTGTGATGGCTTTCATAGATTCTGGGTCGGAAGCAAACCTGATAAATCCCCGCGTGGTCGAGGAGCTGGGGCCGTCAACCTTCCCCACGTAACGGTTTCGTCACGCCTATGCCGCCAACGGCAAGTTCCTTTGTCGGGTTACACATCGCACTCAGACGCTACGTATGAGCTTTCCGGACGCTCACTCGGAGCGTATTAGCTTTCATGTCTTCGACGCACGTAGTAGCGACATCATCTTGGGCAGCCCGTGGCTCAAAGAACATAATCCCCACATAGATTGGACCACGGGTCAGATCAAGACTTGGGGAGAGGACTGTCTCAGTCGCTGTGTCGCTGTCCGGAGAGACAGGGGTATTCAAGTTGTGCCGGTTCAGCTAACAGAACCTAGTACCGCCCTGGACCTGACCGCAGTTCCCTCCTGCTACCATGACCTACGGGAGGTCTTCTCTGAATCTAAAGCAAAGTCTCTGCCGCCACATCGGTCATACGACTGCGCGATTGAACTCCTGCCAGGCACCTCTCCTCCCAGAGGGAAACTGTTCTCTTTAACCGGACCAGAGCATCAAGCCATGAAGGACTACATCGAGGACTCGCTGGCAGCCGGACTCATTCGCCCCTCACCCTCACCAGCCGGTGCGGGGTTTTTTTTTGTCAAGAAGAAGGACTCCACGCTGCGACCCTGCATCGACTACCGAGGCCTGAACGACATCACAGTCAAGAACAGGTACCCTTTGCCGCTTATCTCTACAGCATTCAAACTCCTCCAGGGAGCCCGGATCTTCACCAAGCTCGACTTGCGCAGCGCTTACCATCTGGTGCGGATTCGGGAAGGGGATGAGTGGAAGACGGCGTTCAACACCCCCACAGGGCACTATGAGTATCTGGTGATGCCCTTCGGACTGACAAACGTTCCGGCCGTCTTTCAGAACTTCATTAACGACGTGCTTCGGGAGTTCCTGAACAGATCTGTCTTTGTTTATCTGGATGATATTCTCATCTTTTCAGCAGACCTAACCTCTCACATTCAACAAGTCAGAGAGGTGCTCCGGCGTCTGCAGCAGCACCAATTATACGTGAATATGGAGAAGTGTGAGTTCCATCGGGCATCCGTGTCCTTCCTGGGCTTCGTCCTGGCT
The DNA here is from genome assembly GCF_019802595.1 of Syngnathoides biaculeatus. NCBI lineage: Eukaryota > Metazoa > Chordata > Actinopteri > Syngnathiformes > Syngnathidae > Syngnathoides > Syngnathoides biaculeatus. Next base: position 38,095,341 of record NC_084641.1, read on the forward strand.
GAGGGAGAGATACGGATGGATCCCGGGAAGGTCGACGCGGTGCTGCGGTGGCCTACCCCCACCAACAGGAGGGACGTACAGAGGTTTCTGGGATTTGCCAATTTCTATAGGAAATTCATAAGGAACTTCAGTTCCGTGGCCGCTCCTCTGCATTCGCTCACCTCGCCACATACCCTCTTCGACTGGTCCGGGACCTGCCAGGAGGCCTTCAGCAGGCTCAAGGCAAGTTTCACTACTGCGCCCGTTCTCATTATTCCGGACCCAGATAACCAGTTTGTGGTGGAGGTGGATGCATCGAATTCAGGAATCGGAGCAGTCTTGTCGCAGAGGAGTCCCAGGGATGGAAGGATCCACCCGTGCGCGTTCCTGTCTAGAAAGTTGACCCCGGCAGAGAGGAACTACGACGTGGGAGATAGGGAACTGCTGGCGGTCAAGAGCGCGTTGGAGGATTGGCGGCACTGGCTGGAGGGCTCGCAAGTACCGTTCGTTGTCTTCACGGACCATAAGAACTTTGAATACCTGAAGTCTGCGAAGAGGTTGAACGCCCGTCAGGCCAGGTGGGCCCTATTTTTCACCCGCTTCCACTTTAAGGTGTGTTTCCGCCCAGGCTCCAAAAACGGCAAGCCGGATGCACTCTTGCGGATCCACGAGGGAGGGCGCACGGATTCAGACGCCGCTACTATCCTGCCAGCAGGGTGCTTCGTGGCCGGTTTCACCTGGGCGATCGAGTCGCGGGTGAAGGAGGCTCTGGGAGAGACACCGTCACCTGCGGATTGTCCGTCGGGCCGCCTGTTCGTCATCCCATCTCTGCGGGGAGACGTCATCAACTGGGCCCATACCAACAAGACGGTCTGCCACCCGGGTATGGCGAAGACACGTTCAGTGGTCGAACAAAGGTTCTGGTGGCCTAACCTCAGCAAGGACGTAAGGGAGTTCGTCAACGCCTGCCCGGTGTGTGCTGCCAATAAGACTTCCCGCCTACGGCCTGTTGGTGAGTTGCAACCCCTGTCCATCCCCTTTCGTCCGTGGTCACACATCGCGCTGGACTTCGTCACCGGCCTGCCGCCTTCTCAAGGGAACACAGTGGTGCTGTCCATAGTGGACCGTTTTTCCAAGATGGTCCACTTCGTGCCACTTCCGAAGATCCCGTCGGCCAAGCAGACAGCCCAGTTGGTATTAGACGAGGTCGTCCGTTACCACGGCCTACCCCAGGACATCGTTTCGGACAGGGGCCCGCAATTCAGCGCCCGTTTCTGGAAGGAGTTCTGCAACCTCATCGGCGCTTCAGCAAGTCGGACATCGGGTCATCACCCAGAGTCTAACGGCCAGACTGAGAGGATTAACCAGGAATTAGAGACCGGTCTTCGATGTCTGGCATTCAGGGACCAGAGCACGTGGAGCCAGCACATCAAGTGGGTGGAGTATGCCCACAATTCTCTACCCTCCGCTTCAACAGGTATGGCTCCACTCCATGTTGTGCATGGGTATCCTCCGTCCCTGTTTCCTCCACTGGTCACAGAATCCACAGTTCCGTCGGCCCTGACTGTGGTGCGACGCAGCAAACGGACCTGGGAAGCAGCTCGGAGGAATCCCGCAAATTTGCTCCCAGGTTCGTTGGCCCGTTCCCTGTTTCCAAGGTTATTAACTCGGTCGCCGTCTCGTTGAAACTGCCCAGGTCGATGAGGGTGCACCCTACGTTCCACGTCAGCAGACTTCGCCCGAATCGCACGTCGTCGCTGGCTCCTCCGCTCAAGTCCCCCCCGTCCCCCCGCATGGTCGACGCCGGGTTGGTGTACACCGTGCGCCGGTTGCTGTCTTCCCGTCGCAGAGGGAGGGGGGTCCAGTACCTGGTGGACTGGGAGGGATATGGCCCGGAGGAGCGCTCTTGGATCCCCTCCCGCTTCGTCGTGGACCGCTCCCTCATCAGGGACTTTCACGCGGCTCACCCTGATGCGCCTGGGCCGTCCAGAGCCGGCCGTTGAGGGGGGGTACTGTCATGATCCTGGATTCCAGCCAGGGCTGGGCGTGGCCGTCTAATCGGAAGGGTCACACCTGTGCCTCATGACCTCCGATTAGACCCAGTACATATAGGACCCAGGGGACGACAGAGACTCTGCTAGATCGTTGCCTCTCATGCCTCGTTCCCGCACTACCGTACTCCTGACGTCTACCTCCCGTGTACCGACCAACGCCTGTCTCCCGACCTACCCCGTAAGCCTGCCGTTACGGATCTTGCTGCTTGTTTGGACTGACTCCCTGGTAACCGACATTGGAACGAATAAAGGCTTATTCCGCACTGCTTACCTCTCACCTGAGTCGGGTCCACCCCCGAGTCTCGTCCGTGACAGATGCGGGATTGAACGAAGAACTGTGAGGCCAACGCTCTACCAGCTGAGCCACCGTGCCGCTCCATATATATATATATATATATATATATAATATATATATTATATATATATATATATATATGTGTGTGTGTGTGTGAAGGACACTGCCTGACAGAACAAATTAATGGTCTTCTATTGGATGGCAAGAAGTACATACAGCAATTCATGTTTCAACATTTTGTGACATTTTTTTTTTGTTCCTGTGCCGTGAGATTTTTCAATTGTAATGTATGTGCCATGGATCCAAAAAGATTGGAATCTATTTCTGTGGTCAGCTTGTGTTCAACAGAAAAGCAGAATGTTTATAAACAACCATGAGTGGTAGCACTAGCTAGGCTACGTAATGTTTTGTTGATGGCTTGAGAGCAATATTGTACTGTTTTGTTTGTTTTTTTTTTAATGTGTGTAATGCATTTAAAATCCAGAGGGTCAAGCAAAGCAGAGGGCCAGGGTGCTCAGACTAGCAAACAGCACAGACCATTCTCTGAGGCAGCCTCTCCATTCTCTGGGGTTGAGGTCACTGAGGTGTTCAAAATTATCCTCGGTGGCAAGAGCCGAGGGTGAATGAGATCCGGCCAGAGTTCCTAAAGGCTCTGGGTATTGTGGGCCCATCCTGGTTGGCATGTCTCTGCAACATCCCATGGACATCAGGGACAGTGCCTCTGTATTAGCAGACTGGGGTGGTGGTCCCCCTTTTTAAGAAGGGCAACAGGAGGGTGTGTTCTAACTCCAGGGGATGACACTCCTCAGCCTCCCTGGTAACTTCTAATTAGGAGTGCTGGAGAAGGGGTCGATCGTAAAGTCGAAACTCATATTCAGGAGGAGCAATGTGGTTTTCGTCCTGGCTGTGGAACAGTGTAGCAGCTCTGCACCCTCAGTAGGGTCATCAAGGTTGCATGGAAGTTCGCCCAACCAGTCTACATGTAATTTGTGGACTTGGAGAAGGTGTTCAACCATGTCCTTCGGAGAGTCCTGTGGGGGGTGCTTCGGGAGTATGGGGTACCAAATCCCCTCATATGAGTTGTATGACTGGTGTTAGTTTTGTCCAGATTGCTGGCAGTAAGTCTGATTTTTTTCCAGTGAGAATTGGACTCAGTCTAGGCTGCCTTTTGTCAGCAATTATGTTCATAACATTTATGGACAGAATTTCTAGGTGTAGAGCAGGTTCAGTTTGGTGGCTTCAGTATTGGATCTCTGCTTTTGCAGATGATGTGGTTCTGTTAGCTTCATCAAGCCTTGATCTTCAACTGCCACTGGAACAGTTCACAGCCGAGTATGAAGCAGTATGGATGAAAATCAGCATCTCCTCATCTGAGACCATGGTCCTCAGTCAGAAAAGGGTGGCGTTCCCTCTCCAGATCAGGGATGAGATCCTGCCCCAATTAGAGCTGTTCAAGTATCTTAGGGTCCTGTTCACGAGTGCAGGAAGAGTGGACTGGGATATCGACATACAGATCGGTGCCGAGTGTGAAGTGATGTGGACTTTGTATTGCTCTGGCGACCCAAGACACGCTGGAGAGGGTGTGAGCATGTGTTTCGGCTGGCCTGGGAATGCCTCATGATCCCTCTGGAAGAGCTGGATGAAGTGGCTGGGATAAGGGAAGCCTGGGTGTCCCTGTTAAAGCTACTGCCCTCACAACCAGACCACAGATAACCGGTAGAAGATGTATGAATGATTTGCTAATCATGGTATTCTGTTTTTGTTTAATACGACATCCAAATTGGAATTGGGGTTGTATTATGCAATTCTTATATTTCATTTCTTTTCGAGTCCATGATCATAGTCAAACAAGAGTAAAAGAAGGCTCTTTTTTACATTTCCAGCTTCGCAGTAATTACAGTTCTACATATTGTATACAATTGCTAGTACATTTTATGCATGTCGAGCGAGTGTGTTCCTGACGTCATGTCTGGATGTTGGCGAAGGGGACTTTCTCTCCCACCCCCAGTGCTGGGAAAGCTAGCAATTAGGCTCATCAATCAGTCAGGTCAAAATGTCAAAACTGTGTTGCTGAAAAATACATCTTAGTCATTGTAGTTGGGATCAGTAACTGTGGCCTGGGAAAGTACCCTGAAAGTCCTGGATTTATAACATACTGTGCACTCAATCCTTGCCAATTTGCGTATCACCTTACCAATTTTTTCTGGATAAGATAACTATAGTTATTTGTTCAGACATACAGCTACTCGCTCCTATTTGTGTATTTTTGTGTTACAGTGTAACCCCCACTTCTATTTATATTGGTTCATCATTCACCCACCCCGCTATATCACATTTTACTTAATTTTACTTAATTTTTTTTAATGGACTTTTACAGTATACAGTGAAATGTCAGTTCAAAAATTCAATTGTTCAGAACTAAACTAATGTTTCCCATTGGACCGAATCTAAATATAATTAAACAGTATCAATCACAGAATCAAGTTATGTCTCCCTTTTTTTTATCACTTTGAGGTTAAAAATACAGTATGATGAATGAAACAAGTGAAAGTACACTTCATCAATGTCAACTGATTTTTCATACTGCAAAAACTTAAGCAAGAGAGGATACTGTTACCAAAGAATATATAAGGCTTTGAATATGTAACATTTGTCTGTGTGCTCAAGAGAAATACACAAATTAATTGAGGATTGGGGGAGTCCATCAATAAAGTTGAAGTTGACATGATTTAAAATTATTTGGGGGTTGCCATTAGTATGTCCTCTACTGTACTTCTCTTTGCTCCAGGTCTTTCTCCTTCTCTGCTCAGTAATGTAATTCCTGAATCAATGGACCTTTCCAATGGTGATTTTAAGCTCTGACCCCTAAGCCATGTCCCACAAGCTTCCAAAATGGCGATTGAACAGAACATGTTTGAAGTTGATTCTCCATCGCGTATTCCAGATCATATTGGGGTATATTTTTTGCCAAAGTACTTTTGAGTACTTTTTACTTGGAAAGATCACGAGTAATATCATTGTAGTCTTTATAAGTGAGTGGGTGTATTCATTTGATTTGGCTCGTAATCGAACCCAGTGCTTTGTCTTAAAAGTCTGATGGGATACGGATAGGCAAATAGATATTTCTCTTGCATGTCATCACACATTTACATATCCCTAACCCGACTCTTCGGCATAAAACATTACATACGTCATCCAGCAGGTACACTAATATGATACACTAACAAAGTGAAAGTTGTTCTCTTGCAATGTATAAAGCACTGATAATAGTTAAATCAAGATACTTCTCCCTCACTTACCTTAAAAGATACAACCTTGTGTCTGTTGATATTGTCCACATTTAGTTGTATGTGCGGTCTTCCGCAAGCCTTAATTCATCGTAGACACCGTCAACTGTGTTATAGGCTTTGGAAAATGAATCAACCGGGCCCCTTGTAACCTAGCAGGATATCTTTCAGCAGAATTGCATTGTTCCCCACGCGCATCTCAGGACAATTTTCTTCGTAACATTAACTTTTCTAAGCGCACGTCACTGACAACCGGCAGTGCTTGTGGGACAATACGGCGAGAGGCGCGTGTCAAGCCAGGGGTAAGACAATGCGGCTATCTGATTGGCTATTACTGTACGATTGATTGACAGGTCAGAAATGTCCATTGTCATTGGCTGTGTAAACAGTGTTGGAGGATGCTTTTTTCCTCCACGTGGTCGTTTAATTTCGGGTAGTGTGAATGTTGGTTATCCAAATAAAGGCTAGAGATGATGAACAGTTTCTTTGAAGAATCAACCCCTCAAATATGCCATTTTTTCACCTCTCTCTTTGTCTCTTTCTTGTGGACAACAGCTCAAACATTGTATTTTATTCCCTCTCCACTTTGGAAATGACGCTTTAACGCTGCAATGGCCCACTCAGGGTGCGTCATTGTTAGCTATTGTTTTCACAAAGCCATGGCCTCTTTTCCTGCGATGCTGTGCTTGCTGCCTTGGATGGCGTCTTATTGTTGGCTGTGGTCATTACCCTGGCATCATTTGTCAGTAGAGTTTGCCTCCTGTTTTGGTTTATGTGAAGCATATCATTGGAAGCCCACCTGAAGGCTTCTTTTCCTGAAGTCAGGCTTGATTACCACAAATCAAGAGATAATGAAGCAATTTGTTCTTTTTCACTGCTTGGGATTCTCCAAAGTAATTCCCTGTTTGGTGTTGCCGATAGTAGCTTGTCAGGTGTCCCAAAGTAACGAATGGCACAGTCCACACACTTCAATCCTGGCTGTTCAGTTAACAGCCCTTTCAGCTCAACCATTGGTGCACTTGACTTAATGCAGCCTTATGTGGGCATAAGACAGTGCAATCTGTAGGCCGGTCCCAAACCCGGATGAATGCAGAGAGTTGTGTTAAGAGAACCCAGTTTATAACCTTGCCAAAGAAATGCGCTGCAATTATATATGGACATATACAAATATCCATCCATCCATCCATTATCCAAGCCGTTTATCTTCACAAGGGTCATGGAAGAGCCAGAGCCTATCCCAGCTCGTTTAGGGTGAAAGGTGGACTACACCTTGAACTGGTCGCCAGTCGTTCGCAAGTCAGGTATCAAGACCATCACTGAATTGATCCCATGCTGCCCACACCAAAGTTAGGCGTCTGTGCCACTACACCATTAGCGACTATCATACAGCAGTATGGAATTAAATGCCTACAAAAGTCTGGATGCATACAAATACTTCACAGTGGGTTTTGTAAACAGGTTCATGGTCACTTTTATGCAAGAAGCTGGATCCTTTGTTCTGACTGGCACTGTAAATGTTTTTACACACATATGTATATGCTGTCTTGATTCCAGATTGAAGGTAGATCCGCATGTAATATCCATCAATCAATTTTCTTAGCCACTTCTCCTCATAAGGGTCGCCGGAGTGCTCGAGCCTATCCAAGCTGTCAACGGACAGGAGGCAGGGTACACCCTGAACTGGATGCCAGCTAATCGCAGGGCATATAGAGGCAAACAGCCGAACTCACAATCCTACTTCGGGGCAATTTAGACTGTCCGATTAATGCTGCATGTTTTTGGGATGTCAGAGGAAACCGGACTGCCCGGAGAAAACCCACACAGGCACGGGGAGAACATGTAAACTCCACACAGGCGGGGCCATGATCAAACCTGAACCTCAAAACAGTGAGGCCAATACTTTACAGCTGATCTACCGTGCCGCCCCGCATGTAATCGTGAAAATTTCTGTTTTCAAAAGCCGCAAACATGTAGCCGTAAACATGTGATGATTTTATATTGCAAATCATCATACCATAAAATGTAAACAAGCTCTACTAGCTCTTGATTACATGTATTTACTTTCGATAAAGTGATCACGGCAAACAGGTACTGGAAGGCTGCCAACCCTCCCATTTTATGGCGTCAATCCACATCTGTTTTCTTTGTGGGTCGACAGGAAGTCAATTAAAAGACTTTTTTCGTTGTTTTATCGTGTCTTATGAGAGCTCACGGCCACGCAAGTGGTAACCATTATTATATTACACTCTGTATTACACTTCACTATGATAAGACAACATGTGTCTCCTTTCAAAGCTTGCCAACCAATATGGCGTGATAAACAAAAAGTCATGTGGTTTTGTGATGTAGCTGCAAAACCTCCATACCTCGTGTCTCATTCTGTTCGGAGCCAATTCATTGTACTATGTGTCGCATTCCAGCATTTCTCGTTCCACGTTTTTGACTCACAGTAAGCTGACAAAAACAACATGACTTGACGATGAACATGACGACTTGTTTTTTCACCTTGCCTTTTCCATCAAGATTTGAATAGAGTTGCTTTCTGGACTTTGGCCCTGTGCACTGACCTCTGTCTGCCATTAAATCCTATTCTCAAACTGCAACATGTTTCTTGAGTTTCTGGATTTACGTCCTCTCCTGTGTTCTGTGAAAAGAGTGAAAAGTTTAGTGATGGAAACAGGGGAAGAGTAGCACTGTAGCGATTAGGGAAGATACATTTACAGTATATTGAATATGCTGAGGAGCCAATAAAGCCATTCGAGCAGCATATCAGTGCTTTTCGACTTTATTGTTCCTGCCGCCCAGCTCAGCTGTATAATGAGAGAAGGGAGTAAACCCCGGGGAGGACAACCTCAACCAGAGAAAACGTTTCCCTCCATCTCCCAAACACAGTCAGGTGACTGTAGCAGGAAAGGTTAACACGGTATTTTCACAAAACTGGCAAGCAGATTGAATGAAAAGGTTCTGATCGTGATCTTTGGAAAAAACTATTTGTCAAATTCGCTCTCAAAATGGCAGGGAAAAATGCATATTAAAAAAATGTGGATGAACATGTTTTTACCAGAGTGGGAAGGCTTGTATTTTTTTGCTTAGGACAATGCCCAGCCACTCTGCCTTCTGTGTCAGATCTCAATCACGCATTTCATAGCTTCAAATCTTCACTTCAGCTACTCCTCACACCTGGAATTTAATAAAAAAAAAAAGGGACTGAACTTGCCAGTAACAAGTTAGTTACTTTGAAAAAAAGCAAATTCAATTAAAAAAAATAATAATGAAGCATCCAGAGACTAAAACCTGCATCACATAACATAAACATAAATCATCCACTTGGAACATTGCAAGGGCCAAAAAGGTATACAATGAAGGGGGATTTATTATAAAATGCCTCGGTGACGATGCTGAAATCTTGTGTCCTGAAAACAACAATTTCAAACAAATGGTATCAGACCTTCAACTGTCCCGTCACACCATTGAAAAGAAAATATCGGCATGCCTATCCATTCACAGTTGAACGCAAACCTCCAATCATGTGAGTATTTTAGTGGTGCATGAGATGAGAATTGTGCCATACAAGACAAAACTTGGTTGAACTGGTAGTTCGTCAGTGTGAGAAAGAGCACACATTATAATTTAGTTTTTTTTAATTAGTTGCCTCACGTCTTGGTACTTGGTTATGCCAAGAAAGAGTACCGAAAATGCATTATTTGCTTTGAGGATGCTCGTAGAAAAGTACAGAGAAGGTCAGAAGGAGCTACATTGTGCTTTTGTAGACCTAGAGAAAAAGCCCATGACAGAGTACTAAGAGAGGAACTGTGGTACTAAATGCGCATGTCTGGTGTGGCGGAGAAATATGTTTGAATAGTACAAGACATGTATGAGGGCAGCAGAACAGTGGTGAGATGTGCCTTAGGTGTGTCAGAAGAATTTAAGGTGGAGGTGGGACTGCATCAGGGATCAGCGCTGAGCCCCTTCCTGTTTGCAGTGGTAATCGATAGGCTGACAAATGAGGTTAGACTGGAATTCCCTTGGACCATGATGTTCGCAGATGATATTGTGATATGCAGTGAAAGCAGGGAGCAAGTAGAGGAACAATTAGAAAGATGGAGACATGCACTGTAAAGGAGAGGAATGAAAATTAGCCGAAGTAAAACAGAATATATGTGCGTGAATGAGAAAGGTGGAGGGGGAAGAGTGAGGCTACAGGGAGAAGAGATAGCGAGGGTGGACGACTTCAAATATTTAGGGCCAACAATCCAGAGCAATGGTGAGTGTGGTAAGGAAGTGAAGAAATGGGTCCAAGCAGGTTGGAACAGCTGGCGAAAGGTGTCTGGTGTGTTATGTGACAGAAGAGTCTCTGCTGGGATGAAGGGGAAAGTTTACAAAACAGTGGTGAGGCCGCCCATGATGTATGGATTAGAGACGGTGGCTCTGAAGAAACAAGAGGAAGCAGAACTAGGGGTAGCAGAAATGAAGATGTTGAGGTTCTCGCTCGGAGTGAGCAGGTTGGATAGGATTAGAAATGAGTTCAAAAAGAAGAAGAAGATCTTGGTAGTCTGTAGGAGTCGATATTTTTTATTTTGGTGTGGGTGTCGGCACCTTGACGCAGCTGTAGAGTGTTGCCCACACAATTCTGAAGACCAGCATTCAAATCCTGGCCCTGCCTGTGTGGAGTTTCTATAGTCTCCCCATGTCGGTGTAGGTTTTCTCAAGACGCTCCGGTTTCTTCCACATCCCACAAACATGCCCTAATTGGAGACTCTAAATAGTGTGATTGTGAGTGTGACTGTTGTCTGTTTCCATGTGCCCTGCAATTGACCCCTCCGAACAGGGCACTTAACCACGCCTCCTGAAGTGACGTCACGCCACGTGCGCCTACGTCAGACAAACAATTAGCAAAAATATCGGCGCAGCAATAAAAGAATAGAGCGAAACTGTCCGATTTACCGTCTGATTTCTCACTTGCATTCTTAGCTAACAGTGAAATATCGTTGAAAAGCAGACAACAGGGCTTCAAGTATTTCAGCGAGGGGTATTTCAATGGTATTTACATGCATATCGATGGAGAAACCATTGATATTAGCGTGAGATCTTTCCAGAGTCAGAGGAAGACCGAGAAGCCAGATAATATAATATAATATATTATAACCCAAAGACGAATTCGTCATTGACAGTTTCCTATTTTCGTGTTACCTATCACACTTGTGTGCAGAATCTGTATATGTATCTGTATACCCGTTTGTGAACCGCCGTATGAAGGAAAAGAAGAAGGCGAGGCTTGATTTACGAGTTGTTTCTCTCGTTTTCTTTGTGTAACGTCACGCGCTCCCCTCAATAATTATTCTTGAATTAGTGCCGAACCTACGTAAGTCCCGACCGAGTACGACAATCACTACTTTAGTGTCCTCAAACATCCTTCCTTCAGTCTTGGTGTCTTGGTGCACATCGAAGGCTTTTAGGACTGCTAGTCCGGTTTAGCTTAGCTAATTTGCCGCGAACAAAGGCACACGTTTGTGCAGTCAGATCATCGCAAAATATCGCTCAACACAGATCAAGTGTGTCAATCATTCACACTTAGCTATGTTATGCAAGCGAAGAACTGCTAATTCATTTATATGAGACATGTATTGAAAATCAAATATAGGGCATACCTTCGCGCAAACACAGTCCGGTTTACCGTAGCCACGAACAAAGGGACACGTTTGTGCAGTCAGATCATCGCAAAATATCGCTCAACACAGACCAAGTGTGTCAATCATTCACACTTAGCTATGTTATGCAAGCGAAGAACTGCTAATTCATTTATATGAGACATGTATTGAAAATCAAATATAGGGCAAACCTTCGTGCAAACACAGTCCGGTTTACCGTTGCCGCGAACAAAGGGACACGTTTGTGCAGTTAGATCATCGCAAAATATCGCTCAACACAGATCAAGTGTGTCAATCATTCACACGTAGCTATGTTATGCAAGCGAAGAACTGCTAATTCATTTATATGAGACATGTATTGAAAATCAAATATAGGGCTTACCTTCGTGCAACCATATCTGTTCCGGTTGATGGATTCAGTTGATCATGCGGTCTTCCACAAAGTTTGATCCATCAAAGACATTTTTCGTACTGGGTCTTCGGTTTTGGAAAGGGTACGAATTGAACTCCACCAACTAGCCTTTGAGGATACCTGTCGTCACTATTATAAAGTCCGTGACTACACCTCTTAACCATATCCATTGTTAAAGAACCCAAATACACGATAAAACGCTAACAAAAGCTATACTGGACCATGCAACGTCTGAGGGAACTGCGGGTCCCAAAAAGGGGCGTGGTTTATGCAGATCTCTGGCCTCTGATTGGTCAGCGACACGGATGATGCAATTTCTACGGAGGGGTCAATTGGCTGAGAACCCGTTCAGGATGTACCCTGGCTCCTGCCCGATGATAGCTGGGATTGCCTCCAGCACTCCTGCGACCCTCATGAGGATAAGTGGCTCACAGAATGGATGGATGATGGATGGATGGATGGATGGATGGATGGATGGATGGATGGATGGATGGATGGATGGATGGATGGATGGATGGATGGATATGGCACTTTATTGTACAACCCAAACTGAAACTGTCACGTGAAAGCTGCGGTTGCTTCTGACAAGGGCGCTGGAACAGTGAGTTTGAACCTAATTGAAAAAAATTCTGCTAATGCTCATCCCCAAGTAACATTAATCTCTCTGGAGCAAGAGGTTCGCATTGCTGCATTAATTGACTCTGGTTTCCATGCTAATTTACTTAACACACTCCCCGTCAAGCGTATGTGTTTAAGAATGTCATCACACCACCATTTATTCAGATGGTTGTTTTTTTTTTTTTGTTTTTGTTTTTTTTCAAAATTACTCACTGCACCCAAATGTTCATTTTGACATTTCCAGATTGACTGAAATTATGTTTTTTCCAAATCCTTAGCTAAGTCTCATCCCCTGCTTAAGCAATACAACTGTGCTATTGACTTGCTCCCTAGAACCGCACCTCCACGTAGGAGGTTATTCTTTTCTACAAGGCCAGAGCACCATCCCATGAGCGAGTATATAGGGGAATCGCTGGCAGCCAGACTTATTCATTTTTTTTCGTTCTTTGTAGATAAGAAGGACAAGACCCTCCATCACTGTATCAATTACCGGGGTCTTAATGAGAGTATGGTTAAAAAAAAAAAAAAAAAAAACAGGTACCCCCTGCCTCTCATTTCCACCACTTTTGAGCTCCTTGAGGGGGCAATGTACTAAACAAGCTTGATTGAAGCGCATACCACCTTGTCAGGATTGGGGAGGGGGACGAATTGAAGACAGCATTCAAGACACCTACAGGACATTACGAATACTTACTAATGTCTTTTGGGTTCACCACTGTCCCAGCGGTTTTTCAGAACTTTATTAATGATGTCCTGCTAGATATGCTCAACATACGTTTTTGTGAATTTAGATGACATTTTGATTTTCTCTCCTGATGACAAGAGTCCAAATCCATTCAGTGTTGCAGTGGCTGCTGCAAGATGCCCTTTAGGAAAGGGTGAGAAATGTGAATGGCACCAGGCGTCTCTGTCCTTTCTGGGATTTGTGCTCATTCAAGGAGAGATTCGTATGGACCCCAGAAAAATTGATGCTGTGGCCCACTGGCCAACTACTAAATCACACAACAACATTCAAAGGTTCCTAAGGTCTGTGAATTTCTATGACAAATTCATAAGAAACGTCATTACAGAAGTCGCAACATTGCATGATCTTTCCTTGCCACACAGTCCTTTTATACGGGATCGGTTATGACAGACAGTTTTTAGAAGACTCCAGTTGGCCTTTACCTCCACCCCCATTCTCACTTTGCCAGACACTAAACTACATCATAGAAGTGGAGGCATCTGATGATGGAATAAGGGCGGTCCTATCTCATAAATCCTCAAAGATGACAGATTATATCCTTAAATCTCTCTCTCCACAAAGCTTACTCCTGCAGGGAAAAAATATTATATCAGGGACCAGCAGCTACTAGCTGTCAGGATGGCTTTGGTGGAGTGGAGGCACTCCTCAGGTATCGTTGGTTGTTTGGAACCTGGTGTACCTCAAGTCAGCCAAAGACTTATTGCTAGGCAGCCTAGGTGGACGCTATTCTTTACCAGATTCAACTTTGTGCTCTCCTACTGACCAAAGGCTAAAAATGCCAGATGCTCTTTCATTTATCTACTCCAAGGAAAAGACCGTACTCTGACTCCCAAAATCATTTTGCCAGAATGTAATTTTGTTTCTGTCTTTGTCTGGGAGATCGAAACGTTGGTCAAAGACACGTTAAAGAATATTTGTTCCGCCAATTGGTTCCAGCCTTAAGCGGAGGGGTTATTAATTGGATGCATACTAACTGGACAGTCTGTCACCCGGGCATAACCAAGGCGCAGTCGTTAGTCAAACAGCGCTTTTGATGGCCTAACATTAAGATGGACGTAAGCAACTTTGTTAACGGCATTCTTGGATTCCATATAAATTTATCATTGACCCCACGCTCATTAGGGATTTACACCCTGAGCCTCCGGGGCCATCTGGTGCCTTAGGGGGTGAGTACTGTCTTGGGAGTGGTCATTCCCGTCCATCGCACGCACCTGCGCCTGGGAGCAGCCTCCCAACTGTGCCTTGCCTGTGTTAATTATGCCAACTATAAATGCTTTGTGTCTGATGCTGTTCATTGCCAGTTCGTTGTACTTCATGTCACATCCCAACATTTCGTGTTCCACATTTTTGACTCACAATAAGCAGAACCTGCCTTGTTTTATTGATCTTGCCTTTTAGCTCACAGTTTGAATACTGATGCCTTCTCCACTAACCTTGCCTTACATTAAAAACTCATCTCGAACTGCATTGTGTTTCTCGAGTCATGCGTGTGGGTCCTCTCCTGTGTTCTGCCCTTGACAATATTGGGAGTAAGATTTTGGCTGTGCGTTTAACAATTTGTCATAATTACCACTGTTACATAATTTCCATCGAGTTGATCATTTAATGATCAACAATGATTGCTCCATTCATGACTTAAACACTGAATGACCTTGCTGTGGCCTTACCTCCAGTGCCTTCAATTCCATCTTCCAATGGAACCTTAACAATGATGGCTCCAACACGAACTGACCACTTGGCAGCCACCATCATGGTCCTGTATTCCTTTGGACTAATCATCCTTGTTGGAATCCGATGAAAAAATTGCTAAATTTGGCCAGCTGCAAGGTTTTGGCAGGGAAGTCATGATGAAGTCATCTGTGATATCCAAGCAAAATGGCTAGCTGGTCCATCTTAGTTTATGTCATGTTTAAGACGGTAGACAACGTAGCTGCATGTGTACACACTTATGTAGAGGAATGATATTTATGGCGCACACACAGGTGCCTCCAGATCTTGGTTGGCCCACTGCTTTGGGCCACTCACTTGTGGGTGTTAACTAGAAGACCAACTAACAGAGGTTGCAGGATGCTTTTCTGACAGGTTTGTACAAGCTTAACACAATGTGGGATGTTAACACACTTACCTATACAGATTTTACATCTTGCACGTCTTATAAAGAATAGTTCCTATAAACAGATATGTCTCTTGTTGTTTGTTCTTGTTGCTATGTTGTTGCTTGTTCTTTGTTTTGAATGTCGTACCAGGGCAGCACCGACTGCTGGAAAAAATTCCTTGTGTGTTTTTACACACTTGGACATTAAAGCTGGTTCTGATTCTGACTGGGCACATACTAATAGGACGCCCTGTCACCCGCAGGTGGTAGTCGAGCAGCGCTTTTGGTGGCCCAACATTAAGAAGGACATAAGCAACTATGTTCACGCTTGCTAGGTGTGTGAGGCTAACAACCCCCCTCGCCAACATTTCATTCGGGAGTTGTGACCCCTGCCCATACCATGACAACCATGGTCAGACATTTTGATAGACTTTGAGACCAGACTGCCAACCTATCAAGGTAATACCACAATTCTCACCTTTATAGACTGGTTCTCTAAAATGGCACATTTCATTGCACTACCATAACTTCCCACACCAAAACAACAAACACAGTATCAAGGTCTTGGCAGGTAAGTAATGATTAAGTCTTCTGCCATGTCCAAGAAAAATGGCCAGCTGATCCAACTGAGTTTGCATGTTTACACACCGCTGTAGAGGCACAATATTTATGGTGCACACACACAGTTGCCTCCAGGTAGTGGTTGGGCCTCTGCATCTGGCCAATCAACTAACAGAAATTGCAGGATGCCTTTCTGACAGGGGACACAAATTAAAGACTTCTGTCAGACTCCATAGGATGGTATCGGTACCCAAAACAATATACATAAGAAGATGGATAGTCTCCAGTGCAGACAAGGTGATGAACCGTGTCATCTTGGAAAAACAGTCTACAACTGTGACAATGTCAGCATTACCGCCAAAAGAGGATATGACAATATGAGACCATAGACAGGATGCAATGTGATGAAGTCACAGGACATCAGCAGGAGCCCAGTGTAATGCTGTGATCCAGGAACAGATGGAACATTTAGAAAGTAATTCCTTGACATCTGGAAGGAGAGCACAATGAGACTATATATCTAACTATTCATGGGCCCGCTGTAGGACTGGATGACATATGGTCAACCTGGAGGACGGAAATTGGGGCGCAAAATCTCTTCGAGTGTATCTGAAACTTGATTGGAGAACTTTCACAATTTGGGCCATATGTATGATTCATCAAGAAGGTTATTTTCACAGTCTGGAGAGGTTTTCAGGCTTGTCATTAAAAGGTCCAGGATGGTGGGTGAATCTGAGTCTAGTGAGGAACAGGGCGAGTTTTAGATTTACAGGTGCAAAAATATGAGAGCTCTTCATAGGTTAAAGGTTTTACTTTGATTGAGACTTTGCATATCAAAATGCTTATAACTTTTGATCTCAAAAGCGCTTTGAATGGTGCTTGACCTTGGAGTCAGAGGCTGTTCACTTTACCTCTTGTCATAAATTGGCTGCATTATAAACTTGTAAGTTTTTCTCAACTTACCTGGTTTATTTGCAAAAATCCATGTGAGGTTCTTATTATGTGATACAAGATCCTTTGCTGAAAATTTCATCAGCTCTGGAAATCTATGGCTCTCATTTGCTGTCAGTGATTGTTTGTTTTGCTTTCAAAAGCAAGTTGTGGTTTATGCTAAAAGGGAATTTTTTTTACTGGCTGTAAAAGAGTCTGTGAATGTCGTGGAAGACAGTACATATTTGTAAAGTGCTGTGCACATTTCCCCTCAACCACACCGTCACCTGCTTCTATGGCCCCAGTGGCAGCTTTCCAGAACAGAAGACTTATATTTAAAGCTATTTTAGCCTTATCCATGGAGTACATAAATGGCTGGTGATTGTAAACTCCAATGTCTTAGTGTAAATGTTGTCCACAGGAACCAAGCTCACTGTAGTACCTGGCTGGGTGTGGAATGTTATGATCCTTGTAGTTGTCGAATGGTTGTCAAGATTGGAAAAAATATCCATAGGAAGTTGGAGTGGCATTGAATCTCGGCATGTATTGCAGTTGTGCCTAACTGGGAACAGGCATGATCCACCCGTGTCCACAGGTCTTCCACAATAGAAGAAAGGCTCCGAAGGCCCTCCATTATCTCCAGCAATTACGGTACTCCTCATAATGGCACAGTGGATCATTATACTTATGAATTGTTATCATTAAGTAAGCAAGTGCTGGATCAGAATTGGAATTTTATCATGGAGTTTCTTTTCCAGTCCCCGTTGCAGAGGTATTCGAATGTTAAAAATAGTAGGCCAGGCAGGGCAAATGTGCTGCAATGCTCAGTTAACCTTATTAACGTATTTATTTTTATTTTCCCTTTGTTTTCAAATTTTATACACTGATTTGGATGTTCTCTCTATTTTTTAATGTTTCTACTCATGTAAAGTTCATTACATAGTTACCTTGTGTATAAAATGTGCAATATAAATACATTTGCTCTGCTACTGTTTGCATTCTTAAAAATGATACTTTTGTGGAAGCAATAAATAAATAAATAAAAAGGCTGAGTGACTTAAACAATCCGGCATTTTTTCTCAATAGGGGTGGAGAGTAATTTACCAGGCACACAGAACCACAAATCCTGAACAATATGCTTGTTGTGTCGGGGACAAGATGGACTTTGTTCAAATACTGAAATTGTGAGAAAAAAACTTTTCAAAACACTGAAGGTAAAAGAAGTACTTACTATACATGATCCAAGAATTCTAATTAGTCAAATTTATTTTGAGATGATTTATCATGAGACCTGGGGCAGTAGAGCATATTGGTAAGTAAGGTAAAATGTAAGATGCCACGATCAGTAGTTTGTTTTAAGTTTAGGGATCATAAATGTAAACTTGCAGTAAGATGCGCAACAAGCTCAAACTTAGGTGGTTCACATGACAGCAACAAGTAGTGAACCATCACTCCCCGACCCAATTCGGGCCTGACAGTCTGCAATTTTTCACTCCTAACTTTACCTATTTCCCCTAACTCATCCATCAATGAAGTAAAACAAGCATATTAACTCACAAATACACACGGGACAGACTGATTGCTCATGGGTCAGCGCCAGAGCCAGAATGACTTTGAATGCAACAATTCTGGGAAATTTTGCCAAACCCCTGCTTAATTTTCTTGTTTACATTCCCAGATTGACTTGAAGTGGCGCTATGACTCAATGTTTTCCCACAAAGTTGCCTTGGACTAGACACAAGTGGGATAATAAGAAATTCATTTGGCCAACACAGCATGACTAAAGATTTGGAAAGAGAAACATATGACTTTTCTTGTATAAATAACTGAACAATAAACGGTTTGATTTTAATTTTTATTTGAGTTTTTGCATGTTAGGACAAAAACTAACTTTATGTGATGAGCAAAATGTAACTGCATATGTTTATGTGTCATGGTCCTGCAGGTCCAGCCCTGGCAGTGTGGTTCCCCGCACAGCTGCTCTGATTAGGAGTGATTACCCCAGTGTGTATATAGAACCCGGTGGACGGTCTGGCTTTGCCAGATCGTCGCAACTCATGCCCCGTTCCTGCATTCCCGTATTCTTGATCGTGAACCCTGGTGTACCGACCTCCGCCTGTCCACCGACCGACCCCGTAAGCTTGACATCTTTGATACTCCTGCCTTCTCTGATCGATCTCCTGTGTACCGTCTCCTGCCTGGCCGCGGACCTGCTCTCTACGCCCAACGTCCTGCTCCACTTGACTGTCTCCCTGATCCCCGACTTTGGACCGAATAAACAGTTTTCCCAAACTGCCTCTGCGTCTCCGGAGTCCTGCATTTGGGTCCTCATCCGTACCGATGGGTCGTGACAGTATGCAATTTTAGTGCTTTGTGTTTCCTGCTTGATAAGAAGCACACATTTAAAAACGACTGCGTCTATGTGTACTGTGTGTTTCCCATGCATAATGATTTTACTGTAGGCCAAACTCATGATCAAATTATTGAAATAGTTGACCTACTTTTTGGTCCAAAACAGCATATATTGTATCCAAGCCCTGAAAATGTCCAGGGATTAAAATGAATCACTTTTACGGTTCGCTAAAATGTCATGAGTCACGTTTGCCATTTTAGGCAAATACTGAAAACAGTTTGGACATCAGTCTGTAATCCATTACCACTTCAAAAAGCTACTCATAAGAAGCACAAAGTCAGTCTGTGACCATAATGTCAGAGGATGATGAACCAGAAATTCTCTTCCATCCACCAGGAAAACAATTTGCTTAAATTTACATGCCTACCGAATTCAAAGTGTGCCAACCAAAGTCCTCAACTTGACTATAAATCCAGTAATACACATGCTGTTCAACAAAAAAACATGTGATGAAGAATGAGGCAATGTGTTTGGGAAAATTAGAACTCGGTGCTGACAAGTTTGCTTTTGCCTTGTGTGCTTTAAAACCCATATTTGTGCTTTGTCATTTCTTTTGATTTGTGCTCACACAAATCAATATGGTCTAGTATTTGCCATTCACAGACTGACCTGATTCACACAATGGACTACAAGATGATTACATGTGAGGGTTAGAGAGTTTTGAGGAAACAGGAGGAATGCCTTCTCATGCACGTTCATCTCAAATGATGAGAAACACATGACTGCTATAATGAAGTAGTGGAAACTATGCTTTTTATTCCATGAACAAAGTCAGGATGTGTGGATTTTTTTTAAGTTGATTAAAAGAATGGCACAGATATATTTGGTTTTACAGTCATGTGACCTCATCCTGGCTGCTAAACTAAGAAAAAATGGCATCATAATAATATGGTATGTATTGTCTAGAGTTGTGGTCCAACTCAGTCATGCAGACCTTGTCTGAGCTCTGTCTGTCAATCTGGCCTTGCAGCTTGGAGCCGGGTGTGCTCAGATCTGGTCCCACAGTCACATTCCAGAGCCTGCTCGAAAACACACGCACAAATATGCACACTGGGTCAGTGGGACAATCCAGTGTGTTTTTTGTTATTTTGAGCTTGGCGGCACATTGGAACAGCTGGAGAGTGTCGGTCGCACAGTTCTGAGGACCGGGGTTCAAGTCCTGGCCCCGCCTGTGTAGAGTTTGGATGTTCTCTCCACGCATGTGTGGGTTTTCTCTGGGTACTCCGGTTTCCTCCCACATCCCTAAAACATGCAACATTAATTGGAGATTCTGAACTGCCCCTAGGTATGATTGTGAGTGCTACTGTTGTCTGTCTCCGTGTGCCCTGCAATTGGTGTACCCTTCCTCCTGCCCAATGATAGCTGGGATTGGCTCCAGCACTCCTGCGACCCTCGTGAGGATAAGTGGCTCATAGAATGGATGGATGGATGGATGGATGGATGGATGGATGGATGGATGGATGGATGGATGGATATGGCACTTCATTATAAAACCCAAACTGATAATCTCATCAGAATCGGCTTTATTGGGCAAGTGTGTAAAAACACAAAGAATTTTTCTCTGGCAGTCGGTTCTGCCCTGGTACAAAATTGAGAACAAAGGACAACAAAGTCACAAGAACAAAGAACAAGAGACATTCTGTTTATAGGAACTATTCATTATAAGAGTCACAGATGTGCAAGATGCAAAGTCTTCATTTAGAACTGGTAAGAGATAAGAGTGTGTCAACATCCCACATTGTGTTAAGCTTGTACAGAGTGCCTTTACCTGTTTGCAGTTCACGTTGTAGACAGAGCAGTTTAAAGTTACGAATCGTGCGATAGTCTCCAAAGTTTATTCCTAATACTAATACTGATTGGACCAGCAGGATGTGAGGCTGGGTCACAACAATGGCATAAGGAAGAAAATTGTAGGTTCGCTGGTCCAGAATTTAATTACTTAATTTCCAGAGGGGAAAAAAAACATTCAAATGCCTGCTAGTTTGGACGTGCTTTAATCTGTATTGCTTTCCCAATGGAAGGAGCTGGAAGAGTTGGTGGCCAGGATGTGGAGGATCCGAAAGGATCCTACCTGATCTGGACCTAGTTCGAGTTGCATGCAAGTCCTCAATAGTGGGTAGAGTGGTGCCGACAATCCGTTCAGCAGTTTTGATTGTCTGTTGCAGTCGGAGTTTGTCCTTTTTTGTGGCAACCCCAAACCAGACTGTGATGGAGGTACACAGTACTGATTGGATGACCGCTATGTAGAACTGTCTCAGCAGCTCATGTGAAAGGCCATGCTTTCTCAGAAGGCGCAAGAAGCACATCCTTTGCTGGACTTTTTCGATGATGGAGTTGATGTCTTTCTCCCACTTCAGGTCCTCTGAGACTTTAATTCCCAAGAACTTGAAGATCTCGACGGTTGATACAAAACAGTTGGACAGGTTCAGGTGCACTGTGGTGAAGGATGCCTCCTGAAGTCCACAATCATCTCTACACTCTTTAGAGTGTTCAATGCCAGGTTGTGTCTTGCCACCTCCTGTCGATACGCAGACTTGTCGCCATCTTTGATGAGGCCGATGACTGTGGTGTCATCTGCGAACTTCAGGAGTATGACAGTCGGATGCCTCGAGTTGCAGTCGTTTGTGTAGAGCTAGAAGAGCAGAGGGCACAAGACACAACCTTGGGTGCTCCTGTACTGATAGTGCATGTGGATGAAGTGGTGTCCCCCAGCCTCACCTGCTGTGTCCTGCCTGTCAGGAAATTGCAGATCCATCTGGAGATGGCAGGCGAAATGCTGAGCTGGAGAAGTTTGGAGGAGAGGAGTTCAGGGATGATGGTGTTAAACACAGAGCTGAAATCTGGAACAGGATCCTCGCGTAGGTACCCTCGCTGTCGAGATGTTCAAGGATGAAGTGCAAACCCATATTGACATCATCATCCACAGACCTGTTTGCTCGATAATCAAACTGCAGTGGGTCCAGCTGGGGACCTGTTACTGTTGGCCTGTGCAGACTTTGAGGCAGGATGGGGACACAAGGGACACAAGCCCAGTGCTTTGTTGTTACTTTTGTTACATATTACCAGTAACATTTTCGCACATATCTCGGGAAAGTTGGTCAAATGTTACTCATGCAGGGAAATAGTAAAACACTAAAGATACAAAAAGGCATACATTAAACAGACATTCCAGCATTACTCCATGTACATGATACTATTCAATACAGTACGTATATGGTCTCTAACCCATAGAGCATCTGTAGGTATTGCATATCCCTGACTGCGCAATAAAACCTGACAGCAGATGCTTTCATATATGTAACTAAACTGAAACTCTTGCAGGATAATGTTTGTCCGTGTCAAATTCTGTCCTGTGACTGACTGGCAAACTGACTGGCTGGGATACCATCCACCACTCCATGAAGATAGATTATAAGAAAGGGTCACAAACATTTTTCAAATCACTACATCTTGTCAACTGATTGTGATGGCCTACTAGTTTCATACATACTTTAAAACGGTAAATTTGCTAAAAAAAAAATTTCAAGTATGTTATTCATTAAGAATGATTATATTTTTCTGAATACATTCATGTTAATAATTTCACACACACAATAATAATAATTACACTACCAACAATTACATTACATGGGTTGTATTTTGATTTATTGCTGAGCTCATTGTGCATCTCTTCATTTCAATAATTCGCTTGAATTTTGAAATGATCAATTGTATTTTATCAATCCATCTATTTTCTGAGCCACATATCCTCACAAGGGTCACGGCAGTGATGTAGCCAATCCTAGCTATCTCTAGACAGAAGGCTGGGTACACCCTGAATTGGTTGCCAGCCAATCACAGGGTCACTTGTATTACATTCAAAGGAAATTCCAGAGTCCCATCACTGGTGAGTTATTCTTAGAGGAGGCCCATGGACTACTCATATGGTCCTGGCCAGCAACTTGGTACCTAATGACACCACATTAGTTATCCCGGTGTGTGTGGTTTCTACTACTGGATTGCACTGTGATTAGCTGCCTGAATAGACAGTGTCTTCTGTGACCCTATCAATTATATCACGGACAAATCCCATTACCTCTTATTCATAGGTTCTCTCATGAAGTATTGGGAAAATCACTTGAAGTCTTTCTCTTCCACAGGAGATAACCTTTGTACTTCTTCTTTTACATTTGACTTGTCCCGTTCACCACAGCGTGTCATCTTTTTCCATGTAACGTAAGTTCTCATGTATAATACGTCCTGAAATATAATGCGCACCCCCAACGTTGACCTAAAAAAATCAGGAAAACACTTCTACCAATGTACAATGTGCTCCACTAATTCGTTGCTATCCATATAATCAAAATATTGGGAAGTTTGTAGTTTTATTATTTGTACTTGTATGGTTTTTCATAAATATATTTGCAGAACTCTCATGACCAGAACCTAAACCTGAACCTAAAATTCACGACTCACGAGATCAGGTACAGTTCGGGATTATTCAGTCCAAAGTCAAAACACGGGCAGGCAGGACACTTGAGGCGGCTTGAGCTAGCTAACGTAAAAATCCGGGTGGGCATGCAATGACTTCGGGAGTTTTAATTTCATCATGACTGGATTGATTACCTTTGTAATTGGGAATGAACCGATGAACCTGGGAGTGAGCTTCCACGATTCCACTCTGAGTGGGAGACCCTTAGCACATAGCCAGACTCGCTGACCCACCCTGTAGACTAGAGCTGGAGCCCTGTTACGGTCCGCTGCGCCCTAATGAGAGAGTCCCTTGCGCTGTAGCATCTGTCGGGCTTGCTCCCAGGTTCCCTTGCAGTGTCTCACAACGGCCAACGCAGATGGTGCCGACGAGTTTGAATCTACAGACGGGAAGAGAGAGAGTGGATAACTGTGCACTATGTGAAAGGGGGACATGCCAGTGGATGCTGAGGGATGGGAAATATGCACGTATTCAATCCAGATCAACTGTTGGCTCCACAAGCCCGGTTCACAAGAAGTGAAACACCGGAGACCCACTTTCAAGTCCCGATTAGCGTGCTTGGTCTGGCCATTGGTTTCCGGGTGATGGCCCGAGGAAAGACTAATGGTGGCTCCGATAAGAGAACAAAATTCATTCCAGAACCGGGAAATGAACTGTTAACTGCTATATGTCCTCTCACCACCACCACCAACATACATATATATGTACAGAACATGTACCTACCAGAAATGAAATGCTTGCTCCACAGTCAAGAGTACATGGTGGGCGCCCAGTTGTCCCTCTTCATGGGAGATACCCATCTGTCACACCTTTCTTTGTTGGCTGGGAAGCGACAAAAGTTTATACTGTAATGTTTTGGCTACAGTTATCATTTGATCTTTTATCTTGAAAGTCCTTGGACAAACGAATACTGTTACCAGAGGTGATTGAAGCAATTGTGCTGGAGTGAGGAATAAAGAAAGAAGCCACATGTGAAACTCGAGAGCAAGTATCATCTGGTTATTATTAGATTGAGCTATAGTACTTCTCGTACATAGCAAGATCATAAGATGGGGTCAGGGTGACGGTAGTATAACTACGGACTCACGGGGAGGAAAAAGAAAATGAACAAAGACAACGATGAATTGACCTCGATGGAGGTGTTCGGTGTTCCAACCTTGAGGATGGACTGTGACTCATCCAATATACCAGATTCGAGGCAGAGATTCAGGAAACATGGTGAACTCATGTTCACAGGACCACTTAAAAACAGAGCTGAAGAGAAAAAGTGCAGTTTCCTCCTGCTGTGGATCGGGGATAAAGGATGGGATGTCAGCAATACAAGGATACTTACCAGAGACAAAGATAAGTTGCTAAAAACATGTGCCAAAAATTATCTCATTACCTCACTCGGAAAGCAAACCCTATATTTGCTAGATATAAGTTTCACGAGAAGGCGCAAGGTCACTCTGACTCATTTCAGCACTTTGTGACAGAACTCAAGCTGTTGGTTAAAGACAAATGGTCAGAGACCGCAATGTTTCGCGACCAACTCACCTAGTGTGTGTGAAAAGTTACTCGGCCATGGGCTGGAGCTTATGCTCGAAAAAGCAATCTACATAGCCCGCTCCCTCGAGTTATCAAATGTGCAGCTAAAGGCTATGGCTAGCGACAGCCATGAGGTTCACATTATCCACTGCAAACCTGGAAAGCAAAGTTTTACTGCAGATGCTTGTAGGTATATTGACAGCCCAAAGACCTCCGTAAAGATATGTAACGAGTGTGGAGGATACCACAGTAAATTAGCTCAATGCCCAGCAAAAGGTAAACAAAGCCTGAAGTGTCAGAGCCCTTTTTCTGTTTGTTCTTAAAACCATAAGCCACACAATGAAATACCATGATGAAAAGGCGCTTACAAGGAAGCCAATATTCACAAAAAGATCACTAAAAACAGTTGTATTGTTGTTTTCCTGTCCAGTATGGCATCATAAACAAAAGTCATGTGACTCATGACGTCACGTGAAAAGCATCTACATTGTTAGGATTTCACCTTTTTCTTAATCTGACACCAAAAATTAAACTTTCACGACCTCTGTCTACTTCCTCACCACGTACCTAACAATTTGGCGTGTCCGTTCTGTCAGAGAGAAGATCAGAGATCAATTGGATCAAATCACCCAAAGTTTTATTCCTAACGAGAAAACTAATACAGACGTCTGGGTCCCGGGTCCCTGACACAAAAAACGTGTGTCCTTGTGACCATCAAGAGACAACACACTCATCCGGGTTGCCCAGTTATATAGAAACAGATCATGAATATTCATTTTCCTAAATCAAAATGCATATTAATTGGCTGACTCCGTTCTCCTCCCATCTAGGTGTTATGACTCATCTGTGGTGTCTATCGTCTGGTTCTTCGTCCGAAGCCTGACCGCACTTTGCCGAAGTTGTCTGTCACTTGATGCACTCTGACTGCACTTTGCACTTTTGGCCTCTCAGTTCTCCCCAGCTGCGTTACCTGTCCTTTTGTCTTTCCTGGCACACAACACTTTAACACAAACAAGTTGGCTGACAACCTTTGCTTCATATGCAATGCTTTTTCCTTTCTTTTATAACATAGCAAAGCCCCGTACAGCATCCGCATAATATATTTCAAGCAAAAAGTATTTACATAACCCTTTAACATCAACAAAAACAGTTCTATTGTTGTTTTGCTGTCCAGTATGGCGTCATAAACAAAAGTCATGTGACTCATGACGTCACGTGAAAAGTATCGACATCAACAGTCTCCCTCACAATCACAACTAGGGGCAATTTAGAGTGTACAGTTAGTGCATGTTTTGGGGAATGTGGGAGAAAACCCACACAAGCACGGGGAGAACATGCATACTCCACACAGCGGGGGCAGGGATTTCAAACGCAGTCCTCAGAACTCTGAGGCCAACACTCTAACCAGTTGCTCCACTGAGCTGCATAGACCATTTAAAGTTGTGATTGTGAGTGCGACTGTTGTCTGTCTCTATGTTCTCTTCGATTGCCTGGCAACCAGTTCAGGGTGTACCCCGCCTCCTGCCCGTTGACACCTGGGATAGGCTCCAGCACTCCCTGCGACCCTTGTAAGGATAAACGGCTAAGAAAATGGATGGATGGATACTTAAATTCTGCATCAGCGTTGCTTGTTTTTTTTTCTTTTCTTTTGAATGATCCCAGTTTTTGTGCTGAAAGGAAATTAAGTCAAAACTCAGATTTAGATTAAGAGCATTTTTGAAACCTGCTTGCTAGAATAGAATCTGTTTTTTTGATGTTGCTGTCATGTGTCACATATCTGTAGCTATTCTCGTGGATTCTGTATGGATTTGCCATGATTCTTGCTTGCCTTTTTTTTTGGGGGGGGGGGGGGTTGTAAATAAATACTTTTTTGAGATTCCTGACTGCTGCCTTGCTTCGCCACTTCTCTGCATTTGGGTCCTCCACCTTTTGCCTAAACACCACAAGAGCCCGTTAAATTATTGTGTAACTTTTTGCCATGTTCATGTCAGACATGTTGAGGGATTATCCATCCATCCATTTTCTGTACTGCTTATCCTCACTAAGGTCACGGGCTTGCTGGAGGCCATCCCAGCTATCTTCAGGTGAGAGGTGTGGGTACACCCTGAACTGGTCACCAGCCAATTGTTATGAACCAGAAAACGTGCACATCCAGTTGTAGACTTACATCCTCAATTCATAATCACTAACTGAAGAATACAACGAATTTTCTCTTCTTAAAAGCGGGGAATTTGAAACATTACTCATTCGTAGTCTGCACTAACGATGTCTTGAGAAACACCTGTACTTGGGCTTCTGAGAAATATGCACATTTTAAAAATCCAGTATCAACACAGGCCACAGTTCAAGCTGCCTATTCTCGTTGGTTGGCTATAACACACACCCACAACCATGGCTCAAGGTCACAAACACACCCTCAAATTACAGTTTGGTTTAGCAGGCAAAAGTATGTGAGCCCACTCAGGCTGGCTGTTGTCATGGGAATGACCAATGGGAGTGGAGGGCTAATGAGGGGTTCAGACGGTACCCACAAGGGGCTGTCAGTTAGTTTATTGGCAGAATTCAAAGAATGCAAGTAAAGCATGCAGTGGTTACTCGGCAAACACAAAATTAGGAATTGAAGCAAAAGAAGACTAGGGAAGAAGGATGCTGGAAAGCACCTGAAGTCAGGCAACGATGAAGAGTAGGAGGAGGGGGAGGGCAAGTTACAGCTGCAATAACACAGTCTGGTAGTGTGAGGGGGAGTTGTTAAGGCCATTACACACCAAGCTGACTACAGCCCACAGTCAGACACGTAGGTCCAGTTAAAATGACAGACGACACACCAGAACGACTACATCGGATGCAAGACAACATATACTTTCCAGACATACATGAGAAGTATTGTGCCTGTGTCATCCAAATGATCATTGGCAAACTTAAGACGGGCCTTGACATGTGCTGGTTTAAGCAGGGGAACCTAGCGTGCCATGCATGATTTCAAACCATGACGTCTTAGTATATTACCAACAGTCACCTTGGAAACGGTGGTCCCAGCTCTTTTCAGGTCATTGACCAAGTCCTGTCGTGTAGTCCTGGGCTGATTCTTCACCTTTCTAAGGATCAATGAGACCCCACGAGGTGATATCTTTCATGGAGCTCCACTACGATTGAGATTGACCGCCATGTTTAGCTTCTTCCATTTTCTAATGATTGCTCTAACAGTGGACCTTTTTTCACCAAGCTGCTTGGCAATTTTTCCCTAGGCCTTTCCAGCCGTGTGGAGTTATACAATTTTGTCTTTTTGAACATATTACTTGCACTGTATGAAGTTTTAATTGTCTTTTTTTTTAATATTTTGTTTGTCATTTTTATTGTTTTTATCCCATTGTAAATGTTTTATCTCTTTGTTTTCAAATGCCTTGAATCATGTAAAGCACATTGAGTTACCTCGTGTATGAAATTCGCTATACAAATAAATTTGCTTTGCTTTGCTTTACTCTGGTGTCTTTGGACAGCTCTTTGGTCTTGGCCATGTTACAAGCTTGAGTCTTACTGATTGTATGGGGTGGACAGGTGTCTTTATGCAGCTAACGACCTCACACAGTTGCATCTCTTCCAGGGTAATACATGGAGTTTTAAAGGCGGACTAACAGGTCTTTGAGAGTCAGAATTCTAGCTGATAGACAGATGTTCAAATACTTAATTGCAGCTGTATCACACAAATAAATTGTTTAAAAATCATACATTGTGATTTCTGGATTTTTCTTTTTAGATTATCGCTCTCACAGTGGACATGCACCTACGATGAAAATTTCAGACCCCTCCATGATTTCTAAGTGGGAGAACTTGCAATATAGCAGGGTGTTCAAATACTTATTTTCTTCACTGTAAATATGGCTCGAAACAATAGGGTAATATTGCCCTGGTCATTTGAAGAGCTTCCGTGTCAGATGGGGCGTCGAAAACATCTGAATATCTCTACTGTTCATCTCCCATAGTAAGTGGCACAGCGTGTTTTCAATGATGGATGTTGCAATGTGACGTCACAGACAGAAGATGCAGGCAATATGGCTACCACTTGGATGTCGAATGAGACTTC
Source organism: Syngnathoides biaculeatus (assembly GCF_019802595.1). Taxonomy (NCBI): domain Eukaryota; kingdom Metazoa; phylum Chordata; class Actinopteri; order Syngnathiformes; family Syngnathidae; genus Syngnathoides; species Syngnathoides biaculeatus. The sequence continues at coordinate 38,124,457 of NC_084641.1, forward strand.
TGCAACTTTGCGCAGGGATGCCGCGCTCTCTGCTCATATTTATTTTTTCATATGCACATTGACGTGAATAATGTTATATGTATTTTTGTTATAATATTTTAGAATGCTGATAGGAATGACACTTGATATTTAAGTAGCGTTTGAACATGTGGATGGAGACATCTGAGGATAGAAATTTCACAGGTTGAGTGTGTTGTGTGAGGTATTTTCCACTGCATTTACTGTAAATAGACCCTTTTCTGTGCAGCTGTGGGGTGAATGTGACAATTTGCTGCAGAGAGGAAATTACATCATCTCGCCCCTTGCTAGACTCGTTCTATGTGTTCACTTTTACACTTGACTGCTGTAACACGGACCCTCAGCCACAAGTGACGTGCATTGCAATAGTTTCCGCAGGGGACTTCATGTAGGCCTTTGAAATAAAACAAAATTAACCCTAAAACAAAAGGAAGAACTTTGTAAAACTGTTTTACTTCAAAGTATGATGATAACAGGTAAAAACTCATACGCCATGTAGGGAGTTGTTTTTGACTATTTATGATCCAGTTTTAATTGACGTCCACCTCAGTTATGTGTTCTTCTCCAAAAAGAGTGACCACTGAAGTAAATTTGTCTGTTTACTAGCTTCCAGCTATAAAAAGAAAAAAAGAAACATGGAAAGTGTGACATTTAGTCCATTAAGGACATTTGTAGCTTTTGATGCTTTTTATTTTGAGTCTCCAGAGTATGGTGGAAATGTTTGTTTTTGCTTACAGCTGGTTGAAATGTTGCAGTTTTACTAGTAGATTGGGTCTCATGATGTGTGTATTGGCTGTGAAAAGTGTCCAACAAGAAAAAACTGGACCTCCTATTTTGCTCTGAGTGAGAGGTTGCACATAAACACATAGATCATAAAAGTTTGTATTTGTATTTGTGTGTGAGAAATTCACTGAGCCTGATTCATGCATATTTGTTGCACCACAAGACAGAAGAAAGAATAAATAAAGTGAGCTGGAAGCAGATAAAGTAAAGGAAAATACTTAGGGGAGGTATATTTATGAACGCAGCCTTAGATCATGATTGTGCAAACACAAGCTCACACAAAGACCTGAGTTGGCTGAAAAGGCCGTCTGGCACAGCGCGAGGAAAAAGCTTCGCCGGCTGTAACACTGAACTCTGCACCCACTGGTTTTCTGTGTGTTCAGCACATGTAGCCCCACACACAGCCCCTCCTACACACCAGATGACCTGAACACTACTCAAATTAGCTGGCTTCAGATCAAGGTTGTCAGAGAACACAGAGAAAACACAGAGGTGTTGGAAAGTGGCTCATTGGCCATGATTTAATGTTTCAGTAAACAGTCAGTCAGGTGATGCATCAGTCAATGGAGAATTCTGTGTCCCTTTTGCTTTGTGGCATACGTTACTGAAGTTAAGTAGTTCATAAATTATTTGTTTTTAAAAAAAGGACATTTCTGTAACTCTAATCAAAATTACCTCCCCATGATGAAGGTCAGCAAAGGTCTGATTATCAGATGTCTCTCAGACAGACTTGGGCAAAATAAAGCTTGTTAATCGCATCCACATTCTAAAGTCTCTGACTGACAAAAACCACACACACACACACAGTTTTTAATGATGTCAAAATAAAATGCAAAATGTGCAGTACTTTTTTTTCCCAATGCTTTTGCTTTGATGTGGACACGTGTGGGTGATACAAGTGAGCAATTCCATCACTACTGTTTGTCTCAATCTCATTGAGATGACTGTAAAAAAAAGATCTGCAAATAAGTTTAATAGATGAGCAATTATTTAACAAAAATGAAATAAATAAATACAATGGGCTTTTTCTATTTAAAATAGACAAGAAGAGCTCCATTTCATTGGCATTTGGAGTCCAGAAGGTCCACTTTATTTGATCTTCTTACATGGTCTACATGTTAAGTGTCGCTTTTAATAGATGACAAGATTAAAGTCTTGAATAACAAGTAAGCAGGTGCTGGGCTGTTGAAATTGGAATCACGTAAGAACAGGATGAATGTCATCACTCATCTTGGCTCCAGGACCTAAAGTTTGAACAGAAACAAACAACTGCAGTTTTCTAACAGACATTAGTTCAGGTGAGTAACACACAGACAGAAGTAATGGTTCCAATCTGCTGTCCCATTTAGACATGGAATGTTACCTCTCTGCCAGGGAAGGAACCCGAGCTCAAAAGTTCCGACTGGCTTCCATGCAGGGCTTGGGCTCTTGAGAGGAGGTTGGAATCTCACTCTGGAGTTGCCCATGGTAACAGGCACCAAGCAGGTCTGGGTCTATTAGCTGAAAGCTTAGCTAGCTCTCATTTTACTGATTGATCGACGTTCTTACTTTCACCTATGGTAATGAGCTGTGGGTTGTCACCTAAAGAACAAGATCCTGGATACAAGCGAGCAAAATGAATTTCCTCCAGTGGGTATCCAGGCTCTCCCTTGGAGAGAGGGCAAGGAACTCGGTCATCTGGGAGGATGCCACTGCTCCTCCATAATGAGAGGGTTAGATTACGTGACTGGGGCATTTGATCCGGATGCCTCCCGGACGACTCCCTGGTGATGTAAACTGGGCATGTCCAACCAGGATCATATACCCTCTTGCCCTTGCTCTAAAAGATGATGTTAAGCAATTCATTTGTGGCTAGGTATGTATGAAGAGTAATTGTTCTGCCCCAATTTGCTTGTAAAATGTCCAGGCAGTAAACATTAGATCTGTAAGATATTTGCAAATGCAAATCCTTGTGCACGTTCATCATTGAGGTTGGCTGAGGTATGGACTCCATGACTGTGAAATGAAACTTAACAATAGTCAATTGATGAATGACCCAAAGCAGACACTGTTACTAGACTTTTGCTAAACAGTCTTCGTACTGTTGTAGACGACTGACTTGGAGGAAATTCCAGACTGTGGGTTGAGTTATGGTTAAAATGTATACCATCTCTCCATCTCTCCAACTCTCCAACTCTTCCTTCCTTCCTTCCTTCCTTCTTCCTTCCTTCCTTCCTTTCTTTCTTTCTTTCTTTCTTTCTTTCTTTCTTTCTTTCTTTCTTCCTTCCTTCCTTCCTTCCTTCCTTCCTTCCTCTGATCTGAGGGGTCAGGTTGCGGGTGGAGCATCTGCAGCAGGGAAGCTGAGTTCCCTCTCTTCAGCCACTTTGTCTATCTCAACAGGAGAGATTCTGAGGTGTCCCCAGGCCTTCTGAGAGATTTAAGGGTTCTTTATAACGTTTTTAGAACTTTCTTTTCCATTGCAAGGAACAAAGCAAAAAAAATGGCGACCGTAGAACAGTGTCTGCTATAAAAAATTGACGTAGATGGCCAGATGAAACGGTTGATTATACGGCAAAATCAATTGAGAAAACAGCGGTTTAGGTGGTATGTGGGCACAAGGGGGACATTGAGTATATCATTACAGCTTGTGACTAAAACAGACCAATCACAAGAGATGAGCTCCGGGGTATCCGAGACACTCATGACCATTATTTCAAAAAAAATATTGAATTACAATGGGAATTTGCTATGTGCAGGATATGTGGTTAGGAATAAAAAAAATTCTCTTATTTTCCATGTATTTCCTATTGAACAGCTTGTTTTTCCCTTTGGCACCAATGAAAAGTCCAACATGGCAATCCTCCCCCTCGCATTGTGTCATATAATCACACGGACATTCCGCTGGGGCTGATGGAAGCACCTTTTTAAGGTTTATCCAAGCTGCATCTACCACCTTTTGTGACCCCTAATAACAGCAACATGAAGATAAAATATAATTTTAATTTCTGTAACATTTCAACATGCCACCCATTGGACAGCCTTCAAATGAAACCAGCCTCATACAGCCACGATTATTCCTCACTCATTATCATTGAAAGTGATTAAATAAAATATAACTTCCTTGCAGCATAGAGACAGCACAAAACATGCATGGTAGGTTGATTGTAGACTAAATTCCTCATAGAGGTGAATGTGATTGGTTGTTTTTTTTCTATGTGCCCGCCAATTGGCTGGCAACAACTGCAGGGTGTACTCCGCCTCTCACCCGGAAACCTGAGATAGGCTCATGCATGCCTGCAACTCCAGTGAGGCTCGGTGGTACAGAAAATGAGTGGATGTTAGTGCCTGTGAGATTATCTCTGGAATATCTTGGGTAATTAAATGTAGTCATACCAACATTAAATTCCGTCTGATGACTTTTGTGACTTTCTAAACATTACTCTTTTTTTCGCTATGCATCATTCATTAGAGTATCGTGCTAATTAGTGCCAGTGATAGTGTGAAAATCACTGGTCCACATAAAAGTGTGGGAAACCATTCTCATTCCTCATGGGAAATGAGAATGCCAAATGCCAAAGAGTCTCACTGAGTTAACAAATGACGTAGGGCCGCCACCACACCTGACGGAGAAACTGAAACGTCGGACCACACAGTTTGTACCCTGAGAAACTTGGCTCCACCACATATTAACACAACAAACCGCTGAGTTTAATTTCCCCACAGATGAGCCAACCACTCACAGCCAGGGAATGTCCTGAGAGTTTCAGATGTAGGATTTAGAAACAAAATAATGTAGGCCAGTGGATATGGTGCAGATTGAGGAAAACCTGTTACAAACATCCAATTCCTAGAAACAACCAAACAATGTAAACACGCATATGATGCAAAAACAAAGATACACGCATGTAAAAAAAAAAAAAAAGACAGCAATGAGCAATGTTCAAAAGTCACACCACAAAACGGAAGTGTGCTTGGCCACTTGGGATCTCGATCTCTGCAATGATCCAATCCTATTAGACAGACTAGTGATTCTCAACCAGTATGTCAAAGCACATTCGTGTGGCGTGAACGCTCTTCAGGTGTGCCATGGAAAATTATGAAATTTAACTAGTTTCTCAAAAAATATATATTTATAAGAAATAATATATATTTGTTCATCTGTTCACGCCAGTTAGTCATAGTGACAGACAGAACAAATAAATGCTCTTCTATTAGATGCCAAGAAGTAAAGTAAGTATAATGCATCAATTTTTTGTGACATTTTTGTTTGTTGGTGTGCCATTAGATTTTTCAATTGTAAAATATGTCCCTTGACTCCATAAAAGTTGGATATCACTGGACTAGACCCTCTTGAAAGACACTCTTCTCTACTTTTGGAGAGCACAATGAAATTGTTAGTTTTACTTTTATCTTTTTAAACAACAAGATATTAACATTTACAGAATTATGGAAGCAAAATCTAACATTTACTGGGTAACACAACTTTGATTAATATAGATATATATTTTTTATATCAGTCCCATGTTAATCCCATCCAATCACTTATTTGTGTTGAGCCATTTCTTTAACATATCGTGTCACAGAGAAGATTTTTATTTTCCACATCATTTGCGTTAGAATTGAATTGAGCAAATGGGGGAAAAAAATTGGGCCTGGATTGAAGTTCCATGGTGAATAGAATGAATTTCCTGCTGTTAGTAGCCAATACTATCAACAAAGACAAAGAAGGGTGGTTCCCTGCCAACTCATCCACAGTAAACATCAAAAGATTGAATGTCAATAATAATTTCACCATCAAGGTCCATTTTGTATGGAGGGGGGAAGATCAACATTTGCTTGGAAGACAACGATCATGACTTCCTTATGTATGAACTTAAAATTGTATGAAACTGGTTTTGTGTTGAGCTGGAGAATGCGACAACCAACATTACATTTTCATAAGAGCGTATATGAAATTGTTTCCTCTGTTGATCTAGCTTCATTTTGGGGAACACTACATGAAAAACAGAGGAAAACAAAAAAGCACAACTAATTCACTATTTAAAAAAAATACAATTTGCTTCCCGGGAACATTCAAAGTCAGTCAGCCAGTAATCGGTCTCTCTCATAACGTAGCAAAAGATCCGCGTGTGAAATGTGTTGATGTGCGCATACAGCTACTAGAAAAATAGTGTGGGGCGGACCACGTAATCGGTCTCTCTCATAACGTGACAAAAGATCCGGTATGAAATGTGTCGATGTGCGCGTCGCTGAGCCAACAATATCTCGATAGTGTTCATCGAGTACTGCGGCGACTTTGAACATACCCCTAAAAGCAACATAGCTAGGGTCCACCTCCTCCTTATATGCCACCACAGTGCCAAAACTCAGCCACACTGGCTGAGGCTCCGCGTTCGGTGGTCACAGCTTCTGCGAAGGCTGCGCGTCGGGCTTTGCAACGGGGGCGGCTCTGAAGAACCCAGCCGAGAATGCATTACTCAGTCGTGTGCACGCATAAAGCGCTCCGGTTCGACTGTGACTAAAGCAGCACTGCTCAGCTCTGTCATAAGCCACACCGGCCAGCTGCGATGAGCCGCGATTACTCATCTCCGCCGCGGGAGTGGATCGGATATCATCTGAATATGGCTCGAAACAATAGTGTAATATTGCCCTGAGGGCTCGAAACAATAGTGTAATATTGCCCCGGTAACTTCACTCGGTTGTGTGGTGTTGTCCTTTTCGGAAAGAACTTCGGTGTCAGAAGGGGCGTCGGAAAAATGCAAATATCTCTCTTGGCACTGCACGTTTTCAACGGCGGAAGTGACAATGACATCAAGGACAGATGACGCGACAAATATGGCGACCACTTGGATGTCGAGGGACACTCGATTGCGCAACTTTGTGCATGGATGACGCGCTCTCCGCTCACTTTTTTTTTTCCGTATAGACATTGAAGTGAATACTGTTATATGTATTTTTCATTACTATATCTATTTTAGAATGTTTATAGGGATGACACCCAGGCTTTAACCACCTGCTAGTTTTGGTTTTGTTCCGTTGGAAGCTGTCACTTGCACTTGAACTGTAGCCAGTGGCAGTATCATGTTCAGTCATCAGTTGGTTTCCAGACATTACTGAGTGCCGTGCAAGAGGAAGACAAAGCTGTCTTCATGCGTGAAAAACTTGCTAGAGAATATCATAAAAGAATATTTTTGAAGATGTTGCCTGTGTTGAATCTCTTGGTATGGTTTTTAGTGGCAGTAAACAGTTTTAGTGCAAGTCAGTTATTATAAGTGCATCCGCAGCCATCTTGCAGTGAATTCAGAACTTACACATCATGCAGTCACACCCATTCAAGCTCCCTTGTTTTCAGTGACAACTTCCATACTTGGTTAATAGGGGCCCATCAATGAGGGTCGTTTCCTCTGCCCAGTGGAAACCCTGTCTCAACAGCTTTAATGGGCACAAGGGAGTGAGTGGGCAAGAGTGACGAATACGCCATGACTGAACACTTCCTCAACCAGTAAAGTGTATGTGTGTAATGTAAATGCTACTGAGTCAGTTCAATGGGTTCACTTTTTTTTCTGTTGACATCAAATTTATTCAAGATTTCAGCTTTGATTTGTAAAAAGCTGTCTTGGAATCTGATACATTCATTAAAGGACAGAACCTGTTGTTTAAACTCACCTATTTTTTCATGTTCACCCATTTTTTCAGATTAAGTAGTTTTGAGCATCCCAGACACAGAGAGTGTTGTGATTGGTGGAGATTGTAATGGATATGTTGGTGAAGGAAACAGGTGGATGACATTTTGTTCAAACGTTGTAATCTGAAGGAGGTTTCTGACTGTAAGGTAGTGTGAGGGGAGCATGCGGCAGGATGCTGGTGTGTAGAATGACTCTGGAGATAGGGAGAAAGATTTTAAAAGACAAAGGTAGACCAGAGACCCATGTAGTGGAATCTAAAAAAGGAAGAGTGTTTTGCGGCTTTTTGAAAAAAGGTGAGACAGGCTCTTGGTGGTCCTGGAAGACTGGACTACTACAGCCAAGGTGATCAGAGAGATAGGCAGGAGAGTACTTGGAGTATTCTCTGGTTGTAAAGGAGAGGAGATTTGGTGGTGGAACCTCAAAGTACGTGCAGCAGGTTAGCCTGATTAAGGAGCGAGATGGAAATGTGTTGAGTGGTGCCAGTAGTGTGCCACATAGATAGAATGGATACTTTGAAAAGTTGATGAATGAAGAAATGAGGCAGAAGAAAGAGGAGAAGAGGGATGTGTGGTGGATCACGAAGTGGCAATTATTAGTAGGGGGGAAATTAGAAAGGCACTAATATAGATGAATAAAGTTGATGAGGCACACATTGAAACTATGGGAAAGAGTAGTGGAGGCTAGACTAAAACCAGAAGTAAGTAGTTTTGATGTAGGAACTCTGCCATGGATGCTACTTTCTGTCATGACCTGTGCCCTGCAGTTCCTTTGTTGGGGCTTGGGCTGCGCATTATCTCTCTGTCTCACTCTCTCTCTCTCTCTCTCTCTCTCTCTCTCTCTCTCTCCTCTCTCTCTCTCTCTCTCTCTCTCTCTCTCTCTCTCTCTCTCTCTCTCTCCTCTCTCTCTCTCTCTCTCTCATCTCTCTCTCTCTCTCTCTCTTTCTCTCTCTCTCTTTTCTCTTCCACCCCACCCAGTAGTCAGCATTACCTCTGTCATTAACCTTTGTCATCATTTCTTTGTTTTTTTTTTTTTGCAAAAGTAAAAGAACCATTTTGGTTCTTTTTGGTCAGCAGGGGTCTGCTATGGATGCCATTTTAGCCCGCTCTCTGTCATGAGCTGTGCCCTGCAGTTCCTTTGTTGTAGCTTGGGCAGTGCATTGAATTGTATTTTATTGTATTTAAGCCTGCCTACTACACAACACTGCACTATTCTTGTTCACCCATGGTACAACGGTTTTCAACTTAGAAGTAAGCCAAAACAGTCCTCGCAATATTTATGCCCTCCACATTCTTCCTTGTCCTAAGTCTATCTTCTGTCTTCCATGCCTTGCAGACCTCTGCCATCATGCTGTCAAGACATCCATCTGCTCAACCCACCACCTGCTGCATGTTCCTTGTCTCAACGACCCTCCAGTATGATCGACCTCTGACTTCCGTCACAATAAATCATTCTCCACAAAATTCTTCAGGCTCCACCTCCTTCTTGGTCCAGTTAAAATTATATCATCAAAGTAAGATGCCCGATTGATAAATGTCAATTACGTTATTTCCCAATTTGTTGTTGAGCAGAGGTTCCCAAATTTTTCTGCCCCAAGATCTACTTTTCTAGTAGCCAACCTCTCGCGAGCTACTTTTTTGGGGGGCAGTTTGGGTCACGACTATCTTGTCTTCTTTGGGATGGGATGCATAGTCCCAGACAGTAGCTACTGACACCCAGCTCCTAGCAAACTTCCAAATGTTCATCAGCGAGGGTGGAACTGTACTTGGATTTAATGATCTTCATCTGGGAAAAGGTGAAGCAAAATAATGCAGTAAAAGGGTTAGCACATTTCCTCATGTTGGGGTACTTTAGCTCTGTAAGTTCCAAAACTACAGAGAGGAACACTTGCAATCTCTGATGTCCTTCCACAGTTGCTGGTTTAACTCATCAGCCATGGCTTCATAATGTAACTGTACTTACTAACAGCTGGAGAACTTTGAAGATAATATCTGTTCCTTATTTTTAAAAGCAATGTGTTGCTTCAACAATTGTTTCTTTTACCATTTCTGCTTCTTGGAAGGACTCCATGTTCTTAACGATGACATGACTCATCCAGAACAATGCTTCGGTGGTGGCTTTCACTTTTGAAATACGTGTGAAAAATAAGTGCAACTGGGATTTTAGTTTCTTCACCCTCTCTCTTTTGCAACTTGCATTTTGGCGGGAAGTCAGTGTCGTATTTTGCATGTATAGTCCTACATTGTCGCTCCACAATTGACCCCTCCGTGGATATTGCGCAATCCGCGTCACTGACCAATCAGAGGCCAGAGATCTGCATTGACCAAAGCCCGTTTTTGCTCCCGCCATTTTCTCAGACAACATTGCATGGTCCAGTATAGGGTTAGATAGCGTTTTATCGCGTATTTGGGTTATTTAACAAAAAATATGGTTAAGAAGTGTAGTCACGGACTTTGTAATAGTGACGACAGGTATCCTGAAAGGCTAGTTGGTGGAGTTCGATACGTACCCTTTCCAAAACCGAAGACCCAGTACGAAAAATGCCTTCGATGGATCAAACTTTGTGGAAGACCGCATCATCAACTAAATCCATCTAATATCAACCGGAACACATATGTTTGCACGAAGGTATGCCCTATATTTGATTTTCAATACATGTCTCGTATAAATGAATTCGAAGTTCTTCACTAGCATAACACTGCTGCGTGTGAACGATTGACACACTTATTCTTTGTTGAGCGATATTTAGCGATGATTGGAATGCACAAACGTATTGATTTCTTGCTGGCTCGTGGCCAGAAGCTTAACCAGACTGTGTTTGCACGAATATATGCCCTAAATTTGATTTTTAATACACGTCTCGTAAAAATGAATGAGACGTTCTCCGCTAGCATAACACTGCTACGTGTGAATGATTGACACACTTATTCTTTGCTGAGCGATATTTAGCGATGATCGGAGTGCACAAACGTATTGATTTCTTGCTGGCTCGCGGCCAGAAGCTTAACCAGACTGTGTTTGCACGAAGATATGCCCTAAATTTGATTTTTAATACACGTCTCGTATAAATGAATGAGACGTTCTCTGCTAGCATAACACCGCTACGTGTGAACGATTGACACACTTATTCTTTGTTGAGCGATATTTAGCGATGATCGGACTGCACAAACGTGTCGCTTTCTTGCTGGCTCGCGGCCGAAGCTTAACCAGACTGTGTTTGCACGAAGATATGCCCTAAATTTGATTTTTAATACACGTTTTGTATAAATGAATGAGACGTTCTCCGCTAGCATAACATTGCTACGTGTGAATGATTGAATGAAATCAGAAGCATGGCGTCTCTCTCAGTTAAGAATGTATTGTATTTAGAATCTATAATATATCGTTGATTTGAATGAAATCAGAAGCATAGAGTCTGTCTCAGTTCAGAATCTATTGTATTGTATTTGCCATTTATACTGTTTGTCTTACGTGAGCGCATGTGGCATGACGTGACTTCAGGAGGCGTGGTTAAGTGCCCTGTACGGAGGGGTCAATTCTCTGCTTTGACAATGTATGGCAGACTGGCAGATGAGGCATATGCATTTTAAAATGTCAGTGAAAAAAATATTCCTTTCAAAATAGTGAAAAAATAATCTTCCTCCCATTCTGGATGAAAGTGGAAAATTTCCTATTTTACTTGGTCTTGACTAACTTTTTAGTTTTTACATACTTGGCGCCGTTGTTTGCGGATGTGAGTGACCTAAGTGTCAGAAAATTCTTATGTCATCAATTATACACTGTATGGATATCAATCCAGTGACAAGATGGATGAAAGGCTGAGGTCTTTTATTTTCATGTCCCATGATGTCATACGATCTACCAACTGGAGATCGAGACATTGAACACACCTGTTTCTTTGGACTGCATGCAATGACTGAGTTTCTTTGGACTGTATCAATTTTTTTATCATTTGATTTTGTGGACACGTCTTTGGTTTCAGTGATTTTTTTTTTGTACTAGTCTGTAGGTAATCAGGTTTGAGTCTGATCAGTGAAAATTAACCAAAAATTGTGATTAGGCAATGAATTCATGATTTAAAAAGGGGGTGTGTGTCATGATCCTGGATTCCAGCCAGGGCTGGGCGTGGCCGTCTAATCGGAAGGGTCACACATCCGACTACGCCATCGAGTTCCGGATTCGGGCTGCCGAGAGCCGCTGGAATGAGGAAGCCCTCCATGACGCGTTTTACGAGGGACTGTCCCCACAGATCCGTGGTCACCTCGTGGCCATGGATCTTCCGCCTTCGCTTAACTCCCTCATCGCATTGGCCCTCAAGGTGGACCAGCGCCTCACCGTGCAGAGACAGATGGAGGGCCTCAGGGAGGAGGAGAGGGAGAGTCGCAGTCCGGTTGTTTCCGCTTCCCGGCCACCCGTGTTGTCAGCTTCACCGGAAGCCATGCAAGTGGAGGGGCTTGGCAGCTCAGCGGAGGAGCGCTTACGTCGGCGACGAGAGGGACGCTGTTTTTACTGCGGGCGTTTGGGACACTTGATCACCCGTTGCCCGACTCGACCAGGGCATTCTGACATCAGGATCGCTACTCCGGTGAGTGTGCGGTACACCGCGACGGGGTCAGGGAGGTCCCTTCTTCACCTCACCTTGGGAACGGACTCCCGTTCATGCTCTGTGACGGCTTTCATAGATTCTGGGTCGGAAGCAAACCTGATAAATCCCCGCGTGGTCGAGGAGCTGGGGGCAGCAACCTTTCCCACGCAACGTTTTCGTCACGCCTATGCCGCCAACGGCAAGTTCCTTTGTCGGGTTACACATCGCACTCAGACGCTACGTATGAGCTTTCCGGACGCTCACTCGGAGCGTATTAGCTTTCATGTCTTCGACGCACGTAGTAGCGACATCATCTTGGGCAGCCCGTGGCTCAAAGAACATAATCCGCACATAGATTGGACCACGGGTCAGATCAAGACTTGGGGAGAGGACTGTCTCAGTCGCTGTGTCGCTGTCCGGAGAGACAGGGGTATTCAAGTTGCGCCGGTTCGGCTAACAGAACCTAGTACCGGCCTGGACCTGACCCCAGTGCCCTCCTGCTACCATGACCTATGGGAGGTCTTCTCTGAATCTAAAGCAACGTCTCTGCCGCCACATCGGTCATACGACTGCGCGATTGAACTCCTGCCAGGCACCTCTCCTCCCAGAGGGAAACTGTTCTCTTTAACCGGACCAGAGCATCAAGCCATGAGGAACTACATCGAGGACTCGCTGGCAGCCGGACTCATTCGCCCCTCATCCTCACCAGCCGGTGCGGGTTTTTTTTTTGTCAAGAAGAAGGACTCCACGCTGCGACCCTGCATCGACTACCGAGGCCTGAACGACATCACAGTCAAGAACAGGTACCCTTTGCCGCTTATCTCTACAGCATTCGAACTCCTCCAGGGAGCCCGGATTTTCACCAAGCTCGATTTGCGCAGATGGAAGACGGCCTTCAACACCCCCACAGGGCACTATGAGTATCTGGTGATGCCCTTCGGACTGACAAACGCTCCGGCCGTCTTTCAGAACTTCATTAACGACGTGCTTCGGGAGTTCCTGAACAGATCTGTCTTTGTTTATCTGGATGATATTCTCATCTTTTCAGCAGACCTAACCTCTCACATTCAACAAGTCAGAGAGGTGCTCCGGCGTCTGCAGCAGCACCAATTATACGTGAATATGGAGAAGTGTGAGTTCCATCGGGCATCCGTGTCCTTCCTGGGCTTCGTCCTGGCTGAGGGAGGGATACGGATGGATCCCGGGAAGGTCGACGCGGTGCTGCGGTGGCCTACCCCCACCAACAGGAGGGAGGTACAGAGGTTTCTGGGATTTGCCAATTTCTATAGGAAATTCATAAGGAACTTCAGTTCCGTGGCCGCTCCTCTGCATTCGCTCACCTCGCCACATACCCTCTTCGACTGGTCCGGGACCTGCCAGGAGGCCTTCAGCAGGCTCAAGGCAAGTTTCGCTACTGCGCCCGTTCTCATTATTCCGGACCCAGATAACTAGTTTGTGGTGGAGGTGGATGCATCGAATTCAGGAATCGGAGCAGTCTTGTCGCAGAGGAGTCCCAGGGATGGAAGGATCCACCCGTGCGCGTTCCTGTCTAGAAAGTTGACCCCGGCAGAGAGGAACTACGACGTGGGAGATAGGGAACTGCTGGCGGTCAACAGCGCATTGGAGGAGTGGCGGCACTGGCTGGAGGGCTCGCAAGTACCGTTCATGGTCTTCACGGACCATAAGTACCTTGAATACCTGAAGTCTGCGAAGAGGTTGAACGCCTGTCAGGCCAGGTGGGCCCTATTTTTCACCCGCTTCCACTTTAAGGTGTGTTTCCGCCCAGGCTCCAAAAACGGCAAGCCGGATGCACTCTCGCGGATCCACGAGGGAGGGCGCACGGATTCAGACGCCACTACTATCCTGCCAGCGGGGTGCTTCGTGGCCGGTTTCACCTGGGCGATCGAGTCGCGGGTGAAGGAGGCTCTGGGAGAGACACCGTCACCCGCGGATTCGTGGCCGGTTTCACCTGGGCGATCGAGTCGCGGGTGAAGGAGGCTCTGGGAGAGACACCGTCACCCGCGGATTGTCCGTCGGGCCGCCTGTTCGTCATCCCATCTCTGCGGGGAGACGTCATCAACTGGGCCTATACCAACAAGACGGTCTGCCACCCGGGTATGGCGAAGACACGTTCAGTGGTCGAACAAAGGTTCTGGTGGCCTAACCTCAGCAAGGACGTAAGGGAGTTCGTCAACGCCTGCCCGGTGTGTGCTGCCAATAAGACTTCCCGCCTACGGCCTGTTGGTGAGTTGCAACCCTTGTCCATCCCCTTTCGTCCGTGGTCACACATCGCGCTGGACTTCGTCACCGGCCTGCCGCCTTCTCAAGGGAACACAGTGGTGCTGTCCATAGTGGACCGTTTTTCCAAGATGGTCCACTTCGTTCCGCTTCCGAAGATCCCGTCGGCCAAGCAGACAGCCCAGTTGGTACTAGACGAGGTCGTCCGTTACCAAGGCCTACCCCAGGACATCGTTTCGGACAGGGGTCCGCAATTCAGCGCCCGTTTCTGGCAGGAGTTCTACAACCTCATCGGCGCTTCAGCAAGTCGGACATCGGGTCATCACCCAGAGTCTAATGGCCAGACTGAGAGGATTAACCAGGAATTAGAGACCGGTCTTCGATGTCTGGCATCCAGGGACCAGAGCACGTGGAGCCAGCACATCAAGTGGGTGGAGTATGCCCACAATTCTCTACCCTCCGCTTCAACAGGTATGGCTCCACTCCATGTCGTGCATGGGTATCCTCCGTCCCTGTTTCCTCCACTGGTCACAGAATCCACAGTTCCGTCGGCCCTGGCCGTGGTGCGACGCTGCAAACGGACCTGGGAAGCAGCTCGGAGGACACTGCTGCGCATGAGCAGCGCCTACAAGGCCGCAGCAGACCGCAAGAGGAGGGCCGCACCAGAGCTCAGATTGGGACAGCGAGTGTGACTCTCCACCAAAGATCTGCCGCTGCGGACGGAATCCCGCAAACTTGCTCCCAGGTTCGTTGGCCCGTTCCCTGTTTCCAAGGTTATTAACCCGGTCGCCGTCTCGTTGAAACTGCCCAGGTCGATGAGGGTGCACCCTACGTTCCACGTCAGCAGACTTCGCCCGAATCGCACGTCGTCGCTGGCTCCTCCGCTCAAGTCCCCCCCGCCCCCCCGCATGGTCGACGCCGGGTTGGTGTACACCGTGCGCCGGTTGCTGTCTTCCCGCCACAGAGGGAGGGGGGTCCAGTACCTGGTGGACTGGGAGGGATATGGCCCGGAGGAGCGCTCTTGGATCCCCTCCCGCTTCGTCGTGGACCGCTCCCTCATCAGGGACTTTCACGCGGCTCACCCTGATGCGCCTGGGCCGTCCAGAGCCGGCCGTTGAGGGGGGGGTACTGTCATGATCCTGGATTCCAGCCAGGGCTGGGCGTGGCCGTCTAATCGGAAGGGTCACACCTGTGCCTCATGACCTCCGATTAGACCCAGTACATATAGGACCCGGGGGACGACAGAGACTCTGCTAGATCGTTGCCTCTCATGCCTCGTTCCCGCACTACCGTACTCCTGACGTCTACCTCCCGTGTACCGACCAACGCCTGTCTCCCGACCTACCCCGTAAGCCTGCCGTTACTGATCTTGCTGCTTGTTTGGACTGACTCCCTGGTAACCGACATTGGAACGAATAAAGGCTTATTCCGCACTGCTTACCTCTCACCTGAGTCGTGCATTTGGGTCCACCCCCGAGTCTCGTCCGTGACAGTGTGTAATTTTTTTACACAGGGCCAAGTAACTTTGAATATTTTTTTTTAAATAAATGAAATCACAATTTAAAACCAGCATTTTAAGTTATATTTGTGTGAGATGTACATTTGTTTGATGATATAAATAAAGTGAGGAAACTCCAAAAAGATAAAAATTTGAGAAAGGGGGGGTCAATACTTATTCATGTGTGCTACGTGTGCTAAGTCTAGTTAAATGCGAATTTACGACAGGAGACCTTATTAAACACTGTTTGCAAATGTCTGCTGTTCAACAGATGGACGTAGACACATTTTTTATAAGTGAAGTCAGGTAGGTGCAAGGGGGATAAATGATAATGCATGATAATGGGTTTCTCTGTTTCTTTTTTGTGTAGCTGTTATACTCTATATAGTATGGTTCCAACAATGTTTTCTATTACTTAAAACAAAAGTTGACCTTATCATCAAATTATTTCTTATGTAACAGATTGATATTCCTTTTCTCTGAGATGAAATACTCATATTGTATTTATGCTGTTCCAAAAGGTCTGTGCTTTCCTGGGAATAAACAAGACTTTTTATATGATGTACTAAATAAATACATACAATAATAATAACTATTATCCAGCCATTTTCTGAGCTGCCTATCCTCACGAGGGTTGCGGGAGTGCTGGAGCCAATCCCAGCTGTCAGCGGGCAGGAGGCAGGGTACACCCTGAACTGGTTGCCTGCCAATCGCAAGGCACATGGTGACAGACTACAGTCACACACACAATCACACCTAGGATCAATATAGAGTGTAATAATGGTAATAATATTTTAGGTAATCTACCAAATGGTCTTTTCAAGGTCTGAAGACTTCAATCAAATTTGAGAAACCCAGGTCATGGACTTAGCCCACCTAGACTTGTCCCTGAGCAGGATCTCTCACTGTATCTTGGCCAAAGGTAAAAGCCAGAGTCTTCTGTCTCTCACCTTTCAATGCCATAAATCCTCATTGACTGGAACCAGACATCTCCTTTCAAGCTGGCCAGGTGGTTACTTAGCCTAACCAGCAGGCCTGGCAAGTTCTCAACATCATTCACACTGTGTTGGATAAAGTTTCTCCCATTCATAAAGCTGTGCTGCCTCCCTTCCATCGACGGCTACTTTCCAGCTTCTGTTGTACAGTAACACTTCCGTGTGATCCATGCAACTCCTCAGGGCTAGACTAATAGTAGCCTACTTCAGCGCCATGCTTGTTGTTGTTTTTTTGAAGCAAACTATATGGAGATATGTAACAGCATAGCTGTTCAAAAATTATACGAGGTAAGTCAAAATTGTGTTGGCTATCAACAAAGGGTAAAGCTCATGACAAAGTTTGTATTTTTTTTTAAGTAAATGTGGGATGGCACGTTCACAGATCTTTTCAGAATAAAGTCAATTGTATTGTATTATTTGATTTGTTATGATTTTAGTGGAAGACATCTAATTTTGTGGTTGCTTCTTCTGCCGGTCTCAAATGCACCATCGAGTCACAACCCATTTTTTTCATTCACTTTCTGAGTTGGGTATCCAATCCAACTAAAATGTTGATCTTGTCACTCATGTTTCTCTTTAGATGTGAAAGCCAAATGTTTTCAGTTTACAACAACAACAAATAATGAACAGGCCTTACTGTTACACCGGGATGGTAAGGTCAGAATAAAATTATATTCTGACATTGCAGAATTTATTCCGTACCTTGCTCACAATATGGCCTCACTAATTTAAGAATAGGAAGAAAATGGAAACTGCAAGCGCCGCCCAGAAGCATGTGTTTGTTTATGAAACACTGAGGTGTGCAAGGCCTAGTAAATATTCACAAACGGGATTTCGGAACATTTTATCAGCATTCCAGAGCTGGGTACAGCTAACTGCTTGGAGGCCTCCAGTTAGGAATTCTGTGTATCTCTGCAGAAGACTCCTGCTGTAAAGAGGCTGTAAAATCGATCACATGAAATGCTTCAGATGACCCAGTCCCATAACAGTTTGTTGGACTTGGTTGCTTGCATTCAGTCTGGTGCTCCAAGGGTCCGTGCTTTCTGGTTAACTTTCTTAATTTAGTGTCACGACCCATCGGAACGAGAGGTAGGACCCAAATGCAGGAACTCGGAAGACGCAAGGTAGTTCAAGAAGAGACACGTTTATTATATGCCGAGGTCGGGGATCGAGCAGGCGGTCCGGTGCAGCAGCGGTAGTTGGGACGTCGAGCGACGAGAACAGATGACCGGACAGGCAGGAGTCGGTACACGGGGAAACAATCAGCGCAGGCAGAAGTATCGAAGGAGTCAGGCTTACAAGGTTGGTCTGAGAACGGACGAAGGTTGGTACACACAGGTTCGAACGGGGATACGAGAATGCTGGAACGGGGCATGAAGCTCAATGAACTGGCGGAGGACCAGTCGTCACCGGGTCCTATATATATACGGGGGATGATCAGGCCGCATGAGGCACAGGTGTGTGCCTCCCAATCAGCGCAGCCGCACAGCTCGTGCTGAAGCGGCAGGATCATGACATTTAGAAGAAGTAATTACCTCCCTGGGAGATTGACGACTACTTTAGCTCTGCATGAAAACAAAATGGTATGATGTCTAAGGCTAATTTAATAATTGTCTTGTTCCTCATCTTTGCTACAAAGGTGCGTCCAGATGCCAACTTGGTCAATTTATTTTCAATCAGATATCATACAACGAGAGCATAATCTCGTACAGTTAAAGACAATCCATTCAGAGAACATTTGCAATTTTTTTCCACACACAATTTGGCTTACACAGATTTGAATGTATTTTGGCTAAAAGAGTACACATAACATGAAATGTGTTGAGGAAAACTGGGAGAGACCTGGATTCTTGTCCACAAGCAGGCCAAGTAGAGTTAAGTAGAAGAACAGATACAGCAGACAGGATATAATAGTTCTGTGGAATTTCCCAAACGCCTCCATCAAACAAGACATTTAGCTCTCCGCTCACTTTCAGCCACCGGGAAGGTGATCACACTGGAAGTGACTAAAGAGCAATTTGAAAAATAATAATGTCTTTTGTAACCTGGATTGAAACAATGATTATCTACTAACAGTAAAGATGTAACTACCATGCAGATAATGATTAGCAAAACCGAGGTTGACGATCCATCTACACAGTCAGCCAGCTGACTATTCATCCATCCATCCCTCCATGCATTCTCTGGACCACTTATCCTCACTACACATGACGGGTATGCTGCAGTCTCTCCCAACTGAGTGGGATAGAGGCGGGGTACACCTTAAATTGGTTGTCATAGGGCAGGCCACATTGTAGTTACAGTTTCCCTCTGAAAGTCGCTATGACTGTGAAACCATAAAAATCTTTCACCGCCTCATCATATTTACACATTAAATTTCTGAACTGGTTTTGGAATCAGAAATCAAGGGTAATGGTTTTTTAAACTTTTGTTATTTGATAAGTATCTGCGAGCAATAGTATGGTTTCATGCCTAGAAAGAGTACCACAGATGCATTGTTTCCCTTGAGGATGCTCATGGAAAAGTACAGAGAAGGTCAGAAGGAGCTTAATTGTATCTTTGTAGACCTAGAGATGACAGAGTACCAAGAGAGGAACTGTGATACTACATGTGCAAGTCTGGTGTGGCGGAGAAATGTGTTAGAATTGTACAGGACATGTATGAGGGCAGCAGAACAGCGGTGAGATGTGCCGTAGGTGTGTCAGAAGAATTTAAGGTGGTGGTGGGACTGCACCAGCATTCTGTGCTGAGCCCCTTCCTGTTTGCTGTAGAAATGGATAGGCTGACAGACAAGGTTAGACTGGAATGCCCTTGGACCATAATGTTCGCAGATGACATTGTGATCTGCAGTGAAAGCGGGGAGCAGTTGGTGGAACAATTAGAAAGATGGAGGTATGCACTGGAAAGGAGAGGAATGAAGATTAGCCAAGGTAAAACAGAATGTAATGTGTGCGAATGAGAGGGGCGGAGTAGCAAGAGTGAAGTTCCAGGGAGAAGAGATAGCGAGGGTGGACGAAATGTGAGGAAGTATCGAATTCAAACGCGCATTTTCCTGGTGATACAGGTTTTAAAGATCTTGTGAATGTGATTGATCACATACAGAGAAGCCTTCAAATTAGAGTGGCTAAACAAACCAGCAAAGTTTTCACTTTGAATCCTTGTGTCCAACAGATGCCTATGACTGGTAAAAGCCACCAGACAGACTGCTGGTTTTCTCTAAAGCCTTACCACCCGGAGTTCCCCTACACATTCACACATATCCACACAATAACATTTTCACACACATTTTCCCCAGCCTTTTGTGGGAAACACAGCAGTAACATGACATTGCTCAGGTTACTCACAGAGACAAACAGACAACTTTTCCCTCAGGATTAGTCTCCCAACACACATTGACATCATCTGGGCACAGAATATAAACTGTGTGTACACAAATACACAATGTCATGTATCTTTGAGTACTAAGATCACACAGGTGGCATCAGGAGGAAGGTCTGGGTGGCCACCTGTTATTCATAGTTAGGATCAATCCGTCTTTTGTCACATTTGCCATTCGTTTGGTAAGACGTGTAGTTTCTGGTTGCATTCCTTCACACTGTGTGAAGTGACCTCTTTGTGTGTATGCCTGGCTTGCTTCCTCATCTTGGTCCGGCCAACCATATCTGAACATCAGGCAGAAATATGTAGAACTGAGCTCAGTCATCTCTTCCATCGTTTCCATGGATTTTTTTTTTAATTGGGAAAGAAGTTCATGTTTGATTTGAATACAACTGTGGGCCCTCATCAAAGGTGCTGACAGATGTGTGTGTGTGCATGTGAATGACTATTTCAATGGAATTGTTGTAGCTTTGTTTACTGATGGGGCAGAACATCAGACATTAGAGAAAAAATACCAACATGTAGAACTGTTCACTTTCATGCAAATTAGTTTATGCGATTAATGTAAGTAAATTCAGGTTTCCGTTGACAGCTGAATGCATCGCTTCAATGCTAAGCAAGCTACAGTTGGAGAAGGTCAAAGAGTAGGAAAAATAAAATGGGTACAGTACGATACAAAATTCTTTGGCCTCGTTAGATATGTACTTTAATTTCTCGACTATAATGGGTCCAGAAGTATAATGTGCACCCCCAAAGTTGATCTAAAAAAAATCTGGAAAACCCTTCTACCAAAGTACAATGTGGACCGTCAATTTGCAGGTACCCATATGCTCAGAATATTAGCTCTGCTCTGTATTTATATTTTGTTAAGTTTGTACTTGTTTTGTTTTTCAAAAAAAACTGTCCGTACAACAATCATTAATAATAATCACTGTGAATGTGCTGATGTTGCGGTAATATAATCTCGGGACACGCCATAGGACACGCTTGTCCTGGTCCCTGGATTTGTCAGAACAGAATCCCTCAACCAACTAAAATAATTGCTCAATGATGGCACAACATTTTAATACTGTTGATAACACATATTACAGTCTTAAAAATGTAAACTATTAAACACTTAATTAAACACTGCATTAAATATTTGTGCATAAAACATTAGTGCATAAGAGTAATTTATCCACTACATTACACATCCTTGACCAAGCCTTCAAAAGAAGTATCTGACTCATCTCCAATCCGAAAAAGATCCATAGCAGCTACATTTGGATCATCGCTGTGGAAATCATAATTGATGATTTTAAACATTTTTTTTTAATCCCAAGAGTTTGGGTTGCACAGCGCAACCTCTCCCCTCCATTCGGCTCCAATCTGTAGCATCTTTCAGTATGTTGTCAGGTGGCTATCAAAACAACGTGAGCTCAAACTATGCAGAAACGGGGGAAAAAAAGCTATCATTTCAATTGTGTGCACGCTCCCATTGTTTTAATGTCCCCATGATGCTCGTATTACGTAGAGAGAGCTCACGTTGTTTTGATACCCACCTGAGGCCATTGATGCGAGCTGTTGTTGTTTCGTACTGTGGTGTGACTTCCGGGTTGGCGGCATCATCGGCATGAGTGATGACACATGACACAGCTGCACAAGTAGCTGTTGGAGTCGACATTTTTTTTCTTAGTTATGGTTAAAACAAACTCATCGGCAGTCGTTTCTGATCTTTGGTGCAGTAACAACAAGGATGCTACGCTAACAATCGTAAAATGCAAGCTCCCTGAGGAGGTCATAGAGTTTAGGTTTGGGGCACACATTACCACAATATATATAAATGTCTAATATAAGACATCGAATATCACATCGAAATGTACATGTATACCTTTTTTTTTTACCACGGCGTACCTATATACGACTACACAATGTGATTTTACTTTTTTAAATCCATACCTAAATATAATGCACTCTTATTAACTTTTTGAAAATATTTTGGGAAAAATTTGCGGATTATTATATTATAGAAATTATGGTATTTTTTATGTTGCAATGACCGTTTACACCAGGGGTACTCAATGCATCGCTCAATGGTCGATCGCGAGGCAGACTTGGTCGATCGCGAGAGGGCGTGCCAAAAAAAAAAAAAAAAACCTCAGCCAATGGTCCCTCTAAACTGCGCGCATGCGCAATTGTCCACTGCTGATGCACTCTCTTCGCAGATATTCTATGTTGCGCGCAAAAAAATATACAATGCAAATTGAAAGTATAACATACAGATTTGAGTTTGTGGCATTTTGCAATGTGATTCAATGAGTGAGGGATGACTGGTTGTTACATCCAATGGCACAATTGTCATATGTACTCTAAAAAATGAAAACAGGAAGCCACTGGTTTCTTTTAGGCAGCACACGGAAACTTTCTCTAACAACAACCGCTGCTCCGCCACACTCTCTTTTTCCTAGTTTACCTTAGTTTACCCCCCCCACTCTTAAAGACATACACTCATAATTACAAATGTTACAGTACTTACACAGCCCATCAATGTGTTTTATAATGACAGCGTCCACCACCGCTGCTTTAGTTTGCAACACGTAGAGCAAAGACAAACTAGACATGGCGCTTATGTTTACTTTCGATATTAATGGAGAAAATTAAAAAATCTGTTGTTTTCAGATGCAATGACTGTCGGAGTATGTGAATAATCAAAGAAAAAGTGGTTAAACTGGATGAGATTTTCTCTTTTCCGAGTGGGAAAGGTCTAGTCTGAAGCCAACGTAGAAAGTGGAGGATGAGATGGTGTGTAATTTTAAAATTCCTCCTTGGCATAGCCTGATCCAGGATGAAAGCACAGACAATACAGTGCACAAAAAGCTAATTATGTATTTTAAATATAGGAGGGAATATAACATTAACCTTAAAACAGTTTGAGAGCATCATCATAATTTCTTCTCCCACTGCCATACATTACCTTTCCTTTTAAACGTATTGTTGAAGCTTTTTAGGGGCATTTTTTTCCCAATGGTATGGTCCGTAGTGGATGAGCTCACTAAATCCCTTTAAATTATATGTTGAGGAACGTTTTGCTTAAACTGTTCAATTTTTTTCTCACGCAAGAGGTGAGGCTCCATTTTTGTTCGTGAATGACTGAGCAATTCAGGGAAGATGAAGATGGTTCTTCGGACAGGAATGACGGGGAGTCTGACGAGCGATCTGAGGCGGCGGGCTGCGAGCCGAGCTTCGATGTCCGGGTAGGCCTGTAGCCGAGCTTCGGCAGCAGCGGAAGCGTTTAACCAAGCTTCAATGGTAGCAGAGGCCTTTAGCCTAGCTTCGGGGTCCGGGGCATCATTCCCATCTGAAGAACAATCCATGGCTGCCGGCCCGGAGCCCTGGTGGCCTTCGTTTACGCACTAATGTCCTACGCGTAGGCCTCCAGGTAGTCAGACTCTGCCTCATTCCGCCCGAAGAACCATCCGAATATTCAACATTTACACCCACAGGTTCAAATCTGTATGGAAGTATTCCTACATCTTCCCAATCAACCGATACTGCTATTTCTTCATCGGATGAGGATAAATCTGAGAATTCATTCCTTGGCATAAATGGTCCCATGTAATCAAGCTTTTGTTGCGGCACATAGGTCATGTGACTCATGAAAATGGCAGCGCCCCTGAAAATTTGTAATTGTCAATTAAAATCGTCTCTAAACACTATTAAATGAGAGAGGATTTAACATCACATTGTCAAAATAGGGTACATATTACATGACCTATTGGACACTCTGTTCATGTAAAGCACTGGATTTCCCCTTTAAATAAATTGTGTTAGTAGTGTATTCAGTTCAATGTCGGTCTGATGTGGTTTGCAAATCATTCTAATCTGATTTTATTTATGTTAAACACAGCATCCCAACTTCATTGGACTTGGGTTTGTATATCAAATTGTATCCATGCATCCATTTTCAGAGCCATTTATCCTCACAAAGGTCACGGGAGTGCTGGAGCCTATTAGATATCTTCGGCAGGAGGCGGGGTAGAACCTAAACTGGTTGCCAGCCAATTGGAGGGCACATAGAAAGGAATAACCATTCACACCCAATCACACAATCACACCTAGGAGCAATTTAGAGTCTTTAATTAATGCACATTTTTGGGATGTGGGAGGAAACTGGAGTTCCTGGAGAAAACCCACACAGGCATGGGGAGAACATGCAAACTCCACACGGACCCAGTCCTCAGAACTGTGAGGCCAGTACTCTACAGCTGGTCCACAGTGTTGCATTTCAAATTGTATATTTGTAAATGTATTGCTATTATGCTTTTTTTTTTTTTTTACCCATCTGTCTGCCGCCAAGTTGGCATTGCAAATACCTTACCTAGATAAGATTAAACAAATAAAAAAAAAGACTTCATGGACAGTTCATAGTTAGTTTTTATGTACATTAGTATGAAGTATTGATCTGTAAATGTGTTTGCATGAAAAAAACAGCACATTGCGAATATTTGTTTGTGAAGATAATTTTTTTTTAAATTCTAGTTTTTTGCCCTGTGACTGATGGGTTTGGACTATCAAAGTGTCCCCATCAGCCACCCTCTACTAAGTGTTTGTTTCTGAGGAAGACAAATGTACACGCTTGCTTAGGCTCTAACCTACATTCCTTAGCTTGGGTGTGAGTCGGCAATCATCTTTTTTTTTTTTTTTCAATGGTCCATTTCAAATCGTGTTTGGCCGCACACGATTAGTTTACTTGACATCATCTCTTTCTATTCTAAATCAACAGCATAATTTTTATATACCAAAACACAACCATAAAGTATCACAGTCTACCATGACAGCCAAAACCAGCCAATCACAGTTTATAATCTACAGTCAGCTAAAGCCCCTATTTAAGTCTTAGATGCTGACGCAATCAGTGTCAGTGTTTGGCAGTAATCTGAGGGAGACGTTACAACGCTACCCCATGAATCCACTCTGGTTTCCACCCACGACCAGGAGTTCTGCCAGATTAAATTTTTCGGTTTTGGGGCTGCAACTTAAACTCCACTATGACCGTGAGCTCATCTAAAATGACCTGATGCAAAGTCGAAGAGTGTTCTGTAGTCCGATGACTCTGCATTTCAAGTTGTTTTTACAAATTGTGGACGTTGTGCCTTCCAAATCATAGAAGAAAAGAACCATCTAGACTGATATGGACGCAAAGTTGAAAAGCCAGCATATATGGTGTTAATGGTATGGATAACTTACATATCTGTGTAGGCACCATTAATGCTAAAAGGTACATACAGGTTTTGAAGAAACATGCTGCCATCCAAGCAACATCTTCTTCATGGACGCCCCTGTTTATTTCAACAAGACAATGCCAAACTACATTCTGCATGTTACAACAGTGTGGCTTTGGGGTAAAAGAGTGGAGGTACTCGGTCGGCCTGCCTGCACTCTAGACCTCTCTCCCATTGAAAATGGGTGATACAGTATGAAGCGTATAAAACACAACAACAGAGACCCAGGACTGTTTAACATCTAACGCTGTACATCAAGCAAGAATGGGAAAGAATTTCACGGAGAGAGGTTAAAGGTCAAGTGCCATTCCTATAAACATCCGAAAATAGATATTGTAATGAAAAATACGTACAACATTATTCACTTCAATGTCTATACGAAAAAATAAATGTAAAAAAGAACTGCAGTTCTTTCACGATGGAATGTCTGTCGGAGTATGTGCAAATAGAAGAAAAAGCGGTAAAACTGGATGAGATATTTTCTTTTTCCAGTGTGAAATGTCTGCTCTGCAAAACATGCAGCGAAGCTAAAGTTGTGAGTGAGTTTTCCGATGTAAAAATATGGACTAAATGGAAACTGGACTGCCTCAGGCAACACATTCAGCAGAAAAGTCATTTGAATGCTGTTGGAATTTTACAAAGACTCAAGATGGGAAAAGAGATTGGTACATTATTGCGGGAGAGCGCAAATGACCAGGGGGAAAAGAACGAGCTGTCACACAAAAAAAAAATCTGACCCTGAGCAAGTTAAAGTTCTCATTGACAATATTTTACTTGCCATTAAAATGAATGCATCAATGTTGTCAGATCAACAAATTCACGATCACATGACAAAGTATGTAGGTATACCAGAAAGCTGGCAGTGCCTTTGAATTTGTGAATTCAATCAATGATATAGTGCAGAATTAGACTATGTCTAAGGTTAAAAATGCACCCTGTGATACCCTGATAGTAGATGTGAGAACAGACATTACAGTACACAAAATGTTAGTCATATATATTTCCTCACCAACCTATGCCAAAGCCAGACTCTCACATATACTACAAATCTCAATGAGTTTTGTCTTTTTCATTTTAAGTGGGCCAAATAAGTTATATGAAAAGTAAACTAATGGAAATTGCCGTTGTAATTTGATTCTTTTAATAAGCCATGAGGCAGCATGGTGGCGCAGCTGTAAAGCATTGTCCTCACAGTTCTGAGGTCCAGGGTTTAATTCCGGCCCCACCTGTGTGGAGTTTGTATGTTCTCCCCGTGCCTGTGTGGGTTTTACATGGCTGTAACATAGACCCCAGTCGTAAATGACCCTGTCCCATTATAATTTAAAGCTCAAGTGTCGTCAAACAGATGATTTTTGGTATATTATTAATGAAAAATCCACAGCCAATATGGTCCCATGTGTTTTTTTTACCACAAAACATGATTTTGATGTATACAGCTTTTTGTAACTCCCGCCATGAAAATCCTCTCAGGAATTTGTTGTCGAGAAGAAGCAGGAAGTGACATAAAGGACAGTGGCGCCCCCTCGTGGACTCTTTTGTTTCCATTAGTTTTACCTCCGCGAAGGTAGCTTTGTTGTTCCTTCGTGTTAGCCAAAATGCCGGCTCATTGCATTGCTGAACATTGCTTAAACACTCGGGAGAATTGAATTACCCTTCATAAGTTTGAAAGACACCCTGTTCGTTGTGACAAATGGATTGCACGGGTGCAAAGAACGAGAGCTTCGTGGGTTCCAAATAACAGGTAGGTGTGTATACAGCTACTGAAAAAAATGGTAGTTTGGGGCGGACAACATAATCGGTGTCTCTCATAATGTAACAAAAGATCTGCGTATGAAATTTGTCGATGTGCACGTCACCCAGCCAAAAATGTCTCACTCAGCCTGCAACATAGCTCGGCTCCACCCCCTCCTTATATAGCACGGCGGGCCGAAACTCAGCCACACCGGCTGAGGCGCCGCATTCGGCGGTCACATCTTCCGCGAAGGCTGCACGTCGGGCTTTGCGACGGCGGCGGCTCTGAAGAACCCAGCCGAGAATGCGTTACTCAGCCAGCTCGACTGTGACTAAAGCAGCACCCCTCGGCTCTGTCATAAGCCACACCGACCGGCTGCAATGAGCCGCGATGGCTCATCTCCGCCGTGGGAGTGGATCGGACGGGATGTGGTTTGGCCGTGATCAGATATCATCTGAATATGGCTCGAAACAATGGTGTAATATTGCCCTGAGGGCTCGAAACAATAGTGTAATGTTGCGCCGGTAACTTCACTCGGTTGTGTGGTGTTGTCCTTTTCGAAAAGAGCTTCCGTGTCAGAAGGGGCGTTGGAAAAATCTGAATATCTCTGTTGTTCGGCTTCCATAGTAGCAGGCACTGCGCGTTTTCAACGGCGGGAGCGACGATGACGTCAAGGACAGATGACGCTAATATGGCGACCACTTGGATGTCAAGGAACACTCAATTGCGCAACTTTGTGCATGGATGACGCGCTCTCCGCTCACTTTTTTTTTTTCGTATAGACATTGAAGTGAAAACTGTTATATGTATTTTTCATTACAATATTTATTTCAGAATGTTTATAGGGATGTCACCCACACTTTAAGCCTCCCCAAGGCTGACAGGTTACATAAATATACTAAACAGATATGCAAACTTCTTTGCTCACCATTTTCCAGGCCTGTTCATTTTTAGTATAGCAGCAGTACCTACTTTCTTTTGGCTTGTCCCGTTAGGGGTCGCCACAGAGTGTCAGCTCAGATGAACGCTCGTATTTGTTTGGCACAGTTTGTACGCTGGATGCCCTTCCTGACGCAACCCCTGTTGGGGAGTGGAGGCCCCAGTGAGAAATGAACTCACGACCTCTTGTAGCAATATTGGTAGGAAAAGTACAAAAAATGGGGGTGCCCACAAACATCCTCCATTATTTACAACACCGTAATGTAGAATGACACAACACACATGAATTGACAAATTGTAAGTTGCATGTTCACCCCACACACTTCGCATCAAACATGTCGTCGCGTTGCCTGGCACACATTTGCGCATATTCATTGACATTCCATGTGTCTGGTGTGAATGTACCACAACAGGGTCAACTGGTCCTTTAATGTGCTTCATAAAATGTTGAGGCTGTTCTGGTAGTTATGGTGCTATGCTCGTAGGCAAGGCCTCTGGCCTGGAGCATTGACCTACATCTCCAAAAGCTTGCTGTCCACTCTCTCTGTGATTAGTCCGGGACCAGTGTGTGTGCCGGCTATACTGACAGTTTGGTGGGTTTCCTGGCTGTGTGTCAGTGTGTCAAAGTGCACCAGAACACTTCCTTTCGGATGAGTGAGTGACACAGGGAGCAAAAGGCTGGCAACTTCCTGGCATCAATCTTTGGATGACAAGCACAGATACAATCTCAGAGCATGTTTGGCCAGGTCACAGATGGCATATGCTCGAGGGCTTGTGTTGAGTGTACTCGCTAACCCGAACTCTACTGTACTCAGACAGACTTCACTCTCATAGAAGTTGACCTTTGGCCTTGAGGTCATTACCCATTCAACTCAAATACAGCAACAGGACGAACACTTATTTGATCAGCCAAATAAATCCAATAGATGTCCTGCTGCATGCTCTCACACAACAATAAGTGCCTGCAGTTCACTACACATTTCACTCAACTCATTCAGAGGTCATTCAAATTTTATTATTTTTGCCTTTCAAAAATGCAAAGAATGCTACTTCTAGAAACAATGGTGTCAGAGCCTTGCTGAGCTCAAACCACGAAAGCCAGATTAACTGTTGACCTACCAGTCATCATTATGAAATCCATATGGGGAACTCCATCTAACACCACAAACAAGTGTTGTTAGGGGTTGACTCCAGTGGTATGTCAAGCGCATTTTGGGGGTTGCTGCAGAAACCCTAAAGTAAATAAAAGCAGCCAAAAAAAATAATATATATCGTGTATCCTTAACCAGATGGAAAAGTGTAAAAAAAACTGTTTGGTTGAAATATGATATTTCACCAACAACAATAGTGTAAACCCCCTGTCTTAAAAATGGTTTGAACCTTCCCATCTCTCCTTCTGAGCACAAACACGACTCATCCCTAACCACAGAGCAATATATTGCAGAGAGTAATGATCTCGTACATATGCTTACATTGTTTAAAACAGGATTTATGGAAAATTTATTAATTTCTATCACTCCATACCAATACATTTACAGTGAAGAAAATGAGTACTTCAACACCCTGCTATATTGCAAGTTCTCCCACTTAGAAATCATGGAGGGGTCTAACATTTTCATCGTTGGTGCATCTCCACTCTGAGAGAGATATTCTAAAAAGAAAAATCCAGAAATCACAATGTATGATTTTTTAACCATGTATTTGTGTGATCCAGCTGCAAATAAGTATTTAAACACATGAGAAAGCTAATATTTGGCACAGTAGCCTTTGTTTGCAATTACAGAGGTCAAACGTTTGCTGTAGTTATTCACCAGGTTTGCACACACTGCAGCAGGGATTTTAGCCCACTCCTCCACAAAGATCTTCTCTAGATCAGACAGGTTTCTGGGCTGTCGCTGAGAAATATGGTGTTTCAGCTCCGCCAAAGATTTTCAATTGGGTTTAGGTCTGGAGACTGGCTAGGCCACGCCAGAACCTTGATATGCTTCTTACGGAGCCACTCCTTGGTTTTTATGGCTGCGTGCTTCGGGTCATTGTCATGTTGAAAGACCCAGCCACGACCCACCTCCAATGCTCTGACTGAGGGAAAGAGGTTGTTCCCCAAAATTTCACAATACATGCCACAGTCATCGTCTCTTTAATACAGTGCAGTCGTCCTGTCCCATGTGCAGAAAAATGATGCTACCACCCCCATGCTTCAGAGTAGCGATGTTGCTCTTGGGATGGAACTCATCATTTGTCTTCCTCCAAACCTGGTCGTGGAATTATGACCAAAAAGTTAAATTTTGATCTCATCTTACCACAAACCCTTCTCCCATGACTCCTACGTATCATCCAAATGGTCAGTGGCAAACTTAAGACTGGCTTTGACATGTGCTGGTTTAATCAGGGGAACCTTCCGTGCCATGCATGATTTCAAACCATGACGTCTTAGTGTATTACCAACAGTCACCTTGGAAACGGTGGTCCCAGCTCTTTTCAGGTCATTGACCAAGTCCTGTCGTGTAGTCCTGGGCTGATTCCTCACCTTTCTAAGGATCAATGAGACCCCACGAGGTGATATCTTTCATGGGGCTCCACTCCGATTGAGATTGACCCCCATGTTTAGCTTCTTCCATTTTCTAATGATTGCTCCAACAGTGGACCTTTTTTCACCAAGCTGCTTGGCAATTTCTTCGTAGCCCTTTCCAGCCGTGTGGAGACAATTTTGTCTCTGGTGTCTTTGGACAGCTCTTTGGTCTTGGCCATGTTACAAGTGGTGCGGCTCTCCTCTTGCGGTCCGGTGTGGACTTGTAGATGTTGCCCATGTATAGCAGCGTCCTCCGGGCTGCCTCCCAGGTCCGTTTGCAGCGCCGTACCACTGCCAGAGCCGACGGCATCGCAGAGTCTGTGGCCAAGGAGGGAAACAGAGAGGGAGGATAGCCGTGCACAACGTGGAGTGGAGCCATACCTGTTGAGGGGGAGGGTAGGGAGTTGTGGGCGTACTCAACCCATTTGAGGTGCTGGCTCCACGTGCACAGGTCCCTAGAATCTAAGCATCAAAGTCCTGTCTCTAATTCCTGATACACCCTCTCAGTTTGGCCGTTAGACTCCGGATGATGGCCCGAAGTTAGACTAGCCAAAGCGCCGATGAGGGTGCAGAATTCCTTCACGTCTTTGCTGAGGTTGGGCCACCAGAATCTCTGTTGGACCACATAACGAGTTTTTGCCATACCTGGGTGGCAGACCGTCTTGTTCGAATGGGCCCAGTTGACGACATCTCCCCGAAATGATGGAACGACGAACAGGCGATCAGACTGACAATCTGTGGGCGGCGGCGTCTCTCCCAGGGCCTCCTTCACCCGTGACTCGACCGCCCAGGTGAAGCCGGACACAAAGCACGCCTCTGGCAGGATAGGAGCTGCTACTGACTCCGTGCGCTCCTTCTCGTGGATCCGTGAGAGGGCGTCCGGCTTGCTGTTCTTGGAACCTGAGCGGAAGGACAGAGTGAAGCGGAAGCGGGTGAAGAAGAGAGCCCACCTGGCCTGGCGGGCGTTCAACCGCTTCGCGGTCCTCAGGTACTCTAGATTTTTGTGGTCGGTGAGGACCACGAACGGTACTTGTGAACCCTCCAGCCAGTGCTGTCATTCCTCCATAGCCGTCTTGACCGCCAGCAGTTCGCGATCCCCCACGTCGTAGTTTCTCTCTGCCGGGGTTAGCTTCCTAGACAGGAACGCACACGGGTGGATCCTTCCGTCTTTGGGACTCCGCTGCGACAAGATGGCTCCAATTCCCGAGTCCGACGCGTCCACCTCCACCATGAACTGACGATCCGGATCCGGGGATAATGAGGATGGGTGCGGTGGTGAAACTTGCCTTAAGTTTATTGAAGGCCTCCTGGCAGCTCCGGGACCATTCGAAAACGTTGTGCGGAGAGGTGAGAGCGTGCAGAGGGGCGGCCACAGTGCTGAAGTCCCGAATGAACTTTCTGTAGAAATTTGCGAAGCCAATGAACCTCTGCACGTCCCTTCTGCTGGCGGGGTGGGCCACCGAAGCACCACGTTGATCTTCCCGGGATCCATCCGTATCTCCCCTTCTGCCAGGATGAAGCCCAGAAAGGACACGGATGCTCGGTGGAACTCGCACTTTTCCCATTTCACGAACAGTTGGTGCTGCAAGAGACGCTGGAGCACCTCTCTGACCTGTCGGATATGGGAGGTCAAATCTGCTGAGAAGATGAGAATGTCGTCAAGGTATACAAATACGTTTTTGTTCAGGAACTCCCGAAGCACGTCATTAATAAAGTTTTGGAAGACGGCCGGGGCATTGGTCAGTCCTTAGGGCATCATCAGATAATCGTAATGCCCCGTGGGAGTGTTGAAAGCCGTCTTCCATTCGTCGCCTTCCCGGATCTGCACCAGGTGATATGCGCTGCGCAACTCCAGTTAGGTGAAGATCCGGGCACCTTAGCGTAGCAGCCGCGCTAGCTTGGGATGCTAGCCACGGATCCAGTCGGGCACAGATCTCATGGAAACGTTGATTTGTTACCTGGAGAGCAGACTCCTGCTCAGCCAGGCGTCTGCTCTGGAACTGTAACAATCCGCGGATGACTTCGGAGTCGGCTGGGTCCATGTTGTGGCCAGATCATTCTGTCACGAACGAGGCTCGAGGGCGGACCCAAATGCACGACTTCAGAGGCAAGCAGGTAGTGTACAGAAACCCTTTATTTGGTCCATGATCAGCGAGTCAGTCAGGAAAAGCAGCAATATCAGAAGAGGCAGGCTTACTAGGATGGTCAGGGAACAGGCGAGGGTCGGTACACGGGAGGTCAGGTATACGGGATTGCGGGAACGAGGCATGGGAATCAACGATCTGGCGGAGGACTAGTTGTCCCCCGTGTCCTAGAAGTACTGGGTGTAATCAGCCGAAATAGGGTGCAGGTGTGTGTCGACTAATTTGATGACCACACCCAGCCTGGGGAGGATGCCAGGAGCATGACAATTGGACAATTGGACACTCTAAATTGTCTCTAGGTATGATTGTGAGTTCAGTACAGTACAGTTCCGGGTGTAGCCTGCCTCTTGCCCATTGACAGATGGGATAGGCTCCAGCACTTCCGTGACCCTTGTAAGGACAAGTGGCTAAGAAAATGGATGGATTTATACAAACATTTTATTTAATGTGTGCGGGGTTTTTAATTTAAATAGAATACTGCATCGTATTAAAACAAGGAGTATTACATCGTAGTCACTCACAGAATAGGAGACCTGTTTGCAATTTATAAAAATTAATCTGTGCACCATGAAAGAGATTGAAATTAACCTGTGCTTTATCTACACATTTTTTTTTCTTATTTTATAAACTTTGAACCTTATTTTTCTGTATTAATTACAGATGTTGCTGGAAGCATCTTCTGCACAAGTGGTTGACATTGAACCAGCAGATGCTGAATCTCCATCTTTGGTCCATTCCAAAAGTTGCCAGACTGATGAACTGCCTATACATCAAAATGGAACACATATCTTTTCGACAGCAGAGAAAATACTGCAACATGGATTTCAACCTCAGGTGTTCTCAAAGTACTCTTATTGAAAGACCAAATATTAATTTTGTGGAATTGTTATGTAACATATTTATACAAAATATAAGCATACAATTAAATAAAAATGCTATGAATCTACTTCTGTGGTGTATGTTTACTTCATATACATTATTATTTACACAAAGAAAAAAAATCTGGATGTAGACCATTTAAATCCTGTCTACTCTTGGCCCTCTGGATTAAGAAAGGTGTCACAAATCTTTGACACAAAGCAGGATGGAAGTAGCACGCTGTTATTTCTGCGAACCATTCCCCAACACCATATCCAAACCTGCCTATAAGCAGTATGTTGGATTGACCTCAAAATAAGAAAATGTGAAAATTTCCCAGAATGGGACTTTGTTTGAACAAGCATTGATTGTAAAAAGTCTGCTTTTAGCAGGAACAATACTTATATAAATAATTCTTTATTTTGATAAATCTTAATGTAAATGGTGCGGCACGGAGGTGCAGCTATAAAGCATTGGCCTCACAATTATGAGGACCCAGGTTCAATCCCGGCCCCACCTGTGTGGAGTTTGCATGTTCTATCCGTGCATCCGTGCGGTGTTTGCATAGGTATGCAGCATTTACATGCACACCTGTGGATATAACAAAAAAATAATAGATAAAAATCTGTTCACATTCACAAACTTCTACAGCTCAAAGACCCATAACAGTCCAGTAAACAGAACCATCTACTGTCATTATCCTGCCGCTCCAGCCCGGGCTGTGCGGGTGCCCACGCGGTTGCGCTGATTATTCTGTGTATTTATATGACCCCGATGACGACTGGTCCGCGGCAGATCGTTGAGCTTCATGCCCCGTTCGAGTACTCCCGTATCCCTGATCGACAACCCGTGTGTACAGACCTTCGCCTGTTCTCCGACCGACCCCGTAAGCCTGACTCCTTTGAGACTTCTGCCTGCTTTCTCCCATGTACCGACTCCTGCCTGCCCGCTCACCTGCTCTCTTCGCCCGACGGCCCAATTACCGCTGCTGCACCTGACTGCCTGCCCGATCCCCGACCACGGAATAATAAACGTTTCTCCCCAAACTACCTTGCATCTTCCAAGCCTTGCATTTGGGTCCTACTCCCGTTGCGATGGGTCATAACATCCACCCCATTTACATTTGTATTTTAAGCATTTAGTGCCCAAAAACAACCACAAGATACCGGTTTACAGCTTTCAGTATAATTCAGTAATTCAGTTTTGCAGTTTTGCTCATGACATCTTTGGAAGATTGTGAATAAAATGGGGTTTATGGCACCATTTACCACGTGAAATTATATTTATGGTGAAGAAAGATATCACCAGCTATTGCTCTCAAATTAACGTGGCAACATTTTAAACGGATTTTGTTCATTAAAATCCTTATTTCTAAAAGTATACCAACTTAGACTGTGAACTACATTGTCAGCTTCTGTGTGTTTTGGTGCAATAATAAACGAGCCTTGTACATGCAAAATAGTTGTCACAGTTGTCGCATACCAATGGATAGGTTTCCAATGATAGTCCCTTAGACCAATTGGATAAATGAACATTAAAAATAAACTTTACACTTCACCTATCACCTGTGTTCTCTGACTTCTTTGACACACAAGATGGCGTAATTAGAAACCTATCCATTCACAAAATACACGGCCTTAGCATAATTTCAAAACTAAACTTAAAACTTCTTATATACATTCAGGATATCAAAGCCATTACTATTTATCAATTTATGGTTAAATAAACAAAACAACAACTTCACAAATACTTACCAGTCCTGTTTTTCCAAAACGTGGGTGTTTCCAAAACGTGGATGTCCTCCTAGCTGGTTCGCCACCTTCATCAAGAGCTATTTTGAACGTGTGTGCTGTCTAACTGGCTAAAATTGATAACCTTTAATGTCTTTATAAAGCTCGTATTATTCACTGTCTTCGCGGGATCCTTCAGAATAGTGTTCATCGCTCGAAATATCAAAAAATTAATTGTCGTTTTTACAATGTATTCCAATGCTCGCCATGTTGTCACGAGGTCTGACGTCACGTTCCTTCTCTGGGTTTTCCACTTTGTTTCTGTCTTTTTCTGGTGAGTCCAGCAATGTGCGATAATTTTTTGCCGATTATCAAAAAATTTAAATGTTTCTTTCATAATGGATTTCAGATTCGCCTTCCATACCTTTTAATATTGGGATAGACACACGTTTGACAGGTAAAATGTGTCTCCACAGACCCTCCCCTCCACAGACACACCACGTCACCACCACCCCCTAGGTGTTTCTAACCCATTTTGGGGTCTGATTGTTTGAAGCATGCTTTAAATGAATCTTGATCTTAAAGCTCTGATCCAAGACTCACCCCTGATTGATAGAGAGGAGCAGCTCATCCGTGGGTATCAAGTTAATCCATCCAAATCATCCTTACATTTTCTGAGCCATTTAACCTCACAAGTGTCGTGAGAATGGTGGAGCTCTATGGTGCAGCTATCTTCGGGCAGGAGGTGGGATAAACCCTGAATTGCTTGCCAGCCAATTGCAGGGCACATAGAAACAAAAAGCATTTGCACTCACAATCACACCTAGAGGCAATTTAGAGTCTCCAATTAATGCACATTTTTGGGCTGTGGGAGGAGTGCCCATAGAATACTCACACAGGCATGGCAAGAACAATCAAATTCCACACAGGGGCTGGTATTTGATCCCTCATCCTCAGATCTCTAACCAATCACTTTACCCTGCCGCCCCCAAACCATCCTGTATTGAAAAAGAAAGGCAAAATACTGTAAATAAATTCTACAGTCCACCTCGACTGTAAAGAGCGTTCGCAAAACGGAATCACAGCCAGGACAGCTGTGGGGTATCAAAACCCATTAAAGGCAGGTGAGAAAAAACAAAGTGCAGCCTCCGGATGGTATCACTGTTGGTCCAGGGTGCAGGAGGAGAAGCGGAGATAGGAAAGAGGGCAAGAAGACAAAGATATGCTGCAGAGGAAATGTTATCTAACATTCAAGATTTTTGTTATTCTGGCTGTGAGGTGAAATTGTAAGAGCTTTTTCAGAAGGAAAATAATCTAACACTATTTTTAAGTCTTCTGACGTCTGGATGAGACCATCCGGCAATGCAAGACCACCAAGACACGAAGCTTTCCGAATCATTGCCACAAGACAGGAAGAAAGGTAACAAATAATGGGTATTTCACATCACAAAAGAGCATTTTAAAGATCTCTGAGGTCTACTGAGTATTGAACTGTGAAGTTGAGAGTTTATATTTGAAGTGAGGTGAAACGGGCACTCGTTATGGTTGCGTTCGAGATGACGACATGCAATGAACTGCAGCCGCGCTTAAGCAAACCCTGATGTAATGTTTGGAAGGAATTAATTTGGCATGCAATGCTGAGATTACCACACACTAAAGTAATCTGGGACAAAATGTACAAACACATGCGCCACATTCAAAGGAACAACTTTCCTCAACCATCTTCCCAATCGTTCAGAACCAAAGGAAACCTCTCTGCCTGTCCCAATCTTCAAGCTGCTAAAAATTGCCGTTTCAGCATTTGGAACTGATTTTTCAGGTCATCTGGTCTTGAAACCAGACTGAGCTAGAAGCTTATGTTTATTTGCACTCACAGGCAGATCTGGACCCCCTCCTGTTCAGACAGCCTTCCACCCAACTCAGTAGAGGACGGGTGTTAAAACCACTATCATAGTTTCAAACAAACTCAACACTATTCCGGTTAAAGCGAAAAGAAAAAGAAAAGATGTGCTTTTGCTATAATTAGCTGGAGGGTTATTCAATCACATCCAGCAGCCTTGTGATGCCAGTTTTAAGATAATTTCCACATGTTTAATTGCAGAGAAACCTATGGTAAAGAATGGATCCAATGGGGGTGGGGGTCATTTCAATCACATGAACTGCATCAAAAATTCACAAATCCCACAA
Organism: Syngnathoides biaculeatus; assembly: GCF_019802595.1. Classification (NCBI taxonomy): domain Eukaryota; kingdom Metazoa; phylum Chordata; class Actinopteri; order Syngnathiformes; family Syngnathidae; genus Syngnathoides; species Syngnathoides biaculeatus. Next base: position 38,162,034 of record NC_084641.1, read on the forward strand.
AAGCTCTATAGTAAGAATACAAAACTTTTACTCTGCATTTAATGAGCAAAGGTGCAAGAGGATTCCAGGAACTCTTGAGTAATCTTGCATTGGTATAGAAGTCTTTAAAGGCAAAGCAAAGGTTCATCTTGGGAAGTAACATGAAAACACGAATAATAAAATGTAATTATTGAAGAGGAGGAGAATGCTGTTGATGTGGTCACACTCCTTCTTCTTAAAAAAAAAAAAAACACCTATCGATTTTCTACCTTACAGTTCTTACCCTCTTTAGGGGTCGTGGTGAGCTGGAGCCTATCCGAGCTGAATTTGGGCAAGATAGGGGTCAAGACTCGCCAGCACCTATGGCGAATTTATTGCAGGAGTCACCAGCATAATGCCTGTGGGCACCAAATAATCGCTAGGGATCACATGTAGGTCTGCAGGTCTCTTCTAACAATGCCATATGGTGCACCAATGATGGGGCATTGATTTTCTTAGAAGTGGTAGAAGTGATTGTTTAAAGGTCAAGTGTCATCCCTATAAACATTCTAAAATAATGTAATGAAAAATACATGTAACATTATTCACTTCAATGTAAATATGAAAAAATAAATGTGAGCGGAGGAGTGCCTCATCCATGCGCAAAGTTGGAAAAGTGTCATTCTATGACATCCAAGTGGTATATTGGCTGCATCCTAACCGTGACGTCACCCGGACATTCGCCAATGAAAACACGCGGTGGACCCTACTATGGGAGACGAACACGCCCCTTCTGACACGGAAGCTCTTTTCGAAAAAGAGAACATCACACAACCAAGTGAAGTTACCGGGGCAATATTACACAATTGTTTTGAGCCATATTCAGATGATATGCGATCACAGCCAAACCGCCTCCCGTCCAAGCCACATCCGCGGCGGAGATGAGCCATCGCGGCTCATCGCAGCCGGCTGGTGTGGCTCATTTTCGGCGCTGAGGTGGCTTATCACGGAGCCAAGCCGTGCTGCTTTAGGGGTATGTTCATTGCCGCCGCAGTACGCAATGAACATCATCGTCGAGCCGGGGCGTTTTACTGCGTTGTCGTCGCACGCAGCTGAGTGAGGCATTGTTGGCTGCATTCTTCAGAGCCGCCGCCGTCCGCAAGCCCGACGCACAGCCTTCACCAAAGCCTTGACCAGCGAACGCGGCGTCTCAACCGGTGTGGCTCATTTTCGGCGTCGTGGTGGCTTATAATGGAGCCGAGCCGTGCTACTTTAGGGGGTTGTCCATAGCCACCGCAGTACGCGATTAACAACACCGTCGAGCCGGGGCGCTTTACTGTGTTGTCGTCGCACGCAACTGAGTGAGGCATTGTGGCAGCGTTCTTCAGAGCCGCCACCGTCCGCGAGCCCAAATGCAGCCTTCGCTGGTGAAGCGACGCAGCAGCCCGACGCCGTCTGACGCGCACATCGACACATTTCGTACGCGAATCTTTTGTTACGTTATGAGAGACCGATTACGTGGTTCGCCCCAAATTATTATTTTTATAGTAGCTGTATACACACCTACCTGTCATTTGGAACCCATGAAGATCTTGTCCTCTGTACCCAAGCAATCCATTTTTCACGACGAACCAGGTCTCTTGCAAACTTATGAGGGTAAATCCATCCTCACGAGTGTTCAAGCAATGTGCACCAATGCAATGAGCCGGCATTTTGGCTAACATGAAGGAATAATGAGCTACCAATCTGGAGGCAAAACTAGTGGAAACAAACGAGTCAACTAGAGGGCGGGTCTGTCCTTCAAGTCACTTCCTGCTTCTTCTCAAAAACAAATCCCTCGAGAGGATTTTCATGGCGGGAGTTCCAAAAAGCTGTATACGTAAAAATAATTTTTTTGTGGTGAAAAAATGTATGGGTCCATGTCGGCTGCCGTTTTTCCATTAACAACATACTAAAAATCATGCATTTCATGACAGTGGCCCTTTAATGTAAACACTTGTAGTGTTTTTAAAATTTAGATTGAAGTATTTAAGGTTTCTACAATGTAGAATTAATTGTTACTGAGACACAGACACACCCCAAAAGCCATTGGGAGTAACAGAAATTTCTAATCTTTTGATGTTGAGCCTCTTCATGTCACATCCTTTGTTGAGGCAGGTCCTTCTTTTTAAATGAATTTTGCAAACATATACAAATAAATGAATAAACACTCCACAAAGGTGTTAAGAGAAAGCAAAACACAAATGTAATCCTTTGACACTCCCTAAATTTTGATGGGCTATATTAATATTTTAGCTTGGTATTGGCGGCAGTGGCGCAGCTGTAGAGCGTGGCCTCACACTTCTGAGGACCGGGTTTCAAATCCGCGCTCCGCCTGTGTGGATTTTGCATGTTCTCCTTGTGTCTGCGTGGGTTTTTCTCGGGGCACTCCGGTTTCCTCCAGCATCCCCAAAACGTGCATTAATTGGAGACTCTAAGTTGCACCTAGGTGTGATTGTGAATGCGACTGTTGTCTGTCTCTATGTGCCCTGTGATTGGCTGGCACCCAGTTCAGGACGTGCCCTAGTGAGGATATCAAGTGGCTCAGAAAATGGATGAATGGATGGAAGGATGGGAACTTCAACTATTGAGGTGGCTTTCTACTATTTCTAGTTTTATATCGCGTTCTTAGACATAACCAACCAAACCTATTTTTTGTATAAACCTCTTTTATGGGGGTTTGTGATTGCTAGTGATGACTCCAGATGTTATTTTCACAGTTTGTATCTGACACTAAAGTCTCCCAAAGCAACCCATTAAAAACCTTCATGGACTTTATCATGCCAAACTCCTTGTCAGATTCCCTGTGGTGAAAACGACTTTACTGGTTGGTGTATCAAAGGCTCCAGAGACCTTGATGTCACCCTATTCCTATATCTATCAAAACAGTTAATGCAGTTCTGAGAGGTGTGCGATTTGTTTGGGCTTAGATCTCAGTTTATATCGGGAGCTGGGTAATGAAAAAGGGAAATTCTGTTTATCATTGGTCCTTCCAGCTCAAATCTCATGACCACGCTCACGGTCATGTCCTTTGAGCAAATGGTCACAGTTTATCACATACTAATAAATGATGACACCATGGCAACTTCATTTAAGGCACTAAATGAGGTAGTTTACAGTGCTCTGTCGGCACATTTGTGCCAATGAAAAACATACAAAATGAATGACAACCCTGTGGACTTTGGGGAGAAAAGATAAATGAATGAAACAAAGCAGAGGCATATACATAATGAAAGCAGAATGTTTTCTGGCAGGCACAGAGCACAGTTCAAGACCAACTCCTTCAGACAAATATAGTCCAAGAGACAAGAGGAGAACCAGCTGATTATCATTTGGAGCATTCTTGGGTGTGGTGCAGTGTCGGACTCTTATATTGAATCATTTGGGAGGTGGGGGGGGGGTCATTGGGGGCCAAACAGCTATGAGATACTTCATCAAATGGATGTATTATTAGTTTTCACAAGTGAAAATTATTTGTGAAAGTATCACATCTGAAACAGGCGGATGTTTTAATTATTATTATTACCCCTGTGTTGATTGACACCAGATTATGCTCCTTTAAGACAAAGCATGACCTAGCTTTATGAACTTTTACTACTTTTACAATGGACGTCTGTTCCCAGCACACCAATGGAACTCAATTTACAAATTTTGTAGTATGTAAGACAGAAACCACAATCACTATCATTGATCCATGCTAATAAAGTAGTAAACATTTGAATGAAAAACATTTTTAGACCATAGAAATTGAACATCCATCCTTTTTCTTATCCTCACATGCATCGTGGGAGTGCTGGAGCCTATCACAGTTCACACTGAATGGTCACAGTCACAATCATACCTAAGGGCAATTTAGTCTCCAATTAATGCATGTCTTTGGGACGTGGGAGGAAACTGGAGTGTCCTATCAAATTGACCTTTGCCAGATCATTGTACTTCGCCATCACGTTCTTGCAGTTCCTTGATCACATAAATGACTCCTCGTATTCTAGACCCTGCCTTATGGCCTCACGATTCTGCTACTGTTGCCTTCCTGGACTACTTGTCTTTGTGCCGACCCCAGACTGAATAAACCACCTGCTTAAGCTGTACCTTGTCTCCAGTGTCGTGCACTTTAGGTCCAACCTTGTGTTCTGCCCATGACGAAGAGAGGTATACCACTATGTACTCCTGTGTTTGGCTTGTACTTTGGAACGGTGTGAAGTATTTTCTGCAGAGACTGGTCAACAACAGCCAAGGCAATTAGAAAAACAGACAGGAAAGTACTTGGTGTATCTTTAGGTAGGAAAATGTAGAGGGAAACTTGATGGGTTTTTTTTCAGCATTGGAGTATTATACGGTAAGTGTGCGTTCAGGCCATGGCGGGTGAGTGCCTTGCTCACTTTTTTCCTTGTGACAACACTACCTGAAAATTCCAGGTCTTTTTGAAGATCACAGGTGGTCCTTGGCTCTCAGACAACGCTTCCGATTTTTCTTTTCACTACTCTGTCACAAATCCAGTAAGAAACACCTGATTGTGGCAAAAATGTAAGGATGGTATAATTGGCTTTGCACTTACATATTATGACCCTAACCACGCTCACTCGAACATTCAAAATCTACCATCATTACGTTTGGAAACAGTAATTTTGGAGTGGTCTCCAGATAGCTCTCTGCTCTTTGCCATCATGACATGTGTCTTGACTCACACCTTTGAATATAAGACCTTTTTGTAGGCCATCAATTTGAACAAAACCAAGTGATATTCATTTGCACTAACATGGGGCTGAATTGCTGTCTGATTATTGATATATTTTTAGGTGTTGTCTTGAATTTCCATGCCTGATTACACCTCTCTTTCTTCTTCAGTTCATATTTTTTCCTTAATTCCTTTAATCAGGTATGTAAAGTGCATAACATGATCATTCAGAGTCTGGTTAATTAATCCAGGAGATAAATATACTATAAATTATAGGTTTCATTTTGGTCAGATTAGATGTAACCTAAAGCTTATCATACAGCCATAATTTGCAAATTAGCCTAGCCCACCATGTTTCTTATGATGACTGATACTGTTTAATTTACGATTGGTTTGAATGACTTTGAGAAGAGAGAGAGAGAGAGAGAGAGAGAGGGAGAGAAAGAGAGAGAAAGAGAGAAGAGAGAGAATGAGAGAGAATGAGAGAGAGAGAGAGAGAGACAGAGAGAGAGAGAGAGAGAGAGTATAGCAGACACATACTATCTGCATGAAAATACCTTCCACAAATTACAGATGAATGTTTGTTTTCCAGTTTGTCCCTTTGAAAAAGTGAATACTCAACCAGGCACCCATACAGTCTAGCATTTCTGTACAAATACATGAATTCCATGATGTGGTGCATTAATTTTATTTATTTGTTATTAATTTATTTTTTTAGGAAACTTGATTAAAAAATGTAAACCATTTGGGGTATAGCTGGCTGGGCCACCGCAAATACAAAAACCTTTTGTGAATGTTTCAGTTCAGGCGAGCTACTAATTCTGATTGTGACGTGAAACGGAAGGCTAGTCAATTAGGCCACATGTGAATATAATCAGGCTGTTTTGTCCTGATTTTGTCTATTCCCAACCATGGATGACAAATGGCAGACTATTATATAAAATTATCCAATAAGATTATCCTGTAATCTGAGGTTTGTTGAGAGTCAATTTGTCCTGAAAATAGTGTTCCAAACAGGTCAGAGCCGACAATCTCAAATAATAAACGTGTTCAATATTTAAACAAAATTTATGTGTAGGGAAATCCAAGGTCACAAGAAGCCACCTGATTGACAAACAGGAATTGGTGTTAACTAAAACGAATTTCCTTTCCAGCATCATATTCTGTATCAGCGAGTACACCAGACATCAAGAACTATGTTATTAAACAAGTTTTTATTAATGAAACCACTATTCTACAACACTCCTGCCTCGGGTCTCTACAGCAACACTCAAGAAACTATTGTCGCACTCACAAGCCAGTGAGGAACATTTGCACTTTTATTTAACAAGCAGAAGAACAATCTTAGCTCTTACAATGACTGATGTAGGGAAGTCCTTATTCTACATTGCATTCTCGGTTATGATGTCACATCTTTAGTCCAGCAAAGAATGTTGGGAGTGCCTCCACCCTCCCAGTGACGCCACACAGCCCCAACCTAGCCGGTTAGCTGTCCTAAGCAACCGTAGCATCAAATACCTGTATTTAGTCTAGCAAATAAGAAGAGGATCAGCTGTGTCCCTGAATGTGCTCCGGTGGCCCCACAGCTAGTGTTGGAGGGGATTAATGTCCCTCTGTCTCTTCCTCTAGCAAGACCTCCCTCTCTGGTGATGCCCGTGCTCTCTACGCTGCAAGCCGGTCTTGGTGGAGGACAATCGCCTGGTTCAGTTTTAACACCCACACTCAATACATCACATCATACAGTTTCTCTAGGATGGTGCATGGTCCCATTAAGTGGCTCATGAGCTTGGGAGGCAAGCCCTTCCGCCGCTCTAGGCTGTTGATCCAAAGTTGTGCATCCACTTCAAAGACATACCCTCTGAAGCACATGTCGTACTGTTGTGATGTCAGACGGCTTAACTGACGGTCTGTTAGGCACTGTCTTGCACTTACCGAAGTCCGAAGTCTTCCTGATCCCGAGTCTCTTGCAGACCTCTCCAAAGACTTTGGCCTCACTTTGGTCACTGCGCAATTCTTCTGGAGCAACCAACTGGCAGAACATCTCATTCACCAAGTGCTCAGCTGTGATGTTAGGCATACCACAAGCTTTAGGCCACTTAGTGAAATAGTCCATTGCCACCAGGACATAGTGGTTCCTCAGATCTTTGATTGGAAAGGGGCCCAGGATGTCAATGGCCATTTGCTCCATGGGTGCACCCACCTAGTAGTGTTACAGAGAACATGAGGAAATTATGTAGTCATGACTAAATATGGGCATAAGACATACTTCAGTGGCAGAGTCCCTGATGAATTGACAGTCGTAGGAGCCAGGCCCAAGATGCTGTACAGCTCACTGGTGTTGTCTGGCACAAGCCAGTCTTTCATGGCTGCTGTTTTTGCTTGGGATGGTGGCCACCCCTGCTGTCTTGATCTCATGCCCCAAGAATACAGTCTCTCGCCTGAACAAGGGCCACTTCTTGGTGTGAAGACAAAGCCCAGCATGTTGTATGGTGCTGAAAACATCCTGCAGGTGGTCCTGCGTAATTGAGAATTTTGCCGCATGGACCAAGATATCATCCAGGTAGACAACACATCCGCTGCGTGCAATGCAAATGAGGACTTGATAAAGTGTTCAAAGGTGGTTGGGGCATTTTATAGCCCAAACTGCATCATTCTGAACCGCCGTAATCCATGACCCAGGGAGTCTTTGGTCGCGCCTCAGGGGCCAGCTCAACCAGCCAATACTTAATCCGGAGACTGGGGAACTGAACCAAAGAGACCTGTCAATGTAGTTTGAGGACATCATCGATAAGTGGAGTGAAGGATAAGAGTCCTTGCATTTGACCTCATTGAGCCACTGAGAACACAGAACTGCTATGTGGTATCATTTTTCTTGACTAGGACCACTGGCACTACCCAAGGACTGGATCATGGTTTGATTACTCCTGCTTCCAGCATCTCTTGGATTTGGTTCTCTGAATTGGCACACTTGAAAAAGGGAAGACACAGAGGGCAGAGGCAATGGGGGCCACATTTCCAATGTCAATCTAATGCTAAACTAGACTGGTGTGCATACAATCTTTGCCTTTCATGGTGAGGTCGTAAGCTAAGCAGTGTAGCAATTCTTGCAACTGGAGACTTTGCTCCTGGTCCAATTCTTCACAGCTCCATTGGTACAGCTCCACAATGGCTTGTCTGGTGGCTGTGGATCTGGCATCATCATTGAGGCAGCACACCCTTCCGGCGACTGAGGCATAGGTGTGGGTTGCAATTTTTTTTCACCAGCTGTGAGCAGGGGAACCACCACAGATCCCAGTTCCAGCGTGGCTTCAGATACGTCCACCACTGAGTCCTATTTTGATAGCAAATAGAGCCTTTTGATGCAGGGTTCCTGGATTTGAGCCTACCAGAGCTTGTGGTCCACCTGCTTCTCAGCCATGATCACAGTGACAGTCTTTGTGCTTTTCATTTTGGCTCTTGTTCTGGTGACGGTTGTAATGCGAAGCTTGCTGCGTCTCAATCATCGAGTTCATGAGCCCATGATGCCCGGCAGGGTTCTAGGGCAGATGAGGTAGATCATGGACCCCATGTCCACCAAGGTCTTCCATTGACATTACATTGAAAGTATAGTCCATCTGAATCTGCGTGGGAGGAGTAGATGGGTGGCAGTTCTTTCTCTGTGGCACCCCTCTCTAGTCTTAATGGCTTGGAGCCTGGACTCATTGACGACGGGACTGTGCAGTGGCGTGCAACCTCCCCAGATTCTTCACAATGAAAACATCCCTAGGTAGGCCATCTGCATCCCTCCTTGTTGCCTTTGGGGCATGAACCTCTGATGGTCCTTCCCCATTGTAGCATGGCAGCTTGGCCATCCCTCTCAGACTCAGCCTCTCCATGGATTCAGTTGGAGCCTGTATGCTGCTCGCCATGCTGTACTCTTGGGGCGGGATGTTGCTTCAATGTGCCCCTAGTGGTTGTTTGCCTCTGCTTGTCATTTTTGAGGACGGAGTTCACTCGCCCCATCAGGGAGGGCTAGCCTCTTTCCTTCTGCTTGATCTGTAGAATTGCCTTCCTCCATCTGTAAGCGTGAGATGAATCATTCAATGTCCTCAACTGTGGTTGCCATCCTGCAATCCCACTTCTGACACCAATACAGTGTTGCCTCATTATTCGTGGGGGTTACCTTCCTTAACACCCCCACCCTCGTGAATAGCAAAAGCCCGCGAATAATGGATGCGGTATTAAAATACCCATGAAAGATATCTTACCATATTTTTGCCACAATAAGGTGCACTTTGAAAGTCTGAAATTTTGTCCAAAATAGAGAACACATTGAAGTATGTCTTATGCCCATATTTAGTCATGACTACATAATTTCCTCACGTCCTCAGCTGTAGCCAGATGTGTTCTTGATCACATCTCTGCACATGGGCTAACCTTGATGAACTGCATACTGGACACTTTGTAATAATCCATTGCCAGCTAGAACCGGTTGAGTCAGAAACCCTTTGTCTAAGTGGAAAGCCCCGATCTCACGCCACATGTTTGATACCACCCATAGTCCACCCTTCTGACAAGATAAAGGATGTGTACTTTCGCTGTATCTTCACACTTCTGATCTGTTCTCTACAGCCATTGTCTGTATCTCATAAGTGCCCAGAATATTCTGTAAATAAATTCTTCAAAGATACTGTTCATCATCTCCAGCCTTTATTTGGATAACCAACATTCTCACTGTCCGAAATTAAACAAACACGCGGAGGAAAAAAGCGTCCTCCAACAACATCTTAAAGGTCAAGTGTCATTCCTATAAACATTCTAAAATAGATGAAAAGTGAAATGAAAAATTCATGTAACGTTATTCATTTCAATGTCTACACGAAAAAATAAATATGAGCGGAGAGCGCGTCATCCATGCATTGTCGTAGCGTGTGGCTGAGTGCGCCATTGCTGGCAGCGTTGTTCATAGCCGCCGCCATCCGTGAGCCCAACAGAGTAGCCTTCGCCAGCGAGCCAACACGGCAGGTGTCCGACGCGCACATCGACATATTTAGCACCCCTGTCATATGTACACAGATCTTTTGTTACGTTATGAGAGACGGATTACATGGTCTGCCCCAAACTATTATTTTTTTCCAACAACTAACAAAATTGCAGCGGGAAAACATGAATATGAATATGAAACTCGAGAAGCATTTTTGCCCAAAAATATTTTTGTATGTGTATGTGTGAATATGTTGGAGAAGGAAACTACTCTTGGTGTACACTGAGTGTATGTTAATTGTCTTTGCATCTGTGAGCATTGAGGGACTTGCTCGACCGTAGCATAAAGGTGAACCTCTTTTAAACGTTGTTTCTTTTGCTCCACACCCTTTCGGACTTCCGTGATTGTTCCCCTGTGTTCCTCCACAATGGGTCTTCCTCTCAGACAGCCTGGCCAAAGCAAGCATTGCACTCACTGCATGTATCAGTAGCCAGTGTTTTTACTTCTGCGGCCATGAGGGTGTGTCAACTCCCACTGGTGCCAACTGGCAGGAAAAGAGCAAGGAAATGATCCTTGCCTTTGTATCTTAGTGTGCACATTTATTTACCCATTGCCCTTTCATTATCAAGCTTCAAATGTTATTTTTTTTTACAAAAAAAGAATGAATTGGGTATGTGTATGCATATGTGTGTGTGTGTAATTCTGTGTGTCTGGGGCGGTGAATACAACATGGAAAACATGATACCACATTGACCTAATGACAAATGTGCACAATTTACCCGGCTGACTGTGTTGTTCATAGTACTGTGGCGTCTATGAACACCCCCCTAAAGCAGTACAGCTTGGCTCCATCATAAGCCACACCGGCCCGCTGCAATGACTCTCGATGGCTCACCTCCGCCGCGGAAGTGGATCGGACGGGAATGCGGTTTGGCCATGATCGCATATCATCTGAATATGGCTCAAACAATAGTCTAATATTGCCCTGAGTGCTCGAAACAATAGTGTTATACGGTGTAACATTGCCCCGGTAACTTCACTCGGTTGTGTGGTGTTGTCCTTTTCGAAAAGCGCTTCCGTGTCAGAAGTTAGTTATTTAGGGTGCACCGCGTGTTTTCATTGGCGAAAGTCCGGGTGACGTCACTTACAGAGAATGCTGCCAATATGGTGACCACTTGGATATCGTAGAATGACACTTCTGTAGCTCTCCACTCACATTTATTTTTTCATATGGACATTGAAGTGAATAATGTTATATGTATTTTTCATGACAATATCTATTTTAGAATGCTTATAGGGATGACACTTGGGCTTTAAATATATATATATATATATATATATATATATATATATATATATATATATATATATATATCCTCCTCTATCACACAATACACTTGACACCTTCCTGTACCCATTCCAACCTGCTTGGACTCGTTTCTTTACTTTGTTACACACTCACCATTGGTCTGGACCGATGGCCAAAAATACTTCAAGTCGTCCACCCTTGCTATCTCTTCTCCCTGGAGCAACACTCTTCCCTTGACTTCTCTCATTCACTCACATATATTAAGTTTTACTTTGGCTAATCTTCATTCAGCTCCTTTCCAGTGCATGCCTCCATCTTTCTGTTTGTTCCTCCACCTGGTCTCTACTTTCACTGCAGATCAGATGTCATCTGTGAACATCATGGTACAAGGAGATTCCAGTCTAACCTCATCTGTCAGCCTATCCATCACCACTACAAACAGGAAGGGGCTCTTGGATGATTTGTAATCCAGTCATACCTACACCTAAAACTCCTCTGTCACACCTGCCCTTATACATGTCGTGTATTATTCTAACACACTTTTCGGCCAATCCAGACTTCTACTTGCAGTACCAAAATTCATCTCTCATTACTCTGTCATGGGTTTTCTCTCGATGCACAAAGACACATTGTAGATCCTTTTGACTTTCTCTGTACATTTCCATCAACATCCTCAAGGCAAATTGTGCTTGTGTTGTCTACTTTCTAGGCATGAACCCATATTGTTGCTCACAAGCCCCATATCGTCATTGTGTGGCTCATCAGCTTTATTCCATTATATGTCCCATATCTCACCCTTTGTTCTTGAAAAAAACAGGCACATGCACCCTTTTCCTACATTTCTCAGGCATATTCTTACCTGCTAGAAATCTTTTCAACAAGCTGGTAAAACTATATCCTTCAATACCTCCACAGAAATGTCATCAGGACAAACTGCCTTTCTAGATTCCCATCATTGTCAATTCTAGCCCCCCCCCCCCTTCTCCCATTCGCATCTTCTACTATTCCTTCTCTCTCATTTTCAACTGCTCAAAGTATTCTTTCCATCAATCCAGCACACTACTGGCACCAGTCAACACATTTCCATCTTCATCCTTAATTACCTTAATCTGCTGTGCATCCTTCCCATCTCTATTCCTGTCTGTATAAATCTTTTTCTCCTTCTTTAGTGTCTGACCACACTTACATGTCATCTTATACATCTTGTTCAGCCTTCGCCACCTCTATGTTTTCCCTACCTCGCATCTCCATGTATTCTTTTCGCCTTTCCTTGGCCCTCTCAGTGTCACATTTCTGCTTAGCTAACCTATTTTCTTGTATGATTTACTGTATTTTGAGACTCCACCAGCAATTCTCCTTCTCCCCTTTTGTGCCAGAAATTGGTGGTCCAGACTTCTAGAAGCTCCTCCAGTCCACCGAGAGCGTCTCACTTCTTTCTGCAAAGCCGTACACCACTAACGCTCACTTTTCTCCCCTTCCACCACATGATTATCTCCTCTGTCTTCTTAATCTCCCTCCCCACCATCAGAGTCCTTTTACACACCACCATCCTTTGGTGTGAAGCCACACTCTCCACTTCATTTATAGTCACTAAACGCCTTCAAATTAAATCACAAAATGTACGCCATCTGTGTGCTTCTACCTATCCTCTTGTAGGTCACTGTATGTTCTTGTCTCATCTGGAAAAAATATGTTCACTACAGCCATGTACATCCTTTTTACAAAGTCGAAGACCATCTGTCCCTCCAAATTTTCTTCATCACCCCAGTTCCTTTACCAAGATGTTGTTTACAATCTGCACCAAACAATACTCTCTCACTGTCTGGTATGCTCAGAATAACTTCTTCCACTTCCTTCCAGAATTTCTCTTTCACCTCTAGGTCACATCCTACCTGTCAGGCATAGGTGGTAATTACAATATCCAGAACTCACTCAATTTCAAGTTTCAGCCTGATCACTCGATCTGATGCTCTTTTCACTTCTAAGACATCCTTAGCTCTTCTTTTAAAATAAACCCCTACTCCATTTCCCTTCCCATCTACACCACGGTAAAACAATTTATCCCTGCTTCTAAATCTCTAGGCTAACCCTATTTGCATGGGCTTCCCTGGACACACAATAAATCAACCTTACTCCTAATCATCATGTCAACCAACTCCTGAGCTTTTCCAATAATAGTCACAAGATCCCATTCCAAAATTCATTTCTCAGTCCTGTGCTCTTCTCTTTCTGCCACAGTACCCACTTTCCACCTGTCCTTCATCTTCGACCTACAGTAGCCGAATTTCCACAGACACCCTTAAGTGCAGTGGCAGACATTGTTAACCTGGTCTTTGCCCTATCCGCTATTAAATTCTTTGGATGAAGGCTCATATTTATCTGGCAAAGTTTTAAGCCAAATGACTTTGCTGAGGCAACCATCTTTCTCTCGGGCTAGGAACCCCCTGACAGTCTGCACTGGCTCGTGGCAACCATAGGGCTGCATTTGCTTTGATAGCGTTATTTCTGCTCTTTTTCATCCTTCTCTGCTTGTCTAACTGTAGATAGTTCATATCCATCACTCAGTTCCTTGCCCTTCTATGTGTACTACCACTTCTCCCAGTCATGGCCTGTGTGCTCACTGTTCAAAATCACATTTTAATCTTCTTTGGCCACACCTTATCATGATGGTGTAGCCCTTGCTGCTCCACAGAGTGAGGGAGATATGTCTGTGGGTTCCTTAAAGGCAACATCATAGTTTCAATCTACATTTCCAAGATTTGCCATATAAATTTTGGAATATGTTTTATGGATGGAAGGCCATCCTGACACCAATGACTCTAACCCTCCATGATTTTCTGGGCTTGAGATCTCAGAGACAAGGTAAAACATCTTCAATATTTATGATGGTGAATCCTTATCTTTATAGTCAACACTGGGGTCGGCCAATCTGCCCACTCGAGTGACATGAAACCAATTAGCCATCGTAGGAACTGATCTGAGTCTGGTGCTGTTGCTGAACACAAATAGAGGAGTGTGTATCATGAGTCCCCCAAGTTATTCACACAATAAAATGACAAGGACGAGAGTTTGGAACTTCTATTTAGTTATTGCATAAATTGAGTTAGCTATTACCCCACATGATTTAAGAAGTAGTAAAAGCAAATACAGGTTGCAAATATTTAAAAATCAGTTAAGATGTAAAAAATAGATATGCGTGTAGTGTGTACCCCACTTTACTTGTCCTTACACTACTAAAAGCATATGTTTTTACCCATATTTTGAAGTACATTTGTACCAAACAAAACCTACCCCTATCAGGCACATAGCCCCACAGTATGCTATTTTGTGAGCACAAACACACACTAAGGTCAAGCACACACAGGTGCACACATGTGTGCACGCATTCCCGCACACATACACACACATATTTTTCATCTGTAACAACAACACGGGCTGGCCAAAGAGAGCAAATCCCTCACTGGTTTTAAACAAAACTGAGCTTCTCGTCATTTCTTAACAAGGTTGATGAGTGATCCGTTCATGCATGAGGACTGAAGGCATCCACTAGTAGTGTTAACCATAGAGTGTTCACTTGGCTTGTTAGGTGATGCATGCAGCTGGATACATGCCGTGCAGATGGAGACTGTCTTGGACTGAAAGGTCTCGCCCAGGAGGTGAAAAAAAAAACACTCAACTTTTTGTTCATGGGAATGGAGTCAGGAAGCAACGGACAGAACACCCAACGAGACTCTAAGAGTGGATTTACACTGCAGGTGTTAATGCACCATTCTGGGATACTGCGTATATATTTTTGACTCTTATCTTCTATTGCCTCTCTCTATCTGACTCTATAAACTGAACTATACTTACATTTCAAATAGCCCATTCCATAGATCACTGTGCTTTTTATAATGTTGACTGTTCTCTATTTGGCCTTTGACTTCAAAATAATTAGCAAAGTCGTTTCCATGTTTTTTCGTAGTTCAGTGTGCTCCACTTGAGTCTTACACCACACTCTCCTCCTATCAAAATTGTCCTGTACGCTACGTATTTCATAACCCAGGAGTTTTTAAGTTACCCAAATTTGTATCTAACTCAGAATAAGACAAGTTTGTCTATCCTAATCTACATTCTCTGTGGTTTGGTCAAGCCATAATTAAAGTAAATATTTGTATTTAAAAAACACATTTATGGCATAAATAAAATACAATTAAAGGAAAAAGGAGAATGAAATGGAAAATTTAAGGCAGAAGTTGAGAGTGCTGCCCTGTGCCCTATGATAATGTATCATAACACAGATGCGCAAACTAATTCATTGTGGGCCATTCATAACCTTGTTCGTAACAGAGGACTGCCTGTACAAAGAGTGTTGCTGCATGAACACATCAATTTTTAAATTCTTGTACATTTGTGGAATAGCACCTGAATCACCAAGCCAGTAGAGTCCCCCCACTGCCACCCTATCAACAGCCAACTCAAAATGTGAAACCTTCGCTATCATCCCTTCACTCTTTCTTCATGGTTCAACTCCAACGATTTCTATTCCAAATCTTCTCTTGTGACCCTTATGAAACTCATTTAACTCTGTTAAATGCCCCTCCAGGGCACCTTCTTTAATTCTTTCGTGATTGTTTGGTTTCTCGGTCCATTTATTTTGGTCCATTTATTATATTATATCCTGTACTGTGATGAGTTCGGAAAACTGACATTTTAAATTCAAATTCAAATTTAAATTCAAGAAATTGCTGAGTTGTTTAAAAATAACTCTCAACAATCTTGGCTATGAAAGGGAAATTCAAAAGGGTCTATGGCTTCCTAACATGGAAGCGTCCAGTGCTCTGTTTTTTTAGAAGAGGGTTAACAGCAGCCTCTTTAAGTGCTTTAGGAAAGTCGCCAGCCACTGACACCAACCTTCTGGCAGCAGCTCCTCACCTGTGCCTAATTGGTACCAATTGTGTCATGTATTTAAACTTTGTGTGTGGTGTCACTGGTTGCCAATTTGTTGTGTGAGTCTAGTGTTAGTTTCTGAGCTTCTTGTGAATGATTAGCCTCTTTAGAATTTCCCAGCGTTCCTCTGCCACCACAGCCAAGCTTAGTCAAGTCTTGTTTTTGCCTTGGAGTGATCCGACCTCGTTTTTATGTTTTTGGATCTTGTCTTCTGCTACGTGTTTTTGTGCATCCTCCTTTTTGGGCTGCTTACCTTTGTATGGCCTCTGCATGGAATTACACCACCATCGAAAACCATGTCCTTGCCTCAGAGTCATGCATTTGGGTCCTACCCCATGCCGCTTGCTCGTGACAGAACGAAGTAGCCAGACTTGGACCCAGCGGACTTTTGCCTGTAGAATAAGGCCGTCCAAGAGTTTCTTGCTGACTCCTTTTGCCACCTTCTGTCAAAGAACGACACTTTTGTAGACGGATTCAGGAGTGTTTCGATCTGGCACTGAAGAGGAGATTGGCCAATGCGCAGCCACCACTCCGTGCTCCTATCTTGTTGGCGCAGGGCCCGCGGCGTCCGCCTCTTGTTTTTCTTCCAGCGATGCCTGGCCCATCGCACTGTTGTTTTGTCAGTGCCTGGCCCGTCCATGGCAACCAATCTTCTCTCATGCTCTCCAGCGGTGGCGTTCAAACAGGGGCTGTCTCCTACTCATGCTTTGGGGACGCTCGAACCGCGGGCGCCGCCATTACCTCCAGCAGCGGTATGGGACTTACAGCCGATGCCTTTCACTCTAATTTCATTGGCTCCCAACCAGAAGCCAGACCCTCACTCTTACTTCAGCAGCAACACCCGGGTCGTGGCATCAAACTCGTGGCGATGCACTCGGGCAGCAGCAAGCAACCAAGCTTCTTCTGGTATGCTTGGCCCTGCAGTGCTCGCAGCAGCCGCCTCTCGTTCCTGTCTCGACGGTGCCTGACCCGCAGCCGGCTCTTGCTCCTGCTTCTGTGGTGCCTGACCCGCACCTGCCATCTGTTGATGTAGCCTGAATCCTGCTTGGCTATTGGAACCTTCCTCACGGACGTCCGTCTGAGTAGCCCTGTAAGGACCCTGTTCATAAAGTTAGAATTTGCTCCTGTTGCTGTATTTAAAATGCTATAACAGCTCCTTTCTGTTAAGCATCTTTCATTTAATAACAAAAAGTTCAGCTCATGGGTTGTAATGATGTGATATTAAAAAGAATTAGTCTAACAGAGATAACTGGAGACAGTGGTTTGATAGATTCACATTTTAACATCACTAGGAGTAGTTCTTTTTTTGTGTGTGCCATATTTCTTTGATGAGGTTCCTGTCCTTTGTAATTGCAGGGTTAAAAAATCCTCCTTCTCTATAAGGATCTAAGTCATTCTGAAAAAGACTGCATTTATAATGATAGGGATGGGATGAGAGGAAGATCTTGGCATGGTGTGGGCTTGAATCCAACATGTCTAATCCAACGTCTTCACCTCATCAGTGAGTCCTAACATTGCATTTAGGTTAGTAGAGAGTAATTTTTTGTTGGGCTTGACTCCAATGTGGCAGGGAGAGGTGTGAGAGATTGAATGTGCTGGCGATTGTTTGAATGACCCAAATGAGTCTGTTTGCACCTCGTCTTGTTCGTACAATTGTTTGGTTTGTTTGTTTGTTTTCATCTTTGAGGTGTGTAAAAGTTTTTAAATTTTCTTTAGTGGCCGGTGAAAGACATACACAGAAAAAAATGTTTTCAGCCAATAACTTAACCCCTTGTCTTTCAAGAAAAACAGTCTGCCTTGTGAAGATGTGTTTGCTGCTTCAATCTATTTCTTCACTTCCTTACCACACTCACCATTGCTCTGGATTGTTGATCCCAAGTATTTGAAGTCATTCACCCTCGCTATCTCTTCTCCCTGTTATGTGTGTGTTTATTTTTCTTCTGTGTTCTCTTTATTTTCCTTTTATGCTTTTTAGTTGTTAATATGCGAGTCTTTGTGACACTGTTTCCTTTAAGTCCTTATGATGTGACATGGTTTCCTCTAATGCTTTTGGTTCAGTGTGATGGGAACTCTTTGTGACTTTTGTGACACGGAAGTCTGAAATGTTTCAAGAATTACCTATATAAGGATGAGAAAGAACATTTGCTTGTTTGGGAACACTCATTCAACATTGGTGACTACTACTCTGTTCTTGAATGCCTATTTTGTGTTAGCTAGCTGGCGGTGTACATAGTTTTTTACCTTTTAAGATGAGATGTGTTTTTGGGGAGAGGGGGGGGTACAAAAATGTTTAAAATATGTCAACAGTACAGACCCCACTAGGTAATATCTTGCATGGGGCAGTGGACTTTTTTTCACCGAGCAGCTTGGCAATTTCTCTGTACCCCTTTCCAGCCGTGTGGAGTTGTACAATTTTGTCTTTGGTGTCTTTGGACAGCTCTTTGGTCTTGGCCAAGTGACAAGTTTGAGTCTTACTGATTGTATGGGGTCGACAGGTGTCCTGATGCAGCTAAGGACCTCACACAGGTGCATCTGATTCAGGATAACACATGGAGTCGAGGTAGACTTTTAAAGGTGGACTAGCAGGTCTTTGAGGGTCAGAATTCTAGCTGATAGACAGGTGTTCAAATACTTATTTGCAGCTATATCACACAAATAAATCGTTAAAAAAAATCATACATTGTGATTTCTGGATTCTTCTTTTTAGATTATCTCTCTCACAATGGACATGCATCTACAATGAAAATTTCAGACCCCTCCATGATTTCTCAGTGAGAGAACATGCAATATAGTGGGGTGTTCAAATACTTATTTTCTTCACTGTAATTAACATTACCCACTCGTAGAGTCTTCTGATGGTATAACTGAGGTTTTTATCTTTGTCTTTTCTTCTGCTTCAAAATTCTCATGCACAAGGCCATTACCCCATTTTGTCTATTGTTTTGTTTTCTATTAATTAATTACTTGTCCACATGCTTCTCTCCAAAACCTCTCCAGTTCTGCTCTCCTTATATCAATTTATCAGCTTTCTCTATCTAGTTCTTGTTAGGGTATACTTTGTCATTTTGTCCATCTACGTACTTGTATTTACACCAGTTCTTGGTTTCTGTTCAATCTTTCTCCTATCAAGGTTGTGTCTCATTGTCCGTGGTGCCGTGTATGTCTCTGATATTTCTTTGTTCATGATGTTTCTCACTTAGAGTTTTATTATTATGATTCTTCATTCTTTTCAGTACCAGTGTTGTCTTTCTTTTAATTACTTTACCCCTGAAACATCCTTGTGACAGAAGCCATAGACATGTACAAAATCTCTTTTAAGGTTCCTGAAATATCCCATCAAAGCTCTGAGTAAATGACAAGGAAAGTTTCAATCAAACACGCCAAACATTATGTCATCAACACTGAAAACTATCATGGAATTATAAAATATATGAGGCCACTGCAATCGAGATTCACTCTCAAATTGCCTTTGTTCACATTCAATCCGCCAGGATGATGCTAAAACTACAAAACGATTGGGGCTGTCAGTATCAGCAAATAAAGAACACTGTAAGAAAGCGAGTTAATGCAAACTGTGGAACTCTGTGTACTGCTGTTCTAGTTAATATAACTATCATACATTTTTACAAGGTCGAAAAGCCTGCACTCTTCTTCTAATCCACAGACACTGCCCAATGATTTTGTCCATCCTTATATTTTTACCCCCAAAGGAGGTAATCATCAAATGAAAAGTTATGTGACTTTCTGATCATTATACATGAAGTTGTGCATCAGTTATAAACTGAAATGGAATTGGTCTTATAGTTGATCATGTCACTGCAAATTAATTTACTACTGTAGTTTATTTTTATGGCCACTGCCCACTAACAGTTTCTGTCGTAGTTTGCTCTGACTTTTTTTTTTAGTGTTCTTGTCAATCAAATCTTTTCTTTGTAGCATAGCTACAAACGCAAACTTGAGTAACGATACACACCTGTTTCATAGAGTCCTGCCACAGTGTATTTATCGTGGGGTATAGTGACCAAAATCTCTTAACAAAACTGACACCCCCTCACAAAGGGTTTTAATGCCTGTATCATTTTCAAACTCGTGTTACCACAATATTCTTGGAATTAAATATCTTAAACATGCAAAATAAAATTGACCCGAAGTGCAAATCTCATTGTCTCAATGGCTCATTTGAAATTTACACCTTCTACGGTTGTCCCTCAGTCATGATGTGCCACCTTGACAAAGTTTCTTGGTATAATGATGGTGTCAAAGCCCTAACCAAATCTTTTGTATATTATTACAATTCAGAAAGCATATCCAGATAAAATTAAAAAAAAAAGTGAGGGTCTATAGATCTAGTTTGTGTCAGTGTATTCTTGGATTCATTCAAATACACCCCTTTAGGAGCAAAAGCCAATCTGGAGGCCGGTACCAAGCCCGAATAAATGCAGAGGGTTGCCTCAGTAAGGGCATCTGTCTTGAAACTTTGCAAAACAAATACTGTATGAGCGGTCATCTAAAGACCCCATACCGCATCAGTCGTGGCCCAGGTTAACTACGCCCGCCCCCTGGCAACATTAACCTGCAAAGAGTTGGTAGAAATTTAGGTACTTTGGGTCAAAGACAAAGAAGAGGAGGAAAGAGGATTTGTCGACAGAAGAAGAAGAAGAATGCACAGAGCCTACAACTGAGTGTTGGGACTTTGAATGTTGGGACTAGGACTGGAAAAGCTCAGGAGTTGGTTGACATGTTGATTAGAAGAAAGGTTGATATATTGTGCATCCAAGAGAGGAGGTGAAAAGGTAGTAAGGCTAGAAGTTCAGGGTCAGGGTTCAAATTATTTTACCATGGAGTAGATGGGAAGAGAAATGGAGTAGATGTTATTTTAAAGGAAGAGCTGGCTAAAAATGTCAATGTGTATACATTTTTTGGGACACCCTGTAAATATATATATCCAGTCTGTGAGAAAAATGCCTACTACAAAATGGTTCACGGTGCGAAGAAGGTTGGTTCACACTGCTTTATCTGACAGATATCAAGTATACAGCGACTGGATTAAATATTAAACTTGTCACCATTTTTCTCACTAAATATACTTCCACAGGTACTATTGACCTGCAAATCTTGCTAGATTTTGGGAACACCACATGCATCCAAAGAAAGAAACTACAATGTGTGTAAAAAATGAAACAGAGATGCAAAATGCATGGAAAGCCAAGACAACACCTAGAACCCATCAATAATCAAACAGAAATCCAGCCCCTTGTCAGTGCAAATGTATATCATATGTTTCAGTCCTACATGTAGAAGTTGAATGTGACTTGCTTAGATGAATGATATTTTGAAAATAATGTCATATAATGTAAAAATTTAAACGAGAATATTTTACGTATAATGAACTCTCAAGGCAGCACGATGGTGCAGCTGTAAAGCGTTGGCCTCACTGTTCTGATTACTCAGGTTCAATCCCGGCCCCGCCTCTGTGGAGTTGGCATGTTCTTGCCGTGCCTGCGTGGGTTTTCTCCGAGCACTCCGGTTTCCTCCCACATCCCAAAAACAAATAATAATAATAAAAATTAGCTACTCACTTGACTTAAATCCAATTGAAATTCTATCAAAAAAACTGAAACTCAAAGTGCATGAAAGAAGCTCATGGAATCTTCAAGATTGGAAGACTACGTGTGTGGAGGATTGAGTCAAAATCCTACCAAAGAAATGCATGCAACTACTTTTGTCACACAGGAAATGTCTTCTACCTGTCAATGTAAACAATGGCTTTTGTGCAAAGTATTAAATAAATAACAGTTGTAGTGTATTCTTTTCCCCATGTGTCATTTTGCAGTCTTGCACAACGTCATTTCTGATCTTATTTGTTGTACTTTCATTTTATCTATGGATTACTTGTGTTGTTCTGAATATCTGGTGAAATTTTCAGAGCAATAGCACGTTTAGAAATATATTGAGTGAGAAAAACGTTCGTCTATGAAATATTTATTTTAGCTGCTGTTGGAATCCACAAGACAGCAAAAATTTATTCAACTCATCATGTTTTGTAGCTTAGTCATGTAATTGAATATCACTAAGACTGTACTGTATATCTTTTTATTAAAGAGCAGAGTCGAATCACGCTAATTAAATTCATACAGTACGGATTCACAACAGAAGCAATGACAATGCATATACACTGCAAATTGAGTTGACCCCACTCTTCATACATTTATCCATCCATTTTCTTAGCCACTTAGCCTCACAAGGGTCAAGGGGAGTGCTGAAGCCTATCCCAGCTGTCAAGGAGCAGGAGGCATGGTACACCCTGAACTGGTTGCCAACCAATCGCAGGGCACATCGAGACAAACAGGCACTCTCACAATCACACATAGTTCCAGCTGAGCCACCGTGCCGCCTCATACATTTATATATGTCCACATGTATCATCAACAGGGGAAGGCTAGCATATGTCAAACACACCATGATGAGATGAGAAGCTCATCCATGCTTTTATCTCAGGTAGACTTGACTATTGTAATGGTCTTCTGACTGGACTCCTGAAAAAGAGCATTAAACACCTGCAGTTTGTTCAGAATGCTGAGTGCGGGTTGTGACCAAAACAAAGTGGTCAGATCATATAACTCCAATTCTAAAGTCTTTAGACTGGCTTGCAGTCAATTTCAGAATAGATTTTAAAGGTCTGCGACCGGTCGATAAATCACTAAACAGTTTATGTCCTCAATACATGAAAGAAATGCTAATGAAAACCCAGTAGGGCTCTGAGATCGACAAACTCATGTCAAATAGTGGAGCGCAGAGCCCAAAGTAAACATGGTGAAGTAGCATTTAGCTATGATGCTACACACAAATGGAATAAATTGCCAACAGATGTGCTGTCAGCCCCAAGTGGGATGTTTTTAAATCCAGGTGAAATACTATTTTTTTCTCATTCTTTTAAAAGTATTTCCGCTTTTCAATTATACTTCCTGCACTATACACTGTTTTAATTGTACTTTTACTTTGTTTTTTTCAATGTTGTTTTTTTTTCTCTGTTTTCATTGTTTTATTTCTTTGTATCTAAATGCACATAATGTAAGAATAGCTCCAAATACAGCTATAGAAAAGCAAGAAAAGAAAGAAAGAAAGAAAGAAAGAAGAAAGAAAGAAAGAAAGAAAGAAAGAAAGAAAGAAAGAAAGAAAGAAAGAAAGAAAGAAAGAAAGAAAGAAAGAAAAAACCTAGTCCTTATATTTACCAAATGTTAAGTCTCACCACTCAGACCAGGCAGAGGTCTTTACTCCGAAATGCTCCCTCATCTTGAGATTCAAAGTCCGCAGGCTTTCAATGGCCCTTGTGAGTGACCATCAGGGGCTGTATTGTTCAGAACGAACGAAGAGCACAGGTCACCTAACATTGTCCAGACGCCACCCTTCTCGGCCAGGAGCATGTCGACCGCAATGTGGTTCTGGAACACCATGAGTGACCTAGTAGCCAATTGTTTTTTTTATGGGAACAAAGCCTGATTGAGTATAATTTCCCATTTTCTGCACATTATAGTGGATGTAGTTGATTTGATCTACATTTTTATTAGGTGTAACCACACAAAGATAGATTCCCACTCCGCAGCAATTTGGTCCACCAGCTCATACTCATCTGGTACGCCACGGGGAACGCCAATCGCATCAATGTATGTCGGGTTCCCATCTTTCCAGGAAGCCCACCTTCTTCTGGAAAGGAGGAAGGAGGGGTTGTATGTGGAATCTGCCAATTTGATGTCCCTTGCTATTGATGGGAAGATAAACGCAGGCAAAAGTAGTGACAGAAGTGCAAAAACACCAGAAGTATTTTTCAAAAAGTCGTACAACTTGAGAGGGGCTACAGGGAGGAGGTCAATGGAGCAGTCATAAGAGCTGTAAAGGGAAAGAGACCAGGGAGGAGTGAAAGTGGTAATCTTCTAGCATCAGGGAGACACTGTGTTGTGATTTTGGTGGTTGAGGCTCACTGGAGGTTAGGACTGCTGAGCAAAGACAGTGAGAGATTAAAAATGGCTCTAATCACTTACTGACAGGTGGGTCCCATCAATCATGGGCTTGTGCTTTTTTAACCAGGGCGGTCCCAGGACTAATGGGGCCTGGGAAGGGGCGTGATGAATGGAGAGTTTTACAGTGGCTCCCAGAGATGAGGAGGGTGATCGGAGTATTTGGTGATTATCTGGTGAGTCACCGAGGATATGAGGCACCCATCCAAAACTTCTTGGGAAGATGGAGGGGTTCGAGAAATAGCAAGAGTTGACTTGCCAAGCCTTCATGAATAGCACAGTCGTCAGCGCTGGAGTTGGGGAGCCGGTATTCGGCATGTTGTGGTTAGGTCCAAGGATATAGGAAAGAATGGTGATGAGAGAGGGAGAGCTGGGGGTAGAACTGGCCTGGCTCACCACGGCACTCTTGTTTCATGGGATGTCCGGTCTTTTGTCGTCTGGTGACAGGGGGCAATGAAATGTCTTGGATCTCCACAGTATATCTCAACCCGGTGACTAAAACAGCGCTGACACTCAAGAAGATCAAGATGGGACTTACAAAGTTGCAGAGCCTCCTTCAGTCCAGCACAGGGAGACGGGTTGTTTATAGGGGCTTCCGCAGGCTTGTTGGAGGGATTATACCGGCAGAGAGTGCTATATTGCGAGATCAGTTCTCTCTTTGTCTTTCCCTCTGTCTCAGACAGTTGTCAATCTTTATTGTTAGTGTAATAAGATCATCTAAGCAGGTGGGCTCATCTCGCAATGGAAATTCGTGAACTCATCAGAGTAAAGAATCTGATTGTATCAAAGTGATACAATCAGAAATAAGGTTGAATACTGACTCAGGACAGCTGTCAGTTATGTTCTTGTTGGATCTCAGTGGAGCTTTTCATATGGTGGATCATAGTATCATAGTATTCTGGTTCAAGTCCTACCTGGATGAAAGAATGTATTTTATAATCATTGGAAGGGCTCAATCCCAACAAATGGAAAGACCTATGGGGTCCTTGAAGGATCAGTTCTTGGACTCCTATGCTACCCTTGGGTCAAAATTTTCTGAAGCAATGCCAAGAAATATACAGTAAATGGAATCTTTGAGTGGAATAACAGCTGAAAGGTGCCACAAGTTGGTTGATTCCATGCCCCACTGATGTGAAGAAGTTATATTAAAAAAAAAACAATTAAATATTAGTTTACTGATTCAAATGATTTGTAAATCCTAGAAAATAAAAACAATCTTGTACAAAATAGTTTTAAGTTTGCAAACTCACCGGCAAAATACCATTTTTTTTAACATAACCCTTTCGACAAATTGCTCAATTGCACAGTCTTAAGAGCGTGTCTATCATGAATTTTGGGTCTTTTTGGTTTTCTCAGAAGCTACTGCACCTTCTGGTAACTTGTTTGCCAAGTAGCAGTAAAGAATATAGCGAAAATATGGATTAATCTGGTTAGTCACATGGGACTCATGACTGTAAATTTAGCAGTTTCTGCAGATGTCGACATTTCAATTATGGTTTTGTGCCACTGTCAAGAGGAGAAAAAAAAACTGAAAAAGCAAAATTTTTCCTCAACTAAACCACAACAGGGCGGCACAGTGACTCAGCTGGAAAGCGTTGGCCTCATAGTTTTGAGGACCCGGGTTCAATCCCGGACCCACCTGTGTGGAGTTTGCATGTTCTCCCTGTGGATGCGTGGGTTTCTCCAGGGGAGCAACTGGTTAGAGCGTTGGCCTCGCAGTTCTAAGGACGGTGTTCGAATCCCAGCCCTCCTTGTGTGGAGTTTGCATGTTCACCCCGTGCCTGTGTGGGTTTTCTCTGGGCACTCGGGTTTCCTCCCACATCACAAAAACATGCAACATTAATTGGACACTCTAAATTGCCCCGGTGTAATTGTGAGTGCGACTGTTGTCTGTCTCCATGTGCCCTACGATTGGCTGGCAACCAATTCAGAGTGTACTCTGCATCCTGGCCGTTGACAGCTGGGATAGGGTGCATCAGTCCCCGCAACGCTTGTGAGGTCAAGCAGCTAAGAAAATGAATGGATGGACAAACCACAACAAAACTGATATAACTGTATTTGGCAATGAAGGAAGGGAATTGCTGTTAGTAAATATGTGAACTCGGTATATTTAAAAAACAAAGACCAAGTCAGAAACCTTGGTGTTCTGATAGATTCCGACCTGATTTTCAACAGTCATATAAAATAATTTACTGTAACTGCCTTTTGCCATCTAAAGAACACATCCGGATTGAAGGGTTGGATGTGTCAAGCAGACCAGGAGAAGGTCATCTAGGTATTTATCTCAAGTAGACCTGATTGTTGTCATGGTCTTCTGACTGGACTCCCCAAAAAGAGCATTAAACAGCGACAGCTCATTCAGAATGCTGGAGCTTGGGTTCTGACCAGAACAAAGAGGTCAGAGCAGATAACTCAATTTCTAAAGTCTTTATACAGTAATCCTTCTCTACTTCGAGTATCACCTATTGCGGATTCAGTGCATCGTGGATTTCCGGATTGCTGTGTACTAATGCGCCATCCCGGTGCGATGACATGGACCAATGAACCAAAAAAAAAAAGAAAAAAAACCCTGCATACATTAGTACAATACTGTAGCGGGAAGCCACGTTGATGGGGTATAATACGACTTCCCCAGGAAGATGACATGGATCCATGAAGTAAAAACCGCTGGTCAAGCGCTGCCGGAGAAGGGCGCAGCTGCAGGGGGAGCCAAAACGGGAGCCTGGCATAGCTGCCTGGGAGCCGCAATGGGTACCTACCAGCTGGGGTCCGTCCGTCCATCCATCCATCCATTTTGTGAGCCACTTATCCTCACAAGGGTTGAGGGAGTGCTGGAGCCTATCCCAGAAATCAATGGGCAGGAGGCAGGGTACACCGTGAACTTGTTGCCAGCCAATCACAGGGCAGGTAGAGACAGACAACAGTCGCACTCACAATCATACCGAGGGGCAATTTTTGTGCTGATCGTCATCATCTTCCTCTTCCTCTTCATCATCATCACCGGGCAGTTTTTCTGCAATCCACTGTCCACAAAGCAAACGCAGCGCTCATTTCAAACAATCCTCTCCTTTCGCGGAGCCACCACACATTTTGCTTGCTCATTAAAAGTTATTGAAGCGGTTTTATGGATGTTTACCACATCTTTCTTTATGAAGCGCACCCCCCGCTGATTCATTCACGCCATAAGAGCAACAGTTCTGGCATCTTTGGTCATAACTAAAAGTTTTACGCATCATCTTCCTCTTCTGCTTGGATGCATTGGAGGAAGCTTTAACATCAGCACAGGCCTTTGGCAGCATTGTGAAATGGAGAGATTATCATACACACAGTCAATGGCATAGAAAATGGTGGCTTGGAAGGAAAAGGGAGAGGGTGGAATGGAAGTTGTTGAGTGGGGCTTTGATGAGGCGCAGCCAATCAGTTATGAGCTAAATCCACACATGCTGTCATTGGTCGATGTCGCGCTGGGGCCCAATCACTCGCCTTGTATCAATGTGTCTTCCTGTCATACAATACTGTATGTCGAGCGGGCATTATTTATTTATTTATCTTTATTTATTTATTTATCTTGGTGGGTCGGGGTGAAAAAAAAACTGCAATGCATTGAAGCCGCAATATGTGAAGCGCGAAGTAGTAGTAGTAGTAGTTTTATAGACAGAAACACTAAATAAATCTTAGATTAGCTGAAGTAAAACAGAAAAAATGTGAATGAATGACAGGGGTGGAAGAGGAAGAGTGTGGTTCCAGGGAGAGGAGCTAGCGGGGGTGCATGACTTCAAATATTTGGGATCAACAATTCTGAGCAATGGTGAGTGTGGTAAGGAACTGAAGAAACAGGTCCAACCAGGTTGGAACAGTTGAGGGAAGGTGTCTGGTGTGTTATGTGTGGCAGAAGTCTCTAGTCTAGTGTCTGCCCTTCAAAGTTTATAAAACAGTGGTGAAGCCAGCCATTATGTATGGATTAGAGATGGTAGCACCGAAGAGGCAATAGGAAGCAGAACTTGAGGTAGCAGAAATGAAGATGTTAAGGTTCTCTCTAAGAGTGAGCAAGTTGGATAGGATTAGAAATGAGCTCATTACAAGGACAGCCAAAGGTAGATGTTTTGGAGACAAGGTTTGAGAGAACAGACAAAGATGGTTTGGACATGTCCAGAGGTGAGAGAGTGAATATATTGGTAGAAGGGTGCTGAGGATGGGGCTGCCAGCCAAAAGAGCGAGAGAAATAACAAAGAAAATGTTGATGGATGTTGTGAGGGAGGACATGACGACAGTGGGTATTAGAGAGAGACGATGTACGAAATAGGCTTAGATGAAAAAAGATGACACGCTGTGTTGACCCCTAACGTGACATGCTGATAATAAAAGAAGAAGAAGAAGAAGAAGATGATGATGAAAGGTGACATCAGCCCAAAGTGTGAATGTTTTTAAATCCAGGTTGAAAAGTTTTATTTTTTCGCATGCTTTTTAGAGTATTTCCAATTTTAATGATATTTATTGCACTGAACGCTGGTTTTAATTGTTCTTTTTTATTTTAATGTAGTACTTTTTTTGTAATTTTTATTGTTTTTTTTCCCCCATTGGAAATGTTTTATCCCTTTGTATTCAAATCCTTGATGCAAAGCACATTGTGTATGAAATGGACTATACAAATACATTTGCTTTGCTTTGCTTACTGATGAGTGGCGCAGTGAGACTATTTTTAGGTTCCAAAAACCTGCAAGTTGATAGTATAAGTGCATAGAGCAGGGCTCAACAACTTTTTTGAGGCTGAGGGCTACTTCGTGAGCACCGATCGTATGAAGGGCTACATGACTTGTTGGCAGCAAACTTCAGACTCAGTTCATAACACCTACATAAAATATTTGTGTTTTAATTTATTGTAGTAAATGACATTACAGGTATTTTTAAATTTTAATTCACGATTCAGAATTTCAAGCACAAATAATAGTAACAATTTGTGGCCATCACTGCAGCCCGCCAGGCAAAGGTTGTTGAGGAACAGGCCCTAGGATTCAAGCCAAGAGAAATCTGAATACCCATCATCCACCCTGGCAACTATTTTCCATATTCTGTGATTAAGGGTCATGGGATGTAATGCATTAAAATTGGGGAGACTGGTAGAGGTGAGGCAAGATGGTCAATGATCACCCCTACCTAGGCCAACCAACTCCCCAAAAGATGTGTGAATGTATGTAGAGCATTAAAATCTGCAGGGAAAAGTTATGGTGGGCCAGAGAGCAGTGATGCACCACATGGCCAAGTGTCCTCCGCACCCTGACACTGACCCCAAAACACACACACACAAATAAAGATGGGCATATGATGCATGAAAACTGGTGAACCGGTGGGGTAGAGAGGGGTTGGAGGTGGCGACGAGACCAGAAAACGACACAGATGTGCCAGTACCCAACTACATGCTCGCCCCATTATGCCTCGTGCTAGTTCCCCAGGAGACACTGAATGAGGTGTGATTTACTCCAATGTGTGACGTTTTTAGTGTACGTAAAAATTAATGTGCAAATATCTTTAGTTTTATTTGTCAAACAAAGATGGAACCCAAACTACTTATCCTCGCCATGGTTGCAGATGTGTGGGACCCTATCCTGGTCATTGTCAGGCGAGAGGGGGGTGCACTCTAAACTGGTTGCCAGCCAATTTCAGTGCACATATAATCCAACAACCATTCATAATCACATTCATATCCACAGACAATTTAGAGTCGGCAATTAACCCATCATGCATGCTTTTATTATGTGGAAACCAAAGCTCCTGCAGAAAACCCACGCGTCATCAGAACTGTGAGGCAGATGAGATAACTGGTCATCACTGATAAAGATAATATTTAAAAAGTAAAAGAAACACTTTTCATGTGTATCATAACTGTGTTTGTATATACTTTAGTGGAAAGATTATGAAGTTGGGTTTTAGTGTGTTGTATCCATTTCATGATGTACAAGCTGCAGTACATACTAATTTTTAATATACAGTAATTGTAATTTTATAGATACTAAATACAGTGTTATGCTAGTTGCCACCTTTGTGATTTTTGTTTTAGATTGCATATATGTCACGCAAACATTTCAGGCCATCAAGACCATTTTAATATCTTTAAAGAGAACACAAGTAAAAATGCATCCATCCATCCATTTTCTGAAATACTTATCCTCACAAGGGGAGGAGGAGTGCGGGATCCAATCCTAGCTGTCATCAGGCAGGAGCCTGGCTAGACCCTGAACTGGTTGAGTAAAAAAGTTTATGAATAAAAGCAAATTTTATTCAGGAACTAAAATACCAATGCCCATTGTGAATGCCCAAAAATCTGGGTGCATGAAATGTTTTAATGGAAGTAAACATGAAATACTTTTTAAACTGTAATTATATTGAAGGAAAATATTACTCAAAGCTACCTTGCCCTGTGTCAAAAAAAGTAATGCCCCCCTAATCCTTATAAAACTGGTCAGCAGCAACAAGTGAAGTCAATTTTTCTATATCTGACAATGTGTCTCACATCTCTGTTGCAATGTCTTGGTCCTCTCTTCCTTGCAGAATTGTTTCAATCCAGCAAAAATTAAAGGTTTTGGTGAGCACACCTGTCTCACAGTTCTGATGCCCCGAGGTTCAAATTTGTCCTCGTCGTCCCATTTTTTCCCCACAGTCATTGTCAGTTAATTGAAGATGCTTTTTAGTCCGCAAGTGTGGACGTGAGTGCAAATCGTTCTTTTTCTGTGTGCTCTCCAAATGGCTGGCG
The DNA here is from genome assembly GCF_019802595.1 of Syngnathoides biaculeatus. Classification (NCBI taxonomy): domain Eukaryota; kingdom Metazoa; phylum Chordata; class Actinopteri; order Syngnathiformes; family Syngnathidae; genus Syngnathoides; species Syngnathoides biaculeatus. The sequence goes on from NC_084641.1 coordinate 38,192,673, forward strand.
ACCAGGTCAGGCTGTACCCCACCTGTACTTCTTCCTGTACCCAGAGTCAGCTGAGATAGATGCCAACACACCTTCAAACTTAGTGATGATAAGAGGTTCAAAAGAAGGATGAATGGAAGGTTTTTCGAGCATGAGGGGCCTTTATAAGGTCATGGCACAGGATTTCTTATTTTTCAGCAATTCAGCAATTGTTGGATTTTTGGATTGTGCCCTTGATGCAGAACCGAAGTGGGCTACAATTTGAGGTCACAAAATGATAGCCCAACGTTCTTATTTAAGATTTTAGGGTAGGGTAAAGACCAAAATACTGATAGACACTATGTATTTTTGTATATACAAAGATGGACTAAATTGTTGGGAGCCCTTTGTTAAGGAAAGCGATCCCCACAGAGGTTACAGAAATAACTTGAATCTGATAAGAGTAAGATCCATCCATCCATTTTCTTAGCTGCTTATCCTCACAAGGGTCATGGGAGTGCTGCAGCCTATCCCAGCTTTCATCAGGCAGGAGGTGGGGTACACTCTGAAGTCAATCGCAGGGCACATGGAGACAGGCAACAGTCCCACTCACAACTACACCAACGGACAATTTAGAGTCTTAAATTAATGCCTGTGTTATTGGGGCTGTGGGAGGAAAGTGGAGTGTACGAAAAAAACCCACGAAGGGACGGGGAGAACATGTAAACTCCACACAGGCGGGGCTGAGATTTGAACACCGGTCCTCAGAACTGTGAGGCCAACGCTCTAACCAGTTGCTCAACTGTACCGCCCAAAAGTAATAATAAATACAAATTTAGTTGAAAATTAAACAACAATAAATGAGCAATTTTTGTTTGTGTGTAACGATGATCCTTAGGAAGTAAAATGTCTAGGGCTTCACGTGCCTGTCGGGTCACCCATGGCAAACAGGTTCTAGGTATGGAATGAGACAAAGCATGGCCAAAAGACCCCCATGATGATATACACAAATGGAATCAGGTATCCCTTGTCCGGACGCAGGTCACCGGGGCCCCCTCTGGAGCCAGGCCTGGAAGCAGGGCTCGTAGACGAGCACTTGGTGGCCGGGTCTGTACCCATGGGGTTCGGCCGGAAACTGCCCAAAAGGGTAACATGGTTTCCCTTCCCATGGGCTCACCACATGTGAGAGGCGCCATAGGGGTCGGGGGCAATGTGATCCGATCCCCAGCTACAGAAACTGGCTCTAAGGACATGGAACGTCACCTCTCTGGCAGGGAAGGAGCCTGAGCTGGTGTGTGAGGTTGAAAAGTTCCGATTAGATATATTCAGACTCGCCTCTTCACACCACTTGCGCTGTGGTGGAGGCAGGTTTGACTCTGTTCCACTCTGGAGTTTCCCACGGTGAGAGGCACCGAGCAGGTGTGGGTGTACTTATTGCCCCACAGCTGGGTGCCTCAGTACATTGGGGTACACCCCGGTGGATGAGAGGGTGGCCATCCTCCACCTTTGGGTAGTGGGATGAGTCCAGACTGTTGTTTGTGCCTATGCACCACTTCACTATAAAGGTGGTCAGTCTGATCTCAGGAGACGAAGCACCCTACAGAGTGGAGGTCCAGAAGCTCACAACCTAGTGCACGGACAACAATCTGGCACAGAACACTATAAAAACAAAGGAGATCAGTGTGGACGAGAGTCCACACATTCAGGTTCCTGGGAGTCCTGATTTCTGAGGACCTCTCCTGGACATACACAACATCTCAGCAGTCATCAAGAAGGTTCAACAGCGTCTCCACTTCCTATGAGTCCTCAGGACAACCTGAACACAAAGTTGCAGCTAGCCTTCAACTGCTCATCTATGGAGAGCCTGTTGACGTACTGTCTCCATTTGCTACGGGAGCTCCAATGAGGCATACAGAGCAAGGTTAGAGAGGACAATCAAAGCAACACAGAAGATTGTTGGCTGCCCTCTAACCCTTAGTGACAGACATTTATTCCTCTCAGTGCCTCGCCAGACCTCAGAAAATTAGTAAGGACACACCCACCCCCCTCCCCCTTTATCAACTGAACTCCTCCCATCTGGTAGGTGGTACTGATGCACAAAAATAAAGACCAACAGACGAAAGAACATTTTTTCTTCTTTTTCCAAAAGCTATCAATACCCTCAACTTTCATCTTTCCTCTACTTGCGCTTGTAATAGGGATGCTGATTTCTGAGCTGAGCAATACTTTTATCCACTCCATTTTACACATGGATTTTTATTTATGTTTATACTTGTTTTTAATTCTTTTGCTTTTATGTATGTACTGACACAGGAATTTCAATGTGCAGTTACATAGGATGACAATAAATGGCATTATTAATTAATTAATTTTTTCATTCAATAGTGATTTGTTCAGGGGAGGGGCTTCAGTGAACTGAGTGATTCGTCCACTGAACAGGTGTACTGAGAAGCTAGAGTGATTTGTTCATTTGTGTTCCCCTAAGGCACGATTATTAGCATTAGGAGAATGAGGGAATTGTTTTCCAGAGGGACAGCGTACTACACAGTGTATACATGAGTGATTTTAACAGCAAGTCCTGACGTTCTTGCAGGGATAACTTTCACTAACAGCCGTTCCTCCACCTCACAGTTAAATTTGAGTCAGTCAAACACATGAAAACAAGCACATATTTAAAATAAATGTAATAAATATATTTATGTACACATATATATCATTCCCTCTGTGTCTGTCATGGTCCTGCCGTTCCAGCCCCGGCTGGGCGTGTCCCAGCAGACCAGCGATGATTAGGAGGCGCACACCTGCGTCTCATCTCCGCTGATTAACCCTGGTACTTATAGGAACCAGGGGACGACTGGTCTTCACCAGATCGTCGCCAGGCATGCCTCGTTCACGCACTTCCGAATTCCTGACTCCAGCATCCCGTGTACCGACCAACGCCTGTTTTGCGACCTACCCTGTAAGCCTGTCGCTACTGATCCTGCTGCTTGTGTGGACTGACTCCCCAGTTACTGACTCTGGACTACGTAAAGACTTTCTCCTTACTGCTTGCCTGTCACCCGAGTCGTGCATTTGGGTTCGCCCTCGAGTCTCATTCGTGACAGAACGATCTGGCCATAACATGGACCCAGCCGACTCCAAAGCCATCCGCCACTCGTTACAAGTCCAGGGCAGACACCTGGCTGAGCAGGAGGCTGCCCTCCAGGTGACTAATCAGAGCCTCCTTGAGATCTATGCCCGGCTGGAGCCGTGGCTAGCCTCTCAGGCTACCGCTGCTACTACGCCGACGGCAGCCGTCCCAGCTGCTACACCGGTCCAGCTCACTCTGTCCGCCCCGCCCACTGCGGAGATTCTGCGTACTGGCATAACACCTCTCTCCCGACCCGAACATTTCTCTGGCAACTCAGGGAACATCAGATCCTTCCTCGCTCAGTGTGACCTCCACCTCGAGCTAGAGTCGTCCGCCTTCCCGACGGACCGCTCCCGATCGCCTTCGTCATCTTCCACATGATGGGAAGAGCGGAGGCGTGGGCCTCGGCGGAGTGGAGTCGCAACTCGGAGCCGTGTCGCTCTTGGACGGCCTTCGTCTGCGCCATGATGCAGGTCTTCTAGTACGCTGCGCCGGAACGCAGCTGAGAGCCGATAGAACAAGGACGCCCTCCTCAACGCCTTCTTCCAGGGGCTCTCCCCGCAGATCCGCAGTCTCCTCGTCACCGTTTATCTTCCTACCTCGTTGGATGCACTCATCGCGCTGGCGCTCAAAGTCGACCAAAGACTTGCCATCCAAGGACAAATGGACGCGCTGGTCGGAGGAGAGACGGGGGCGTCCGACCGCCCGCTTCCCTGCCACTGACACTCGCTCCCGCGACGGAGCCTATGCAGGTGGAGGGTCTCGACGGACCGGCAGAGGAGCGCCTGCGGCGTCGACGGGAAGTACACTGCTTTTACTGCGGCCGCTTGGGCCACTTAATAGCCCATTGCCCAGTCAAACCTAAGCGTCCCGGCCTCAGGATCACTACCCTGGTGAGTGTGCGATATACCGTGGCGGAGTCGAGTCGGGTGCTTCTCCAATTCACCCTATGCACGACAGGCCGTTCGTGTACCGTAACAGCGTTCATCGACTCAGGCTCCGATGCAAATTTGATCAACCCCCGCGGGGTCGAGGCGTTGGGCACGGTTACCTATCTGACCCAGCAGTTCCGCAACGCTTACGCAGCGAATGGGAAATTCCCCTGTCAGGTGACGCTCTGCACGCAAACCTGAGGTATGGGATTTCCGGACGGCCACACGGAACAAATTAGCTTCTACGTCTTCAACTCTCAGAGCAGCGATATCATCCTGGGTATTCCGTGGCCCAAGGAGCACAACCCGCATTTCGACTGGACCACGGGCCAAATCAGGGCGTTGGGCGAAGATTGTTGCAAGGGGTGTTTCGTTGCTCATGAGGAGGAGAGGATTTAAGTTGCGCCTGTAGAAATTGAAGAGCCGGGTACCGCACCGGCGTTAACCACGGTGCCCCCCCTGTTATCTGAACCTCAAGGAGGTGTTTTCGGAAACAAAAACTAGATCCCTGCCGCCGCACCGCCAGTATGATTGCGCCATTGAGCTCCTGCCCGGCACCTCACCCCATCGGGGAAGGTTGTTTTCTTTGACAGGACCGAAGCACCAGGCCATGAAGAAATACATTGAAGAGTCGCTGGCGGCAGGGCTCATTCGCCCGTTTTCCTCACCAGCCGGTGCAGGGTTCTTCTTCGTGAAAAAGAAGGACACTTCGCGACGGCACTGCATCGACTACAGAGGACTGAACGACAACACCGTAAAAAATAGGTACCCTCTTCCCCCGATAGTGACGGCGTTCGAACTCCTTCAAGGGGCCCGGATCTTCAACAAGCTGGACCTACGAAGTGCGTACCATCTGGTACGGATCCGGGAGGGGGATGAATAGAATACGGCATTCAATACCCCCACGGGTCATTACAAATACTTGGTGATGCCGTTTGGGTTGACGAACCCACCTGCTGTTTTCCAGAGCTTTATTAATGATGTGCTCCGGGAAAAACTGAATAGAAACGTTTTTGCATACCTCGACGACATCTTGATTTTCTCCTCAGACTTGACCACCCACATCAACACGTCAGAGAGGTGCTTCAGCAGCTGCTGCAGCATCAGCTGTACGTGGATATGGAGAAGTGCGAGTTCCACCAAGCCTCCGTGCCTTTCCGTGTCCCAGCAGACCGACGATGATTCGGAGGCGCACACCTGCGCCTCATCTCCGCTGATTAACCCTGGTACTTAAAGCTCAAGTGTCGTCAAACGGATGATTTTTGGGATATTATTAATGAAAAACCCACAGCCAATATGGTCCCATGTGTTTTTTCACCACAAAACATGATTTTGACGTATACAGTTTTTTGTAACTCCGCCATGAAAATCCTCTCAGGAATTTGTTGTCGAGAAGAAGCAGGAAGTGACGTAAAGGACAGTGGCACCCCCTCGTGGACTCGTTTGTTTCCATTAGTTTTACCTCCGCGAAGGTAGCTCGTTGTTCCTTCATATTAGCCAAAATTCCAGCTCATTGCATTGCTGGACATTGCTTGAACACTCGGGAGAATGAAATTTCCCTTCATAAGTTTGGAAGAGACCCTGTTCGTTGTGAAAAATGGATTGCACGGGTGCAAAGCACGAGAGCTTCGTGGGTTCCAAATAACAGGTAGGTGTGTATACAGCTACTAAAAAAAAAGTTGTTTGGGGTGGACCACGTAATCGGTCTCTCTCATAATATACCAAAATATCCGCGTATGAAATGTGTTTATGTGCGCATACAGCTACTAAAAAAAATAATAGTTTGGGGCGGACCATGTAATCGGTCTCTCTCATAACGGAACAAAAGATCCGCGTATGAAATGTGTCGATGTGCGCGTCGCCCAGCCAAAAATGTCTCACTCAGCCTGCAACATAGCTCGGCTCCACCCCCTCCTTATACAGTACAGCGGCCGAAACTCAGCAACACCGGCTGAGGCGCCGCGTTCAGCGGTCACATCTTCCGCGAAGGCTGCGCATTGGGCTTTGCGACAGGGGCAGCTCTGAAGAACCCAGCCAAGAATGCGTTACTCAGCCGGCTCGACTGTGACTAAAGCAGCACCGATCGGCTCTGTCATAAGGCACACCGGCCGGCTGCGATGGCTCATCGCCGCGGAAGTGGATCGGACGGGATGCGGTTTGGCCGTGATGGCATATTCTCTGAATATGGCTCGAAACAATAGTGTAATATTGCTCTGTGGGCTCGAAACAATAGTGTAATATTGCTCCAGTAACTTCACTCGGTTGTGTGGTGTTGTCCTTTTCGAAAAGAGCTTCCGTGTCAGAAGGGGCGTTGTAAAAATCCGAATATCTCTGTTGTTCGGCTTCCATAGTAGCAGGCACTGGGCATTTTCAACGGACGAAGTGATGATGACGTCAAGGACAGATAATTAATATGGCGACCACTTGGATGTCGACAGACACTCAATTGCACAACTTTGTGCATGGATGACGCGCTCTCTGCTCACTTTTTTTTCGTATAGACATTGAAGAGAAAACTGTTATATGTATTTTTCATTACAATATCTATTTCAGAATGTTTATAGGGATGTCACCCACACTTTAAAGGACCAAGGGGACGACTGGTCTTCGCCAGATCGTCGCCTCGCATGCCTTGTTCCCGCACTTCCGAATTCCTGACTGCAGCCTCCCGTTTACTGACCAACGCCTGTCTCCCGACCTACCCTGTAAGCCTGTCGCTACTGATCCTGCTGCTTGTGTGGACTGACTCCCCGGTTACCGACTCTGGAACATATAAAGACTCTCTCCTTACTGCTTGCCTGTTACCCGAGTCGTGCATTTGGGTCCGCCCTCGAGTCTCATTCGTGACACTGTCTATAATGCAATTATTAAAGCATTTGTATTTTAGAATAATAATAATGGTGGCACAGTGCCACAGCTTTAAAGCGTTTGCCTCACAGTTCTGAGGTCTTGGGTTCAATCGCGGACCCGCATGTGTGGGGTTTGCATTTTCTCCCTGTGGCTGCGTAGGTTTTCGCTAGGCACTCCGGTTTCCTCCCATATCCCAAAATCATGCAATGTTAATTGGGCACTCTAAACGTCCCCTCGGTGTGATTGTGAGTGAGGCTGTTTGTCTCGATGTGACCTGTGATTGGCTGGCAACCAGTTCAGGGTGTACCCCACCTCCTGCCCGTTGGATGCTGGGACAGGGTTCATACTCAGTTTGACCAAAAAAAGGTAAGGGCTTTTTAGGGGCATTCTTAGGGGCTGACACGAAACATTTAGGGCTGACACGGAAAAAATTTAGGGCCGACACGAAAAATTTAGGGCCATCGTGGGAAATCAAGAATAAGGAAAAAAAGACTCACCCAATGGTGTCATCAACCGTTCTTGGTTCATCAAATGTTCCAGTATCTCAGTACCTGCAACAGTGATCACCTGTCGCCCCTTGTGGTAGTTCTCATTGATATGACCATTGTCAACGTCTTCACATAACAGTATACAGGAAAGCAGATTCTAACTACAATTGCAACTATATACACAAATGTCTTCTACTGATGTCTGTTTCAGCACCCCTACTCTAGCTCCTTGAGCATACCCAGTGCCTCCTCTATTTGTTGCTGCAGAGGTGCCAAAGTGGCTCTCTTGTCCCTTGCTCTGCCTCTGAATGCATTGGCCTCGGTGATAAACCTCAGATTCCTCTTTTCTTCTTCCTCCTCACACAGCCTGTCAGCCTTCTCAATAAGCGTTGATATGTCAGTCTCTATTCTGGCTTTTTTGGCTTTGAGGCAGTAGAGATGAAAAGTGGGCAGCGATGCCAAATGTATCCAGGTACGAAGTCTTCCTTTCCCCCAGTGGTAGTTTTTAACAATGTCACTGTCTGGGAACATGACTGCAAACACTTTCAAATTATTTTCACAAGATTTGCAACTGTAATGGCTGCAGATCACTTTTAAAGTCCACACGATCCCTGCCTTTAACGAGTCCGTCTTCGTGTATTGAACTACGTTCATAAAGCCTGACCTCTGGCTGGTTGAAGTTGATGGCTGGACAACTGTAGGTGCGCATTAGGGATCGCAACCGGTTACAAATAACCGGTTATAACCGGTTTTCGTTTTTTAAAACCGAAACCGTAATCGGACTTTCGAAATCGGTTAAAATTTCCAATCATTTCTTCCGGTTCCGGTACTCCAATTTGCGCTATTTTTTCAACATCATTTCCACTTTTTTCAAGTTTCGCTGTTAGAGTAAAGTTAGACTCAAAAGAACATTCACTTAAATCAAAGAAACATCAAACATGGCATCGAGGAAACACTCCAAAGTATGGGAGTAAACTTGTTTTATTGCCAGACATCAAAACACTACTCACATAACGGGGGGGACTCAGTGAACTCGTCACTCCGGAAGAGCAACAACAAAAACCCCGCACCCCGACTCGAGGTCCCGTGGGTGAGTTATGTAAACACCATTATGGTACGGTTTTTTTTGCTACAGCTGTTCGGTTAAAACCGGCTATGAAAATAAGCGTTTTTTTGCGATCCCAAGTACGCATGCACTGCTAGTACCACTCCCTGAAGTTGATGCTTCACTATCTTATTTTAGAAACAGATTCATACCAACGGAAGATGAGAGTCTTCGCCAAATCAGCGTGTCTCCTGTTTTTCCGGTGCGACTCCAGCACTTTGACGCCCATCTTTTCAAGCTGGTAACTCTGCTTGCACAGATGGCAGTAAAAAATGTGCCGATGTTTTGGATCTCGACGAACCCAGCTCCCAAACTCCTTACTTTCAACCCAAGCTTCTTGAATGATGCACTTCCCCGTGATACAAGTTTGATCGATGAAAGAACTACGCTACGTCGTAACGAAGACGAAGTGAAATGCCTACTCACGGAAACAAACAATGGAATATCGACAAGGTGACTTCCGTTGACAATTTCCGGCTGATTTGGACGCCAGATGAATCGCTATTTTTTTTTTTTAATAAAATTTACTTTTTAGGGAGAATTTTGGCGGTAGAGGTCCTTCCTTTGATTATTTTTTTTTTTTTATTTAAGGCCTTTTTAGGGGCTTGACCGGTTTTCGCGGATTTTAAGGACTTTTAGGAGACCCTAAATCCACCTTCGAAAAATTAGGGGTTTTTAGGGACTTTTAGGTCTGCGTGTGAACCCTGTGGGATAGGCTCCAGAACTCCCCGCGACGCTCCTGTGGAGAAGTGGCTAAAAAAATGGATGGATGGATATTATCATTTGAAAAAAAAAAATCAAACAACGCATTCTAAAAGAATTCTTTAACCTGTTATTTTGAATTAGATTTCACAGTTTCTGCCGACCAAAACACCAGTTGGCAAGTTATTTACTGGAAGTGAGTGACCGTTTCAGGCATTCAGACGTGGATTTTCGCTCTATTTCTTCTTCCTTTTCTTCTTTTTCTTCTTCTCCTTCTTCTTTTGCTGGTGCTTCTTCTTCTTCTTCTTCTCGTCCTTCTCCTCCTCCCCCTCCCTCTTTTGGCAGTGTACGCGCGTCACTGGAGTTAACCATTTACTTGCGAGGACTCATGGGAACTTGTTGTGTCAACTACTATGATACATTACACGCAGGCCAGGTAAGCGAAAGCCATGACCATATATCCGCAGCTTTCTAAAAGCTCATAATCAAACATAGCTTCAAATGACTCAACTTTGTCTTGACATTATATTTGAGTTTGTTTTTTACGGTTATGGTGCACCTGTCATGTGTGCGGGGGCTGCTCGGTTATTCTGTACTCCGTTAGGGACTGTAGAAGTGAGTAGCGAGAGACGGTCCTTTTAAAATAGGAATAGAATTGTTGCCGTCGAACTGAAACATTACCTTTGTACCACGTACTGAATCTGTTTAAATGCTAAGACTAAGAGACGTGCAACTGTACTGTATATTACATTACCGAACTCTACTACTATATTAGCGGAAAATATTTGTGTCAGCTGCACAATGTAGATAAAGCACACACGCCCAATGGGGTGTGCCCTTGGGGGAGGACGTCTTCGATAAGACAGGTAAAGCGACGGTTTCATAAAAGCATCAATAGCCATGAAGATCTGTGTGCCACGGGTTTGTGTTCTTTTAATTTGCTATTTAATAGTTACCTGCTAAGACAAGGGGATGGCGTTGTGTTTACTAGTGGTGACACTTGAGGACTTAAAATAATGATTTCTTGGCCATGTCATCATGGCGTTAATGTCACACACCAGACCTAGTACCAAATGAGCCATGAGGCAGAGATCGAAGTGGAGTTTTGGGATGGTGGCGAGTACAACAGTCTCGATGTGTTACTTTTTAAAAGCAAAGCGCAGCCGCAGTTCTGTGTGTGTGGTGAGCTTGCTGTGCTACAGTCACTGCACGCTACAATCCATCCATTTTTCGTGCCGCTCCTGCTCACAAACTGCACAGGAGTGCCGGAGCCTATTCCAGTTATCATCGGGCAGCAGGCGGGGGTACACCTTGATGTGGTTGCCAGCCAATTGCATGACAGACATCAGTTGCACTCGCAATCACACCTTGGGGGAATTTAGAGTCTCCAATTAATGCATATTTTTGGGATATGGGAGGAAACTGGAGTCTTCTTCTTCTTCTTCTTTTCCTTTCGGCTTGTCCCGTTAGGGGTCGCCACAGCGTGTCATCTTTTGCCATCTTAGCCTATCTCCTGCATCTTCCTCTCCAACCCCAACTGCCCTCATGTCTTCCCTCACCACATCCATAAACCTTCTCTTTGGTCTTCCTCTCGCTCATTTGCCTGGGAGCTCCATCCTCAGCATCCTTCTACCAATATACTCACTCTCTCGCCTCTGAACATGTCCAAACCATCGAAGTCTGCTCTCTCGAATCTTGTCTCCAAAACATTCAGTTTTGGCTGTCCCTCTAATGAGCTCATTTCTAATCCTATCCAACCTGGTCACTCCAAGCGAGAACCTCAACATCTTCATTTCTGCCACCTCCAGTTCAGCTTCCTGTTGTTTCTTCAGTGCCACCGTCTCTAATCCGTACATCATGGCCGCCCTCACCACTGTTTTGTAAACTTTGCCCTTCATCCTAGCAGACACTCTTCTGTCACATAACACACCAGACACCTTTCGCCAGCTTGGACCCGTTTCTTCACTTCCTGACCACACTCTCCATTGCTCTGTACTGTTGACCCCAAGTATTTGAAGTCCTCCACCCTTGCTATCTCTTCTCCCTGTAGCCTCACTCTTCCCCCTCCACTTTTCTCATTCACGCACAGATATTCTGTTTTACTTCGGCTAATCTTCATTCCTCTCCTTTCCAGTGCATGTCTCCATCTTTCTAATTGTTCCTCTGCATGCTCCCTGCTTTCACTGCATATCACAATATCATCTGCGAACATCATGGTCCAAGGGGATTCCAGTCTAACCTCATCTGTCAGCCTATCCATTACCACTGCAAACAGGAAGGGGCTCAGAGCTGATCCCTGATGCAGTCCCACCTCCACCTTAAATTCCTCTGTCACACCTAAGGCACACCTCACCATTGTTCTGCTGCCATCATACATGTCCTGTACTATTTTAACATACTTCTCTGCCACACCAGACTTACGCATGCAGTACCACAGTTCCTCTCTTGGTACTCTGTCATAGACCTTCTCTAGATCCACAAAGACACAATGTAGCTCCTTCTGACCTTCTCTGTACTTTTCCACGAGCATCCTCAAGGCAAATAATGCATCTGTGGTACTCTTTTGAGGCATGAAACCATACTGTTGCTCGCAGATACTTACTTCTGTCCTGAGTCTAGCCTCCACTACTCTTTCCCATAACTTCATTGTGTGGCTCATCAACTTTATTCCTCTATAGTTCCCACAGCCCTGAACATCCCCTTTGTTCTTAAAAATGGGAACTACAACACTTTTCCTCCATTCTTCAGGCATCTTTTCGCCCGCTAGTATTCTGTTGAATAAGTTGGTCAAAAACTCCACAGCCATCTCTCCAAATTGCTTCCATACCTCTACCGGTATGTCATCAGGACCAACTGCCTTTCCATTTTTCATCCTTTGTAGTGCCTTTCTGACTTCCCCCTTAGTAATCATTTCCACTCCCTGGTCCTTCACACTTGCCTCTTCAACTCTTCCTTCTCTCTCATTTTCTTCATTCATCAACTTCTCAAAGTATTCTTTCCATCTATTTAGCACACTACCGGCACCAGTCAACACATTTCCATCTCTATCCTTAATCACCCTAACCTTCTGCACATCCTTCCCATCTCTATCCCTCTGTCTGGCCAACCTGTAGTGATCCTTTTCTCCTTCTTTCGTGTCAAACCTGGTGTACATGTCTTCATATGCCTCTTGTTTAGCCTTTGCCACCTCTACCTTTGCCCTACGTCGCATCTCGATGTACTCCTTTCGCCTCTCCTCAGTCCTCTTAGTATCCCACTTCTTCTTCACTAATCTCTTTCCTTGTATGACTCCCTGTATTTTGGGGTTCCACCACCAAGTCTCCTTCTCCCCTTTCCTACCAGATGACACACCAAGTACTCTCCTGCCTGTCTCTCTGATCACCTTGGCTGTCGTCGTCCAGTCTTCCGGGAGCTTCGGTTGTCCATCGAGAGCCTGTCTCACCTCTTTCCGGAAGGCCGCACAACATTCTTCCTTTCTCAGCTTCCACCACATGGTTCTCTGCTCTACCTTTGTCTTCTTAGTCTTCCTACATACTACCATCCTATGCTGTCGAGCTACACTTTCCCCTATCACTACTTTACAGTCAGTAACCTCCTTCAGATTACATCGTCTGCACAAAATATAATCTACCTGCGTGGTTCTACCTCCGCTCTTGTAGGTCACTATATGTTCCTCCCTCTTCTGGAAATAAGTGTTCACTACAGCCATCTCCATCCTTTTTACAAAGTCCACCACCATCTGCCCTTCAAAGTTCCTTTCCTGGATGCCGTACTTACCCATCACTTCTTCATCGCTCCTGTTTCCTTTACCAATATGTCCATTACAATCTGCACCAATCACAACTCTCTCACTGTCTGGGATGCTCAGAACTACTTCATCTAGTTCCTTCCAGAATTTCTCTTTCAACTCTAGGTCACATCCTACCTGTGGTGCATAGCCGCTAACCACATTATACATAACACCCTCAATTTCAAATTTTAGTCTCATCACTCGATCTGATACTCTTTTCACCTCCAAGACATTCTTAGCCAGCTCTTCCTTTAAAATAACCCCTACTCCATTTCTCTTCCCATCTACTCCGTGGTAGAATAATTTAAACCCTGCTCCCAAACTTCTAGCCTTACTACCTTTCCACCTGCTCTCTTGGATGCACAGAATATCAACCTTTTTCCTAATCATCATGTCAACCAACTCCTGAGCTTTTCCTGTCATAGTCCCAACATTCAAAGTCCCTACACTCAGTTGTAGGCTCTGTGCATTCCTCTTTTTCTTCTGACGCTGGATCCAGTTTCCTCCTCTTCTTTGTCTTCGACCCACAGTAGCTGAATTTCCACCGACACCCTGCAGGTTAGCAGTGCCGGGGGCGGGCGTTGTTAACCCGGGCCACGACCGATCCGGTATGAGATTCTTTAGATGAACCTCATATTTGTTTGGCACAGTTTTTACGCCGGATGCCCTTCCTGACGCAACCCTCTGCATTTATCCGGGCTTGGGACCGGCCTACAGATTGCACTGGTTTGTGCCCCCATAGGGCTGCATTTGGGAGGAAACTGGAGTGCCCGGAGAAAACCACTCCAAGCAGTTGCTCCACCGTGCAGCAGATAAAGTTGCGGGCTTGATTAAGGATGGAATCTGAAGACCTTAAAATAACTTCCTGAGTTGTTTTACCCGTGTATGTAGTTGTTACCATACCATTATCATAATTTATTGACATTACACTGAGACAGATATTTTTAAAGAGGTCAATCGACATTCAATTTCAAAACTAAATATTCATATAATCAAATCATTTTATTTCATCATGATCTAGCAGTAGAGGATCTATCTCTTCCTAAAGCATTGAAAGAGGAAACATTTTCCACTTCAAGATAACACGGTACCCCAGGAGAACCATTCACATTTAGATATATGGACAGACTAGTCTAATGTTAGAACTTAGATCAAGTCAAAGTAAATCACAATCTGTTATTTATTATAGTTATATACTGAAACATTACCGGTGTTATATCCCAGAATATCTTTAGGAATGCATGTTGAAAGCTGAATGATGCTCCCAAACAGTTTTAAGGTTAATGTTATGTTGCCTCCTATATTTAAAATACAGAATTAGCTTTTTGTCCACTGTATTGTCTGTGCTTTCATCCTTGATTAGTCTGTGCCAAGGTGGAATTTTAACATTATACACCATCTCATCCTGTACTTTCTACTTTGGCTTCAGACCAGACCTTTTTTACTCTAAAAAGAGAAAATCTCATCCAGTTTCATCCTGAAATTAATTAAAGCAGCAGCAATTTTTTTTTTTTTAACTTTTAGCATTATTATCGAGAGAAAGCGCAAGCAGCATGTCTCTGCTCTACGTGGTCCAGACTGTGTGGGTGGATGGTGTTTGTAATTCTGAGTGTACCCTTTTAAGAGCTGAAGGAGGGTGGACAGGTAAACTAGCAGGAGACCTTGTGCTTCTGTGTTTGGAAAAAAAAAATTTATTTACTGTCTTGTATGGCAGTGGTTAGCAACTTGGTTTGGCCCGGGGTCAATTTATGATTATTATTTATTTTGCTGACAGTTCAGTCGCAGGCTGAAATTCCATTTTAATCAGGAAATCCCCACTTTTCCAATTTTTTTCCCTCATTTTTATGATTGTATTGTCTATAAAGCCTTGTGAGGATAACCGGCACAGAAAATGGATGGATATTGTGTATAAAGATGTAATTTAATGACTATATTCATTTAGAAGAAATGAATTTCTTACAGGCCGTTGTTATTGTGTCACTGCTGTAGTTCCCTGCAGTGTCGTGAAACAGATGCGAATAAACATATGACAATAAAGAGGTCGCTGTCTTTAATTATTAAGACTCTTTTAAGACTTGATGGGTAACTACAGTAACTGGTTACAGTATTTTAAACAATAAATGCTTCTCTTAGCCAAATTTATATATTCGACTTTAAAATAACCTCTTGGCCTACTTTAATGTTTTGGCTATCCATTACTAATGCTGCCTATTCTCGGGTGACATTTGATGCTGTTGTTTCTTTATGTTGGGATAACGTGTGAGATTTTAGCTCAAGCTCATTAGCTAGCAACCTACCAAAAATTCACAGTCAAAGCAATTAAAAGAAAGGATGATTTCAAATGTAGGAAATTCAAAGAAGAGTGGAAACTAAAATCCGTGTTAGAATTGGCAGTGAGCCTGTTATGGCTCACGGGCCACTAGTTACCAACCTATGCTGAATCAAATTTGTCATTGCTGGAAACCAGGAGTCTCAAATGGATTTTTGGCGTGGGCCACATCGTAGTTGTGATTTCCCTCTGAGGGCTGTCTGAACTTTGAAACCATATAGCCAATATTATATTTTATAAGCACACAAACAAATTGGTAGCTAACCATTGTTCATTTACTCTTAAAAGGGGGACAGGTAACGATGCTTGCAATTCACAGCCAAAGGTGAAAATGAGTCACTTTTTATTTTATTTTTATTTTTCCAAGAAACATAAAGTTAGAACACTTGATTTGATTCTGTGGGTCAGATTTTGCCTATGGGCCTTGAATTTATTAGTTGTGCTGTAGAGAGAAAACGCCCCACTTTTCAGGTTTTTTTTTTTGTTAAAAAAGTATAAAATATCCAATAAGTTTTGTTCCATCTCATGATCGTATCCCACTGTTGTTGATTCTTGACAAAAAAAATTAATTTCATATCTTTGTGTTTGAAGCCTGAAATGTGGCAAAAGGTTTAAAAGTTCAAGGGGCCGAACACTTTCAAAAGGCACTGTAGTTTGAAATCCTTTGCTTCAGTAACTGCATCTCTCCTTTGAAATCACCAAACATTTACAATTTTGTGTTGTTCTTTTGTCATGATTTTCCATTTCTATATTGCAGCCTCTTTCAGTTATTGTTTCTTTTTGGAGGGGTTTCTATCGTAGGTAACTGTAATGTTCAAAAGTGTTTAAGTCTGGAGATTGACTTGCATGGTAGCAGTGGTAAAGTGTTCATTTCTATGGAAGTAAATATGTGCCAGTAGGATTTGAATTAAAAAGGCCACTGAAAATTTTATGTTGTATTTTTTTAGACATATTTTGACTACGTTTTAAAATTCATAATGATATTTCAAAGTGATCACATTTTCAATATCTGTACTTTAGTTTAACTTTTCAATGTTAACAAATTCGGCATATTAAAAAAATCAACCTTTCAAAATTCAAACGCAATATTTTCAGTCTCCTGGTGGAGTCGCAGTTATGCTTTCTTAGTCACGTGACGTCACATACTAAGAAAGCGTAACTGGATTGGCTGGCGTTCTGACCTGAAGTAACCCTGCCTGGTGACACAGATGGGGAATTTTAGACAGCAAATTGTAGCCAGTTGAATTTTTAACATTGAAAAGTTACACTGAAATACAACCATTGAAAATGTGATCACTTTACATTTCAAATTCAAATCCTGTTTTCTGTGGCATTTCAAATTCAAATCTAGGTGGCACATATTTACCTTCATAAAAGCGTAACTGGATTGGCTGGCTGTTGGGTTCTGACATCTTTTGCTTATGTCTGTGACCTGAAGTAACCCTGCCTGTTTTACACTGAATTCAGATGTTGAATTTCAGACTGGGAATTTTAGCCAGTGGAATCTCAGGAGACTGAAAAATATTGTTTCAATTTTGAAAGGTTTATTATTTTTTTTTTTTCATATGCCGAATGGTTAACATCGAAAAGTTAAATTGAGATACAGCTATTGAAAATGTGATCACTTTGAAATAACGATGTGAATTTTAAAATGTAGTCAAAATATGTATTCAAAAATACAATGTAAAATTTTCAGTGGCATTTTTAATTCAAATCCTAGTGGCACATATTTACTTCCATACGTTTCCCCCACCAAAAGGTTGCGGATTTGATCCTCATCACTTGTGACTATGTCAAAGTGTCCTAGTGCAAGATACCTAATCCCCAGTTGCTCCTGATACTGCATTACCAGTATGTGACTCAGGAGACAGTGATCAAGCTCACAGTACGTTGACTTTTGCTGGCACGTTGACTGTATATGAACGTGAAAGTGCATATGCTTGCCCATTGTAAAACTTCCTTCTTTCCCCAATGGAATCTTTTGCTATTTAGGCGCAACGTTCTGGAGGGCATTATCGTCTTGCATAATGAAAGGTCTCCCAATCTGTTTGGTTGCATCTTTTTTTTAATTGGCAAGCAAAACGTTTCTGTCGCCATCCATTTTCTATGTCTCTTTTCCTCATTAGGGTGACAAGTGGCGTCCAGTTCAGGGTGTACCATGCCTAGATGTGAGCTGGGTAAAGGGCCCCAGCTCACTTATGATCTGAACGAGGCTATGCGCTGTACTTCAGAAACAAATATTAAGCGCTAAGTGGAATGGGAGAAAAAAAGACAAAACTCAAATCAACAACATTTTCTATTTCACTTATTCAGTTATTTGGTATCTTTCAAAGGGTTTTGTGCACATTTGACTTAACCAATGATGACATCCCAGCCAATGCCAGGCGAGCCATTGATGAACAATGTCCATAATGGAAGATTCCTTGACCAGGTGAAAATCAACAATGCTGACCTTAATGCCAGGGGCCAGTGGGCCAGCAAGGCTGAGTTCCTTCTGGCCGTGGCGGGCCAGATCATTGGCTTGGGCAACGTATGGAGATTCCCATACTTGTGCTACAAAAACGGAGGAGGTAACTAAATAAAAGAACACAATGCAGGAGTGACAATATCAACTGATTTTGCCGCATCATCTCATTTACTTTCTAATCTTTTTATTGCATTGATAACGTTTTTTCTTTCTACATCACAGCATGAATAATAAAAAAGTAAATTTTATGTGTGTGTCCAGGTGTGTTCTTTGTACCATACCTTTTGTTCCTGGTGCTATGTGGTATCCCCCTCTTCCTCCTGGAGACTTCACTGGGCCAGTATACAAGCCTGGGCGGGGTCAGTGCCTGGAGATCCGTGTGCCCAATATTTGGAGGTATGTGTTTACTGCACCTATTATTTACAGGACAAATTAAATTGACTGACAAATAATTATCAAATAGAACATCTAAGTTCAGCAAACAACAGCATTTGTTATTGCGCTTGCTTTCTTCTCTGCCCAAGTTAAATTGGCACAGTTGAGAGTATAATACTGAGTTACAATCTATAGCAAAAATTAGATTAGCCACCTCCTGGATTCATGACACCATCCGCATGTTCTTTATCCGTCATAAAACAAGTACCCTACTAACTAACAAGCAGATGCAAAAACAAAAACTAGTTTGAGACTCCAGAAATGTCATCACACTTTTATTTGGCCTTGGAGGAGATCTGTGCTATACTTATGCTAGTGTTCCTAAAACAAAAGCGCAAATGGAACCCTGAAAGTTTTATACAAAACTCTATTGGCCTGATTAACTAAAATCCCAAAACAAGGACGCTGAATTGTATTTTCACTCACTGTAATAGATACTGAGCATTTAAACATGGATAATGCCGTTTTTAAGAGGGGTTTATATATTTATTTATAGGTTCCGCTGTTTTCACCATGGAAAACTTCAGAAGAGCACTCCAAGCACAAAATTAAGTTTGAAACTGATAGATAAATATTTCTTTCCATTCATAAAGTGTGTTTTGTTAATTATAACATATGAACTCTGCTCTCATATGAGAGAAATGTTTAGTACTACCTTGTCTCGCTCTGATATTTTGATAAAATAAAAATACCTGTTGAATGAATACCAGTTGCATCAAGGCTTACGATAACTGCCTGTTCATGTCAGTGAATATGATTTGTAGCTTGTAAACAGTTGGGCATTTTGTAGCAGCCTCGTTGTCTTTGTAGTTGTATTACCAGGATATCTTTTGCATGAAGGATTATGTACAACTTAGTAATTAGTAAATAATAATAATAAATCAGCTTCCACATCTGTTTGCGTGAGCAATCAAATTTGTGCCCATTTATCCGTGTACTGTATTTACTTGTGGTCCACAACCGTTCATTATGATTACAAGATGTGCTTTTTCTTGTCTGTCTGCAGGTCTAGGCTATGCTAGCCAGATGATGATCCTGCATGGATGTGTGTACTACATTGTCATACTGGCCTGGGCTCTGTTCTACCTGTCTTCTAGTTTACAGGCAGAACTTCCCTGGTCGCACTGTAACAACTCATGGAACACTGGTCAGTTATCGCACTAGCTGCTGTCAAGTGCACACATTGACAGAATCCACAGTCGCCACATAACTCTAATCTGAAAAAGTGCAAATAAATAAAAAATGAATTGAATAAAAATTTGTGCACCTGTCCACACGTGGAAAGCTGCAGTGTGAAGTCTGATGTAAATTTGTATGCTTCCTGGTAGATGCTTGTTTCATGTTTGAGCATCACAACCAGACATTCAATGTGAGCAACCTACCTGGAAACGCCACCTCCCCTGTTATGGAATTTTGGGAGTGAGTGTATCCATATTAACGATTCATTATTCAGAATTCAATGTTTTGCTTGTAAAAAACTCTGTGTGTGTGTGTGTGTGTGTGTGTGTGTGTGTGTGTGTGTTGTGTGTGTGTGTGGTGTGTGTGTGTGTGTGTGTGGTGTGTCTGTGTGTCTGTGTGTGTGTCTGTGTGTGTGTCTGTGTGTGTGTCTGTGTGCTCCAGGCGAGAAGTGCTCCACCTGTCGAATAGCTTGGACAAGCTTGGCCCAATTAGCTGGAAGTTGGCCCTGTGTCTTGCTATTGTCTGGCTCGTCTGCTACTTCTGCGTGTGGAAGGGCATTAAATCCACAGGAAAGGTGAACATATAAAGCCTTCACTTTCACCAAAAAGTATTTAATAGCAGAAGGGATTCCCGTGGACCTGTCTGACATTATACACTTCATTTTGTAGTTTTCCATTGCTTTTAATTGTTATCCTTATTTTTTCCTTTGCAATTTGTACTTTTTAGGTGGTATATGTCACAGCCACTTTTCCATATGTGATGCTTTTTGTGCTGCTGGTGCGAGGTGTCACCCTGCCTGGAGCAGCGCAGGGAATCTTATACTACCTCAAACCCAACCACACTCGCCTGGCAGACCCGCAGGTGCAGAAGGACATACTTGTCTGTAAAACATGAACTTAAGGTTTCTTATCGCATTGTGTTCTAGGATGTAGATACTACTTCTTCTCTTCCTTTCAGCTTGTCCCGTTAGGTGTCATCTTTTTCCATCTAAGCCTATGTCTTGCATCTTCCTCTCTAACACCCACTGTCCTCATGTCGTCAATCACAACATCCATCAACCTTTTCTTAGTTCTTCCTCTCCCTCTTTTGGCTGGCAGCTCCATCCTCAGCACCCTTCTAACAATATACTCACTCTCTCGGACCAGGGCATGTCCAACCCATCAAAGTCCAAATTCTTGTATTATAGAGAACATCAACCAACAGAATTCAGAATCAATATTTTATTACAAGATTGGTCACAAGGCTTTCAAGCATGTACCTTTTCTTCACTGTCTCCTCTCTTTATAGGTATGGATGGATGCGGGTACCCAGATCTTTTTCTCTTATGGGATCTGTTTGGGGAGCCTCACAGCCCTCGGCAGTTACAACAAATTCAACAATGACTGTTACAAGTAAGACACTTTGTCATACAGTCATACACACAAACCCACACAAATTAATTATCCATTTCAAGACTCTACTCTGTGAAATGGGAGAAGCTGTTGGTCAGATTGCTTCTAGAAAGAATGAATGGAATGGCCCGAGAAAACACATTTGGACATAGCCACACCTGAAAGAAAAGCCTCATCCACCCAAATTCCCACACTCCACTGAGTCATGCCCAAAAACAGCTAAGCACTTAACTTTTGGGTTATTTTCATCGTTAACCTACAATGCTTGGCCATCAACTCACTACGTACTGTTGCCAAATGCAGTATCTGCTGTTTTGTTTTAATTTTGTTTTCCACACTATTTCATTTCTTGTGTGTGTGTGTGTGTGTGTGTGTGTGTGTGTGTGTGTGTGTGGTGTGTGTGTGTGTGTGTTGTGTGTGTGTGTGTGACTGCTTACAGAGATTCATACCTTCTGTGCCTCTTGAACAGTAGCACCAGTTTCTTGGCAGGTTTTGCAATCTTCTCAGTGCTAGGATTCATGGCGGAGGAGCGAGGAGTGGATATCGCCACTGTGGCTCAATCAGGTGAAAACATCTCCAATACATGTTAACCAAATATTTTTTTTATTTACCTTTCCGGTGTATCACACCAGTGGAGAGTAAGATACCTTTTGTTTGATGTTGCCATGTGTGAAGAACAAAGGCCTACTTGTTCCAAAGTTACAATTTTCAGAGTTGGAGCTGTTATCATATGTCACGTCTCGATATTGCAGATTGCGTTAGCATACGTCAGTGGACCTGATTTCAGCCACTATGTGAGAATTAACTGTGGCTCTTTGTGGCTTGAGAGTAACTTTTAGGCAAGATATATTTTTGTGGTTAATGTCGTAACAGGACCTGGCCTGGCTTTCATCGCCTTCCCCAGAGCTGTTGCCATGATGCCTCTTCCCCAACTCTGGGCTACCTGCTTCTTCCTCATGATCATCATGTTGGGGCTGGACACACAAGTTGGTCTCGGTCTCTGTCTCGGTCTCTGTCTCGGTCTCTGTCTCTGTCTCTGTCTCGAGACAGAATGTTGTGGGTTCTCTTGGGAAAAACCACTACCGGCGCATAATTTGACTGGACAAACCAGAATCAGAGTTAGCCTCATGTCGATAGCCAAAGCTAAAGTTGCTAGTCACTGGAACAGTTTCGCTGTGCAATGGGGGGGGATTTGAAATACGCCCTTCTCCAATATTGAAAATGTTTTTCAGGGACAGTGGAAGGTGAATAGAGCTGTGAAGGTCAGCAGAACGATAGCCAGGGGTATCAAGCTTGTTCTTATCTTGTGCCACATTGAAGTTAGTTTCCCTCAGAGAGCCGTTATAGCCAGCATGTGTAAATCCTAGATATCATATATAATGATGTTCTTTATCTCTATGGTGTAAATAACTAAAATTTTGGTATGCTAGTGTGCTGGAGCCTACCCCAGCAATCTTCGGGCAGGAGATGGGGTGTACCCTGAGCTGGTTGCGAACCAATTGCAGGGTACATATAAACAAACAACCGTTTGTACTCACATTAATACCTAGGAACAATTTAGAGTTTTCAATTGAACTAAAGTGCATGTTTCTGGGATATGGGAGAAAACTGGAGCACCCAGAGAACCCATGGTTTGGTGGGAGAACTTCCCCATAGTTTGCAACCGGCGCACCAAGAGAAAACCCATGCAGGAACGTGGAGAAAATGCAAACTCTACACAAGGGAGGCCGGGACCGACGGCCGAACTGTGTGGCAGATGCGGCAGCCAGTTGACATCCACCGTGCCGCCACACATACATATTATTAACAATATACAAAAAAAAAAGATTCTAAGTAAATCAAAATCATAATACTGTACATCTAAACACATGCACATCTCCCTAACAGTGACAGTCTACACATCAAGGCACAAGATTAAGCATTGTTGGAATGTCACTGCTAAATCAGTATTTTAGTGATTTATTGATAGATTATTTTTCAGCATTCTAAATTTGTACAATTTTAATGAAATTAGTGAACATTGCCATGAATGTTTTTTTTTTTACGAATAGTTTCTTAAAGGGTCTTAAATAATACAGTATAATGGCACTAAATACAAAATAATTACGAAAACCTCATATATCATGAATATACAGTGTCAGTGCCATTTTTGACCAAGCTACCACAACGTGTCTTGTCAGGCCACCAATTACCAAAGCTTCATGTCAGACCCTGCACACACAGTGTCCCTGTCATATACTGTACCTAACAATCTTCCTTGTCAATGATATTTTGTATAGCATCTTATGCTTAAAAAAAAGTCTGAAATCTCCCTGTGGTACAGTTTGTAAGTCTGGAGGCGCTGATGACATCTGTGACCGACTTGTACCCCCATCTGATCAGACGTGGCTACCGCAGAGAGCTGTTACTGCTGTTTATCTGTGTTGTATGCTTCTTGATCGGGCTGATCATGGTGACGCCGGTAACATGAGCTTTTAGTGAACATCTTCAACTAAGCTGCCAGTTTGGATTTCATGATGCTTAGTAATCAACTGTGGGGGCGCTTTGTCTCCCTGCCGGCGATCCAGGGTGGTCTGTATGTGTTCCAGATATATGATCATTTCTCCTGCAGTGGAGCCAGCTTGCTGCTCCTATCCATCTTCCAGTCTATTGCAATTGGCTGGATCTATGGTATGAATCATACACTGTCGCACATCCAAGCATTCAAGTTGCATATTTTTGCTTGCATGTATTCGGATCGTTGAAAATTAAACATAAGAGCTAATAGAGAGCAGGAGCAAAATGACACAAAAACAGTCTTTGTTATTAAATTACTTTCACGGTCTAGCTTTCCACTTCCTGCCTTCCGTGGACATTCCACTCAAGAGTCGGTAGACCGAGCATGGCCGCAGCTTACCCTCTGTTGTAAGGAGACTGGCTCAAAGCCAGGCCCTTGTCTGTCTCCTCTGGACCCTCAATCAGCCCCTGGGCCCCCTCCTCGCCTCAAAGTCTAGTGGCCGCAGGGAACCACTATTTAAGCCAGACCTGCCCAGGGATGAGGGCATTTTTTAAAAACAATTCTGACATGGTGGAATCAACCATTTGGACACAAACTGTGCAAGAACATGCCCTGGCATATCAATTAAGGTTTAAAAAATGCTATACAAACAGAACTATCTTTACATCTTGAGATTAAATGTTAGTAAGGTACTCTGCAGCTTTTTTATGGCTCTCAGGAGTAGATGAATGTGCTGGGGTTCAGAAAAGAAGAACTTTGAAGGGGAATTCCACAGAAATCTAAACTCCACGAAGCGTTTTGCTCCTAATTTTTATGACTATTGCTGTGACAGCCACAACAATAACAAAATGTCAGTTGAGCATAAACTTGGGGCTCTGTGACAAAAATGACAAGGTTGTGAAGCTATGTCACTCAGTGCCTATGTTGGCTCACTACCCAAAGTTCAGTGTTCTCGTTTGGAATTTTATATACCGTATTTTCGCAACCTTGCAGCCAATCATATTTAAAGGTGCTGCCTCTGTTGCGGGTTCAATTTCAGTACTTAACACATATATAAGGCACACAGAATTATTTGGTGAAGGCATAGTGGCACTCACAAAACAGTGAGGTACATTTGTACCTTTATTTTTGTAACCAGAAGAACAAGCTGCTACTTTTTTCCCCACTACGACCAGTGCAAGCAAGTCACCAGTCAACACTCCATCCTCATCCACGGTGTGACACCAAACCAAAATTATTACACCACAGCTAACAGAACAACACAACCAACAGGAAATGCTCCCAGTCAGTTAAAAATTCTGGACATCAGTTCACATACAAGCCGCTCCACATTATAAGGTGCTCTGTCCATTGTTGAGAAAATGTAAGAGTTTTAAGTGAGCTTTATAGTCGTTAAAATACGGTACTTTGTCCTTTGTCCTCATGTCATAGCAGTAAAACATATTGCAATATATTTTATTTTTTTAATTTAAAAAAAAAATCTATTTTATTTATTTATTGCCCAAAGGTGCTGAGCGCTTTAGTTCAAACATCAAGGACATGACAGGCCACAACACCCTGCTTCTTTTCCAGCTGTGCTGGAAATACCTGACGCCAGCTGTGTGCACTGTAAGTGTATCTTGGTCTGCAACTTATGATTTCAATAATTAGGTAAGCTGCTGATTATTATTTTTTTATTAATCAATTACATTTTTAAAAATGATCCATCCTTTTACTCTAAAAAAGGAATTTTTTTTTTCAAGTTGGCAGAAGAGAAAATGCTAAAATTAAATTCATTTTAATTCAAGGCCCGGCTTAGTTCATAACCTCTTAAGAAAAATGGCAAAAATTATTGCTCATTATTGTGCAAAGTAAAAGTAGACGTTTTGAAATGTCTTATTTTGTTGAAACACTAACATAATTCATCCGCTTTCACGGTGGACCACAGAAATCTGAGAACATTGACTTAAATTCCAAGGATTGGACACAAGCGTCCCAGCTATCTTCAGTCGGGGGGGAATACACTCTGAACTGGTGTCCAGCCAATCGCAGAGGATTTGGACCATTTTAAGTTAATGATTAATCAAGTTTCAAAATAGTTACTTATTAATTTGGTAATCGTTTAGTTGTCACTTAAGTCCTGCACTACATTTGTATCCCATGTTTTGATGAAAACCTTCTTTGTGTGACTTGTAGGCTACCTTCCTGTTCTCCCTGGTCTGCTGGTCTCCATTGAGTTTGGGGAAAGGCCTGATCACTCCAGGTTGGGCGACAGCACTCGGGTGGCTCCTCACCCTGTCCTCTGTGTCTCTGCTTCCAATTTGGGCCATCTATGCACTTGCCATTACGCCTGGCACCCTCACACAGGTTCAGAGTTGTCCCTCAGCTGCTTGTGTTCCTTCCTAGAGCCCAAATATTTAACTTCTGTATGTTCTTGTCATCCCATAGCGCTTTCACCATCTGTGCAACCCCACCTTAAACTCACCACAAGCCTTTCAACGCTATCCTGACAACTCGACCACATACCGCCTTGCACTTCCCCTCAGCGAGAAGCCGAAGGAAGTAATCGGCAACAGTATTGGCCCTCCATGATGCACCGATGCCATGTTGAAGTCATTCAAGCGGGTGGAGTCAGTTTGGATCTGAGACTCAAAAATCTTTGCCCACCCAGCAAATACAAATCCAGTCAGTTTGTGGCAGCAGAATCATTATTATTATTATTTCTTAATTTTACATTTTGGGGGAATTTTTATTATTTTTTTAAAGGGTACCAATATAACCAATACTTTACATTGCGGTGGTGGTATTAACAAGACATACTGCTGTTCATTGATTACTTGACAATCGTGACTGTGCAACAACAAAACATTGAGTCTTTTGTATTTCCTGATAAAGGGCATTATAGCATATGTTAGCATATATCACTGGACTCTATTTTTCTCCCCTCTAAGTTGATAGCCAATCAGATAGCCGCATTGTCTTAACCCCTGGCTTGACCTGCCCCTCTCGCCATATTGTCCCACAAGCAATCCTGGTTGTCAGTAGTGTGCGCTTGGCAAACGTAATGTTACGAAGAAAATGGTCCTCAGATGCACTCGGGGACGTGCAAATCTGATGAAAGATATCCTGCTAGATTACAAGGGGCCTGGTTGATTCATTTTCCAAAGCCTAAAACACAGTTGACGAAGTTTCTACGATGGATTAAGGTTCGTGGAAGACTGCACGTACAACTAAATGTGAACAATATCAACAAACGCAAGGCTGTATGTTTGAAGGTAAGTGAGGGAGAAGTGTCTTCACTCAGTTTGATTTAACTCTTAACAGTGCTTTATACATTGCAGGAGAACAACTTTCACTTTGGTAATGCATCACTGACCTGCTGAATGAAGTGTGTAATGTTTTATGCCGAAGAGTCGGGTTAGTGATACTAAATGCACGATGTCATGCAAGATAAATGTCTATTTGCCTATTTGTATCACATCGGACTTTTAAGACAGAGGACTGGGTTCAATTATGACCCACGTCAAATGAATACACCCATTCACTTATAAAGACTAGAATGATATTACTCCTGATCTTTCCAAGTAAAAAGTACTCACCCTGCTTTACATGAGCAGTATGATTCCACTATTTTATCCTGTTGGATTTCAATATGAAGTTTGTGAGGCTTCAAAATTTTGCATCGATCGCCAACATTTCGCTGTAACTCTGACATTGCGTCCTGCTCCGTCCAAAATCTTAATTCCATGTACATATCCTTGCATGAAATATTCGAGACCTCTGCAGAACTCCCTTAGACAAGTCTGATGCATTTGGCAAAAAACACCGCAATATTATCTGGAATATGCAATAGATGATCAACTTCAAACATTTTATGTTCAATCGCCATTTTGAAATCTTGTGGGACATGACTAAGGGGGCGGAGCTTAAGGTTGCCATTGGAAAGGTCCGTTGCTATACTATCTAAGAGCTCAGCCTTTGAGAAGCAGGTCTCTTATTTGGGGACATAAAAACAAAGTATCTTTGTTTTGTTTTTTCTTTGCTTCCAACAGAGCTTGTCATTGGGGTAAATTCTCTAAATTTGGTTATGAAGTAGAACATTATACTGCAAACAAATGCCTGATGTTATACATCAATTGTCACCTGACTACCATGATTGACCCCATCTTTGAAGTAAAAATGCATCATTGTTCATGTTAAAGGGGAAGCCCTCAAATTTTGACTCCCATGATATACCAAGTAAGTAGCTCTGTGAGAACATCCTTCTAGATGTAGAGACATCCAAGAACTTTTTGTAACCTGCTTTATTTGGACTTTGTTCCAGCTTCAAATTGTTTACATGGCAACAGGTTCTGCTGTAGGTTTTACATCAGCCAAACTCGTTATTTGCCAAAGTATCAAGTGCTTTACACAAGACTTACCTTTTTTAATCACTTTAACTCAAGTGTGCAAGTTGTATGGGTAGTTTCTTCAAACCAAACAGAAATTATGAAGCTGTGAATCCTGCAATGAGCATGCTTGCTGCAACACTATCGTAAAATAACGTACCACTCCAATGACAGGAAAGTTTGTGTGTGTCTGATGGATTTGCTGACGGCATTTTTACACGACTGTACTACAAAGAAAGGTTCCTGATACTTTTATTTTATTTTGTTATAGTCGATATGCACAGAGAAATTACAATTACTCTGAATAGAATCTTTCAATTGCCATGACATCACAGTACTTGAGACTCTGTCAAAATGTGAAAGAATATTGTAAATCTGTTAAAATGGGTATTAATACCTGAACCATTCTGAACTTTTAGTACTACAACACTGAAATCAAGCGTGTGTGAGAGAGAACAAGTAACCTTTTAGGCAGCTCTTCATTATTTGTATACAGTAAGTCAATACATACGCTATACATTGTGAACTAAAGCATGTGTCCCATGTTTTTTTTTTTTCAAGTGTATGTTCCTGATTTGATATACATCACCCGTAGTAATAGCTCGAGGTGAAGTGAGAAAGATAGAGATTATTCCACAGTAGTTGGATTGGGTGATGGGATTCTGACACCACCACTTAGAGACACAGCTCAACGCTTACATAAACGGATCGGTTTGTCAATGATCTGTAATGGATCCTCTCCTTTCCCAGTCACGGCAGGCGGTGGGCTGGTAGCATACACGTGGTGTGCCACGTGGAGGCCCTCGGTCGTTGTTTTGTTGATGTTCTGTTTTCAGCTTGCGGGTAAACGTGTGTGTTGGAGTGTAATGTTGGCAGTTTATGTCCATATGGTTGCTTTGGCATCTATCACTCTCAGATGATGGGGATTAAAATTCATCCAATGGGTGAGTGTGTGATGTTCAAAGAGGGGAGGAGAACCTTGTGGGGATTCGAGCCAAAGTGCGTGACCCGTCTGCCTGACATCAGAACAACATGATCAAACATCCTCCATCACACAAATTCCTTATTTGCTTTGGCTTTACATATGACTTTTACTGCGGCTAATACACTTGACAGTTTGGTGTGATGTTCAAGCAGCCAGCAGTCCACGAGACTTGGGGGGGGGGGTGTATTGCATAATAGCTCAATGAATTGGACGTGAAGTTCACCTTGGTACTGGAAAACGTTCCGCGATCTAATAGTAATATTTCTTATGAAGACACATCTATGTGCATTTGGTTAGTTTGTTTCTATAACACCACAAGATCAAAACCTAAAAATAATGGTAAACTGGAAGAAAAAAAAAGTCATTTGAGTTTACATAGTTTGAACACACTAGTTGCACATGATTAAGTGTTCAACTAACAGATACTGTATGATTTATTTTTGATGAAAATAAGGTGAAGTTAGTGAAGTCACTATAGCACATTTAAATCATGTGCAAGTGAAAATTCAATCCTTTTTTTCTGGATAATACATAGACTAAGGTTCCCATTTGAAATTGATTTGTTGACCGGGAAGAGGGTGACCAGAGAGGGCTCCCCAACATGTGCAGGGGCCCTGTGACATTTGTGCCCTTTTCCCCACAGTTCACCAGCCCCTGGTGCAAGGACTTTGCCCAATATGCATACTTTTGTCGAGGATGAGAATGCATCCTTTGGGGTTTTGTTCTCTGTCAACAAGACTTGCAGTGGCAATGTGTAGATTTCCATGTTTGGCTCTCCTTCACATTCTTCCATCATACGCCCACTCCCCTGGCATTTCACCTTTCAGTCAGACACGGGGTCTTCTTATGAGAACCTGACCTGCGTGGGCTCTCATCACTTGACAACACACTGGTAACCTAATATGGCCACTCCAGGCTGTGATGCGCCCAGGGGGGCCTCCCTCTTTAGGGTGCAAACTTCCATTGGTGACTCAGCAAATGAGCAGTGCCACAGATCCTTGAAAGGAGACGTCTAACGTGAAATTCACTTTTTGACTGCATTAAATTGGGGGGGGGGGTGAATTCTTTCTCCTTTAAGATGCCTAAGAAAGACCACTCTCCGTTTTGGTGAGGCATGAAGAATGTGGTCAATGCTGTTTGAGCACAACACATCCATTTCCCTCATCCACCGTCACACACCAAGACACACCTGTTTAGTCACCACCGACTGCTTTGGTCTCTCTTTCCTCTCTGACCTGGGCATGCGCCACTAACATCTGGCGCGGGAACAACAACTTTTTTTTTTTTTTTAAATTCCTGGAACAACCATAAATTATCTATCTCTGTCTAGTTTTCTGAAACTCACCACATAATCCACTTAGAAGAAGCTGAATTATTCAAATTGTCCAACCGCATAAGGCTAAAAATATCAGGGACATTTTTGTTGAGTTGAGTTCAAGTGTTGAGAGGCGTCTCTTTTGCTCTGTGTTTAGCGATGCGATTACCACCCTAAAACAGATGGTGCAAACATGTATTCATCGCTTAGCAATTTGTCATGTAATGTGGAGGATGTCTGTTTGGCTGCTGTGGACTTCGAGTCGACCAGAGCGAGTTTTTTTTTTCCTTGCCTGTTTTGAAGAAAAGAGAGCGAAGGGGGTGGAGTAGAGGAGTGGTGATGGAGCGTAAAGGGGGCAGGACTTTTCCGCGCCGGGTCCTATTAAGCGCTAACTTTGTGATTTTGTTCTCCAAGTTCAGCCCAGCCTGCACACAGTTTGTCTGCACTCGGCTTTTCCCTGCCATCCTTGCTCCTCTCAATGCTTTTGTCGCCGCTCTTTAACAGGACATGGAAGGATGCGCTTTTTGGTCCAACAAATAAGCTGCCTCCGCAGCTCGTCCGGGCTTCGTTGGTTTGGGATTCAGACGGAGTATAGCGTGTAAATGCTGGACTGCGTGGAATGAACCATGGCGAAGCTCTTTGGTGCTGCGGCCGGTGGCGTGCTTTGGTTCCGTATTCTGTTGTTCTGTGTGCTGCTGGAATTGGAGCCCGGTGCCGCCGCTGTCTCCATTTTCCAGGGTTTCTATCTCCCACCTGCGAACGGTTCGCAGGTCGCAGCAGCCAGGAGGACGGATGGGGTCGTTCGGACCGTTGACCGGATTTACAACGGAGGCGGGAGGGCTGGATACCTCGTCTACTTGGATGGGAGTCGCTTTCAGCTAGACATGGAACGCGATGAGTCAGTTCTCTCGCATCACTTCAGCCCAAAGTACGTCTCCGCTATGATGGGTAGCAGCTCCGAGTCTTTGCAGAGGGACTGCATTTACCGCGGGACGGTCAACACCAACCCGGAGTCCTTGGCCGTCTTGAACCTCTGCGGCGGAGGTCTGGAAGGCTTCTTCGCAGTGCACGGCGTGCGGTACACCGTTACGCCCATCGTCCGCGCCAAGGGACACGAGCACGACGCGCGCGCTCTGCAGGACAAGGACGCCGAAGACGCCCTCCACGTGTTTATGCGTGAGAACTTCGTTTTTGAAGCTGCGCGCGACGGTCACAAGAGCTGTGGGACGCGCGACGGACGCAGAGGGCGCAGGCACGCGGCTGGGAAGAGTCGGCGCAAAAGGCGCGGGGGGGCAACGAGGCCGGACAGACGGAGGCTGTACGTGAATGGCCCGGGCGCGCACGGGCGGGGATGGTGGAGCCGCTTCCTTGGAAGTGCAGCTGCGGACTACCACATGCGGCGCAAGAGGTCGGTCTCCCGCGCGAGACACGTCGAGCTGCTTTTGGTCGCGGACGAGACTATGACTAAGAAGTACGGCAAGGACTTAAACCACTATCTCCTCACGGTTGCCACTATTGCGTCCAAACTGTACGGGCACGCCAGCATCGAGAACCCCATCCGGCTGTCTGTGGTCAAAGTAACCGTGGTCACCGATAAAGACAAAGGGCTCGAAGTGTCCAAGAACGCGGCGGCCACTCTCAAGAGCTTTTGCAAGTGGCAGAACCAGCAAAATCCGCTAGACGACCACCACCACCACCACCACGACGCCGCCATCCTCTTCACTCGGCAGGTAAACAAACTTCCTTCCTTCCTTTCCCGCGGCGCCGGGCCGCTTGTCCTCCTTCTCCGCATGGCAGTTTAGCGCCCAGGTGCGATGCCAAGGCAACCGAGTGACGCCGTCGCTTGTTTTGATTTGGATGGCAAGCAATGGGATGACATACAGTTCATTTAAGTGCCACAGACACGGAGACCAAGGCGAGTTGTACTGTTGGCTATGTCGGATATTTATTTATTCAATTTATTTGTTGCGCTTAACACGTGGAGCATCTGGAAACCAGTCGTAAAAACTGCATTTCCCTGGCTGCTGTTTTTCTAGGCAGTCTCTTCTGTCTCCAGCTCACCCTCGCAGGCCCCTGACAGCCTTCAAGCCTCAGAGGCTGGGACCTGAGTCCTTTGCTCGCATTTTGCAGGCCACTTCTTCCCAGGAATTTTGAAATTAGTCGCAGGATGCAATAAAAAAAAAAAATATTGAAAAAAATCCATTGCAACTTAATAAGGTAGTCTCTCCCTGACTTGTTTTATCCTCCCATCTCTCCAGTCTGCTTTTTTTTTCCTGGTTACTTTTCAGCATGTCAGCCGAGGCAGTCAGAAAAACAAACAGGCTGTACGGAGACCACACTAATTTAGCCTTTCTTTCACCCAGCTTCTCCCTGTTTTATTTCAACCTTCCTCCTTCCCTGCTGCCTGAACCACAGCCAAAATTTTCTGCTTTTGAAGCAAGCATCCGGAGCTGTGAGTGTGTATTACTTTGGATATCCAAACGGTACACGTCTTGGGTTGGTGATGTCATTCATTGCCACAGAGTCCCCAGTCCCTGCGTGCCAACCACCTACAAACGTTGAGACTCCACCTGTTTGGGCAAGCTCTCAGAGAAGACTGGTGCCTTCAGGTGGCATGAAAAAAAAATGAAATTATGCCTCAAAGGCAACTTCTGGGGTTAAGAGCAAAGAATCAAGCCAGATGAGAATTCAAAACAAACATGATGGCCTTTGTATAAGTATTATTAGAGCAACTCTGAAAATAAATGAAAATATACCATGAGAATGAACAACAATAGAATTGTATTTTTTCGAGAAAAACGTAAGTTTTTGAGATTTTATTTTATTTTTTATATTAAAGCTATCATTTTCTGAATTAAATGAATCGCTGATCATCATTAGATTATTATCATGATCTGTGTGGAACTGATTCTTCTGCAGAAAGAGCAACACAGATTTGGGTTTCAACTTCCAACAGGAGGTGACTACATCAGCCAATGTTCCCTCGAATTGCAATAGCAATAACGTACAACTTCATTTTATCATACAAGTCCAAATGCCATAAAGTATTAAGCCCCCTGATGTTGTCCAGTCAGCCAGCGACGGCATGTTCATTAGAATTCCACTGCCTTGGGAGCCAAAACCTTGTCCAACATTCTCACTGTTTCCTGTGAAAATAGGAAAGTAGAACTTGTCCAGAAGCTCCCTCGACATTGCTCATCCTTACACAGGAAACAAACAATCCCGGCCTCGCCTGTATGGGGCTTACATGTTCTCCCCATGCCTGCGATAGTTTTTTCCGGGCACTCTGGTTTCTTCCCACATCCCAAAAACATGCAAAATTAATTGGACACTCTAAATTGCCCATTCAGTGTGATTGCGAGTGCAGCTGTTTGACTCGATGTGCCCTGCGATTAGCTGGCAACCAGTTCAGGGTTTACCCTGCCTCCTGCCTGTTGACAGCTGGGATAGACTCCAGTAATCCTGCGACCCTCATGAGGATAAGCGGCTAAGAAAATGGATGTATATATATATATATATATATATATATATATATATATATATAATTGGTGAAAACCTTTTTTTTTGTTCATTTATTTGCTTTTTTGTATACTGCAGGCATTTGGGTTTCAGATCAAAAGACAAAAAGACAAATATGATAAAAGGTTCATATTCCAGTTTTTATTTCATGGTATTTATGTCTAGATGTGTGACACAACTTGGGACAGTGCACCTTTTCTTGAAGCTTCCTATTTTTAAGGTGTCAAAAATTTTGGAAAAGACATTATTAAAGATGAAGTCACTGATAGTGTAGTGGTACACTTTCTTGGCTTTGGTGTGGGCAGTGTGGGATCAATTCCCACTTAATGATGGCGTTGATTTGTGGTCTGCGACTAACTAGCAACCAGATCAGGGTGTAGTCCGTCTTTTGCTCAAAGTTATATGGGCTAGCCTCCAGCAATCCCACAATCCTCGTGAGGATATGTGGGTTGGCAGGTTGACATGGACATTTACAAAAAACATCTGCAGAATTGAAGATGAAGGAATGAAAGTGAATAACAATGGCATAACCCTTAATTGCAAAAACTGCATCAAGCCAAGCCATTCCATTCCATTCCAGAAACAGCCATGCAACCTCAAGTCATAACATTACTACAAGGATGAGCTTTTGTGTGTTTCTGGAGAACCTTAAGCAGATCCTTTAGGTCCTGTGCAATTTTGTTGTTTTTATATGCAATGACAACAAAACAAAAACTTTAAACTTTCTTTCCCCATACATTGGAGTACATCACTTTGGTTGAGGTTAATCTTGGTCTCCTGAGTTCAGAAAACTTTGTTCCAAAACTTTTGGGGCTCATCCCTGTACTTCTTTGCTAAATCCAATCTGGTCTTCTGATTCTTTTTTTATCATGAGTGGTATGTATCTTATGGTACAGCCTGTAAACTTCTCTCAAAGTCTTTTTCGAACCATAGATTGTGATACCTTCACCCCTGCCCTGTGGAGATTGCCAGTAATGTCACTGACTGTAGTCTTTGGCTGTTTCTTCACAGCTCTCACAATGTTTCTGTCATCAACTGCTGTCAATCCAGTTTCCTCCCACATCCCAAAAAACATGCATTAATGGAGAATAGAAATTGCCCCTAGGTGTGATTGTGAGTGTGACTGTTGTCTGTCTCCATGTGCCCTGTGATTGGCTGGCAACCAGTCCAGGGTGTACCCTGCTTGCTGCCCATTGACAGCTAGGATAGGCTCCAGCACTCCCGCAACCCTTGTGAGGATAAGCGGTATATGTGTGTGTGTGTGTGTGTGTGTGTGTGTGTGTGTGTGTGTGTGTGTGTATATATATATATATATATATATATATATATATATATACACTGTATACATATGTATAAATATATATGTGTGTGTTTTTTCTTATAGTATTGGAAAAAAATATTGAGATTTTTTTTCCTTAAACCTGCAATACCTGTTCATCTATCCTTCCATTGTCCAAGTCGCTTATCCTCACATGGGTCATGGGAGCGCCGGAGCCTATCACAGCTAACATCGGCCAAAAGCCAGACTGCACATTCAACTGGTGTTCCAGTCATTCAGCGGGCACATATCAAGACCCATCACTGAGCAGGAAGTGATGCGACACTGCCCGCATATACTGTAAGTGAGGAGTGTGTAGCACGACAGCATCAGTGACTCTTCGCAATACATTTTACAAAGTGAATTATACAGGATCAGTGTTGGGAAAGTTTATTTTTAACACAATCTACTTAAAACTACTACAAAGTCCAGTTCATCATTCCAAAACTGAAGTAGTTCAGTTCAAAGTTAATTATTCAAATTGTTGAACTAAGGTCACCGGTCCAAATATTACCTTCAGAAAAATGCCATTTCGTTTTCCCATTGCTTTCACCCTACAAGATCAAAAATATGAGGAAAACCTATTGCTTCAATAGTGCTTTTTAAAATGAAGAATTAAAACAAAAACAGGGCATTTGTCCTTAATGTGCAAAAAA
This sequence comes from Syngnathoides biaculeatus, assembly GCF_019802595.1. NCBI lineage: Eukaryota > Metazoa > Chordata > Actinopteri > Syngnathiformes > Syngnathidae > Syngnathoides > Syngnathoides biaculeatus. The sequence goes on from NC_084641.1 coordinate 38,228,086, forward strand.
AAAAAAAAGCACACAAAACAGTACAAAAGGAACTATGGTGAAAGGACATTTGCATTCATTGAAGCACTGGTTGACTACATTAACAAAGTCATATCTCTGTTCTTATATTGCAAAACAAAATCAATTCCATATTATCACAGCACATTGTTTTAAAAAAAAGCTTTCTGATGCAAATAATAATTTTCCTTGTAATCCCATTTATGTACAGTTCTCAGGGCCAACGCTTGAATCCCAGCCCCTCCTGTGTGGAGTTTGCATGTTTTCCCCGTGCCTGCGAGGGTTTTCTCCCGAGACTCCGGTTTTCTCTCACAAAACATGGAACATTAATTGGACAGTCTAAAATGCCCCTTAGGTGAGATTGATTGTTGTCTGTCTCTACGTGTCCTGCGATTGGGTGGCATCCAGTTCAGGGTGTTCCTCGCCTCCAGCCCGAAGATCGCTGCGTTAGGCTCCAGCACTCTCGCCACCGTTGTGAGAATAAGATCGGCTCAGAAAATGGATGGATTACAAATTCTTCTGTAGATTCATTCTAAGGTGCATAATCAGAAGTACAATCTGCTAATTTCTTTGAATCTTTTGGCCATGTCCAAACACGTTCCTCTTCTGGTCACTTTTAACTTTACAGTTGAATCTCTGTGTCTTAAATTACTCTATTGCGGATGTTACGTGCATTGCAATGACGATGTAAGGACAAAAGATTGTGCATCTCTTATCTATATTTTTCTCTACACTTTCATCTGGAAAATATGCAACTTTTTTTCCAAAATGGTGTGTTTTGTAAGATGATTATGTTCTTTTTCTTTTCAATGTGACGCTAATACACCTTGAGGATTTGCTCTTTTATCCTTCCGAAATAGATTACAATGCCAAAACATTGGATTTACCTCATTGGTCAGTCTGGCCCATGTATGGATGTAAAATCGTTTCCAAACATTTAATAGTGTACACACTTCACTAGAACCTTTTCACATTCTTTATTACTAAACCCAAAGAAGCATATGAACCCTTTCCTCCTCTGAAACTCAGGAAACTGTTATGTTATGTTATTATCGTCTGCATGTCTTTCAGACAAATTAGTGTAATGGCTCCTCTTTCATGACCCCATTTTTGGGTCACGCTCTTAATAAGCCCATAAAAGCTGCCACCAGTTCGCTTTAATGCTGACCCCTGACCTCGTTGGCTCTAAAAGCCCAATCGTCAGGATTCTTGGCTGTGACTGAGGATGAAAATTGCTGTCAGTTGAACCTGTCAATCAACATGATGGGCAAACCTGCAGATCTAAACGCTGCAGGAAAGCAGTGAGTGGAAGAGGAATGCGCAAGCACAAGGTTACAATTTCCCTTGAAAGAGCACTGCCAGGAATGAACTGTATTTGGGTCAGCTGTCTTGTACGCAGCTGCATCGGGAGTGAAAAAAGAGATCAAACAAATTCCGCGTCTGAGACAGCAGTATTTGAACTATTTCTCCATAATCCCTCTCTGGCCATTTCATTGTCCTTTCAATTTTGGCAGCAGTGTGAAAGCATATATTTTCAATTGAGTTTTTTCAATGACTTTGTCAAAAATAGAGGCTGAGTTCACATGTGGAACAAATACAATAATATCATATCAGGAATCAGGAGAGTGCATTAGGCATTGATACATCAGCCTCGCAGTTCAAAGATTTCTGTTTAATCTGAGCTCCGCCCTACCTGAGGATAATTTGCACATTCTCTGCATTTTAAAAACATGGACGTTAGGCTCATTGAGCAGTCTAAATTGTGTGAATATGTTTGCAACTGGCTGTTTATTTGTACGCTGTGATTATCCAGTGACCAGTTGTGGGTCAGCTGGGAAAGGCTTCAACTGCCTGGCCTCGCTAATTAGAATGAAACTGGATAGATGACGATCACATCAGTGAGTGCAAACCCTGCTGAGCAGAACAACTGTGGCCATTGTGGCTGAGAAGTTGTAACAGACCACTGCTGTGTGATGCCACCCCTCAACTGAGGTCAATGTGACCCCAGTTGCCAACGCTCCAACCACAATGAAAATGTCTTGACTTCAAAGACCACTAAATTTAGGACGTGCAGTAATTGGGATCAACCGTGGCGTGCCAGTGAATGCCAAATGGCTGTGTTATGGGATGCCCAGGGCGCATACCGATCTGTAAATGGATCTGCTGACTTTGACTGGATAGTTATGTAATTTAACCTTTTTCATGGAATTTACACGTGCGGCCGCAAACCCTCCCTTTTCTGTCCAGTTGTCATACCCTCACCCCACTACCTTCATAAGTTTTTGTCTACACCACGGTGTACATTTCCCAGCTCTCGCTGTATTTGTTTTAGCTGTTCTTGATATTTCACACATTATCCTTCTTCTGGCATCTGTTGACAACCTGCACACAGTCCCTGGAGCCCAAAGTCTCGACCTTGGACAGCAGGTACACCACATAGGACTCCCCCTCAGCTCACGGTGATGCATCAGTGATTTTTTTCCCACTACTATTCTTTCAAAAGATCATATAGTCTCCATAACCAAGCTCATCCTTATATCCATCCATCCATTATCTAAGACGCTAAGTCTCACAAGGGTTGCAGACATACTGGAGGCATATCCCAGCTATCTTTGGGCATGAGGCGGGATACGACCTGAACTTGTTGCCAGCCAATCACAGGTCACATAGAAACAAACAGCCATTCTGAAATTCACACCTGCATGCATGTTTTTGAGATGTAGGAGGAAACCCAGACTGGCACGGAGAGAACATGCAAACTTCACACAGGCAAGGCTGGGATTTGAACCCCAGTCCTCAGAACGGTGAGGCAGACGTGCTAACCATTCATGCACCATCTCACCCACGTTAATATATAGTAAATAGTTCAGTGAAGTGGTTAATGGTTACTGATGGCAAAGGAAACCTACTTCGCCACAATGAATTCCAATACATTTAAATAAGAAGTAATTTGGTGTGCGGACCTAAAAGATTTAAATTCAGCTTTAGCCAGGGTCTCCACTCTATTGATTTTTTTTCTAGGGTTGATGTAGTCATTAGATCAGATGTGGAGTGTTTTAGTGTAAGCTAAAGTAGGTTGCTCAGACTCTAAAGGTGTGTCTGATTGGCTGCTTGTTTAACTCAAATCATGGTTAAGACCAGTCATGGTATCATATGTTGGCACACAACCCCCAGATTGTCGCTTGATTTTAAGAATCCACGCTTCCACCTGTTCGCCTGTTATTTGTGCCAAAAGCTCCGTGACTTTATCCCCCGCCCCAGTTCTCCTCTTTAATTTCTGGCGTGGCTCCATCCTCATTCCAATGGTCAATTTCCTTTGATTTGCTTCTCTTTTATGACCATCATTTCTCCCTCCCCCTCCCTGATCTGTTTTGAAAGGCAAAATAACATTGGGAGTAAAAACAAGCAACGTTTCTATTTTTCTTCTTTTGAGTCATGCTTTGCTGTAAAAACACAAGCTTTCACAGCATCGTCTTGGATGGTTTCAGTGAAGAAATATACAAAGGTTATGGGGTGAAAGAGTGTAGCAAACTTTCTATACACTCCCACTGTTCAATTCAAAACAAACATTGTCCTTGTCTGCACAGAAAGACTGGAGAAAGCACTCAGTGGGTATAAGTTTCCCCTCATTGGACATGTGTGTATTCAGCAGTTAACTGGAAAACACACTTTCTTGCTGAAATGTGCAAGTTTATCCTGTTTGTTTCATGTAAGCACCTGTACTGTATTTATTCGCATGAGCAGGGGTGATGAACGCGTGTGCGTGTGCGTGTGCGTGCGTGTGCATGTCTGTGTGTGTGCGTGTGTGCGCCCGCAGTGGTCCCACCCATTCATGGGCGTGTGAGAGCATAACACAAGGCAATTTGTTCCTAACTGGTCCACCCGGAACAGGTAAACAGCCTTCCCGTAGAGCCTAGCAGGCCCGTCACAACAACTTCCCGTGATGGTTTGTTTTTTTCACGGGAAGACCCACTTTTTTTTTTCTTCACATGCAGAGATGTTTGTGTTCACACGTGCCATCTGCTCTCTGACATAATGGGAGAGTTGATCAATTGATAACTGCATTCGGCAAACAGTAGCAAGACAGCCTGAGGCCTCGTCTGCATGGTTGTGAGAACCAATGTCATGTAATTACTGTGGGTTTGGCAAATGATGATAAAAGATACATTAAAGGGACAATAAATATCAAGTCCTTGAATTGCTTTCAAATCACTGGATTACATCTGTGCAGGACCTCTGCGGCCATCACTCCTGTGACACTCTGGGAATGGCAGACGTTGGCACTATCTGCTCACCTGAAAGAAGCTGTGCTGTCATTGAGGATGATGGGCTTCACGCTGCATTCACAGTGGCGCACGAGATCGGTAAGCATGGATACACTCGTTAAGACAAACAGAGATACAGACAAGTTTGGGCTGGCTCATCTGTCAGCACATCTGTGGTTGTTGATTACCTGTGTTTTCTTTTCTCATTCTTGTTGCATGTGCAAACCTGCGGCATCATTTCTCACCTACATTGACCGTACGTAACATTTCAATTCCTTCCCTCGGCTGCCTCAGGCCATTTGCTCGGTTTGTCCCATGACGACTCCAAATTCTGTGAAGAGCGTTTTGGCGTGAACAGCGACAAGAGGTTGATGTCCTCCATCCTCACCTCAATTGATGCATCCAAACCTTGGAGCCGCTGTACGTCGGCCACCATCACAGACTTCTTTGACGATGGCAATGGTGAGGTTTTTTAAGCATTTTCTTTCATGTACTTCCACAGTATCTATCACTGAGCAAAGAATGTATTTGCGGCACAGTCAAAGATCATACTGTATGTAACCTTCTTCACCATGGCTATAAAATATAGTGTGAAGATATTGTGAAAAGAAAAGTAAAGTAATGAACCGCCAACATCATCTTATACTTGCCACTGTCCCTGTTGCAGCCGAGTGTCTTCTCGACACCCCCCGTCAACCTCTATTGGGTCCCGAAGAGCTCCCGGGGCAGAGCTATGATGCCGTACGCCAGTGCCGGCTGGCTTTTGGGCCAGAATACACCGTATGCCCTGGTATGGACGTGTGCGCCCGGCTGTGGTGTGCAGTTATTCGCCAGGGACAGATGGTGTGTCTGACCAAGAAGTTGCCAGCTGTGGAAGGAACACCCTGCGGAAAGGGGCGAATCTGCCTGCAGGGGAAGTGTGTGGACAAAACCCGTAAGAGACATTACTCGGTAGGCAGAGACCGCATTTCAAACTTTCTGCTTTCTTGGGAAGCATAAAATCTTGATGTGACTGACCCTTCCCTTTCTCCACTGTGCTCCAGTCATCAAACCATGGCAGCTGGAGCTCCTGGGGGTCTTGGGGGTCTTGCACTCGAACGTGTGGTGGTGGAGTCGAATTCGCCCAGCGGCTATGCAACAACCCCCCACCACGGAACAATGGGCGTTACTGCACTGGGAAGAGAGTCATCTTCCGGTCTTGCAATGTTGCCCCATGCCCACCATTGAGTGAGTACAGAATCATGCATTCGAATGGGATGTACGTAAAAACAATACATTACAAAATGTTTCTTTCCACCGTTCCCTCTAGATAAGAGTTTCCGACAGGAGCAATGTGCGTTACGAAACGGCCCACAGACAGATCCTAAAGGCGTAAAAACATTTGTTGAGTGGGTGCCCAAATATGCTGGGATTCTTCCTAAAGACGTGTGCAAACTCACCTGCAGAGCGAAAGGAACTGGCTACTATGTGGTATTCTCGCACAGGGTGAGCTATTGGCAAAAAAAAAAACATTTCAGTGAAACAGCATTTTTAGGTTAAATAAACTCTTTGTTTTCAGGTAATAGACGGGACCGAATGTCGTCCTTACAGCAGCTCGGTGTGCGTGAAGGGGAAGTGTGTGCGAACAGGCTGTGATGGCATCATAGGCTCCAAGCTTCAGTTTGACAAGTGTGGTATATGCGGAGGTGACAGCACAGGATGCATACGGGTTGTCGGCAACTTCACCAAGAAAAGGTAAAAACAAAGGAAACTCTGTTGCCAAACTCAGGACAAAAAAAGATCTGCTTTATTTATTCATAAATTTTGAGCCTCTCAAAATCACCATACAATTCAAAAGAAATCAAACTATTCAAACTAAACTAACTAAAACGACTAACTATAAACGATATAAATAACAAAACGTCAATTACAATGACAAATGTTATGGGAAACATCAATGTGAATATACAGTCCAAAATATGTGTGCCTTGGGTTTGGATTTGAAGACGGGTAATGGGTCTATGTTTCAGAGGTCAGATAGTAAGGAGTTGCTAAGTTGCTAAGATGTATGCGTCTGTGGGTGTGGGGGTGGGGGGCAAAAATGACATTGAGATGGAGGGAGGACAAAAATCTGAGACAGCGGGTGGGTATGGCATCCTGCAAGGAGATCAGCAAGATATACCAGGGTATACCTGAGCGAGGTCATTTATGGTCTTGAAGGTGCAGATCAGTATTTTATACTGGAATTCGGTATTGGACAGGGATCCATTGGAGATGTTGCAGGGCTGGAGTGAGGAGGTGAGTGGAGATGGGGGGAGGGGGTTGCTCCTGGAGAGTTCTGGAGAGGCTGTAGTTTTTGTAGTGACTTGTGGGGGAGAGCAAACAGACGAGAGTTGCAGTAATCCAAGTGGGAAGTGACGAGGCTATGAGCAAGGACAGCAGCAATGCGAGGGGTGGGGGTTGAACGAAGCCGATTGATGTTTTGTAAGTGAAAGTATGCAGACTGGGTGATGTTACGTGTGCTCTGGAAGGACAGTGTGCTGTCCGTGTACATGTTTTTATAGAGCAGATTTGTGACTACAGTACAGTATAAAGTCATTCAAGTCAACAGAAGAAGCATATCTGCCGGCTGACCACTAATGTTTCATATACATTTTCCAAAGAGGCATGAAAAAGCAACAGTTATCTGTTGGTTATGTTTATATCACCACTAAGACTATCGTTAGTATTGTTATTTCCACATCCTGCTTGGCTAACCAAATCTTTACTTTCACCACGACCAACAGTAAGGGCTACACAGATGTAGTGAAGATCCCTGTAGGCTCCACGCACATAAAGGTTCGTCAGCACAAGGCAAAAGACCAGACCCGTTTCACCGCCTACCTTGCTCTCCGGAGACCCAATGGGGACTACCTCCTCAATGGCAAATTCATGATCTCCACCTCCGAGAGCCTCATCCCGCTCAACGGCTCTCTGCTTAACTACAGTGGCTGGAGTCAAAGGGATGAGTGGCTCCACAGCATGGGCCCTGGGGCCCTCCAAGAAGCTTTGGTAGTCCAGATCCTTGCCACAGATGCTAAAAAGCCACTGGATGTTCGTTACAGCTTCTTCGCACCCCGCCGGCCGACCCAGCAGCAGCAGCTTGTTCCCAATTTGAATTTGGCCCATTTGCAGGGCACTACAACTGTCACAATGAGAACCACCAGTAGTAGCTTGACTACATCTTCCCCCACTCCCACTATCCTGGTTCCTGTGCCAACAACAGCTATCAGTCTGTCTACACCACTCCACGGGCCTCAATGGGTGACAGGAGCATGGATGATCTGCTCCAGGACTTGTGACACTGGTTGGCAGAGCAGGACAGTCCAGTGTAAGGACCATGGCGGCAAACTGTCCAAGGGATGTTTGCTGAATTCTCGTCCCTCTGCTTTTAAACACTGTCTTGTTAGAAAGTGTTGAAATGACAGGAGGAGGGGGAATAGGTTTTGTAGGACGACAAAAGTTGACCAATAAAATGATCAAGTGCTGCGTGTTGGACTAGTCACCAATGAATTTAAGACCTTAAACCTTAATCAGGACTGTGAATGTTGGACCAAGTCTCACAGAGACTCTGCTTGAAGAATGTCTCAGAATCAGATTTGCAGAGCACAAGTTAAGCAACAACGTGTTTGTTTTGTAGTCAAGGATTTGTGTTGCATGTTACTGACTCAACTTTGTTTCAGCATCCAAATGTTGCTCGTCTTTTTGTCTTCAGTTTGTGTGTGTGTTTTGAGTCATACTGTATATCTTCCTAAATAAGGGAGAGATACGTCATTCGCCCTCCAGTTTATGTCATTGCTTTGATTGTCCAGCTATCAAGGGATTGGGGCAGATGCTGACCAACAATGGATGGGGAACCCCAGACATTCGGTGTTTAAATGGTGCTTTATGGTCTGTTATGCACAGTAATATACTGTAGTACAAAAGTTTATTAAAGTCGAGACTTGCTCAGGTTCTCTGAGTTCATTTGTTCTGCAGTAACTCAGAAGAATTTTCTTCCTTACGACACGAGCGTTGATTGCGCTAATCCCCTGCAGATTCTAAAGAACAGAACAGCGTTCTTTCAAAGTCAGCTGTTGGGGAGGGGCGGGGGGAGCATCCATGACTGTCCTTAAGATTCACTCTCATGGACATTAGAGACGGATCACTTATTCTGCTTCATTTTTGAAGTGTCTATGTGTGTGCATGTGTATGTGTGTCTGCTTACATGCATTGAAAGTGACAGAAAAATGCAAACAAAGACAAGACACTGGGAAATTTCCATTGGTGTGCACTCCCTTCAAGCAGGGTACACACATGCCAATAATTAGGCTGAATATGAGCATTTGAAGCCACTGCTAATAAAAATCAGTGCAAGGCTGATTGTTGGATTTCTCTGAAAGAAGAGTGATATGGTTCTATGTGTGGTGTGCTGTGGTGGTTTTCTCAATTACACCACACACAAGGAGGGCAGCTAGAGACACATGGTGATCTTTTCTTTTTCGTCATCATGTCATCACGTCATCTGGCATTATTAAAATTGTAAAAAAAAAAAAAAAAAAAAAAGATTTTCAAAGTCAGTATGTGTGTATCCTGCTTTACACTTTGCAATTTAACAACTCAATGTAAAGCTTCTTGGACAATAGATGATTTCAATGTATGTGTTAGTATTCAAAGCAAATTGCAGAGCCATATACACATTTGTACACCTCACTGAAACACACCGTGTTCCTTTGAGGAAAGCCCTTTCGCTGAACAGCAAAAACAGCACTGAGCTTGTAATTTATTGTTTGTACAACTACTATGTGTGAATAACAAAGCAACGAGATGAGGTTTATTTATTGCAGTAATTTTGTATCAGATTACTATTTAACATAGAACTATGCAGAATCCTCAGTGTAAGACTCTAGTGTTTCTTTTCTAGTCGTGTCATGTACATAAAATATCTATATTTAATTGCCTTGTTGTATGTCATTTTTGTTGTTGTTTTGCAATGCAAACACTTCACAAAACACTGTATAACAAAATTCAGAGTTTTTACCCAAAGAATATCATTTACCTTTCCCATGTACTCTACATCCAAGTATCCCCTTCATGTACTGTACTGAAATTTTGCATAGGGACGGGAAATGGACTTGAAAAGTAAATGGCAAAGATGAATATACAGGCACACAACAAACAACAATGTTGTATTTGTAATTTTTCAGTTTTTGATGTGAGTATATTTTTTGTGGAACAGTTGAGTAGCTGTAGAGCATTGGTCTCACAGTTCTCATGACCGGGGTTCAAATCCCGGCCCCACTTGTGTGGAGTTTGCATGTTCTCCCCGTGTCTGCGTGGGTTTTCTCTAGGCACTCCAGATTCCTCCCACATCCAAAAAAACATGTAATGTTAATTGGACACTCTAACTTGTCCCTAGGTTTGATTGTGAGTGTGACTGTTGTCTGTCTTTTTGTGTCCTGCGATTGGCAGTAAAACTGAACAACTATATGAGTTATATGAGCCAATAACAAATGGGATCGGCTCCAGCACCCCTGAAACCCTAGTTAGGATAAGCAGCTTGGAAGATGGATGGATGGATGATGGATGGATGGATGGATGGATGGATGGATGGATGGTAATTGTGGCAACATGGTGCCCTAAACATTGCGCCGTGAGACATTATCAGGAGTGCCAATGGCAAATCATCCAATTTGGAGTTAATGTGAAACAACTTGTAGAACTGCAAACATACCTTGGTTTATTTATTATTATGTTTATGCACGCTACATATAGTGACTTGCAAATGTTCTTCTGTCAGATGGGACAAGGTACAATTCACTTGTTTAGCCACCTGTTGCCCTTCATAGAACAAAACAGTCTGATTTATTCCTACCTGAAAGCAGTACCCAAGTATCAGAAGGTAAATTTGGTGGGAGTTAGTCATTTTATTGAATGTTGTTCATTCAATGCTGTACTTATCAAAAGTATCAAAAGTCATTGTGTGATATTAAATGTAGTTGTGTTTGTAGTTATTTTTTTAATCAGTGGTTGGATTATAAAATGTTTATACATTTTAATTTATTTAGTTTACTTCAGTGTTGTAAAATAGGTAAAGATCTGCAAGTTGGCTGGTGGGGAAAGTTATTCCGAACTATTTTGGAACAAGAATCAGGATATGAGTACAAGTATTTTTTCCTTGCTGCCAGCAACCTGTCTAAAATGGGCCTAGGATGATCCACCAGTGGAAAACCGCTGCTCTATGGTATCCCTGCTAAATCAGTCCAGGTAGTAACATTCTTCCGCTTTGTGGTCAGTGGTTCAAGTATTACATTGTGTCAACAAACAATTTATCCAGATTTTATTGAGTATTAACAAGTAGCCAAGACAACAGAATTTTATCAGAGTAAAATTTTTTCATCCATGTTCTGGCTTGCTTGTGTTCACAAGGGTTGCAAGTAGGTGGTGATTGGATGATGACCCTGAAATGGTCCTCATTCAATCACACGGCGTCAGAGTGAAAGCATACAGGCACACTTTATTATGGAAATGTCTTGAAGCGAAAGTATAAACAAAGTATATCCATATATTTTCTGAGCTGCTTATCCTCACGAGAGTCGTCGGAGTGCCACAGCCAATGGAATCGAGCAGGAGGCGGGGTTCACTCTGAACTGGTTGCCAGCCAATTGGAAAGCACATGGAGACAGACAACAGTCGCACTCACAATCATACCAAGGGGTAATTTAGAGTCTCAATAAAGATACCGTATAAAGTACTGTGGAAAGTTATGACTCACCTGCCTCAACCCACATGAACTTAAGTGACATCTGGACTCTGAGCAAGCCAGTCAAGTTCATCCACACTAAACTCTCTTATCCATATCTTTATGGGAGTCGTTTTTGTGGACTTGTGCAAAGCCATGGACAAGGAAAGAAAGGGAAGAACAAAGATGGGAGCATTGAATTGCCGAATATTTCGTCTCCTGAGTTCCAGTGAACTCTAAAGGATTCCGCATACGAAAAGCTTAAAGACAATTCATTGCTCCCAATTTTGTGGGAACAGTTTGGGGATGGCTTCTTCCAGTTCCAACATGACAAGTTGCATGGTCCATAGAGATATGAATGGATGAGAGTGTTTGGTGTGGATGAACTTGACTGCCATGCACAGAATTATGACTTCAACCCAATAGAACACCTTTGGGATGAAATAGTGCAGAGTGAGAGCCAGGGCTTCTCATCCAACATCACTGTGTGACCTCTCAAATACAGTTGTGGATGGGTGTTCAAAAAATTCCCTTCACGCACCTGTGGAAAACCTTTTCAATTACATTAATCCTGTTCTAGCTGTAAAAGGTCGATTGATGTCATATTGAAGCCTTCAGATTAAGGCAGGTGAGCCAATACTTTTGCAATATATTGTATGATAAAATTCTGCTTCAATACAGTAATGAAGTATTTGCACTTTGTTACATTACAAAGCTGCAAAAAAAAAGCTTTGTTTCCAAAAGGCCCATTTTGGAGTGACTGAAGACAAAATTATTACTTCTTGCCGTTCTGTTTTCTGTGTCAAGTACTACAACAACGTCATCTTTTGGCTAAACTGCTGATTGCAGGATGCAAACTTTGGGTTTTTCTTAGTTGCTTTGTGACATCTAGTGGACATTGCTGAACTGCAATCACATTTTTAGGGCGGTATTTTTAAGGTGGACTTTTTAAAAACTACTCTGATTCGGCATGCCACATGTAGTTTTCCAATGACGACTATATTGACTATAAAGGAGGGAAAAAACTGTGCACTGCTTTTAGTTACGTTAGTGATATTTGTGGTCACAACGGTTGTTTTTTTATATCCGAAATAGTAGTTTCTGTGGGAGCTGATTGAAGCGAGTAATGTTGAAATAAGAAATGAGATTAAGTGAAACCCCAGAGTACTTTGTTCGTGCGCCGTGGAGAGGAGGAAGAGTCTGGGCGGGCGGGGTAAGAAGTCGACGGACGGGGGCTAAACATGTGTAGGTTCCGAAGCAAGAGCTCCCTCGCTTCAGAAGCGTTCCACCTTAAGACCTCAGCGGCCCCTCTCTGCTCCCCCTCCCCGACAAGCGGAGCTCGGTCGCCGCCTGGCTGCAGCTCAACATCGACTATGGTTACCATTTGCTTTCCTGACCTGTTGCTGCTTCTCTTCTCGACATATAAGGATTCGGAAAGCACCCATCTTAATTTAAAAAAGTTCCAAATGCTCGGAGTTTCACAATTTGTACAGGGGGTAAAAACAAACGAAAAAATCCGAGCCACAGCCCCCGAATCACAGTTGTTTTTTTTAGTGATTTGTTTATTTTACAATGATTGATTGAATGATGACAAAGTGAAGCGTTTTGCTTGCGCACGGGACTTGCCCCCTCTCAGATCAAAGTGCCCTCAAAAGGGGAGGAACCCCCGGGCCGGGGCCTATATAAAGTCCAACACTGCTGCGTGCCAGTCAATGTGCAGCAAATCCGTCTGGAGGCTCACTTGGACCAAAAAGCAACGCTGCACCTTAAAGACAAAAGCGGGCGCTCACATTTGTTCGGTTTTGGAGGCGCAGAAAGGGCCAAAAGCCTGTTGGATTTACTGCTGAGTTCCAGTGGTTATTTACGTTGAGTCAAATAAACTTTTTTGTCAGTGTGACTTTTGGGACTTTCGTCCTTTTTAGAGTTTTGCGGACGTTTTGAGTCTGAAGTGATAGGGCTTAATTTTCGCCCACGTCAACTTTTGCATCGTTTGCATCTGCTGGTTGGAACCAGTTGTATGATGTGGTTTGTCTGTGTTTCTATTGGTTTTATGGCCGGTCTGTGCACCGGCTTGACCCATAGCGCGTGGGAAGAGAGCACCGTAGTGCCTGTCAGACTAGACTCAACGGCCCGACTGGCGAGTGACACCGAACCGGGGCGGACTCTCTTCCCTGAAGAAAAGCAGAAGCTGTCGGAGACGAGGGTGTACAGGCTGGACGTTTTTGGTAACGAGATCATCTTGCACTTGGAGTCCGATCAGACCTTCTTGTCCCCGGGGTTCGTCTTCCACATTGTGGGAAGTCCCGAATCCGAACTGAACCAAGGTCCCAAGAGCGCGGACGATTCCGCTTGTTACTTCTCCGGCACGGTGAACGGAGAAGAGCACTCCGCTGCTGCGCTGAACCTGTGCCACGGGCTGACCGGTGGATTTTACTTTCTCGGCCAAGAGTACTTCATCAAACCACTCAACGTGGGCGATCAGGTGAAGGATGAGGAGAATGAGGCCCACCTCATCCGCCGGAGAGCTCGAACAGCAGTCGCTCAGGGGATCTCCAAGTGTGGGGTCGATGAGGACGAGGCGAGGGCGCCAGCGAATCTGGACCATGTGCCCCAACGTGAAGCCGCCAATTCAGACTCTAAAGGTAAGGTTTTTACACAAACAGACACCCACATATTTATATATGCATTCGTACATAGACACACGTATATGGTATACCTATATAATGCAATGTGACACGTACTGTGTATACTAATGCTTTTAAATTTATTACGAGAAACTCAACTGTTAACTTTATTTATACGCCGCTTTCATTGCATCCCCAGGTCGATACAAATCGTTGATACTGTAGTGTGTTTTGAATGGGTTAATACAGGGTTATGTGCAAAAAAAAACAACACTCGTAATGTATGAAACTAAGGTTTTAAAGCATCTTCCAATCCAACAACGGTTTTATTGAAGATATGTGTATCTACCTGCCAACGTGTGCCAGGAGGCGGCGGGCTGTGGGTGGGTGAGAGGCGGAGAGGTGGCAGGGGACCTACATTTCAGAGGTGAAATAGGAGGCAGAGTAGCCAATGGTTTAAGAGGGACTAGGCGGGGCTGAAAGGTGCGAAACTGGCAGTCTGGTCTAAGAAAATTCCCCCTACAAACTATCTCAGATTTCCCAGCAGAACAGTTCATTTGGAAAAAAAAATAAAGTAGGAGGAGGAGGGACCACGACTCTGAGTCAAGGCGTCCTACCTCTTCCACACACACACAGACACACACACACACACACACACACACACGCAGATATGTAGACATCTTTCTTGGAAACTCAATATCCTATCAGTTGCTTTTCCCTACAATTTTGAGTCTAATTAAGCCAACTTGCATCTTTTGGGAATGTAGGAGGTAGTTGGAGTGCTGTCCCCGGGGGAAAAAAAACAACTCACACACAGAGAGAACATACAAACTCCACACAGGAAGACCCTGGCTCTGATTGGAACAATGTTTTGACGATGGTGCAGGCATGCTAACTGAGACCACCACACTGTCCTGATTAACAACAGAATATGTTCCATAAAATCAAAATTTGCAAAGAGAGAATTACCTTTTTATTGCCTGAAACATTTAGCTGCCGCTGCTACTTTTCACAGTTGCACACTGTATTTGATCTCTTCACACAACAAAAAGTGTAATTAGGAACAACTTCACTAAAAATTACAAGAGGAATCAGTGACACGAGCTCTAATATACTACAGTTGGCTGGTGCGTGCAGTTGTACCCCACCTCTCGGCCAAAGATATGTTTGATAGGTTTCAGTACACCCACAACCCGAGTGAGGATAAGTGGTACAGAAAATGGATGGCTGGATGGTTGGGCTGTAATATATTTTTGATTTTCCCCCAGCCCATCATAGGACCAGGCGTTTTGTCTCCACTCCTCGCTACCTGGAGATTATGATGGTGGCTGACCAGTCCATGGCTGAGTTTCACGGTGCGGGCCTCAAGGCTTACCTCCTCACCATTATGGCCGTAGCATCCCGCCTGTATCACCACCCCAGCATCCACAACTCCATCAGCCTGGCTGTGGTAAAGCTGCTTGTGGTCTACGAGGAAGAGAAAGGCCCTCAAGTGTCGTCCAATGCTGCCATGACCCTCCGCAACTTCTGCCAGTGGCAGCGGCAGCACAACCCCCCCAGTGACCGCCACCCTGAGCACTATGACACAGCTATGCTCTTCACCAGGACGGTAGGTTGGAAGGGGAAAATGAGAAAAAATACAAAAGAATTGTAGAGTAGAGTTTTAACTCATTCATCTTGTCATTTAGGACCTGTGTGGTGCCCACTCGTGTGACACCCTTGGAATGGCTGATGTAGGTACCGTGTGTAACCCAGACAAAAGCTGCTCAATCATTGAAGATGATGGACTGCAAGCTGCATTCACTGTGGCACATGAACTAGGTGAGTAGAAAAAGGCTGTGTTCTGGAGTGTGAGAATGATCGATTGTGTGCACTACAAACTGTTGTTTTGTTGTACTGTTCTGCAGGTCACGTCTTCAACATGCCACATGATGATGCCCAACTGTGCTCTGGGGTGAACGGCCCCCACTGGGGCTCCCATATGATGGCCTCAACCCTGTCCAATCTTGACCAGCAGCAGCCGTGGTCCCCTTGTTCTGCGCTCATGGTAACCACCTTTCTTGACAATGGCCATGGTCAGTGTCTGCTTGATAAGCCGTCCAAGCCGCAACCGCTCCCTCAGCCTCTTCCCGGGACAGTCTATGATGCAGACCATCAGTGTCGCCTTACTTTCGGCGACAACTCCCAACATTGCCCTGATTTGAGCACCACTTGTGCGGCTCTGTGGTGTACTGTGACAACATCCAGTGGTTTCTTGGTGTGCCAGACCAAGAACTCTCCATGGGCCGATGGAACCCCCTGTGGGCACGATCGCTACTGTCTGGCCGGCCAGTGTCTCACAAAGAGCCAAGCTTCCAAAAATCAGGTAGAACCTTTACTCCATCTAACCACTCAGCGGGAACATATTGTAGTTTTATGCCTCATCAGGTTGAAACCCAACCTCTCTTGATGTAACATTTCTAGATTCCTGTCAATGGAGCCTGGGGAGTGTGGGGTCCCTGGGGTGACTGCTCTCGGACATGTGGGGGAGGGGTGCAATACTCCTTCCGTTCATGTGATAACCCTTTGCCGAAGAATGGAGGCAAGTACTGTGAGGGCAAGAGGATCCAGTATCGCTCTTGTAATACGGAGGCCTGCCCTGACACCAACGGTAAGTCAGCATTGATGTTTCAGAGAAATAGTCACTCAAGTGAAAATTATTAAAAACATCTCTGTGCAGTTATGGGGGGATATGGCAAACAAATGCGACCTCTGAGTCTACTCTTTATTCTTCAGGCTTGTCATTCAGGGAGGAACAGTGTCTGGCTCACAATGACATGTCAGCCCAACTGTCTCTTGGATCAGGCGAGGGTGTTGAATGGGTGCCCAAATATGCTGGAGTTTCACCTAAAGACCGGTGCAAGCTTGTGTGCAGGGCCAAGGGAACAGGATACTTCTTTGTCCTCAAATCGAAGGTAAGAATTGGATAGCACAGAGACAATGGCAGAATATATTTGAATCTTTTGACAACTCTTGATCATCTTTGTGCTGACATTCAAGCTCAATGACCGGGTGTTGTCTTCCGGCCCTTAGTTTACCGTTGGCCACTGATGTACTTTTTACCTCTTGTCATACCTTTCTGAAAGAACTTTTTCTAGGCTGGACTTTAACTTCAGTCTTTTTGTCTGCTGCCACCAGGTGGCGGATGGAACACCTTGCAGCCCTGATTCCACCTCAGTTTGTGTTCAAGGCCAGTGTGTCAAAGCAGGATGTGATCGAGTTATTGGTTCCAACCAGCGCGACGATAAATGTGGTGTGTGTGGAGGGGATGGGTCTACCTGCAAGAAAGTATCGGGCTCATTGGAGCGTGCCAGGTGAATTACCAGGACACTTTATTATTATTATTAGTCTCTTATTAATATTTTATATTACTATTAATAAAGACAGGTAGATAACAAATAGTGTCAGGGTCCAGATCTCTGATCCACATATCTTCATGTAGAGTTTGCAAATTGTACTCACATCCTTTTGTGGATTTTCTCATGTATGCTAGATTCATGAAAACTCTAAATTGAGCAAAACGGTAAACGTGAGTGTGAATGGCAGCTAGGATAGGCTCCTCTTAGCCACACCCCTATTGAGGAATCACACGATCAAAATACGACTAATAGAAAACTTCTGCTCAGAAAACATTAGTTTCATCATTTGGCTGAATTGACTGATTGTTGTTTTTGATCCAGGCCTGGCTACCAAGACGTGGTGACAATCCCTGCAGGTGCCACCCATCTTGACGTAAAACAGCGGACCCCTGGCAATGGCCGCCATGACAACAGTTACTTGGCAGTGCGTCAACAGGATGGTACTTACCTGTTGAATGGTGATTATAAGCTAATGACCATGGAGTCTGACATCACTCTGCGAGGGGCACTGCTGCGGTACAGTGGTTCTTCTGCCAGTCTTGAACGGCTCCGCAGCTTTTCCCCCCTCCCTGAGTCTCTCACTATTCAGGTATTGTCTGTGGGGGAAGCCCCAAGGCCCAGAGTGAAGTACACCTACTTTGCTCCCCGACCAAAAAATGCTGCTTCTGTTAACACTAACGGAGGGCGTCGGCATTCCATCAATGCCATTCGAGAGTTGGGCGGCGCTGAGTGGACACTGATGGAGTGGGGTCCCTGCTCTCACAGCTGTGGAGGTGGTGTGCAACAGAGAGAAGTGGTGTGTCTGGATGCCCAAGGCCTTCCATCCAAAGATTGCCCAGAGGAGCTGCGACCTTTGGCCTCACGTTCCTGTGCCTCTCAGCCTTGCCCCACCTGGCTTCTTGGAGAATGGTCTGTCTGCTCAAAGACCTGTGGCAGAGGTTTCCGAAAACGCCAGCTCCGCTGCATTGGCTATGATGGCCACACGCTTACCCACGATAGCTGTGACTCCAAAGACCGACCACGACCGCTCTTGGAGCTGTGCTATCGGGCTGCCTGCTAAGGATTTCTTGGACAATCTGACCTGTATTTCCCAAACTGATTAATTCCTCATGTCAGTGACTGCATCCGTACATTCCACAAACACATTTTCTGTGTCACAAACTTGGAGGAACAAAGTCTGCCACCTATCTTTGGAGTCCAGCAATGGGACATCAACGAGCATATAGACGTTCATGCTGTTTACAATTCCAATGGTATGTTTGTGTGTGATAGTATGCATAGATTTGAGACATATATATCGTTTGTCTAAGCTGGGCTGGACGGACTTTAATGGTTGTGGAAATTATTGTGGCATGGACATGTCGGTGTGTGTGTGTGTGTGTGTGTGTGTGTGGTGTGTGTGTGTGTGTATGTGTGTGTGTGTGAAAAATAGCTCATATTCTACTTAGTAACCCCATCAGGTATGGAAATTTAGATTTAGATTTATTCTGAACTATCACCCAACATTTATTTATCACAAACCAGTAGCACTTCACTTTTGTTTTTATTTTAACCATCCGCACATTGTTACACTAATTTTGTCTCTATGAAAGCCTTTATTTATAGCCATATCTTGAAAACCTAAGAATTTGTGTGTGAGCATGGATGTGTGTGTGTTTGTATGAGAAGACCTATAGAGGGACTTGTCTCCTGCTACTACTTCATAAGTAAGTCTCTCCTGCCTTCTGGGAAGGCATTGTGTTTGTGCAGTTTTTCCTCTTTTGTACAAAATATCTAAACATTATTTATTTTTGTACAGCCTGTTAAATATAATCATGTGTCCGGTTTAATATTATTTTTATTTGTTATTGACATCACAGAAGGAAGTAGACTATATAGACTATTTATGCAACGTATATATATATATATATATATATATATATATATATATATATATATATATATATATATATATATATATGGGGAGGCGTCATGGTTCATGAATAAAATTATTGACTCTGGAGTCTTGTTGTTCATAATTTGGAAATTAGATTTAGCTACACGCCTGCTGACATGCTTTCTGGACCACTAATGACAACAAAAAGTGAGCCTTGCACTGTTGCCCAAAACTGAAAAATAATATTTGTAATTTTTGCCCTTTTTCTGACTTTGATGCTGTCAAAGAAAAACATTGATTTGCCACTGATGTATAAGCCTCGTTTTTACAGCCACCCATTTTCTTAGCCGCTTATCCTCACGAGGGTAGCGGTGAGTGCTGGAGCCTATTCCAGGTGTCTTTGGGCAGGAAACGGGGTACACCCTGAACTGGTTGCCAGGCAATCACAGAGCACATAGAGACAAACAACAGTCGCACTCATAATCACACCTAGGGGCAATTTAGAGTCTCCAATTTAACGTATGTTTTTGGGACGTGGGAGGAAACCAGAATGCCTGGAGAAAACCTATACAGGCACGGAAGAAGATGCGAACTCCACACAGGCGGGGCGGGATTGAACCCTGGACCTCAGTACTGTAAGGCCTACACTTTACAGCTGCCCCACTGTTCCAATAAATATAATACTAATAATGAATAAAGTGGAATATATATAATAATACAACCATAAAATAATTTGAAACAAAATAATACTCTCTAAATAAAATACTCTCTACAATCTCTACTCTTCTCTCTACAATCCTACTCTTCTCTCACTCATATTTAGGTCTTTCTCTCGCTCTTTGTGGATAGAAGAAGGATAAAAACTTGGGACTCGGTCAGAGGTGTGGGAGAGACACTCACACGTGGGGACAACAAACATGGGGCTTCAAGTTTCTGGGGAAGCAAAACGGACCTCTTCTGTTTTGACCAGCTTTCATGATACTGCCACATGATCCAACCATGTGACCACTGCGACTGGTTGCAAATGAGATTTTTTTTGGGTTGTGTTCATTTCACATTGGGAGAGAAACAGCAAAAGGAAACAAATGGATAAACCCTGCAGGAGGACCTGGGCTGTGAGATGGAAATTCATTTCTGCTTTATTTTTCCACTGGTGAGTTTTCCATTTTGATAAAATCTGTTTAGTGGATTTAATTTAGTTAACTGATGAGTTATCGTGGTAACTGCTATTGTGCCAATCTGTTGGAAAAAGTCAAAAGTATCGTCTGGATTTTAACTGTGTTTGTGCGTGTGCGTTCGTTCATATTTAGTGAGAGTTGGGGGGTTAAAGGAGTTGCTTCTTGTAGAGCAAGGACCTCCAAAGGCCACCCAAGAGGAGCTAGTAAGAACCCTTCCTGCTGGCAATTACATAGAGGTATTACACAACTTTCATGCTCGGTGTTAGATGAAAACTTTGAAGACACAGAAAAATAATAATTACCCCAATCAAACAAAGCTTTCTGCCTTGGTGCAAATCCTCTATTCATGGCTCCCTGTAATTTCTCATGGTTTGCCAGTCTGTTAATCTTAAATTTCGAATTACAAATTTGCTTTACACTCACAAAACAAAATAAATGGGTTTTTTTATAGTATGTACAGCATAAATGGGTGTATATTTGTATGTATGGCAGTGCCATGAAAAAGTGTGTCCTATTCTCAAATTCTTACTTTTTTAGTTTCTCCACATTATTGTTTAAGATCATCCAAAAATATAAATATCAGACAAAAATAAGTAAAGTGGACATAAAATTCAGTTTTTAAATTGTGATTCTCTTTATAAGGTGGGGGAAACTATTTGAAGCGACTATTCGTAGCTAATTTGAAAAACAACTTACCTCCCTTGTTCAATCATGAATTAACTATGGATAAGCTCATTTTTTGGGAAATACGAGTTTATTTTCATTGACTGCACCCAAGCTTGATTACCTCCAGACCTGTTCAATCAAGAAATGACCGGAACAGAAACTGTCCAGTAAAAAGAAGCCATCCAAAAGATCTCAAAAAGGGACAACAAAGTGCCAGATAAGAAACAAAGGAACTGACAGGTTCTTCTTCTTCTTTTCCTTTCGGCTTGTCCCGTTTAGGGGTCGCCACGGGGTGTCATCTTTTTCCATTTAAGTCTATCTCGCGCATCTTCCTCATTAACACCCACAGTCTTCATGTCCTCCCTCACCACATCCATCAACCTTTTCTTTGGTCTTCCTCTCGTTCTTTTGCCTGGCAGCTCCATCCTCAGCCATTGAAGTCTACTCTCTCTAACCTTGTCTCCAAAACATCCAACTTTGGCTGTCCCTCCAATGAGCTCTTTTCTAATCGTATCCAGCCTGTTCACACCAAGCGAGAACCTCAGCATCTTCATTTCTGCTACCTCCAGTTCTGCTTCATGTTGTTTCTTCAGACCTACCATCTCTAATCCGTACATCATGGTTGGCCTCGCCACTGTTTTATAGACTTTGCCCTTCATCCCAGCGAGACTCTTCTGTCACATAGAACACCAGAAACCTTCCGCCAACTGTTCCACCCCGCTTGGACCCATTTCTTCACTTCCTTACCACACTCTCCAGTGCTCTGTATTGTTGACCCCAAATATTTGAAGTCATCCACACTTGCTATCTCTTCTCCCTGGAGCTTCACTCTTCCCCCACTGCCCCTCTCATTCACGTACATACACTCTGTTTTACTTAGGCTAATCTTCATTCCTCTCCTTTCCAGTGCACGTCTCCATCTTTCTAATTGCTCCTGCATCTGCTCCCTGCTTTCATTGTAGATCACAATACCATCTGCAAACAACATGGTCCAAGGGGAATCCAGTGTAACGTCATCTGTCAGTAACTCAGTAAGTAGCTGACAGCTATTAGTCTGGAAATGGTTAGAAAGCCATTCTCAAAGGTGAAGGAATTCAGCAAACCACTTTAAGAGCTAGTATCTACAGATGGAGAAAAAATGGAACGCTGGCAAACCTTCCCAGGAATGGCTGGGCTACAAATACTACCGCAAGGACATACCAAGAACTCATCCAGGAGATCACAGAGGAACAGAGGTGATCCAAGACCAAATCGAACCCTGTGTGAAGGATGTTAGATTTCAGCCAATTTTCAAGGGGGAAGGAGGGTGCTCGCGCACACTTCCCTAAATGTTGAGTGCCACACTTCTCAGGATGCCACCCTTGACGGCTGCCCATGTGGCCGAAATCAGAAACCACCACTGTGGAGGAACACAGGATAACATCTAAAGAACTGTAGGCCTCCTTGGCTCAGTTACATCTTAAGTTAACTCTTCATGACTCAACAATAAGGAAAAGACTGCAAACTAACCCAAAGATGTGAGATTTGCCTGGAGTTCCTAAAGGCTCTGGATGTTGTGGGCTGTCCAAGTTGACACGCCTCTGCAACATCGCATGGACATTGGGCACAGTGCCTCTGTATTGGCAGACAGGGGTGGTAGTCCCACTTTTTAAGAAGGGTGACCGGAGGGTGTTTTCCAACTATCGGGGATCACACTCCTCAGCCTCCTGGTAAGGTCTTTTCAGGGGTAATGGAGAAGAGGGTCTGTCGGGAAGTCAAATCTCGCATTCAGGAGGAGCAATGTAGTTTTTGTTCTGGCCGCGGAACAGTGGATCAGCTCTACACCCTCGGCAGAATCCTCGAGGGTGCATGGGAGATCGCCTAACTAGTCTACATGTGTTTTGTGGACTTGGAGAAGGAGTTCGACCGTGCCCCTCGGGGAGGCCTGTGGGGGGTTCTATGGGAATATGGGGTACCAAACCCCCTGATATGAGATGTTTGGTCCCTGTGGGAATCAGCACCTCCTAATCTGACACCATGGTCCTCAGTCGGAAAAGGGTGGCATTCCCTCTCCAGGTCGGGGATGGGATCCTGCCCCAATTGGAGGTGTTATAGTATCTTGGGGTCTTGTTCACGAGTAAGGGAAGAATGGAGCGGGAGATTGAAAGACGGGTCCGAGCTGTGGGTCGTGACCGAAAGAACAAGATCCCGGATACAAGCGGTCGAAATGAGTTGGTGTCCGGGCTCTCCCTTATAGATAGGGTGAGAAACTTGGTCATCCAGGAGGGGCTTAGTGTCGAGCCACTGCTCTCCCACATTGAGGGAAGCCAGATGAGGTGGCTGGGACATCTGATTCGGATGTCTCCTGAACGCCTTCCTTGTGAGGTGTTCCGGGCATGTCACACCGGAAAGATACCCCGGGAACAACCCAGGACACCCTGGAGAGATTATGTCTGTCGGCTTCCTTGGGAACGCCTCGGGATCCCTCTGGAAGAGTTGGAAGAAGTGGCTGGGAATCGGTGCTCTATCCATGTCCTGGCCGTACCGGTCCCCGATGCGGCACCTGCCGTAATCAGCGGAGGCGCACACCTGGGCCTCATCTCTAGTAATTACGTCCCAGTTATATAGAATCACACGTATGGTCTGGCCTTTGCTAGATCATTGCTTCATGCCTTCTTCCCGCACTCTCGTAATCCTGTTCCTGATCTCCCGTGTACCGACCCCTGCCTGCCCATTGGCCTGCCCCCTACGCCTGACATCCTTGTTACTGCTGCTCCCACTGACTGCCTGCTTGTTCCCCGACACTGGACTGAATAAATACGTTTCCCAAACTGCCTCTGGATCTCTCAAGTCGTGCATTTGGGTCCAACCCTGTTTTCTGGTCGTGACAGTTTGCTCTGGTGTGATCATTTTCATTTTGATGTGGCACTGGGTGTACAACATTGTCAGTAATAACCTGACTACACAGGCAGTGTCTGGGACAATGTAAGATTCTTCTACTAATAGATTTGAAATTGACTGAACAGAATAGGTTTGAAGTGGATTCTCTGTCGCGTATTCCCGCTAACATTGCGGTATGTTTTTTGCCAAATGCGCCAGACTTGTCCAAGAGGGTTCTGCAGAGAGGTCTCAACTATTTCCCGCACGGATATGTACACGGAATTAAGACTTTGGATGGAGCAGGACGCAATGTCAGAGTTACAGTGAAACGTTGGCAATCGATGCAAAAATGTTTGACGCCTCACAAACTTCATATTGAAATCCAACAGGATAAAATAGTGACTACTATTTACTTGGAAAGATCACGAGTAATATCATTGTAGTCTTTATAAGTGAGTGGGTGTATTCATTTGACTAAGTGAACCCAGCGCTCTGTCTTAAAAGTCTGATGTGATACAAATGGCCAAATAGACATTTCTCTAGCATTACATCGCGCATTTATATATTACTAACCCGACTCTTCGGCATCAAACATTACACACTTCATTCAGCAGGTCAGTGATGCATTACCAAAGTGAAAGTTGTTCTCCTGCAATGTATAAAGCACTGATAAGAGTTAAATCAAACTGAGTGAAGACACTTCTCCCTCACTTACCTTCAAACATACAGCCTTGTGTTTGTTGATATTGTTCACATTTAGTTGTACGTGCAGTCTTCCACGAACCTTAATCCATCGTAGAAACTTCGTCAACTGTGTTTTAGGCTTTGGAAAATGAATCAACCAGGCCCCTTGTAATCTAGCAGGATATCTTTCATCAGATTTGCACGTCCCCGAGTGCATCTGAGGACCATTTTCTTCGTAACATTACGTTTGCCAAGCGCACACTACTGACAACCAGGATTGCTTGTGGGACAATATGGCGAGAGGGGCAGGTCAAGCCAGGGGTTAAGACAATGCGGCTATCTGATTGGCTATCAACTTAGAGGGGAGAAAAATAGAGTCCAGTGATATATGCTAACATATGCTATAATGCCCTTTATCAGGAAATACAAAAGACTCAATGTTTTGTTGTTGCACAGTCACGATTGTCAAGTAATCAATGAACAGCAGTATGTCTTGTTAATACCACCACCGCAATGTAAAGTATTGGTTATATTGGTACCCTTTAAAAAAATAATAAAAATTCCCCCAAAATGTAAAATTAAGAAATAATAATAATAATGATTATGCTGCCACAAACTGACTGGATTTGTATTTGCTGGGTGGGCAAAGATTTTTGAGTCTCAGATCCAAACTGACTACACCCGCTTGAATGACTTCAACATGGCATCGGTGCATCATGGAGCGCCAATACTGTTGCCGATTACTTCCTTCGGCTTCTCGCTGAGGGGAAGTGCAAGGCGGTATGTGGTCGAGTTGTCAGGATAGCGTTGAAAGGCTTGTGGTGAGTTTAAGGTGGGGTTGCACAGATGGTGAAAGCGCTATGGGATGACAAGAACATACACAAGTTAAATATTTGGGCTCTAGGAAGGAACACAAGCAGCTGAGGGACAACTCTGAACCTGTGTGAGGGTGCCAGGCGTAATGGCAAGTGCATAGATGGCCCAAATTGGAAGCAGAGACACAGAGGACAGGGTGAGGAGCCACCCGAGTGCTGTCGCCCAACCTGGAGCGATCAGGCCTTTCCCCAAACTCAATGGAGACCAGCAGACCAGGGAGAACAGGAAGGTAGCCTACAAGTCACACAAAGAAGGTTTTCATCAAAACATGGGATACGAATGGAGTGCAAGACTTAAGTGACAACTAAACGATTACCAAATTAATAGGTAACTATTTTGAAACTTGATTAATCATTAACTTAAAATGGTCCAAATTCTCTGCGATTGGCTGGACACCAGTTCAGAGTTACCTTCGAACATACAGCCTTGTGTTTGTTGATATTGTTCACATTTAGTTGTACGTGCAGTCTTCCACGAGCCTTAATCCATCGTAGACACTTTGTCAACTCTGTTTTAGGCTTTGGAAAATGAATCAACAGGGCCCCTTGTAACGAAGCAGGATATCTTTCTTCAGAATTGTACATTCCCAAGTGGATCTGAGGACCATTTTCTTCATAACATTAACTTTTCCAAGCGTACACTACTGACAACCAGCATTGCTTGTGAGACAATATGGCGAGACGGGCGGGTCAAGCCAGGGGTTTAGACATACCGGCGATTTGATCAGCTATTATTGTACGAGTGATTGACAGGTCAGAATGGTCCATTCTTCCTCATTCCCTAATGAGCACCATCATTTGGTATCTTACATGAACACTAAAAATCTTGCTGGCATGTATGCTAACAGTGTAAAAGTGTTAAAGACCAACGTCTGCAAACATGTGCAGTCCACGAACAGACGTGGGCCCAGGTTCACACCATTTATATAATTTCTGAGAGAAATACACATGCAAAAAGTATGTTTTTTATGCTTCATTTGAAGTAGTTTGATTTTCCAAGTGGGAAATGGGCTAATGTGGTACATGAAAGCAGCTTGGTAAGGGAATCATGCTGTCTAGAGAAGCCACCCTTCAAACCAAAGACAGCTGGAGTAGATCCCCCATGAGGAGCAGACTCATCAGTTGGAAAAAATCTTGGGACAATGTAAATGCTTTGACATTACAAAAAAAAAAAAGAAAATCTCAGTGGTTTAATGTCTGAACGATGAGATGAAACATCACCACAACCTACGTGTACATCTCCTCATGCCCAATTTCATGTTTGAAAATATCAAAATGATAACTACAATATTACAGATGCTGTGCAGATTAACCGTTTTCCTCTAAGGAAATATTAGGTTATTTTGATGATTACAGAAGAGGAAGTGGACATGATGTGAGATGTACACAGAGGTTTTGGTAACAATAGATCACAGCTATAGGACATTAAATGACATTAAGCTATTTCATGTTATGAGTTTTCAACTGTGCCCAATTCTTTAAGTGTTACAAAAGTTGCTTGATCGCACTGACTGCCTCAAAAGGTTGTGCAACCAATACTAAGTTAAAGATACAATCATTTTCATTAGTTTATCTTTTAAAAAATAATGATACTGTCATGGTCAGAAATAATGTCGGGAAGCAAGGGAGGAATCTCGAAAATGTTTTATCAAATACAACTAAAAGTAGCAACCAAAACAGTCAAAGAAACAAAGTATATCATGAATAAACCAAAACTAAAACCTTGACAAGATGTGGACATGACTTAGAAAAAAGCAATGAGACTTCAGATTAACAAGCAGTGGACACTGAGCAATCCATGAAAAGGAGAATGGAAAGACAAGAACTGAAAGAAAACAAGTTAAATACACGAGACAACAATAAACAATTGGACAGTACATGAGTGGCTGGAAGGAGCTCCATGGTCAACGTGAACAGGTGGACACAACTAACAAAATGACCACTTGAGACATGGAATAAAGAAAACAAACAAAACCAACCCATCCAAAACAGAAAGCGTCTACACAGTACAGAAAAGAACACAGTACCCTCACCCCCATCACCCCACCCCCAAGGAACAGATTCCAGACGTTCCAAAACCAAAAGTCACCAGACACCAACAAGAGAAACCGCAGGAGGGCACAGAGCCACCCATCAGGGTCAGTCTGGTGGACCTTCCAGGCCACTCAAAGTGAGGTGCTTTGCTGGGCAGTTCCGGAGGTCAGCCAGCACCCTAAGCATCAATGTCTTTATGGGGCTATTCAGGCAGACATCTGTGATGACAAAGCCAATGGCAAAGTAGGAAACAGACAACAGGACCAGGTGGCAGCAACTGATAGAAGACCACTGGGAAGGGAGCAGGAGATGGCAGCAGGCTGGGCGCCGGCTGAACAGAAGTAATGAGTGGCATGGCAAGGCGTGGCGGACTCAAATGCTGGGAACCAGGGATACAAGGCAAGAAACCGTGAATCTCCAAAATGTATACAGTGAAGAAAATAAGTATTTGAACACCCTACTATATTGCAAGTTCTCCTACTTAGAAATCATTGAGGTGTTTGAAAATTTCAGTGCATGTCCACTGTGAGAGATAATCCAAAAAGAAAAATCCAGAAATCACAATGTATGATTTTTTTTACCGATTTATTTGTGTGATACAGTTGCAAATAAGTATTTGAACACCTGTCTATCAGCAAGAATTCTGACCTTCAAAGACCTGTTAGTCCGCCTTTAAAAGTCCACCTCCACTCCATGTATGATCCTGAATCAGATAGACCTGTGTGAGATGGTTAGCTACATAATGACACCTGTCCACCCCATACAATCAGTTGGACTCAAACTTGTAACATGGCCAAGACCAAAGAGCTATCCAAAGACACCAGAGACAAAATTGTGCAAGTCCACATGGCTGGAAAGAGCTACGGAGAACTTGCCAAGCAGTTTGGTGAAAAAAGGTCCACTGTTGGAACAGTCATTATAAAATGGAAGAAGCTAAACACGATGGTCAATCTCAATCGGAGTGGAGCCCCATGCAAGTTGTCACTTCATGGGGTCTCAATGATTCTTAGAAAGGTGAGGAATCAACCCAGGACTACACGACAGGACTTGGACCAATGACCTGAAAAGAGCTGGGATCACCGTTTCTAAGGTGACTGTTGGTAATACACTAAGACGTCATGGTTTGAAATCATGCATGGCACAGAAGGTTCCGCTGCTTAAACCAGCACATGTCAAGACCAAGTTGCCAATGACCCTTTGGATGATACAGAGGAGTCATGAAAGTTTTGTGGTCAGATGAGACCAAAATGGAACTTTTTATTCATAATTCCACATACCGTGTTTGGAAGAAGATGAATGATGAGTTCCATCCCAAGAACACCATCCCTACTGTGAAGCATGGGGGTGGTAGTATCATGCTTTGGGGGTGTTTCTCTGCACATGAGACAGCATGACTGCAGTGTATTAAGGAGAGGATGACCGCGGCCATGTATTGGGAGATTTTGGGGAACAACCTCTTTCCCTCAGTCACAGCACTGA
This sequence comes from Syngnathoides biaculeatus, assembly GCF_019802595.1. Taxonomy (NCBI): domain Eukaryota; kingdom Metazoa; phylum Chordata; class Actinopteri; order Syngnathiformes; family Syngnathidae; genus Syngnathoides; species Syngnathoides biaculeatus. The sequence goes on from NC_084641.1 coordinate 38,256,760, forward strand.
AGATGGGTTATGGCTGGGTCTTTCAACACTGGACCAGAATTCAAAACATACACTGTAATAATGACAATTTGTCTTCTTGCAAACTGATGATGGCAAACAAATACTGTACAGTATAATGATTTCAAAGCCAATCATTTCTTATGCTAAATTTACTGTTGCTCGGTTGTTAAAATGCATGACTCCTTTATGAACTGTGCACAGTGTGTTGCAGGTGGCAGCAAAGCCCAGTATCTTGAGTGTTGCTGCAAAGGCTGACCACCTTTCTTCTGCTCCTATTACGCCTACATGGGCAACGTCCTTCCGTGAGTTATTATAACCCGCCATCTGCCTTTTATGTGGAACCCAACTGTTTGTTTCAGGCAAAAGTGACCTTAAGATTCGTGTGAAAGCCGCTAAGTCACTCACCAACTGTCTTTCAATTTACCAGAAAGACTTGGCTGAGCTAAACATACGTGATGTCGCTTGTATTTATCATTACTCTCACTCTCACCATGCTTTTCCACAATAACATATGGACTAATTTTGACTATGACGATGCTATTCAAAGGCACAAAATCACCCTGCTGACACTCGTTCACATCCACGTCACGGTACTGATCAATACCAGATAATGCAGTTGGTCACCATGGAAACACTCTTAAATCATTGGTTTGAGAATACTTTGTGCTGTTTCTCACATGTGACTGCTTCTTTGTTCCATGGGCACTCTCATTTCTGTGTAATGTTTCTGATTTCACAGGAGCAGCCTTGTTGCTGTGTGTGTGCATGTGTGTGAAAAATGGACATGGCGCCAGGGGCGCCATCATACATACATACATCGTTCAGCACATCATACACGAACACTGTTCCACAGGATTACTCACGTGAGTCCCCAATCAGATTACAAATGATATATATGATCTCAGTTCCACTGTATGCTTCACTATTGAAGTTCTTATACAGGGTACAACAGTATATTTAATTCAACTTGCTGAGGCGATACTATGATATATTGCACTCAAAGCATGGTATCATCACAATATAGTAACTTTCGAGATGCATGAAAAGAAGGCTTTGAGTTGTTACAATAACCGATCGTTTCTTGCCTTGTTGTGCTGTGGTCGATAACGATAATGCATATTTGAGCATTTGTTTCATCTTTCCAATCAAAGTCAACTAATAATTGATTCTTATTTCCAAAAGATTTTACTGACCAGTTATCCTGTAGTGGTGGATATGTTAAGAGTGATTAACTGTCATTCAGGACTTTAAAAAGAACAAACGGAAAATTTGCAACCACAATGTTGTTACCAATAGTCAAGCCCGTTCTTCCATCACAACTCTTTCTTCAGTGTATTTTCCAGCAGTCTGGATACCCTGCGGCGCCATGCTTCCTTTCAGTCATAGGTGTCAAACTCTGGCCGATGGGCCAAATTTGGCCCATGGTGTAATTATATTTGGCCCGCGAGGCAATTTCAAATTAATATGAGAGCTGGCCCGCCGCGATTACAAGTATTACGCACTTGTTTGGTTCCATATTTAAAGGTTCATTTGTACAACCTTGTCCCGGGGCTTTGTTCAGTTTAAAATTTTGGCCCACTGTGAATTTGAGTTTGACACCCCTGCTCTCAGTGGTCACACGGATCAGGTTTAAGAAGGTGTGAAACATTAATGATTTTTCAGGATGCACACACAAAAATGACATAAAGAACCACACTTTCTAACATCAGTCTCTCTCAAATGAAATGTTTCTCCTAAATGTGACCAACAGACACATGCTAAAATGTGAATGAAATCCTCTTCATTACAGTATAATATGCTTTAGACCTGAGTGAATGAATTGCACCAGGGAATGCAGTATGGAGACAAGTAGGAACTAGTTTGTTTGAAAGGAAACAAGGGTTTAGTTATTTGGCCTTATGGAATAACGAATGAATGATTTATCCATCCAGCCAGTCATCTTCTGAGCTTACTCTCACAAGGGTTGTGAGAGTGGCCAGGTCTATCCCACCTATCTTCATGCAGGAGCTGGCATACACCCTGAACTGGTTGCCAGCCTATCACAGGGCAGATGGAAATAAACAACCACTCACACTCATGTTAAGACCTAAGGTTAATTTAGAGTCTTCATTTAATCTACCACAAGTTTTTTTTTTTTTTGGGATGTGGGTGGAAACCGGTGGGCCCGGAGAAAATGGGGGAGAGCATGCAAACTCCACACAAGCGACACCAGGATTTGAAGCCCAGTTCTCAGAACTGTGAGGCAGACACTCTAACCAGTTTCCCACTGTGCCACCTGGAATGGTTTATTGTAAAATTCTAGTCCTGACCTCAGACATGGCTTACTTCATTTTTTCTTTTAAATGTAGACACTAGTTTCGTTTGTAGTGTTAAATGCTGTTCAGTGTTCAGAGGTGTTGCTACAGCTGGTATTCGCTAGGACGCCACAGGGTGGAGTTTGCTCAGCACTTTTTGATGATTACAGGTTTTTATTTTTCCTACCGTGGAAGAGTGTCTGCTTGAACAAATGGACCTAAATGACCATATGATATTTTTAATTATGCTGCAAAATGGTTCAACAATGCAACATAGGAAAAGAACCTCAAACAACTCCTCCCTGTTTTCACGACAGATCACAATACCATCTGCTAACATCATGGTCTAGGGGGATTCCACTCTAAACTCATCTGTGAGCCTATCCATTACCACAGCAAACAGGAAGGGGCTCTGAGCTAATCCCTGATGTAGTCCCACCTCCACCTTAAATTCCCCTGTCATACCTACGGCACACGTCTGCTTCCCTCATACATGTCCTGTACTATTTCTCTACCACACTGGACTTACGCATGCAGAACCACAGTTCCTCTCTTGGTACTCTGTCATAGGCTTTCTCTAAATCCACAAAGACACAATGTAGCTCCTTCTGACCTTCTCTGTACTTTTCCACTAACATCCTCAAGGCAACTATTGCATCTGTGGTGCTCTTTCTAGACATGAAACCATACTGTTGCTCGCAGATACTTATTTCAGTTTTGCCTCCACTACTCTTTCCCATAACTTCATTGTGTGGCTCATCAGTTTTTTTCCCCTCTATAGTTCCCACAGCTCTGAACATCACCTTTGTTCTTAAAAATCGGAACTAGCACACTTTTCCTCCATTCTTCAGGCATCTTCTCTCCTGCTAGTATTCTATTGTATAAGTTGGTCAAAATCTCCACAGCCACCTCTCCAAATTGCTTCCATACCTCCTCAGGACCATCTGCCTTTCTATTTTTCATTCTATGTAGTGCCTTTTTAATTATTGCCACTTCCTGGTCCTTCACACTTGCCTCTTCTACTCTTCCTTCTCTCTCATTTTCTTGATTCATCATCTTATCGAAGTATTCTTTCCATCTATTTAGGACACTACTGACACCAGTCAACATATTTCCATCGCTATCATTAATCACCTTTACTTGCTGCACATCCTTCCCATCTCTATCCCTCTGTCTGGCCAACCTGTAGAGATCCTTTTCTCCTTCTTTCATATCCAACCTGGAGTACATGTCGTCACGTGCCTCTTGTTTAGCCTTCGCCACCACACACACACATACACACACACACACACACAGCAGATATATATATATATATATATTAGAGATGGTGGCACTGAAGAAATATATATATATATATATATATATATGTGTGTGTGTGTGTGTGTGTGTGTGTGTGTGTGTGTGTGTGTGTGTGTGTGTGTGTGTGTCTATATATATAACTATATAAGTGTTGGCTTCACAGTTCTGACGTCCCGGGTTCAATCCCGGACCTGCTTATGTGGAGTTTGCATGTTCTCCCAGTCTCCCAGGGTTTTCTCCAATCCCAAAAACATGCAACATTAGTTGGACACTCAAGGTTGCTCCGAGGTGTGATTGCGAGTGCGACTGTTGTCTGTCTCTTTGTGCCCTGCGATTGGCTGGCAACCAGTTCAGGGTGTACCCCGCCTCCTGCCGTTGACTGCTGAGATAGGCTCCAGTACTCCACTCCTGTGACCCTTGTGAGGATAAGTGGTGAAGAAAATGGATGGATGGATGTTTTTCTTTAAATTACTTTTTATTGTCTTTATTTAATAGTGAATTATTTGAGCTCTCGAACACTTCAATTTTCATCATGATTTCTCTTATCGGAAAGATATGGACATTTTTCTCCTGCGATGATGAAACAAAAAGTCAAGTTATTGTCAATGATTAGTGCCTGGATATTTTAACACAGAACTCAATTGGCAATGTCTTCTACTTCTTTTCCTTTCGGCTTGTCCCGCTAGGTCGTCATCAGGACGAACTGCCTTTCCATTTTTCATCCTTTGTAGTGCCTTTCTGACTTCCCACTTACTAATCATTGCCACTTCCTGGTCCTTCACACTTGCCTCTTCAACTCTTCCTTCTCTCTCATTTTCTTCATTCATCAACTTCTCAAAGTATTCTTTCCATCAATTTAGCACACTACTGGCACCAGTCAACATATTTCCATCTCTATCCTTAATCACCCTTACCTGGTGCACATCCTTCCCATCTCTATCCCTCTGTCTGGCCAACCTGTAGAGATCCTTTTCTACTTTCGTGTCCAACCTGGTGAACATGTCTTCATATGCCTCTTGTTTAGCCTTTGCCACCTCCACCTTTGCCCTACGTCGCATCTCGATGTACTCCTTTCGCCTCTCCTCAGTCCTCTTAGTATCCCACTTCTTCTTCACTAATCTCTTTCCTTGTATGACTCCCTGTATTTTGGGGTTCCACCACCAAGTCTCCTTCTCCCCTTTCCTACCAAAAGACACACCAAGTACTCTTCTGCCTGTCTCTGATTAACTTGGCTGTCGTAGTCCAGTCTTCCGGGAGCTTGTGCTGTCCATCGAGAGCCTGTCTCACCTCTTTCCGTAAATCCGCACAACATTCTTCCTTTCTCAGCTTCCACCACATGGTTCTCTGCTCTACCTTTGTCTTCTTAATCTTCCTACCCACCACCAGAATCATCCTACATACTACCATCCTATGCTGTCGAGCTACACTCTCCCCTACCACTACTTTACAGTCAGTAACCTCCTTCAGATTACATCGTCTGCACAAAATATAATCTACCTGCGTGGTTCTACCGCCGCTCTTGTAGGTCACTATATGTTCCTCCCTCTTTTGGAAATAAGTGTTCACTACAGCCATCTCCATCCTTTTTGCAAAGTCCACCACCATCTGCCCTTCAAAGTTCCTTTCCTGGATGCCGTACTTACCCATCACTTCTTCATCGCCCCTGTTTCCTTTACCAATATATCCATTACTATCTGCACCAATCACAACTCTTTCGCTGTCTCGGATGCTCAGAACTACTTCATCAAGTTCCTTCCAGAATTTATCTTTCATCTCTAGGTCACATCCTACCTGTGGGGCATAGCCGCTAATCACATTATACATAACACCCTCAATTTCAAATTTTAGTCTCATCCCTCGATCTGATACTCTTTTCACCTCCAAGACATTCTTAGCCAGCTCTTCCTTTAAAATGACCCCTACTCCATTTCTCTTCCCATCTACTCCGTTGGTAGAATAATTTAAACCCTGCTCCTAAACATCTAGCCTTACTACCTTTCCACCTGCTCTCTTGGAAGCACAGAATATCAACCTTTCTCCTAATCATCATGTCAACCAACTCCTGAGCTTTTCCTGTCATAGTCCCAACATTCAAAGTCCCTAAACTCAGTTGGAGGCTCTGTGCATTCCTCTTTTTCTTCCGACGATGGATCCGGATTCCTCCTTTTCTTTGTCTTCGACCCACAGTAGTTGAATTTCCACCGATGCCCTGCAGGTTAGCAGTGTCGGGGGAGGCGTTGTTAACCCGGGCCACGACCGATCCGGTATGGGATTCTTTAGATGAACGCTCATATTTGTTTAGCACAGTTTTTACGCCGGCTGCCCTTCCTCACGCAACCCTCTGCATTTAACTTGGGACTGGCCTAAAGATGTAATGATTGGCAAGGTAACTTTTCTATTTAAAAAATAAAATAAAAAAAGACAAATGACTCTGAGGTATTGCTGATGCAAGCCATCAAATTGGAGCTGGAGCTGTCAAACTTATATTCCCTCTCTTTCTTCTCAGTTACTTTGATATTTCAGTGGATAAATATACAGTCGGCAACCCTCCTGGGATGATGTGCACCGTATATGCGGCTCTCCCGTTTCACCACTAGAGGACAGAGAAGGCTCATCAAATTCGTTGAATTGGCCACAGTAGTTCAAAATTTTATGACCGAATAATTGACATGAAAAATATAGTGAGCTGAGTGAGCACAAGCTTTTACTAAACCTGTGAGATAGCACTCCTCGATGTCAGCCATTTTTCCTTATGAAGAATCTGATGAAATTACATTCATTAAAAACACTCGATATTTTTCGTGCATGCAGTTTTTAGAATACAGTACCTAATTTTATCTGTTGCAGGACCCGATTCGGCAAGATGTATTTGTCATTGTCGCGAAAACGTCTGTACTTGCTGAAGACTATTTTGCTTTTATTGCGCTTTCATTATTTGCTTAAATCTGAACTTATACATTTAACCAACAGATAAAGTGTTGTCCATTTGCTAAACAAACAAGGATGTGTTGTGGAGCCGGTTGCTGTCCTTGATCTTTGTATGCAGAAAACCGACTGGTGGCATCCTCCTCTCCCAGGCGTTGCCGTGGAGACAAATGACACCAGATAAGGAGCGGAAAGTTACCATCCAACCAGGAACAGACTGGGGGGGGGGGCAGCCACTTCTACCATGGACCCATACATATAAAAGTCTTGTGTTACTGGGCAGCTCTTGTCTTCTTCTTTGGCTAACCTGCCAGAAGATACACGTCCCGTGTGCAGCAGATACCTTGGACTAAGACCCGGACGTCTGTATTGCACATTCCTTTGTAATAAATCCATTTGCTGTTAACTTTTTCTAATCATTGGTCATATCTTTCTCGATTATCGAACACGCGCAGGGTCCAAACTCGCAAATCCCTACATTGCTTATTTTAAGGAGGAGAAGAGGTGATGCAGCAGCTAAAAAAGGGAATATGAATGAGAATCCTTCGAGGTGTATTTCAGGCTGAGAAGGGAGCAGTTTAAAGGCCTCCTGCAGAGACGTCTCAGGATATTATTACCCCAAAGCTGGGGGTAGTGGAAAATAGTATGGCATAATGACCAGCAGCCGCACCACTGGGAACATTTTTTCCCTCCTTTTAAATCACCACGACAGTGCATTTTTGCGGCAACTGAAGTGTCCGCCATAGGAGGCCACAGTACTGCAGCGCGGACCAATACCTTTGGGTGATTTCTTTCCCCCCTCCTCCTCATTCAGCGACGTGGGGGGGACACGCCTAATGCTGTTCTGCTGGACCGGCGTTTGGTTTAGGGTCGCTGATTCCGTCCCATTTTCCAATGCCTTACAACGTAACGTGCGCGGTGTCAGATGGCAAGACACTGTAGCACAAATAATACAAGACACATTACACTTAAGGGAAAAGGCATCTTTATTTTGAGTTGTATGCATAGTTTGATGGCCAATTGCATTCTTTACTAATACTAATGGCTGAATGATAGATAGATAGATAGATAGATAGATAGATAGATAGATAGATAGATAGATAGATAGAATAGATAGATAGATAGATAGATAGATAGATAGATAGATAGATAGATAGATATAGATAGATAGATAGATAGATAGTAGATAGATAGATAGACAGACAGACAGACAGACAGACAGACAGATAGATAGATAGATAGATAGATAGATAGATAGATAGATAGATAGAGATAGATAGATAGATAGATAGATAGATAGATAGATAGATAGATAGATAGATAGATAGATAGATAGATATAGATAGATAGATAGATAGATAGATAGATAACTTCTGTGAGGAAAGAGGATGGATGGATGGATGGATGGATGGATGGATGGATGGATGGATGGATGGATGGATGGATGATGGATGGATGGATGGATGGATGGATGGATGGATGGATAATAATAATAATGAGAAAAATTAATGAGTGAGAAAGTGGCCAGCCACTGGTGTACAGCAGACTTTATAGGTACACTTGCCTGACTTTGGTACAGGGAGTGTGAGTTCAGTTCCCACTCAGTGACGGTGTGAGTGTGAGTGCAAATGGCTGTCCATGTCTATATGTGGCCTGTGACCAAGGGTGACCAGTTCAGATGTAGTCTGTTTGTTTTTGGGATGTGGGAGGAAACCGGAGTTCCTGGAGAAAACCTATGCAGGCATGGGGAGAACATGCAAACTCCAAGCAGATAGGCAGGGATTCAAACCCTGGGCTTCAGAAGTGTGAAGCCAACCCTCAAACTAGTTGCTCCACCATGCCATGTTAAACTATTTCCTAACAATTCAGGATTAAATTGTTCTCAGTCTGCATGTTTTCAGCACTTGCGTTCGAACATGGTCAATGTAGTTGTAATCAAAACAGGACAATGAGTTTAGTTCAGCTTTAAAGGTCAAGTGTCATCCCTATAAACATTGTAAAATAGATATTCTAATGAAAAATACATATAACATTATTCACTTCAATGTCTATACGAAAAAATAAATATGAGCGGAGAGCGCGTCATCCATGCAGAAGTGTCATTTGACATCCAAGTGGTCCCCATATTGGCTGCATCTCCTGTCCGTGACATCACCCCGGACATTCCCCATTGAAAACACACTGTGGACCCTACTATGGGAGACGAACACACCCATTCTGACACGGAAGCTCTTTTCGAAGAAGAGAACATCATACAACCGAGTGAAGTTACCGGAGCAATATTACCCTATTGTTTCAAGCCATATTCAGATGATATGCGATCACAGCCAAACTGCCTCCCCATCCGATCCACTTCCGTGGCAGAGATGAGCCATTGCGGCCCGGCGCGCGACGAGCCACCCCGAGCCTTGTCGGTAAGGCCAAGGTCATTTTCGCCGCCAAGGTGGCTTATCACGGCGCCGAGCAGGGCCGCTTTATGGTGTTGTCGTCGCACGCGGCTGAGTGCACCATTGCCCGCAGCTTTGTTCATAGCCGCCGTCGTCCGCTGTATCCACACCTACCTATTGTTTGGGACCCATGAAGCTCTCGTCCTTTGCACCTGTGCAATTCATTTTTCACGACGAACCAGGTCTCTTGGAATCTTTTGAAGGGTAAATCCATCCTCCCGAGTGTTCAAGCAATATCCAGCAATGCAACAACCAAGCATTTTGGCAAACACGAAGGAACAATGAGCTACGTTCCCGCAGGTAAAACTAATAGAAACAAACAGAGTCCAGTGGAGGGGGCTCCTGCTCCATACGTCACTTCCTACTTCTTCTCAAAACAAATCATTCAAGAGGATTTTTATGGTGGGAGTTACAAAAAGCCATATACGTCAAAATCATATTATGTGGTGAAAAAACGGATGGGTCCATACCGGCTGCAGTTTTTCATTAATAACATACTAAAAATCATCTGTTTCATGACACTTGACCTTTGAATAATGCACATTGCAACAGAATGGCATCTTTACATCTCGACAAGAAGAAGCAAATTCATCTTATTGAGGTGATAAATAATATGGTTTGACAAAATATTTCATCTGAAGCTATCTTTACTTTTTCTTTGCCCTCAGGCCCTCCACCTCCATACTCCTCCGACTCTGAGATGTCCAAGTATCCTCTACCCCGTCTACCTTACACACCGATTCAGCCAGGGCCAGCCAGCTACTCCCCTCCTCCTCCTCCCTTCTGGAGGTGCCTGAGCACATGATTCCATGGCTTCCAACTAGCAGCTGAAATGAAGCACTCAGGGAGGCCTGGCTATGCAGGCAGCAGAATAACCTCAGGTGTGTGGCGTAGGGCCCATTGCAATAATGATTCAGCAGTGGTGTGTTCTTCTGCTGACTAAATGAAAAATGAAGATGGTGTGGAAATGAATAATAATTGAATACAATGTAGGAGTGGACAAGGAGACACCATAACTTGCTGTGCTTGCCGTCAGCTATTTTCAAGTGTTTATTATCTCTGGCTGTGCTGTTCAAAGGGACTGAGTTGTCTTTTTAAATTGAACATTACCTTTCTCGAGGGAACATTATTACTAGCCCAGTAGGGATTTTTTTCCAAGGACATTTATATACGTTCTTTTTTGTTTCAGTTTTTTTTAATTTAATCAAACTGTTTGTTTCTCCAACATCCCAAAATCATGCATTGATTGGAGACTCGAAATTGCCCCAAGGTGTGATTGTGAATCCAACTGTTGCCTGTCTCTATGTGCCCTGCAATTGGCTGGTAACGAGTGCAAGGTGTACCCTGCCTCCTGCCCGATGACAGCTGGGATAGGCTCTACCTCTTTTGCAACCCTTATGAGGATGAGTGGTTCACAAAATAGATGGATGGATAATGAATGACAGTGAATTGGGTTCACAAGTTGAGCCACCCAGGTCCGTGTAATCCGAATAACAGAAATTGTTTCATATAGGTACCTATAAATTGAATGTTACGTCATTGTTGCTCATTATCCAGGGCCTGAATCCATGAATCTCTTTTTATTTGAATCCTTAAATCAAAACTAACTGTACATGTAAATGAAACAAAAAAAAAAAAAACAAAAAAGCAAAACCAATAGGATACTTGGATTCAGCACATAAAAATTGTCCAAAGTCAGAAAAAAAAATCTGAGACAATATATTTGTTGTTGACCAATTTATTCAGTATTAACATGATATGAGTCAAGATTGATAGAAAATAAGGGGTAGGACTAGATAAATTGAACATGTCAAGTCTGCTGAATGAAGACATCTTTTGGTGTTATTTTCCTCTTTTCGATATTGTGGTTTTGAACGACTTATGTTGACATCTTCAATCAAAGTGAAATCAAAAATAGATGACTTGGTCTAAATCTTTTTAAAGCATCCATCCATCCATTCATTCATTTTCTTTGCCGCTTATCCTCACAAGGGTCACGGGGAGTGATGGAGCCTATCCCAGCTGTCAATGGGCAGGAGGCAGGGTACACCCTGAACTGGTTGCAAGCCAATCACAGGGCACATAGAGACAAACAGCCACACTCACAATCACACCTAGGGGCAATTTAGAGTGTCCAATTAATGTGTGTCACCGTGCCGCCTTTTTAAAAACATATTTCTTTTTTTTTTTTAATTTATCTGTTATATTAAATATTGCCCTGGGGGCTGAAACAGTGCCAGAAATTGACACAAAAGCATGGACACTGGAAGTGCTTCATCTTCAAGTGTTATTTTTTCAAAATTCCAGTGTTTTAGCTTCAAGTTTCTTTTTGTTTATATTTTTTGGCACAAACAAGAAAATGAAGGTGCGATGTGACCTGGAGACACGGTGTCGGAACTGGTTAGAGCATTGGTCTCACAGTTCTGAGGACTGGTGTTCAAATCCTGGCCCTGGCTGTGTGAAGTTTGCATGTTCTCCCCGTGCCTGCGTGGGTTTTCTCCAGGCAATCCAGTTTCCTCTCACATCCCAAAAACATGCAACATTAATTGGAGACTTGACTGTTGTCTGTCTTCATGTAAACTGTAATTGGCAAGCAACCAGTTCAGGGTGTGCCCCTCGCCTGATGACAGCTGGGATTGGCTCCAGCACTCCCGTGAGCCTAATGAGGATAAGCGGCTCAGAAAATGGATGTGACCTGGAGTGAAGTGGTTCTGCAGGTGGTGAACACAGATCATTTTTCTGTTCTCATCCTATCTGCTTTTTTGGGGTGGGGGTGGGGGGTCACTTTTGCCCACACACTTAGAGGTAGCCTGAGTTGGTTTCTTCAACCCACAGAAGGCCCTCAGGTAGTGCAGCTTATCCAGGATACAAGTACGCCAGAAGACATGGAGGGGGCTGTAGGAGGCCAACAACCCAGCAGCAGGTGCGATACTTGCTCCTTTGTGCAAGGAAGTACAAGACTAATAACCTCCAGCAGCTGACTAATGTACATGTTTCTGCTCAAACTGTCAGAAATGGATTCTGTGATGTGATGTATGAGGGCCCAACACCTACAAGTGGGGCCTGTGGTTATAGCCTAACACTGAGGAGGCCGATTGGCATTTGTCAGAGAACACCAAGATTGGTTAAATTGCTATTGGCACCTTGTACTCTTCACAAATGAGAGCAGACTCACACTGTGATGGGCTTGATAGAATCTGGAGACACCATGGACAATGTTCTGCTGCAGCCAACATCAATTGGGCGGTCGGACAGCCCTGCATGTGTGGGCCAGAGGTATCCTGACTGCCATTAGGTAATAGGTTGATATACTCAGACCCGTTATGAGACCATATGGAGGTGGAGTTAACCCTGGATTCCTTCTGATGCATGACAGTGCTAGAGCTCACGTGGCTGGAGTCTGTCAGCTGTGAATAGATGATGAAGGCATTGATGCCGTGGCGTTTCTTGCCCATTGCCCACACCTCAATCCAACTGAGCAGATCCAGGGCGCCATGTCTCATTCCATCCTCTGACCCCATGTTCCACCACAGACTGTCCAGAACAGATGCTTTAACCTAGATCTGATACCAGATCCCTCGGGAGAAATTTCCACTGAAGTTGGATCAGCCTGTGATAAAATTATCCACTTTTATTTCACGATAGATTTCAAGTCTAGACCCTCATTATATAATGATTTTAGTTTACATTTTTTATTTTAATGCAATTTTCTCCTCAACGTATTCCACTACGTAATAAATAAATATTTTCAACTGAAATGAAAAGCATCCTAGGCTGGTTTGCTCCGTGAACGCGCGTGCGTATGGGATGACAGCGGGGGCGTGCGCCTCGGTGGTCACATGATCAGGCACTGAGCAGCTGTGCTGCTTCTTCGGCCAGTAAACGGGAGTCGCAGGCGCTGAGCACACACAATCTCGCAGCCAGTTCAAAAGTGTCCGGTGAAAGGGTGCTAAATAAAGGAGCATCGTTTCCGCGAAACGACATGGGGGATCGAGTAGTTTTCATGCTGCTAGCCGTGGTGGCGTCGGCTCTGACTATCGAGGTAAGACGCGTTTTTATAACGTTATAACAACGTGCTGGACATGATTCCGCTGTAATGCGGCTATAATTGCAACCAAGCTTGCGGACGTTAGGTACAGCAGGACCGGACCAAAAACGTCCGAGCCTTTCACAATCATATAAACTGGATCGCAAGGGAACTCCGAAACTGGATTTTTAAAAGCCGTTGAATGGCAAACGGTTGAAATTAAATTTATGTTAAATTTACCCAAGAACGTGTTTAGCCAATATAGGATGGCGAAAATGCAATTTGGGATTTCACATTTACTTTTCTGGGAAAGAACCGGAAGTGTAGCGTTAGTAATAGTTTCTCCAAACAGACATCCATTGTTGAAATGCGATTTTAATACTTCACTAAGTATATGTCGCATTGCAAATTGTTATCAAGCGGCAGATGTGTGATATATGTCCGTTCCGTTTGATACGATGTTGTAGTGTATCGGTTTTCATACATTCTTAGTGGTGAAAAGCGTAAGGGCAAGTCTTGGCAACTGATTTTTTTTTTCTTTGAGACCATTCCCATGGATGGAGCGTTTTGATTTTCATCCTTTTTTTTTAACTTGGATTTTTTTTTCCGTAATATAAGTTAAGTAACACCCTGTTATCGCTGTATGGAGACTGATCAACAAAAACACGGTGCCGTTTCTGTTGTTTACAGCGAATACGCAGCCAAGATAAAAAGCGTTTTGTCTCCTTGTCCAGGAGCCGATGGCTAATTTTAGGGCGAGTGGGCGTGTTTGCCAGTGAAACTAGGCGACAACACGACATACGTATATTGTGTAAAAGATACCTGCGGCTTGAAGACGCCAAGTAAGGTCCCTGCGACGCGAACAACAAAGTAACATATTTCGGTCGTTTGCAAGAGAAAAGCCAAGTAAGATGGCGGCGGTGCATTGCAGTATCGAGAGAAAGGGGAAGGGAAGCAAATGATGCTACTGTTGCATTCCTGCTCTTTCCTCCTTTTCTTTTTAAACTACAACATGTGTTTGTTTAAATACTTTCCCCCTTAACATACAAAATGCAGTTTACGTGTTGAAGAAAATGACACATTTTTCCCTGCTTTGTTGACGCACACATGAATGTGAACAAAAGTCGGATCTCTCCCATCTACACTGTAAAAGTCATAATTTGAGTACATATTTATACCAAGTGCACTTCAAAGCCATAACAGCACGAAACAATCAAATGAAGAACATTAAAGTGAGACTATCATCATAAATATTCTAAAATAGATATTGTAATGAAAAGTACATATAACAGTATTCACTTCAATGTCTATACGAAAAAAAAAAGTGAGCAGAGAGAGCGCGTCATCCATGCACAAAGTTGCGCAATTGAGTGTCCCTCGACATCCAAGTGGTCGCCATATTAGTCGTGTCCTCTGTCCTTGAGGTCATCGTCACTTCCGCCTTTGAAAATGCGCAGTGGCTGCTACTATAGAAGCTGAACAACAGAGATATTCGTATTTTTCCGACGCCCCTTCTGAAACCGAAGCTCTTTTCGAAAAGGACAACACCACACAACCGAGTGAAGTTACTGGGGCAATATTACACTATTTTTTTCAGGCTCTCAGGGCTATATTACACTATTGTTTCAAGCCATATTCAGATGATATCCGATCAAGGCCAAACCGCATCCCGTCCGATCCACTTCCGCGGCGGAGATGAGCCATCGCAGCCGGCCGGTGTGGCTTATGACAGAACCGAGCGGTGCTGCTTTAGGGGGGTGTTCACAGTCGAGCTGGGGAGCTTTATGCGCGCACGCGACTGAGTAACGCATTCTCGGCTGGGTTCTTCGCAAAACCCGACGCGCAGCCTTCGCAGAAGCTGTGACCACCAAACGCGGCGCCTCACCCGGTGTGGCTCATTTTCGGCGCCGTGGTGGCATATAATGGAGCCGAGGCATGCTGCTTTTAGAGGGTTGTTCACAGCCACCGCAGTACCCAATGAACACTATCGAGACGAAGCTGAGTGAGACATTGTTGGCTGGGCGACGCGCACATGGAAACATTTCATATGCGGATTTTTTGTTACGTTATGAGAGAGACCGATTACGGGGTCCGCCCCAAACTATTATTTTTTTTGAGTAGCTGTATACACGCCTACCTTTTATGTGGAACCCACGAAGCGCTCGTCCTCTTAACCCGTGCAATCCATTTTTCACAACGAACAGGGTCTCTTTCAAACTTATAAAGGGTAATTCCATTCTCCCGAGTGTTCAAGCAATGTCCAGCAATGCAATGAGCTGGCATTTTGGCTAACATCAAGGAACAACGTGCTACCTTCCCGGAGGTAAAACTAGTGGAAACAAACAACTCCACGAGGGGGCGCCGCTGTCATTTACATCACTTCCTGCTTCTTCTCGAAAACAAATCCCTGAGAGGATTTACATGGCGGGAGTTACAAAAAGCTGTATACGTCAAAATCATGTTTTGTGGTGAAAGAACACATGGGACCATATTGCCTGTGGGTTTTTCATTAATAATATACCAAAAATCATCCATTTCATGACAGGCCCACTTTAAGTATACGGCTAAAACTGGGCATGCCTTTTGCCGCATAGCGTCGTATCTGTTGTGCGCCACATGTCTTTCTTAAAAAGTCAAGTGTCGGCACCGCTGTGTAACAAGTACATCCAAAAATGAATCCGTTCTGAAGAGTTTCACTGTAGCCTCTTATTCGGACATATGTCACTGGACTTACTCATGACAGGAATGAGTGAATAAGAAAGTCCCCTTTTATTGAACAGGAGGCAGAATATTTTCATTTGTCAGTTCATCTTTAGTTTGTAGGATTCTGCAAAAACTGCAAATACACTTTCCAGAAAAAAATGTAAAGGACCAAGAAATGTCTCACGGAATCAAGGATTTCAAATGGAATTTTACCTGGTAGGCCACATTCATCCGAATTTTCTCAAATTTTCCAGAACAGTATAAATAGCTATCCCAAATGTTACATTCAGAAAATATTCAGGTTTTTGATCATCTGTGACCTTTGAGTAAAAAAATATATATATATTTCCTAAAAACGACTGCAGTTCCAATACAAAGCGGTACTGAAAATGGATAAACATAGGCCGGCCCTAGCCAATGTAGCGCCCAAGGCAAGAATTTATACAGTTCCCACGGTCATCAGTGATTTATATAGGCTTTCAAAAAAAGTTGAATAACTAGTTTCTACCGTTGCCTCTAATTTATAAGATAACATGCCACATGTTCTCCCTATGCATGTGCGGGTTTCCTCCCACATCCACAAAACGTGGAACAGTGATTGGAGACTATAAATTGCCCCTAGGTGTGATTATGAGTTCAACTGTTGTCTGTCTCCATATGCCCTGCGGTTGGCTGGCAACCAGCTCCGGGTGTCCCCCACCACCTGCCCGATGATGGCTGGTATTGGCTCCAGCACTCACACTAACATCGTAAGGATAAGCAGCTCAGAAAATGGATGGAAATTTTCAGGTGCACCGCCATTTTCGCAAGTCACATGACTGATGTGCGCGGATGTGACGTGTACCGTGCTGCAACAAAGACTCGATGACATGGGACACAATTTATGCCCAGCGCTGATTTCTCAGATTTATCCTCATCTGATGAAGAAATAGCAATATTGGTTGGTCGGGAAGACAGAGGAATGCTTCCATACAGATTTGAACCTGTGGCTGTAAATGATGTTGAATATCCGGATGGTTCTTCAGGCGGAATGATGCAGAGTCTGACGAGCGAGGTCCGCCGAGTGGCGGAGCAGTGAGCTCACTCCCATGTGAGAGCTTATTATCAAGACAGAGTAGATATTACATGACCTATTGGATACATTGTTACTCCAAACCATCGGAATTTTCCTTTAAGTTTCATCCCTTACTATAAGGTGCTTGAGGACGTTGGCATCTGTGTTTTGATTGTACTCAGGATTTTGAGAACTATCTCGGAAAATGACGGAATGTTATTTTGAATAAGTCGTTATGAGAACGATATTACACAATTTTGTCATTTTTATGTCACGTTATAGCTCAAGATTTACTCTTTTTATTTCATTTTTATCCACAGCGATGTGGTCACTGTTATTTTAACTTTATTTTTTATTTCAACATTAACTTATTCAGCTTTTTTTTCCTTTAACCCTTTTAAGTTTTTCTAAATAAGATTATTATTGTCTAGTTGTGATTCATTCATTCATTACCAATAGACTAATCTTTACACATGCTCAAGTAATTATTGAAATTGGTCACTTAATGGGGCCATAGTTGAACAACTGGTTAAAGCATCTGCCTCACAGGTGGGACGATGGTTCAAATCCAAGCCCCACCTGTGCAGAGTTTGTATGTTGTCCCGTGCCCGTGTGGGTTTTTCCGGGCACTCCGGTTTCCTCCTACATCCCAAAAACACGCATTGATCGGGGACTCTAAATTGCCCTTAGATGTGACTGCTAATGGTTGGTTGTTTCTGTCTGTCTTGTGATTGGCTGGCAACCAGTTCAGGGTATACTCCGTCTCCTGCTCAAAGAATGATGGGATACGCTCCAGTACTTCCGTGACCCTTGTGAGGATTAGCAGCTCAGATAATAGATGGATGGTCACTTACAGTAATTACAGCATTAGCCGCAGTAACAACAACAACAACCAAGACTTCAAAATGAAGGCTCAATGGTGGTTTATTGTGAGAAAACATTTTGTTTCTTGTAAATTAAATTTTTTTTTTAATTATTGCTGCTTATTCCCTAAAGTTACATGCAAATTGGAGGAAGAAGAATTTTACTCTACAGTGGTAACTCTACTTACAAACGTATCAAGTAACAAAAAGTTTAGGTTACGAAATGCCTCCTTGGAAAAACATTGTTCCTAGTTACGAAGGACATTCAGGATGTGAAAGGAAAGAATAGGCGCTGGATTCCCCAAATTACACTGGACGTAAACATCCTGTATCTTGGTTTGTGTGGCGTGATAGATCTACTCCCACATTGGCTATCGCCAGAGCATTTTCCTGGAATCCCATTGGCTAGGAGGGTGGTCAAATCTTTCCCTATGATGCACTTCCTCTATCTTGGTTTGTGTGGCATGATAGAACTGCTCTCCTATTGGCTATCACGTGGCAGCTTCCTGGCATCCCATTGGCTAGGAGAGACGTCAATCTTTATCCATGATGTACTTCCTGTATCTTGGTTTGTGTGGCATGATAGAGCTGCTCTCTTGGACACTTGACTGTCACTGACTCATGTTAGTGCAGTCACAAGCTAACGCACATTGGAAAAGTGCAACTTTTTTGTTTGTTTTTGCAACTTTATTAATCTTTTTTCACCATCGGCCTCAAGAAACCTTAGTGGAATCAAGTTGTGTGGGCGTGTATGTTCGTACGTATGTTTTCTCTCATCTGTCAAAGTTTCCAATCCTCTGTCCACCATATGCCTTTTGGTTGTCACTCACCCTTCTCTTCGCATAGTCGGACAACGCCAATGGTAAATGAGCATACATTTTTTTTATTATTCTTTAAATTGTGTACTTTGAATGCTTATTTTTGGCGGTGGGGTTGGGTGTCATGGGGCTTGGAACAGATTACGCTATTTAGATGTAAAATGCGCTTCTACTTACGAAAAAAATGAGGTTACGAAACGATTTCCGGAACGAATTAATTTCAGAAGATACCCCTATACTTTATCTTGATCTTGAATTTCCCAAATTGTAACTTTGTAGTTTAAGGTAAACATGAAAATTCAAACTCTTTCCAGGTAAATAGTCAGATAATATGATCATATCTTAAATGAAGGACAAAGTAAGTCTAAATTACAAAAGTATGTGTGTGTGTGTGTGTGTGTGTGTGTTGAGGGGCATATTTCTGCCTTCAGTGCTTAAATGACTAATTAAGGGCCTGGTTCAAGGCGGGTGAGGGGGTGGCGGAATGTACATTGATAACGAGGCAGCCAGCTATCTGTGAGAAATGTGTCTGGTAAAAAATATTAACAGTGATAGTAATAGCTCGATACATCATCCCCTTGGGAACAGTTTATAGTTCACTCTTCATTATTTTTTTGTCAACTTACATGTGCCACATGCATCTTTGTTTCTACCAAGCAAGGTGGTAAGTGAAAGGGGAGCAAAGCTGGCCAGGATTGCACAATACACAGGTGTTTTTTTTTCTTTTCCTGTTTCTTTCTCCACTGTTCTCCACTTCGATATCCTTACGCCTACACCCCACTTGTAATCATTTCACATGGAATGAATCATTTGGGTTGCACCTTACACAGAGAAGTGTCTTTGTTCGTAATCCTTTGCCTACATGACTCATGACTGTTTTTACCCTCTGAGCCATGAAAACCTCAAGGGTCGAAATGAGGGAATCACGAGTAAGCCAGACTTCAAAAGATGTGGCCTTCTTAAAAACCTTGTTTAGGATTGTATGTGCTTTGAAAAAAACAAAAACAAACTACTGAAAGGAACTCTCGCGGTAGGCCCACCCTATATACAGGAGCCATGTACATCATGGGAGTTGGATGCTTGTCATTGTGTGTGTTGCAATGGGGAACTCAATGTGTTTCTACGTTAAAAACAAAAATCTTTCCTACATTTTGACAACAACATGAAATGTTTCAGGTCAACACTGGACAAATTACTTTGAGACATAATTGCCACAGTTTATAAATTATGTTGCAAATAATGGGTTGATCATTTCAAACAGCATCAGGGTTGCTTCTACAATGACTCATCACCATCCTAACTAACCCCACCCCCATGAGTTCCCTTTGTCCGTATGAGGATAAATCATTTCTAAGCTTTTCCATAACAAAATAAACAAAACACTGATAGCTGTGCCACCTGTACCTGGTACATAATTTGATATTTTAGGAATCTGACGGAATGTAATCCAAGAATAAATTTATCAGAAAAGAACCAAACCGCGGAACGGTGGATCAGCTGGTAAAGCGTTGGCCTCACAGTTCAGAGGACCCAGGTTCGATCCCGGCGCCACCTGTGTGGAATTTGCATTTTCTCCCCGTGCCTGCGTGGGTTGTCTCTGGGAACTCCGGTCTCCTCCCACATCCTAAAAACATTCAACATTAATTGGACACTCTAAATTGCTCCTAGGTGTTATTGTGAGTGTGGCTGTTTGTTTCTATGTGCCCTGCGATTGGCTGGCAACCAGTTCAGAGTGTACTCCAGCTCCTGCCCGTTGACATCTGGGATAGGCTCCAGCACTCCCCGGGACCCTCGTGAGGAAAAGCGTCAAAGAAAATTGATAAATGACTTTCTCCAAATAAAGCACAAATCCACTCATGGTAGTTACCCTGCATTTTTGACACATTTATCACTGTGATATCCTTGTCGTTCCTTATTTTTTGTCCCATACACGTGGACTTTTTGTTTTCATTTTGTTGGGTGTCATTCCCACCCCAAATGGAATGCTGTCTCTTTTAATTATGACTGAACTGAGTAAGTCGATTTCTGTTATACCTACTGTGTTTCTTTCGGCTTGTCCCTTTTGGGGTCGCCACACCGTGTCATCTTAGAATTTTTACGCCGGATGCCCTTCTTGACGCAACCCTTCTCAGTGAGTGGAGGCCCCAGTGGGATACGAACCCACAAACGCTGGTTTACCAAACCAGTGCTCTAACCACTGAGCTACGGGGCCAACTTTCTGTTATACCTACTGTTGTTGATTATTGTTCTCTGATTAATATCACCTGATCAATTTTTTCTAACATTTCATACAATAAAATGAGTAGATTATTGATGATTATTAGGTGGCATGGTTGACAACTGGTTAAAGCGTCTGCCTCACAATTCTGAGGATTGCGTTTCAAGTGCCAGCCCCACCTGTGTTGAGTTTGCATTTGCCAGTATGACTATTCTCCGGGGGTTTTCTCCCACATCCCAAAACATGCATTAACTGGAGACTAAATCAGTGGTTCCCAAAGTCAATCTGGGTCCGTACCCCAGTGAGTCGTTCAAAAAGCTCCTGGAACCCCGACCTCAACTTTCGCCAATAATGTAGTGCTGAACACAGCTATGCCATTCTGGTACAAAGAAATACTCAGTTTTAGTGTTTCACGTGCTCTTGCTTTTTATTTTCGCACAATAAATCAAAACGTGGTTCAATGCTGGAAAAGACAATTCTCACATCATGATTAGCTTCCAGACAATTTCCTTTTTTTGTCTTCACATCTAATAGAGTTGAAAACCCCGCCTCACACTTGTACGTAGTAACGAAGGGAACATAAAATTCCACGGCTGATTTGGCGAGTTTTGGGAACAGTTCCAACCCCTCGCACCAAAAGGTGCTGTTTGACTTGTTCTCAAATTGTTGACGGTGTCATGATCCTGGATTCCAGCCAGGGCTGGGCGTGGCCGTCTAATCGGAAGGGTCACACCTGCGCCTCATGACCTCCGATTAGACCCAGTACATATAGGACCCGGGGGACGACAGAGACTCTGCTAGATCGTTGCCTCTCATGCCTCGTTCCCGCACTACCGTACTCCTGACGTCTACCTCCCGTGTACCGACCAACGCCTGTCTCCCGACCTACCCCGTAAGCCTGCCGTTACTGATCTTGTTGCTTGTTTGGACTGACTCCCTGGTAACCGACATTGGAACGAATAAAGGCTTATTCCGCACTGCTTACCTCTCACCTGAGTCGTGCATTTGGGTCCACCCCCGAGTCTCGTCCGTGACAGAACGATCTAGCCAAGAACATGGACCCAGCCGACTCTGAAGCCATTCGCCGTGCGCTGCAAGTGCAGGGCAAACGCCTGGGTGAGCAAGAGGCTGCTCTCCAGGGTATGACTCACCAGATCCAGGAGCTCTGCACCCAGCTGCAACCGTGGCTAGCCTCCCAAGCTAGCGCGGCCACTCCTGTGCCTCCCCGTGCCACCATCACTCCGCTCTCTCGACCAGAGCGGTTCTCATGCGACTCCGGTAACGTCAAGCCCTTCCTGGCGCAGTGCGATCTCCACTTTGAGCTGCAAGCTTCCGCTTTTCCCACGGACCGCTCCCGGATCGCCTTCGTCATTTCCCACATGACAGGGAGGGCGGAGGCATGGGCCACCGCCGAGTGGAGCCGTAACTCGGAGACCTGCCGCTCATGGGCGAGCTTCGTCTGCGCGCTCACCCAGGTGTTCCAGTATGCGGCTCCGGAACGCCAGGCGGCGTCGTCACTCATGACAATTCGCCAGGGGCGTCGCCGCGTGTCCGACTACGCCATCGAGTTCCGGATTCGGGCTGCCGAGAGCCGCTGGAATGAGGAAGCCCTCCATGACGCGTTTTACGAGGGACTGTCCCCACAGATCCGTGGTCACCTCGTGGCCATGGATCTTCCGCCTTCGCTTAACTCCCTCATCGCATTGGCCCTCAAGGTGGACCAGTGCCTCACCGTGCAGAGACAGATGGAGGGCCTGAGGGAGGAGGAGAGGGAGAGTCGCAGTCCGGTTGTTTCCGCTTCCCGGCCACCCGTGTTGTCCGCTTCACCGGAAGCCATGCAAGTGGAGAGGCTTGGCAGCTCAGCGGAGGAGCGCTTACGTCGGCGACGAGAGGGACGCTGTTTTTACTGCGGGCGTTTGGGACACTTGATCGCCCGTTGCCAGACTCGACCAGGGCATTCTGACATCAGGATCGCTACTCCGGTGAGTGTGCGGTACACCGCAACGGGGTCAGGGAGGTCCCTTCTTCACCTCACCTTGGGAACGGACTCCCGTTCATGCTCTGTGACGGCTTTCATAGATTCTGGGTCGGAAGCAAACCTGATAAATCCCCGCGTGGTCGAGGAGCTGGGGGCAGCAACCTTTCCCACGCAACGTTTTCGTCACGCCTATGCCGCCAACGGCAAGTTCCTTTGTCGGGTTACACATCGCACTCAGACGCTACGTATGAGCTTTCCGGACGCTCACTCGGAGCGTATTAGCTTTCATGTCTTCGACGCACGTAGTAGCGACATCATCTTGGGCAGCCCGTGGCTCAAAGAACATAATCCCCACATAGATTGGACCACGGGTCAGATCAAGACTTGGGGAGAGGACTGTCTCAGTCGCTGTGTCGCTGTCCGGAGAGACAGGGGTATTCAAGTTGTGCCGGTTCGGCTAACAGAACCTACTACCGCCCTGGACCTGACCGCAGTGCCCTCCTGCTACCATGACCTACGGGAGGTCTTCTCTGAATCTAAAGCAAAGTCTCTGCCGCCACATCGGTCATACGACTGCGCGATTGAACTCCTGCCAGGCACCTCTCCTCCCAGAGGGAAACTGTTCTCTTTAACCGGACCAGAGCATCAAGCCATGAGGGACTACATCGAGGACTCGCTGGCAGCCGGACTCATTCGCCCCTCATCCTCACCAGCCGGTGCGGGGTTTTTTTTTGTCAAGAAGAAGGACTCCACGCTGCGACCCTGCATCGACTACCGAGGCCTGAACGACATCACAGTCAAGAACAGGTACCCTTTGCCGCTTATCTCTACAGCATTCAAACTCCTCCAGGGAGCCCGGATCTTCACCAAGCTCGACTTGCGCAGCGCTTACCATCTGGTGCGGATTCGGGAAGGGGATGAGTGGAAGACGGCGTTCAACACCCCCACAGGGCACTATGAGTATCTGGTGATGCCCTTTGGACTGACAAACGCTCCGGCCGTCTTTCAGAACTTCATTAACGACGTGCTTCGGGAGTTCCTGAACAGATCTGTCTTTGTTTATCTGGATGATATTCTCATCTTTTCAGCAGACCTAACCTCTCACATTCAACAAGTCAGAGAGGTGCTCCGGCGTCTGCAGCAGCACCAATTATACGTGAATATGGAGAAGTGTGAGTTCCATCGGGCATCCGTGTCCTTCCTGGGCTTCGTCCTGGCTGAGGGAGAGATACGGATGGATCCCGGGAAGGTCGACGCGGTGCTGCGGTGGCCTACCCCCACCAACAGGAGGGACGTACAGAGGTTTCTGGGATTTGCCAATTTCTATAGGAAATTCATAAGGAACTTCAGTTCCGTGGCCGCTCCTCTGCATTCGCTCACCTCGCCACATACCCTCTTCGACTGGTCTGGGACCTGCCAGGAGGCCTTCAGCAGGCTCAAGGCAAGTTTCACTACTGCGCCCGTTCTCATTATTCCGGACCCAGATAACCAGTTTGTGGTGGAGGTGGATGCATCGAATTCAGGAATCGGAGCAGTCTTGTCGCAGAGGAGTCCCAGGTATGGAAGGATCCACCCGTGCGCGTTCCTGTCTAGAAAGTTGACCCCGGCAGAGAGGAACTACGACGTGGGAGATAGGGAACTGCTGGCGGTCAAGAGCGCGTTGGAGGAGTGGCGGCACTGGCTGGAGGGCTCGCAAGTACCGTTCGTTGTCTTCACGGACCATAAGAACCTTGAATACCTGAAGTCTGCGAAGAGGTTGAACGCCCATCAGGCCAGGTGGGCCCTATTTTTCACCCGCTTCCACTTTAAGGTGTGTTTCCGCCCAGGCTCCAAAAACGGCAAGCCGGATGCACTCTCGCGGATCCACGAGGGAGCGCGCACCGATTCAGACGCCGCTACTATCCTGCCAGCGGGGTGCTTCGTGGCCGGTTTCACCTGGGCGATCGAGTCGTGGGTGAAGGAGGCTCTGGGAGAGACACCGTCACCTGCGGATTGTCCGTCGGGCCGCCTGTTCGTCATCCCATCTCTGCGGGGAGACGTCATCAACTGGGCCCATACCAACAAGACGGTCTGCCACCCGGGTATGGCGAAGACACGTTCAGTGGTCGAACAAAGGTTCTGGTGGCCTAACCTCAGCAAGGACGTAAGGGAGTTCGTCAACGCCTGCCCGGTGTGTGCTGCCAATAAGACTTCCCGCCTACGGCCTGTTGGTGAGTTGCAACCCCTGTCCATCCCCTTTCGTCCGTGGTCACACATCGCGCTGGACTTCGTCACCGGCCTGCCGCCTTCTCAAGGGAACACAGTGGTGCTGTCCATAGTGGACCGTTTTTCCAAGATGGTCCACTTCGTGCCGCTTCCGAAGATCCCGTCGGCCAAGCAGACAGCCCAGTTGGTATTAGACGAGGTCGTCCGTTACCACGGCCTACCCCAGGACATCGTTTCGGACAGGGGTCCGCAATTCAGCGCCCGTTTCTGGAAGGAGTTCTGCAACCTCATCGGCGCTTCAGCAAGTCGGACATCGGGTCATCACCCAGAGTCTAACGGCCAGACTGAGAGGATTAACCAGGAATTAGAGACCGGTCTTCGATGTCTGGCATCCAGGGACCAGAGCACATGGAGCCAGCACATCAAGTGGGTGGACTATGCCCACAATTCTCTACCCTCCGCTTCAACAGGTATGCCTCCACTCCATGTCGTGCATGGGTATCCACCGTCCCTGTTTCCTCCACTGGTCACAGAATCCACAGTTCCGTCGGCCCTGGCCGTGGTGCGACGCTGCAAACGGACCTGGGAAGCAGCTCGGAGGACACTGCTGCGCATGAGCAGCGCCTACAAGGCCGCAGCAGACCGCAAGAGGAGGGCTGCACCAGAGCTCAGAGTGGGACAGCGAGTGTGGCTCTCCACCAAAGATCTCCCGCTGCGGACGGAATCCCGCAAACTTGCTCCCAGGTTCGTTGGCCCGTTCCCTGTTTCCAAGGTTATTAACCCGGTCGCCGTCTCGTTGAAACTGCCCAGGTCGATGAGGGTGCACCCGACGTTCCACGTCAGCAGACTTCACCCGAATCGCACGTCGTCGCTGGCTCCTCCGCTCAAGTCCCCCCCCGCCCCCCCGCATGGTCGACGGTGGGTTGGTGTACACCGTGCGCCGGTTGCTGTCTTCCCGCCGCAGAGGGAGGGGGGTCCAGTACCTGGTGGACTGGGAGGGATATGGCCCGGAGGAGCGCTCTTGGATCCCCTCCCGCTTCGTCGTGGACCGCTCCCTCATCAGGGACTTTCACGCGGCTCACCCTGATGCGCCTGGGCCGTCCAGAGCCGGCCGTTGAGGGGGGGGTACTGTCATGATCCTGGATTCCACCCAGGGCTGGGCGTGGCCGTCTAATCGGAAGGGTCACACCTGCGCCTCATGACCTCCGATTAGACCCAGTACATATAGGACCCGGGGGACGACAGAGACTCTGCTAGATCGTTGCCTCTCATGCCTCGTTCCCGCACTACCGTACTCCTGACGTCTACCTCCCGTGTACCGACCAACGCCTGTCTCCCGACCTACCCCGTAAGCCTGCCGTTACTGATCTTGCTGCTTGTTTGGACTGACTCCCTGGTAACCGACATTGGAACGAATAAAGGCTTATTCCGCACTGCTTACCTCTCACCTGAGTCGTGCATTTGGGTCCACCCCCGAGTCTCGTCCGTGACAGACGGATGGCTTCTGAATGACGGATCAAATCATGACTGACATTGCTGATGACAAGCCTTCAGGAAGAGTCTTCATCACAAGAGCTTGCCTGTGTAATATGCAACGGGTGACGCTGACATGCAGAGCAACTTTTTTCCGCTAAGCTACCGGCACTGTAGGGATGGGGCGTGGCGCTGCTTGAATCACTCATCTGGGCTGGGCTCAAAATAGGATAGCTAGGAGGTGAGACATAGCGAGACAGAAGAAAACAAATTTTGTTTGTTCTTTTCTTCAGAAAAATGTTTTATTATTACTCTGTCTCAGACATCGTATAGTGGACCCCCTGGAAAGACGTTTTTCACCCCCTGGGGGTCTGTAGGCCCCAGTTTGGGAACCACTGCTCTACATTGTCCTTTAATGTGAGCGTGAGTCTGAATGGTTGTTCATGTCTTTGATCTCTGTGATTGGCTGGCAACCAGTTTAGGCTCGAGTACTGCCGTGACTCTTTGAGGATAAGCGGCTCAGATAATAGATGAATGTATGTATGATTATTCCTGTAATGATA
Organism: Syngnathoides biaculeatus; assembly: GCF_019802595.1. NCBI lineage: Eukaryota > Metazoa > Chordata > Actinopteri > Syngnathiformes > Syngnathidae > Syngnathoides > Syngnathoides biaculeatus. Next base: position 38,283,627 of record NC_084641.1, read on the forward strand.
TCGATAAGAGCCAAATCTCAATGCTGTAAACTGTATTGAATCAGAAGTGGTAATGTTGGGTTGGGGCATTCCTATCAAAAGACTGTTGAGGGCGGACGAGAGGGTCCTTTTGCAAATAAAAATGTTTTTGTATAGTTCACATTTAAAAGCTTTTCTGAAACCTGATTCTGTTTGTTGCTCTGTAAAATGTGAACTTCAGTGTAACGTGCTATGCTTTTTTTTTTAACTTACTGGAACAAATGCAGGGATAGTTGGCTAAAAAATGTGCTCTATTTGGTCCAAAATGTACACTACATCCTGCGTATTCTCTGCAAGTGGCATCATTCATCACTGTCTGCGTTTGACACCCACCTGTAAATGTCAGCAGTGTACTGCCAGAGCATGCCCTTCATTTCACAGCTGGTGAGTAGGCAGCTGTTAGGGCCGGATTTGATTCATAATTGTGAACTGATTTGCACTGATCTGCCTCCTTACTCGGTACAGGCATGTTCGATGCACAGTCATGCGTATTCTGTCATTTCACGTCGCAATGAAGATGCCACCATACTGACTCTCACTCTGCTCTCATCAAGGCATATGTCGTGCCTTCCCTCTTTGAGGTCATTGAAATCAAATCAAATAATCCCTCTGGCCACATATACATCACTATAAATAACTGTGAGGAGGGTTTTTCCTGTTCCAAAGTGAGGTTGAGGGGGTGCCATACTGATCATTTGTATGCACATGCTGCAGACATAAGTTATATAGATATTTCTGTAACTATTCTTGTATAGCTGTGATTGGCTGTCAACCAGTTCAGGGTATACTCTGCCTTGCCCATTGATAGCTGGGAGAGACTCCAGCACTCCCACAACCCTTGTGAAGATAAGTGGATCAGAAAATAGATGGATGGATATTCTTGTGTGGTGTGTTCACTTGTGTAGCTGCTCCATTTGTATTAAAGTATCAGTTTTTAAGGGTGTATAGTTTCCACAATATCCAAATCTCAGCGCATCTACGGCGTTGCAAATTTTGTTAGGATTAAGACATCCAACTTTCATCAGATGAGATTTTGTGTTTCATTTTTACCATATTTAAATGTACAATGTTGAATTGACTTTTGTTGCATGTGGCAGTTTGACCGTATACTTTAACTGGGAGCTACAAATAAGCAAGAATACTGTGCCTATTATTTGGAGAAGTGCTCACTTAACTGCATGTAGGTTAAGGAATAGGGTGTAATGCTAGTTTAAGATATTCAAATTGACCTTGAACTTTGTCTCTGTAAATGCAGACATGCTTGATTGAGAAAAAAGTTATTTACTTTGATAATCCGTGAAATGCAATTGTTTGGTATTTATTCACAGTGACTTTTTTTTTGATGGTTTTAGGACCGACTTCAAACTGTTGAGTATACAGCCTCACTCTGAAGGAATGCTGTTATGCTAAAATTGCAATTATAAATAATATTGGTTATATAATAATTTTCATAATGTCAAAGCTTATCAGGCGGAGGTCACCCATGCAGGGTATGAGGGAGAGATGGAAGTACAGAGACCAACAGATACTCACAGGGCAATAGTTATTCAGTTGTCTGTGTGAGTAACTTACTGTATGCAAATTGCTAAACTACCAATGAACGTCTTAGCATTTCTTGAAAAAAAAGTTACACCAGTAAAGGTATGTTTTAATGTGTTTGGTGTCATCATGTTAGAGGGTGAGTGGACAATTTTGACACGCTCCAAAACTTTGTAGCATGTCTTGCCAAATGAGTGGAAGCTATCCTTTCAGAATACTTTCTTCCAGTACTATGTTCAACCCTAAATTACAAGTTGGACATGACCATTCACATGTATATGTGTGTATTCATAACTGCATCCATCAGTTTCTGAATTTTTTTCACATTTTAGTCTTTTAACAATGGAGTTGAACCTCCTCTGTGTGCGTGTGTTTATGTGCGTTTTTGACAAGCAAAGCTGTTTTGTAGTTAACCTCCTGCACCTGAGTTTAAAACTGGAAAGTTGGATTTTTGAACAAGAGGCGGTGAACACAATTTCCTATCGAATGCAGTTGTCTTGGTGTGAGCAAGTATGTTTCCATCCTGATTGTGCACTAGCAATCAGCTGCATGAGTCAGCAACTCAAACACTGACACATTAGACTTTTTATATAATGCATGCATCATTTGGATTCGTGCAGGTTACACACACAGACCCATAATGATGAAATTCATGCTTCCAGGTATTGTGAGTAAAGATGTTGTTTTGGTTGCCATGGTGATGATAGCAGAGAGAGGAAAGAGCTGTTAGTTTCCCAATGGTAGGGAGGGTGAATGAGTGCAGCCTCAGTCTCTATGGCAATTAACTCGTAGTGCCTCCATCCTATGGAGACAAATGCAGTTGGAAATGTTAAAGCACGCATCTAATCAAATTTCACGCACTTTTACAGTGCCATGGAAATGTATTTGTCCCCCTCCTAATTTCTGTTTTTGTTTTTTGCATATCTATCACACACAAAGGTCTCAAATTATCAAACTTATTATTACATCACGACGCGACATCACAAGTTAATACAAAATGCAGTTTTCAAATGACAATCCCAACTATTAAGGCAGAAAAAAAATCCAAACCTTTCTGACCCTCTGTGAAAAAGTAATGAACACTGTCATGAACGTTGACCTTAACTGAGGCCAGCAAGCCCTGCAGGTCTTTACATGTTGTTCGAGGTTCTTTTGTGACCCCCTGGATGAGTCATCGTCACACTTTTGGAGTAATTTTAATTGGTCGTCCTCTTCTGGGGTAGTTTGCCACTGTTCCCAGTTTTCTTCAGTTGTGAATAATGACTGGCAGTGGTTTGCTGGAGCCCCTAAGCCTTGGACATGCCTTTGTAACCTTTTACAGACTGTAGAATTTCATTTGATCATGGCATGATGCATTGGTTGACGAGATCTTGTAACCTACGAAATGTTCTCTGACAGAATCTATTTAAGTGATTTCTTGATTCCACAAGTGTGGTAGTAATCAGGTTTGGGTGTGGTTTGTGAAATTTAACTCACCTTTCCCAAAGTTGTGGTTGATCACAGTGACTTTGTGATTTAAACACGTAGTGGCAACTGCTATGGGAGAGGAACAACAGAGATTTTCAGATTTTTCCAACGTCTCTTTTGACATGGAAGGTCTTTTCGAAGAAGAGAACATCTCACAATCGTGTGAAGTGACCGGGGCAATATTACCTTATCGTTTCGAGCCATATTTACATGATATGCGGATCACTTCTAACTAACAACAGACTCCCCGACAGTATGACAGTATGTAGTGTACTCAGCCGCGAGCGACGGCAACAACGAGCGTATCACGGCTTCGGCTGGGGTGGCTCATCGCAGCGCTGAGGTGGCTCATCACAGTGCCGAGCTGGGCCGCTTTACGCCGTTGTCGTTGCTCGGGGTTGAGAGCGCCATCGTCGGTGGTGTTGGTTATTGTTGCCGCCGTCGGCAATGAGCCACCTCGGCGCCGTGATAAGCCACCCCGGCCGAAGCTGTGATCGGCGGACACAGTGCCGACGCATACATCGACACATTTAGCACCCGTGACTTACCTACGCAGATCTTTTGTTACATTCTGAGAGCCTCGACGAAAACGGGCAAACTCGGCTTTGAACTTTTCCGCAGCAGCCTGGTCTAAACTTGCAGCCTCCCTGTGACGAACACGGGAGTGTAACCAACTTCTTTTGCAGAATTTTTCAAACCATCCTCGACTTGCTTTGAATTCAAAGCCTTCAGGAACTAGACTAGGGTCTTTTCTTTTTAAATCTGTCGACAGCTTTCTAGCTTTCGTGCAAATCCCTTCTTCGCCAACACTATCCCCAGCTAACTGCTGCTCGTTTACAAAAATAAGAAACAATTTTTTGACTATCTCCAAGATCTGTGGCCTCTGCTTGGTCATCACGGTTGCTACTTTAGCAACATCACTTGCTTTGAGGGCATCCTTGTGTTTCAGAATGGTGCTGATCCTCAATTGTGCTATGCCATACTTCTTCGATAGCTCAGAAACACGCACACATATTTGTATTCAGTTATCAAATCCTTCTTGAAGTCGACCGTTTTATGCACCATTTTCCTTTTTTCAGCACCAGCAATTCCACTTGCCTTATTTGGAGCCATGATTGGAGGTTAATATTGCTCAATTGGAAGAATAAGTCACTACCGGTACACGACCGCGTGCAGGGGAGTGTTCGATAAAAAATCGTAGAGGGTCAGATGGTCGGGGCGTTCGAATACCGATTTTCGTTCGAAAACCAAATAAAAAATATCCCGAAATTTTCGTTTGAAAACCGACTTGTACAAAAACAGAGACGTTTGAAAACCGAGGTACCACTGTACGTCAAAATCATGTTTTGTGGTGAAACAACGGATGGGTCCATTCCAGCTGCCTTTTTTTTTTTCAAATTAAAAACATACTTAAAAATCATGCATTTCATGTCAGTGGAGCTTTAATGTTAGGTGAGTACAAAAATGTCAGATTATTTGCGTGCACTTCAGAGAGACCCCCAGACTTCCACCCTCGGATGGGAGTTAAAAAAACAAAAACGAAAAAAATAGCCAACAGCCCCTCCCATAACCTTACTCTGCTTCCTATGGCAGGCATGGGTTACACTGATAAGGCCACACAATTAATAGTACAGCAAGACTAAAGCACTAAAAGGGCGTGGTTGGAGTTGGGAACACTTCAGAGACTGTGTGCTGGCTTAGTTTGTTCTTATCATGCCCATGGATATATATTAAACCTTTTTAAGGCCGATGTGTGAGGAAGATGATGCATTGCGTGTACTAGGGATCGCAAAAAAACGCTTACTTTCATAACCGGGTTTAACCGGGCAGCTGTATAAAAAAAACGATTAACCGGTTTTAAATCCTGTACCATTGTGGTGTTTACATAATTCACCCGAGGGACCACGAGTTGGGGTGCGGGGTTCCGCACGGACTGTTTTTGTTGTTGCTCTTCCGAAGTGACGAGTTCACAGAGTTCCCCCCGTTATCCGAGTAGTGTTTTGATGTCTGCCAATAAAACAAGTTTTGTTCCTGTGTCCGACACTACGCCTCCGACTCCTTTTCTCCGGTGCTACACCATCGATCGTTAATTTACTCCGCGGTAATGGGGTATTTACATATTTAGATTTCTCTGAATAAATTCAGAATTGACCCCTCCGTGGATGTTGCCCAATCCGTGTCACTGACCAATCAGAGGCCAGAGATCTGCATAATCTCAGACTCAAATCTCAGACAACGCTGGCTGGATGGTCCAGTATAGCTTCTGTTCGCGTTTTATCGCGTATTTGGGTTCTTTAACAATAGATATGGTTAAGAGGTGAAGTCACGGACTTTGTAATAGTGACGACAGGTATCCTGAAAGGCTAGTTGGTGGAGTTCAATTCGTACCCTTTCCAAAACCGAAGACCCAGTGCGAAAAATGTCTTTGATGGATCAAACTTTGTGTAAGACCGCATCATCAACTGAATCCATCTCAAATCAACCGGAACAAAAGAACGAGTACGAAAAATGTCTTTGATGGATAAAACTTTGTGTAAGATCGCATCATCAACTGAATCCATCTCAAATCAACCGGAACAGAAGAACGAGTACGAAAAATGTCTTTGATGGATAAAACTTTGAGGAAGACCACATCATCAACTGAATCCATCAACCGGAACAGATATGTTTGCACGAAGGTAAACCCTAAATTTGCTTTTCAATACATGTCTCATATAAATGAATTAGCAGTTCTTCGCTTGCATAACATAGCTAAGTGTGAATGATTGACACACTTGATCTGTGTTGAGCGATACTTTGCGAGGACCTGACTGCACAAACGTGTCTCTTTCTTGGCGACTAGCGAGCTAAGCTAAACCGGACTAGCGAGTCCTAAAAGCCTTCGACGTTCACCGAGACACCAAGACTGAAGGAAGGATGTTTGAGGACACTAAAGTAGTGATTGTCGTACTCGGTCGGGACTTGCGCAGGTTCGGCACTAATTCAAGAATAATTATTGAGGGGAGCGCGTGACGTTACACAAAGAAAACGAGAGAAACAACTCGTAAATCAAGCCTCGCCTTCCTTTCCTTCGTACGGTGGTTCACAAACGGCTATACAGATACATATACAGATTCTGCACACAAGTGTGATATGTAACACGAAAATGGGAAACTGTCAATGACGAATTCGTCTTTGGGTTATAATATATTATATTATGTGGCTTCTCGGTCTTCCTCTGACTCTGGAAAGATCTCGCGCTAATATCAATGGTTTCTCCGTCGATATGCATGTAAATACCATTGAAATACCGCTCGCTGAAATACTTGAAGACCTGCTGTATGCTTTTCAACGATATTTCACTGTTAGCTAAGAAAGCGAGTGAGAAATCAGCCAGTAAATCGGACAGTTTCGCTCTATTCCTTTCTTGCTGGGCCGATATTTTTCCTAATTGTTTGTCTGACGTCAGCGCGCGTGGCGTGACGTCACTTCAGGAGGCGTGGTTAAGTGCCCTGTATTAGCAATTGACCCCTCTGTACAAGGCACTTAACCATGCCTCCTGAAGTGACGTCACCCCACGCTTGCTAACATCAGACAAACAATTAGCAAAAATGGCGTCGCAGGAAGAAAAGACGAGAGCGAAATTGTCCGATTTACCATCTGATTTTTCACTCTCATTCTTACCGAATAGTGAAATATCGTTGAAGAGCAGACAGGAGGGCTTCAAGTATTTCAGCGAGGGGTATTTCAATGGTATTTCCATGCATATCGACGGAGAAACCATCGATATTAGCGCGAGATCTTTCCGGAGTCAGAGGAAGACCGAGAAGCCACATAATATAATATATAATAACCCAAAGACGAATTCGTCATTGAGAGTTTCCTATTTTCATGTTACCTAATCTGTATGTGTATCTGTATAGCCGTTTGTGAACCGCCGTATGAAGGAAAAGAAGAAGGCGAGGCTTGATTTACGAGTTGTTTCTCTCGTTTTCTTTGAGTAACGTCACGCGCTCCCCTCAATAATTATTCTTGAATTAGTGCCAAACCTCCCTAGGTCCCGACCGCGTACGACAATCACTACTTTAGTGTCCTCAAACATCCTTCCTTCAGTCTTGGTGTCTCAGTGCACGTCGAAGGCTTTTAGGACTCGCTAGTCCGGTTTAGCTTAGCTCGCTAGCCGCCAAGAAAGAGACACGTTTGTGCAGTCAGGTCCTCGCAAAGTATCGCTCAACACAGATCAAGTGTGTCAATCATTCACACTTAGCTATGTTATGCAAGCGAAGAACTGCTAATTCATTTATATGAGACATGTATTGAAAAGCAAATTTAGGGTTTACCTTCGTGCAAACATATCTGTTCCGGTTGATGGATTCAGTTGATCATGCGGTCTTCCACAAAGTTTGATCCATCGAAGACATTTTTCGTACTCGGTCTTCGGTTTTGGAAAGGGTACGAATTGAACTCCACCAACTAGCCTATCAGGATACCTGTCAGTATTACAAAGTCCGTGACTACACCTCTTAACCATATCTATTGTTAAGGAACCCAAATACGTGATAAAACGCTAACAAAAGCTATACTGGACCTTGCGACTTTGTCTGAGGTAACGGCGGATGCCAACAAGGGGCGTAGTTTATGCAGATCTCTGGCCTCTGATTGATCAGCGACGTGGATGGCGCAATTTCTACGGAGTAGTCAATTGCACTCAAGGACAAGCCGTCCACAGCTGCTAACTTTGAGACTTCTTCGGTCATTGATTTTTTTCAGTAGATATTTATCAATATTACACGCACCCTTAACTCTTGCAACTTTTGAGTCTTTATCATCACACAACTTCAAGCCATGTACCTTCTCGACATGAGCAGCCATGGAGGACGTCAATCCCCCTGCACACTTGATAAGCTTCTTACATAAATTGCATTCACTTTCATCTTTCGATTCTTTACTTCTTGCAAAGTACTCCCATACTTTGGAGTGTTTCCTCGATGCCATGTTTGATGTTTCTTTGATTTAACTGAATGTTCTTTTGAGTCCAACTTTACTCTAACAGCGAAACTTGAAAAAACTGGAAATGATGTTGAAAAAATAGCGCAATTTGTAGTACAGGAACCGGAAGAAATGATTGGAAATTTTAACCGATTTCGAAAGTCCGATTACGGTTTTGGTTTTAAAAAAAACGAAAACCGGTTATAACCGGTTATTTGTAACCGGTTGCGATCCCTAGCGTGTACCCTTGCTAGTTGCTACAGGGTTATATTGTGATGCACCAATTCTCAAAAATCCTTCTATGTTTGAATGATTCCGAACCATATCTCCATCCTTACTTAAGGAAGCAGGGGAAGCTGTAAATAGACGCAAAATAACTAAAATATTTTTCCTACAAGTAAAAACTAATAGATTAGAAAGCAAATTGGAGATAAAAAATTAAATAAATACAGAAGAAAATACAATAAATCTGTCGGGGCTACTTAGCAAACCACTTTATTAGGCTAAATAAGAACTGAGTAGCATATTATCAAAAAAATAACAATGCTGCTTCTACAGCAACATGGACTAATTTTGAGCCCAATAATTAGCAATATTTCTTGCAAACTAACTAAAACATAAAGAAAAAACTAATTACAACCGTACAAGATTCAAATGGCAAATTTAGTCAATTGACACAAAATACATAAATTCTACAACTAGTATCTTATGTTCATCTCCCATTTATCTGATTAAAAATGACATTGAAACAATTATCAATAATCTAAACATCCCTCAATTAACTTCAGAAAGTAAAGTCTTTAGGCGCCCCATTGTCCCTCACGGAATTGGATAAGGCCTGAGGCAGTATGCCAAGATGTAGAGCTTTAGGCCATGATGGATGTTCCACAGAGTTTTATAAACATTTCTGATCTGGGACAGAGCTAAAAGAAAAAGGTCTAATAAGAAGTTAATAATAAATGGCAGTAAGCGGTATGATAAACAAGGCTTAAATACACAACATAATCATGGGACAACAATGTGCAAGAAGTGGTACACAGCCATGTTGTAAAATTATAACAATAAAAGTATTAAATATGAAATAATAAAAATATTAAAATGACATATAGAATTGGCTCATATTCATCTTTTAAGGTCAAACTTTAATGTTTCAGCAAAAATAAAGGAATTGACCACTAATTTTGAAATGGGTTGGAAACCGTTTTGTTTAGTGTCTGCTTTTGAGGCATCATGTATAATTTGAACTGCAGGAGAATTTGCAGGCCTTGCAGTTACGTGCCTGGAGTTTCTGCTGACTTTAACGGAACTATTTTCTCCAGGTCAAGCTCATATAACATCAGTCCAAATTCCCCCGGCTTATTCCCTGCAGATATTGCAACATATCTCATGCCGGATTAAGACTAAAGTCAGATATTCCTCCCAATTGGGCTGCTGTCCTAATCCTCAGTACCCAGAGTACCACACCCCCACACTTCCTTGTCCTGCTGGATGACAGCATTGAGAAGCAGCGCTGGAAGAGGATAAAAAAAAACCATATTCCTACAACAACAACCATTTATACTTTGTCATTTTCAAGTTGTTTTTTTGATTGGTTCTGATTTGAAGTGCACTCACTCAGTGTCACACCTCACTAGAATTTTTAATACAATTTTTGTGCACCTTTCCATATATTATTTGTTTGTTTATGCAGTGGGGATGTTTGAATCTCGGTTGGATGCAAGACATTCGCTTAGTCTTCTGAGTGCATCGTACATTTTTCCAGCGTTTAGCCGTCTGCTCACGATTGATGTCTAAGTACTCTTGGTTTTCTGTCATTACAGTTACTGTTGTCTCGCCACACATTCCCGACTCAGCTTTCATCCTGAAAAACTCATATATAAGTTTGCGAATGAAAGGTTTGGCCATCGCTTCTTTCTTCCACCTCCCGTAGAATCAGTAAAGTACAAACAGCAGTTGAGAAGCAGGAGGAAGACGATGGGCATGAATATTATATAGGGGCTTGAACAGGATGACACAAACAATTGTAATGTCAGTTAGCGGGTTGGCAAAGGGCTCTGTACCTGTGAGAGGCCAGAGGCAATGTGGATAAGGTAACCATGACAAATGAGTGATATGGATGAAAGGACATATCAAAGTTTCAGATGAAAATGACTTATAGTGATGAAAATAAGTATTTGAACACCCTGCTATATTTCAAGTTCTCCCACTTAGAAATCATGGAGGGGTCTGAAACTTTCATCATAGGTGCATGTTCACTGTGAGAGAGATAATCTCTTTTTTCTTTCGGCTTGTCCCGTTAGGGGTCGCCACAGCGTGTCATCTCAGACGAACGCTCATATTTGTTTGGAACAGATGCCCTTCCTGAGGAAAGACCTCTTGGGGAGTGGGGGCCCCAGCGAGAAACAAACTCACGACCCCTGGTTTACCAAACTAATGCTCTAACCACTGAGCTACGGGGCCCTGTGAGAGAGAGATAATCCAAAATGAAAAATCCTGAAATCACAATATATGATTTTTTTATGATTTGTGTGATACAGATGCAAATAAGTATTTGAACACCTGTATATCAGCTACAATTCTGACCCTCAAAGACCTGTTAGTCCGCCATTAAAAGTCCACATCCACTCCATGTATTATCCTGAATGAAATGCACCTGTGTGAGGTCGTTAGCTGCATGAAGACAGCTGTCCAACCCATACAATCAGTAAGACTCAAACTTGTAACATGGCCATGACCAAAGAGCTGTCTAAAGACACCAGAGACAAAATTCTACAACTCCTCATGGCTGGAAAGGGCTACGGAGAAATTGCCAAGCAGCTTGGTGAAAAAAGGTCCACTGTTGGAGCAATCATTAGAAAATGGAAGAAGCTAAACATGACGGTCAATGTCAATTGAAGTGGACCCCCATGCAAGATATCACCTTGTGGGGTCTCAATGATTCTTAGAAAGGTGAGGAATCAGCTCAGGACTACACGAAAGAACTTGGTCAATGACCTGAAAAGAGCTGGGACCTCTGTTTCCAAGGCATCATGGTTTGAAATCATGCATAGCACGGAAGGTTCCCCTGCTTAGACCTGCACATATCAAGGCCCATCTTAAGTTTGCCAATGACCATTTGGATGAAACAGAGGAGTCATGGGAGAAAGTTTTGTGGTCGGGTGAGGCCAAAATGGAAACCTTTGGTCACAATTCCACTAACCGTGTTTGGAGGAAGACGAATGATGAGTTCTATCCCAAGAACACCATCCTTACTGTGAAGTATGGGGGTGGTAGCATCATGCTTTGTGGGTGTTTTTCTGCACATGGCACAGGAAGACTGCAGGGTATTAAGGAGAGGATGCCATGGACCGTAGCCATGTATTGTGAGATTTTGGGGAACAACTTCTTTCCCTCAGTCAGAGCATTGAAGATGGGTCGTGCCTGGGTCTTTCAACATGACAATGACCCAAAGCACACAGCCAGGAAAACCAAGGAGTGGCTCCATTTTTCTTTTTAGATTATCTCTCTCACAGTGGACATGCACCTACGATGAAAATGTCCGACCCCTCCATGATTTCCAAGTGGGAGAACTTGCAATATGCCAGGGTGTCCAAACTGCACACCAAAAAAGATTTGGAGAAAATAAATGACTGCATTTGATCCTTTGGACACCTAACATTCAGACAGCAGCTCTCGAACCAGAAAAGCAGAAGTGTCAAATAACCCTGTGTTGTTCAGGTGGCTTTGTGTCAAAATTGTGGAGTCAGGTTGCCATGTTTTCCAGCAGAGGAGCACTTGACACCCTGTGAATAAGCAGTATTATCTACGTAGTTTAAGGGCACATTTTTTACCTAGAACTGGAACCTGTTCCATGCACCAGTAAAATGATTGCTTCCATCCATCCATTATCTGAACCTGTCATCCTCAAAAGAGTTGCTGGAGTGCTGGAGCCTATCCCAGCTGTCATCTGGCAGGAGACCTGGTACACCCTGAACTGGTTGTCAGCCAATTCCAGGGAACATATAAACAACTATTCACACTCACCTCACAAACCCATGCAGGTACAGGGAGAGCATACAAACATCATACAAGTGGGGGTGAAGGGGGGCAGGATTTCAACCCCGGTCCTCAGAACTTTGAGGCAGACACTCTAGCCAGTTGTCCTCCATGCTGCCATGATTGCTTCCATTAATTTCAAGTAAGCATAAAAAGTTGGAAAAAAAAAGCTTCACACACTTATTATACCATGCAGTCCATCCTCATTTGTTAAGGAGACTTTGTGCCTCAGACTGCTGTGTGTGAATCAGTCTACTGGGTGAAAAGAAGGCTCTCCATCTTGTAAAACATTTGTTCGCCTGCCAGGGGCTTGAAAACCATTAACAAGATTAGGGAGAGCACAATGGCACTGGTCCTTCACTTCTCTGTCCCACCCTTCAGTATTTGCTCTGATTTTGTTCAAACTGATTTGGAAGTACAATGCCAACAATGTTTTTTCTGAAATGTGCACACAAGCCTAAAAAGAAATTGCAAGTGATTCAATTCAAGCAGTCCTCTGTTCCAGCTCACGCACACCATTACATTGCTCTTGAAATGAGAGAGAAATTTCCCAGAACACGGTTCAACAGAGAGCTCACAGGAGAGGAACAACATGAAAAAGCCTGCAAGGGACAGAGGATGTAAGCTGGTATTAATGTTGTAATAGGTTGAGACTCTCCAGCCAGTTGTCATTGGAAATTGTCTTGCATGATTAAATCATTCCTATGTTTGAAAGTTGTCAAGTTGCCATTTTATTTGTATGTTTGCATTCCACAACAGAAGGCTTGAAGCACTTTACCCTTTGAACAGGTCAAGGACCATACCGGTCAGCCATTCTCTCGAGAGACGAGAGATGAGTCGCAGATAGATAGGAGTCAGAGATGAGAGATCGCAGCTCTCTCTCTCTCTCTATCTCTCTCTCTCTCTATCTCTCTCTCTCTATCTCTCTCTCTCTCTATCTCTCTCTCTCTCTCGCTCTCTCTCTCTCTCGTCTCTCTCCAGCTCCATCCATCCATTTTCTTAGCTGCTTATCCTCACTAGGGTCGCAGGGATTGCTGTAGCCTATCCCAGCTGTAAACGGGCAGGAAGCGGGGTACACCCTAAACTGGTTGCCAGCCAATTGCAGGGCACATCGAGACAAACAGCCCCACTCACAATCACACCTAGGGGCAATTTTGAGTGTCCAATTAATGTTGCATCTTTCTGGGATGTGGGAGGAAACCGGAGTGCCCAGAGAAAACCCACACAGGGACAGGGAGAAGATCCAAACTCCACACAGGCAGGGCCGGGATCGAACCCGGGTCTTCAGAACTGTGAGCCTAACGCTTTTCCAGCTGATCCACCATGCTGCCGTGTGTGTATAGATAGATAGATAGATAGATAGATAGATAGAAACAAAACACATCAAAAACAATAAGATAACCGTAATTAACCGTGTAACAAACAAAGCAAACGAGTCGATAAACAAAGCAACTGAGGCAAATAAAGTGGACGCGAGTCCTGACATGTCCTCCATTGATGCGCCGAACATTTGGAACGGATTCCGGCGACACAAACACTTTATAATATTTGTAGCATCAAGCTAGGACCTAGACAAGTGAAACAAATATATTATCCTCTATACATACTACAAAGTGCGAATACTCCTCAACAACGATGTAGCTTACCACAACGTATATCGGCGAATAGGGGAGGGGTGAAGACGGTCGCAGTACTTGGTACGGGAGGGTGTTTCCCCTCTAAGTGTACGTGGGTATGCATGGGCTTCATTGGAACATTCCACTCAGGGTTAATATGTCAGGCAACTATTTACAAATTTTGTGTGATTATAAAAATAGTAAAAAATGTACTTTTAACTTTGTTCCACATGTGACTATTTTCTCATATCGGGAGACTTAAACATTCATGTTAACAATAACATGGAAAAAACATCCATAGAACTTTCCGCCATACTAGACACCTTTCACCTCTTGCAACATTAAGAATCCAACTCACACTCAAGGTCACATCTTAGACCTGGTCATCTCTAAGGATGTCAAAATTCTATCGATTGACATGAAGGATATGGCTATTTCTGACCATTTTGGGGTTATTTTTTAATTAGAGATTCTTCCAAAAGTTCAGACAGCCTCGATGCCTTTTAAGAAAAGTTACATAAATGGAGACTGTAGCTGTGCCAAAGACTGTGAATGCGGACACAAGTTGATGAACTTTTGGACAATTTCAGCTCGTAAATCTCAAATGCCTTGAATGCTGTCGCACCTGTTAAAACGAAGAACATCCTGAGGTGACCCAGAACACCATGGACGAACATATTGATGGTCAAGTGTTCTAAATCAGGGGTCCCAAACTCAATTTACCTCAGGGCCGCTGGAGCTGGCGTCCGGCTGAGGTTGGGGCGCAGTGTTGGTGCACATCGTCTCGCTGCCAATTTAAATTGGAAATTTAAAAGAAAATTCAATCTTTTCTAGTATCTTATTTTTAAAAAAAAGTTAAACACATTAAGATAAACTAGGAGGCAGCACAGGGGTGCAACTAGTTAGACTGTTGGTCTCACAGTTCTGAGGTCCGGGATTCAAATCTCGGCCCCTTCTGTATGGAGTATGCATGTTCTCCCCGTGACTACATGGGTTTTCTCCGGGCATTCTGGTTTCCTCCCACATCCCCAAAAACATGCATTAATTAGAGACTCTAAATTGTTCTTACGTGTGATTGTGAGTGCGACTGTTGTCTGTCTATGTTCCCTGCGATTGGCTGACAACCAATTTAGAGTGTACCCCACTTCTTACCCAATGATACCTGGGATTGGCACCAGCGCCACCGTGACCCTGGTGAGGATAAGCGGCTCGGAAAATGAATGAATAAAAAACATAAACAAAGATGCTTGTGTCAACAAGTTGTGTACAAAACTACTATTAAAACGCAACATGGCAACGCTGCTGTAATTTTCACTCAGAAAAATATTTCTCTGCTTGCACGTGTCCAACAGCCATATACCCCACCATGATTGATTGGCTTTGCACACATCACTGTAAAAGTGTCATTCATGAAAAACTCGAGGGCCGCACTAACATTAAACTTTCATATTTAGGTCGGGATTACAAAATAGCAGGTTGCAAATGGCCCACAGGTCGCCAGTTTGAGACCACTGTACTGAATCAAACTGGAGGAAAGCAGAACGCAAGTGGAGAAAAATTAAACTAAAAATTGACCATGACCTCAACCGAAAGTGTCTTTGCAATTTTGACGAATTTAGTCAGGTCAAGCCAGCAAAACTTTTCTAAAATCATCTGTAAGAACCTCAAGAATACTTGCACTCTGTTTGCTGCAGTTGACAAGCTCACGACCACCCAAATCAAATAGCTCCAGAACTCAAAACAGCTGATAAATGCAATGAGTTTGCCTGTTATTTTAGTGAAAAATACACTCCATCAGGTTAGATATCAGCACAAATTAGCAAAATGATCCAATGATACTAAAACTGAAGTCACCCAGGGAAAGCTCTATTACCATGTCAGAATTTGATACAATTGACTTATTTTAATTTAAATGGTCGTTTGAACACATTTCGATCAGATTAGCCAACTCATCACAGTACAGAATCTGCTCTTATCAAAGTGTTAAATGAAGGTTGAATACTGACGCAAGAAAGGTGTCGATTTTTGTCTTGTTGGATCTCAGTGTGGATTTCGGCACAGTAGATCATAATAAACTGCTGAACAGGTCAAAAATTTGTGTAGGACTAAATGGAAAAGTCATTCAATGGTTCTGGTCCTACCTGGAGGAAAGGAGCTACTTTCTAACCATTGGAAGTCCTCAATCTCAACAAATGGCAATGACGTATGTGGTTCCTCAAGGGCCAGTTCTCCCCTAAGGTCAAATTTTTCAAAATGACACACTGCTGTATTTAGAATTGTCTCCGGATGACTATAGTTCTATTTAGGTGTTGGGCCACTGTTTAAAGCAGATAACTGGATGAGCCAAAATTTTCTTCAACTAAACCACAACAAAACTGAGACTGTTTTTGGCAATAAAGAAAAGAGAATTGGTGTTAGTAAATACCAGGACTCACTATCTTTAAAAACCAAAGACCAAGTCCGAATCCTTGGTGGTCTGATAGATTCCGACCTGACTTTTAAGTCATATCAAATCGATCACAAAAACTACCTTATACCATCTGAGAGTGAAGGCTTGTACGTGTCAAGCAGACCAGGAAAAGCTCATCCATGCTTTTATCTCAAGTAGACTTCACAACTCTAATGGTTTTCTGACTGGACTCTCCAAAAAGAGCATTAAACAGCTGCAGCTTATTCAGAATGCTGGAGCTCGGGTTCCGACCAGAACAAATAGGTCAGAGCATATAAGTCCAATATTTATGTCCTGACACTGGCTTCCAGTCAGCTTTAGAATAGATTTTAAAGGTCTGCTGCTGGTCCATAAATCACTAAAACTGATTTTCTACCTCTCTTTCTCACCTCATTACTTCCCCCTTTGTACTGTAGTGTTTCTGAGCATTTTCACTTCCTCCTCCAATCATTAGTTATTGTTTGTTTTATCTAAGAGTGATGCCTGCCCCTACATTATTCTAAAAAATGAGATTTAACTGCTTCCATTTGCTAAAAACATCTCTTTAAACCCCCTCTCACTCTACAGGTGCCCACAGATGGTTCAATGGGACTCTTGGCTGAGCCCCAGGTTGCCATGTTCTGCGGTAAACTCAACATGCATGTCAATGTGCAGAGTGGCAAATGGGAACCAGACCCTTCAGGCACCAAGAGCTGTGTTGGTACCAAGGAGGGCATCCTGCAATATTGCCAGGAAGTAAGAGGCTCTAAATCTGTGTTTCCTATTTGTGTGGGTAATATTGAAGGAAATGTGGAGGTGGGTGGGTAAAGGGTCGTTGCTAGATGAGCAGAGAAGTAATTTCCTTACAGGGCATTTTCATCATCTTCCCCTTTGATCCATTCAATACTTGATCTACGTTTAGCCTGTTGTTACTGTTATAACATGGTTATTTTTGTTGGAGTTGGCAAAAAAAGAAAAAAGATGATAAGTTTCCATTTACCTAGCTAATATAAGACACATTTTGCTTCAAATTGTACTTGTCTGTGTGTGTGTGTGTGTGTGTGTGTGTGTATGTGTGTGTGTGTGTGTGTGTGTGTGTGTGTGTGTGTGTGTGTGTGTGTGTGTGGTGTGTGTGTGTGTGTGTGTGTGTGTGTGTGTGTGTGCATACAGTTTATCACACCATATATACGCGCGCGTGTGTATGTACAGTTTTTACTGCCTTTCCTTTTGTTTAGGGCAGACATGTACTAAAGTGTCTTTTTGTGTTCGTCCATTTTGCCCAGCAAACAATCTGCTTAAATTTATGTAACTTCACTCCACTGGTTTAGTATTAAAACTGACAACCAAACAAACCCTTGTTAACCAGTACAAAAGATCATATTATCATATCACTATAGGGTTGTTGTTGGACTTTCATGGAACAGAACTTTTTTTTTTTTTTAACTTTTAGCCCATCTGTCACGACCCATCGGAACGGGAATAGGACCCAAATGCAGGATTCGGACGATGCAAGGTAGTTCGGGGAGAAACGTTTATAATTTCGTGGTCGGAGATCGGGCAGGCAGTCAGGTGCAGCAGCGGTAGTTGGGACGTCGGGCGGAGAGAGCAGGTGAGTGGGCAGGCACGAGTCGGTACACAGGAGAATGATCAAAGCAGACAGAAGTGCCAAAGGAGTCAGGCTTACGGGGTTGGTCGGAGAACAGGCGAAGGTCGGTACACACGGGTTGTCGATCAGGGATACGGGAGTACTCGAACGGGACATGAAGCTCAACGAACTGGCGCCGACCAGTCGTCATCCCATGAGGCGCAGGTGTGCGCCTCCCAATCAGCACAACCGTGCGGGCACCCACACAGCCGGGGCTGGAGCGGCAGGATCATGACACCAACAGGTTAATTTTCAGGAAAAACGAAGGATCGTGTCAAACCGCCATATGATGGAGACATGTCACAGAGTGAAAAAAGGGTGTTTAGAGAGATGACACTCGCATCTACAGTAGATAAACACTAAGTGTTCTATCAAGGCACCACACTAATACCTACAGCATTTCAAAAGTTCCATCATGATAAGGTTGCTTTCATAAGTCAACAGTGTGATAAACTGTGTCTGGAATAGAGCAGATTAATAAAACTCCTCACATGTGCAGGTTTATCCAGAGCTCCAGATTACCAATGTAGTGGAGGCCAACCAGCCCGTTAGCATCCAGAACTGGTGCAAGAAGGGTCGCAAGGAGTGTCGCAGTCACATGCACATCGTAGTGCCCTACCGCTGCTTGGGTGAGTTGAATTTAGTTTTTTACACTGACTCCCATAGATTTTTTTTCAATTTTTTCATTTGAAACTAGGGTTGGCAGACGGAAAGCAATTTGGATTGTGTATAAATCTCCTCGATTGTGTTTTACCAATAAGTTAAAAGCATTTTTCTGTGAAAAATGGAAAATGTTATGTTACTAGGCAACTGAAACTCATGATTCATTCATGGTTAAAGTACTTGGTTCAGTCACTTTTGGTAAGTGAACTTGTTTGAAATTGACCTTACATGTTTATGGTTGTTGGAGTAAGCTCAAGTACCTGGGAAAAACATGCAGATATGTGGAGAACATGCAAACCTTCATGGCCCTAAAAATTTAAGCGTGGGCAAACCTAGAATTGAACTTGAGACCTTGCTGTGGGGTAGCGGTGCTAAACACTCCTTCACCATGGTGAAAAACCTTATTTGAGGTGCCAATGAAGCAGTTTGTTAAACATAAGACAAAGTTTGTTTCGCTCCAAAAGGGCACAACACAATACACAGGTACAGTGATACCTCTGCTTATGAAAGTGTCGAGTAATTAAAAATTCAGGTTACAAAAGGCCTCCTTGGAAAAATATTGTTTCTAGTTACGAAGGAAATTCAGGATACGAAAGGAAAAAATAGGCGCTGGATTCCCCAAATTCCACCAAATGTAAACATTCTGTATCTTGGTTTGTGTGGCACAATAGAGCTGCTCTCCCATTGGCTATTGCCGTAGCATCTTCCTGGCATCTCAATAGGTAGGAGGGACATCAGTCTTTACCCATGATGCTTTTTGATTCCCTCAGACACTCGACTATCACCAACTCACCCAAGCGCTGTTACAAGCTAACTGGAAAAGTCCAACTTTTTCATTTGATTTTTGGACGTTTATTCATCTTTCTTCACCATGGGCCCCAAGAAACTTTGGTGGAATTAAGTTGTGTGCATGCATGCGTTCGCACATGTTCTCTCGGCTGTCAAAAGTTTGCCTCATCCTTTGTCCACCACGATGCCTTTGAACATTTTTTTGGGGTGAAGGTCTTGGAACAGATTACGTTATTTGCATGTTAAATGCCCTTCTGACTTTGCAAAACGACTTTGGGAATGGATTCATTTTGTAAGTAGAGGTACCACTGTACAGTGGAAAACCTTTTTAATGAGACTGAGCACAAAACATGGATAAATAGGGCTATTATTTTTTCTGCAGTGGGAGAATTTGTTAGCGACGCCTTACTGGTTCCTGATAAGTGCAAGTTCTTGCATCAGGAGCGCATGGACCAGTGTGAGAGTCACCTACACTGGCATACGGTGGCCAAGGAAGTAAGGACAGAGACACATACTATCCCCACTGAATCGGAGAGTAAAAATAGACCTTTGCTCTCTCACTTTTTAATTCTTAACAATTCTATAGTCCTGTACAGACCGGACCATGAATCTCCACGACTACGGGATGCTTCTTCCATGCGGTATTGACCGTTTCCGAGGGGTGGAGTTTGTGTGCTGCCCGACAGAGGCTGAGCGTGATGCTGACAGTGCTGAGCAGGATGGTGATGATTCTGATGTTTGGTGGGGTGGAGCGGAAGCTGACTATTCTGAGAACAGGTACATGAGGTATTAACAAAACGTTATGATTCTTGTATGAAAACCGAGCTGGGTAACTGAAAGATAATAATAGTGTGATTGATGCCCTGTAACTGTTTCAGGAAATGTTTAATACACACAGGTGATATAAGTGCACGTCCTAACCTGGTACCTTTACTCATGACTGGACTAACCCTAATAAAAGGAGGAAATGATAGTGATCCAGAAATACATTTAATTCCACAAAAAAATCTATACATCCATGCGTCCATTTTCTGTACTGATTATCCTCACTAGGGTCGCGTGCTGAAGCCTTACCTAGCTATCTTCAGGCAAGAGGAGGTGTACACCCTGAAGTACTCGCCAGCCAATGACAAGGAACATAGAAACAAACACCCACTCACACTCACATTCACATCTATGGGCAATTTAGAGTCTTCAATTAACCTACCACGGGTATTTTTAGGATGTGGGAGGAAACCAGAGTATCCGGAGAAAATCCACGCAGGCACGGGCGGAACATGCTAACTCTGCACAGGCGAATCCCGGACTTCAAAACTGTGAGGGAGATGTGCCAACCAGTCGGTCATTCTGCCACAAGGAAATTTGTTTAGTAAATAAACTCTGATGGAAATCTCCATCCTACCGCATTAAAGCTATAATCTGGAAATTCTCTCACCTCTTAGGCTGGAATTCAGCATCTCAGAAACTATTACTTCTAAATAATGTCAGTTGGCCCATTATATGTGTGTAAAATATTCTAAGATTTTATTATGTTTTGAAGGACAACTAGTGTGAGGGGCGTGGGGCGTAAATATGAATTATTTGGAATAGGCAGTTGGAAATTCACTAAACAGCTCCGTTTTATGTATTCATTGCTAAGATGTTCCTCAACTTGGTTTATTTTGCATCAGGCACTTTGTTTGCCAGCTAAGATGTTGGGAAGTGTTAATAAGTACTTGCTAATGTGCCCTGGCACAGTGTTTGGGAACCACTGCCTTAGTACACCAGTACACCAGTTCACTGAACAAATCACTTAGTTCACTAAAATCCCTCCGCCAGCTCCACGGTGCTGCCTGCCGCTGGCTGCTCATCGGTCATTTGCTGAAGATTCAGAAGTCACAGAACGCTTCAACAGTTCCTTTTCCGCAAGTACACATGTCGCTCGTTCCACGGCGATGGGGGGGGCAGCTGAGCAAAATGGAAAAAAAAAAATTTCATCAATTGATTCGGTTCAGTTTGTTCACGAAACAGATTCCTTCTCTCAGTAAATCGTTTGCGAAAGAAACAACGTCGAAGCTTGTCTGTATTTGTAATGAAGATACCAGATCGAAATATCTCTGCCAGTACAATGCAGACAGAGTGAGTTATTCCCTGTTATTTCTGCGTCTGTGCATCCTTTGTTCAGTGCGTATATTTTACATCAGCCTCGCTTGTTGGGAAGCTAAGCCTCATCAGAAAGTGTTTTTGTTTGTTTGTTGCCATTATTATTGTTTTCATTTGTACCGTAATTATTGTAGTTATTTTCTACTCAAGAAATGCAAAATTTTGTTCAATGACCTTTTCCCAAAATAAAAAAGGCTGCCCTCTGGCCGTTGCCGAGTCAGACAGGTTAATTCAATGTCGTCATTCTTGGTACAGCAGAAAGAAGACCAGCACAGGAAATTGATTGGGTATTCAGTCAATGTAAATAAATCAAACAATGAAAAATACAATTAGCTGTTAGCAAAGTTGATCAGCTGACCCAATAGCATTATGCCATCCCCTCTAGTTCTGTCTTGGTTGAATTTATTCATCCAGCCATCCATTTTCTTTGCCGCTTATCCTTACAAGGGTCGCGGGGAGTGCTGGAGCCTATCGCCAGGAGGCGGGGTACACCCTGAACTGGTTGCCAGCCAATCGCAGGGCACATTGAGACAAGCAGCCGCACTCACAATCACACCCAGAGGCAATTTAGAGTGTCCAATTAATGTTGCATGTTTTTGGAATGTGGAATGAAGCCCACGCAGGCACGGGGAGAACTTGCAAACTCCACACAGGCGGGTCCGGGGGTAAACCCAGGACCTCAGAATTGTGAGGCCAATGCTTTACCAACTAAGCCACCATGCCGCATGAATTTATTCTTTTTTTTTTTTTAAATACGTACTTCTGGTTTGAAGTGAGAAATCTCGGTAATTTGGGGCTCTTGATTAATTTTTGTTATTCTTTTTCCAACGTGGAATACTCAGAGTAGTGAGTTTTCAAAACGAGAATTGGTGGTTATAGACTGTACATACATATTTAGATATAAAAATATATTCAACCAAATCTTTTGGTGTGGGCATGAATGTTCTAGAACATCTTTTAACTTGATGTTAAAGCCCTAATCCAAGCCCTATTAACTTCTCATTGGAAGTGATTCTGATTTGTTTTTGTCCTCATCGTCAAGGTTCTCTGTTTCCTGTTTCATTATCTTTCATGTTCGTTCTTTTTCCTTCCTCATTTTCCATTCCCCTCCATCTCTCCTCATTGCACTTCTTCTCCTAGTATGGTGCAGGAGCCAGAGCCAGCAGAGCAGCAAGAAGAAACCAAGCAATCTGTGGTAGAGGAGGAGGCGGTAGAGGAAGATGATGAGGAAGAGGACATGCTGGACAACGATCAAGATGGGTATGGGTATGGGGAGGAGGAGGAAGAGGATAAAGAGGAGGAGGAAGACATTGACACACTTGATGACAATGATGACGAGCCAGCCACCAATGTTGCCATGACAACAACAACCACCACCACCACCACCACTGAATCAGTCGAGGAGGTCGTCAGGGGTGAGTTTGCTTTTATCTAGCTCATTTTCTTTCAGGAACGTGTGTTGTAGTCTTGTCTCATCTGGAAAGTTGTGAAGGGTATTGATGTTGGACTCAGATGAGCACCACAAATATTATTTTCTTGAATGTAGAATATTCTTCTCAATGTGTTTTTAATTCAGTTCCACCTACTTGGGTTATTATTTTTCTTTTCAAAAACTGGTTCAGAATTCAAGTGATAATGTCACTGATGAGCTGATGCAATTGGTGTGCATGATGACAGAATTGTTTGTGTGTGTGTGTGTGTGTGTGTGTATATGTGTGTACTCTCCAAGATGTGTGCTGGGCCAGTGCAGAGACTGGTCCGTGCCGGGCCATGCTGCCCCGCTGGTACTTTGACCGCCGGGACGGCCGGTGTGTTCAGTTTATCTATGGCGGCTGTGGAGGCAACAGGAATAACTTTGAGTCCGAGGAATACTGCGTGTCTGTCTGCAGAAGCGTCAGTAAGTTTTGCCAGCAGCAGATGACCCTCTTATCCAGAGTGCCACTTGTGTGACTAACCTCCTGCAAGATGCTAGCTGCTCCTTCTCAACATTCCCTGCCCCCTCCTTTGCTAATATTTAACCTTTCTTACCTTATGTATTTTTAATAGATTGTCCTTCATTCGACCTCATCTGACATTCATCTTCATGCTGCTGGAACTTATTTGAAGGTGCTTTGTCAGATCATTTGGTTGCAAGGACGTCAAAGTGTTACTCAAAGTTTGTTTTATCCAACTACCAGGAAGCTTTGTTATATGAGGACCTAATTTCAGTGCCTGCATGCTGTGTCTTGTCACAGTGACTCCTCTACTCATATCTTAGTTAGAGTGATTTAGTGAGTGTTGTGAGTGTAGTTCAAATGAAGAGTTTACTGCAATAGTCTATTCGTGCTAATATTCACATGGGTGTGCCAAGACTCTAAACATGTCTTGAATTGTTGTAGCTTGCCATGAATATGCTGGTGAAATCTTTTTTTTTTAATGGACGCGATGTTTTTGTAGCCGTTTTGGCACTTGACACCCATGAAAGTGAAAGGGCTCCTTTAGTTTTCTGGTGTGGAAATGGACTCTCAGGTGACAACCAATTTTAATTGATGTCTAACCTTCATGCCTAGTAAACACACACAAACACACACAGCAATAGCCACTTTTTGATTGGTCTTTCTAAAGATAATGAACTCTGCTGATTAATTCTGGTTTCATGCCATGTGTCTTGGCCAAAAGTTAACATTCAAGGCTGCTGACTGAGTTTGACCTCCGTGTTATCAAATGAGAGATACTCCACCCTGTCATTTAAAACTCTACGGGGAAAGGATATTAAGGTCATTATACAAAGGATGACAAGAGGCACCCATGAGGTGTTTGCTTTGTTTGTCTCCTTTTCTACTGTTTGTGTTTTCATTTCCCATCATGTTTTCTTCCTCTCTTGACCTATTTCGAGCTCTCTTTGTCCTCAAGCAGCCTAATTGGACAATACAGGGAGATTTTCTTGTAATCCCATCCTCATGTCATCTTGTCTTTCCTCTTTGTTGACACAGTCCCGACAGCCATACCCGGTTTTCCTGATGCTGTGGACCACTACCTGGAGACACCTGCTGATGAGAACGAGCACACTCATTTCCAGAAGGCTAAAGACAGTCTGGAGGCCAAGCACCGGGAAAGGATGTCCCAGGTATGAATGGAGAAGGATGCAAAAATATATGCATAAAATAAGATTAGGGCTTTTTTATACATTATTATTCAGTAGATACTTCCAGTAGAACAGTCAATAAAGTACATGAATAAATGATATTGTTGTGTAAAAACAAGAGAAAGATTGAAGCTGTGAGAATGTTCAATGTTATTGTTTTTGAATAGGAAAATGAGGGCAGCAAAGTTTGGGGGAAAAAAAGATAACTGCATCTGTTAATCCTCCCCTGGGTCGGATGCCTGAACCGATTCTATTTTAATTGCATTCCTTAATGAAGTGATTTGCAGCACAGTGTTCACAGCAACAGCTTCAAAGCTGTAGACGGGGAGACTTTGTGCAGAACTTGGAATGGCATTTCCTTGCGCTGGAGCTTGTTTCAGTCTGCTTTAGGTTGACTGGCTTCAGACCCTTATCATCAGGTTTTTCACAGTTGACTTCCCCTTTACAGACACTGCTATTTGTTGGATACAGTCCTGAGCTCATCCAGAGTTGAATCAGAGAGGATGCAAGAGAAGCGCAATATTACTTTTGAATCCATGCTTGCAGCCAGGAGTGGAACATTTGTATAATTTTCTGACTCCTTAGAGACACTCATGCCTACAAGTGCTGTTAGTACTGTATTACTTCATTTTATTATTCTTCCACTTGTCTCTCCAGACGTAAATTTGCAGCATAATTCATCATTACTTTTCCCTGTCCAAACACGTATTGCTTCAAATTGATGAGCTCACAGGTAGAAAAGCAGTAGTGCAGCAACAATGTTATCACTACAGCCGTGCTCCTAGGGCATATTTGCATGCAAATTTTGGATAGCAGTGATGGATATATTTGCTGAAATGCGTTATTTAATGTTAAACCCATTGTTTTCTCTCAGCTCATTAGTTGCATCTTTCAGCAGTTTTACAATTTCTCAGTTAATTGCATTATGTAGTCAATCGAGCGTATGTCTCGCGGTTTTGTTTTGAGGTGATGCGAGAGTGGGAAGAGGCTGAGAGGGAAGCAAAGAATCTTCCACACGCAGACAAGAAAGCAGTCATTCAGGTAACATGCGTTTTCTCATTTGAACATTTCAAATGATGGCTAAGGAGATTCTTGTACTAACATTACTCGAAATATTTCGACTGTGCATTAAGCATTTCCAAGAGAAGGTAGAAGCATTGGAGCAGGAAGCAGCCAGTGAACGCCAGCAGCTGGTAGAGACTCACATGGCCCGAGTGGAAGCTCTACACAATGACCGACGCCGCCTGGCACTGGAGAGCTACCTGACCGCCCTGCAGATAGACCCCCCCAGGGTAAACAATAGTAAATCCACTATTTGAAGTGTCACATTTCAGTGTTTTGTTCCCATAGCCCCTCTCACTTTTTTTCTTCTGTCTGAGGTTTTCTATGTCTTGTATATTTACAAGTGACATATTTTGAGTGCCTGAATATTCTTGTTACGATTTTAAGTATATTGTGTGTATTGTCCTCTCTCACTGATCTCCCTCAAAATGTCCCTATCTCCTGTGTCACTGAGACTGTGACAAGGCAAAAGTGCTAATGCAAAAGTTTGTGACTAATTCAGAAGCCTCAATTTCACAGTTCACAAATCGTCATTTCAGCCATCACGTCTTCCGTTATGATGTCCTGACTCTGCACCTCAATATCTGTCTTCTTGTGCCTGTTGCAGCCTCGTCACGTCTTCGGTCTGTTGAAGAAGTACGTACGTGCCGAGCAAAAGGACAGGCAGCACACCCTTAAACACTTTGAACATGTCCGTATGGTGGACTCAAAGAAGGCAGCCCAAATCAGGCCTCAGGTATCACACACAACAACAGAAAAAGTTGATATTCTCAAGCCATTTATTTACAGTGGACCTGCAATGCAGTGATTCCTAACCAGGTTGCTGTGATAGATCATCACCGATGCCACTGGAACTTATCCATTCGTCAATGCATTTGTCCAAATATTAGTCATTACAAATAAATATGTGTTCGTTTAACGATGCCTGTGAAGTATAGTGAAAGGCAGAACTTTTAAATGCTCTTCATTAAATGGCACATAGCACAAGAAACCTGTGTATCCACTTGTCGCCATTCAAACACAGTAAAGTCACAGCTTCTTGCCTTTATGTCAGCTTTGTATTCCATTAAACAGATCTAGATTTTACTCTGACTTACTTAAATGTTGTCATAAATTGAGAAATTACTGTTTTTAACATTTACATTTGGGATTGTGAGCTACTGAAAGATTTTTCTCACAATGCACTTTGTGTGCGTGCATGTGTGTGTGTGTGTGTGTGTGTGTGTGTGTGTGTGTGTGTGTGTGGGTGGGTGTGGGTGTGTGTGTGCGTGTGTGTCTATGTGTATGATATAGGTGCTGACCCACTTGCGTGTCATTGAAGAGCGCATGAACCAGTCACTCGGACTTCTCTACAAGGTCCCTGGTGTGGCAGACAACATTCAGGACCAAGTTGGTAAGTTTAATTTCATTCTGTCCTCGACTGTGTCATTCCCTCAGTGTTTCTTCCGAAATGTGACATTTAAATGTTTTTACAAAGTTCCTTGAGTTGTGTTGTTTCCTCACAAATTTCCAACCTCATGAGACAGATGTGACATGAGATGCTGATTGTGTTACTCCTAACAACAGTGGCATTGAAAGCTCTAAATTATTTTTTTACAGATAAGGACATTGGAGCTATTTGACCCAATTCTTTAGGACATTCAAATTAAACTGTTTGTTAGGAAGATAAATCTGCCATGCTGTCCCTCCGTTTTTCTTTTTTTCCTGTTTATTGGAGTTGCATGCGTCACACAACCATCTGTGTCTCTGAGACGGACAGTCTGTACTGCACTGTGGCTGATGCACACAAACATTAGCGAGAGGATAAAGCAATAATCAATGCTGAGCTAAAAAATATTAATGCATTCTGAGAACCTTGTATGGGTGTTATTATGTTGGATGCATTTCTTTAAAAGTTTCAGCAGTTTTACCAGCACAGGAGCGATCATGTGGATGCTAATTATTTTGTGAAAATTATCCAATAAGATAATACTAAAAAAAAGAAGATTGACACCCTTGGCCAATTTCTTTGTGATTTCTCCCCTCATCAGAGCTTCTGCAGAGGGAGCAAGCTGAGATGGCGCAACAGCTGGCCAACCTGCAGACAGACGTGAGGGTGAGCTACGGTAATGATGCCCTGATGCCTGACCAGGAGCTGGGAGATGGCCAAACTGAGCTCCTGACTCAGGAAGATACCCTGGGCTTGGGAGGAATCGGCTTTATCCACCCCGAGAGCTTCAACCAGCCCAACACTGACAACCAAGGTGATTACACCAGCATTTGGTCATTGCTGATATTCAAGGCAATGAGTAAAGGCTCTATCAAAATCTGTCCTTTAAAAACAAAATGTTGTCTTCCTTCCTCCAGTTGAGCCCGTCGACTCCCGCCCCAGTCTTGATAGAGGTGTCCCCACACGGCCAGGTGGGTCTCTCTGCATGACAGACTTCTCCCACTGTTGTTTTGGGAGTATTCCTTGTGGGCAGTAGTAGTGGACTCACACTTATTTGTGATAACCTGTCTCTTCATGAAACTTGCTCAACACTGAAGACCATAATGGCGCTGACAAATGGCACGTGGCTGACGACTGATGTCTTACCCTTGTTCTGTTGGTCCTCGAAGCTCGTTTGACCGGTGCACGGTGACTCACGGTCCAACTTGCAATCAGTGAACCGCCTGTCAATTTTGATAGCAAGGGCTATATGAGCGTGTCCAAGTCGGTGGGAAGATCTAAAGGGAGCAAGTGATCCTTTATAGCTGGAGATGGTCCTTGAAAAAAACGCATCAAATATCGCCCCGTTGTTCCACTGACTCTCAGCCTGTCGGATACGGAATTATATGACAATCTGACACCCTGAGCTTACCTTGCTGCAATGTGATTTAGTGATTTAATTCGCAGCCTTACGCTCGAGCATGGAATACTGGAAAATATGCTCCATCTTCTTCACAAACAGTGAAGTCCAAGAGTGACGAGTTGCAGCTCCATTCTGCAGTAGCCCACTCCTCCACACGGCCAGTCAGGTGAGAGATGATGAGCCCTATCTTCGCCCACTCAGTGAGGAATGGTGCTGCCTGCAGCTCAAAATTGAGTTCACACTCTCCAATGAACAGTTTAATAATCTCCCAAGAGTTTCTCCAGACGAGAAAGCTGTAGCCAAGCAGCAGCGGCAGTGGTAGTCTGCGGCAGGGCGGCTGGCTCGCGAGGGGATGGTGGTGGCATAGTGGTGTCGGGCGTTGTGCCGGCAACCTCCTTCTTCTGCATCATACCGATGAGCATATCGAACTGTGTGGTCAACTGTCTCATCACAATGTCTTGTTAATTGCAATAGTCCTTTAAGATGAAGAATAGACAGCAGCAAGTTGTTCCTCCTACTGCGCGATTTGTCATCCCTGCACTTGAAGGGCTTTTCGCACTGGATCTGAGTCTGCTGGGTCCATGTTCTGGCTAGTTCATTCTCTCGAGGTCAGAAGATGGGCGATGACCTAAATGCACAACTCGAGAACAAGATGCAGTTCAACAAGATGGTTTAATGGCAGGCAAAGGTCAGTACACAGCCACACAGTCCAGAAGGCAAGAGTTTCCAAATCGTGAGGCAAAAGGCAAAGTCAAAAATACAAGGCAAGATCAGATTACTATGACTGAAAAACGCGGAACAAGAAATGACAACGTGGCACAACAAACTAGTAATGAACATCGTTAGACATGACAAAAAGGACAAATCCAAATCAACAAAACAATAGTTTGACCAGAAGAAGGTTGAGGTTTTGGAATGGCCCATCCCAAGTCCAGACCTCAATATGATGGAACGTGTGGGGTGATCTGAAGATGGCTTTGCTCAGATGACATCCTTGCAATGTAACAGATTAGTAGCGTAATTGAAAAGAGTGGGCAGATATTGCCACCTACTCTCAAAGACTGTGCTGTCATTAAAGTTTAATGTGCTGCATCAAAGTATTTGAGAGTGTGCGTCACAACCCATCGGAACTGAGGTAGGACCCAAATGCAGGACTTGGGAGATGCAAGGTAGTTCGGGGAAAAATGTTTATTATTAGAAGGTCGGGGATCGGGCAGGCAGTCAGGTGCAACAGCAGTAGTTGGGACGTTGGGCGTAGAGAGCAGGTCAGCGGGCAGGCAGGAGTCGGTAGACGGGAGATCGATCAAAGCAGGCAAGAGCATCAAAGGAGTCAGGCTTACGGGGTTGGTCGGAGAAGAGGCGAAGGTCGGTACACACGGGTTGTCGATCAGGGATACGAGAGTGCTGGAATGGGACATGAACCTCAACAATCTGGCGGAGAACCAGGGGATAATCAGCCCGCATGAGGCGCAGGTGTGTGCCTCCCAATTAGCGCAGCTGCACGGGCACCTGCACAGCCTAGGCTGGAGCGGCAGGATCATGAAACAACAAGGATATTTTTATTATTATTATTTTTGTTTTTTCATTTGTGTTGTATAGGTTCTAGGTTACATTTATGAAAAATAAAAACATTTTTGTAATTTGTCTTGGTTTTGTTGTTTTACAACGCAAAAACCTGCCATTTGAACAGGGATGCGGAGTTTTTGTAGCCACTGTAGGTATGCAAAGCGCATGAATATCACCATCCATAATAAGGTGGTACTTTCCTTCCCTTGCCAGTGACTGGGATGAAGATGGAGTCAATTCCTGAACTCCGAATCGAGAAGGGAGACAGACAGAGTACTGAATATGAAGTTCACCACCAGAAACTGGTAAGCAAATGTACTCGTGAGACACTCACAGTACATTAATGTAATGTTATTTAAGAACCAAGGAAAAGATCCATTCACTGACAAGCTTGCCCTCCTTTGTGTTAAAAGTGAACAGGACAGTTTTGAAAAATAAAATAAAATGATTTTTTTTTTTTAAATCCCAGTCTTTTTAAAATCTAATTTAACATCCGAATGAGAGAATATTTGAAAAAACAATAACTTTCACCAGCTTGTTCATTATATTTCTTGTTTTGAAATGTAGTCAAGTGAATGTAGGTGGAAAAGGATTTGAAAAGCATTGAATTCTGTTTTTATTTACATTTTACACAACATTCCATCTTAATTTGGGTAGAAATGGGGTTTGCACACTGGACTTATCAATTTTGTCTCCCACAGGTCTTTTTTGCTGAGGATGTAGGCTCCAACAAGGGTGCCATCATTGGGCTGATGGTCGGTGGCGTTGTCATAGCGACAGTGATCGTCATCACTTTGGTGATGCTTAGGAAGAAGCAGTACACCTCAATCCACCATGGAGTCATCGAGGTCAGAAGCAGCTTACGCATGTGGTGGGCTTTCTGTGATGATCCCTGTTTTGTGCACGTGTGTAACCACAGTCTTTCTCTGACTCCACTCCAGGTGGATGCCGCAGTTACCCCTGAGGAGCGCCACCTGTCGAAAATGCAGCAGAATGGCTATGAGAACCCAACGTACAAGTTCTTTGAACAGATGCAGAACTGAGGGGGATGTTGTATCTGTGTACAGACACACACACACACAAACTCGCATCTCATTCCACACCTTAAGCACCTTCCTTCCCCCACCATCTTCCCAGAGTAGAGTGATGTCTGCAGTATGGCATGAACCAACCAGTGATGACGTATATGGAGCGTTTGTGTAGACATGTATTTTTTTCCCCACTACTGCCTGGCGAGTGGACAATGTGGCTGAGCAGGTTTGCACCACATTTGTTTACCTTACTGGCATAACATGCCTTTTAATTGGAGAGCATTTTAGTGTTGCCCGATTCGGGCCTGCTGATGTATGGAAGTGGCCATACATAGTGAAAGCCATCTCACAATTAATGGAAGAAGTCTAGTCTCTACATACTGATCCAGGGTCACTACGCCAAGTTTTCTTAGCTTTTAGCGAATTTAGGTATGAACAGGCAAATCTGGCCTCTGATCAGCACTGTTTCCTGGCTCCATGGGCTTCACATATCCCATATTTAATGAGCGGGAAAAACATGACCTTTTTTAGTTTTTAATAAATTGCAGCTTTAAGTAAATTAGCTTATTTCAGAAATGAGGCCCAGTCTCTATTTTTTTTTGCCCCTTCCTGTACAAATGCTGCGCTCTACCCTCCACGCCGCAGAATAAATATCCTAACTACCACCCCTGCCTTCCCCCACCCTCTCTCCATTCTCTTTTCTCTGTGCATTCTTATGACAGCTGGGCTGTGTTAAGTCACACACAGCTCTTAAGGCTAAATACCGTATACGGAGATGATAACGAATATGTCGATGACGATGCTAGTAATTATGTATTCTGAATGAGCTTTTTTTATTTTAGTTTTCTCTATGGGGTGTTTTGTTTTTCACAAAAGAAAGAAAACCCTAAAAAATGTTTCGTCATTTTTTTCAAACTTGTGTGTGATGTACTGAAGTAATGCTGAAGTTGTAGTCGTTCCTATGTAGTGCATGACAAAAATGACGCCAGGATTTTGAAGAAAAAAATAGTATCTTAACACTCAAAGTCTCTCACATAGATTATGCTAGCAAGATTGTACATATCGTATCCGCTCGTGATTGCGTGACTTCAAACGATGAAAAAATATATGTCTAGATAAACAAGTTCTGCTTTGATATCCAATACATCCTTAGAGATCTGTTTTCTAATTTTGGGAAAAGTAAGAGCTTTTCTTTGTTCTTTTCATAATTTGTTAAACATTCCAAGATTTCCTGAATTAAGTGGAGGAGCTGGCTTCATGGGTATATTATTTTTCATTTAATTCAATATTGTATAGTGAAAAAGTCCTTGTTGGTAGGCAATCACTCTTTTTTAATATTTGTTTTGGAGTTTGACACTTTTTGGATTTTTTTCCCCCTCAGAGATATCTCGCAGGGTGATGGGTTGCAGGAATCTAGCAAACGCTGGGTTAGAATTACATGTGTGTATTTGCCATTTTTGATCTGCTGTTTTAGCCTATCTTATAGCAGGCTTTTATCCAGTTTTGGTATAGCAATGATTTTCCTGTCAGTTGATGGAACAGGTGGAGTGCTGATAGGAGGTAGGACACACGAGTGAGGTAGAGAAGCAATGACTTGCAGTTCTGACTAAATAGCCAGGCTGCCAGGCAGTCTGTATTTATAATGGGTTTTGTACCATTTGCCAACCCCTTCCCCACCACAATTCCCTCCCCTCTCTCCTTCGTCTTTGTTTCTCTTCAGGTATGCTGCTTGCCTCCCTGACATCCAAGCACAATCGAGTTCTCTGCTGTCTGTATATTGCTGATTAGGTTGGGAGCTGGAAGGCAAAGGGCAAACATTATTTTGATTTTGATCATGACCAAAAGTCACAAAAGCAGAAAGCTCTTTCCAACGGCTTATTGCATCCCAATATCACAGTGAAAGTGTGACCTCTCACATTGTTAAACATTTGAAATTCTTATGTATGGTCATTGAATTGTTCTTTGGCAATAGATTTGCTGGCATGCTTTCACACAAGTGCTCACAAGTAGCATGACAGAAAGTAGAAAAAATGGATGCAGGATTTGTATTTTTTTTTTCAGATGATTGCAACTTTTTTTTCCACTGAAATGTTCTGCAGGCCATTTACATTGACTAGAGAAATGCTTTCTACACTGTATTCCATAATAAAGTTTTGATTGTACGTATAGATTGTGTGTGGGTTTTTTTTTTAATATAAACATGTCAGAAATAGTTATACGTATATGAAATTGCACATGATATACTGTGTAGCTAATATTGGGGAGTAACTAATTACATGGAATGAGGTCACATTTCATTGATAAATGTATGTAATTGTATTCCATTACATGACTGGGAGAAAATGTGTAGTTAAGAGTTGGTCGATAAAATTTTGATGATTACAACTTTTGTTTTTTGTTTTTCAGTGTTTTTTTCATTTCCTGCAAAAGCCAATTAATTTTTTGATTGGCTCTCTGGTCATGTGCCTTTCTACATTAGTTTCAAATGTTTCATATTTTTGCAAATATTACCTCCGAGCATAACCTAAGATTTTGAAAAGGTTACACTCATAATAAAACTTTTGTCCACATAAAGGAACATAGAATTTTGATTAGTTCATCTTTACGGACTGAATGGGGCCACACAGTGACGCAGCTATAAAGCCTTGTCCTCACAGTTCTGAGGACCTGGGTTCAATCCTGCCCCTCTCTGTGTGGAGTTTGCATGCTCTCCCCATGCCTGCATGGGTTTTCTCCGGGCACTCCGGTTTCTTCCCACATGCCAAAAACATACAATAATTGGAGACTGTAAATTGCCCCTTGGTGTGATTGTGAGTGCAAAGAAGCCAGCCCCTACTAGAGATGAGGAAGGACGAATAAGTTTGGAGAGTCATGGATATAGTCCTTCATTGCCTTTTTCTCAGGTCATGAAAGGTTGAAGAGAGGGTACCCAAGCAGGAGATTAATTGCACAGTCATATGGGCGCTGGTGTTGAGAAATAGTCAAGTCTTTCCTGAAAACAGAAGAGAGATTATAATACCACCGGATGAGGTTAACTTGTGTGGTAAATGGTGGTGATTACCAGGGGAGTGGGATGGCAGAGACCAGGCAGTGTGATTGGCAGTGAAGACTTGATCCACTAATTGATAAGTGCGTCCAGTCTATGGGGGTGTTGTTTTTTTTAATTAATTTTTTTAAGACCGTGAATCCCGAGGACTAATGGGTTCTCAGAGGAAGGACTAACAAAAAATGAAATCTACTCATGGTGATTCCCAGAAATAACCAGAGTGAATGGCAGTGTTTGGTGGGTGAAGGGATATGATTCAGCCATCCGGGGTTGTGAATTTTTTGCTGCAGTCACCATGAAATGTATGCAAGAGATTAACATCGACGAGCCGTGATATTGTGAGAGAATGGGACCTGCTTCTAAAACTATCCTCCGCTTTTATTACTTCCCCCACATGAATCGTCCCATGTCCCCTCTTCTGTGGGCTTGTGACCAGTGGTGGGTAATAATACGCTACATTTTCTGTTACATTTAATCAAATAACATGTTTGATAGATTGCACTTGTCAGAAGAGCATGGTGGTGCAGCTGCAGAGCGTTGGCCTCACAGTTTTGAGGACCGGGGTTCAAATCAAAGCATACAAAATTAATTGGAGACTCTAAATTGCCCCTCGATGTGATTGTGAGTGCAACTGTAGTTTGTCTCTATGTATCCTATGATTGGCTGGCAACCAGTTCAGGGTGTACCGCCACATGCCCTATAACAGCTAGGTTGGCTCCACAGCACTCCCGTGACCTTCGTGAGAATAAGCGGCTAAGAAAATCGATGGATGGATGTACTTGTCAGAGTAGTGTGAATGCACCATACGTTTTATTTGAGTATTTATGTGATGAAAAATCAATACTTTTACTCTGCTACCATGATCGACATGCCACTTGCTAATGTTATTTATCCATAATGGAGTGCGGGATCAATTTTTAGTTGACTGCACCAATCTGATCGGCTCGACCAGTATCAGATGATAATTGGCACTTTATGCACCCCAAAACATTTAATTAAAATGAAGGCAAGGTCGCTGAGATATTGCCATTCATTCACTGCTAATAAGAATAAAGCTATTTTCCACATTTAAATTCAGGAAGATGAGGGAACCAATCAAAGAAAAGGTACAGTATTTACGTTACATATTAATGACAAGTCGAGTCGTCTCAAATGCCAAGCGTAAAAAGACCAACTAGAAAAGCTTGAAAAATGTCCTTTTGAGCATTTTCAACCTATTCCATTTTCCAAGCCACTTATCCTCACAGTACTGGACCCAATCCCAACTGTCATCGGGCAGGAGGCGGGGTACACCCTGAACTGGTTGCCAGTCAATCACAGGGCACATGGAAAAAGAACACTTACAATCAGGGCAAATCTTTGAATGTCCAACTAATGCATGTTATTGGGATGTGGGAGGAAACCGAAGTGCCTGTAGAAAACCCTCACAGGCACGGGGTGAACATGCAAACTCCACACAGGCGGGGCTGGTATTTGAATCCCGGTCCTCAGAACGGTGAGGCCAATGCTGTACAGCTGCAGCACCGTTCCACCTCATCTTATAATTCTTGAGACCTATTTGATCATTTAACTAATATTTAGGAATCACTTTTAGTACATAAATATTTAGTCTCATGACAAGACAAACTGACAGAAGAACATGGTTCTGTACTTTTTCATGGATTATTTTCATTTTAATTGGGGCGACCTTCGATGTTTCCGATGACAGCGGACTGACCACCACCATCGAGTCCCTCCCACTCTCAATTTCCCACAATACACCGCGGTGCTCTACACTGCCTAGCTGCTTGTTTCGTGTCAAATTCAAGGTGAGTGTTTTTCTATATTCTTGGTTTGCCAGGCACTATGAGCTGAATGTTTGGAATATTGGTATTTAGAACGTCTGCCGTTAGCGTGACTGGGATTGAACTCCAGCTTTATTGTACGAGGTCCAGCTAGCTTGTTCGCTAGATTCGATCAATTCAACCAAGCTAAAGCTAACTAGCCGTTAGCTGAATTCAGGTGACCTTATATTGGTGAGTGGCTATTGATATAAGTTTCTTGAATGAACCATGTTGGTAACGTTTTTGACACGATTGCATGAACGCAGCGCATTGTTTTAGTATTCCCCCATAGTATTCCTGTTTCTCGTACTGTAACACCTCGCAAATTTATATCGTTTGTGTTTCCGTGACTTTAAAGTTCTGATGGGGAAGTTTATTCATAAGTTAAGCGTACTGTTAAAGGTCCATGCTCGGTTTTATGTCCATGATCTAAATAGCGTAATTATTGTCTATGTGACCGATTGAGGTTATGGACTTGGTAACACTCCACCGCGTCTTCGCCTTCAGATGGCGCTTCACCGCTTGTCCATGCTGCCTTCCGCGGTCAACTTGGCTCTACGCAGGAACATCGGCCTCTCAGCTGTGCTCTTGAACCCGGCCAAAGAGCTGGACCCCGTGCAGAAACTGTTTCTGGACAAGATCCGAGACTACAACACGAAGAGCAAGTTAGTTAATGCAACACAGAGAGCATGATGCATTTTAAAGGATTTGCATTGTATTTGGGTCCAAGTGCTAAATTATGATTGACTCGACCCCTCCATGTATATTTTCAAAAGACAATGTAATATGGCCCATGCTCTTACTTTCCATCGTGTTTATTTCGGAAGGGCTTGAGTAAACTTGGGTTCAGATACAGTATATCACTCATCTATTTTAGCCAGATCATAAAGGAAATGTCATGACATGACTCATATGCCAAATGTGCCACAATACATGAGAATTATCCCTTGAACCATCAAGTATAAACTTAGCCTTATGGAATAGCCTCTGATGTGTTAAACGTGATTGTAAAACCTCACAGTAGCTACAAGCTACTGACTTTATTTTTTCAGAGTAGGTGATCACATTCTGCTCCTCTCTTTCCAACATTTGATTACATGGCTCCTCCAGGGCTTCCGGTGGTGTTGTGGATGCAGGACCTGCATATCAGAAGAACTTGTCCGAGGAGGTTTCCAAACTCGAGAGGTTATATGGTGGGGGAGACCTTTCCAAATTCCCTGACTTTAAATTCCAAGGTGGGATAATGTTTGTCCACTATTCACACCATTTGAACGTGTGAGCCAGAATATGTCCAGTGTATGTTCAATCAGGGAAAAGATTGTGACCTTAGCATACAAAAGTTCTGATCTTTGTTTCGTTTTTCAAATGAAAATTTTTGGGCTACGATTTATCTTGATCGAAGAATAGTCGAGTTGTGATTACATTCAAGCAGGTTAACTTTAGACTTTTTTTTTCCTGTATCTGAAAGTTGTTTTGAGGCCATTATGTTTGAAGTTCATTATCTTCAATTTGGTTCCTTGTTTTTACCTCTATCACATTTGTTCTGGTCGAGAGCTCCATTTGTTTCTGTTGCCCTTAATGTTTCCCTTTGCTTCCTCCCTAGACCCCAAGCTTGATGAAGTGGCCAAGTGAATGCTGATCTTGTAAATCACCAATGTATTATATTTAATAAAAAATAAAGTGGTTGAACCTTTGTTTTGTTTTCAATGTATTACTGTGCAACAAATTAGAGCATTTGTAGTCAGTGTAATATTGTCACTGCATATATTCATAATTTTCCACACCACTTATCCTCAATGGGTTAGAGTGTGCTGGAGCCTTTCCCAGCTGACCAGCCTCGAGTCAGGGTACACAATCGCCTGACGTTCATTCACACCTACAGGGAATTTAAAGTCTTCCATTAACCTAGTTTGCATGTTTTGGGGATGTGGGAATAAACTATAGTACCTGGGGAAAAGTCACAGGTACTGGGAAAAATCAGCAAACTGCACATAAGGCAGACTGTATTTGAAGGTGGGTCCTAAGAACTGTGAGCCAGATTGGAAAACTCGTCAACACTGCTGCACTCCAAATAACCGCATGATAAATGTGTCATTGCTAGTCTTGGGTGAAAATTGGCTTTGTTTTAGCTATTTCTATAATTCTTTAGAGCATCAGCCTCACAGTTCTGAGGACCATGATTCAAATCCCAGCTCCACGTGAGTAGAGCCCAGTTTGCATGTTCTCTGTGCTTGTGTGGGCTTTCTCTGGGTACTCTTTTCCTCCCACATGCAAAAAACGTAGATTAATTAAAGACTCGAAATCGCCCTTGGGTGTGAGTGTGAATGGTTGGTTGGTTCTATGTGGCCTGCAATTGGCTGGCAACCAGTTCAGGGTGTACTCTGCCTCCTACCCGAAGATAGCTGGGTTAGCCTCCAGCACTCTGCGGTACTTGTAAGGATGATCAGCTCAGATAATGCATTTATAATTCTCGAAAGAATAAAATAGAAACTGCTTTAATAGGCTAAAATATTTTTCTTGTGTTAGTTGCCCATCTTTCATTTGAACAGGGTGACCGGTGCCTGTTTTACATTGGAATGAAACTTAAAGCCTTTTTATGTATGCCTATATACTGAGAAAGTAGAGTAATAGTGCCGCTTCCTCTCCAGCTTGTTGTAATAGCATAAATGGAAACTTGCTGATGACATCTGCAAGTGAGCCAAATGTCAACTGACCTAGTTGAGGGTCTGCTGTCACTTTGTATTGGTCTGAACTGACATTACTTTAGGGTAAAAATCTGAGATGCCGTCTATCCTCTCCAGGATGAATATTTGAAGCTGAAAGTCATGTCACACAGGGCAAATTTCCAGCTGAACTGTTACCTTTCTGTGCAGCTTTAAAGTCTAGCCCTGGAGACGCACCAAACAAAAGCTTACTGTGATCTGTGGATATTGTGATCCAGATGCAGAGGATGAATAAAAATAGAAGGGTATAATGACATTTTCCAGTGGAATGTAGGCTTTGAACAGTGGCACGTCAAGCTGTTAGTTGGCATGTAAATGTGTTCTCAATCCTACTGGGGATATGAAAGTAATATCACCTTGTGTGTTGCAATACCGAGGGAACGAAACACAAAATCAGGATTACTCATTATTTTGGTACCAATGATGTAAATACGACAACAGACGATTTCAATAGAAAACCTTTTTTTTTTTTTTTTATATAGTATTACTGACACAACATTCAAATAAAACTCTGAACAATCCATTTACTGTCTATAAACAGACACACATTTTGATTAACAGTGGCACAAAGAATATAAAGAGAAAAAAGTAAGGCTTTTTCTTTTCTTTTTTTTTCTTACAAAAAGAACTACCCATTGATAAATAGACAAATAAAAAAGGCACAAGGTATAATATTGTATATATATATATATATATATATATATATATATATATATATATATATATATAAAAGACCATGCAGGCACATTAGGATGGTGTGGGATTGGTCTTCATAAATGGCAAGAGTGACTTATTTTCCTGGGCTGGGTTTTGTCTTGTAACCATTAACGCAGTGGACTCTGAGGCCACAGTGTTACAGAATGGAGAGCAGAGCAATACTGAGGTAAATGGCTTTTTTGTTGTCATTTCAAAAGATTGATACTGCAGTGCTGCGTCATCACAAGAGGATTGTTTCAATGCATTAGAATTTCATTCGGGAGTCAGTCTTTGGTCAACAAAAACAGGTAGCTCAAATTGACCAGTTTAGGTAAAAAAGAAAAAAATAAAATCTGTTCCAATATTGGCCGCTAGAAGGAAGCAGAACGACATCAAAATACAATGCATTATTTGTAGCCTGTCCATATGATTAAGCAGAAATGAACAGGCTACCCACACAACAAAGCAACAGTATAAAAGCCTTGCAAGTGTGAAATTGGCCTGTCAGCCCCCCACCCTTCCTGACAATAGTTAATTGCAAAAATTAGCATATAATTGGAAGATCAAGAGGTCATTCAGAGTCTGCAAGGCTGAGAATGAATCCAGAATCCAGTATTGGCACCTTGTCAACAGGGTGATTGATGTCTTGTCAAAAGGAAGGCCAGCTTCTCAGAGCATGAATGACTGTGTGTGTTTGAAATCCTGTGGCTGGAGGAGACAGAAAAGGGGGTTTGAAATTCAGAACAATAGCTCAAATATTTGTCAGTACCCCTTGGTGACGAGCAATGTTTTTAAATTGATATCTCTTTTTCAAGTCAATTTTATTTGTCTCACCATTTATCGCAAAAGTGTCTCAAAAGGTTTCACAGGCCCACAGGTGACAACGATCGACAACATCCACTGATCTAATCTTCTCAATCAAGCAGGAAAAAAACTCCAAACACCATTTGGGGAGAAAAAAAGAAACCTTCCATTCACGGAATAAAACAGCAATAAACACTATTACCTTATCTTTTGGGTTGAGTATTTCTCTGATTAATAAAGAAAAGAAGAAAAAAGAAAAAGAAGAAAAAAAGAGACATTATGTTTCCGAAAGATTATCTGGGGTGATTATCCTTCTCAAGTTCTCAGACTTTTTACACTAAGTACAGCCTCCCAGAAATATTTGGCACCCCAAGCACCACCATAATATCCGGGGTTCAATCCCGCCCCCCCCTTGTGTGGGTTTTCTCTGGGCACTCCGGTTTCCTCCCACATTCCAAAAACATGCAACATTAATTGGACACTCTAAATTGCCCCTTGGTGTGATTGTGAGTGCGGCTGTTTGTCTCTATGTGCCCTGCGATTGGCTGCCCACCAGTTCAGGATGTACCCTGCCTCCTGCCCGTTGACAGGTGGGATAGGCTCCAGCATTCCCCACGACCCATGTGAGTATAAGCGGCCAAGGAAATGGATGTATGTATATAGCAGCATAGTAGTGCCAAGAGTTCATCCAAAAAGAGGCAGGGCTTTTATTCCTAAAAAGTACAAGTTTAAAGGTCACCCTACCATGAAAATATGTTTTCCATTTATTTTATGCATAACATGTCAAAATGAGTCTGTGACCTTATTTGAGTTTGTTTGACACCTATCCAGTGTGTCGAGTGAGTGCAATAGCCATTACATGTTGTTTGCAAACAACAGCCTTTGAAATTGCCATTTTTGTGACATGGGTTACCTACGTTTTACGTCCCCTGTCAAACTCAGATGAGTTTAGGAGTTAATAGTTTGTTCATTTTTGAAGAAATTCCCAAGCATTTTGGAACCAGAATTGTGCTGTGTTAAGGCCCATTTCGTGACAGATGACTTTGTATAAATGTTCTTCTACACTCTGCTGGTTGTCCATTTCCTGCTGTGGAAGTCCATTTCTGGGTTTGGAATGAATGACCCAGTTGGGTGCAGCTGAGCCATGCAAATTCACTATAGAAAAGCATATGAAGGTGTTTATGGCAATACTATTTATAATATTGAAAGTAATTGTCCCCTCCTAGAAGCCTTCACCTTATTGTGGTGGACGGGTTTGTGTGTTCCCATGATCCTAGGAGCTCAGTTGTCACGGGCTTCACGCAACCAGGTCCTAGATGAGGGACCAGACAAAACACGGCTTTAAGAGACCTATGATGAAAAGAAAAAAAAATGCATCGAGGTTTCCCTCGCCCTGACACGGGTCCTCTGGAGCAAGGCCTGGTGATGTGGCTCAAAGTCAAGCACCTGGTGGCTGGGCCTGCACCCATGCGGGTCGAAAAGGGTTACGTTGGTCCCCATTCCCATATTGTCCTCTCGCCACCTGTGAGAGGGGCCATAGGGGTCAGGTGTAATGTGACCTGGGCCGTGGTGGAAGACAGTAACCTTTGTGATCTGATCCCTGGCTACAGAAGATGGCTCTAGCCACGTGAAACTTCACTTCTCTGGTGGGAAGGAGCCCAAGCTGGTGTGTGAGGTTGAGAAGTTCCAACTAAAGATAGTCGGATTTGCCTCTACACACCGCTTGTGCTCTGGTACCAGTCCTCTTGTGAGGGGTTTGACTGTCTTCCACTCTGGAGTTGCTCACGGTGAGAGGCACCAAGTAGGCGTGGGTATACTTATTCCACCCACATTGAGACCTGTACTGGCGTGATTGGAAGGAAATCCTCCACCTCCACCCCCAATCAGAACTCGAGTTGTGTTCTTTTATTGGACTTCTATGCTCATCACGGATTGTCCATAAGAAACATCATATTCAAGCATAAGGGGACTTGGCACCAGGACACCCTAAGTTGCAGCTCAATGATCAAACTTGTGGTCGTGTCATTGGACTTGCAGCCACATGATTTGGACACTCATATGAAGAGATGGTCAGAGATGTCAACTGATCACCACCCAGTGGTGAGTTGGCTCATATGGTGGGGGAAGATGGCGGTCCGATGTGGCAGCTCCAAACATATTGTGAGGGGCTGCTGGGAATGACTGTCAGAATCTCCTGTCAGAAAGAGTTTCAACTACCACCTTTGACAGAACTTTGCTCATGTTCCAGAGAAGGTGGGTTACATCAAGTCTGAATGGACAATGTTCCGTGCCTCCATTGCTGAGGCGGCAGACCTGACCTGTTGACGTAATGTGGTCGGTGCCTGTCGTGGCCGTAATCCCCGAACACATTGGTCGACACCAACGGTGAGGGATGCCGTCAAGCTGAAGAAGGAGTCCTAACAGGCCTTTTTGGCCTGTGGGACTCCCAAGGCAACTGATGGGTACCAGTTGGCCAAGTGGAATGCAGATTTGATGGTCACTGAAGCAAAAACTAGGGCATGAGAGAGATTGATGAAGCCATGGAGAAAGACCTCCAGATGGCTTTGAGGAAATACTGGTCCACCATTGGGCATCTAAGTCCAATGAAGCAGTGCACCATGAACACTGTGTATAGTAAGGGTAGGGCACTGCTGACCTCAACTCGGGACATTGTGAGTCGGTGGGGAGAATATGTCAAAGACCTCAATTCCACTGACAAGCCTTCCTATGAGGAAGCAGAGTCTGGGTTCACTGAGGTGGACTCATATTTCTGGGGTTGAGGTCACCGAGGTGATTAAATAGCTCCTCAATGGTAAGGCCCCAAGAGTGGATGATATTTGCCTGGAGTTCCAAAAGGTTCTGGTTGTTTTGCGGTTGTCCTGGTTGACATACCTCTGCAACATTGCACGGACATTAGGGACAGTGCAGTCTGGCAGACTAGGGTGGTGGTCCCCCTTTTTAAGAAGCGGGGGGATGGTGTGTTCCACTTGAAGGGGTATCACACTCCTCAGCCTCCCCAGTAAGGTTTATTCAGGGGTGCTGGAGAGGAGGGTCCGCCGGGACATTGAATTCCTGATTCAGGAGGAGCAGTGTGGTTTTCATTGTTAGTGTGGAACAGT
The DNA here is from genome assembly GCF_019802595.1 of Syngnathoides biaculeatus. NCBI lineage: Eukaryota > Metazoa > Chordata > Actinopteri > Syngnathiformes > Syngnathidae > Syngnathoides > Syngnathoides biaculeatus. The sequence goes on from NC_084641.1 coordinate 38,326,762, forward strand.
GGACCAACTCATATCCAACCAGTCTACATGTGTTGTGTGGACTTAGAGAACACGTTTGGCTTTTTCCCTCAGGGAGTCTGTTAGTGGGTGCTTCGGAAATATGGGGTACTGAACTTGCTGATATGGGCTGTTTGGTCCCTGTATGACTAGTGTCATAGTTTGGTCTGAATTGCTGGCAGTAAATCAAAGGTTTTGACTCCGCCACAGCAGCCATTTGTCACTAATTCTGTTCATAACGTTTATGGACAGAATTTCTAGGGGCAGTCAAGGCATAGAGGAGGTCCGGTTTGGTCACCTCCACATTGCATTTGTGCTTTTGATGTGGTTCTGTTGGCTCCATCAAGCCATGATCTCCAACTCTCCTTGGGGCGTTTTGCAGCTGAGTGTGAAGCACCTGGGATGAGAATCAGCACCTCGAAATCTGAGACCTTCGACCTCAATCGACAAAGGTCCAGGTCAGGGATGACATCCTGCCCCGGGTGGAGGGGTTCAAGTATCTTGAGGTCTTGTTCACAAGTGAGGAAAGAATGGAAGATTGATAGGCAGATCTGTGCTGGTGCTCCGTTGTGGTATTGAAGGAGCTAAGTCGAAAGGTGAAGCTCTCTGTTTACTGCTCGATCTATGTTCCTACCCTCACCTATGGTCATGAGCTGTGGGTTGTGACCGAAAGAACAAGATCCTGGATATAAGCAAGTGAAATGAGTTTCCTCCACAGGGTGTTGAGGCTCTCAAAGATAGGGCGAGAAGCTCGGGCATCCGGGAGGGGATTATTTGATTTTAGGTAGGAATTATTCTTCTCAATTGCGTTTGAATTTTAAAGGTTAGATTTTTTTATATGGTGAATTTGTCAACATTGAAAAGTTAAATTGAAATACAGCTATTGAAAATGTGATCACATTGAAATAACAATGTGAATTTTACATCATAAAATTTCAAGTGGCATTTTTTATTCAAATCCTTACTTCCATACAGATTGCTGTTTGCGGTCAACACCGAGTTGGGTCGAGCCACAGACTCTGTGACTGTGACATGAAAGTGACAATAGAATTCGAAAGCAACCTAAACCTGGAATTGTTACCAGACACAAATAGAGGAGCAACTATTTGTTTCAAATGTCAAATGTCTAACAAGTCATTCACCACAATAAAAATGACAAGAAGAGTTTGCAATATAATGTACCTACCAGATTAGCGAAGAGTCAGCATAGCTTCTTCTGTCTTTTCACCGGATACTGTTTTTGTGTCTGACATAAAAATATTGCTTTGCCACCATCTGGTGGCATCCTGGTGCTAAGCTGCTATGTTAAACAGACGAAACGTCATTTAATCAGGCCATCACCTTGTCTAATCGAAAAGAGTACTTTGCTGCCATCTCGTGTCATGTATCAGCTATTCTAAATGTTTTGCTTCACTGTACAGTATAATCATACAGTACATCCAACCATCCATCCATTTTCTGCCCCATTTATCTTCTTCCATAAGGGTCACGGGCAACCTAGAGGCTTTCGCAACTGATTTTTGTGCAAGAGGTGAGTTACACAAACAACCACTCACATGCACATTCATACCCTATGGAAAATGTAGAGAACATGCAAATTTCACATATGAAGGCAGGATCCAAGATTGAAACCTGAACCCCATAACTGTGAGCCAGATGTGCTAACCAGTCAGTCACCCTGCTTGCCAAAGCACATTTGTTAGGAAGAAAAAAAACTTACTTCTTGGGGTGGGGGGATATAGTTCACATTGGACCTGAAAAACAAAGAGATGATTAGCACCAAAGTTCAGACTGTCCGACAAGAGAAGAACCTTGATGTCCATTAGCCTTATCCTGTCTCATATCTTATCCTGCACAATAGCATTTATCAGTTTCAGTTTCTGTCATGCCCCTGAGCGTTCCACTCACGTGTCCTCAGTTCTGTTCAGGTTTTGGCTGCTGATGTGAGCGGCACCATGACACTCGGAGATCCAAAATGACCTGTTGGGGGTGGGTGGGGGTTGGTCAGGTTGACTGCTTTAAACTTGTTAAAAAAGTGGGCCTGATTTGGGACTGGCACCCCACACCATGCTTTTTATAAAGTTCAGATCATTAGCCGAACATGTACACCCATGCAGCCAATCACGATGCGGCAGTGCCAATGGAGATGCAAAGGTGAAGCGGTCGAGTGATGAGCCATTCACATGCAGCAATCCAACCGATTAATGCTTATTTGACTGTCTCTTTTTTTCAGATATTGTGTTGGTGCTACCTAAGGCTCTAGTTTAGAACTACTCGATTCTGTGTTTGTTTTCTCCTAATGGTGGTGTGTGAGATGTCCATGTTTTTGAGAAATGTCCTTTACGACCCGCCTGTATTGGGATAACATTTAATTTCACTTAGCATTGAGTTGAAAAGTCAAACTACATCATTGAGCTCCCTCCCTGCCCTATTAAATTGTGCTTACAAATTGTTCGTTGACAATCGTGTTGCATTGTCTTGGAGTCTTTGTGAAGAAGTTGGTTCTATAAATAGGAAGTTGACACTGACAGCTCCAGTTAGCTCAGTGGGATAAGCATCAGACTTTAACTCAGACAAAGAGCTCTCGCATCAGCGCTGCCTTTCTCCCTGTCAAATGCTGCACAGTAACAAGCGACTAATCAAATAAAGCCAAGCGAGATGGGCCAGTCACACCACAGCGTGCATTTCTGCATCTATGGTCAGCAAGGCCTTTATTGTACTGCATATGACCATCCTGTCACAGTGTTGTTATGGCAACGTCTCAGTCTCTGAGAGATTAAATAATCCATTTCAAGCAATCTGTCCAATCATTTTAATAGGCTGCAGTGATCTCAAATTTCCCTCCTGATTAACAGTAAGTAAATGTTGTGCAATTAAGCCATGCTGAATGTTGCTCTTGTCCAGTGTAATACCAACTGTTAGGCAAAGTTTTGACACAGTTTCACTTGATGAACTGCGCACATACTTCTGTCTGCGCCAAATGGGCAGCAGAAAGCAAGCCACCGCTAGGGCTCATAAATACACACACAGACACACGCATAGGCACAGCTGTCACTCTGCTCAGGCCTGACTCAGCACGCAGACGCTCGTCTAAGTGCGACAACAACTCACAATCCCCCTGCCCCCCACTCCACTCTCCCCCTCAACCCTCTGTGTTTACGATATTAGGTTGTGTTTGCTCACGTCAATGTTAATGCAATCACAGAGCTCTTACCTTCCTCTGTGTCCTGCTGGTGGATGATCCAACACAGCCAGAGAAGAGAAAATGAGTGGGCATCACTTTTTATTCAGTAAAAACCAGGCCCCCAAACAATTAATGTGTCCATGGAATGATCAGAAAGAGACAATGGCACAGAAAAACTCACGGGTGAAGAAGCCATTACGGTGCATTAGGAACCCCCCACATCCGCAGACCACCACCAATAGGCAAATTACAACTACTGCCACCACCACACTTGTGACGTTGACATCCTCTGAAAGGAAAACACATAAACCTTCAGTTTTGCAAACTGTGGAAGCAACTTGGGAATTTGTTGAGTCAACGATGCGGTCACGGGAAAATTTACAAACATGCATTTTATCTGAGATCATAAAATTGGACCTTATTCTATTCTCACTGCAGTCTTTCATGCTACCAGCTAGTTGGTAAAGGTGAGCACTGTTTAATATTTTAGAAGCATGGTGAAAAATGTTTGTGGGCTTTTCCTCTTCACTGCTCCTCTGAGTTTGTCCAATGCTGAAAGGTGTGGGTGCAAACACACAACCAGACAGACAGACACACACACACACACACACACACACACACACACACCTATCGTCATGTGCCTGCCCTCACACATCGTGGGCTTCCCCACCCCGTTGGAAGCCCGGCAGCTGTAACGCCCACTGTCCTCTTTAGCCACAGCTTTGAACTCCTGTGGACCAGACATAGAGGAGGCTCAAGACTGATGAATGAGCATCTGAGGTGACATGTTGCAACACTGGTTCCGCCATCAAACAACATTGGCTATCTATTGTGATGTTCAATGACTTTGTCATTTTTCCGTGCACACAATCACGTCATCTCACTCACTAGTAATCCAGTTATTGTGTTGATAAGGTAGGTGGCGTTGGCATGGCGTGGGGGGATCATTAGCTGGTCGTTCTTGTACCAGGCGTATGTAGCGGGGGGGATGCTTTGGTGGTCCCTACAGCGCAGCTGCACAGAAGAGCCCGTCACTGCCGCACTCGGGATTTCGCAGGCCGGTGTATTGGGAGGAACTGGGGGAGTAGACAAGTAGACTGTACAAGCCATCCTGATGAATATTTCAATGATGACTTTTCAATAGGCCCTACCTAAGACTCTGAGTGTGACGTTGGTCTCGCCCAAATTGACAGAATCGAAAGGAGCGCTGATCTCGCAGCGGTACTCTCCGGCATCCTCCTGGGTCACCTTATGCAACGTCACTGTGGCCCCATCGATACTTGCCCGCCCCTCAAATGGACCTGAGGCAGGGAAGTGGTAAAAAGGTAGGACCGCTGAACACATGTCACGCACCTTCATAATTACAGCAAACCTTTGTTCTCAACAGCCACATTTATTTGTTTTGTATTGAATATTTGTATTTCCAATACATCAATTCTTAAAAAAAAAATATTACAGGAGTCTTCATAACGTCAATGCTCAGTTAGCCGGATTAAAGACGGGAGCCCATGGGCCTTAAATTGCCCACCCCTGATATTGAAGGGGAAGACTGTAAGACCATCAACTTCCACTGCTGTGAATCTTCATTTCTGTGTTTTAGCAGGTCGTCTGAAGTTGTCACTAAAAATGACTTGACAATGTAAAAAGCACAACACACTCTCTGAGTAACTGCCTAACTAAGATTATGGCCAGGAGAGGACCACGATTCAGTATTTATGTCACCTATTAAATCCTTCTCCCTAAACCTTAATGAAGATGGATAGGGGTAGGACATGTTATGCCGTGGCACCGGTGACCACTCGGGCAGGGATTGAAACATCACTGAGTTTAGGGAGTAGTGAGCTCTACTCAGCAGACACAGCAGGCTGATTAAAGCAAAATGTGCTCCGTGTCACCGCCGAACGATTAAGAGCAACAGGGTGCTGTCTTACCTCGAAAGTGTCCATCAAAGTAAACAAAAGACACATCTTTGCCCTTCTTCTTCCACTCAATGCGTGGATTCTGGTCCCTCTCAGTGCGGAAAATGCAGGACAGCACTGCATCTAAAATAGGCAAGTGATGAGATATTTATGGCACTAGTCACGGTTAAAAAAAAAATTGAGTTCTATTTAAAGCCTTATTCTGACAAGGAAGCCTCAACTTGAGAGGGGCTGGAGATGGGCTGCTTTTTTTCTCCTCCTCACCTGCAAACTCACGCACCTCCACCTTTTGTTTGTTGGTCGACACGGTGACTGGAAGTGAGGGAACACCTGGAAGGGCAAAGAGGAGAACAAGGAGTGTTAACAAGAAAAGAACTGGCAAGGTGGCATGACTGTCTGCAGAAGGCAATATTGCTTGTTATCCATTAGGGGGCAAGGTGAATTGGATAATGCGCACCACCTTGCCTGCCGACTGCACGAGGAGAATGCTTAATGCTGCTGTCGGCCAGTGTCGCTTTGAGAGGGATACGAAGGCGGGATTACTCCCTGGTCCGCTTTAATCCTGCTGGGTTAAGGAGCAGACAGCCGTATGTCTCCTTAAATGCTGGTTAGGATAAAGGTGCCAAACACCTCACAAAGCTCACTGCAACAGCTTGCCCAGATAAACCTGCTCTACCCAGGTTGGGAGCATCAGCTTGGCCCCAAAGATGTCGAGGTTTGCTTCCTCAACTGGCTTTGTGTCACTGATACCTCCCACCCAAACAGATAAGGGAAGCAGCCAGAGGCTTTCCTGCATACTGATAGCTTGATGAGTCTGATTATGGTCAATTTTACAGGTTGAATGTGGGTGAAGGTCACCTGAGGGGAGAAAGCGCTTAGAAGTGTTGCACATGGCGAGGACATTAGACTGCTGCCTCGGGAAAGCTGCTCTCCCGTAGGTCAGCAAATTAAGGATGAGCCATGCAGTTTTTTTTTAAGTACATAAATATGAAATGAGTCTCGAGAGAACTTGCTTCGCATTAAAGCTTTGAAAAAATGTGAATGTGATGCTGTCCATTTTTCACAAGGAGTGCCACACTCACATCCTCGGTTCTCATTAGTTCTGGACATGACTCATGCAGAAAAATCTCCCGTGTTCTAATTTTGAGCTCACTTCCACACTTCCTGAGCAACGTCCTGTGCACTGGCCCATTGTCTGGGACTTACCATGGCTCAGTGTTATTGGAGGCCTGAGTACAGAGTCAAGGGTCAGTAAGTGTAGATGCAGAGCAATAGGAAGACAGAAATGTTGGCTTCACTTTGTTTTCCCTCCTAGTATTGGAGTGGTAATAACATAAAATCCAAAGGTAGTGGGCGTTGAAATGCTTTGCTGTTGGACTCCATTTGCACCACCCTCACTTGTCAAACTTTCAATTAAGTGAATTAAAACTGCATCGTCGCTGCCCTCCCATCCCTTCCGCTCATCGTGCAACGTGTCGACTAGCGGAAGTATAAAAGGATTAAGATTTTAGCTACGACTCACGCACCCCTATGCCCTCAGAGAAGCACTGTCTCGCTGAAGAATGAACCGGAAGAGGGTGGCTGATAAAATGAGATTAAACGAATGAACGACAAAGAAGGGGCGATCAGCCCTGAGAAGAGATGACACGATTTAAGGGAGTGAGGGTGGGGGTTGGGGGTGGGGTGCAGGGAGCCTGAGGAGCATGAATAAAAGTGGGATTGAAGGCAAGGAAGATTCTCTTAGACAGGGAAACAATGAATGGGAGCATCTCTTGTCACACTGTGAGACCCAGCCCGCCGCCACCTTGAAGAGTGTCTCTTTGTGGACTGGCGGCCGAGCTGACAACATGCCCGACCATGTCGCACGCACATAGACAAATGAGCAAAGCGTTTGTGGCTGCGTGTGAGCTCTCACTTGCTTTTCCCTACGACAAACGCTGTCAGCTTCGGTGGCCTCAATTAGCCACGATGGTGTTGGGCCTGACAACGAACACATGGCCTCCTTAGTCACCCGTGCACCGCTAACTAACGTGATTTCAAGACTAAAATCAGAGAGCTTGGAAAGAAGAGTATGGAACTGGATCACTGAAGAGTTTCTCTTTCTAAAAGTTCTTCTGCACTTCAGAGCAACGGCACTCTGGGGGCACCAGGTACGACGCCAGCGGTGTCGATGGGCCCGTTGTGCCTGCGAAGGCGTCAAGTGAGCACTGCGACAGCTCGGGCTCACCCAGAGACAGCCGCCCGCCTGCCTGAACAAAGAATAGAAAGATGCCACGCTTGCTTCTTGGCACACAGCTGTAGCCTCATTACCAGAGTGTTAAAGACGGGCGAAGGGTGTTGACTGGGCTGTGACTGGGTCAAAAATCATGGCGCATAAATAATGAAGGCACTTATTCAAATGAGAAGGGAACGCAAGCAAAAAAAAAAAAAAAAGGAGGGAGATGGACTCACAGGAAGCACCCTGCCTGGCTGTGTGACAAAGATAACGGCACACGGGGTCAGAGGGAAATCAGGGCCAGGCGAGTGTGTGTCTCCGTTCGAACAAAGCCTCTCTGTAACCCTACAAGCAACAGCTGTCACCCTATGTGTGTGCGTGTGTGTTAGTCAGACGGCTTGCGATGAGAGATGTTGCCACAAAGACCCACCCTCAACACTTCCTGCCTAAATCCAGCTACAATGCAATCTTCGTCAGCTTGAGTGGATGTATGAACAATCAGAGTGGACTGAGATGATGACTGAGATCTGCAGGGCTGCACAAACACACACACACCTGTGAACTCCTGACCTGACATGTGGCAAAATGAGGACAAAAGTCAAATATGCGTCACTCACTGCGCTGTCTCATCACATCCACGTCAATGCCACATTGCCACTTCTCCCCCCACAGTGCCAGTGCTAATGCTCCCTTCCCTTGAGTGGACCAGATTTCTTGTTCACGCACACATACTTTGCAATTTGTACCAATATTATCAGAGAGCCTGGTGGCAATCCAACTGCTGACCTCATCCAGCAAAGCAGGTTTCACCAGGCCACCAACCGCCAAACTGCCCACACCCTAAGGGGTGCCGAGCACAAGTTGGAGGAAAACCTGCAGCCTCCACGGAGGCGCCCAGCAGACAACTTGAGCGTAGAATTCATGTGATGAAGTGAAGGAATCAAACATCCCTAGCATACAAATGATTTTTGTTGTCGCTGTTGTTGTTTGTTTTGGACTGAACACGCCAAGCACAGATCAAAACAGTTAGTTGTGATGGAACGCAAGAGTTTCGGTGGCCCACTTACATTGCATGAGTAAAATGACAATCGGAACACACAGGGACCTCCTCTCCATGGTCGCGCACAACTGTCGCGGAGTCTTGTCTTCCCGCGACGAAGCGACGAGGCGGACGTGGAGCCTCAGCTTTCTTCTCGCACTTGTTCCCAACTCCACAATAATTCATCCAGCTTCCAAAGGGCGAGACTCTTCTCTGTTGGGATGGGTGTGTGTGTGGGGGGGTGGGGGTGGGGGGGTGGGGGGTTGTCAAGCGAGCGGACCGACCCGGCGCGGTCGTTCGGCGGACGAGAGTGGGCGAGCGCCGCCGCGATGCCGTGTTGCTGGCCAGGGGAAGACGGCGATCTGCGGCGGAGAGCAAAGACTGGGGGGGGGGGGGGGTGTCAGTGTCCTCTCTCGTCTGTCGCTTGTGGTGGAGATGGAGATGGAGGTGGAGGGACGGGGCGGGGCGGGGTGGCGCTTGGTGAACGCCAGCAGAGTCGATAGCGCAACGTCGCGTGAGAGACGCGCACTGCAATACCAAGTGGACGCTGCATCGATAGGGAACGGCTGGACTGAGATGAACCAGCCTTTCCCGGCTCGGCCCATCGGATACTGGCTTCCATAAAAATCTTTAGATAAATGAAAGAATATTTTGCAAAGTGTTCCATTGATGGGAAATCCATGGTACAGCCCGTTTGGTTCGAGATATTAATACAGCGCTCATAGAACGTTTGGTGGTTAGAATCGTCCCCACATGACAAAGAAAGCAGTGGAGGTTCCAGACCAATTTTACTGACTGGACCTGGCTGGCCTGGGGCCAGGGGTTTTAACAGTGGGGCACGTTCAATCCTATTCTGTCGTTAGTGGCCTTACTACAACACAAAGGCAAGCAACCTGCAAACAGTCGCTATTTATAGACCCGGGTTCTGTGGATTCCTCTCAGTTGCTCAAAATGAACAAAAATGACATAGCATCTCATTTCCGCACTATAAAGTTGAAAATAACTGAAATAGACCCAGATCGTGGTGATGAGAGACCTGAAAAGAGACGCAGAGGACTTGGGTGGTATGGTTTTCAAATAGAACACAGAGCAGGAAAGAGGGATATGAAGATGCCAAAAGTGTGCCGGCTGACACTATTCATTCTTCTTCTTCTTATTATTATTATTAATCAGTCAATCCACATCACATCTCGCGGGAAGCGACTTTTGTAGCCCTGGGACAATCTGATGAAAGTGTGGCTGCAATTTTGTGATTACGGCCCCTCAGAAAACCACCATCAAACATCCGAACATATTCATTCATTCATGGCCAATGTGGGTTAAGAGTCTTGCCCAGGGAAACAACAAAAGCACATTTTCTCTGAGCCACGTCACCCAATCTATAAATAAGTGGATCCACAAGTGCGGGAAACTCTTGTGACATTTGCCTGCTTAATATGCTATTTTTATTTAAAAAAATTAAAATTAATTGATTATTTAACAGGAACGTTACAACATTGCCTTTAAAAAAATGGCAGTTCAGTCAGGTTACTCTCATAGTTAGCCACATTTTTCTTTTTTTCTAAGAAGTCTTACCTTGTAAAAATATACTGTTTTTCACGGCAATATTTTAGTTAGTTCTGCCTCTTGTCTTGCTGGTAACTGAGCTTGTGGTGCATATCAACAAAGTCCCAAGTTACTAATGGTAGGGAGGGGGGTAACCAAGCAATCAAATCAGCAGTACATTTTCAGCAAGTCAAGTGAGTACTTGGTTAATGCAGCCCTATGGGGGCACAAACCAGTGCGATCTGTAGGCAGGTCCCAAGGCCGGATAAATGCAGAGGGTTGCGTCAGGAAGGGCATCCGGCGTAAAAACTGTGCCAAACAAATATGAGCGTTCATCTAAAGAATCCCATACCGGATCGGTCATGGCCAGGTTAACAACGCCCGCCCCCGGCACTGCTAAACTACAGGGCGTCGGTGGAAATTCAGCTACTGTGGGTCGAAGACAAAGAAGAGGAGGAAACCGGATCCATCGTCAGAAGAAAAAGAGGAATGCACAGAGCCTACAACTGAGTGTAGGGACTTTGAATGTTGGGACTATGACAGGAAAAGCTCAGGAGTTGGTTGACATGATGATTAGGAGAAAGGTTGATATTCTGTGCATCCAAGAGAGCAGGTGGAAAGGAAGTAAGGCTAGAAGTTTAGGAGCAGGGTTTAAATTATTCTACCACGGAGTAGATGGGAAGAGAAATGGAGTAGGGGTTATTTTAAAGGAAGAGCTGGCTAAGAATGTCTTGGAGGTGAAAAGAGTATCAGATCGAGGGATGAGACTAAAATTTGAAATTGAGGGTGTTATGTATAATGTGGTTAGCGGCTATGCACCACAGGTAAGATGTGACCTAGAGTTGAAAGAGAAATTCTGGAAGGAACTAGATGAAGTAGTTCTGAGTATCCCAGAGAGCGAGAGAGTTGTGATTGGTGCAGATTGTAATGGACATATTGGTAAAGGAAACAGGGGCGATGAAGAAGTGATGGGTAAGTACGGCATCCAGGAAAGGAACTTTGAAGGGCAGATGGTGGTGGACTTTGCAAAAAGGATGGAGATGGCTGTAGTGAACACTTATTTCCAGAAGAGGGAGGAACATATAGTGACCTACAAGAGCGGAGGTAGAAGCACGCAGGTGGATTATATTTTGTGCAGACGATGTAATCTGAAGGAGGTTACTGACTGTAAAGTAGTGGTAGGGGAGAGTGTAGCTCGACAGCATAGGATGGTAGTGTGTAGGATGACTCTGGTGGTGGGTAGGATGATTAAGAAGACAGTTTTTGACCAACTTATTCAACAGAATACTACCGGGCGAAAAGATGCCTGAAGAATGGAGGAAAAGTGTTCTAGTTCCCATTTTTAAGAACAAAGGGGATGTTCAGAGCTGTGGGAACTATAGAGGAATAAAGTTGATGAGCCACACAATGAAGTTATGGGAAAGAGTAGTGGAGGCTAGACTCAGGACAGAAGTAAGTATCTGCGAGCAACAGTATGGTTTCATGCCGAGAAAGAGTACCACAGATGCATTATTTGCCTTGAGGATTGTCCACTATTCATATTGGATATAAAAGTAAATGTTTTTGCAACTTTTCATGACACATAACCTGCGCAAAGCATTTGCAAAAAATAAAAATCTTTTATCATAATTAGGGATGTCTGTGTTGTGTGTCATCTCATTTCGAAGCACATGGAGATTCCGTTTCATATGCTGTGGTCTCAGTTATAAAAACATAGTTCAATATAACTATCACACAGCGACACAACAGATGCCATTTTAATGGAGACACATCTGCTTGTATTCACCCGGAGCTCCTCATAAGTTGTACTGTACTCACCAATAGTGGAACACAATTTTGCCAATGACTTTTATTGATGTAATTGTCATGGAAAGCCTACACAGTGTACCTACTGTAGATGCACCTGGCATCTTCTATCTTCTCCACACATTTTTTTTTTAAATCTCCACTGACCGCTAGCAACGCTGCTTCACTTCTTCTGCATTCAGTGATTGACATTATATTTTATGTGCTACTTTCGGCTCTCTTATTTTTATTTTTAATCATCCCAAACCAGTCTATGAAAGTTAATGTTTGACCAGCTTGGTAAAGTGTTAAATGAGCTTACGTCTTTGCAAACCATACAGGTTGTCATCCTCATTTTGCAGACATCATCGACAAAAACATTTCTTGAATCAAAATTCACCCCCCAGCTCTCATTTCTTTCAAAAAACATGAAATTGTCTAAATTAAAATGCAGATTTCCAACTCCAAATGGGGTTTGTCAAGCCATGTAATTCAAGTCAAAGTCAAGTCATTTTCTGAGCCATTTAACCTCACGAGGGTCGAGGGAGTGCTGGAGCCAATCTCAGCTGTCATCGGGCATGAGGCGGGGTAGACCATGAACTGGTTGCAAGCCAATTGCAGGGCACATGGAGACAAACTGTCGGACTCACAATCACACCAGAGGACAATTTAGTCTCCAATTAATGTTGCGTGTTTTTGGAGATATGGGAGGAAACCGGAGTACCCAGAGAAAACTCACGTAGGCATGGGGAGAATGTGCAAACTCCACACATGTGGGGCGGCGATTTGAACTGCGGTCCTCAGAATGGTGAGGCAGATGCTCAGCAGCTGCTCCACCTTTCCGCTTCAAGTCAACTTGCAAGTCAAAAGTGGCAACTCGTTTTGTTTTGACTTTCATCTGTGCTATGTCACAATTTTTAAAAATTACAGTACTATATAATCTTCTTTTGGGGATGATGCTGGGGAATAAGAATTCATTTGATATACCACTGACAGGAAGGCACGTTCAATCACCACCATACATACTTTTTTTTAATTTACACGTATGGCACGTATTTGTCACAAACATTTACTGTTTATTGTTGTCCATGCAACAAAAATTACATAAAATTAGTCAGTTTTAAACCAATACATATATGCAGCCCTAAAATTCTCAATAAATGATTAATTTGTAGTGAATTGAATTGAATATTGGTTGAACATGATTTGCAAATCATTGTATTCTGTTTTTATTCATGTTTAACACAACACCCCAACTTCATTGGAATTGGTATTGTAATAGACAGTGCTCAATCTTGACATAGATTATCATTTTTTTTTTAATTTGTTGATCGGCCCCAAAAATCTGAATCTAGCGTGTCTTAAATGTGATGCACATTACAGAAATTGTGAGTAGTGTTATGCTTGAGCACTGGTTTCATGTATAGAGATGGTAAGGCGAACAGGTATATGGGCCCACAAGGGATGTTGGAAGCCAATGGAAGCGCCCATCCTTTGATGGAGATGAAAAGAACCACCTACTTGTGGGAGACAAAAATTTCTGTAGCACTTGGGTTTGTAGGTTTCAAAGTAGGCAACTACGAGCACCATGAGGAAAAGATGATTTGGAGGATGAGATCCATAGAGAAAAAATGAAAAAAAATGCCTACACCGTAATATTTCACGTTTTGCATTAAGAAAAAGTGAGAAGCAGTGGGAGGAAAATATTGGAGATACTGCAGATGTGGGATGACTGTGCATCTAAAGAGAAGCCGCAGCTGATTAACAAACTACCAAATATTAGGAAATGAAGTCAGATTTTATAAGAGTTGCTGTGAGAAGTTCAAGAAAATGTCTCAAAACAATCACCAATTTTACAAACAATCCCAAAATTTTATTTACCACCATTGACCATATACAACCAGGATTTTAACACCTTCTCTTTTTTTAAAAAATAATTACTGGTTTTAGGTGACTGCACCACTCAAAATATTAAATGACCAAAGAAGTGACATAGGTATTCATAAAGTAACATTGTTGGTTCTGCTGGAGTGTTCTCCGATTGGCTGGCAACCAGTTCAGGGCACCTCCTGCCCAAAGATAGCTGGGATTGGCTTCAGCACTCCCATGAGCCTTGAAAGGATAAGCGGCCGAAATAATGGATGCATGGTTCTGGCAGATCTAAAAACACCTGGTCAGCCTCTCTCATGCTGTACATAAATGGTTTTCTTCACGAGCTCACTGATGGAACTTTGATGGCAGGCTCTTTTAAAAACCCCGAAATAAATGGTGTGGCTCAAGGATCAATTTTAAGTCTTGTCCTGTTTAATTTTGTCAGCCGTATATGAATCTGGGTGTACCTCATGCGTTGTCAGGTTGTGTCGGATAGGTTTAGATGGTCGGTGGGTTTGAAACTTGAAAACAGCTACAAGGCGAGGAGATTTCTTCAGGCCTCGGCTGTTATTGCCACACCCCTTGAGGATTTTGTGCGTGAAAGGCTGACAAAATACGCTCAGGAAGATGTTCAAGTTGAAAATGTTTAGGCAACCTGAGAAAAGTCTTACGGCTGCACTATCTCCTACTTTCCATGAAGCTCAAATATTGAGAGGGGATTTGGGAAGTGATGAAAAGTTTGGAATTGTACACGAATCCATAGATTTTCTCCGTAGCCAGCTGTCTACAAGACCCTTTACTGTCACACATGACTAAATTGCAAGTAATAAACTCCACAGTCTTTTGTCTCGTGCTTTAAAGAGTTAGAACAGGCCAAAGCCAAATCATTTATGCAGAATCCCATAGTTACAGTAAACAAAACCAGAAAAACAGCATGGGGGGAAAAACAACCTCAAACTGCAGCTCTCTCTCTCTCTCTCTCTCTGTATATATATATATATATATATATATATATATATATAATATATATATCCTTTTTCTGAGATGCTTATCCTCACATGGGTCACAGGAGTGTTAGGGTCAATCCCAGCTGTCATCGGGGAGGAGAAAGGGTACACCCTGGACTGGTTACCAGCCATTCACAGGGCACATTGAGACAGAAAACAGCTGCACTCACAATCACACCTCAGGGGAATTAAGAGTGTCCAATTAATGCATGTTTTTGTGATGTGGGAGGAAACCGGAGTACCTGGAGAAAACACATGCAGGCACAAGGAGAACTGCATTTGAACGCTGGTCCTCAGAACTGTGAGGCCAATGCTCTACAGCTGCGTCACCTTGCTGCTGCAAATGAAGCCATTACTCCAAAAGAAAAATTAAAAAGCTAATTACAGTTTGGAAAAAAAAGACACCAAGACAAAGATCTTAACTTCTGGAGACATGTCCTGCGGTCTGATGAAACTAAAGTGGAGCTGTTTGTGGAGCTATAATGACTCACGTTACATCTGGAAGAAAAGAGTGAAGCTTGTGGATCTGAGAACACTACACCAACGGGGATGGATGCTGGTGGATGCCTCATATTGTGGGACTGTTTTGCTGCAGCAGGAACAGCTCTTCATAAAATAGACAGCATCATGAAGAAAGACCATTACATGGAGATACAGTATTAAGGGAAGGGTCACCAACCTTTTTGAGCCTGAGGGCTACTTAGTGAGCTTAGTGAGTGAATGAAGGCCTGTATGACCTGTTTGCAGCAAACTTCAGTCAGATTTCATTTGATAGTACATAAAATATTTTTGTTTTAATTTTTTAACATTATAAAACATTTAAAAAATGTAATTAATGCAAACATGTTAGTGTCAAAATTTAAAGCGCAAATAATAATTTGTGACCCAAGCTATTTTTTAGAACATGCCTCGCGAGTGCCTTAAGTGGTCCTCTCCCCCATGAGCCCGCGGGCCCCATGCTGGTGACCCCTGTATTAAGGCAACATCCTAAGACATCAGGCATGAAACTAAAAGTTGGGCCCATATGGGTTTTCCAAATGGACTCAGACTGCCAATTTAACTGCCACCGACCTGCCTACAGTGTCTCCAGATGACTACAGTTCAATTGAGGTCTTGGGGCATTGGGCCACTGTCTAAATCAAATAAATAACTGGATGAGCCAAAATTTTCTTCTACTAAATCACAACAAAACTGAAACAAGTGTTTTTGGCAATAAAGAAAAGATAATTGCTGTTAGTAAACACCTGGACTCTATCTTTAAAAACCAAAGAGCAAATCAAAAACCTTGGTGTTCTCATTGATTCCGACCTGACTTTCAACAATCATATCAAATCAGTCACAAAAACTGCCTTCTACCATCTGAAGAACATATCTAGAGTGAATGCGTGTATGTGTCAAGCACACCAGGAAAAGCTCATCCATGCTTTTATCCCACGTAGACTTGACTCCTGCAATGGTCTTCTGACTGCAAAAAAAAAAAAAAAAAAGAGTACTAAACAGCTACAGCTCATTCAGAATCCTGCAGCTCACGTTCTGACCGAAATAAAGCGGTCAGAGCATATAACTCCAGTCCTAAAGTCCTTGCACTGGCTTCCAGTCCGCTTTAGAATAGATTTTAAAGTTCTGCTACTGGTCTATAAATCACTCAATGATTTAGGTCCTGAATACATGAAATAAATGCTTACAGAATACAAACCCAGTAGAGCTCTGAGATCGACTCTCAGGTCAAATAGTGGAGCGCAGAGTCCAAAGCAAACATGGTCAAGCAGCATTTAGCTATTATGTTGCACAGAAATGGAATAAATTGCCAACAGAGGTGAGGTCAGCCCCAAGTGTGAATGTTTTTAAATCCAGGTTGAAAACTCTTCTTTTTTTCTCAAGCTTTTTAGAATATATCCACTTTTTGGTCATATTACTTGAACTGTATGTGTTTTTAACTCTATTTTTTAAATATTTTGTTTGTCTTTTTATTGTTTTTAATCTCATTTTAAATGTTTTATCTCAAACATTCCCACAATATGAGGCATCCACCTGCATCCATCCCCGTTAGTGTACTGTTCTCAGATCCAAAAGCTTCACTCTGTTTTCGAATGCCTTTAATTGTGTCAAGCACATTGAGTTACCTCGTCTATGAAATGCGCTATACAAATAAACTTGCTTTGCTTTGCTACACAGGCAGTGTGTGGGACAATGAACGCTTCTTCTGCTTACAGATGTGACATGCAATTGTTCCGCACTGCCTTGTGAGCGCCATCATATGGTCGCTGACATACACACTAAAGTACTTGCTGGCATGCATGCTGACAGATTGTAACCAGTGTGTTTATGTGTACTTTGTTGGACAAATTACACAGGAACATTTGCAAACGTTGGACCTCAGTATGCACATAAGATGCACCAGATTGTAAGGCACAATGTCTAATGTGGCACCTCATGTATTTAGAAGAGAATTAAAGACCTTTACGATTTTGAATAGAAAGTAAATGTAAAAAAAAAACTTGGGAGACCAAGATTCCACTAATATGCGGGGCCACGAATGGTAAACTGCGAAATGGCAAGGGCACACTGTGTATATATATATTTTTTGGTTTATTTCAGTGTTTACTCATTAATCACAAATTATCACAATGTATGAAATCCGATGAATCACCATTTATGTTGATCTCTCTCTCTCTTTCACACGCACACACACACGCACACACACAAACTGTGTTTACCTTAACTGAGGATAGTTATCTGAAAGACGGCTCAAGTTGCTATCAGGTTAGTGATCAGGTTGATGCTCACCAATGGAAAGATGAGTGAGAAGATTTGTTCACTTGCAAGCGTATTTCTCTTCGGAAGTCACTCCAATAGGACTTTTGAAAAAGGAAATTAGCATAGTAGTTTTGTGCTGAACTCTCTTCTCATCAAAGCAAACATTTAAAATGCCATCTCAAGCAAAATGTGCTACTACTTGTGGTCTAATTGACACCTTTAACATCGATTGACCAAAATTTAAGTGATTGATTTAACTTTAAAAAAGAAAAACCACTCACAATTAATGTCACTGTATCCCTATTACACTGGTAAGTGGAAAAGAACAACTTCTACCAATGAACCTAGCATGAATAGAGTTGATAAGATTCTTAAAATAAGAGCCATTAGTCTCTCTTTCTGAAAGCTTAAATCAAAATTGTCTTATAAGTACAGTCAGATATTTTCACTAGAAATAATAGAACTTCACGAGGTATGGTTTTGAGTTTTTGCAGTGGCCTTTCTTCAGACAAACTACAAACAAGTCCAATTACGTTGGGACGTTGTGTTAAAAACAGAATGCAATGATTTGAAAGTCATGCTAAACCTAAATTTAGCTGAAGCTGTACATCAAGCAAGAATGGGAAATAATTTCAACTGCAAAGCTTCAACAATTATAGTCCTCAGTTCCCAAACCTTTATTGAATGTTGTTAAAAGTAAAGGTGATGTAACACGGGGGTAAAGATGACCCTGTCCCAACTCCCAAATATGTTTGTAGGAATAATTATGAATATAATTATAATACATCTGCTTCCAATAAAGAAATGCTTTGCTCTGCTCTAGATAACGTGGCAGCCGCCTAGCAGGATAGCACAAGAACAAACATCTAATCATCAGAACTGTTCGATACCAGGATCACCTGTCTGTTAAAAAAATGACAACGCATGTACTCAACAATCTTACACACACACACACCACACACACACACACACACACACACACAGTACTTTGTTTCCAACTATGTTTTGCTCTACACTTTGTTTTCAGCTATGTTTTGCTCGCCCATCTCCTTTTTGTAACATCCATTTAAATAAGGGGTGATTTGAAACTAAATAAATAGAGGTGCTCAGGAGAAGATAATCAGAGAGTGCAGTGAATTGTACGAATTGTGTCTCCTCGCAAGCCGTCAGGTTGACCTAGTGTCTTTGCTTCCTTATTTGTCCTGTTTTAATTAATGTCTAATTGGTAAACCTGACAATGTTCCAGCCATAAAATTCTAAATTAATGATTAAGTAAAAAAAAACAGTTCATCAGTTTCAACTTTAAATATCTTGTTTTTGTGGTGTATTCAATTTCAAATCATAGTATTCTGTTTTTAAAAAGTCCCAACTTCATTGTTTGTAGTTCATTGCATGCCACCCATAACTTCAAAACATACATTTGTACAGTCACGCAACTGAGAAGCCCATTCTAACTTCACTTTTCAAAAGGAGACTTTTTGCACTTATGCCTTAACCTTGCTTTTAAAAAGATACCCTTCTACCAAGGTATGACACTGTAGGAAGCTCAGAACAGTGCTTTTGCAAACTGTTACATCATCACAGTGACTGCATAAAACATAACCACTGCTTCTGAAAGTTTTTCACATTGTACTAATTCATGAAATGTGTTTGAGGTCACGACAACCTTGCCTACCAATCTAATCACTTCTTATGCAAATGTGCATGGATGCCAGGTTCAATAAAACTGCCTGAAATGTTGTCGTTAAAGGAATATGTGTGTTGGGGGGTTGATGACAGGATAAAAATAGGTATGATAGTTATCTGTCTTCTGATCAACTCTGGGCAGAAAAACTAATCAGCGATCCCCCTTCAGTATTGTCATTTGACATAAACATTAACAAGTGAAAGTATATGAAGCTGACAGAAAGCAGGAGTGTTGGGTATGTAAACATAGGCTCACATGGTCTGACGGTAGCCTCAGAAGAGTCAGACAGCCATCTGTCTAATAAGTGACACAGGCGACAGTTGCCAATAGGGCGACCTCCAGTCAACACTCACTGCGTTTGTTGTCGCAAATCACTCAAGCACACGTGTAGAACACAAGCTTCCAATATCATGGTCAGCTCAACAAAAACACCAGTGATTTAATTTTTATTAAAACCAAGTTGAATTGATCCATCCATTTATTTTGGCAGTTTTATTCTTCAAACAACGCATCAAGTGTGTAGAATTCTGGTGTTACTAGCTGGTTGAATTTGGTGCAGGAGCGCCAATGAGTGGAGTCACTTGCTCAGGCAGCGGGACCTCCACCTGTGGACCAAAAATGGGTGATTTAAAAAAAAAAAAAAAAAAAAAAATCCTAGCTTGCCTCACTTCAATATACTGTGTATATATATATATATATATATATTATATATATATATATATATATATACATACATACATACATATATATAGGGAGACGCAGAGGTAATTCGGGAAAAACGTTTACTAATCCAAGGTCTGGGATCGGGGAGCCAGTCAGGTATAGCAGCAGTAATCAGGACGTCGGGCGTAGAGAGGAGATCAGCGGGCAGGCAGGAATCGGTACATGTGAGATCGATCAAGGTAGGCAGAAGTGTCAAAGGAGTCAGGCTTACGGGGTCGTTTGGAGAACAGGCGGGGGTCGGTACACACAGGAATACGATCAGAGATACTGGGGTGCTGGAACGCGGCATGAACCTCAATGATCTGGCAGAGGACCAGTCGTCACCGGGACCTTTAAGTACTGGGCGTAATCAGCCGAAACAAGGTGCAGGTGTGTGCAGACTAACTGGCTGGCCACGCCCAGCCTGGGCAGGATGCCAGGAGCATGACAAATGTATTATTTTTTTAAATGAATTATTTGTGTTATACAGCTGCAAGTAAGTATTTGAACACCTGAGAAAACCAATGTTATTATTTGGTACAGGAGCCTTTGTTTGTGATTACAGATGTCAAACACTTCCTGTAGTTGTTCAACAGGTTTGCACACACTGCAGGAGGGATTTTGGCCCACTCCTCCACACAGATCTTCTCTCGATCAGACAGGTTTCTGGGCTATCGCTGAGAAACAGTTTCAGCTCCCTCCAAATGTTTTCTATAGGGTTTAGGTTTGGAGACTGGCTAGACCACGTCAGAACCTTGATATGGTTCTTACGGAGCCACTCCTTGGTTTTCCTGGCTGTGGTTCGGGTCATTGTCAAGTTGAAAGACCCAGCCACGACCCATCTTCAATGCTCTGACTGAGGGAATGATATAGAGAGAGCAAGTGAGGAGCGAGAGCGAGGGAGAGAGAGTGAGCCTGTCATTTGTAATTAAAGGTGACATTATGGGAAATCACCTTTGGAATAGACATGGTTAGGTTTCTGGAACTCCTTTAGACCCAACTTTTGAAATTAATAGCTAAATTGACAAGGTGTGGGGTTGACGCAAGCGGCATTTACTTGCAGTTTGGACTTGGACTCCTGCTTTGAAGAAGGCTCCAGGGGTCGGAAACCTATGGCTCACGAGCCATACCTGGCTCTTTTGGTGGTTGCATATGGGTCGCGGAGCCCTCATAACGACATACTGTACATGTGATTTCATGATGGAAAATCAAATTGAATTACGTTCACGATCAACGGATGGAAATGTCAACGTCTGCGTGAAGCTTAATCAAATGACATAGGAAACAGACTACAAAGCAATCAGCAAAACCATGCAGCACTAGAAGTCACATTAATGGTAAGAAGTACTTTTATAATCATTGGTTAGCAACAGCGTAACTATGTTATTTAAAACAATTCTGAGTCTTATTGTACTCTCAATGTTTTGGTCTAACATAAATGCACAAATACACCTTAGTCATACTTCGCGTTTTTCACATTTCGTGGGGGGTTATGTTCCGCATTACCTGCAAAAAACGAGGGATTACTGTACACCTGGAAACTGTCCCTCCCAAAATGGAGAATACATTTCTATTAAAGCATGTTGGCATTAACACCCTCCACCAAGGCAGTTTCTGGCTTCTCTGTTTTCTCCTACTGATTGTGGGAGTGATACACTGGGACAAAAAGGACACCATAACATTGCAAGATGGATAACATGACGTCCTCAAAAGACATAAAACAGGGAGAAGCAGCTCTCCATGCTAATCCTGTACGTGTTAGAACCACCAAGAACTGATCCACATATTTGCTCTTGACATCGATCCAATTCCATAAGTTTGTCGTTCACAAAGTGCAGTTTCAATTCCCCAAATAACAGTGGCGCTGTGAAAAGGAAATGTAGGCCGCGGAGCATCGTATGTCATCAGCTGCCAAATCAAGTGTGCCTATTAATGAGTAGTCCTTCTACCGCACTACACACAGTCAGTGATGCACAGAGAATGCCAGAAAGGCTGCAGCAGAATATATTCTGCCTAGATGCCTCCATCCAAAATTAACTCAGCCTAGTTTAAATAGCAGGAATTTATGCATCTTTGGTGCTTTAGTCAGAATTGACTAGTCGCCATGAATCTCGTGAAGAGGTTTAAAAATAGGTTTGGGGGTTCTTCTTTGGTCTGTTTAATGTGAACTTTAGAAACAAGCAGTTTGTCCTTCATGAGAAAGATGAGAGTCCTTTCTCAGTTAGTGCCAGAAAGGAACGCAGAGCCATAAAAAAGTAGACATTAAATCCTAACCTCTGGCTCCAGTTTGAAATCTAGAGTGATGAGGGGCATCACGGGTGAGGGCCTGGCTTCATTAAGAACATGCAGTAATTTGGACTAGCATCAAGCATGGAGACCAGAGCACTGGCTCGCTAGTAACGGACCTGCCTGGGCTGGCAGCCTCACTTTAGCTTTGATGTTCTCTCTGTTACGCGTGTGTGCGTATGTGTGTGTGTGTGTTCCTTCTTCTTCTCACCAGTTTCTCTGCCCGCTGCCTCAATTTCCTCCAGACTGTGTGGTGGGCCTGCAGAAAAGGGACAACATGACGAGCAGGCACATGCAGACACAACTCTAGGCTATCGCATGACAGAATATACCAATGTATTATAGGCACATCACTCAAAATGTTGTTTTCATTCGAAACTGCAACATAATGAAAGTGGCATCCATCCTACCTGGAGCTGCAGAGGCAGCGAGACGCCCTGTGCGCGGCGGTGGAGGCCCCAACACCCTTGGCCCAGGCTGTGGAGCGCAGTCACCTCGTACTGGAAGCACAGGCCAGTTCTGGCCACCAGGGGGCCCCCGCTCAAAAGAACATGCTCCCCACATCTAGGAAAGATTGAAGGAGGTAGCGAGGCAGATCTAGCATTAGACTTTGCATTTTTCATTGGTTCGGACAAAAGTAGCAATTTGCAGTATATGACTTTTGACAGCTGGGATTGGCTCCTACACTCCTGTGAGCCTCGTGAGGATAAGCAGCTCAGAAGGTGGATAGATGAATAGCCTGACAATGATTCAATTGCACCAACCCTCAACTTCAGCACTAATGTGATTATTTTAAAATTTGTGAATATTTTTTTTTTTTTACGTTGTAGTCAATTTGCAAATGAAGAACCTCAGGGCAATAAGGTTTTCACAGCATGCTGTCAGTTCAAGTCAATTTTATGTACATGCATTTTACATATGGAGCAAGGCTACAACCACGGTCATACCGTACGCAAATAAAAACCTACCAAACACTGCATGAGCAAGAGGGTTAAAAACATAAACCAAAGACTCAAATTTGAGATATGCAGCTCTTTAAGCAAATGGTTTGATTTGGAGAGCAAAGGATTTAAACTGCATGGATCAAGTGACAATTGCAGCGTTTTGCTCCAAAATGGCACAATTGGGATATGCATAAAGGCAGGTTGAACAGAAACTGGAACCAGGCCTCTTCCAACTGTGGATGGAAAACTGCTATACATCTCATATTTGCCAAGGCAAGTGATGCATAAATGAACAGATTGGATACAATATAATTTATTGTATGAGAATTTTCTTTTTTTAATTTCCAAGGATTTCCACATTTTCCTCTCTCTGACTCTTCCAGCCTCTCTATCAGAGTGGCCAGTTGTCAGGGTGTCTCAGGGGTGGGGAGCGGTGGGTTACTCTCGGGCGGACCCCTGGTCCCGGTTTGTGTCGTCAATTGATTGGGTGATGTTTATCACCTCCGCATGGCGGACACAGCAATTGTAGGACATTTCAGTTGGTCTTTTTGCATTTACTGTAGTGTGAATTCACTTATATGTGTCTGCAGGCACACACCCCTGGTGTTCTCTCATTGGGTGTAGGGCTACTCACTTATTGCAATTAACGATTCATACGCTCTTCATTCTTGGGTTTGTGTTCTATTGACCTCTATAATTTGCCAGTCCCACCACATTCCAGTTGTATAGCCAAGTTCGCAATCCTTGTCTTACATGCTTCTCCTGTCCTCATCCTATCTTGGTGTTCGCTATACCCTTGTTCTTCCTTAACAGGGTGGAGCACTAGAATCTGAAATCACACTAATTTTTGTTTGTTTAAAGATATGGAATGATTTAGTTTCTTACTCTGTTTGCAAATGGCCCTTTGCCTTTGTCTTTTTTTTCCCCTCTCTCTCACTCCTGTAGAAATTCTGTTCTGGTTGACTGATTGGCACTGATTAAACCTCAATTAAAAGACAGATATCCCAGAGGAAGGTCAAAGAAACTCCTTTGTAAGAAAAACTGTTCTGGTATAAACGGGATGCAGATACTCCATTCTGCTTGATCTAACAGCCAATCAGGACACAAAAAATAAAATAAAATTTAGAAATTATAAAAAGTGTAGAAATGAGAGAAATGTGAGAAAATGTCCATGTTAGGTTAACAGCCGTAAAGCATAATAAATGTGGGGGGAGCGCAGAAAACTGTACATAAAAAAATTTGTAAATGGAAAACAACCTGTAAATGAATAATAAGGTTATTAATAAGGTTTTGGAGTGGCCAAGTCAAAGTCCGGATTTAAATCAATTGAAATGCTGTGATGTGACCATAAATGGGCAGTTCGTATTAGAAAGCCCTTCAATAACAATTCTGCAAAAAAGTGGGACAACATTCCCCCAGAGCAATGTTAAAGACTCATCATTAATTGTGGCAAATATTGGTGCCAAGGGTGGCACAACCTGTTATTAGGTTCAGGTTACTTTTTTTTTTTTTTAACAAATGCTCAGAAACGTTTGGATTTTTTCTTCGCCGTAATAAATTTAACTGTCATTTGAAAACTGCATTTTGTATTTCCTTGGGTTGTCTCTGAGTAATATTAAAATTGGTTCGATGATTTGAAACCTTTGTGAGAGATTTGCAAAAAAGAAAGAAAAAAATGAAATCAGGAAGTGGCAAATACTTTTTCACACCACTGTATGTTTGGAGTTCAAAGAGACACCGGTTAATTTGTAGCCTTTAAAATCAGCTCCACTGACTTACTCTTTTCCAATTCCCACCCATTGTTGTTTTTCCCTCGTGCTAAACCATTTTCCCTACCAGGTTGAAAGCAGTTTAGCTGTGATTTTTTTTTTGCCAAGATGATGTTACAAACATGGGGAGCCTCACCCCAACATGGAGCTCACCGTGTGTCTACTCAGTGACGGATACACCCCGAAAGGAATCTGGAGCGGGAGGAAAGCCACGAGATAAACTTGAGAGTACTATGGACTCCTAATGCGTATGTGTTACTTGGCGATGGAGAAAAACAATGGCTGTTAGAAGGCTGCAGTTTGTTTGTTTCCATCCAAACTTCCACTTGCAGCCAATGTGAATGACGCTATAAACGCTGTGATTGCAATATTGTCATTTTTGTATTTCGGTATCCTTATCGTGGTTAGTGAGGTGTTGTTCTCTACTATCAAGTTCATAATGTGGATTGTGCAACGAGAGGGAATCTAATTCTAGAGCTCATGTATACCAGATGCCAATGCGAAGGGAATGCTTCATGTATATTTTAAGTAGAAAAGAACATTTTATTCATTTATCTGGTGATTGAGGTGTCCTTTTACTTTTATTAGTACTATTATTGTTGGGCTGACCCGATCCAATCATGTGATTGGAAAATTGGGGCGGATTTTTAGCCGATTGGTATTGGGTGAGAACAAGATAGAATTTAAAAAAAAGTTTGATTACATTTTAAAAAATCTTTGATAACATCGTATAATCTCCATTTTTTATTCTTCACAGGTTATAAAGGGCTGTAATATGTAACGGTATATTGTAGTGCGACATAAAAATATCCTATGATACAACCATCATTCGGATCCATATTTTTTATGGGGTATTGGGTTAGTTCAGTTGCTACATTAAATTAGAATCCTCAAAGGTAGCACAACAACAGTTGCTTTAACCCAACTGTTACATTAGTCTAACAGTTAGATGCACTCTATAACCGCCCCCCGCACCCATGCACTTCTTAATGTATTGCCGAGGATACTCAAATTCAAGTAACTTAGAATCGGACTTTGTGCAAAAATGTGATTGGGATCTCTTTATTTTTATATTTAGTGTGGTTTGTATTATGTTCAATGTGATGGACGATAAATAAAGTTATGCCAAAATGTTCCTAATTACAATTTTTGTAAATAGCAATGCATTTTAACATAATTGTGTATGGAAAAACATTTTTCAAACTCAGGTGTGTATGCAATGTCACCTGTATAGCATCACTGTCTGGTTTGGATTCTGTGCTGCCTTCTGCTCCACCGCTTCCTGTTGACATCTTAGACAGAGATAAATCGTTCAAGTCTGGGTGTGCGTGTGTGTGTGTGTGTGTGTGTGTGTGTAAGAGAGACATGTAAACGGATACCAAGAAGGAGGACAGCGGCACAGAGTATGATGGACTTTCATTTACCTACTGTGTTTGAAGACTTCGATTGCCACAGAGGGGGCTACTTCCAGAGGCTCCCAGGGTATGTCCTGGAGGATGAGCTGCTGGGCTCCTCTCGTCAGAGAGCGCAATGACTCCTGGATCACAAACAAGCAATTTGAGTTCCAAAAGACATAATTCATATTGTTATTCCAGCAATTAATAACCCCTTCTTGAGCAATCACGTTATCGTGGAGAAGAGGTTTGTCTGGGCAGTGGCTGAAGGCAGGGACCTTGGCGATCCAAACCCCCAGCTACAGAAGCTGGCTCTAGGGACATGGAATGTCACCTCCTGGTAGAGAAGGAGCCCGAGCTGGTGTGTGAGGTCAAGAAGGTCCGACGAGATATAGTTGGGCTGTCCTCCACACATGGCTTTGGCTCTGGTACCAGTCCTCTTCAGAGGTGTTGGACTCTCTTCCGCTCTGGAGTTGCCCACAGTGAGAGGTGCCGAGCAGGTCTGGGTATACTTATTGACCCCCAGCTCGGCGCCTGTATGTTGGGATTCACTCCGGTGGAAGGGCGTGATTGGGAAAAACGGTCTGATGTTGGAGGAAGATGCCGGTCTCACATGGCAGGCCCAAAAGTATTGAGAAGGGTCTGCTGGGAATGATTGGCAGAATCCCCTGTTCGAAGGAGTTTCAACTCCCACGTCCAAAAGACCTTTGCTCATCTCCGGGGAGGCAGAAGACATTGAGTCTAAGTAGACAATGCGCCAGGCCTCTATTGCTGAGGTGGCACACTGGAACTGTGGGTGTAAGATGGTCAGTGCCTGTTGTGGCAGAAATCCCTGAACCAGAGGGATGCTGTCAAAATGAAAGACTCCTGTCAGGAATTTGTGACCTGTGGGACCGCTAAGGCAGCTGTTGGGCAGTGGCATACCAAACTTTGATGGTTGCTGAAGCAAAAACTGGGGGTGGGGGGGGGGGGGGGTGTTGGTGAGACAATGGAGAAAGACGTCCGGACGCCTTCAAAGGCAGGGACCTTGGCGATCCAAATCCCGAGCTACAGAAGTTGGCTCTAGGGACATGGAAAGTCACCTCTCTGGCAGCGAAGGACCCCACCATCCAGCATCTAAGCAGGGAAAAGAAAAGTACTGTCAACACTATGTCGAGTGAGGATAAGGCACTGCTGACCTCGACTCGAGACATTGTAAGAGGGTGGGAAAAGTACGTCGAAAACTCCAATTCTACCGACACACCTTCCTATGAGAAAGAAGAGTCTGGGTTCTCTGAGACAGGCTCTACAATCTCTGGGGTTGAGGTAACTGACGTGGTCTATAAGCTCCTCGTTGGCAAGAGCCTGGGGATGAATGAGATTCACCTGGAGCTCCTAAAGATTCTGAATGTTGTGGGGGTGTCCTTGTTGACGTGCCTCTGAAACATTGCATGGACATTGGGGACAGTGCCTCTGGATTGGCAGACTGCGGTGGTGGTCTCCCTTTTTAAGAACAGGGAGAAAGTCAGAAGCGGGATTTTGCCACTTGGCAATGGAACAACATAACCATAAACCTCCTAGGGACAAGTGTTACAAACATCATGACTGAGAAAGCTAGAAGCGACAACAGGACAAAGACTGTGAAAGTTGAAGGTAGAAGTATTAGAACCCATATTTGATATATATTATATATATAAAATTTTCAATACAGTACTCAGACGGAAAAGGTTGGCGTGCCCTCTCCAGTTCAGGGTTGATAACGTGCCCCGAGTGCAGGAGTTCGATTATCGGGTCTTGTTCACGAGTGAGGGAAGAACAGAAAGAGATTGACAAGTGGATAGGTGCAGCGTTTGCAGTAATGCAGACTTTGTATTGGTCTTCTATGGTAAAGAAGGAGCTAAATTGAAAGGTGAAGCTCTCAATTTACCAGTCGAACTCCGTTCTTACCCTCACTTATGGTCACAAGCTGTGGGTCATGACTGAAAGAACAAGATCCCGTATAGAAGCAGCCGAAATGATAAGTCTCACAATAGAGACGCTGCTCCTCCGCATTTAGAGGAGCCAGATGAGGAGGCTGGGGCATCTGATTCGGATGTCCCTTGGATTCCTCCCTGGTGAGGTGTTACGGGTATATTGTAGCTGGAGACAGGGCACACTGGAGGGACAGAGTCTCTCGGCAGGCATGGGAACATCTCGGGATCCCCCCCCGAAAGACCTGGAAGAAGTGAATGGGGCAAGGGAAGTCTGGGTGTTCCCGCTAAACCTACTGCCCCCATAGCTTGACCTCAGATAAGTGGTCGAAGATGGATGGAAGGATGGCATTTGAAAAACAAAAATTATCAAACCTCAGAAGGAGACCAAGAGTCCAGTTGAGCGTCCAGGATGAAGTCACAAAGAAAAGCCCCTGAAGTAACTGCACGGAATTAATTTGTGAAAAAAGATCAAATCAAAATCAGAAATGGTAAAACCTTTAGCTGCATGACAAATCCAAACAAGGACAAATCTAAATAATGAAATAATAAAGAAGCATTTACCTGGCACTTCTGGTGTGCTGAGCAACTCCACTGACAAATGGTCCTTGAAAGCCGTCTCCAGTACCTGACCGAGGAGGGCAGCACAGGAACGCCAATAAGCCTGTGAATGGTGGTGGTGGGGTTTACAAAGTTGGTAGGATTTGGGGTGACTCACTATCCCACAGAATGGTGGTTTTAATAGATTCTAAAAAGTTGTGGGTCTAGAATGCCTGCCCAGCCCTCAAGTGTGAAAATAAACGGGAAAGTAAATCTTTTTTATACACATTTCTGAACATGTGCATGTGAGCAAAGCCATTTTGCACTTCTATCCAACTACTGTGTGAAAGTGAGACACATTTATGGAATCATCGCGCCCACATCACGTTGATGATTGCTAACAGCAGATCTATACCTTCCTAAAGCATGTAAAGGGGAAAGGTTTTCAACTTTTGGTACCACGGGCGAAAATCACCGTTTGCTTTGAGATACATGGACAGACTAGTCTAATGTTAGAACTTAGATCAAGTCAAAATAAATCACAATCTCATATTTATTATGGTTAGATACTGAAAAATTACCTGTGTTATATCCCAGAAATGTTTCCGGTGTAACTGAATTTCTTTTGACATAGCTCATAATGATGACTTTCGACGTAAATGTGCTCGCAGTACGTGAAGAAGCGCCGAACATGTGCTTTTGGCATAACTTCCGAATGTCAAGACCAACGTTCCCTCTAATTTTTTACGTCTGAGCAAACACACTAGGCCCGTGAGCGCCACCTTTGACCACTGTGAGCAACAGACGTATGAACTGTGGTCAGATCAGTGTCATCCATCGAAGTGACATGGCTCATTCAAAGATTCAGATTAGAGCAATTACATTCCCAACAGAACACTTTTAAGAAAAATTTTGTTTTTGAAAACTTATAATGAAAATGTCGTCAAAAAAAAAAATACATTGCTAACTAAACCAAGCCAACTATGAACTATTAATTTGAAAGGTCGCTCGCAACTTTGTTTCATTTTTTTTAACCCAATGATATCCCTGTCTATTTTTATTTGTGTAAAACTGAATTATTGCTTGCAGAATATCTTAAGCAATCCATGTTGAAAGTTGAATGATGCTCCCAAACAGTTTTAAGGTTAATATTATGTTGCCTCCGATATTTAAAATACAGAATTAGCTTTTTGTGCACTGTATTATCTCCGCTTTCATCCTGGATCAGGCTGTGCCAAGGTGGAATTTTAACATTATACACCGTCTCATCCTGTACTTTCTATTTTGGCTTCAGACCAGACCTTTTTTTTTTTTACTCAAAAAAAAAAAAAAAAAAGAAAACCTCATCCACTTTCACCACTTTTTCTTCTTTCACATACCCCGACATTCATTAAAGCAAGAGCACTTCTTTTTATTTTTTATGTTTACCATTCTTATCCAGAGTACACACAAGCAATATGTCTCTCTTTGCTCTACATTGCCCAGACGGTGTTGCTAAACTAAAGCACTAGTGGTGTTTTTAATTATGACTGTACCGCTTTAAGAGCCAGATGGTGGCAGAGTCAAGTAAACAAGCAGGAGAGTTTGCTTCAGTGTTTTAAAAAAAAAAGGAGAGAGAGAGAGAGAGAGAGAAGAGAGAGAGAGAGAGAGAGAGAGAGAGAGAGAGAGAGAGAGAGAGAGAGAGAGAGATAGAGAGAGAGAGAGAGAGAGAGGAGAGAGAGAGAGAGAGAGAGAGAGAGAGAGAGAGAGGCTGTTGTTCACTGTGCTGGATCGGTTTTCATGTGCGCTGAGAATGTCGATGTATTTCTACTCAAAACAAATTTTACGCGCGTGATTTTTCGTGCTCATGCGAGTGCCTGCGGGCACGATCGCGCCCGTCAAATCACAGTGACTGGGATACATATAGGTAGATAGGTCTCGATACAGTGCCATGAGAAAGTATTAACCCCCATCCTGATTTCTGATTTTTTGTATATCTATCAGAAGTTTCAAATCAAACTAATTTTTACATTTTACCAAAGTAAGTGCCTCCTGAACCTAAATACGGGTTGTGACACACTCCGCAGCAATAACTGAAATCAAGCCTTTGCAATAATTGGTCATGAGTCTTCAGCCCTCTAGATCAGGGCTCATAAAAGGTTAATTCAGAAAAGTCCAACATTTTGCTCTTTGTACTTGAGTGTCATAGCTGTGTATTTGGGGGGGGGGGGGGCATTATTCTGTTAACCGCTACAGGCAAAGTCTTTGCAATTTTTACCAATACTTAGTAAGGGCTATATGAATATGAATATATGAGTGTTAATCTAAAGAATCCCATACCGGATCAGTTGTGGCCCGGGTTAACAACGCCCGCCCCCGGGACTGCTAACCTGCAGGGTGTCAGTGGAAATTCAGCTACTGTGGGTCGAAGACAAAGAAGAGGAGGAAACCGGATCCATCGTCAGAAGAAAAAGAGGACTGCACAGAGCCTACAACTGAGTGTAGGGACTTTGAATGTTGGGACTATGACAGGAAAAGCTCAGGAGTTGGTTGACATGATGATTAGGAGAAAGGTTGATATACTGTGTATCCAAGAGAGCAAGTAGAAAGGTAGTAAGGCTAGAAGTTTAGGAGCAGGGTTTAAATTATTCTACCACGGAGCAGATGGAAACAGAAATGGCGAAGGGGTTATTTTAAAAGGAAGAGCTGGCTAAGAATGTCTTGGAGGTGAAAAGAGTATCAGATCGAGTGATGAGACAAAAATTTGAAATTGAGGGTGTTATGTATAATGTCGTTAACTGCTATACCACACAGGTAGGATGTGACCTAGAGTTGAAAGAGAAATTCTGGAAGGAACTAGATGAAGTAGTTCTGAGCATCCCAGAGAGCGAGAGAGTTGTGATTGGTGCAGATTGTAATGGACATATTGGTAAAGGAAACAGGGGCGATGAAGAAGTGATGGGTAAGTACGGCATCCAGGAAAGGAACTTTGAGGGACAGATGGTGGTGGACTTTGCAAAAAGGATGGAGATGGCTGGAGTGAACACTTATTTCCAGAAGAGGGAGGAACATATAGTGACCTACAAGAGTGGAGGTAGAAGCACGCAGGTGGATTATATTTTCTGCAGACGATGTAATCTGAAGGAGATTACTGACTGTAAAGTAGTGGTAAGGGAGAGTGTAGCTCAACAGCATAGGATGGTGGTGTGTACGAAGATTAATAAGACAAAGGTAGAGCAGAGAACCAAGTGGTAGAAGCTGAGAAAGGAAGAATGTTGTGCGGCCTTTTGGAAAGAGGTGAGACAGGCTCTCGATGGACAGCAGAAGCTCCCGGAAGACTGGACTACGACAGCCAAGGTAATCAGAGAGACAGGCAGGAGAGTACTTGGAGTGTCTTTTGGTAGGAAAGGGGAGAAAGAGACTAAGTGGTGGAACCCCAAAATACAGGGAGTCATACAAGGAAAGAGATTAGCGAAGAAGAAGTGGGACACTGAGAGGACTGAGGAGAGGCGAAAGGAGTTCATCGAGATGCGACATAGGGCAAAGGTGGAGGTGGCAAAGGCTAAACAAGAGGCATATGAAGACATGTTCACCAGGTTGGACACGAAAGTAGAAAAGGATCCCTACAGGTTGGCCAGACAGAGGTCTAGAGATGGGAAGGATGTGAAGCAGGTAAGGGTGATTAAGGATAGAGATGGAAATGTGTTGACTGGTGCCAGTAGTGTGCTAAATAGATGGAAAGAATACTTTGAGAAGTTGATGAATGAAGAAAATGAGAGAGAAGGAAGAGTTGAAGAGGCAAGTGTGAAAGACCAGGAAGTGGCAATGATTAGTAAGGGGGAAGTCAGAAAGGCACGACAAAGAATAAAAATGGAAAGGGAGATGGTCCTGATGACATACCGGTGGTGGTATGGAAGCAATTTGGAGAGATGGCTGTGGAGTTTTTGACCAATTTATTCAACAGAATACTAGCAGGCGAAAAGATGCCTGAAGAATGGAGGAAAAGTGTTCTAGTTCCCATTTTTAAAAACAAAGGCGATGACCAGAGCTGTGGGAATTATAGAGGAATAAAGTTGATGAGCCACACAATGAAGTTATGGGAAAGAGTACTGGAGGCTAGACTCGGGACAGAAGTAAGCATCTGCGAGCAACAGTATGGTTTCATGCCTATAAAGAGTACCACAGATGCATTATTTGCCTTGAGGATGCTAGTGGAAAAGTACAGAGAAGGTCAGAAGGAGCTACATTGTGTCTTTGTGGATCTAGAGAAAGCCTATGACAGAGTACCAAGAGAGGAACTGTGGTACTGCATGCGTAAGTCTGGTGTGGCAGAGAAGTATGTTATAATAGTACAGGACATGTATGATGGCAGCAGAACAATGGTGAGGTGTGCCTTAGGTGTGACGGAAGAATTTAAGGTGGAGGTGGGACTGCATCAGGAATCAGCTCTGAGCCCCTTCCTGTTTGCAGTGGTAATTGATGGGCTGACAGAATAGGTTAGACTGGATTCCCCTTGGACCATGATGTTCGCAGATGATATTGTGTCTGCAGTGAAAGCAGGGAGCGTGCAGAGGAAAAATTAGAAAGATGGAGATACACACTGGAAAGGAGAGGAATGAAGATTAGCCGAAGTAAAACAGAATATATGTGGGTGAATGAGAAAGGTGGAGGGGGAAGAGTGAGGCTACAGGGAGAAGAGATAGTGAGGGTGGAGGACTTCAAATATTTAGGGTCAACAATCCAGAGCAATGGTGAGTGTGGTAAGGAAGTGAAGAAACGGGTCCAAGCAGGTTGGAACAGCTGGAGGAAGGTGTCTGGTGTTCTATGTGACGGAAAAGTCTCTGCTAGGATGAGGGGAAAAGTTTACAAAACAGTGGTGAGGCCGGCCATGATGTACGGATTAGAGACAGTGGCACTGAAGAAACAACAGGAAGCAGAACTGGAGGTGGCAGAAATGAAGATGCTGAGGTTCTCGCTCGGAGTGAGCAGGTTAGATAGGATTAGAAATTAGTTCATTAGCGGGACGGCCAAAATTGGATGTTTTGAAGACAAGATTCAAGAGAGCAGACTTCGATGGTTTGGACATGTTCAGAGGCGCGAGAGTGAGTATATTGGTGGAAGGATGCTGAGGATGGAGCTGCCAGGCAAAAGAGCGAGAGGAAGACCAAAGAGAAGGTGTATGGATGTGGTGAGGGAAGACATGAGGGCAGTTGGGGTTAGAGGAAGATGCAGGAGATAGGCTAAGATGGAAAAAGATGACACACTGTGGGGACCCCTAACGGGACAAGCCGAAAGGAAAAGAAGAAGAAGCGTTAGTAAGGGCTAGACATCAACACTTCTGAAATCATTAGTAAGAACTTCAACAATACTCACACTCTGCTTTCTTTGATCAACAACTCCCGTGAATCAGAGAGCTCCAGAGCTCCTAACAGCTGATAAATGCAATGAATTTGCTTATTTTTGTGAAAAAAAAAAATACAATCCATCAGGTTAAATATCACCAAATGAACATGATATCACTGCTGAAGTCAACCAGGAATATCTATTACCATGTCAGAATTTGATACAGTTGACCAAAAAACTAAAGTGAAAACTATTCAGTAGCTGAAACCATGAACAACTTTACTTGACTCTACCATTTGACTTTTTCAGAGCTATTGCAAAGTCTATGCGAGATGATTTGCAGAAAATAATCAATTGCACAGGTGAGCTTCCGAAAGCTCTTTAAGTAGCTGCCGCATAGCCTCTTCTAAAAAACAGAGCACTGGATGCTTCCGTGCTCGTAAAATATAGACCAATCACTAATCTCGCTTTTATGACCAAGATTGT
Source organism: Syngnathoides biaculeatus (assembly GCF_019802595.1). Lineage (NCBI taxonomy): Eukaryota > Metazoa > Chordata > Actinopteri > Syngnathiformes > Syngnathidae > Syngnathoides > Syngnathoides biaculeatus. Next base: position 38,361,161 of record NC_084641.1, read on the forward strand.
TGAGATAGTTATTTTTCATCAACTCAGCAATTTCTTGAATTTAAATACTTTCTGACAAATTTCAATCGAGTTATAATCTGCTCTTAAAGTGCTAAATGATACAGTGAAGAAAATAAGTATTTGAACACCCTGCTATATTGGAAGTTCTCCCACTTGGAAATTATGGAGGGGTCTGAAATTTTCATCATAGGTGCATGTCCACTGTGAGAGAGATAATCTAAAAAGAAAAATCCAGAAATCACAATGTATGATTTTTGAACGATTTATTGATGTGATACAGCTGCAAATAAGTATTTGAACACCCGTCTATCAGCTAGAATTCTGAAATTCAAAGACCTGTTAGTCCGCCTTTAAAAGTCCACCTTCACTGCATGTTTTATCCTGAATCAGAAGCACCTGTGTGAGGTTGTTAGCTGAATAAAGACACCTGTCCACCCCATAGAATCAGTAAGGCTCAAACTTGTAACATGGCCAAGACCAAAGAGCTGTCCAAAGAAACCAGGGACAAAATTGTACAACTCCACATTGCTGGAAAGGGCTACGGAGAAATTGCGGAGCAGCTTGGTTAAAAAATGTCCACTGTTGGAGTAATCATTAGAAAATGGAAGATGCTAAACATGATGGTCAATTTCAATCAGAGTGGAGCCCCATGCAAGATATCACTTCGTGGAGTCTCAGTAATGCTTAGAAAGATGAGGAATCAGACCAGGACTACACGACAGGACTTGGTCAATAACCTGAAAAGAGCTGGGACCACCATTTTCAAGGTGACTGTTGCCAATCCACTAAGTCGTCATGGTTTGAAATCATGCATGGCACGGAAGGTTCCCCTGCTTAAACCAGCACATGTCAAGGCCTGTCTTAAATTTGCCAATGACCATTTGGATGATACGGAGGAGTCATGGGAGAAGATTTTGTGATCAGATGAGACCAAAATTGAACTTTTTGGTCATAATTTCACTAACTGTGTTTGGAAGATGAATGATGAGTTCCATCCCAAGAACACCATCCGTACTGTGTTTTTCTGCACATGGGATAGGTCAACTGCACTGTATTAAGGAGAGGATGACTGTGACCATGTATTGTGAGATTTTGGGGAACAACCTCTTTCCCTCAGTCAGTGCATTGAAGATGGGTCATGGCTGGGTCTTTCAACATGACAATGACGCAAAGCACACAGCCAGGAAAACCAAGGAGTGGCTCCGTAAGAAGCATATCAAGGTTCTGTCATGGGCTGGCCAGTCTCCAGACCTGAACCCAATAGAAAATCTTTGGAGGGAGCTGAAACTCCGTGTTTCTCAGCGAAAGCCCAGAAACCTGTCTAATCTAGAGAACATCTGTATGGAGGAGTGGGTCAAAATTCCTCCTGCAGTGTGTGCAAACCTGGTGAACTCCAGGAAACGTTTGACCTCTCTAATTGCAAACAAAGGCCACTGTACCAAATAGTAAAATTGTTTTTTTTCCAGGTGTTCAAATACTTACTTGCAGCTGAATAACACAAATAATTCATTTAAAAAAAATCATACATTTGTCATGCTCCTGGCATCCTGTCCAGGCTGGGCGTGCCCAGCCAATTAGTCGGTTCAAATACTTATTTTCTTCACTGTATAAGGTTGAATACTGACTCAGGAAAGATATCAATTCTCGTCTTGTTGGGTCTCACTGCGGCTTTTAATACAGTAGATCAGGGGTGCAAAATCCATCAATCGCGAAATTAATGTTGGTCGATGACATGATCGTGTGACCAAAAAAAAAAAAAAAAAAAAAAAACTGCCTATCAACCATCCCGTTGCTTGATTTAGGTATGCCCAGTACGTCGATCGCGTCAACTGACAGTCGGTTTGCCCAAATCTGGCCTTTTCTAATGTTTCGATGCGGATGTGTACATAACACTTCTAGCAAGCTAGCGAGTGGGCCTCCAATTTACGTCTTCTAACTTATCAGTATAAAAATGAGTGGGGGGAGCTGGATGAAAAGAATAAAATCGTAAAAGCCTAAATTGTACCACTTCTATACGGCAATTACATTAATAAGTTGTGCAAGATTGTCTCAATACAGGCTTTTGGAAATGTATGACTTAAAACCATTGAATTATGATTTGTATGCTTGACAACTTCATATCAGAATCATCTTTAATGGACAAGTATGTAACAACACACAAGGATTTTGTAGTGTATTAGTGGTACGACATTCAGAACAAATAAAGGGGGAAAAAAAAAGAGAGACATTCTTCTAAGAGTCACAGTTGTGCAAGATGCAGTCTTCTTCATTTCGAGAAGAGTGCGTCAATGCCCCACATTATGTTAAGCTTATAAAGAGGTTGTACCTGTTCACGTTTCAGCTATAGACCAGTGCAATGACAATTGTGCAAAGATTTAAAGTGACATATCATTCAATAGTGTACAGTATATATAATTAATACTAATACTGATTGGACCAGCAGGATGTGAGGATGTGTCCCAACAACGCCGCAAGGCAGAAAATAGTACGTACGCTGATCAAAAATTTAATGACAAGAGGGGAATAAACTTTGAATGCCGGTTAGTTTTGATTTGCATTGATCGGTAGCGCCTACTCAACAGAAGGAGGTGGAAGAGCTGGTGGCCAGGATGTGGAGTGTCCGAAAAGATCCTGCCTGCTCTGGACCTAGTTTGAGTGGCGTGCAAGTCTTCAACGGGTGTACTTCAAGTGTTTTCGTCTCCCACTTCAGGTCCTGTGAGACTGTAATTCCCAACAACATGAAGGTCTCGACTGTTGGCACAAGACAGTTTGACAGCGTGAGGGTCAGCTGTGGTGAAGGATGCTTTCCTAAAGTCCACAATCATTTCTACAGTCTTCAGAGTATACACCACCAGGCTGTGTTTGCCACAGCCAAGCTCCAGTCTCGCCACGTCCTGTCGACGGCGGACTCATCGCCGTCTTTGATGAGGCCAATGACTGTGGTGTCATCCGCGAACTTCAGGAGTTTGACAGCCGGGTGGCTCGAGATGGAGTCGTTTGTGTAGAGCGAGAAGAGCAAAGGGGAGAGGACACAACCTTGGGGTGACCTGGTGCTGATAGTGCACGTGGATGAGGTGGTGTCCCCCAAGTATCTCTTGCCGTGTCCCACCTGTCAGGAAGTTGTAGATCCACTGGAGATGGCAAGCGAGACACTGAGCTGGAGAAGTTTGGAGAAGAGGAGTTCAGGGATGATTGTGTTAAACACAGAGTTGAAGTCCATGAACAGGATCATCTCATAGGTTCCCTAGCTTTCGAGATGTTCGAGGATGAAGTGCAGACCTATGTTGACGGCATCATCCACAGACCTGTTAGCTCGATAGGTAAACTGCAGTGGGTCCAGCTGGGGACCTGTGATGCTCTTGAGGTGGTCCTCCACAAAGCGTTAAAAGGACTTCATGACCACAGATGTCAAGGTAACAGGCCTGTGGTCATTAAGACATTAGACTGCTGCTTTTTTTGGGACCGGTATGATAGTGGATTGTTTGAAGCAGAATGGTACTTAACACAGTTCTAGAGACTTGTCGAAGATCTTCGTGAAGACAGGAGCAACTTTGTCTGCGCAGACTTTGAGGCAGGATGGGGACACGAGGTCTGGGCCTGACGCTTTGTTGATCTTTTGTTGTTTGAAGAACTGCCTCACGTCCCTTTCATAGATGTTAAATCGTGTAGTAGACAGTGGTGCGGCTTGGTGGGTGTGTGGAGTCAAAGTGCCCTTTTCAAATCTGCAGTAAAAGCTGTTGAGGTCCTCGGCTAGTCCGCTATTATTTTCTACTGGAGGAGGTTAAGCGTAATTAGTGAGCGATTGTAATCCGTGGCAGACTGATTTGGAGTCATTAGCGCAAAGATGTTTTTCCAGTTTAGCTGCATAATCCCTCTTTGCAATGTTAATTTCTATAGTCAGCTTTTTTCTAGTGCAATTGTAGAAGGCCCTGTCACCACGTTGATATGCAACCTCTTTAGAATGGCAGTTGCCACAGTCTGGCTGTAAATCACTGCATATTGTTACTGAACGTGCGAAAGGTTTTTGTTGGTACACACACCTACTAAAGAGCGAGAGGAATTGCGCGATGTGTGTCTTTAATGCAAGTACAGTAGTGGTCTAGAGCATGGGTGCCCAGACTTTTTTACCCGAAGATGTACTTTTCAAGCAGCCAGGGTCTCGCGAGGAACCGAGGACGGGGGGGGAATATGTTGATGCTCCCAAACCGTTTTAATATTAATGTTATGTTGTCTCCGATATTTAAAATACAGAATGAGCTTTTTGTGAACTGTATTGTCTGTGCTTTCATCCTGGTTCAGGCTGTGCCAAGGTGGACTTTTAAAATTACACACTATCTCATCCTGGACTGCACTATCTACTTTGGCTTCAGACCAGACCTTTTCCACTCAGAAAAGAGAAAATCTCGTCCAGTTTAACCACTTTTTCTTTGATTATTCATACACTCTGACAGTCATTGCATCTGAAAACAACAGCATTTCTTTTTAACTTTCTCCATTAATATCGAAAGTAAACATAAGCAGCATGTCTAGAGTGTGGCGGAGGAGCGTCGTTGTTAAGAGAGATTTCCGTGTGCTGCCTAAAAAAGTGTCAGTGGCTTCTCATTTTTTTACAGTACGCATGTGAATTGTGCCATTGGATGTAACAACCAGTCATCCCTCACTCATTGAAACACATTGCAAAATGCCACAAACTAAATAGCTGTATGTTATACTTTCAATTTGCATTGGATTTTTTTTTTTTGCGCGGAACACAGAATATCTGCGAAGAGAGTGCACCAGTGGTGCACAATTGCACATGCGCGCAGTTTAGAGGGAACATTGGCTGACGTCTTTTTTTTGGCACGCCATTTCGCGATCAACCAAGATTGCCGCGCGATCGACACATTGAGCACCCCTGGTCAAGAGTGTTATTTTCCCCCGTCTGACATTTTATGACCTGTTTGTATTTAGGGTGTTCGTGGTTAAGTTTAGCAGTGTTAAAATCTCCTAGGGTAATGATGGGTGAATCTTCTGTTTTTATATATATATATATATATATATATATATATATATAATATATATATATAAGAGAGAGAGAGAGAGAGGAGAGAGAGAGAGAGAGAGAGAGAGAGAGTGAGATCATGAAATATAAAAGTAAGCGATAAAATGCGTGATCTACAGGGCCAGTGCTACAGATAGGCCTAATTGTATTAACAGTTGTCAATTATATAATATTTGAAAAATTTACATCCAACTCACCTTTGTGTTTCCTGGTTTGGATATGCTCCTGGATAAGTGCACAGCACTTTTTGTTGGGAACGTCCACTTTTCTATGTGTTTGATTAGATGAGTTGATACTGTTTTCGTTCCTATCTGCACGGTTACACTTTTTTCAAGCCATGCTCATCTGAAACAGTTTTTTAACCTGTGGTTTTTAATCAATTTCCCTGGCACGATCTTCATCTTTTCGCTCCAAGACTTTCACCATACTGGCAAACGTGCAGACTGCTCAATAACATATACGTACGTATGTCTATGAGTTATAACTATGCTGTAGTAAACAGAATACTTCTCTAAGAAATGTTAACATCAGAGTGAAAATACTGATGAAATACTGTAAAAATGCTGCTGGAAATCAGAATGTTGTCATTATAAACACCAAATGGAAACAGGTAGCAATGCCGTACACAGGTAGCAATGCTGTTATCCGCTATCACAGCAGTGACTAATTTCACGACGAGCGTTGCCGATAAGATGATGGCGACCGGTCGGTCTTGATCACAGCCTTGCCTCGCGTCAAGCCGTACCCCTTCCCCCCCAAATTTTCTCAATAAATCTACACGTTTCACAACAATGACATTTTCATCTGAAAAAACTCAGAATTCCGCAAATCCGCGGAAAATTCTCATCCCTGAAATAATTACAATCTTCCTGTGTGAATATCAAATTTTTATAATATACCAGTGTATAGTATATATGCAGTGTATGGTCTAGGATGGCTCTTGTTGGGGGATGGGCACAGACTATTAACCAGTTTGGAAAGGTGTCCGGAAAATACAGTACATGAAGGGATTGATTTTTCTGAGATGGATACACCAAGTTAGAAACAAGACTCAAAGCAAAGTACTGGGATGCAAAATGCTACAAGCAGACATGAATGGACCAGACAAAGAGGCACAGGACGAGTGAAAAAGAACATAAAATGAAAACTAGGAGACTGAAAGAATCTGATTCTGCTGGTGAAATTATTTACTAAAAAGCGTTGAACTACATTTGTAGTTTACTGAGTAGTTTTTATTTTGTATTGTACACACATTGGACTTTTGTTGATTATTTTATACAATATCAATCAGAACTCCTGTATTGTTGCTTACCTGGTTGATCAATGTGGGATCACAGTCTTTGAATGTAAGCAACTTGAGCGTGCAGGATCGGGTGAGCGGCTGGTGGAGAGGCCACGGTTCTCCATCCACGAGCGCCAAAGCAGAGTTGGTCACGTTATGCTCTGTCAGATCTGTGGGACACACAGATGGGTGTCTTTCCACTCCACTATACATTCAATACTTGCAGAGACCAAATAATTGTGTCAGGACTTGGAACTGTTCCTTTCACTCACGCTTGGCACAGTTATGGGGCGTTGACATGCCTCTGTTCATGATGAGCAGAGTACCATCCAGCCCCGGGCCCTGCATGGACACTTCGATCTTCTCCACACGGGGGTAGAGAGGCCCGCTGCCTGGCCTGCTCTCTGGAGAAGACTGCATTGCGCTGGCTGAGAGCGTCAACATGCGTTGCTGCTGCTGTTGACCTGAAGCCTGTGGGGATGGGAAGATTCAAAGGTGCTGGAATGAATGGATGCCAAGAATACATCAAGATGAAGCCATATCACCAACTTCGATAGACTGTTAGCATACATGTACATTTTTAACATCAATACTTCATTTGTCCACATTATTTTCATACAAATGTTTACTGCAATTATGACTTTACTAGTGGGTAACAGTTTAGTTAGATTTACGATGCGTTACAACACAAGCACAAGATTATAGTAGCAATGAAACCCTGGCGTAAACAGATGAGGCACGCGTATTTCGACTGGTTAACAAACGGAGAAAATAATCTGAAGCGGATGTTGACGTTGTTCGATTTGACTTTGACGGTCTGTTCTGTGACAGCCAAATTAAGAGGAACAGTCTTACAAATGCAGCTTCTTTCAGTATTAGCTTCCAACAACACGATATTGACCGAAACCTGAATAATTCCTGTATGGTGATGATAGTAAACGTATATTTTTACTCAGTATGTATCGGTGAGGCGCATCTTGCTGGATACCAACAACGCTACGGCCGTGAGCTTCTATCCAAGGGACTTAATTTCATTCCAAGCAGTGAACTACTTACGCATTTGAAGGCACTGGCATACAGTCCTGATTAGCATCGTGAAGATTATTTCGACACTCGAATAAAAAACTCACAACGATTATTCTTTTGATCTCATATTGAAGGACACCATGCCAACGTCTTGTGCCCCAATACTGGGTCCGAAGAGGAACTAAAATCCCAAACGTCTGTTCCGCTTGGGCCGAAAGGAGCACAGTTCTAACTGTGACCGGTAGACGTCGCAATTTGGTCTGAGTTCTGCCATTACGTAACTAACTGCTACTTACTTGAAGATGGAAAAATCAGGGCGTGTCAACCGCACAACTTACATCAAATCGCCACGTAATGCTTTCACATAGAAACGGCCTTTTACCCCAGTATCACCCCCTGATGACCACGGCGAACTGTTGCACTCCTGCTAAGTGGATTGCAAAGAAACTTATGATCTTGGCCCTCATGTCCGATGTGTCCTCCAGTTTCATTCTCTAATGGACATTAATGACACTTGAATGGAATTTGACAATTGCTAGACTTTGCAGGGCCCAAATAACCAGTAAGTGCTGGAACTAACGGCAGCAGTAGCAGTGCAGGGACATCATCTGCAGGAAAAAAAAACATAAATCATCTACATCACAGATCATCTATTAGGCAGAGAAGGCCTGTTTTCAGTATAAGACTGGAAGATATCTCAAGTTTGGAAGGAGGCCAGTGATTCAAAGTAAATGATATCCAGACGGAAAAATATGTGGAAATTTTCTGGCCCAATTTATTTATACTTGTTTGCTGAGTCACACTTACTGGACACTCATATGCACATCAAGAGGCTTCAATTTACCTAAAATGGGGTACACCCATACCGAGAGTATTCAAATGTTTAAAATTTGATCGAGCCCATACACAATGAGAAAAAAAAGGCATGCGTGGTTTATGCCGTACCCGAGATTGCCAATATAGCATACTACATATAACCCTTTCCCCACCAAAATAATGAATTTCATGGAAAAGTTTTGTTATTTCCATAATTACATTCTAAAAGGCAACTTTCATATGTTAAGTACCCACACTTTATATGATTGCATGTACATCTTGGCACCATAGTGGAGTAACTGGTTGGTGAATTTGGCTCACAGATCCGAGGACTGCAGTTCAAATCACATCCCCACTTGTGTAGAATTTGAATGGTCTCCCCGTCCCTGTGTGAGTTTTCTCTGGGCACTCGAGTTTCTTCACAAATTCCAAAAACATGCAAGCTAGGTTGATTGGAAACACTAAATTGCCCTTAGGTGTGATTGTGAGTGCGACTGTTGTCTATCTCTGTGTGAGCTTCCTTTGGCTGGCAAACAGTTCAGGGTGTACACATCCTCCTGCCGGAGGATAGCTGGGATGAACTCCAGCACTTCTGTGACACTTGTGAGGATAAGCAGCTTTGATAATGGACAGATCGATAGAAGTATTTCGTTTCTTTTACATCATTTGGGCATCCACCTCATCTTCTTTTCCTTTCGGCTTGTCCCGTTAGGGGTCGCCACAGCGTGTCACCTTTTTCCATCCAAGCCTATCTCCTGCATTTTCCTCTCTAACACCAACTGCCCTCATGTCCTCCCTCACAACATCCATCAACCTTATCTTTGTTCTTCCTGAAGGTCTTTTGCTTGGCATCTCCATCCTCAGCACCCTTCTTCCAACATACTCACTCTCTTGCCTCTGGACATATCCAAACCATCTTTGTCTGTTCTCTCGAACCTTGTCTTCAAAACATCTAACTTTGGCTCTCCTTGTAATGAGCTCATTTCTAATCCTATCCAACTTGCTCACTCTTAGAGAGAACTTCAATGTCTTCCTTTCTGCCACCTCCAGCTTTGCTACCTGTTGTGCCTTCAGTGCCAACATCTCTAACCCGTACATCATGGCCAGCCTCATCACTGTTTTAAAAACTTTGAAGGGCAGGGACGAGAGACTTCTGCCACACATAACTCACCAGATACCTTCCCTCAGCTGTTCCAACCTGGTTGGACCCATTTCTTCAGTTCCTTACCACACTCACCATTGCTCTGAATTGTTGATCCCAAGTATTTGAAGTCATGCACCCCCGCTAGCTCCTCTCCCTGGAGCCTCACTCTTCCCCCTCCACCCTCTCATTCACACACATAAATTCTGTACTACTTCAGCTAATCTTCATTCCTCTACTTTCCAGTGCATGCCTCCATCTTTCTAATTAATCCTCCACCTGCTTCCTGCTTTCACTGCAAATCACATCATCTGCGAATGTCATGGTCCAATGGGATTCCAGTCTAACCTCATCTGTTAGCCTATCCATTACCACTGCAAACAGGAATGGGCTCAGTGCTAAGCAAAGGCAGGATCCAAAAATGTGAAGCAAGGTCTGATAACTAGTAAACAAACTATGAACTAGGATTTGACAATGGAACATAGACTAAGACAGGACTAAATCGAAGTGGCACAGAAACAATGTGACAAGGATAGCTCAACACTACACTATTTTCAGTGGTGGAGATTCCTACTGTCAGTGAATGCAACCCACCAACTCAGGGCACAACGAACAACAAAGTGGCGGATGCCAGTGACCAAAACTCCATCTCAAATACACAGTCTAATTCCAGTCCCAATGTGAAACAGCCGTGAGCGGTGACAGGTGTCACCGCCCATAGCAGTGGCCACGCCCCTTCCAGGCCACCCAAAGTGAGGCGTCCTGCCGGGCAGAACAGGAGGTCGGCCCAGACGCCAATGAGGCGGCCTCGTGCCGGTCGCCATTGAGACAGTGGTGTGAGGCGGCTGCTTGCCAGTCGCCGTCGAGACGGGAGCATGAGGCAGCCGATGAGCCTTCGCCGCCGGCAGGACAGGAACGTGAGGCAGCTGACGAGGCTTTGCCGCTGCCAGGACAGGAGCGGGAGGCTGCCACAGAGCGGTCGCCGCCACCTGAGCAGGAACGTGGGGCGGCCGAGTCGTTGGTTCCTGGATGGCCGACGACCCTTCACCACCACCTGGACAGGAACATGAGGCGGCCGACGGGCCTTCGCCGCTGCCTGGACAGGGATATGAGGTGGCCGATGCGCCGTCACCCCTGGTGGGACAGGAGCATGAGGCGGCCGACGGGCCGTCACTGCCAGGAAGTCTTCACCACTGCAAGGTGGGTGTGGCATGGCAATGGGTCAGTCTCCACTGCGACGTGGGCTTGGGTCGGTCGCGGATCGGTGGCGTGAATATGGTTTGCCAGGAAGTCTGTCGACACCACAATGTGGATGTGGCATGGCAGTGGGTCAGTTGCCACCGCAATGTGTGTTTGGCCTGGTAGCAGGTCAGTCACTACCGCGATGTGGGCATGGCTCGAGTAGTAGTCTAATTTCCGCCAAACCTGGTTTGTGTGGGCCACAAGCTCCACCCTCTGCTGTTTTAACTGCTTCCGCATAAAGCGATAGGAAGCCCAGTGGTCCTCGGATCATTGCACCTCAGGGGTTGCGAATCCCTCCTCCCCGTGGGCTGGGTTGGTCGTTGGCAACGTGTCGGCAGGAGCCGGCTGTGGCTTGGTCGCTGGCAAAACGTGGGCAGATCTCGGCTGTGGATCGGCCGTTGCTGGATCGGGAAGCCGCTGTGGCTTGGTTGTCTTGGTCGCCACGCTGCGGGAGACACCAGGTGGCACCCTGCTTGGGCGTCTCCTCTGGCCACCACGCAGAGGGCCCGGAGAGATGGCCAGGCGGGTTCCCAGGAAAGGATTAGATGAAGAATATTTGGGCTCACAGGGCGAAGACACTCGGAACCTGGAGTCGGGAGACCGCGCAATGAAGTCATCGAGACTCATTACCGGGAGGGAGAATTTGTCTTCATTGTCCGAGTCAGAATCAGGCAGCAAATCATAGAAATTTAAGTCTTCCTCAAAATCCGAAAAATCCGAGTCCAAAAAAATATGCGGTGGTGAGCGGGTCGTGTTCGGGGCATAATCATGACACGCGGGCCGTAACCTCCTTTGGATTACATCGTCTGCACAGAATATAATCCACCTGCGTGCTCCTACCTCCATTCTTGCAGGTCACCCTATGTTCCTGCACTTTCTGGAAAAAAAATGTTCACTACTGCCATTTCCATCCTTTTTGCAAAGTCCACCATCATCAGTCCCTCAAAGTTCCTTTCCTAGGTGGCATACTTACCTATCACTTCTTCATCGCCAGTTTCCTTCACCAACAATCTGCACCAATCACAACTCTCTCTGTGTCTGGGATGCTCAGAACTCTTAACTGTTCTAAATGAAGAAGACTCTGCATCTTGCGCAACTGTGTCCCTTACAAGGAATATTTCCTATTAACTAAATGTCTCTTGTTCTTAGCTCTTAATGTCGTACCAAGGCAGCACAGACGGTCGGAGACAAATTCGTTGTGTTTTGTTACATACTTGGCCATTAAAGCTGGTACTGATTCTGAATTCTGAACTACTTCATCCAGTTTCTTCCATAATTTCGCTTTCAACTCAAGGTCACATCCTACCTGTGGGTCATAGCAGCTAATCACATTATATGTAACACCTTCAATTTAAGGTTTCAGCCTCATCTCTTGATCCAATACTCTTTTGACCTTCAAGACATTCTTAGCCAGCTTTTCCTTAAAAAAAAAAACAAAAAACAAACCCTACTGTATTTTTCTTTCCATGGTAAAATAATTTAAACCCCGCCCCTAAACTTGGCTTACTACCTTTCAACCTGCTCTCTTGGATGCACAATACATCAACTTTTCTCCTAATCATCATGTCAACCAACTTCTGAGCTTTACCTCTCATAGTCCGACATAGGCCCAGGATTCAAAGTCCCTACACTCAGTTGTAGCTCTGTGCATTCCTATTCTTGTTCTGCTGAAGTATCCGCTGTCCTCTTCTTTGTCTTCAACCCACAGTAGCTGAATTTCCACCTACGCCCTGCAGGTTAACGGTGCCAAGGACGGAAGATGTTAACCCGGGCCATGACCGATCCTCTACGGGATTGTTTAGATAAACGCTCATATTTGGCAAAGTTTTAAGCCGAATGCCCTTCCTGACACAACCCTCTGCATTTATCCGGGCTTGTAATCTGCCTACAGATTCCCCTAGCTTGCGCCCCCATAGGGCTATATTGGGTTTGTACCTCATGAAACCCACAAAATCACGAATTCCCAAAATTGGAATTCTGGAAAAAAAAGAAATTGGGCTCTCAATAAATAAAATTATGGTACTTTCAAAACAATATGTTAATTCTTGGTTGGGAATCTATTTGCTTTAATCACTGCCTCGATGAACCGTTGCTTTGAAGCAATCATTCCATGACATTGCCTGGGAGTTATAGAAGCCCAGATTTCCTTGATGCTTGCTGTCAGTTCTCCTTTGTCTTCGGTTCGGGTGCTGCTCATTTTCCTCTTGATAATACCACACAGAATCTCAATGGGGTTTAGCTGGGCAGTCAAGCACTGTGCTGGGATGGGCATCCAAGCAGGTTTTGGTACTTCTGTCATTATAAGCAGGTGTCAGGAACGAGACTCGAGGGCGGACCCAAATGCACGACTCAGGTGACAGGTAAGCACTGAGGAATAGGCCTTTATTCCTTCCAGCGTCAGTTACCAGGGAGTCAATCCAAACAAGCAACAGGATCAGAAACGGCAGGCTTACGGGGAAGGTCGGGAGACAGGCGTTAGTCGGTACACGGGAGTTAGGCGTCAGGAATACGGAAGTCGTCCCCAGGGTCCTATAAATACTGAGGTTAATCAGTCAGGATGAGGCGCAGGTGTGGGCCTCCTAATCAGCGCTGGTGTGCTGGCCACACCCAGCCAGGACTGGAAGGCAGGATCATGACACCAGGTCCGACTGGAAGATTAAATCTGCATCTCCATACAGATCCTCAACAGAAGGAATCACAAAGTCCTCTAAAACATTCAGACTGTCACAGGCACCTTGTATTTAACAAAGCAGAGTTTACCAGCACCTGGATTGTACATTTCGCCCAAAATCATGTGATATAGATTTTTCACACTGGAACTCAAGTAGCTTGGGTTGTGTTCTTCGCCCATCTCCCACCAAATCCTTGGCCCTTGCTTCCCAAATAAAAGGCACATTTGACTTTTATCAAGAAAAGAAGACCTTGGACCACATAGTCCACTCCTTCTTCTTCTAAGCCCAATTAAGACACTTCAAACTTTGGCTCAGATTCAGAAGCTGCATGACCTGAGGAACCTGACACTTGTAGCCCATCTCCTGGATGTGTCTGAAAGTGGGGCTTTTTCAAGCTGAGACCCTGCCTGATTCCACTTTTTCTGAATTGGTGTTAGTTTTTTGAAGAGCTGAAGCCCACTGTCATTTCTTTTGCCTGTGGATCTTCTGCCACATTTCGTCCTTCCACTAGACCAGGGGTCAGCAACCCATAGCTCCGGAGCTGGATGCATGTCGGATTGAAGTGTATGGTATTTGTCTCAAAAAGGTGTATCATGTCTTCTTATAAAATCAAAGTTTTTAACAACTTTCTTTAAATCTTTTGCAATTTTGATAATCACCATTTGTCTTATTCAAAGACATTTGACAGCACTTGATTTGTCAGAGGACGATTTGACAGCGGGCATGCATGGTGTCAGATTCCGCTTATCCGCAGTACTAATCTGGAAAATGTCCTGACGGACTCTCCAATTAAAGGGTTTAAGTCTCCCCTTCTTCCCTAGCAGGCTCTAATGCCGTGTATGTAAGGGGATGGGAGTTTTCTTAGGCGGTGTCGAAATGAATTCGCCTTGGTTTGCTAACTGCCTTTAGTTTTACAGAGCCAATCCAGTCTGCCCTCACTTATTAGCCCTTATTGAGTAACCATACAGAGTAAAAGGATAATAATGTGATCACTTCGTTTTTACAGCAGCTTCATCTCTTATGAATCGATTGCACTTGTCATTGACCTCGTAAGTTTAACAATCCTTGTTAGAATCGTACGGATTTGTTTGATATACAGTATATTATTAAGCTGGAGTTTATCAATGAGTTACTTTTTAAGATGGCATTCCGAATAGATGTTATCAACGTCGTCGCTGATCATGCATTAAAGAGATTGAGGTTAGTATGAGACAAATCATATTATAAGAATGACAATGATAGATGGTAGTGAAATTAAGATATTTAATAATATGATGGTCAAAAAGTACAATGATAATATGACAGCATGGGTAAATAATATAAAATAAATAACAGTAAGAATATAATTGATAAAGTGAGAAGAAGTCAAAGTACTCAAAAGTATTAGATCAAAAAATTGAAATGATCCTGTCGGTCCTGTCATGTTGTCCTGGGATGATTCCTCACCTTTCTAAGGATCATTGAGACCCCACAAGGTGATATCTTGCATGGGGCTCCACTCTGATTGAAACTGACTGAGCTTCTTCTTTTTTCTAATGATGGTTCCAACAGTGGACCTTTTATCACAAAGCTGCTTGGCAAATTCTCCATAGAATAGGACTTGGTCAATGACCTGAAAAGAGCTGGGACCACCGTTTCCAAGGTGACTGTTGGTAATATACTAAGACATCATGGTTTGAAATCATGCATGGCACGGAAGGCTCTCCTGCTTAAACCAGCACCTGTTCAGGCCCATCTTAAGTTTGCCAATGACCATTTGGATGATACAGAGGAGTCATGGGAGAAAGTTTTGTGGTCAGATGAGACCAAAATTTAACTTTCTGGTCATAATTCCACATACCGTGTTTGGAGGAAGACGAATGATGAGTTGCATCCCAAGAACACCAACCCAACTGTGAGGCATGGGGGTGGTAGCATCATGCTTTGGGGGTGTTTTTCTGCACATGGGACAGAAGAACTGCACTGTATTAAGGAGAGGATGACCGCACCCATGTATTGTGAGATTTTGGGTAACAACTGCTTTTCCTCTGTCAGAGCATTGAAGATGTGTCGTGGCTGGGTCTTTCAACATGACAGTGACCCGAAGCACACAGCCAGGAAAACTAAGGAGTAGCGCCGTAAGAAGCACATCAAGGTTCTGGTTTGGCCAAGCCAGTCTCCAGACCTAAAACCAATAGAAACTCTTTGGAGGAGCTGAAAACATCAAACGCTAGGATCTACACATCCTGCAAAACGTACGTGTTGTATATAACGAGGATAGTGAGTACCAATAAGAAGTTGGGAAAGTGGAAACGCCAACTGAAACTTGCT
Organism: Syngnathoides biaculeatus; assembly: GCF_019802595.1. NCBI lineage: Eukaryota > Metazoa > Chordata > Actinopteri > Syngnathiformes > Syngnathidae > Syngnathoides > Syngnathoides biaculeatus. Next base: position 38,376,691 of record NC_084641.1, read on the forward strand.
TATCGGCCTAGTATTCCTTATCTTAGCTTGATAACAACAAGACACGTTTGTGATCAATTCGTGGATGTTGAAGAAATATTGAACATGAGTAACTTCATAACTTGTACGACGAGGGCCGTGAGGACTTGGGAAATTTAAAAAGTCTTATCTTGGTACCCAAATTGGTTACATATCATTTGCGTTGAAGCTGCTCGGCCCAAGTTAGCCTAGCGTGCTAACGCTATTACCTTTGTAGAGTATACAACGAGGACAGAACATCAATCGTCGAATCAACCTTGAACTACAAATGAGGGCCATTGTGGTTTGAATCCCCTCCATTCACCTATCCTTTAAATTGCCATATCCTTTATATTTTGAACACAAGTAGTATGTGATTTGTGTACCTTATGTGCTGACTGTGTTAATTGTGATTGCTTTCATTTGACCTTAACTTTAACATAGATTAGATAGGATGTAAATTGTATATATTTTGTGCTGACTTTGCTTATTTGATTGCTTCTTTTTGATTATCTGCAGCCCGTCGGGCAGCACACTATTGTGCTACCTGTCGGTCGGTGCCAAGCCCGGATAAATGCAGAGGGTTACGTCAGGAAGGGCATCCGGCATAAAACTGTGCCAAACATATATGAGCGTTCATCATACGAATTCTACAACAGTTAGGTTGTGGCCTGGGCTTCCTACACCCGCACCCGGAAATGTTAATCTACAAGGCGTAGATAGAAATTTAGATAATGTAGGTCGAAGACAAAAAAGAGGAGGAAAGTGGCTTAGTCGGAAGAAGAAGAAGAGGAATGCAAAAACCCTACAGCTGTATGTAGGGACTTTGAATGTTAGGACCATGACAGGAAAAGCTCAGAAGTTATTTGATATGATGAGAAAAAGGTTGATGTATTGTCCATCCAAGAGAGCAAGTGGAAAGGGAGTAAGGCTAGAAGTTTAGGTGGAGGGTTTAAATTATTTTACCATGGAGTAAATGGGTAGAGAAGTAGGGGTTATTTTAAAAGAAGAGCTGGCTAAGAATGTCTTGCAGGTGAAAAGAGTATCAGATCAAGTGATGAGACTAAAATTTGAAATTGAGGGTGTTATGTATAATGTGGTTAGCGGCTATGCCCCACAGGTAGGATGTGACCTAGAGTTGAAAGAGAAATTCTGGAAGGAACTAGATGAAGTAGTTCTGAGCATCCCAGACAGCGAGAGAGTTGTGATTGGTGCAGATTGTAATGGACATATTGGTAAAGGAAACAGGGGCGATGAAGAAGTGATGGGTAAGTACGACATTCAGCAAAGGAACTTTGAGGGACAGATGGTGGTGGACTTCACAAAAAGGATGGAATTGGCAATGGTGAACACTTATTTCCAGGAGGGACAGGAACATAAAGTGACCTACAAGAGCAGAGGTAGGAGCACGCAGGTGGATTATATTTTCTGCAGACGGTGTAATCTGAAGGAGGTTACCGACTGTAAGGTTGCGATGGGGGAGAGTGTAGCTCGACAGCATAGGATGGTTGTGTGTAGGATGACTCTGGGAGTGGGTAGGAAGACTAAGAAGACAAAGGTAGAGCAGAGAATCAGGTGGTGGAAAATGAGAAAGGAAGAATGTTGGGTGACCTTCCAGAAAGAGGTGAGACAGGCTCTAGCTGGACAGGAGGAGCTCCAAGAAGACTGGAATACGACTGCCAAAGTATTCGGAGAGGCAGGCAGGAGAGAGCTTGGAGTCTCTTTTGGTAGGAAAGGGGAGAAGGAGACTTGGTGGTGGAACCCCAAAATACAGGGAGTCATACAAGGAAACAGATTAGTGAAGAAGTGGGACACGGAGAGGACTGAGGAGAGGTGTAAGGAATACATTGAGATGCATTGTAGGGCAAAGGTAGAGGTGGGGAAGGCTAAACAAGAGGCATATAACGACATGTACTCCAGGTTGGATATGAAAGAAGGAGAAAAGGAGCTCTACAGATTGGGCAGACACAGGATTGAGATGGGAAGGATGTGCAGCAAGTAAAGGTGATTAAGGATAGCGGTGCAAATAGGTTGACTGGTGCCAGTAGTGTGCTAAGTAGATGGAAAGAGTACTTTGAGAAGTTAATGAATGAAGAAAATGGGACAGAAGGTAGAGTAAAAAAGGCAAGCGTGAATGACCGGGGAAGTGGCATTGATCAGTAAGGGATAAGTTAAAAAGGAAACTGAATAGAATGAAAAATGGAAAGACAGTTGGGCCGGATGACATACCAGTGGAGGTATGGAAGCAATTTGATGAGTTGGCTGTGGAGTTTTTGACCAACTTATTCAATAGAATACTAGTGGGAGAGAAAATGCCTGAAGAATGGAGGAAAAGTGTGCTCGTCCCCATTTTTAAGAACAAAGGTGAGGTTCAGAACTGTGGAAACTACAGAGGAAGAAAGCTGATGAGCCACACAATGAAGTTATGGGAAAGAGCAGTGGAGGCTAGACTCAGGACAGAAGTAAATATCTGCGAGCAACAGTATGGTTTGATGCCTGGAAAGAGTACCATAGATGCATTATTTGCCTTAAGGATGCTTGTGGAAAAGTAAAGAGAAGGTCAGAAGGAGCTACATTGTATCTTTGTAGACCTAGAGAAAGCCTATGACAGAGTACCAAAAGAGGAACTGTGGTACTGCATGCGCAAGTCTGGTGTGGCAGAGAAGTATGTTAAAATAGTACAGGACATGTATGATGGCAGCAGAACAATGGTGAGGTGTGCCTTAGGTGTGACAGAGGAATTTAAGGTGGAGGTGGGACTGCATCAGGGTTCCACGCTGAGCCCCTTCCTGTTTGTGGTAGTAATGGATAGGCTGACAGACAAGGTTAGACTGGATTCCCCTTGGACCATGATGTTCGAAAAGGATATTGTGATCTGCAGTGAAAGCAGGGAGCAGGCAGAGGAACAATTAGAAAGATGGAGATATGCACTGGAAAGGAGAGGAATGAAGATTAGCCAAAGTAAAACAGAATATATGTGCGTGAATGACAGGGGCGGAGGAGTAAAAGTGAAGCTCCAGGGCGAAGAGATAGCGAAGCTGGACGACTTCAAATACTTTTGGGTCAACAATATAGAGCAATGGAGAGTGTGGTAAGGAAGTGAAGAAACGGGTTCAAGCGGGGTGGAAGAGTTGGCGAAAGGTGTCTGGTGTTCTATGTGACAGAATAGTATCCGCCAGGATGAAGGGCAATGTTCTTAAAACAGTGGTGAAGCCAGCCATGATGTACGAATAAGAGATGCTGTGGCGACCCCTAACGGGACAAGCTGAAAGAAAAAGAAGATTATCTCTCTCACAGTGGACATGCACCTACGATGAAAATTTCAGACCCCTCCATGATTTCTAAGTGGGAGAACTTGCAATGTAGCAGGGTGTGCAAATACTTTTTTTCACTCTATATAAAATTGTTATTTTTGTCACTCAAAATATGCGTCACGCTCTCCGAGACGCCGACACGGCTCACAGACAGCAGTTTACAGTACTGCAATACTTCCTTCAGCCCTGATTTGCAGACGCTATGCTCGGATGTTCAGGATCAGAAGTCCCATTAACCATGTAAAATCAATATTCCATCAGTTATTTTGCAAATATTTATTGTCATTGTTTGGTGAAATACAGTAGTGCTCTTTTTTTCCTTTGGATTTTTAAATTTATGTCCACTACACGCTCCAAAAGCCCAAAGGATGGCGGTTTTTGTTTGCTAGATCGATAATTTAACAGCTTTTTAATTCATTTGAAAGACACCTTCAACTCTGGAATTTTTTGGGGGTCAGAGTTCAACTTCATTTAATTTAAAAAAATGCAGCCCTATGGGGGCACAAACCAGTGCAATCTGTAGGCCGGTCCCAAGCCCGGATAAATGCAGAGGGTTGCGTCAGGAAGGGCATCCGGCGTAAAAACTGTGTCAAACAAATATGAGCGTTCATCTAAAGAATCCCATACCGGATCGGTCGTGGCCCGGGTTAACAACGCCCGCCCCCGGCACTGCTAACCTGCAGGGCGTCGGTGGAAATTCAGCTACTGTGGGTCGAAGACAAAGAAGAGGAGGAAACCGGATCCAGCGTCAGAAGAAAAAGAGGAATGCACAGAGCCTACAACTGAGTGTAGGGACTTTGAATGTTGGGACTATGACAGGAAAAGCTCAGGGGTTGGTTGACATGATGATTAGCAGAAAGGTTGATATTCTGTGCATCCAAGAGAGCAGGTGGAAAGGTAGTAAGGCTAGAAGTTTGGGAGCAGGGTTTAAATTATTCTACCACGGAGTAGATGGGAAGAGAAATGGAGTAGGGGTTATTTTAAAGGAAGAGCTGGCTAAGAATGTCTTGGAGGTGAAAAGAGTATCAGATCGAGTGATGAGACTAAAATTTGAAATTGAGGGTGTTATGTATAATGTGGTTAGCGGCTATGCACCACAGGTAGGACGTGACCTAGAGTTGAAAGAGAAATTCTGGAAGGAACTAGATGAAGTAGTTCTGAGCATCCCAGACAGCGAGAGAGTTGTGATTGGTGCAGATTGTAATGGACATATTGGTAAAGGAAACAGGGGCGATGAAGAAGTGATGGGTAAGTACGGCATCCAGGAAAGGAACTTTGAAGGGCAGATGGTGGTGGACTTTGCAAAAAGGATGGAGATGGCTGTAGTGAACACTTATTTCCAGAAGAGGGAGGAACATATAGTGACCTACAAGAGCGGAGGTAGAACCACGCAGGTAGATTATATTTTGTGCAGATGATGTAATCTGAAGGAGGTTACTGACTGTAAAGTAGTGGTAGGGGAGAGTGTAGCTCGACAGCATAGGATGGTAGTATGTAGGATGATTCTGGTGGTGGGTAGGAAGATTAAGAAGACAAAGGTAGAGCAGAGAATCAGGTGGTGGAAAATGAGAAAGGAAGACTGTTGTGCGGCCTTTCGGAAAGAGGTGAGGCAGGCTCTCGATGGACAGCAGAAGCTCCCGGAAGACTGGACTACGACAGCCAAGGTAATCAGAGAGACAGGCAGGAGAGTACTTGGAGTGTCTTTTGGTAGAAAAAGGGAGGAGACTAGCTGGTGGAACCCCAAAATACAAGGAAGTCATACAAGGAAAGAGATTAGCGAAGAAGAAGTGGGATACTGAGAGGACTGAGGAGAGGCGAAAGGAGTACATCGAGATGCGACGTAGGGCAAAGGTAGAGGTGGCAAAGGGTAAACAAGAGGCATATGAAGACATGTACACCAGGTTGGACACGAAAGAAGGAGAAAAGGATCTCTACAGGTTGGCGAGACAGAGGGATAGAGATGGGAAGGATGTGCAGAAGGTTAGGGTGATTAAGGATAGAGATGGAAATGTGTTGACTGGTGCCGGTAGTGTGCTAAATAGATGGAAAGAATACTTTGAGAAGTTGATGAATGAAGAAAATGAGAGAGAAGGAAGAGTTGAAGAGGCAAGAGTGAAGGACCAGGAAGTGGAAATGATTACTAAGGGGGAAGTCAGAAAGGCACTACATAGGATGAAAAATGGAAAGGCAGTTGGTCCTGATGACATACCGGTAGAGGTATGGAAGCAATTTGGAGAGATGGCTGTGGAGTTTTTGACCAACTTATTCAACAGAATACTAGCGGGCGAAAAGATGCCTGAAGAATGGAGGAAAAGTGTTCTATTTCCCATTTTTAAGAACAAAGGTGATGTTCAGAGCTGTGGGAACTATAGAGGAATAAAGTTGATGAGCCACACAATGAAGTTATGGGAAAGAGTAGTGGAGGCTAGACTCAGGACAGAAGTAAGTATCTGCGAGCAACAGTATGGTTTCATGCCTAGAAAGAGTACCACAGATGCATTATTTGCCTTGAGGATGCTCGTGGAAAAGTACAGAGAAGGTCAGAAGGAGCTACATTGTGTCTTTGTGGATCTAGAGAAAGCCTATGACAGAGTACCAAGAGAGGAACTGTGGTACTGCATGCGTAAGTCTGGTGTGGCAGAGAAGTATGTTAAAATAGTACAGGACATGTATGATGGCAGCAGAACAATGGTGAGGTGTGCCTTAGGTGTGACAGAGGAATTTAAGGTGGAGGTGGGACTGCATCAGGGATCAGCTCGAGCCCCTTCCTGTTTGCAGTGGTAATGGATAGGCTGACAGATGAGGTTAGACTGGAATCCCCTTGGACCATGATGTTCGCAGATGATATTGTGATATGCAGTGAAAGCAGGGAGCATGCAGAGGAACAATTAGAAAGATGGAGACATGCACTGGAAAGAGAGGAATGAAGATTAGCCGAAGTAAAACAGAATATCTGTGCGTGAATGAGAAAAGTGGAGGGGGAAGAGTGAGGCTACAGGGAGAAGAGATAGCGAGGGTCGACGACTTCAAATACTTGGGGTCAACAATACAGAGCAATGGAGAGTGTGGTCAGGAAGTGAAGAAACGGGTCCAAGCAGGTTGGAACAGCTGGCGAAAGGTGTCTGGTGTGTTATGTGACAGAAGAGTGTCTGCTAGGATGAAGGGCAAAGTTTACAAAACAGTGGTGAGGCCGGCCATGATGTACGGATTAGAGACGGTGGCACTGAAGAAACAACAGGAATCTGAACTGGAGGTAGCAGAAATGAAGATGTTGAGGTTCTCGCTCGGAGTGACCAGGTTGGATAGGATTAGAAATGAGCTCATTAGAGGGACAGCCAAAGCTGGATGTTTTGGAGACAAGATTCGAGAGAGCAGACTTCGATGGTTTGGACATGTTCAGAGGCGAGAGAGTGAGTATATTGGTAGAAGGATGCTGAGGATGGAGCTCCCAGGCAAATGAGCGAGAGGAAGACCAAAGAGAAGGTTTATGGATGTGGTGAGGGAAGACATCAGGGCAGTTGGGGTTAGAGAGGAAGATGCAGGAGATAGGCTAAGATGGCAAAAGATGACACGCTGTGGCGACCCCTAACGGGACAAGCCGAAAGGAAAAGAAGAAGAAGAAGTTCAACTTCATTTAATGAATAAAATCTTATTTTCTGAAACATGGATGACTGCTTGAATTTCATCAGCAACACTATTTTACCCATGTAAAGAAATTCTTGAGAGGGCGTATGGACACACCAAAAAAAAAGTATTGACTAATATCTTCATTTCAGTTGTCAAAAAGTGTTCCCAGTGTTATCTTTCCTGTGGAATTAGTCCAAATGGGTCTTTGAGTGTTAAACGTTGCCAATCCCTGCATTAGACTTTCCAATGACATGCTTAGATACAGCACTCTGTGAACAGTCAGCCTCCTTAGCTATGAACCTCTGTGGCGGTATTCTTCTGGCCAGTTGTCAAGTCTTCCCCAATTGAGACAACTGAACCTGAACCGGACAAAGCACTAATTATTAAGGATGATAACAGTAAATCATTGCATATCTACAATAATGAAACATTATACATGAGTGTTGCATGGGGCTGCAGCGCTGCGTCCTGTGAGGGAATGACAGGACAATATTGAATAGGACAAGGATAGGAGATGAATCATGCAGGACAAGGGTTATGAACTCGGCGATACCATTCAAGTGTGGTGCGATTGACTAAGTGAATTATAAAAGTATAGAAGGACACGAGATTGAGTGAGCAATTTGCGTATTCATGAGTTATTTGTCACAATAAGCGAGTTGCCCCACACTAAATGAAAGAGTCCCAGAGGTGTGTCCCTTTGGACATGTGCAAGTGAATTGACAGTTTTGGATGCACAAAGACTGAAAGGAGTGTCCAGGAAGCTGGGGATCCCACCCAATCAATCGAGGGGTGGGATCGGGTCCAGGGGTCCACACAAGAGCAGCCAGATGGACAGGGCATATCCCACACCGAGGGACCCAGGGCAGTCCGCCAGGCCCTCCGAGGTGCCCCGAAAACTGACCACCTGGTGGAGGCTGCGGGGACACCCCATGCCCTCACACACCCTGGTACCCCACTCCACCCTCAGGAGAGCCAGACGCTCCCCAAAACTGTATATCCCACCATGCAGTCAGTTGCTGCCCAGCTAGAGGGTGGGAGGGTGTGCCTTGCTTGTTGGAAAAGAAAGCTTATAGGGGCACCCAACAAAGGAATGCTAGGGAAAGGGGAGGGGGGCGTAAACCCCTCTTACCCCCTGTTAACATGGGGCTGCGAGACACTGCTGCCCAACAGCCAAATCCTGCCCAAATAAGACCCACCGTCTCCCAGGGATGGTTTTATGTGATGTATTAAAATCCAGGAGACAGACACGTTAGAGGGGCAGGGCGCCCAGACCCCCGAAACAGCACAGACATGCTGAAACCCGGTCTGACACCTACATTCTCATGCCCAACATCCACATGCTCATACCCCATACAATTGCCCACAGAACCTGTGGATATGTGGCCAGATGTGGCTACTGTAGTGGAAAAATTATATCCAGAAAGTGGCATGAATGTGTTCTAAGTAAGCGATTAAGAGGCATGGCTCCTGCACGTGGGGCCCATCAGGCAGGACAACCACCGACAAAGAGGGGCGCTCTACCCAGCATCGGAGCACTGACCCCGGGACACGCTGCACATTCCCGCCAGCACTCAACACGCCCCTAAGTGGGCGGTGGCTAGCTCACACCATCAATGCTCCCCGGCATGTCAGTGGTTCTTGAAGCATTTATGGCATTTAAGACTTGGGGCAACAAATGGGAGTTTGATGTTGTTGCAGTTTGTTCCAATCCTAGCCAAAAATAATACTCCTCATTGTGGTGCAAACATTTGATGAGGTAGTAAGGTAACTTTAAACTGCTCCCTTTGCACAATTGACATTGGACTTATTTATAACGAGAACCGCAAACAGGTGAAGGATTTTGTACAAGTTTAACACAGTGTGGGATGTTAACACACTTATCTATATAGATTTTACATATTGCACGTCTTATAAGGAATAGTTCCTATTAACAGAAATGTATCTTGTTCTTTGTTCTGAATGTCGCACCAGGGCAGCACGGACTGATGGAAAAAAATTCCTTCGGTGTTTTTACATACTTGTCCATTAAAGCTGATTCTGATTCTGATGTACTCGGTTTGCTAAATCCAGTAATACTGTTTAAAGTTGGGAGTATTTAGGCCTCCCTTTGTTTGTTTTTTTGAAGAGTGGCTAGTTCTGTTTTTCTTATTTTTGGAATAAACATTTATTACAGCAGAATTTAAGGTTTGAAACCACTTAAATGTGGTCTTAAATGGAATAAGTGGGATTAAATAATTAATTTGTGGTTTTCATTTTTATTGTGGCTATTCTTTCCACAAGTGATACAGGCAAGTTATTCCAGCATCTTAAAGCAGATGAATTTTTTTCCAGAAGTGATGTGTAATATATAGTCATTAGCGCTCTGAGTTGGGGAAAAACATTAACACCTTAATACTTCATGCTTTCTAAAGTAATAGGGTAATATGGGATTTTATCTGCAGTACTCAATGCCTTTGCTGTTATTGGGATTATTGCTGATTTTGTCCAGTTGATAGAGCAGTCTTATATCTATGAAAATGTTTTAAAGAGATTGAAGACTGCCCGAAGAGAATACTTGGGTTCCTGTAAGAGTAGAAAAGGGTATCATCACCATACAAATTGGTTTTGTGTTCTGTCACGACTGAGCAGAAACCGTTAATATTTGCATTCTGACGAATGTCTATTGCAAATAGCATTGGTGAGAGTGGACGTCCTTGTCTGGTTCTTCTTTGTAAAGTAAAACTTTGTGAAGTAATCATGTCAGGGGCGAGGCCAGGCCACTGGCTGGTGCACAGCTGCCTTTGGCAGCACATCCTCACCTGTGCCTCATTGTCTAATTATGACATGTATTTAACCCTTGTGTGTTGCACCGTTAATTGCCACTTTGTTGTTTGAGACTGCTTGAGTGCGTGAGCTTTCCATTGTTGCCACGGCCCAGCGTTCATGTGCCACTATAGCCAAGTATAAGTCAAGTCTTGTTTTTGCCTGGTAGGTATCTGACTTCGATGACATGTGTTTGGACTTTGCCTTATACCATGGTTTTTTTTTCCTTTTTTTTTTTTTGCCTTTTTGGACTGTTTACCTGTGTATGAGCTCAGCTAGGAATAAAACCACCCTCAACATCATGTCACTGACTTGGAGTCCTGCATTTGGGTCCAACCACTTGTCCCATGTTCGTGACAAATCCTATTTGTGTTGACTGTTAAAAATTGTATAATGTTGATATTGAATGGATTAATGAATCTGCAAAGTACTGCATACAGGAAAGCCCAGTAAACTTTATTGAAAAATTTCTCTGCATCAAATGACATGATTGCATTTAGATTTTTACCCTGTGATATGCATCATTGATATATATATATATATATATATATATATATATATATATATTCTTTTGATGTGTTTTGGGAGCCACTAACACTGAAATTACTAATTTTACTGTTATATGGTTACTATGCACAAATTAGGATTGTAATTTTGACAAAATAAAGTTTGCCTCATCAAGGAAATAAAATTGGTTTGACAGTTCCTTACTTTTTGGCCCCATGTAATACATGGTATGCAATAAATGGACATGATCATCCAGCCATCCATTTTTTTTTAGCCGCTTATCCTCATGTGATTCAAAGGGACTGCTGGAGCCTATTCTAGCTGTCAACGGGCAGGAGGCGGGGTACACCCTGAACTGGTTGCCAGCCAATCGCAGGGCACTCACAATCACTCCTAGGGGAAATTTAGAGTGTCCAATTAATGTTGCATGTTTTTGGGATATGGGAGGAAACCCACAGAGGCAGGGGGAGAAGATGCAAACTCCGCACAGGCGAGTCCAGGATTGAACCCAGGACCTCAGATCTCTGAGTGCAATGCTTTCCAGCTGATCCAGTGTGCCGCCCTGATCATGATCAATCCATTAATTTTCTACTCCGCTTATCCTCACTAGGGTCACGGGTAAACTGGTGCCTATTCCAGCAAATTATACACATTTTAAAAAGTCATATGTACTGAACGTGAAAGATGCGGGTGGGGTGGGGAGAGTGATGAGGGGCTGCAGAAGCTAACTCGCGATAGGAATTGCGAAGAGTAACGGAGTAGCTAGTTTTTTTTCCCAATTGACAAATGAAGCATAAAATGGTCATGCGTTGTGATAGTAATAGTTCATACAAGGAAAGATTGATGTGTGACCCACATCAATGAGGCAATGTTAATTGACATCCCCATGAAATTATGTCATCTCGGAGCAATTGCCAGTTTTCCAAATATTTGCCCCTCCTTGTGCCTGTTTTTCATCTCAATGGGATCTCCGGTGGGAGGAGCTATCATGTAAACTGAGGATCATGGATATTGCAAACATACAGCACTGACAATCGTGTTTGCTCCCCCAAAGCAGATCTTTCTTTTATAGTGCCAAGAATTACCTGTGAGAGGCAGATGGTAGATTGAGACTGTTTTAAAATACAAAGAAGAAAGAGCAGTAGTTGTAGAATAGATATGGAACTAATTTATCAACATATGCCTCTATTTGTGTCTTGTGCAACAGCCCAAGGTCAAAGGTCACTATCTATTTGGCTATTGTTCTGATTAACAGTACGTTACAGTCATGGAGTCTTCGGCCCGGCCAAACTTGGTGTTGACCACACACTAAAAGGGATTTGCAATGGCGAATATTGAACACGCTTAACAAATACGGTTGTCGGCTCCCACCAATTTTAAAGAGATTGGGGTGCAAAGATTTCAACCCACCAAACATCACCAGATAATTTCTCAGGACGTCCGATAATCTGGCCTTCATTTGACTTTGATTTGATGGGGGACTCGGGCTCAATTCATCCTGTTTAGAGGTTACAGTATGTGTGTGACCTGGTTGACGAGTACATTATGGATGTCTTGTACTGTGGGAAGAACATGCAAATTCCACACGGAAAGAAGACAAAGCAATGTGAAATATTGGTGAAGAAAGATTTTTTTAATTTTTTTCCAAAATAAGTGATGAGAGCCACTAACTGATGCAATTTATGATACACTGTCACTATCATGTTCAGCATACAAGGCATTTGTATCATCTGTAAGGTGTTTCGTTCCATTTCAACGATTGATAAGACATTGTTTCTTTGGGTGAGATTGTAGTCGAGGTCAGCGTGGGAGAACTTCATGCACACATCATCCACATTTTCAACATTTGGGAATATTCTGAATGAATCTCCGCAAAAGTGCATCTTTTTATAGTTAGACATTCAATCATTCATTCATCGTCAGGTGGGCTGGCTGCTGGGCCAACCTCTGGAGTGACAGCATCACAGTGGTGCTGCTTGACATCTGTGTGGAAATCTGCTGTTTGGTCTTTACACTCAAGAAGAGTGCAAAAGGGAAACAGGACAGATATATATTATTGTTTTCTTGGTTTTCAAAATTGATTTAGGGCTCCAATCCTCTTGGTTGATGGCTTTAAGGTGGTTTGGCACTGCGCCATAGTCGGGGAAAGCCCCTGAAATTGGCTGATGGACATGGGAGTTCAAAGGAAACACCACCCTGTGATTCCATCTCATTTGTCTGCTTCACTGGGTGCTTTCCTACATTTCCCAGCATGCCACACTAGGGAATAAAGAAATGGTAACAGCAATAATTTTTCCTCGAGTTTTTTCTCGCTTCAATCTATTAACATGATTTTATCACCATTTCTTCTGTCTTGGGATCCATCACCCCTCCGCCCTCCCAGCAGACCGATGGGCTGCTACTGTATGCTGCAGGCGGGGCAGCACGCCTGTCGGCGGTCCGGAAGCGGGCAAAAATCCATCTGCCGAACGATCTCAGTGAAAAGCTCGTCCACCATTGTCTTACTCTTGGCAGAGGTTTCCATGAAGGGACAGCCCCAGTCTTCTGCCAGTGCCTGACCCTCACTGGGGGACACCTCCCTCTCGTCCTCCAGGTCCACCTTATTTCCTACCAGCACCACTGGCACTTGCTGGTACCTGCAAAGAAAAGAGGAAGCCATAAGTAATTCTGCATCGTTCTCTATTTTGGCAAAACTACAAGAGAAACGTCCCTGCACTTCCAAGAAAAACTCAGTGATGCAGTGAGTGTCGGCCTACATTTCGTCTGTTGCCTAAACCACAAAAATGATGCACAGTGAAGAAAGAGGAGAGCGACAAATACAGCACCTTAAAGTGCGACTCTCATGAAATGGATGATTTTTTCATATATTATTAATGAAAAAACGTAAGCCAATATGGTCCCATGGGTTTTTTCCCCACATAACATGATTTTGACATATACAGCTTTTTGTAACTCCCGCCATGAAAATCCTCTCGAGGGATTTGTTTTCAAGAAGAAGTAGGAAGTGACGTAAAGGACAGCGGCGCCCCCTAGTGGACTCGTTTGTTTCCATTAGCTTTACCTCCGGGAAGGTAGCTCGTTGTTCCTTGGTGTTAGCCAAAATGCCGGCTCATTGCATTGATGGACATTGCTTGAACACTCGGGAGAATGGAATTACCCTTCATAAGTTTGAAAGAGACCCGGTTCGTTGTTAAAAATGGATTGCACGGGTGCAGAGGACGAGACCTTCGTGGGTTCCAAATAACAGGTAGGTGTGTATACAGCTACTAAAAAAAATAATAGTTTGGGGCTGACCACGTAATCGGTCTCTCTCATAACGTAGCAAAAGATCCCCGTATGAAATGTGTCCATGAGTGCGTCACCCAGCCAACAATGTCTCACTCAGCCTCGTCTCGATAGTGTTCATCGCTTACTGCGGTGGCTGTGAACAACCCTCTAAAAGCAGCACGCCTCGGCTCCATTATATGCCACCATGGCACCGAAAATCAGCCACACCGGCTGACGCGCCGCGTGCGGCGGTCACAGCTTCTGCGAAGGCTGCGCGTCGGGCTTTGTGACGGGGGCAGCTCTGAAGAACCCAGCCAAGAATGCGTTACTCAGTCGCATGCGCGCATAAAGCGCCCTGGCTCGACTTGTGTTGCTCAGTACTGCGGCGTCTGTGAACACCCCCCTAAAGCAGCACCGCTCGGCCCTGTCATAAGCAAGACCGGACGGCTGGGATGATGCGCGATGGCTCATCTCCGCTGCGGAAGTGGATCGGACGGGGATGTGGTTTGGCCGTGATCGCATATCATCTGAATATGGCTCAAAACAGTGTAATATTGCCCTGAGGGCTCGAAACAATAGTGTAATATTGCCCTGGTAACTTCACTCGGTTGTGTGGTGTTGTCCTTTTCGAAAAGAGCTTCAGTGTCAGAGGGGCGTCGGAAAATGCGAATATCTCTGTTGTTCGGCTTCCATAGAAGCAGGCACTGCGAGTTTTTAACGGCGGAATTGACGATGACGTCAAGGACAAAGGTGCGACTAATATGGATGTCGAGGGACACTCAGTAGCGCAACTTTGCGCATGGAGGACGCACGATCCGCTCACATTTATTTTTTCGTTGTAGACATTGAAGTGAATACTGTTATATGTATTTTTCATTACAATATCTATTTTAGAATGCTTATAGGGATGACAGTCCCACTTTAAGCTTCCCACGAGACTGCCAGGCTAGGTGTCTAATATCTGTAGCCGGTCCTATTAGAGAGCCGTCTTGACGAAAGTACTTCTTTGTCAGACTGCCTTTACTTGGCATGCAAGCGGTGTGTAACAATTGTTCAATACACGTGTCTTTTCTAAGTGTGTGAGGTGCCCCCCCCACCCCCCCATCAACATGAGGAGACCAGGTTGGAGGGGTTAATGGATAACAGGTTGATGAATAATTGAATAAAGCTTCTGTGGTGGAAACGTATTAAGAGCAATTTTAATACATCTTAAAAGAAGCAATGCCATGTTTCACCCCCCCATTCAAAACACTTGTCTGTTTTAAAAAGAAAAGGTCTTTGACATTGTTCTGTCAAAATATATAAAAGATAAATAATTCCAACATGCTTGACATCCACTTGTCTTCTTGAAAAGCAGTCATTCTGATATGGCGTTTTAGGCTATGTTGCATGAAAATGAAGAGTACCACTTCTGTTACCAAGACAACTGTCTGCAGAGCTCGGTCATCCCATGCAGTGATGATATAGTATGTATATATCATATTTAAGATCCATGTGTTACATTGCTTACAGCACCTGACCACAAAGCTTAAACATCTTGGGTTTAGTACCAAGTTCACCGAACTTTGGGGACATTTTTTTAAGCTGTTTCGGGAAATAGTCTTGGTCTTGACGATGACGCGATTTCCATCCCTGCTTTCAACCAGGTAGCCGAAATGCTACCGACCGAAATCAGCTTGAAGAATCTGCAATGTCAGCACTATTTGTAGTACCAGCCATGTTTCATAATGTCCTTTGTTCTGCTTTACACAGTTCAACTCGCATCAACTGCAGCCACAGTTTTGCTCACTCTGGTCTGATGATCAGCACTGAAAAAGTAGTCCCACAACATTTAAATTGACTTACAAGAATAATACTTTTAATTACATCCAGTAGCAGTGAGCTATAATGGCTATATCTGATGGGAGGCACATTTATTAAGACATCAGCAGTTATGATACCAATGTCTACCAATTCGTTATGTACCCTTAGATGGATAGCAATGAAAATCTCTTCCAGGTAGTGTCCACCGCAAGTGCAGTACCTGGACTTCAGATTTAAAGCTCTTAGCTGCATGAGATGCTGGAAGGACTGACTGCAGGCAGAAAACATGCCAAGCAAGGCCCACCCTTCAGAAAGGAAGGAAGAGGTGGCATGGACAAGCTTGTCATCTGACCTGTTTGTGCAGCGAGGGTGTGAACACGGAGAGAGCCACGTGGGCAAATGCAATGTGACAGTCTCGCAGGAGAAACTCTATATATATCTACAAAGACACAGGGAGTGGCGGGTTCTCCTTGGTGAAGCAGGCGGAGAGCTTGCTGCACTTGTTTGTTGCCATGATGGGCTGCATGATGGACTGTTCTGCCTCGCAGGGGTCTCATCTACCATGTTCATCACAGATCAACTTCATTTAACTGGAATGCTTGTGTTGTCTTTTTAGAAATGCACTAGTGGCTTATGGATGGCCTAAATGTCCTGCTTCTATTAATATACAGTAGCTACAACTTTCATCCTCTTTGTGTTTTCTTTTTAAAATGCATTATGTGAAGGTCGTGCACCTCAGGATTGAAATTTTTTTAAAAAAGTTTTTTTTTTAAATTCTGAGGACCCGGGTTCAATCCCGGTCCTCCCTGTGTGGAGTTTACATGTTCTGCCCGTGCCTATGTGGGTTTTCTCCAGGCACTCCGGTTTCCTCCCACAACCCAAAAAACATGCAACATTAATTGGACACTCTAAATTGCCCCTAGGTGTGATCGTGAGTGCGGCTGTTTTTCACTATGTGCCCTGCGATTGGCTGGCAACCAATTGAGGGTGTACCCTGCCTCTTGTCCGTTGACAGGTGGGATAGGCTCCAGCAATCTCGTGACCCTTGTGAGGATAAGCGGCTAAGAAAAAGGATGGATGGAAGGATTTTACACATTTATGTTGGATGCAAACTGATAGAAATCACAGGAATGTAAAAGAATAGCAATAAGAAAAAACAAAGTTGTATACAATATCCATTAATTGTGGGGTCCCTTTTACTGACACAATCCTTGTGTCAGCATTCCAGACTCCGTGTGATCATACTCCCTGGCACGTGAGCTTCTATTTAATCATCTTCATTGAACACTTTTAAAGGACTTTCAAGGAGCCTGGAAATTCAAAGCTGTTAATGTTTTTCTTTAAAAAAAAAAAAAAAAAAAAAACGTTTGGATTTTGCTAAGTAAAACTGCTATGCTGTTTGAGGTATGAGATTTTCTGAATGTTTTCAACTTGTACTGTCAAACCCATTACATTTATTTGTTGTGAATTAAGATCATGATTCACTTTCATGTTGCCCGATAGTGATTATTATCACAATTCTTTCATATTGTTTTTAACTTGCTTAAATAGCCACTTTTAAAGCATCTTTACTGAAAACTACATAAGTTATTGTAGTTTAACATTTTCTTGTCTTTTGTTAAAACATTCTTTAAAGTCAATAATTACAACATGCAAATAAAAAATATATAGAAAAGTATAAAAACACTTTTCACTCAACATTGCAGCGAATGTAGAAAATTATAACATGGATTTTCTATTATAGTTAGCTTTCATTTCATTTTTGACTTTTCTCTTTTTAATTGTTTGCGTGAATTCATTTTTAGAGCAGGTTTGTTAGTTAAAATTTTTTTAAATGCTTTGTTTTAGTTCAGTTTTCATTGGTTCCACTATTACTAAAGTATTGCGTAATTAAAAACTCAATATCATCATGACAATAGATATTTAAATTCAAACAGATGAACAACCATCCCCAAATCAAATCAAATCTACTTACTGTTTAACAGTCCAGAGAATTTAAAATGTATCCTACTGTTACTAGGGTTAGATTAGATGCATCACAACGTACAGTAAAACCATTCATCAGACACATGCTACAGTATGGCCTATTAAAAAAATCTTTTACTCTTATTTGCACATTTTCACTTCCTTGTTGCTAAATTGCAAACTTCTCAAGTCGATTGTTAGATGGACAGATTGAAAAAATAAACTTGCTTTTTACTTGCTCTATCTCCAGTTAAAGGGCATCCAGTTTGAGTTTTTTGTTCGGTCCACAATTATTGACAAACCTTTTCAAGTTTTCCTGCTGTTGCTGAAGGCTTCTTTGCAGTAGTGGCAGTAGTTCAATCACCCACCATGGTAGCGAGACAAACTCCTCATCTGCTTTTCATGGCGGGAAACAGCATACTTTTGGTTGGCCAGTGGAGTCAAACTAATTTTATTTGTGGGCCACATTTACCCCAATTGAATAGCAAGAGGGCCGAACCACAGTATTTGTGGTTTAAAAAATCCATATATAACAACTATTCCAAATTTTACCCATTGTTTTGGTGCAAATAATTACAAGTACTTTTGGAAAGTATTCAGTTCAGAATCGGAATCATCTTTATTCCCAGGTATGTCAAAAACACACAAGGAAATGTCTCTGGTACGTAGTTGGAGCTACTCTAGTAAGTGAGTCAATTGACAGAGAATACTTTTGAAACAAAAAGTCATTGTTAGAACTGTCATGGAGCAATAAAAGGTTGTTAGTAATCTGGCAATTATCATACACTTTTTTTTTTTTTTTGGGGGGGGGGGTTGTAATTAGTGGAGTTTGAATGCGTAATGGAGCAATTGTCCAGTGCAACGAGCAGTGTGCAAAGGGTGCCGAGTTATTCTTTATTGCTGCAAATCATATGAACAATTTGGAATTTTTCAACAAAAACAAAAATAGCAGGGCATCTGGTCTGCATCCCCACATGCCGGATGAGCCTCTCCAATGGGGCGATTCTGCCCTGTGGACTATATGTTTGATATCCCTGTTCTAGCCAGTTGTCTGTTTCTCTGAGATTTTTCCTAAATGTCATGCTCCTGGATTCCAGCCAGGGCTGGGCGTGGCCAGCTAATCTGAAGGTGCACACCTGCGCCTCATGACCTTTGATTAGACCCACTACATATAGGACCCGGGGGACGACTATTACGCTGCTAGATCGTTGCTCTTCATGCCTCGTTCCCGCACTCCTGCTTTCTCGACTTCTGACCTCCGTGCACCGACCCACGCCTGTTCATTGACCACCCTCGTAAGCCCATTCGTACTGGTACTACGAATTGTTTGGACTGTCTACCTGATCTCAGACCTCGGACCGAATAAAGGTTTTCTCTGTACTGTCTGCTGTCTCTGGAGTTGTGCATTTGGGTCCACCCTTGAGCCCCGCATCGTGACACTAAAATCCCAATAAGCGACATGCAGGTTCTGTGAAGGAACTAGCCAGTCAGTAGCCGTCTGATTCGCTTCCATTAACAACGTAGCAACAAACGAGTGTTAGGGGCATGCCCAAGCCACTGCCCTATGCGGTGCTGCCTGCGAGAGGCATGGCCAAATCACTGCCCTGGGTAGTACCGCTTCTGACAGCTGTCCCACAGCAGACATGATTTGACTGAATGAAAAAAGACTGAAAATTAGCCGGAGGTTTGGGGGCTGCAAGAATGATCAAAGGATGATCACCAATTTTAACGTGCAAGTTTTATAAATTGTATTATGAATGAAATACATCTAGTACATCTATAAATAAATGCTATTCTGTTTTCAAAATGTACACAATGATCGTTCATTATTTAGGTGCATACCTTTACCCCTCCAAAATTATAAATTAAAATACAAATTCAACAGTTTACTTCGTTAAATTGAATTCAGATTGGTATCATTGCATGCAAACATGCTTTCATAGCGTGTATATCATATCCATTCAAAAACATTTAAATTTCTTGTTTTGGTAAACAATTAAAATGCATGAATTCGACAACAATTATTAACGTCATGTGTCATTATCAGTAAATAATACAGACATTTGTAATTGCTTCGGAAGTCTAACCTCGTTATTGATGACCCTGTCTGCAACTGGGGTTGGTTGTTGGCCTTGGGTTGATATCTTAATGGACACGCTATGGAAAAGTTCGTTATCGTTGCTTTCAGTCTCTTGATGTATTTTTGTCGTTTTGCGTGAACTTCCAATGCCTTGAAACTTCTTGATCCATAGTCAATAGTATCCTGACACCACGTGCACAATCCTTTACCAGGTCAATTGATTTTGCGAATGAAGTTGCTTAACAGAGTGGTAACTTCCTTCTTTCCAACTGTATCTACGATTTCTCATTCCATCCAATCCCATAGGAACTTATTTTTGACATATCTATCAATTTCTTTCACTCGAGAGGCATCTTTCCTCTTGAGCACCGTCATCGTGTTCACTTGAAAATGGCCCCATGATCTGCCTCGTATACAACACACATTTTCATTGGTCAGGAGGAACACATTTGACGAATAAACAGACGTGTATCTAATCTCCCACCTTGCTCGTAAAAGTCAGACCGGAATATGAACAAGTGTAGAATCTGGCACGTGTTTCGGTTGGAATATTACAGAAAAATGGAGAATAAATATATTTTTTATCAATGCAATTTAAAAAGACGGAATTCCGCCTATAAACAGAAAAATCACGTCTGCACAGGTGCTCTGTATTGGACACTGATTAGACCAGGCATTTAAGGTTTGAATGTGTCATCAGCATTCGCCAGTTCGTTGCACTGTGTTACTGTGTTGGACACTTCTTTAGAGTGCGTGAGTACACAAGCGTTTTGTAATGCTTCCCTTTGTTACAGCGCCTCTGTGCCGTCATAGGCAAGTCTTTTATTTGTTCATGTTTTCAAGTTTTGCCTCATAGTCATCAGACTTTGTTTCATGATTTTGGACCTTGCCTCTAGTCTCACATTTTTGCGCCTCCGCCCATTTTGGACCGCTTACGTGTGTATAACCTTAGACTGCAATAAAACCACCCTCAAGACCATGCCTTTGCCTGGCAGTCCTGCTTTTGGGTCCAGCCCAGTGCCTTGTGTCCACGACACAAGAGGTTGGATGTAAGTTAAGTTCGTGGCAAAACTTGCTGGCGAGCTGTCAATATGATAGCGCTGCCCAATGGTGTCGCTTCTAAGCGACGCTCAGTAAGTGAGCTACTTACAAAAAGACTGTTGGCCTCTTTTCATATCAGTTCTACATTTGTATTTATACAAAATAAATAAAAACCTGCTTTGATATTGACAAAAATGAAAATCAATCATATTTTTGTCACAATTATTTATGAGTTTTAGTTAGTTTTGCAAAGGTAAAATACCGTTGTAGTTGTTTTTTTTTTTTTTTTTTATTATTTTTACTCAGGGCGGCATGGTGGTGCAGCTGGAAAGCGTTGGCCTTACAGTTCTGAGGAATGGGGTTCCAGCCCCGCCTGTGTAGAGTTTGCATGTTCTCCCTGTGCCTGTGTGGGTTTTCATTGGACACTCCGCTTTCCTCCCACATTCCCAAAACATGCATTAATTGGAGACTCTAAATTGGTGTGATTGTGAGTATGGCTGTTGTCTGTCTCCATGTGCCCTGCGATTGGCTGGCAACCAGTTAAAGGTGCCCCCCACCTCCTGCCCATTGACAGCTGGTTTAGGGATAGCACTTCCGTGACCCTTGACGATAAGAGGCTAAGAAAATGGATGGATGGATATTTTTACTCAATTTTATTTTTAGTTATTTTTCTGGTATAATAGTTATAAGCGTTGGGGCTTGGCTTCATAACAATTTGTTTATCTGTTTTGAAGTCCTGAGTATTTTTTGGAGATACAAAATAGTCCCCTCGATTTGTAAACATTATCTCTCTCCAGTTACGATGCACCATACAAGATTATTTGCCACTTTAAAATGTGCATCATCTCTAGTTTTTACATTTTACAAACCACCTGGATAATAATGACAGGATTGATTATTGTTCCTGGTGGCCACACTGCTAGTAGTGACTAATTGCTAATGCTACTTATGCTTGCAACAGTGTGACAGGCTATACTGACTGCAGTCGCTCTGTTTTGTTTTGTTTTTTTTTTTGGTTTCCATCACATGGGTGGTACAGTGTGCCCTTAGCCATTCGCAGTTCACGCCTATTGCACAAGTGTTTTTTTTTAAATGTACCACATTTTCACAATAATAGAGGTCCTAAATTATCTTCTAAATAGACGAGGCATTACATTTGACATGGGGCCTTACAATGTGGTGCAACCTCCGGGCAAACGGCGTGCCAACATTTGCAAATGTTGTATTGGGAATTGTCCAACAAAGTACACTTAAACACACTGGTTACATTGTTAGCATACATGTGTTTCAGTATGTATGTAAGCTCCCATATGATGATACTAAGTGCCGCTAAGCATGCTGTGAGGAAGTAAATAGTGTTTAAATTGCATTTTTGTGTCAATTATTTCATGAGTCATTCTTTATTTTATTATTTGCTAGTTATGCTATTCTGTTTGCTGTGGTGTGATAATTTAGTTTCAATGTAACCCCGTGAGTGTGCACATCATCGTCAGTAATGACCTGCCTACGCAGGCAGTGTGAGGGACAACGTAAGCTTCTTCTGGTTACAGATGTGAAATGCAATTGTTCCTCTCTGCCTTCAGGTTGTAGCTTACATACAAGATAAAACACATGCTGGCATAGATGCTAACAGTGTAACCAGTGTGTTGAAGTGTATTTCATTGGACAAGTCACACAACAATGGTACACATTGGGTATGCTGTTCATTTTGGAAAAAAATGTAAGACTTGTAAGTGCCTCCTATGGTTACCAAAATATGGTAAATATCTTTATAGGTATGTTAATAGTCCATCCATTATTTGTGTATTTTTGTTATTGGGGGGGGGGGTGTAAGGAACAAAAGCCCTGCAAATAATAGGGGGACACTGTATTTCTTCAAATGAACAAACACAGAATTGTCAGTTTTCGATAGTCTTGACATACCTACACATCTTACATATCAGCTAGTTATAATAGCGTTGCTCCACGTTGCTTTGGAGATGCCCGCCACACAACCAGCGTTGTGTACTCGTGGATCTGCATCGCTGGTGTGAAGAACGGCCGCCGCCAATTCAGCTGGCTGTGAGGACAGCTGAGTCGGTGTCTTGATCCAGCCAAGGAGGTGAGGCTTTGTATACTCTCGATAACTACAAAGGGAAGTGGACTGGGAACATTTTCCTGCACATTCCGGTACGTTAGATCAAGCCCCACTCCAATATTACAGGTTCCAGGACACGTGATGGTAAACTACGATTGGCTTGTATAGGTTGGTGTACATCGGTACAAACATTCAATCGCCACATAGCAAGTAGCGTGCTTAGATTGACTTGCCAAACAAGTAACTTAGTCACAGTTGGTGCCTAGCGAGCGTTATTTTCAGACGCGTCGTGAACGCTCAAAATTTCTGAGAAGTGTTGTAAAACTGCATTTTTCCTCATTCTGTGGAACCAAGCTATATGGCAAACTGTCGTGTATAACTGAGTATTTTTTCTTTTAAGAAGTAATGAAATAAATAAATAGCGCCGTTAGATATGTTTGAGTTACCTTGGTTTTTTTTTTTTTAAAAATCGATCATTGCAAAAGTAAGTGCTGTGACCCATATGGCGGTACTATTAGCTAGCCTGTTTGCTTGTATGGCAGGTGGAAACTTGTCACATTTACGGTAAATCTTCGTGATGACTGTTGACTACACAAATCAGGATTTCCAAGTAGAAATATTGAACTGTTTTAACATTTACTTCCGAGGAGATCAGGTAGGATAAATCAATTTTAAAATACCCTACTCCACAAAGAAAAGCACCATACAAAGGCATGTCAGTGATTGACAGAAGTGCTTTTTTGTCTGCTGAAACCTGAACAGTTTCATTTTACTTCAGGAGCATCCTTTACCATTGACTGGCATATAGTGTTAACAAAAATCTAACTCTGACACCATGGCGACTGTTGGGCCTGGAAGTACTTTGCAGTGTCAGAAATATTTTGCCAAAAATCCCACCCATATGTGGCACAAACCCTATAAGGTTTAGGAGAGGGTTTATGGGATTTTTTTTTTATGTTTCAGGAGTATATTTGTGAGGTCACACACTTAATACTGAAAATCAACAGGAGGGGTAATCCTGAAACTCTTTGACTGTCCAAAAGAGTTACTTTCATTGGAGCTCAGAGGTTATTTTTTTTTATATTTCCAAATTTGTGGGAACAGTTTTGAGATGGTCCCTTCCTATTCCAACAACACTCTCTGTGCATCAGTGCAAAAACTATGTTTCATAAAGACATGGATGAGAGTGTTTGTGTCTGAACATGATTTGCCTGCACAATCCTGAGTGCAACCCTATAGAACACTTTTGGATGCATCAGAGTGGAGACTGAGAGCCAGGCTTTCTCATCCAATGTAAGTGTGTTACCACACAAACGAGCTTTGGAAAAAAATGGTCATCAATTCCCATAAACAAACTTAACCTTGCTTCCCAGAGGAGTTAAAGATAACTGCAGATGGTGGACCAATGTCATGTTAATCCCTATGGATTAAGACTCGGATCTCACTTAAATTCATACCTGAGTCAAGGCGGGTGAGCAAATACTTTTACCAAGACATTGTATATAAAAAGGTGTATTTTCAGAATTGCTGACACAGAATTCACTGTTAAATGTCTTCAATAAGTGTGTTCAACATTTCTTTTGAGATGCAGCTTTCTCTCGGCGTCACTTTTGAGGGAGCGGGTACCAAGTGCTCAAGATTGTTGCTAATGGGGATATAAAGCTGCAAACATGCTGCAGTGTCAGTATCAGAAGCAGAGCTAAACTTTAGTTGTCGCTAATTACCGCTGAGGGTTGCTATACCAGGAATATTCACAAAGAGAAGCACTGTTTTGACGCAGCAAAAAATGTTGGGACGATTCCCATGTATCCTCAGGGCTTACGTGGCTTATTAATGCTACCTGCTGTGCTAACGAGCATTTTCACAAGCCCCACAGCAGTGGCAAGCAATAACAATGAAGGCCTCCAATGCCGGAGTCTGGATCTGCTGCTAATTAGCAGCTCTATCACTACAACCAATGTGTGTGAACTACATATAAAATGCACAAACAAATCATGCAACTTCTTGAGAAGTGTGTGGACTCATGAAAGGGTGCTAAACAAATCTTCTAGCGTTCTTTGGCTATGTAGCATTCATGCGATAAATTGAGTGAGATTGGGCCTGCTCAGCAGATGTTCCACCAAATTGCAACCACATTTCTGTTGTTGTTTTCAAAAGCTGAGGTGTTTTTTTTTTTTGTCGGAGATCAACAGACAATATGAGGAACGTTTGGTGGATTGGAAATGCACTCAAAACAAGCACTTAACTGGTGACCCTCAGTTGCTTGTCATCCAACAAGCTGGCCACTATAATGACTTGGTCTTTGCTGAGGGTCAACGCTAAAAGTCCAAGGCCCAGATGCTGCTTTGAGGCCGCACCAGTGGGCCCCCAGGGATGTGTTGTTTTGGTCTCCACCCTGTTCCCACTCACCTCCTGTTATTAGACACAGCATCAGCGCAGCGTGACAAAGCTGCTTTGAAGCAGATGCCTCAGTATATAAGCAACAAGATGATCAGATTGTGTGAAAGAGTATGGAGCTGGACTAGACCAGGTGGCGCATGCTACCTCACACTTTGTGGCATGGAACAGCATAGAGGCTCATGTGAAAGGAAGGTTTGCAGCAAGCATTCTTTCCCACATACAAGCCCCACATTGCAGCTTACACGACTTCCTAATGGACGCCTGATGTCTTGTTGGCTTTAAACCCAACTCAATTCCATTAAGTTCTAGTGAGTGAGTTCATGCAACTTCACCGCATGTTGTTGGCTGCTTCAGCACAATTTGTTTCAGGAGGCAGGATGATCCCCTAAAGGGTCTATAACTTGATGTTGACGCCACACATGGGGCGCCTTGTTAACCGTCTGAAACTTGCCATTTGAGGCATTCATCAGCTGCAAAATTCATCTGGTGCTGGTCGGAACATCTGCGCCAGCAGAACAGCATTGTTATTCAGCACCAAAAGCAGACTCCAGCTACTCATTATCATGATTATTATGGGACCTTCGGCTGTTGTTTTTACTGGTCTTACAATGTGTGGTGTAATCGACACCCCATATCTCCATCGACAACTCAATCTCTTATCACAAATCCGATACTGTATCTGTACCAAGACTACAGCTCACACACACACACACACACACACACCACACACACACACACACACACTCATCCGTCCATTTTCCCAACTGATTATCCACATAAGGATCATGGGCGTGCTGGCACCTTTCCCAGCGCTATCATTGGGCGACATGCAGGGTACACCCTGAACTGATCACCAGCCAATTACAGTACAGGGCACCTAGGAACAAATAACGGTTCGCACTCATATTCACACCTAAAGGCTATTTAGAGTCTTCAATTAACCTACCATGGATATTTTTGTCATGTGAGAGGAAACCAGAGTGCCCGGAGGAAGCTCCACACAAGGCGAGGCCGGATTTGAACCCCACTCCTCAGATGTGAGACAGATGTGCTAACCCATGGGTGTGAAACTTATTTTCCTCTCAGGGCACATTGTAATTATGATTTCCCTCATAGGGCCGTTAGAACAGTGAAAACAAATAGATGTTTAATCAAATCACAAATTGAGGGATAACTTGTTTTGAAATCAGGAGACAAGGATAATAATTTGTTCAAGTATGATTTAAGTTAGTGTTTGGCAACAGTAAAATACAATGTCTTCTAAAATTTGTAATATGGGAACAAATTTTAGCAAAAATCACAGAAGTTGATGAACATGATTTGCTTTTGTGAGCCACATAAAATGATGAGTCAATCTTTTATTTATTTTACAAACCACCTGGATAATAATGACAAGACTGATTATTGTTCTTGATGCTAGCAGTGACTAACTGCTAATGCTACTTATGCTAGCAACAGCGTGACAAGTTGTACTGACTGCAGTCGCTTTGTTTTGTTTTTGTACTCTGGTTTCCTCCCACATTACAAAAATATGTCTGGTAGGTTAATTGAAGTCTCTAAATTGCCTTTACTGTAGGTGTGAATGTGAGTGCGAACAGTTATTCGTTCCTAGGTGCCCTGTAATTGGCTGGTGACCAGTTCATCTCTTTTTGGGAAACGTTTTGATTCAAGGCATAAAATTTCAAACTAAACCATACAGTTGAAGCCAGAAGTTTACATACAGTGTGCAAAAACACACATTTCATTTTTTGTCTGACTATCTGAAGTTACATAAACCTGTCCTGTTTCAGGTAAATCATAATGACAAAAATTATTTTATTTTGTTAAATGCCACAATAATGCGCGAGAGAATTTTCGTTTATTTTTGGCCAAGGTCAAAAGTCTACATATTTTTCCTGACTATCGAGTAGCATTTTCTTTAAACTGCCATTACTTGGGTCAAATGTTTTGAATAACCTTCCACAAGCTTCTGACAGTACTCTGCTGGAATCTGGACCCATACCTCCTGACAGAACTGGTGAAACTGTTAGTTGTCTTTCTGGCACACCCTTTTTCAGATCTCCATCCATTTTCTTCGCCGCTTATCCTCACGAGGATCGCAGGGAGTGCTGGAGCCTATGCCAGCTGTCAACGGGCAGGAGTTGGGGTACACCCTCAACTGGTTGCCAGCCAATAACAGGGCACATAGAGTACACACTGCCGCACTCACAGTCACAACTAGGGGCAAATTAGAGTGTCCAATTAATGTTGCATGTTTTTGGAATGTAGGAGGAAACTGGAGTGCCCGGAGCAAACCCACGCAGGCACGGGGAGAACATGCAAACTCCACACAGATGGGTCCGGGATTGAACCTGGGACCTCAGAACTGTGAGGCCAATGCTTTACCAGTTGATCCACTGTGCCGCCCCTTTTCAGATCTGCCCACAATATTAGACATTAGACATTGACTTTGTGATCCTCAAGCCACTTTTGAACCCTTTTGGCAGTATGCTTAAGGCTTCTTTACACTTCCGGCTGCGGGGACCGCACTGACATCACTGCAGGCATTTCTGCATGTAGTTTACCTTTATACTCAAGCGCAACCCACAGGATCACTTTTGAAAATGTACTTAAGTTCTTCTCCCAGTAAGACGTGTTGCTTGTATTGGCTAAGATGTGACAGGATGCAGTTTCCTCAGCACAGTTTGGTCATTTTCGGTAGCCGTTTTTACTTTCCTTTCCCTAACAAGGAACAAACCAACAACAATGGAACTGCGGAAGAGTGTGTGCTTGAACAAATGGAGCTAAATGACTACATGATAGATTTAATTATGCTGCAAAATCGATCAACAAGGCGGCAACGTAGGTGGTATGTGGAGCCGGGAGCAATGGTGATTAGATCATCCCAGCATGTGACTAAAACGAGCGAATCACGACAGATGAGCGCCACAGATTTTCCCGTGCAGCAACTTGTTTTTGATGTGTGCACGGCAGGCTACGCACAAGCTACACAGAGGTGCTGTGCGGGCCAGGTGTAGGTCACATGATGCAACGCGGGCGTTGTCGGCCCCACGACCGCCGGAGTATGAAGTTGCCTTTAGGGTCATTGTCCATTTGGAAGAGCCATTTGCGTCCAAACCTATGTCTTGAGATGTTGTCTTAATATCTCCATGTAATGTTCTTTCTTCATGACGCGGTCTATTTTATGAAGAGCTCCAGTTCCTCATACAGCAAAACAGTCCCACAACATGATACTGCCATCTCCATGCTTCACAGTTGGTATGGTGTTCTCAGATCTACAAGCTTCACTCTTTTTCTTTCAGATGTAACGTCGGTCATTATGGGCAAACAGCTCTACTGTAGTTTCATCAGACTGTAGGACATGTTTCCAGAAGTCACGATCTTTGTCTTGGTGTCTTTTTCCACACTGTTATCTTGCTCTTTTTTTTTTTTCTTTAGGAGTAATGGCTACATTCGCGGTGAGGGGCCTTGCAGCCCTTCTTGGTGCAGGACTCGTTTCACTGTGGATAATAAGCATCTGGAAATTGCACCTAAGGATGAGCCAGACTTGTAGAGCACCACAAACTGTCAGATTTGTTTTATTTTCCCATAATTTCAAACAAGGAAGAAGAGTGTTTGAGGTGTGTCCTTAAATTTCTCCCCAGGTGTGATGTTAATTAACTCTTGTTTCAGTTAACTTATCAGGAGCTTTCAAAGCCATGTCCTCATCATCTGGGCTTCCCCGTATTCTTTAAAGATATAGTACTTGTTGTGTATTTAAACTTTTGACCCAGAAGAAAATAATATATATTCTTTAAGAATTCCCTCGCTCATTATTGTGCCATTTAACAAAATTAAATCCTTTTGGTGATCCTGTCTAACCTGAAACAGGACAGGTTTAGTCTGATTTGACTTCAGACAGTGAGACCAAAAATGAAATGTGTGTTTTTGCACAGTGTATGTAAACTTCTGATTTCAACGGTATGTTATGAGTACAGCAGACTTGACTGTCCTGCGAGGTCGCACAACACAAAAACAGTGGGCGGGATTTCACAGCAATTAGTGGCACACCCACGTCTGGAAGCCGAAAGAGTGTTGCAGCTTTTGACTATTTTGAGATTTTTTTATTCTAAGCAATCCTTTTTTAATTGACTCTCCATGGCAATGTTAAATATATACCAAATATCAAAACATCACTGTAGCTTAGCTTTAGCTTTGACACAGCGCTTGTACTGAATCTCATTCGAGTGTGGTGGTGACCCTAATCTTGTAACCGGTGAGCCTCTTTCTCCTTGTATTGTTGAACCCTTTATTCTTTTTATCGAAATTGACTTCTGGAGGGTGTGGTGCATTTTGAAGAGTAAAAAAGTAAGGGTAAACCAATCAGACAAATGTTATGATTATATAAGGGCGCATATTACCCAGTGGAAAAAAAATCCACTTGAGATGCAGAGCCATGTTAAGTATTTATGGGCCACATGTAGACTTGGGTACGCAGCACATGGTGGAGTCTCCTGCCATCTGTGATATTATTCATATGAAGCGCTGTCCCTCGACAGACGCATCAGCTGTGCAGACGTGAGGATGGTGACGTCGTAAGCCAAGAGGAAGGTCCATATATTGTATTAAATATTTTACATCAGCAATTTTAGGTTTGTTTGCACAATCGAGAGCTGCGTAAAAAATATATGCATCCCTCATTATAGAGCTTTGTCAGATGTTTTTTTTTGTAGCATTTGCACAACTGCATGATGGTGCAACTGGTTAGAGTGTTGGGCTCACAATTCTGAGGAGCGGTGTACGAATCGGGTCCCCGCCTGTGTACAATTTGCATTTTCTCCCATGCTTGAGTGGGTTTTTTCGGGACACTGCGGTTTACGCCCACATTACCAAAACGGGGATTCATTGGAGACTCTTAATTGCCCCTAGGTGTGATTGTGAGTGCGACTGTTGTCAGTCTCTATGTGCCCAGCGATTTGCTGGCAACCAACCAGTTCAGGGTGTATCCTGCCTCCTGCCTGATGACAGCCGGGATTGTCTCCAGCACTCCTGTGACCCTCGTGAGGATAAGCGGCTCAGAAAATGGATGGACAGAATAGATATACATTAACACATATCACCAGATATTTCTTGTAATGTGTCACTTTCTTAATAAAACTGTCACTACATAATAGTATGCTCAGCAATTCAGTGCCAAGACATTGTAGTGAAAAAAAACAAATCTGAAATTAAAACAAGTTAAAAAAAAAAAGCTGTCAATGTTTTTCTACTCAAAATGAATAAAAGTATTGTTACCATTGTGGAGAGTTTTTCTGAATGCTGATTGGTGTGTTTGTTTTGGCTAAGATGCAAATATTCCAGACAAAATCAAAATGTTTTTTAAGAAAATATCCAGAACCTTCCTGAAAGGTGATGATAGTGGTTGGCATATCGGAATCGAAAGATTGATTTTCACATTCATATTGTAATTTACGGTGCAACTCAAAAATATTAAGATGTATATTGTGATATAACCTATAAATATTATTTTTGAGCATATCATGCAGGCCTGCTTGAAAACACATGAAAATTGTCTAAAAACAAGTTACTTTTTATGTTTTGACTAGAAATAAAAATACTCTTGGTAAGATTTTGAGTTCATGCGGTGCAAATAAAGCCCAAACTAACACCCATCTATCCATTTTCCACCATTAAAGTGTGGTACACTGTGTGACTTGTAACATCTTTTTAATGGAAGAGACCCACCTACAAGCGAATGGTGAAGAGTGTACTCAAGATTACAATACCGCACACACAAATCACTCACTATGTGGTACACTATAGAGTGACTACAGAGTGAATATGCCCTTTTTTGGGTCACTGTTCAAATGTTTATTGAGCATAAATTATCACCTATGTAGTTCCTTCAACATATCTCCCAGTGCATTTGGAAAAATAGCAACGATCCATACCAGATGATCATACACAGTATATTCCATGATACATCCAACTATCCATTATCCGAGCCACTTATCCCCTCACAAGGGTCGCGGGAGTGCTATCGTCAGGTTAGGGAGGAGGTGAGGTACACCCTGTACTGGTTATCTCATGATACACTCCACTCGATAAGAAAGCTGGTTTTACAGTTCCATGGTGTTTTGATTGTTAGCAAGATTAGTTTCGGTCAGAAAATAGTACAAAATACTACAACAACAGCGACACATCACAACTTGCTTCAATAATGTGCTTTGTTGTTCTCCATTCTCTGTATTGCTGATCTTTACTAGGGTTGCAAGTGTGTTCATTTTGGAAAAGACACTATAATCTTAAAACAATGTCTGTGCCTATGCCAAAGTGTTTCGACCACAGAAATAAGGATTTGGTAGAGTAAATATTCAACAGGATGAACATTTGCAATTGTTTTCCCAACTACTTTCAAGGCAGATTAGGAAGGGGGAGAAAAAAAATACATTAACACACCCAAAACATGCCAATCGCAGGGCACATAGAGACAGACAACAATCGCACTCACAATTCTCAAACACACCAAGGGGCAATTTAGAGTCTCCAAGTAATCCATGTTTTTGGGATGTGGGAGGAAACAGGAGTGCCCAGAGAAAATCCACACAGGCATGGGGAGTACATGCAAACTCCACACAGGCGGAACCGGGATTTGAACCCCTGTCCTCAGAACTGTGAGGCCAATGCTCTAACCAGTTGCGCAAGCGTGCCGCCATGCTAAAACAACCCAGACAGAAATGTGAAAATCCCTGAATCTTCTCATTAGACTCAAAGAGCATATCTACGTTTCCTAACACCCATGAAAACAAAGACGGGGGTGATGGGCATCAATATGAAAGGAGCTTCCAGCCAAGGGGCATTTCAAACATGGGGGATGTGGGTGTTCCTGGGCAAAGGGTTCGCCACCCTCCTTTTTCCTGCTGTTATTGAACAAATATGATGGTAGTACCCCATCACCCCCCCACGACTACAAAACTGTATGGCATTTTCAAGGGCCACAATAGCTACATTATGTCACAAATTGACTTTTTACAGTCCTGTGATCTGATGAAAGCATTCCTAGATAAGGCCCCAACTATGCTGTGGGATGATCTCAGTGGATTTGTTGAGTAATGGACTGAACTAAGTGATTAGAGGCACATCCCGAGTTAGTCATGTGTGTGTGTGTGTGTGTGTGTGTGTGAGAGAGAGTGAGTGTATAGCTGCAAGCATTCAGAGGCTGTTATTTGAACACAAAATGTCACTGCAGTGTGAATGAATGCAAAATACTGAACAATCACGATTACATTATGACATGTCCTCCCACTTTTCTCTATTGGGGATTGCCATTTTGGCCTCCCTGACTTTTACCCACCTTATTCCATTTAGATTTTGGGTTTGTATCTCATCAAAGCGCACGTACAGTATTTGGCTGGGCACCTTGCGGTATCTCACCTCTTGACCCTGATGATCTGATCCCTCATAGGCTTGATGTCTTGGAAGCTCTGCTGGTTGACCAGACTGTAGACCAGGATGAAGCCCTGGCCGTTCCTGATATAAAGGTCCCGCATGGAGGCGAACTGCTCGGTGCCGGCCGTGTCCAGGATCTCCAGCACTGACGGAGAAGAGTCCACCTCGATCTCCTTCCTGTAAAAATCCTCAATGGTCGGGTCGTACTTCTCGATGAAGGTTCCGGTGACGAACTGCACGGTCAGGGCCGACTTGCCCACGCCACCGCTGCCGAGCACCACCACCTTGTACTCCCGCATCGCGCCCCGCGTTGTGCGGCCACGACGCGCCCAGTGCGGTGAAGGCGGAGGAGGAGACGTTGCATTCAGCCTCTACGGAGACCTTCCCACGCTATCTGGACGGGCATCTATAATGCAAAAGGCAGAAATAAGACGGGCTATAATTAGAAGACAGCCGGCTGTACATCTTGCTAACGTGCTAAAACATTTCCCCGCCCGTCCCTCTCGGCTCAATGGAAGGGAAGGCTAACCCCCTTTTTTTGTCCCTGAGAGGACAAAAAAAAAAAAAAAAAGTGCAAGGAATCCACGCCTTTGCATTCAGTGCATCTAGCGGACGTTTCCGGTATGTCATGTCGTTGTATGAAAGAAAACAAGGGAGGTGACTCTAGCCGGACATTGCATTAGGTAGACCCGGGAGCCGTCTAATACTCGGTTTTAAGTGGAGCTGTCCGTCAAGTGTTGCATTCAAGCGTAAGCGGAACATCACATACTGTGTGCTGTTTATACTGCGAGTCTTCTCTTATTTGGGGGTCAAATCATTCGAAACATTTTTCAGTGGGATCGGTACGACGGCCCATCGATGTCCCGAGATGCGATATTTTGCACGGCGTTATGTGATAACTGAACGTGTCCTTACCGGCATACAGTTAAAAAAAAAAAAAAAAAAAAAAGATTAGTGTACATTGTTCAGTGTAGATCAGTTCCGACTTCCGTTCGAGATTGGGGATTATTTTTGTGCCGTGGGGATGGAACTCAGTCGTAAAGCGAGGATCCCTCTATTGTTCAATTGATCCTACCTCTTGGGTGTTTTGTGTTAGTGAAAATCATTTTTGTGTATTGTTAGCCATATCTTTTACTGCATGCACAATATTCAAACGACAATGAACTGAACATACACTTTGTTAATATTGAGAGAATCTGACAGACAAACAAGAGGCTCATTTAATTTTCTTTATTTCTTTCAATAGTTTTAACACTACCTCGCTGGTAACAAAGCACATTTGACTATCAGAACATAATATAAATACATTTGTCCAGGGGAAAAAAAAAATTACAGCAAAACTATTACATGTGTATACTATTTGTCCTGTTTGGTTGGGCTCACAGCAGAAAGGATGACATATTAGTCGCCCGTGTAGCGTCCTCTCTTGGTCAAAGCTGGAAATTACACCTTTACAGACTGGGTCAACAACTTTAACTCCGTTGTCGCGAGTCCTTTTGCCCCCCACAGAATAAACATGGCTTCAGACAACAGTAATCATTCCTTTAGTCCAAATGAAAGTGCTAAGGGGCTTAAGAATAGAACGTCTCTAAAAATGTTTTACAAAGTTGGGGGAGAACCAGCTGCACACGTAGTGGACTGGAGATAAGGCAATGAGTTGGATAAACTTGAGTCTACTCTGGGAACCAACATTCAGAAACTTCTCACTTAAGCCTCCTTTTCCCTTCCATTGTCCATTCTTTCAATACACTTTGTGGGTTCAAAACAAATATGTCTCATGTGCAGACACTGATCCCCCATCCCCCAAAAACTACATTCACCTGATCCCCCATGCAACATGGCTGACTTGCAATTAAATCTACTTTGTCTATTTAAGAGGAAACGTTTAAACAGTGGGAAAAGTGCAATCCTCAACTCGTGTTACACTGAATTAAAGGTCTCAGTGTGGAGCCTGAAGGTCATTAGACATTGCGTACACACACACACACACACACACACACACACATACACATATATATATATATATATATATATATATATATATATATATATATATATATATATATATCATATTGTAATTCAGCCTTAGTGAGTGCCACAGCTCTACAGCAGCTGTTGCTTTCTAGTGAAAATATTAGTTCACTGTTGCAATCTCAGTGAGAATGCTAAATGTTCATCTTTATAATCTAGCAATTTGTATGGTGTTCCAGGAAAAACAAAAAGTTAACTAAACAATGTCTTTTACAAAAATACCAAACTTTAGTAACTGCAACATTTGGTTGCCACAGCAACAACTTAATATTGTTATGAAATCCTGGGATACTAGAGTGAAAAGTACATCTTTATTTTTTGGGTAAAATGTCATCTATACAATACACATTTTTTTTCTCCAACATAAGCACCTCTATTACTACTCTCACTTCTGCAACACAATCCCCCCGGCTTTATAGCAAGAAGGCCATAAAGGTCCAGTAGCTTCCATCAGTCTAAGAATGGACATGGAAGCTTCCACCTCTACATCACCAACTATGCACGGCGTGGCACAGCTCAATAAGTTACATTCATTTCAAATGTATTTACAACATAGTTATGTTAATACAAACATAAATTACAACAAAATAAAAAGTTTTACACCCCCTGTAAGAAAAGAAAACAACAAAATGCATGAAGACAATCAAGGAGAATGAAACCTAAGGTTTGTGGATTGTCAATGTCAAGCACCGTGAAATAACATTTGTTTGAGGCTAAAACAACAGTAAAAGGGTTTTAAAAAAACATTTTAAACGATGAAATATGCCATTTTTTTAAAAACAAGAACATTACATGATCTTGACTTGCTTGAAGTGCAGGTGGACTTGGTGTCCAGATATACATACGAGCACACAGAGCACAAACTTTAAACAATTCCTTAATCAGAATGTAAACTACATACTGTATATACATGACAAGTCCCCCCCATTCTCACTCATTCTCCTCTTGTAAACTGATAGTACGTCATGAAAGCTAGTCAGAGTTCCAGAAAGACACTTGTGATGTCAATGGACAGTTGGTAGAAAAAGTCCCCCCCCCCAACACCAGAGGTGAGACCAGCTTTTTTATGACTGGCCGTGATTGACTGGGGATGTGGTAGGTGAGCATTTTTAGGCACTTCAACAGGATGAAACCAAATTGGAGGCGACGGTTGGGTCAGATGCGGGTCGCACTCCGAGTTCAAGTCTTAAGTACTGCCAAATGCACCGTTTGGTTTAGCACTTAAAAAGCCATGCGATGTTGTTGCTGTCACTATCATTAACTCCACGATGCTCCCATGTCTGCCGGCAGACTATCTGTTCTCGTGCACACACACACACACACACACACAAACAAACATGGCTTGGTGCAGTATGTCTGGAAATAACCGGCATCAACCCCTGGACCTGCACAACGCCTGTGCCCGGCTCCCATCCCCCACCTGAATGAAGAAGCCAGCACCTCCACAAGTCAGCGCTGTGTTGTTGGTAGTGTTCCAAGCAGCTTTGGGAAATGGAAGAAAAACATCTTCTCCAGGTCGGACTTTTGCAAAATGCTTCCAGGGTTGATAGGATGCAGGTCACACTTGAATATGGCATCTGGGGCTAATACAGCATGGGCGGGGACCCCAATGAGCTGTCACATTTTACTGCTGAGGAGAGCGACACGAACGCCATACGGCGAAAAAACACTTGCAGCCATTAAAGTGTGACTGTCAGTGTGATTACAAGTTTTCTAGGATCTCCTGTCTGCCATTACAATAGAGTGCACCATATGTCATAGTGCAAATCAACTATATTGTTTTTTTTTTCTTGACTACCCAAGGACAGAAATTGTGTAAAAATTAGAAAGCGTTTAAAATAACCACTGTGGTGTTTCTATTCTGTGTGTATGACAAATAATTACCAATAACATGGACTTTTCTAGTCACTTTTTCTAAAAATAAATACAGTATGGTGCTTGTGTGTTAAGCTGACACTGGAATAAATGCAGTTATGTGTTACACTTTTAGCATGCAGGTTGCTGGACCTCTATGGGAGACGTAAGATAGTATTTACACGCGGGCAGTTTTGGGTTTCTGAGTGCAGGTCCTTCATGCGCTGGTTCTTTTGTGGCACTTACTTCAGGATGATCTGCAGGGGAGACATATGAAGACACGGAAGAACATTTAAAGAGATTCTACACAGCATAGTGTAAAGTGCATTTTTTACCCAGGAGCATTACTGCACCATATTTGTTTGTTGAATTTTCTATAGTGCTTATCCTCACAAGAGTCACAGGTGCGCTGGAGACTACACCAGAGGGGAGAGATGGGGCACAACCTGGACTGGTTGGCAGCCAATCACAGGGTATATAATGGGTAAAATGAAGTCTTCAATGAAGCGCAGAAGCGGGGAAAAAAAGATATTGCAAAATGCACACAGGAATGATTCGAGCCCAGATTCGAATCTATAAACTCAAAACTGTCATTTGGTTGTGCTAACAACTTGCCCACTGACTTGCCCTGAAAGAAGCAATAATACATGACACAAACTATGAAGGTCACGTGGCGTTTACTTGGATAAACATAACTCATAGAAAATACATTGCATTTATAACACAAGCTAGACGTGACCCCATAACAGTACTGCAATGACTTTGCTTATTTAATGGAATAGAACCATTTATATATTTTTCCAAGCCGCTCATCCTCACCTTTGTGGCATGTTTTAACTGTTTAATTGGTGAGGTGTTTTTTGTAGTTTTGATTTAAGGGGGGGTTCAAACATTGTTTATTGTGTTATATGAGCAGACGTGTGTGCGTATACGGTACATGACCGATTTATGCATTTCGACTATGATGTCAAGCTACATTTCACGAGCTTGATTCGATCTGTGCATTTATGCTGAATTGCTAAGTATATGATTTTATTAATTTTTAAGAGGCTTGATTCTGATTTGAAGATAACTGATTCCAAGTTGTAGTTTTTTTTCCATTTAGGGATCGTTCCAGAATTGGAGAGCTGTCCCCGATACAACATTTAAAACAATCCTTGCACAAAACACAGCAACATGCACTGTATGTCTAAATTATAGCTGTGCAGAGAGAAAATGTGGCTGTTGTTAAAGTGATTACTCAGTCCTATTTGAAACACCAATTATGTTCTTGAGCACCCCTAGAAAATGTTAACATTAACATTGACTTGCAAACATTCTACCAAATTTAGAGTCAAACTAAAATGGTATTAAAATAAAATGCAACAAATATTTTTGGAATACTGTATATGACAGTGAAGTAGTAAAAAGTGTACAGTTGATGGTTGGGCTTCGACAAATCAAACTATATGCTTTATCACATGTTTTTCTTGAAAACACAAAAAAATATGAAATGATGGTCCATCTTTCAAAAATATTGATGAATGACCTTAAGGCTGCCCTAATGTAAATCCAGCCAAAAGGGAGCTGTAAAGAATAACCGAAAGGGGCGCTGCAGTTAAATGTTTAACCTTACGAGTGTTATAAGGTTACAGGGTCTGACGTCGCACACTGAATGGCGTCGTTTGTATTCCAATCCTGGTTCAGCCCTTTTTGTATTAAGTTAATCTTTCTTGAAGCTTGTATGGCTTCTCTGGCTTTCTGTGACGGTCCAAAATTATGCATGTTAGGATCACTGCAGACTGGCAGGTTTGCGCGGGACTGTGAAGAGTTATCCATCCATTTTCCGATCTGGTTATCCTCATAAGCCCATCCCAGCCATCATCGGCCAGGAGGCAGGGTACACCTTGAGTTGGGTGCCAGCCAATCACGGGGCACATGGAGACGAACAATAGTCACACTCACAATCACGCCGAGGGGCAATTTAGAGTCTCCATTTAATGCATGTTTTTGGGACGTGGGAGGAAACCGGAGTGCCCGGAGAAAACCCGAGCAGGCATGGGGAGAACATGCAAACTCCACACAGGCAGGGCTGGGATTGAAACCTGCTTCTTAGAACTGTGAGGCCAATGCTCTACAGCTGCGACGCCGTACCACCCTGTTAATAGTTAATCTTTTATTTGGCATCAAAACTGTGAATGACTGCTGATCACATTAGCG
Organism: Syngnathoides biaculeatus; assembly: GCF_019802595.1. Classification (NCBI taxonomy): domain Eukaryota; kingdom Metazoa; phylum Chordata; class Actinopteri; order Syngnathiformes; family Syngnathidae; genus Syngnathoides; species Syngnathoides biaculeatus. Next base: position 38,415,086 of record NC_084641.1, read on the forward strand.
TGTGCCACACCTCTCACCCAGGTTAGGTTAATCAGTAAGTTAGTCTGCAGCTTCCTTGTGAACCTGACGATGACAAGCAGTAAAACTTCGATTGTATGATGATTGGATAGATGTATATATCCTGTCCACCTAAATACTCTACATACATTATATTTGTCTCCATGATTAAGTTGCATAAGAGAAGGGTCATTAGTTTTCTGGTGTTGCTAAAAATCTGGCCAGTGAGTGTTCCGTAGCAGCATCCAAAAATAATTGTTTATTCGATGTTGCTATAGAAACCGCATCACTTGGTAGGGGTGGAGCCATCCACAAAAAGGACAGATGGAGGCAGAGCGCAGAGGGCTGACGTCACCCCTGCGCCTTAGCCCGCATGGATGGCCAAATGTACTGCAACACTTCCTGCTGTTGATGGTGCTTGCCGATTACAGGAAGTGTGCTAATGGGGCTGATGTGTGACAGGAAGTGACAAAAATGGCCAGCTCGTCACCTGTAATAAAAGCCACATTTTTCATTCATATCTATTTTCTTTGAGTACAATGCATGTGATGAGTTGTTTGGATAATAGGACTACAGTATTTTCAATGTTTAGATAGGCCTATTTTCAAATGGTGTCATTTCATATGCATCCCACAGTGGAAACTAAAGGTCAGAAAAGTTTCACGACTGGTGCCACAAGTGACAAGTTTTGCCCTTTGAAATATAACACACTGCCATATTGGCAGTACAGCTCCAAGTGCACAATTCTGATTGAATGCTTGACCGAAGAAGCATCTTTTGGGACGTGGGAAGAAGAGAGACTTCCTAAACACGCCCATGCAAGTACAGAGAGAGCATGCAAACCACACACAGTAAGACTGGGGCCTGGATTCAAATCCCAAACCTCAGAACTGTAAACTCGACCATAAGACTACTCTATAGTCACATACATTTAAAATAAGATATCCGTAGGAAGTTGGTACATGTGATCTCTCTTGACTTGAGTAACAAAACAATAAGATAGAACTTTGATAATTACTGACAGATTTATATCCATCCATCCATTTTCTTCACTGCTTATCCTCACGAGGGTTGCGGGGAGTGCTGGAGCCTATCCCAGCTGTCAACGGGCAGGAGACTGGGTACACCCTGGACTGGTTGTCAGCCAATCGCAGGGCACATAGAGACAAACTGTCGGATTCACAATCACACCTAGGGGCAATTTAGAGTGTCCAATTAATGTTGCATGTTTTTGGAATGTGGGAGGAAATCAGAGTGCCCAGAGGAAACCCACGCAAGCACGGGGAGAACATGCAAATTCCACACAGGCGGGTCCAGGATTGAACCTGGGAACTCAGAACTGTGAGGCCAACACTTTACCAGCTGATCCACCGTGCTGCCCCAGATTTATATACAGTATTTTTACAAATGGTATTTTCAGCATAAGCCTTTTTTTTTGTGTCGCAGTGATGTCAAATGGGGATATGCCTGACGCCAGGAGTAGTTTTAAGCAGTAGCCACCTTAGAAAACCTTGGCAGCGATGAACACTATTCAAGTAAATAATAAACTACTACTGTTCTTCCGTTGTTGAGGTCAGTATTTGTAAAATGAAATATATTTGTCGCTTGAATTGGAGCTCACTTAAAATACTTATTTTTTAACTATAACCACACATGCACACAGACACATATAGTAAGGAAAATAAGTGTTTGAACACCCTGCTATAATTCAAGTTCTCCCACTTAAAAATCATGTAGGGGTCTGCAATTTTCATCGTAGGAGCATGTCCACTGTGAGAGGGAAAATCTAAAAAGAAAAATCCAGAAATCACAATGTAGCATTTTTTTAACGATTTATTTGTGTGATACAGTTGCAAATAAGTATTTGAACACCTGTCCATCAGCTAGAATTCTGACCCTCAAAGATCTGTTAGTCTGCCTTTAAAGTCTACCTCCTCTCCATGTATTATCCTGAATCAGATGCACCTGTGTGAGGTCGTTAGCTGCATAAAGACACCTGTCCACCCCATACAATCAGTAAGACTCAAAAACTTGTAACATGGCCAAGATCAAATAGCTGTCCAAAGACACCACAGACAAAATTGTACAAATCCACAGAGCTGGAAAGGGCTACGGAGAAACTGCCCAGCATCTTAGTGAAAAAAGGTCCACTGTAGGAGCAATCATTAGAAAATGGAATAAGCTAAACATGACGGTCAATCTCAATCCGAGTGGAGCCCCATGCAAGATATCACCTCGTGGAGTCTCAATGTTCCTGAAAGATGAGGAATGAGGCAAGGATACGACAGGACTTGGTCAATGACCTGAAAAGAGCTGGGACCACCGTTTCCAAGGTGACTGTTGGTAATACACTAAGACATCATGGTTTGAATTCATGCCTGGCACGGAAGGTTCCCCTGCTTAAACCAGCACATGTCAAGGCCGTCTTAACTTTGCCAATGACCATTTGGATGATACAGAGGAATCATGGGAGAATGTTTTGTGGTCAGATGAGACCAAAATGGAACTTTTTGGTCATAATTCCACTAACTGTGTTTGGTGGAAGACGAAGGATGAGTTCCATCCCAAGATCACCATCCCTACCGTGAAGCATGGGGATGGTAGCATCATCCTTTGGGGGTGTTTTTCTGCACATGGGACAGGACGACAGCACTGTATTACGGAGAGGATGACCGCGGCCAGGTATTGTGAGATTTTGGGGAACAACCTCTTTCCCTCAGTCAGAGCATTGAAGATGGGTCGTGGCTGGGCTTTCAATATGACAATGACCCGAAGCATACAGCTAGGAAAACCAAGGAGTGGCTCTGTAAGAAGCATATCAAGGTTCTGGCATGGCCTAGCTGGTCTCCAGACCTAAACCCAAAAGAAAATCTTTGGAGGGAGCTGAAACTCTGTGTTCCTCAGCGACAGCCCAGAAACCTGTCTGATCGAGAGATCTGTTGGAGGAGTGGGGCAAAATCCGTCCTGCAGTGTGTTTCTAAGTGGGAGATCTTGCAATATAGCAGTGTGTTCAAATACTTATTTTCTTCACTGTACATACGGTGGGAATGGAAAGTATTCAGACCCCCTTAAATTTTTCACTCACTTTTATATTGCAGCGATTTGCAAAAATAATTTAAGATCACCCTCCCCACCATTAAGGTACACACAGCACCCTGTATTGAAAAAAAATGTGGAATATTTTGCAGATTTAAAAAAAATAAAAAAAGAAAAACTGAAAGATCACACAGCCCTAAGTATTCACACCCTTTGCTGTGACACAGACTCAAGGGCTGTCCATTTGTTCTGATCATCCCAGAGAAAGTTCTACACCTTCACTGGAGTCCAGCTGTGTTTGGATATACTGATTGGATTTGATTATGAAATCCACACATCTGTTTACAAAAGACATTACGGCTCACAGTACACGTCAGAGAAAACACACTGGCACATGAGAATCAGGTCAAAGGAACTATCTGAAGAGGCCAGGGACAGAATTGTGGCAAGGTCCAGATCTTGCCATACTTCAGAGAGATAAGTGTGTGCCCAAACTGAGCAATCAGGGGAGAAGAGCCTTGGTGAGACAGGTGAAGAAGAACCCAAAGATGACAGTGGCTTAGCTCCAGAAATGAAGTCGGGAGATGGAAGAAAGTTCTCGAAAGTTAACCATCACTGCAGCCCTCCACCAGTCGGGGACTATATGGACGAGTGGCTCGATGGAAGCGTCTCTCAGTCCAATACATGTGAAAGCCTGCATCGAGTTTTTCTAACAAACACTTGAAGGACTCCAAGATGGTGCAAATTAGATGTTCTGCTCTGATAGGAAAAAAAGGAACTTTTTTTTTTACCTTAATTCTAAGATGTATGTGTGGAGAATGCTAGACACTGCTCATCACATGTTCAATACAGTCCCTACAGTGAAGCATGGTAGTCGCAACATCATACTGTTCCGAGTATATTTCAGCTGCAGGGAGAGGGCGGCTGGTTGCAATCAAAGGAAAGATGAATGCGGCCAGGTAGTTGTATATCCTGGTCTAAAACCTTCTCCAGAGTACTCAGAACTTCAGACTGGGACAAAGATCAACTTCAAACAAGACAATGACCCTTACCAGACAGCTAAAATATCAGACAACCTCAGAACAACTATGTGACTGTTCTTGAAGAGCCCAACCAGAGCCCTGAATGAAACTCAATTGAGCATCTCTAGAGACCTGAAAATGACTGTCCACCAACGTTCACAATGAAAGAACTGGAGAAGATCTGCAAGGAGGAATGCAGAGTATCCACAAATCCAAATCCATCCACCCATCCATTTTCTTAGCCGCTTATCCTCACAAGGGTCACAGGAGTGCTGGAGACTATTCCAGCTGTCAACAGGCAGGAGGCAGGGTACACCCTCAACCGGTTGCCACCCAATTGCACGGCACATAGAGATACACAGCCGCACTCACAATCACACCAAGAGCCAATTTAGAATGTCCGATTAATGTTGCATGTTTTTGGGATGTGAGAGGAAACCCACATAGGCACGGGGAGAACATGCAAACTCCACACAGGCGGGGGCGGGATTGAACCAGGGGCCTCAGAAATGTGGGGGCAACATGACAACACTTGTCAATGGGCAGGAGGCAGGGTACATCCTGAACTGGTTGCCAGCCAATCGCAGGGCACATGGAGACAAACAGCCGTTTTCACAATCACACCTAGGGGAAAGTTAGAGTGTCCAATTATTGTTGTTTGTAATGTTTTGTGGATGTGGGAGGAAACCGGAGTGCCTGGAGAAAACCCATGCAGGTACGGGGAGAACATGCAAACTCGACACAGGGAGGGCTGGGATTGAATCGAGGTCCTCAGAACTGTGAGGCAAACGCTTTCCAGCTGTGCCATCATGCCGCCGGGGTATGTAATTGGAATGCACAACATATATATATATATATATATATATATATATATATATATATATGAATGAATAAATGGCCATTTATTGTCATCATACAACTCTCCTATGTCACTGCATACATAAAAGCAATATAAAAATAAAAATAAAAATAAATACAAATAAACACTTCCTTCCATCTATTGGTCTTTTCTTTTGCGCATCTGTTCTGGCTTCCAGATGGCAGGAGCTCAAACAGTTGAGAATTAGGGTGTGTAGTGTCCTTAACCCGAGAGAACGCAAGATATCCAAATCCTTTTTAAAACTGTGACCCCAAGGGCTCTCTAGCATTAATAATGTTGTGAGCTCTGCTGACGCACCGAGATGAATACAGGTTTGCTGTGGAGGGGAGAGGGCAGCCAATGCTCTTCTGTGCTGTTATGATTGTCCTCTGAAGCCTTGCTTTGACTGCCTCGGTGCAGCTTCTGTACTACATAGAGACACGAGACACAGGTACGTCAGAAGGCCCTTGATAGATGAGCGGTAGAAGGCCAGCTGCAATTTTGAGTCCATGTTATTCTTCTCGAGGACTCATAAGAGGTAGAGACGCTCTTGAACCTTCTTAATGATCGTTGTGATGTTGTCTGTCCAGGAGAGGTCCTCAGAAATAAGGACTCGCGGGCACCTGAATGTGTGGACTTTCGCCACATGCTCGCTGTTGATGAAGAGCAAAGCCAGTTCAGTTCTGTTCCTCTTGAAGTCCACAATGACCTCTTTTTCTCTGTTTTCATAATGTTCAGTGTCAGAATGTTGTCTGTGCACCAGCTTGTGAGTTTCTGGACCTCCTTTCTGTAGGGTGCCTCATCTCCCTTTGAGATCAGACCAACCACTGCTGTGTTGCTAGCAAATTTGGCAATGTTATTTCTAAATTGGTGTGTGAGGTTGAGAAGTTCCGACTAGATAGGGTAGTCTCCCTCCACCTTCGGGTGGGGGATGGGTCCTGACTGTGGTTTGTGCACCAAACAGCAGTTCAGAGTACCCACCCTTTTTGGAATTCTTAAGAGGGGGTGGGAGAGAGCATTCCACCTGGGGACTTCATCCTTCTGCTGGGGGACTTCAATAATTAAGTGGGCAATGACAGTGACACCTGGAAAAATTTGATTGGGAGGAACGGCCCCCTAGATCAGAATCTGAGCGGTGTTCTGTTATTGGACTTCTGTGCTCATCATGTATTGTCCATAACAAACACCAAGTTCAAGCATAAGGGTGTCCACACCTGCCATTGGCACCAGGACATCTATGTCACAGTTCAATGATCGACTTTGTGATCATGTCATCAGGCTTGCAGCCACAAGTCTTTGACACTCAGGTGACGAGAGGGGTGGAGCTGTCAACTGGGGGTGAGTTGGCTCCTATAGTAGAGGAAGATGCAAGTCCAACGTGGTAAGCCCATATGTATTGTGAGGGTCTGGTGGAAATGGCTGTCAGAATCCTGTAACAAGGAGTTTCGAATCCCACTTCCGACATAACATTGCTCATGTTCTGGGGGTTGTGGGGGACATTGAGTACGAGTGGAGAATGTTTCGTGCCTCCATTGTTGAGGTGGTTGACTGGAGCTGTGGCTGTAAGGCGGTTTGTATCTTTCACGACGGCGATCCCTGAACACATTGGAGGACACTAATGGTGAGGGACGCCATCAAGATGAAAAAGGAGTGCAATCGGGCCTTTTTGGCTTGTGGGATTCCCGAGGCAGCTGATGGATACCGTTTGGCCATGTGGAATTCAGCTTTGGTGGTCGCTGAACCGAAAACCCGGGCAAGGGAAGAGTTTTGTGAGGTCATAGAGAAAGACTTCCAGACGGCTTCCAGGAAATTCTGGTCCACCATCTGACCTTTCAGGGAGGATGGGGCACCGCTGACCTCAACTTGGGACATTATGAATCGGTGGGGAAAATACCTTGAAGATCTCCTCAATTCCACTGACACGTCTTCCCATGAGGAATCAAAGCCTAAAGGATCTTGTGGGGTTGTCCTGGTTGACATGACTGCAATATTGTGTGGACATAGGGGACAGTGCCTGTGAATTGTCAGACTGGGGTGGATGTGTTCCAACTCCAGGGAATCACACTGCTCAGCCTTCCCCGTAAGGTCTATTCAGAAGTACCTTGATGTGGACTGTTCGGTCTATGGAACACCGGCGTCTGAGTTTGGTCTGCATTTCCAGCAGTAAATCTTACTCATTTCCAGTGAGGTTTGGACATGTCACTGATTCTGTTCAGAATTTCTAGGTGCAGCTGAGGCGTACAGGGGGTCTGGTTCAATGGCTTTAGTATTGCATCCCTGCTTTTTTCAGATGATGTGGTTATGTTGGCCTGATCAAGCCGTGATCTCCAACAATGCCTGGAGTTAAAGCATCTTGGGGTGTTATTCACGAGTGAGGGAAGAATGAAATTGATCGACAGCCGGTTCAGTGCAGCATCTGCAGTGATGCAGTGATATTTTGTATCAGTCTGTTGTGGTAAAGAAGGAGCTAAGTCGAAAGGTGAAACTATTTAATATTCAATCTACGTTCCTACCCTCAACTATTATCAGGAGCTATGGGTCATGACTGAAAGAACAAGATCCCAGATACAAGTGGCCAAAATGAGTTCCCTCTGCATGGTGTCTGGACTCTCCCTTAGAAATATGAGAATCTTGGTCGTCTGGAAGGAGCTCAGAGCAGAGTAAATTGAGAGGAGCCAGATGAGGTGGCTGGGACATTTGATTCAGATGCCTCCTGGACACCTCCCTGGTGAGGTGTTTCAGGGAGTTCTCACCGGAAGGAGACCCAGGGGACGACTAATACAAGTTTGAAGGACTATGTCTCTCAGCTGGCCTAGGAATGCCTCGGGATGTGAATGAAGTGGCTGGGGAGAGGGAAGTCTGGATGTCGGACCAGGGGGGCACCGACGGCCGGAGACAAATTCCTTTTAAAGTGTTGGCCTCACAGTTCTGAGGTCCCGGGTTCAATCCCAGCCCTCCCTGCGCGGAGTTTGTATGTTCTCCCCGAGCCTACGACGGTTTTCTCCAGGCAGTCCAGTTTCCTTCCACATCCCAAAAACATGGAACATTAATTGGACACTCTAAATTGCCCATAGGTGTGATTGTGAGTCCGGCTGTTTGTCTCTATGTGCCCTGCAATTGGCTGGCAACCAGTTTAGGGTGTACCCTGCCTCCTGCCTGTTGACAACTGGGATAGGCTCCAGCACTCCTGCGACCCTCGTGAGGATAAGCGGCTAAGAAAATAGATGGATGGATACACACACACACACACACACACACACACACACACACACACACACACACACACACACACACACACACAAAACACGTGTGTGTGTTATATTGTGCATTCCAGTGAAATCAGGCTGGCATTGCATGTCAGGTATATTCGATATTTATTATATTTTTATGCTGCAAGCGCATGGGCAAATACCTGGTATATTCTGTGTCAGATTTTTATCCTCAATTGGAAGAAGCCTGAATCTGATGACATCCAACTCCATATTTTATTTTCTTCTTTGTGCTGTCACGATGCAAATCCAAAATGAGAGTGCCACTGACAGCCATGCAATGGAACCGGCACTCAAACATGCAGTGTAAATCTATATTTCGCCTAACCCCAGTTTTAGCCATAACCAAAGGGATGAATCAAGTGTTCTGGATAAGATTTTGATTGTTTTGTTGTTTTAATAGCCTTTTTAAGATGAGGATACTACTCTGCTGACTGCCAAACAGAGGATTCTCATTTTGTTACAATTAAATGTAACAGTGGAAAAATTTTGCAGGGTTAACCCTATTTATAAATATTGCGGATATGACTGAGACATGAATTTATGCACTTTGTGCTGCTTGACAAAAGACAGTGAGGACCTACCAACGTTCCATGTTTATCTTATTTGTTGAATTAATAAGCAAGTACACACTGTCTTGCTAAAGCGTTGGCCTCACAGTTCTGAGGTCCCAGGTTCGATCACAGCTCGCCTGTGTGGAGTTTGCATGTTCTCCCATTGCCTGCGTGGGTTTTCACCAGGCACATCCATGTGCCCCGCAATTGGAGGGTGTACCCCGGCTCCTGCCCGATGACAACTGGGATTGGCTCCAACACTCCTGTGACCCTCGTGAGGATAAGAGCCTCAGAAAATGTTTTTTTTTTTTTAAACAGCCATTTTGATGGCGCTATTCATTTTGGGCTGTTCCCTATCCCCCCTCAAATAGCGGGGGTCCACTGTACACTATTAAGAATAGCAATCATTTTTCAGGGTTTGGTGTGAGTTGCTTTTTTCACTATTTCTGGCAAAGCTCACGGGAGATTTCTACTATACATACGTAAATGTTTTTTTTTCATTTTTTTTCCCTTTTTATCTTGCAACAAGGACACAACGAAAGGGGAAAACAATATGTTCCGAATAACATGTATGTGAGGAGAGGCGGACTTGGACCAAATGGCATCTTGTGCCCATCCCCTAGCTTCAAGATGAAGGAACTGATTCGACAATAAGAGGTCGAAACTTAAAACAACATGCAAAACAGAACCAGGAAGTGGTGCAACACAACTACTATACTAGTGCAAATGTGGAAGCTCTGAAGAAGTTCTGAAGAACCTTTAAGTGGCTAAGCATTTCTCATGAACCACGATAGGCCAACCAGTTGGACCCTCTGCTGCCTGGGTGTGTTTGCACTGAACAGGTGGAGGTGACAGCGGTGGCGGGGCCTCCGCAGCAGATTACCGCCACTTTGTTTTAGGAGACAGAACTTCTTCAGAGCTCCGGGGTCTTGATGAAGGAAAGCTTTAAAAAAGAGCAAACCTGATTGGCTTGGGCTGTTGCTGCGTAGGGGACACTTGTGGCCGGAGTTGTTGCTGCAGAGACAGTAGCAGGCGTAGCACTGTACATCATAGGGACTTTGTTTTGAGGATGAGAGAGGGCAAGCGGAGAGGGGAGGATTTGGCGCAGCATGGCAACCATGGAAACAGGCATATCACATGCATGTTGATGTTGTTGCAGATGATGGTGGTGGCGGCGGATGTTACAGAAAGACAGCCAGTCATCGTTAGGATAACACCAGCAGATGGCATGCAACCATTCACAATGCAAAGCAAGGAAGGACGAAGAAAAGAACAAAAAGAGAAAAAAAAAAAAACAAAAAAAGAGGAGACAAGCAGATTACAATCACAAATTAGGAACCTTTTTCTTTCTTTTTTTTTTAAACATAAAATCAGCATGCTGCTTTCCAAAATACTTTGAAGGTCACAAAACCTCAACTGTAACAAACCAGCGACTCTTCTTGGTGGCAGATATGGCATTTTTGTTTTTTTCATTGACTAATCTAAGACCTGAAAATTTGTCAATTTGGACATTTTTTTATCCCCATCCTGGGCTTAAAAAGCTTTAAGTAAAAGTCCCTCTTTGTGACTAATTTTAATTCCCTGAGAGAGAGAGAGAGAGAGAGAGAGAGAGAGAGAGAGAGAGAGAGAGAGAGAGAGAGAGAGAGAGAGAGAGAGAGAGAGAGAGAGAGAGAGAGATAGATAAAGTTCAGCACCTACCAAGACTGCTAGCAGGTGTCATGCACAGGACTGACCCTGCTGTGTTCATGCAGAGAGAAGAAGGGAAGGGGGGGTGCATGGATTAATTGAGAGGGAGGAGAGTCACAAAGATTAGACAAGCTACTATATTGATGGATGCAAGCACTGGGGTTCCAGTTGGCAAGTAATATTAGTGACAAATTGTGCAGCAAAACATCAGCAAGGCCTAGCCTCATTATTCAGCTACTTTTTACTGTACCAAACTGTAGCAAGCAAAACTTGAAAACCACTATGGTAATGATCTCCTACAGAAAATATCACATTAAACATGACACACTTTCTGTGTTGTGTGTCATCAATGGACAAAAAGGCCACCCATCATACATTAAGACATCAGGATGAAAGGAAATGGGGGTGGTTCCAGAGGAGCTGCAATTTAGCACAGCTTGATCAGCAAGATGAAGAAAAAAACAGTGTCATATAATGAAGGGAAGAAATTATGTTGAAATTAACCTTAGGGATGGTTCAGTAAATAGCTGAGATGATGACACTACTACTAGCCTAGGTTTTGACACTTTCCACACCAGAGATGTAAACATTCAGCTTACATTTATTAAGCAAATGTCTTTCATCTAAAACCCAACATAGCGGTACATTCCAGAAAAGTGATATGGAAAAAAAGCATCAAAATGTCGGGAATGTAATAGACAGTGTGAAAGGGGCGAATGCCAGTGTGTCACTCGATCCCAGTCTTCATATAGATGATGCATTACAGCACATCAACTTAAGTCTTGGGGACACCTCTTACAGTGAAGAAAATAAGTATTTGAAAACCCTGCTATAGTTCAAGTTCTCCCACTTAGAAATCATGGAGGGGTCTGAAATTTTCATCGTAGGTGCATGTCCACTGTGAGAGAGATAATATAAAAATGAAAATCCAGAATTCACAATGTATTGTTTTTTTTACCGATTTATTTGTGTGATACAGCTGCAAATAAGTATTTGAACACCTATCTATCAGCTAGAATTCTGACCCTCAAAGAGCTGTTAGTCTGCCTTTAAAGTCTACCTCCTCTCCATGTATTATCCTGAATCAGATGCACCTGTGTGAGGTCGTTAGCTGCATAAAGACACCTGTCCACCCCATACAATCAGTAAGACTCAAACTTGTAACATGGACAAGACCAAAGAGCTGTCCAAAGACACCAGAGACAAAATTCTACAACTCCACATGGCTGGAAAGGGCTACGGAGAAATTGCCAAGTAGCTTGGTGAAAAAAGGTCTACTGTTGGAGCAATCATTAGAAAATGGAAGAAGCTAAACATGACGGTCAATGTCAATTGAAGTGGACCCCCATGCAAGATATCACCTCGTGGGGTCTCAATGATTCTTAGAAAGGTGAGGAATCAGCTCAGGACTACACGAAAGAACTTGGTCAATGACCTGAAAAGAGCTGGGACCACTGTTTCCAAGGTGACTCTTGGTAATACATGAAGACATCATGGTTTGAAATCATGCATAGCACGGAAGGTTCCCCTGCTTAGACCTGCACATGTCAAGGCCGTCTTAACTTTGCCAATGACCATTTGGATGATACAGAGGAATCATGGGAGAATGTTTTGTGGTCAGATGAGACCAAAATGGAACTTTTTGGTCATAATTCCACTAACTGTGTTTGGTGGAAGACGAAGGATGAGTTCCATCCCAAGATCACCATCCTTACCGTGAAGCATGGGGATGGTAGCATCATCCTTTGGGGGTGTTTTTCTGCACATTGGCCAGGATGACTCCACTGTATTAAGGAGAGGATGACCGTGGCCATGTATTGTGAGATTTTGGGGAACAACCTCTTTCCCTCAGTCAGAGCATTGAAGATGGGTCGTGGCTGGGCTTTCAACATGACAATGACCCGAAGCACACAGCCAGGAATCCCAAGGACTGGCTCCATAAGAAGCATATCAAGGTTCTGGTGTGGTCTAGCCAGTGTCTAGACCTAAACCCAATAGAAAATCTTTGGAGGGAGCTAAAACTCCGTGTTTCTCAGCGACAGCCCAGAAACCTGTCTTATCTAGAAGATCTGTGTCGAGGAGTGGGCCAAAATCCCTCCGGCAGTGTGTGCAAACCTGGTGAACAATTACAGGAATCGTTTGACCTCTGTAATTGTAAACAACGGCTACTGCACCAAATATTAACATTAGTGTTCTCAGGTGTTCAAATACTTAGGGTTAGGGTTTGGTTAGTTAGTAGTTAGTAGTTAGTTAATACTTTTTTCATTGTAATTCATTATCATAGTTTGATACTTAATACTTTGGTAACTGGTCACGAGTGGTCACCTGGTCTGCCAGCACTTACCTGTGGGAAAGAAAGTAGGCTGTTGGAGCTGTGCGTTGGCCAGTGCCTGCTGGTAGTGCAAGACGCTGGGGTTAAATAGGGAGTTCGCAACGTTGCTCTTCTCCAGTGCCGCTCTTTTTGGTAGTGGCTGAAGGACGCTGTGGGGAAATGCCTGCCCACCGGTAGCACACACGTACCAGAAGAGAAGAACAGTACGTTTGCACTCAGACAAATTGACACTGAAAGTTGCAAATTTACAATCTGACTATGCTCAGCACATAGAGACATGAATGGAAAACGAGAAAGTACATCCTAGCAAAAACATGCAGAATATTAGGACTAGAATGTCTTATCATTACATTGTATTGTATTTGTTTCCCATTTCAGAAATTTATATTATAAACTGGTGTTTTCAAATAGGGTACACAATTAAATTTTAAGGTTCATCAAAGTGTTTCACAAAAGCAAAAGAGCCAAATTAAAACTTGTGAGTGGCTACAGTACAATTAAAGAAGCTACATGCAAAGCAAAAGGTGAAAGGTCAAAGTACCAGGTCTACAGTTGCTTCGAGGGGTCGCTTCATTGCTTTGGCAGTCGACTGAGTCTTTAATTAGCAGGCAGCGAGCACATGATGGCAGTGGGCCAATGGGATTCAAGCGAATTAACATACAGGTAACAGCAAGCAGAGGTGCATCATGGGGTACAGCATTGCATTGTGGATAGGTGAGAAGGAAAAAAAACAAAAAAAAGAATCTGAATGCAAGTATACAATGTAAAAAACAGGCATGCACTTCAACAAAACAAAGCAAAAAACCCAAAACAAAACAGTTTGGTCTATTTTAAACAAACTTTCTGAATTAGTCAAAAAAATGTTTACACAAAAGTGAAACTGTTGTATGTCATTACTACTAGGAAAATAATTTAGTGTCAAGACTAACCACAACTTTAGACAGCAACAAAATACATCAGGATGGACAAGATAAATTGAACTATTCATTCTTCTGCAAATTAGATATGAAGTGGTTGTTCATGCCATCCTGTAGCATGTACTTAATTGTGTTATGTGATGCAATTCAACAATGTGGAGCGCTGTTTATTCTCCAAAATACATTTGGATACAATTCTCTGTACCCCTCTGTTAAGGAAGGAAAATACCAGAGTGGTCAAAAAAAAATCGCTTGAATCCGACAAAAGTAATAAATACATATGTAATGCAAATTAACCAATGAAAATCAGACACTGCTTTTGAATTGTGGTTCAAGAGAATTGACCATTTCCTAGCATTTTGATGTTTCAGTGACTATACAGTCACACACACACAAACATTTAAGAGCCGCAGACTGTAACCAACTTCTTTGTATGTGGCCCTCAGAGGAAAAGTGATTACATATGGAGAAGATGGATGAAAAAAACAAAACAAAACAAAAGAGACCAGAACAACGATTACACAAATCAAAGGTAAATTCCAAGGTCAAAGTACATCATCAGACTGCACTATTTTTCGTCGTTTGAGCCAACACAAATTTTATCGAAGATGACCAAGGAGGTTAAAAATTAATCATAAAAATATGAGATGGGAATTTTCCAAATTGCAAGTTGACAAGCCACAAATTTTCTGGGAGAATGTCTTATGCAAAGCTGGAACAAAATGGGAATTTCTGGCAAGGCACACCGGCTTTATGGACCTGATGCAAAAATGAAGCATAACAAAAAAAAGACTGTCCCTACTGTGAAGCACGGAGGAGGCTCTGTTATGTTCTGGAACTGCTTTGCTCCATCCGTCAAAGGGTCTCTTTTGGGGTACAAAGAAATCTCAAGAAAATTAAGGCATTCTAGGGAGAAATGTGGTGCCCAGTGTCAGAAAGTTTGGTCTCACTCGCAGGTCAGGGATCTTGTAACAGGATAATGACGCAAAACATAGCTAAGAATGGCAAAGAGCAAAACAATGCACTATCTTTAAGTAGCCTGGAATGAGCCCTGATCTAAAGTGGGCCCGAAAAGTATTCAGACCGCCTTAAATTTTTCATTCATTTTTCATACTGCAACCATTTGCTAAAATCCATCCATCCATTTTCTTCACCGCTTATCCTCACGAGGGTCACGGGGAGTGCTGGAGCCTATCCCGTATGTAAATGTGCAGCGCACACATCAAATACAGACTAAATATCATTAGGAAATGCATTTACAGATAAAACAGCAAAAGAAGTACCAGCCAAAACCTTTATGGGATTAACTGACCATGTAACAAATGAAGACATACTTTTGGATGATGTGTTAATCAAAATGCAACAACAAAGCTAAACCAACAGAACTAAAATTGTGGTGAAAAAAAGGTACGACATTACAAAATAGGATTTATGTCAGCACAGATACAAAACCCATTCTACCAAAAAATCTTTTCAAGTGGGCGGCAACATTGAGCCACGGGAAGTCTCATGTCTCAACTGGGGGAATGGTAGGCCTGGTACAAAGGCATTACACAACCTATGAATTTAACTTGTATGCAAAATATTTTTGTAGGGCTTGTTTGACATGTACTCGACATAATCCATAAGGGAATGTGCGTCCAAAACGTGGTCAGTTTCCTCAGGCTACATATCCATCATTCATCCATCCATCCATCCATCCACCCATCCATTTTCTTTGCTGCTTATCCTCACGAGGGTGCTGGAGCCTATCTCAGCTGTCAATGGGCAGGAGGCGGGGTACACCCTGAACAGGTTGCCAGCCAAACGCAAGGCACATTGAGACAAACAGCCGCACTCACAATCACACCAAGAGCCAATTTAGAGTGTCCAATTAATGTTGCATTTTTTTGGAATGTGGGAGGAAACTGGAGTGCTTAGAGGAAACCCACTCAGGCAAGGGCAGAATATGCAAACTCCACACAGGCAAGTCTGGGATTGAACCCGGGACCTCAGAACTGTGAGGCCAACGCTTTACCATCTGATCCAACGTGCCGACCTGTGTGATTTTCATTGGTTAATTTTTATTGAGTATTTATTACTTTTGTAAGATTCAATTTATTTCTGTGAAGGCTGTGAGGTTTTTCTTTCAGTCACAGAGAAGTACCAACACTTTTTTCCATCTGTACAGTACTGTATGTTGAGAACTGGAGACCACAGAACTGTGAGGCTAACGCTTTACCAGCTAAGTCACCGTGCCGCCCTATTTGCTACAATCATTTAAGTAAATTTATTTCTACATTAATGTACACACAGCACATCATAAATGGAATTGTTGATTTTTTTTTCCTGATTTATTAAAAAAGAAAAACTGAAATATCACACAGCCTTAAGTATTCAGACCTTTTGTTCTGTACTTATTAAAAGAACCCTTTAGAGCTAATACAACAATGAGCAATTTTGGAAATAATACAAGGTTTTCACAACTTGATTTGGGGGTCATCTCCCATCCTCGCAGATCTTCTCCAGTTCTGTCAGATTGGGTGGTGAACATTGGTGGTCAATCATTTTCAGATTTTCCCAGAGATGCTCAATTTGGATTCCAGAGATGCTCAACTGGGTTGAGGTCAGGGCTCTGTCTGCCCCATTTAAGAAGAGCTGTTCTGGAGTAGTTCCGAAGGTACGCTTTTGGAATTTTAGCTCTGTGGTTAGGGTCAATGTCTTGTTTGAAGGTGTTCCTTTGTCCCAGGGTGAGGTTCAGAGTACTCCTGAGAAGATTTTTGACCAGGATATACCCATACTTGGACGCATTCATCTTTCCTTTGGTTGCAACCAGTCGTCCTGTCCTTGCAGCTGAAAAACATCTGAACAGCATGAAGCTGCAACTACCATCCTTCACTGTGGAGACTTTATTGGACATGTGATGAGCAGTGTCTAGCATTCTCCAAACATACCGCTTAGAATTAAGGTAAAAAAAAAAAAAATCTACATTGGTCTCACCAGAAGAGAGAATCTAATTTTTCATCCTCTTGGGAGTCCTTTAGGTGTTTTTTTTTTAAAGCAAATTCCAGGCAGACATTTTTGTGTTTTGCACTGGGGAGAGACTTCTATCAGGCCACTCCACTATAAAACCCAGACGGGTGGAGGGCTGCAGTGGTTGACTTTCGAGAACTTTCTCCCATCTCCTGACTGCATCTTTGAATCTCAGCCACAGTTATCTTTGGGTTCTTCTTCACCTCTCTCATCCAGGCTCTTCTCCCCCAATTGCTCCGTTTGGCCCGATGGCCCGCTCAAGGAAGGCTTCTGAACGTCCCAAACAGCTTACATTCAAGGATTATGGAGGCCACTGTGCTCTTTGGAAAATTAAGTACAGCAGAATTCTTTGTAACCTTGGCCAGATCTATCTCTTGCCACAATTCTCTCTCTGAACTCTTCAGGCAGTTCCTTTGACTTAGTGATTCTCATTTGCTCTGACATGCACTGTGACCCGGAATGTCTTTTACAGAGAGGTGTGTGGCTTCCACACTCAAGTCCAATCAGTATAATCAAACACAGCTCAGCTGTACTCTAATGAAGGTGTAGAACCATCTCAAGGATGATCAGAACAAGAGATAAATCCGTCACAAAAAGGGTTTGAATACTTAAGGCTTTTTGATATTTTAGTTTTTCTTTTTTAAGAAATCAGCAAAACATTCAACCATTCAGTTTTTTTTTGTCAACATGCGGTGCTGTGTGTACATTATTCGTAACCACTGTAAATCCTATTAAACACCTGTGAAACATGCCATGTGGAGAAAAACACCGTTCAGACCTGAGACAACTCAAGCACTTTGCTCCAGTTTATCCCAGAGTGGGCCAAAATACCCGTTGAGAGTCTCACTGAAAGCTACAAAATTAGTTTGATTATAGCGATTGCTTCAGAAGGCTGTGCAACAAAATATTAATTTAATGATACCATAAGTTTTGTCCAGGCCTGTGTTGTGAGTTGGTTTTTAAAATTAATTGAACCATAATTCAATAGTAATGTGTGATTTTCCATTTGTCATCCATTTTCTTCACCGCTTATCTTCACGAGAGTCACAGTGAGTGCTGGAGCCTATCCCAGCTGTCATTGGGCAGGAGGCGGGGTACACCCTGAACTGGTTGCCAGTCAATCGCAGGGCAAATAGAGACAAACAGCCGCACTCACAATCACACCTTGGGACAATTTAGAGTGTCCAATTAATGTTGCATGATTTTGGTATGTGGGAGGAAACTGGAGTGCCTGGAGGAAACCAACGCAGACACAGGGAGAACATGCAAACTCCACACAGGCAAATCTGGGATTGAACCCGGGACCTCAGAACTGTGAGGCCAACGCTTTACCATCTGATCCAACGTGCCGACCTGTGTGATTTTCATTGGTTAATTTTCATTGAGTATTTATTACTTTTGTAAGATTCAATTTATTTCTGTGAAGGCTGTGAGGTTTTTCTTTCAGTCACAGAGAAGTACCAACACTTTTTTCCATGTGTACAGTACTGTATGTTGAGTATCTGGGATGCAGTATCACAGCTCTATAAAGTAGCAAGACAGAGTTGCCCATGGAATGATGATATGGCCTGGCCTGAAGCGAAGGAAATCAAATGTCCAAATGGGACCATGAGGAATTCTTCCTTGGCGTGTTGTGTGGAAACATCATTACAGTATATTACTGATGGACTATGGTGTGAATAAACACTGAGGTTAGTTGAAAATGGAGGATGGTGCTTTGCCGTGAGATGGGAAGCAAAGGTGGCAACAGACCACCAAGTAGAAGGAAGCGCTTGATAAGAAACAAATAATGTGACATACTGAAGACCAGAAAGACAAATTCTCTTTAGTTTTACTGCTTTAGATTACTAATGTGATTTATGGATATTGATATTTACAACAGCGACGCAACAATGGTTTTTTGGGTCTCTGGTTCAGCATGGACAATGGGTTCTAAGAAAATTGGATGAAATGTGCAGACCAAACAACAAATCCGCACAAGGTTAACCCACAACCCGTAGCACTGAATTGTACAGTAACTGCATCTGGCAAATATACAAATAAAGTCGATAAGATGGGGCACATGACAACCATGGTGTAGGGTGAGGAGGTCGAACTGAATTGTGTAGCAAATGGGGAAGTTAATGACTGCACCAAGGGGTCATCACTTCACCCCAAGTGGTCTTACGTATATATTGTATGTTTAGATTCAGTGTCCCAGCTGTTTCGCACAGCCATGTACACAGCCACCTCATCGATTTTGGAGGAAGGATAAGAAGCGCAAAGCAGCAATGACAGTTGCTGGTGAGGTAACATACCAGACAGGGAGAATAAGACAGACATGGTGTGAGGCGTTACAGAAAGTGCAGCAGCCAAAAGAAGCATTATAGGGAGTCTTGAGAAGGGTGGGGCACTCCCAACACAAACAGCCATGTTTGTCCACCATTTTCATCGCGTGTCCACCTGTCTGTTGCCCAACTGAGGGATGTGATGTGACTCTCTCGTCCATCCTTGATTTGATTAGCACCGATTTTCTGAGAGCTTACTCATCAAGAACAGGGAGTGGTGGGGTGGGATGGGGTGGGGGTTGGTTGTTCTATCTACTGTCAGAACCAAGAGTGTTGCACAACAAAAGTCCTCAGATAACAGATTGTTCATGCAGTATTATTTTGGAAGGCCCACACGATGGAAGGACCATGGTTGGTGGACACTGGAACCTGCTGGAAATCCAATTGCAGAGGTGGTTGGGTGGGTGATTGATCCAGTAATAAGAAAACAGGGCTCCACATTTCATGTTACTGTGGGGATTTTACAACAAGCAGCGTGTGTGTGTGTTCAATTTAGAGGAGGTTGTGCCATGTGAATGTTACGATATACAGTACCGTGCAAAAGGCCACAATTCTATACTGAGACGATGTAAACAAAAGGTGAACACAAATCGAGTCGAAGTTGGAGGGTGGGGAGGGGATGATGCCGCTCTAACTAAATCTTCATCCTTGACATAATGTAATGGATTTGTGAAATATTTTGAGGGATTTTTTGCATCAGCAAAATTATTATCCTTCTTACTATTTAACATTATGTCACTGAATGCTGTGAAAGAAAGGTACAGCTGAGACTTTTGCACTGTACTGTACTATAACATATATGGACTGTATCTTGCAAATTTTACAGTAAGCTGTCCTCTATTACAATGGCCTACATTTTAAACTATATTGCCCATCAACACTATGATGCTGTACTCTCACCATAGCTGCTGATGTTGTGGCTGCTTGCACGGCCACTGCTGTCTGGTTGGCCTGGTGTTGAGTTGCCTTGATCTTCGCCTGTAGATGGGCTGGCGGGTGGAAGTACTTGCACTTCTCCCGGGAGCAACGGCTCTTGATGTAGTCCATGCAGACGGTGACTGTGTTGTCACTGGTGTCGATCATCGGGCTGTCAGATGGGTGGGCAAATCTGCAGTCGGTCTCTCCGCGAGCACAGTTGCCCCGCTGGAACTCACGACAGACCTGACCACACACACACAGATGAGATAAGATACAGGAAATGACAGAAGAGAAAAAAAAGATACTTTTTTTTTCTTTTCTTTCTGCATGACTGCACGCACCGGTTAATAGGCTGCACACACTCTTTGTGGCACTTATTAATTTTTTTTTCAATATACGAGCTGCGGTGGGCCATGTGCTGCGATATATATCAAAGGTGCCGGTACATTGTGGACTTAATAGACACACACACACACACACACACACACACACACACACACACACACACACACACACACACAAACACAAAGACTTTTCAAAGTAAATGTTTATTCATATACTTTATTTGACTGATACACTCGAGTAAAATGGCTCAAACACAACAGGAGTTTCATAGTTTTTATTCATCCTCCTCCTGTTCACTGAATCCACTGAAGTCCTTGTCTTCAGTATCAGAACTGAAGAGCCTCAGAATGTCTCCGTCCCACACACTTTGGTGTGTCTGTCGCCCTTCTCATTTTCATTCTGAGACAGAGTTGCTGCTGAAGTTGTATCATACTAGACACATTTGACCTCTCTCAATATATTATGAGTCCAATGGAAGGATATGGCTATTTCTGACCATTTTTGTGTATTTTTTTTATTACAGATTCTTCCAAAATTTGAGACAATCTCAGGAAGGGCATCCGGCGTAAAAACTGTGCCAAACAAATATAAGTGTTCATGTGAGATGTCACACTGTGGCGACCCCAAACGGAACAAGCTGAAAAAAAAAAAAAAAAAAAAAAGATAAATGGCAGTACTGCCATTAAATTTATGGAGACTGTAGCTGTACCACAAACTCTGAATGCGGAGACAATTGATGAACTTTTGGACAATTTCACTTTGAAAATTTCAAATACCATGAATGCTGTCACTCCTGTTAAAATCAAGACCATCTTGAGGTGACCAAAAACACCGTGGATGAGCACAATGACGGTCAAGTGCTCTAAATCAAAGTGTAGGAAAGCAGAACACAAGTGGAGAAAAACAAAATTCTAAATTGATTATGACCTCTACAGACAGCATTCTTTGTAATTTTATCCAAGAGTTAGTCAGGGCTATGCAGCAACACTTTTCTGAAATTATCAGTAAGAACCTCAACAATACTCACACACTGTTTGCTGTGGGTGATAAACTCCCCCTCCTACAGATAGCTCAAGAACTCAAAAGAGCTGATAAATGCAATGAATTTGACTGTTATTTTGGTTTAAAAAAATACAATCCATGAGGTTAAATATCAGCACAAATGAGCAAAATGACACAATGATACTACATCTGAAGCCACCCAGGGAAAGCGCTATTACCATGTCAGAATTTGAAAGTTGACCAAAAAAAATGCAGAGAAAACTGTTCAGCAGCTGAAACCATCAACGAGCTGTCTTGACTTAATACCATCTGACTTTTTCAAAAATATTATGAAATCAGTGCTACCTGTTTTGGAACAAGTCATCAATTGCTCACTTCAGTCTGATGAGTTTCCTACAGCCCTTAAAGTAGCTGCAGTTAACCATCTTCTAAAAAAACTGTGCACTTGATCCGTCCATAATAGTAAGATATAGACCCATCTTTAATCTCTATTTCATAGCCATGATTGTTTAGAATGGTATTTTTAATTAACTCAGCAATTTATTGACTTTAAATTGACTTTTTGACAAATTTCAATCAGGTTTCCGAACTTATCACAGGCCAGAATCTGCTCTTATCCAAGTGCTGAATGGTATAAGATTGAATACTGACGAGGAAAGGTGTCAATTTTGGTCTTTTTGGATCTCAGTGAGACTTTTGATACCATAGATCACAATATACTGCTAAGCAGGTTAGAAACGTGAGCAGGATTAAATGGAACAGTCCTTAAATGGTTCATGTGTTACCTGGTGGATAGGAGCTACTTTATAACCATTGCAAGTGTTTAAGATCAACAAATAGCAATGACATATGGGGTCCATCAATGATCAGTTCTTGCACCCCTCCTGTTCAGCTTGCATATGCTACGCTTGGGTCGAATTTTCCAGAACTTTAGTTTTGACTATCATCGCTATGCAGATGACATGCAATTATATGTAGCAGTGGCTCCAGATGTTGGGACTATGACAGGAAAAGCTCAGGAGTTGGTTGACATGATGATTAGGAGAAAGCTGTGCATCCAAGAGAGCAAGTGGAAAGGTAGTAAGGCTAGAAGTTTAGGAGCAGGGTTTAAATTATTCTACCACGGAGTAGATGGGAAGAGAAATGGAGTAGGGGTTATTTTAAAGGAAGAGCTGGCTAAGAATGTCTTGGAGGTGAAAAGAGTATCAGATCGAGTGATGAGACTAAAATTTGAAATTGAGGGTGTTATGTATAATGTCGTTAGCTGCTATACCCCACAGGTAGGATGTGACCTAGAGTTGAAAGAGAAATTCTGGAAGGAACTAGATGAGCATCCCAGACAGCGAGAGAGTTGTGATTGGTGCAGATTGTAATGGACATATTGGTAAAGGAAACAGGGGCGATGAAGAAGTGATGGGTAAGTACGGCATTCAGCAAAGGAACTTTGAGGGACAGATGGTGGTGGACTTCACAAAAAGGATGGAATTGGCAATGGTGAACACTTATTTCCAGGAGGGACAGGAACATAAAGTGACCTACAAGAGCAGAGGTAGGAGCACGCAGGTGGATTATATTTTCTGCAGACGGTGTAATCTGAAGGAGGTTACCGACTGTAAGGTTGCGATGGGGGAGAGTGTAGCTCGACAGCATAGGATGGTGGTGTGTAGGATGACTCTGGGAGTGGGTACGAAGACTAAGAAGACAAAGGTAGAGCAGAGAATCAGGTGGTGGAAAATGAGAAAGGAAGACTGTTGTGCGGCCTTTCGGAAAGAGGTGAGGCAGGCTCTCGATGGACAGCAGAAGCTCCCGGAAGACTGGACTACGACAGCCAAGGTAATCAGAGAGACAGGCAGGAGAGTACTTGGAGTGTCTTTTGGTAGAAAAAGGGAGGAGACTAGCTGGTGGAACCCCAAAATACAAGGAAGTCATACAAGGAAAGAGATTAGCGAAGAAGAAGTGGGACACTGAGAGGATTGAGGAGAGGCGAAAGGAGTTCATTGAGATGCGACGTAGGGCAAAGGTGGAGGTGGCAAAGGCTAAACAAGAGGCATATGAAGACATGTACACCAGGTTGGACACGAAAGAAGGAGAAAAGGATCTCTACAGGTTGGCCAGACAGAGGGATAGAGATGGGAAGCAGGTCAGGGGGATTAAGGATAGAGATGGAAATGTGTTGACTGGTGCCAGTAGTGTGCTAAATAGATGGAAAGAATACTTTGAGAAGTTGATGAATGAAGAAAATGAGAGAGAAGGAAGAGTTGAAGAGGCAAGTGTGAAGGACCAGGAAGTGGCAATGATTAGTAAGGGGGAAGTCAGAAAGGCACTACAACGAATGAAAAATGGAAAGGCAGTTGGTCCTGATGACATACCGGTAGAGGTATGGAAGCAATTTAGAGAGATGGCTGTGGAGTTTTTGACCAATTTATTCAACAGAATACTAGCGGGCGAAAAGATGCCTGAAGAATGGAGGAAAAGTGTTCTCCGTCCGACGGACGTTGGAACGGGACCAGGAAACTACCTGGTACTGGTAAGGTGGCATGTGACGCATCTGGCGTAGCTGGTAAAGATTTGGCCTCACAGTTCTGAGGTCCCGGGTTCAATCCCGGACCCGCATTGTGTGGAGTTTGCATGTTCTTCCCGTGCCTGCGTGGGTTTCCTCCCCCATCCCAAAAACACGCACCATTAGTTGGACACTCAAGGTTGCTCCGAGGTGTGATTGCGAGTGCGACTGTTGTCTGTCTCTTTGTGCCCTGCGATTGGCTGGCAACCAGTTCAGGGTGTACACTGCCTCCTGCCCATTGACAGCTGGGATTGGCTCCAGCCCTTTCCGCAACCCTTATGAGGATAAGTGGTAAATGGATGGATATTATATTATGTTATTATATTATATAAAAAGCAAACAAAATGCTACAAGGTTCAAAACTCTTCTTTTTTCGCATGCTTTTTAGAATATATCCAATTTTTGATCATATTACTTGCACTGTATGTGGTTTTAATTGTCTTTTTTTAATATTGTTTGTAATTTTTATTGTTTTTATCCCATTTTAAAATGTTTTGTCTCTTTGTTTTTAAATGCCTTTAATCATGTAAAGCACATTGAGTTACCTCGTGTATGAAATGTGCTATACAAATAAATTTGCTTTACAATGATGCCTATGATAGAGGCTCCGGCAGGTCCAATATACAAGCTGTTTGGTCTTAAACATGTTGATTGTCTTACTGCTAACTTGTCTCGTCTCTTTTCTGGTTGTAATGCATGGCTGTATAGTTTTGTGGAAACTTTACAGGGGTATACACTCTGCATGGGAGACTGGAAACAAGCAGCATCTAGATCATGCACTAGTATTGAAGAATGAGAAATCGAGACAACTGCAGGTATACTTAATGTACCCAATGCAATTATATTGAGAGCACACTCAGAGAGAGGTTACCCACTCCTGTTACAGCCGCACCCACTTCTTTCCCCTATGTTAAACGACCCACTTGAGCACTTGACTTACTGTACTAAACTTTGGACTGAGTCGACTGGACGTCACCCTGGACAGTCTGGCTTAGGAAGAGGCTATGTTCAGGACTGTGATCCTGGCAGGTCTCCCTGAACCAGTACAGACCACTCTTAAAAATGACCCTGACCTCCTGTCCAGAGATGAGCCTAGATTTAGACGACACTTAGTGCATCACTTTAAAATTTATTCAAGCCAACAACAGCCTGAGGATGATGAAATTACTAAACTCTAAAAAATAACTTCTTAAATTACAAGTAGCACAGGCAAGACGTAAAGGTCCAAAACCACACCAGACGTAATTTTTTGGCAGACACAACCACCTAGACAGGCAGGTGGGTTCTTGGGTAATACGCAGGAAGGCATGGAGGGGCCGGGGGGGAGTGCAACATCAACGTGACCAAGGATGTTTTGGTTGTGGTTCTCTCAAGCACTGGACAAAAGACTATCTTACAGCTCCTCCACCTTAAGGTCCAATGCAAGGGCGTGGTGGCTGGTCCAACAACCAAAGGGGCCGAGGCAGAGGCAGACAGCTTTGGCGGCCCACCTTGGCAGCAGGATGGACAGCAGCCAGTTGGACAGTACCACTAGGGGTGCCCGGGAAGCCAGGTGTTCAGCGATGCAGGTGCCATGATCCCCATCTCTGTTGCGGGGCGAAAAGTGAACACTCTCGTTGACACAGGGGCAACACACTCCTCACTCAACATCTCGCTCCTGGGCACTTTATTGTCACACCACACTGTGCAATTGATGGGCTTCTCAGGGACTCAGCAGGCCTTGCAATGGACTCAACCCCTACCGACAATCTTGGGTGGACAGACCTTCCACCATTCGTTTATAATGCCAGCAGCTGACACCGTCTGCCACTCTGGACAATGGCTTATGACACCTGTGAGTGAACCAACTCCAACTGTGGACATTTACTGACTTGGACTTGAACCAGAAACACTCCTCAAACCTGGTCTCATACATCAATTTCTGTTGTGGAAGCCCTGGTTAAACACTCTTAGGGCTTACCTGCCTCCACTAGATCCATACCATTGCACACTATATTACGACCTCAACCACAATCTAGTACACATGGAAAACTTTGCATGCATACAAGGTGATGCTTGGGACATTACATCCGCACATACATACACAGCGAGAGAAGGTGTAGCAGCATCCTGCTCTCCTACACCAGATCAAATGACATGGTTCAAAATGTAAGAAGAGTCAGTACCCCACATTTCACTCGCTCTGCCTCCAGGACACGAGGCCGGGCAGCTGGGACCTCTGGCGAAACGACTGATTGAAATGACTGACTGGGAGGACACACCACTCCCTAACGTACAGATCTCCTAATTAGCAGATGCAAACCACATCATTGTTCCTGACGCACCTCCAACAACTATGACATCATTAGAACACGAGACCCTAACTAGAGAACATGAACGTGACTACTCTGACCATGACGACGCCAAGTCAATGTTAAACAAACTGCCTAAATTAGTTTGGTCCTCTGGACCCTTTGATGTTGGACACTGTACTAAGACACCAGACATTAAAATCACTGGTTTTCTAGTATCTCATTTTTACAGACCTCAATATCCTTGACCCGCAGCTGCTAACCAGGGAATGGAGGACACTCTCACTGGCCTGTGGAATTCTGGAGTCCTGGAAACTTCCACCTCCTCGTGGTGTACAACACTCAGGCCACTTTTAAAAGCAGATGGTAACACTTATCATATGGCGCATGAGCCGTTAATGATGTAACGACCACACATTTGTTATCTCTACCAGACCCCCACAGAATGTTGTCTACTATCACATCTGATTTGAAATACTTCATAGCAATTAATTTGGCAAATGCTTTCTTCTGTGTCCCACTTGCACTCAAGTGTAGACACTTGTTTGCATTCAGATATCAGGGACGCAATTTGCAATACACCAGGTTGCCACAAGGCTTCAAAAATTCACCTGGAATTTTTAATCAATGTTTGAAATCATTGCTGCAGGAACTAGATCTCCCAGACGGATGTAAACTCCTGATGTATGTTGATCTCCTGTTGGCAGCCCCAACAGCAGAGTTGTGTTTTTCTCTCACTAAACTTGTTTTGCTTCATTTGCATGAGCTGGGATTCAAAGCTTCCAGAAAGAAACTTCAGTGTTGTCGCAAATCGGTGACCTTCTTGGGTAGAGTGGTGTCCTCGGAAGGAGCCACTTTGTCCTCGGATTATCATTCTTTTATTCTACAGATTCTCTTCATCCATGTGCTGATCTCTCTGTTCAACCTCGGACCAACGGCAGGGTTCTGTTCACTGATGGCTGCTGTTACTGTAAGCCGAATGGCTCTTTGGCTGTGGCGGCTGCCGTAGTGGTAAAGCAGGCCTCAGGTGAATTTTTAACTGTTTCCTCTTTCATACTAACATCTGCTTGTCCAATTATCTGACAAATCCTCTCCTGAACTGCCCTGACCTGCCCGAACCTCCGTCACTTAGTGAATTGGTTAAAATACAGGACAACGCCTCTCCTGAACAAAAGATATTCTGATTGAAACCCACTCTATTGCTCATATTGGCCCCAGAGCCATGCTAACCAAACTTCGCATATGGTGGCATCCTAAAATGTCTGACTTGTGTCATGCCCACTGTTGTGACTTTAATATTTGCCAGCTACACAATGTTCACCCCACACTTAGACCGTTGTCAGGTTCATTTGACCCACCCACATGGCCCGGTGCGGAACTGGTCATGGATTTCACAGACATGATCACTCCTGTTCAAGGTAAGCGCTACCTTCTTGTTTTTGTTGACACCTTTTCGGATGGCCTGAAGCCTACCCCTGCGCTCGCGAAGACGCCATGTCGGTAATGAAAGCTTTGGTGAACCACTGGATTCCAACGTATGGTTTCCCTGCTCTCATCCGCTTGGACAACGGTGCAGATTTCACATCCACACACTTAGCTACTGTAGAGAAGTGGTTAGGGTTAACTCACAAGTTTGGTTGTGTTTATCACCCCGCCAGTCAAGGCTCAGTTGAACATATGAATCGCACGTCGAAGGAAAAACTGGCTAAAATATGCATTTCTTCTGGCATGAATTCGGTTCATGCTCTTCCCCTTGCTCTAATGTCTGTGAGACAAACTGTCTCGCCCTACTGGTTTCTCTCCTTATGAACTTCTTACAGGTCATCTGAGGCCTGGCCTTTCCTCCTCATTCCAACCACTGGAGGATGGCATTGTGTCTCCCAATTTTTTTTCATAAACTGTTTTGGACACAACTGCATTCTTTTGCTTTTAATTTTCCTTCACAGACACAGGACACACTTCCATCACCACCTCCTACACTTGATCCTCCTGAATGGTCATCCGTCTACCTTAAACGACTCTCCCGTAAGTGGTCTGAACCTGTTGGTCTGGCCCCCACAAGGTGACCGCTCGTACCTCCAAAGCCGTCCGCTTGGAGGGAAAAGGAACTAAGTGGTTTCATTATTCTATGCTTCGCCCTGCTACAGACTCTTAATTGCACTTTTATTTTATTGTTTGTTGTTGTTTTACTAGCCATAATTCCTGCAGATGGTCCGATTGCTTTTCGGACCAAGAGAGGGAGAGCAGGAATCTATGGCATTCTTATTATTGGTGTTGTTGTTCTTGGTATTTTGATCTTGGAAATCGCTCAAAAATACCCCATACCTACACCAGTGCCAACTGTGAGCACAACCCACACGGAAAATATTTATTACAGAGAAGAGTTGTAATCTAAACAAAGCCCTATCTGTTGATGAGTGGTTTAGGGTTTTGACAGGCGTTAGCACAGTAAACAATAATTGGTTACTAATGGCAGAACAAGCGGCGAATAAAACCCCGAAAACTCTAGTGTTGACACGTCGATGTGGGATAACTGAATGAATGTGTTTGGTAAATGGAAGGGTGTCATTTCATCTCTCTGGTTGTCTTCACCTCTATTTTCACCCTCTGTGGATGCTGTTGCATTCCTTGTATTCATTTTTAGCCCGTCTGATTGAGAAGACGACTGGTGCCCCAGCTGATGGCTGCGGTAATTATGTCCTCATTAGACCCCCGCCCGACACACTTCCTCAAGATCATTTTACTGTTCCTATCGCTCCCCTAGATACTAAACTTCCACCGCTTCCTGATTGTCATGATGTCAACATGCCCCGTGATTGCATTGCCCTTGCCCATCTGATACTTTTTGCGTGATATTACTTTTTTAGAAATGTTTTGCTGTATTTGAGTATTCTGAATCTTGTTAAAAGGTATGGTTGGACGATTAGAAAGGGTTTTGTTTTCCATAGCTCTTGAAGTGTTACTTTTAGGATTTTCGTGTTTGTTTTTGTGATCCATTTCATAGATCAAGAGAGGTAATGAAGACTATTTTACTTTTATTGCACTGTCATTATTTGCTTAAATATGACCTTATACATTTAATAAACAGATAAAGTGTTGCCCATTAGCTAATTTCACAAGGATGTGTTGTTGAGCCGGTGGTTGTCCTTGATCTTTGTACGCAGAAAACCGTCTGGCACCATACTCCTCTACCAGGCATTGCCGTGGAGACGAACGACATCAGATAAGGAGCGGAACGTTACCATCCCGGCCCAGGATCTGACTGGGGGGGGCAGCCACTTCTAACATGGACCCATACATATAAAAACCTCGTGTTACTGGACAGCTTTTGTCTTCTTCTTTGGCTATGGTGCCAGAAGACACACGCCTCGTGTGCGGCAGATACCTAGATAAGACCCGGACGTCTGTACTGCACATTCCTTTGTAATAAATCCATTAGCAGTTAACTTTTTCTAATCATTGGTCATATCTTCCTCGACTCGTGAACACGCGTAGGGTCCAAACTCGCAAATCCCTACACTTCCAACAAACATTTTTACAGTTTGGCCATCTGCCCTCTCTGTTTCTTCTACGGATGGGAGTCATCTGTGTATGTCCATAACCTTACAGGGCATGGGCATGTTTAAGCGTGATGTTGGAACAAGTTTTTCCAGGTTTATTGATAGCTGCTAGTGGGTGGAAAAAACATTTTCACATCATCAGAAAACAATCCGGAGTGTTCACATCGCCTGAAAAAAGTTTCCGCTTGTCGTCCGGAAAATACGGTAAATACTTGCAAAAACTGCAACAATGTCATAAATTATTGATCTTCTCATGGATTTACATTTTTCTTTTAACTACAAGTACTATTGAAAAAGGACGGCTTGCTGTGTAACGACGTAAACTATCCATCCATCCATCCATCCATCCATCACCTACTTTCTTTTTCATCTGCTTTTCCAGGTCGGGTCACGGGGGAAGTACTGTAGCATGGTGACGAGTCCTTTCTCTCCTCACAGGGGGATCTTCTTTTCAATGGCAGTATGGGCCCTGTTACATACAACCAATGTTCCCTCTAAGATGCGCATTTGTGCACTTGTCGCACACTCTCAGCACAGAGGAAAACAGATCCAGTGCAGTGAACTACAGCCTGATTTCTTTTTTTTTTTTTTCCACGGCACAACACTGCTCATCACAATGAGCTGCTGCTCGGCCACACCAAGCCACACACTCTACTTCCTAGATTACCTGACACCGCCCCCCTCCATTTTAGAGGGGTACACTCATAATTACAAACACCGGGGTATGTGAATAATTGAAGAAAAAGTGGTGAAACTGGATGAGATTTTCTCTTTTTTGAGTAAAAAAAAAAAAAAGGTCTGGTCTGAAGCTAAAGTAGAAAGTGAAGGATGAGATGGTGTGTAATGTTAAAATTCCAGCTTGACACAGCCTGATTGAGCATGAAAGCACAGACAATACATTGCCCAAAAAGCTAATTTTGTATTTTAAATATAGGAGGCAACATAACATTAACATTAAAAATGTTTGGGACCATCATTCAGCTTTCAACATGCATTGCGAAAGATATTCTGCAAGCAATAATTCAGTTTTACACCAAGAAAAACAGATGGGGATATTATTGTGAGTTTAAAAAAAAACAAAGTTGGAAGTGACATTCCAAATTTATAGTTAATAGCTTGGTATGTATTTGTACTGTAATGTATCTTTTTGTTTGTTGACATTTTCAGTGTCAGTTTACAAAAACACAAAATTGTTCTTAGAAATGTTCTCATGGGAATTAATTATTGAACCTTTTAATGAGCTATGTAACTTCAATGGACGACACTGATTGACCACAGTGCATACGTCTAATGTTGCTCACAGTGGTCAAAAGGAGCTCTCACAGCCTTAGTGTGTTTACTAAGATACGTAAAAAGTTAGAGGCAACATTGCATACAATCATGCAGACACACAAACACACACGAGCGGGTCATCTACAAAGATCCATGTACATCATGTTAACACATGCTCTGTGCGGGAGTGGATATGTGTCTCTGAGGAGCACATGAAGACAAACATATTTTGGCATGCAACCTATGCATGACCTACATCTCATATGGAGACGACAATTTATTTTTCTAAAGGTCAAGGGCAAAAAAAACCCACTTCTCTTCCTTTCACATTTAATGTCTTCTCATTTGACATTGTCTGCCAGGAGGTTAGCGTAATCTAATAACCCCACTACCTTTTTTCTATATTCTCTGCGATTGGCTGGCAACCATTTCAGGGTGTGTCCTGCCTCCTGCCCAAAGGTAGCTGGGATAGGGTCCAGCACACTGAAGAACCTAGTGAGGATAAGTGGCTTGGATAATTAATGAATACAATACATATATTCTACATACAGGATTCAATACTGGTGATGGACCGGTTAGCTGCCTCATAGTTTCGAGGACCAAGTTTCAAATCTGGGCTTGCCTATGTGAACTGTCCTTGTTCTCCCCATGCCTACATGGGTTTTCTCCAGGTACAATAGCTTTCTCCAACAACCCAAAATCTTGCATGGTAGGTTAACTGAAAACTCAAAATTGTCTGTAGGTGTAAATGTGTGTGCAAATGGTTGTTTACATGTGCCCCGCGACTAATTGGCGATCAGTTCAGGTTGTTGTCTGTCTTTCAACCGGAGTTAACTGGGATAGGCTCCATTGCCCTGCGAACCCTAACCAGGATAAATCATTGAGAAGAGATGGATGGAAGGATGTTCATCTAAGTCACAACAAAAGAGAAAACAGTCTGATTGAACTAATATAACGAACAATTTAGTTTTCATGTTTACATTGGGGTGGCACAGTGGAGCAAGTGGTAAGAGCGTTGTACAGTTTTGAGGACTGCTGTTGAAATCCTAGCCCTGACTGTGTGGTGTTTGCATGTTCTCTCACAGGTTACATGGGTTAGTGCTTGACATTAGCAAGACCCTTTAACACAGAAGGAATGTCAGGATGGGTTACCTCCAGCTTGTCTGTTCGCAGCAGTTTTTGATTGGTGGAGGTGGCAGTGGCCAACGACACAGGAGGGCTGCCTGGGACGATCACGGGGGTGCTGGGCAGGATGTCTGTGGGTACCAGCCCCATGCTGTGTGACATGGGGGTCAGGTATGGTGTGTAGCTAAAAGCTGCACTGGAGCCTAGACCTTGGCTTACAGGAAAGGTCTGCTGCAGAGCAAAGACAGTTTACAGCCACTCATATTTTGATAGTGACAAAGGAAATATGAAACAGCAGATCAGGATGAGGTCAAGAGCCACTTCCTGTTAGTAGCACTGACCACAGGTTGCATTGTGGTGCCAGGAATCATAAATTGCATCTGATGCGCCAACATGGCAGCTGCTGTCTTCTGCTGGATCAGATTATTGCGCCCATTTATCTCCAGCTGGGTCTTCAAGTGAGCGGGTGGGTGTAGGTACTTGCAATTCTCGCGTGTACAGCGCCCCTGAGAAGGAGAACAATGAAAGATCTAATTAACAGTAGTAGAAGAAAAAGATGCTTGGAAAGTGAAGACGTTAGACGCATATATTTCAGTGTTATGAAACGTCGGATGGCACTTCAAGTGGTGGGTGGCGATATTTTTCCCAGTACAAACAACAATGGAAGAATTGTGGGCTTATTTGTTTTTTTTTGTCTGTCTACAGATGGAAAACTAGTCCAATGTATGTAAAGAGTAAGAGAAACATTTATTATGAAGGGCTCACTGCCCTTCATAAAAACACCTAATCCCACACCTAATGCATGAAAATTCACAATGGTTTCTACTATTTATTTCTGATAATATGATAAAAGTTCATAGGGTTAGGGATTTTGTGTGTCTGTATCTGAATTTTTTACTTTAATTTCTTATAGCTATACAATGATCATATTGATAATCATGACATTCAAAATGTTCATGTCATTTTGTTTGTGATATTCCCTTAGTCATTGTGAAACTGGATGACACTAAATGCAGAGTACTTTTAGAGTAGAAAAGCCCCATCAAAGTGAAGCGCATTTATCATCATTCCCTTTATCAAATGAAAAAAAAAACACAATCTGGATCTTTCATGGAGTACAAACTAAGCAGAACTAAAGTAAGAGGGTGTGTGTGAGCCTAGAGTGAAAGTGAGTAGAGGATGACAGTTGGACACAGCAGCGCTAAGAATAAAATGCTGGCTATGATATGGCAGATTTGTGGAGGGTGGAGTCAAGTGAAGCATGATGAGAATCACAAACGATTCAAAAGCTGTTGCTCCTCATAACCTGTTCCTGCTGTGTTTTATGTCTTTGCAAGGGTGAACAAAGAAAATCATGACTTTCAAGTTCCTGAAAATAACTGATAAAAATCTCAGTCTGAGAGCTATTTAATTAAAAAATATCTAATATTTTGATTACCGGTACATTACGTACTTTATTTACCTATGTATGGGGTAAAATAATAGACACCACAATGAACTCCCACACAAGTGCGAACTACAACCACATTAATAAACACTTTGCTACAATAATACACTTCATACAATTTCAATAGTATGTTAAAGCTACAAAAGGGATTTTTCACTTTTTTTAAGGAAAAGACAGAAATGGAATATGTCCACAGGTTGCAGTGATGAATCCCTGAATGAATCCCCTATGAATTATTTTCCAACTTCAGCTTCTTTACATACTGTACATGCTTTCAGCTACACTCTGTGTACTGGGTTTTCCTCAAATGGGGGTCATGCTTATGGCTTCATGAGAAAATAATCAACGAGAGAAACCTGACCAAACCTGTCTTTTGTTCTTACATTGTATTGTTGTGTTCAGATTTGGCACCAATACATTTATCCAATCACAAAGGTAAATACAAATGGAATTACATATCTAAGGCTCGGGTGCCACAAAGATGGTGTTGTGCAGAAAGAGGTTCACCGTTTCTGTAATGATGAGAGACTCTAGCACACTGCCCTCTACACCGTGCAGTGAGCTGCTCAAATTTTCTCCTTCATGCGTCACATGAACCAACTCACACCTGCCCACACATATGCATATTAAATTCCTGGATCACAACAAGCTTCACCCACACACACACACACACACACAAACACACACACACGCACACGCACACTAAACACTGTCATGCTTGGAGACATGCACACAAATATGGCAGCTGTGTTCAGCCTGGAGGAGTCATGTTTACAATGAAAGTCTGGCAAAAACCTCAGAGCCATCAAAACTAACTGTAGCCACCTCAGGCACATGTATTCCTGTTCAAGGTACGTGTGCTTGTGAAATGATCTGCACAAATTTATGTGTATGCACTACGGTTGTAATCGGCTAAATCAACCACAGAAATTGGTCAACGGAAACATTTCTGCCTCGAGAAAATAAAAAACATTAATTAAAGCATATTGGCGCTGCGTGGAAACAATTTGTGCTGCCCGGAACCATTTGGCCACAGTCCATATTTACGACAGATTTTGTTTCAGTTTCATGCACCGTTAAACAACTAAAACACAAAAATGCAAGAGTGTCTGCAAGTAACTTTTATGACACAATTAAATATATACTGTTCCAGTATTTTTCAACCCCCGCGACTCCTGTGAGGATAAGTGGTTAAGAAAATGGATGGATGGATGTTTTTCAACCTTTTTTGTGCTAAGGCAAACTTTTTTCCAATAAAAAAATCCCATGACACACCACCAGAAGAAAGTGTAAAAATGAATCTCTGTCATTCTATGAACAATATACACTCGTTCTCACAAAGCATAATGCATACATTTCTAACACGAATAATAATGTTATGTGTGTGTGTTTTTTTTCTTTTTTTTTTTCATACTTTTATGTTACTATGGTGCGGTTCTTTTGTGATGTGCCACACTGCATTCTGCCTTTCATTCTTGGACATCTCTGGACATTTGTTAACTTGGAATATTCGCTGGAAAGAACATTTGCCTGGTTGTTCAACACTGGTGACTATTCATAGCTTGGCTCAACTACTCGGTCTTTGAACTTCTATTCTATGTTGATTGTTTTATTTTTGTGTTGTGTTGTTGTGTGTGATTAAATTGTCTTTGTCATATTTTGCTGGTTTGGGTTTGGGGATTTCAGTCTAAATTCACACTTAACAAAATTGGGGGCTCGTCCGGGATAGAATTCATTTGACATTTGAGACATCTGCTTAAAAGCGCAAATTTTTTTTTGCTTCATATTTGCAACTTAAACTGTGAAGCCAGCAAAATGGAGTTTAGACCTGAGCACTTTATTAGGTCCCCTACCCCTGAATCAGTCTGTGATTTACGCAAGTCTGAGCTTCTGCAACTTGCTAGTCATTTCCCACTTGGTGCCAAACCTGCTATGAGAAAATTTCAAATTTTGAAAATTGTCATTACATTGATGAGAGGATTTTTGTTCCTGATGTTTTGGGCTTGGTAAAAGATGCACCTTCAGACGTTTGGGAATTAAAGAAACTGGAATTACAACTTCAGATTGAAAAAGAGAGAGAAAGGAAAGACAGAACTTAAAAAAAATAGAATGTGACAAAGAGATTGAATTTAAGAAATTTAAGAAAGGTCCTCTGTTTCGGTCGGTTCTTCATCTTTTCATATTACATGGTAAGCCAGAATGGTCCCTCCTTTGAATGAAAAAGAAGTTGATAAATTCTTCCTCTACTTTGAGAAAGTTGCTGAAAATCTCAAGTGGCCTAAAGAGTCATGGACGATGCTATTCCAAATAGTCTTAAAGGGAAAAGCTTAGGATTCATATTTGGCCCTTTCTGTCCAGCAAAGTTCTGATCATGATTTTATCAAAAAGACCCTAGTTGAAGTTTATGAGTTACTGCCCGAAGCGTACCGTCAGAAATTTTGAAGTACTCAAAAAAGGGATGATGAGAGCTTTGTAAAGTTTGGTAGGGAAAAGGAAACTTTGTTTGATAGGTGGTATAGTTCAAAGGGGACTTCAGACTGGTAGAGTTTGAGGCAGTTAGTTTTGATAGATGTATTTAAGCAGTGTGTTCATTACAATCTCAGGACTTACTTGGATGAACGGACTGTTAATACCTTACATGATGCAGCAGTGTTGGGAGATAATTATTTTTTGACTCACAAGAGTTCTTTTCAGTCTCCCATCAATTCCATTTTTTTTCGCCAAAAGATTGTTTCTCACACAGAGTCAAGTGATGATAAGGCAGGTTAAAATTCTCAGGATAAAGGACCTGTCTGTGCCTATTGTAAGAAGCCCGATCACTTGCTTTCTGCTTGCAAAACGCTAAAATAGAAAAATCAGTCCACGGTTTCCCCAAATGCCTGTGCATATATCTCACCTGAGCCTTCCTTGCCAGGTGGTTCTGAGGAGATTTTTGGTTCTGACAATGAAATTTCAGATTCTGGAGTTCCGGTGAAGCTTTTGCCTTTTATTCACAATCGTTAGGTTTCACTTATGGGAGATAATTCTACCCCAAGGCCCGTTACTATTCTGAGGGACACTGGAGCTGTGCATTCTCTGATTTTGAAGGATGTTTTGCCTTTTTCTGCAGTCTTCAACTAACTCAGATATTATTATTAAGGGTATTAGTGGCTAATCTCTTGCTCCATTGCATTTTGTGAATTTGACTTCAGATCTGGTTTCTGACACCATTGATTTTGGTGTTCTTGACTCTCTTCCAGTTCCGGGTGTTGATTTGTTGATCGGCAAAGATCTTATGGGGGAATAAGTTGGCGCTGATCCTATTGTCACTGTTTCTCCAGAGTGTTCGCCCAATACAGAGCAATTCGAGTATAACGTTCCAGGTACTTTTCCGTCTTATGCAGTGACTCCTTTGATGTCAAAAGACATTTTTCCAAGACTTCTTTGCCGAATAATTCCATTTTTGATTTATCAGATACATTCGTAGTTCATTCTGTAGCCTCAGAGGCTGATGACCTATCTACAAACTCCTCAGGTCCTACTGATAAGTCTGAAAATTTGTTAAACAAGTCAGTTGTATTGCAACAACACTCTCCTCCCCAGTTACTGATTGTACTGTTCATGATGATGCAAGCGTCAATGACAATGTTGATGATGTTGTTAGCGATGTCAAGTTGGAATATATGCTTGATAATGCTTCACCGAGATTGTGCAATTCTAACCCTAACCCTGATGCTCACCTTGATCAGAAATTGACACATTTGTCAGCTGACCAGAAAGCTGAAATGTCACGTCTGCTTTTTGAGTTTTCTCACCTGTTTCCAGTTATGCCTGGCCACACATGCCTGATTAGTCATGACAAAGATGTGGGTGATGCTGTGCCTGTGAAACAACACCCATATTGAATCAATCCTGCGAACAGCAAGATTCTGCGGAAGGAGGTACACTACATGCTGGATAGTGACATTATTGAAACCTGTGACGGTCCATGGAGTTCACTTAGTGTACTTGTGCCCAAGCGTGGTGGTGGTGGTTGGTGCTCCTACACTAACATGAAAACTGTCAATGCACTGTCACGAGCTGACTCCTACCCTCTGCCGAGAGTGGATGAATGCATTGATCAGGTCAGTTAAGCTACATACGTAACTTTGACCTTCTGAAGGGATTCTGGCAGGTGCCGCTCACAGTCCGTGCAAAGACAACTGCGGCATTCGCTACACCTGACGAACTGTATCAATACAAAGTGATGCTGTTCAGCTTGAAGAATGCCCCAGCCACGTTCCAAAGGCTCGTCAACAAAGTGACATCGAGTCTGGAATGTGTCAAAGCCTACATGGATAATGTCATCGTTTACGCCATGGAAGAAGATTCAGGAGTTCTTCGAGAGACTGTCAGCAAGGAAACAACACTGTCCATCTTGCAAAGTGCGAGTTTGGAAAGGCCCAGGTTGAATTCCTGGGGCATGTTGTAGTGCACGGCCAGGTACAACCAGTTAGTGCTTGGATGAAGGCTATTGCACGCACTGATGCACTCTGCAGGGTGTAAAGTTTTGTTTGATGTTTGGTACTTCTGTTGTATTTTTCTCTGTTTTCGTTCCTTTATTTTCTGTTTATTCTGTTTTCTATTCTGGTTTGTGTTGCTTAGTTGTATTACAACAGAAAGTTTCTTTGCAACTTTCTTTTCCTTAAGGGAGAGAGTGTTATGTATGTGTGTATTTTTCTTTTTCTTTCATACCTTTATGTTACTATGATGCAGTTCTTCTGTGATGTGGAATTCTGGAATGTTCCGAGAGGTGCCTATATAAAAAGACTGAGAAGGACCGTCAAGAGAGCTTCTTACCACACTCTTTGGACAAGTAGACAAGTACACACCGCACTGCATTCTGCCTTTCATTCTTTGACATTTCTGGGCATTTGTTAACTTGGAATATTCGCTGGAAAGAACATTTGCCTGGTTGGTCAACTCTGGAGACTATTCATAGCTTGGCTCAACTACTCGGTCTTTGAACTTCTATTCTGTGTTGATTGTTTTATTTTTGTGTTGTGTTGGTGTGTGTGATTAAATTGTCTTAAACACAATACAACTGCTTTGTCATATTTTGCTGGTTTGAGTTTGGGGATTTTAGTGCAAATTCACACGTAACAATCGTGAAAAAAAAAAGCTTGTGGTTCAGATTTCCCGACCGACCCTAACATTTTTAGACCACATAATAAATGTCAGGGGCATGGTTCTCCACGGCCACACACGCTCTTGAAGCACATGGGGCGTGCCATGAATGCAGAAGCACAGAGTGAAGTCAGGTGTTTGAAAACAGCTCCGGCAGGCAGCAGTGTGGCAGTGTGTCGTTTCCTCGTGCCCGCGGATTACGTTGTGTATTTACCGTAATTCCCGGCCTACAGAGTGCACCTGGTTATAAGCCTTACCCAGTACATTTGTAAAGGAAATACCATTTGGTAGATACATGGCCCGCAGCCGTATAAAAGCCACAATTGCCTACATTATAACCGACATTGAAACACGAGATATTTACAAAGAAAGACTGTGCACAAAGTTTAACGCTAATACCGCCACACTAACGCTGGCGCTGCCCGGTGCGCTAATGATAATGCTAGTGCCGCCGCGCTAATGCTAATGGCGGTTAAAAAAAAACATACTAGTAAAAATCACCAACACATGACAGTAATACGCTAACAAGGCCAGTCCGGTAAAAGTCACTTCCTCGGCACAAATATTCGGTCTCACTCTTACCTTTTCTACTTCAGTGCCCCCCTGCGGCCGTTATAAAAAATGCACAAAGTAGCCGCATCACTGCACAAACCGCAGAGTTGAAAGCAAGTGAAAAAAGTCAGAAATTATGGTAATTAAGCCTTGTATTTCATCGCACTTGTTGCCAGATCGTTATGTATATGCATGTATGTTCACGAGCGTCTGCTGTCACTGTAACAGTAACTGCCTGTCATAGCGTGACTGAGCCATATCAAGTTACGTTTTCATATTTTGCCTTGTCAGATTTTTTATATTGTTACATGTTTTTTGGACCAAGCCTTCATGAATTTTGATCTTGTTATGGACGAAAGAACCTGAATTAATGAGAAGTGACAAGAAAATGGGGCCACTATGTTCTGGAAATCCATCCATCAATTTTCTTAGCCGCTTATCCTCACGAGGGGCACGGGAGTGCAGGAATCTATGCCAAATGTCAGCGGGCAGGAAGCAAGGTATACCCTGAACTGGTTGGCAGCCAATAGCAGGGCACACTGAGACAAACACCTGCACTCACAATCATACCTTAAACAGTAAGGCTTCATGTTCTGCGTCCATTTCCTCACATAAAGATGCAAATATGTGACTTTTCAGGGGTCGTAATTTTAAAAAGTTCACCATGCCCACAGCATCGTCCAGCACAGGAACTAGGTCTACTGGTAAGGTCTTGGCTACGTGGGCCTCACTGTGTGAAAAGCAGCGCACATTGGGGTCTCTTTCTTTCACTCTGCTTGCAAAGCCTTTGGTGTGTCCGACCGTGGCTGCTGTTCTATAAGTGCAGTTTTCACATTTAAGTCCATTTTGTTGAAGATATTCAAACGGGACGTGAACAATTTCCTCTCCTGTTGTTTTTTTTGTTGCAATGGCTTGCAAAAAAAGTTTTCTCTCATTGCATATCTATCCACAAACCGCACATTGGCCAGGAGTTGGCCATGTTCAATAAGATCCATGAACTTGTCAAGTTGCAATGCAAACTTACTACAGATACAGACCTTTCCAAAACTAAACTTTTGATGTCTCCAGAGATGTCACCCATATGCCTAAAAATGGTGTTAAATGAAAGAGGGACTGGCTATTCCTTTAGCAGATTAGGTCAAAGCATCTCATTTACAATGGCTTCACGGTCAGGAAGTATTACTATCTCTCCCAGTGTATGAATTTTTAAATTCAGCTACAAGTTCAGCAATGTTATAGCTTGTTTTCAGGGCTCTCTTGTATATCTTTGCGCTTTCGCTAACATTGCCTGTTCTTTCACGTGTGCATGAATGCGAACAAAATAGTTAGCAATCTTGTTCTGAAGGGAAGGGTATTTCGTTTTGAGATGCCATTAAACTTACTTGGAACCATTGGACAGTCAGATAGCATTTCACTACACACCAAGCACAACAGAGTCATAATCATTGGATCCCCAGTGAGAGTAACTCCAAATGAAATAACTTTTGCTATATTGCCTCTTGCCAAGACTTTCTGTGGGCAAACAGTCTTTGGTTTCTTTTGACCTCCATTCATACTTGGGCTTTCATCTGGGTCAGAATTTTGTCCGGAATTAAGTTCCGAGTTAGCATCTTTCCTTTTCAAAAACCTCTCCATCATTGTCACCATATTGCCACAGCACAGTAGTGTGCCGCGGCACATTGGTTGAAAAACACTGTACTATATGTATAACGTATGAGTGAGCTGAGGTTCTCACTTAGAGTGAATAAATTGGATAGGATTACAAATTAGCTCATTACAAGGACAGCCAAAGTTGGCTGTTTTGGAGACAAGGTTAGAGAGAGCAGACTTAGATGGTTTGGACATGTTCAGAGGCGAGAGAGTGAGTATATTGGTAGAAGGGTGCTGAGGATGGAGCTGCCAGGCAAAAGAGCGAGAGGAAGACCAAAGAAAAGGTTGATGGATGTTGTGAGGGAGGACAGGAGGACAGTGGGTGTTAGAGAAAAAGATGCACGAGATATATGGGCCCAATTCATTGAGTATCTTTAAATAGGTTGTATTACATTTGCCTTTTTGCAAGTCATAGTAAGCATACTTGGTCTAAAGCTAAAAAAAAAAAAACGCTTTCAAACCACATCAGACAATAAAAAAAAGCACAGTAGGTCTCCAACAGAGACAAACATGAGATTGTAAGCATAAGTGTCAATTGACACTGGGATAGACAACTGGCTGAGGAATGAATCCTGACTTCAAGAAATCACCACACTTTTTTTAACTTCATGAAATTACGATTTTCATACATCTTAATTTGTGGTGATTATTTGTAAATTTTAAAAAAATATTCATGACAATGAAAAAGTGAATGAGTGAAAAATGCTATTTGACATAACTACCTGCATTTTGCTTCAGTAATTCCGCTGTGTGAGTAAATTTTACATTGCTCTTTGACTTACTGTATATTTTACTGTGTAAACAACGGCTACTGCACCAAATATTAACAGTGGTTTTCTCAGGTGTTCAAATCCTTATTTGCAGCTGTATCGCACAAATAAATCATTAAAAAAAAATCATACACTGTGATTTCTGGATTTTTCTTTTTAAATTGTCTCTCTCACAGTGGACATGCACCCACGGTGAAAATTTTGGACCCCTCCATGATTTGTAAGTGGGAAAACTTGCAATATAGCAGGGTATTCAAATACTTATTTTCTTCACTGTTAAATAACTTCCATACAAACTTGGTTTATCAAACAGTTGACCTGCCACCTACGGTTCTTGAAAATGATTGTTTTCCTAACTACTGACTTATCAAGCGTGCAGGTAGAGGATTAAGTCCAAAAACTTGATTAACAGATATGAAAGCATTAAAATCTGGAGGTCATTCTAAATTGTGTGATTCGAGCAGGGAAAAGTGTTGTCATCAAATACCATGCACCCACTAAAATGACGCATTCATCCAAGTCAGGCAGGTGTTAACTCCTATTGTGCATTGTAGAGATACAGCAATCTTCCACATTATGCCTGTCTATTGTGAATGTAAAAGGGGAAAAAAATGACGCATTCATTTCATTGTGCATTGTTAGGTGTCTGGGATTAATAATGTTCATTAGCAGGGTTTTTTATTTCAGATTACCACACTTGATTTTGAGTGTCAGGAGGTAACCTCAATTGCTGCACTCGATATACTGTAAAAAGAACAGCACACATTGTTAAACATTTGGGATCAGATTTACGCCAATGAATACGGATATTTCTTTCGGAGGGTGGAAAACACCCGATGCCCACACAAATACATTTATTCATTGTAGCAGTCATGTATTTGATGACCTTGGACTCAGTATGATACAAGACATACAACACCACTTGAATAGCAATGACTGTCACGAACAAGTGGGAAGGGGTGGGACCCAAATGCAAGACTCCGATGCAAGGACATGGTTTTAAAGAGCGGTTTAATTCCAGGTAGAGGTCATAAACAGGTAAGTATTCCAAAACGGCAGAAGCACAAAAAAAAAACACAAAAAGGAAAGGTCCAGAAACAAGGTTAGATAACTAAAAGGCAAAAAAAAAAAAAAGACTTAACTAGGACAATGGGGGCACAAGAATGCTGGAACATGGCAACAAGGTAAATCACACACAAGAAGCTTGTATACTCACGCAGACTCACACAACGAACCAGCAACTAATGACACCACACACGAGGCTAAAATACATGGCATAATTAGTACCAATGATGTGCAGGTGAGGAGTTTCTGCCACAAGCAGCCGCACATACGAAAGTGGAACTGTACAGAAAAATCACCTTATCGGACAGTATTAAACAATCTGAGACCAGATGCTGCTGTATTCATAGTGGTATCACAATCTACACAGACAATAAGAGGAATAGTGACAACTACAGGGAAATCAGTGACATGCAAAGCTACTACAAAATTTGCTCAGAGCTGTTTGATTACCGAAAGAAGTAGCCATATGTAAATGTGCAGCGCACACATCAAATACAGACTACGTATCATTAGGAAATGCATTTACAGATAAAACAGCAAAAGAAGTAACAGGCAAAACCTTTATGGGATTAGCTGACCATGTAACAAATGAAGACATTCTTTGGAATGATGTGTTAATCAAAATGCAACAACAAAGCTAAACCAGCAGAACTAAAATTGTGGTGAAAAAAAGGTGCGACATTACAAAATGGGATTTGTGTAAGCACAGATACAAAACCCATTCTACCAAAAAAATCTTTTCAAGTGGGCGCCAATATTAAGCCACGGGAAGTCTCGTGTCTCAACTGGGGGAATGGTAGCCCTGATACAAAGGCATTACACAACCTATGGATTTAACTTGTATGCAAAATATTTTTGGAGGGCTTGTTTGACCTGTACTCGACATAATCAACAAGGGAATGTGCGTCCAAAACGTGGTCAGTTTTCTCAGGCTACATATCCATCCATCCATCCATCCATCCATTTTCTTTGCTGCTTATCTTCACGAGGGTGCTGGAGCCTATCTCAGCTGTCAACGGGCAGGAAGCGGGGTACACCCTGAACTGGTTGCCAGCCAATCGCAGGGCACATGGAGAGAAACAGCCGCACTCACAATCACACCTGAAGGCAATTTAGAATGTCCAATAATTGTTGCATGTTTTTGGGATGTGGGAGTAAACCAGAGTGCCCAGAGGAAACCCACACAGGCACGGGGAGAAGATGCAAACGCCACACAGGCGGGGCGGGGACTGAACCCTGGACAACAGAACTGTGAGGCGAATGCTTTACCAGCTGAGCCACCGTGCCGCCCAGGCTACATATCCATTTCAGAGAATACGCATGGATTTCATTGAACTAAACAAAAGTGAGGGAAAACAATAATGTTTAGTCATTATCGATGCACTTTGAAAATGGGTAGAAATATTCCCAGCTAAACAACCTAATGCACAAACAGTAGCTAAAGCATTATGCAAAGACATACTAATGGAACACATTTTGTAAACAAAGTGGTCAACAAACTAGGATGAATGTTTCACATTAACTTGAAACAC
The DNA here is from genome assembly GCF_019802595.1 of Syngnathoides biaculeatus. Taxonomy (NCBI): domain Eukaryota; kingdom Metazoa; phylum Chordata; class Actinopteri; order Syngnathiformes; family Syngnathidae; genus Syngnathoides; species Syngnathoides biaculeatus. The sequence continues at coordinate 38,459,331 of NC_084641.1, forward strand.
CACTCTTCTTACAATCCAGAGAATGAATAGTACAATTAAGAACAGACTGAAGAAATGCATGGAAGAAACACAGACCATGGACACAATGGATATACTTAGTCAAACTATACATACATTACTAGTACAACAGGTCTCATTCAATTCAAAACACTGCTTTGGAGACCATACAAATTACTGATATTTTCCACACAATGAGAGATAGACGAATAATGAAGAAAAAAAACTTACAAGTGGGAAGGTCCCTTTCAGGAGTTATTAATAACCCCAAACAGGTTTAAAAATAGCAAAAAGTAATACTTGAGTTCATTTGACGATTGTAAGACGGTTATTCATTTTGAAACTTTTGTTAATTCTAAAGACTCATTTGTTTTTATTGGCCACTTGTAAGTTAGCTTTTCTCATTCCCACTGCCAAGAAAACAACCCGACCGAGGCATTTCGGGGAGTGAGACTGCTGTCATAATGGCGACTAAACAGTAAAATTTTGCATTTGGGTTTTGGATGAAAACGGTATCCATTGTTTTAATTTTTCTGTTCGAGTGGTACCTGTGGGAACCACCCAAGGTCCCAGAAAAACAAATTGGATAACTACATTAAAAAAAAAAAATGACTGAGTTCATTAAAATGACACGGTTGATCCGTAAATGTAAAACCACATTCTTCTGACAATAATCAGGCCATGAGAGTTGCAAGTGTTACAATATGTGTACCTGTGAATGGAACTAGTATTTATGTGTCTTCCAAAACTCCTCTATTCCCTGTGTAGATTTGTGCAGGTCACAAACAACAACCTGCCTTTGAAACAGTTTTGAGGTTAAAGGGAGTGACTGCTTATTTTCACACTAAATTAGATGTAGAAAAATAGTTTCAAATAACAAATAATACACAACACAAATATTAATTATTATTAATATTAATAATAATATCAGTGCTATTACCTGATAACGAATGCAAAAAAAAAAAAAAGGCGGGGGGATTCTGTGTATCCATTAACTTCTTTGAAAAACAAAAAACATTGTTTTCTAATGACATGTCACCAGGAAATTTCAAATTCAAATTGATAGGAACTGGAAACAAATTAGGAACATTATTAGCATCGATGTGTAAAACCATTTTTATGCCATTGTCATGGTGGTGCGGCGGTAGCATTCTTTTTCATGTTTTACGCCGAATGCCCTTCCTGACCCAACCCCTCTGGATTTATTCGGAGAAAGAGCTGGAGCCTATCCCACCTAACTTCGGGCAAAACCAGACTAAACCCTGAACTGGTCGCCAACCAGTCACAGGGCAGATATCGCCAACATCACTGAGTGGAAATTGATCCCACGCTGCCTGCACGTGTACCACTACACCATCAGATTGAAATAAAAATGTAACAAGTTACTGTGCTTTATCAACTTTATTATTGCCATTAGTCTGTTCATCTTATGTGTGTTTATGAATTAACATATACTATACATGCAGTTTTACCCGAACACTGGCATAGATTGAGGAGGAGCTGAATAACATGGAAAAAAAGGGCAGAAAGAAACACCTGGACGCACATTACACACTGTAAAAAGGTCATCTCAGCTGAGTCACCCAAAGGGAAAGGTGAGCAAAATCCCGCATAAACTGGGTGCAGATTTATAGTATCTGAAAATACCTGAAGGCTGGTGAAGATTTAAAATATACCTGACTCATTTAGGTTATTGATTTTGATGCGATTGTTAATGCTAAAAACTAATTTGTTTTTATTGGCCACTTGTAAGATAGCTGTTCTTGACTTGGTCGACATGACTTCAAAATAGCTAAATAATATGATAGCGTGTTCGGCTGCAACGTTGAGAGCAGTAATGATATTTTTGTTCATATGGTACCTTTGTGCACCTGTAAAGCTGACAAACACACATAACAACAGAGCCAATAATTATAGTCAGTCATCTATGCTTACCACACATAAGATAAAGAGGCAAAACATTATTTCAAATCACATTGACAAATAACTGTGCAGCAATCACCGAGGCATGACGGGAGGACTCCATGTGGGCCTCCCAATGAATCAGTGAAGCACTATTTTAATTCCATGGCCGAAAATAATTGAACACTCTAACAAAGGGACTCTACAAGGAATAAAGTATAGATCAAATACATGGTATGGAATGTTAAATAACGTACGAGACTCCAGGTGGAACACCCTGGTGGCGGAAGAAGGTAACAGATGGACCCCTTCCTTGGGAACATCATCATATTCTCAGCATCACAAACACCCAATGACCCTTGCTTAAGACAGAAAAAGGACTTACAATACAGGTAAATTTGCCCATGTGATAGGCTTACATGGAAAAAGATGACACAATGTGGTGACCCCTGATCGGGACAAGCCAAAAGGAAAAGAAGAAGAATACAGGTAAATTTAACTGAAGGTTCAATTATTCCCCCGGCCTTTAAGCCTTCTACCACACCATGCTGGGGATTCCATTTACGGGTTTATACTAAAGGAAACCCCCATTTTCTTCTCACCATTTGCCAAAATAATGCTACCCTAAACCCGAATGCCATACAAAAGAGTCCATATACTATGGAGAGAGTTGAAGTATTTGAAATAGTTCTTAAGAGTTGGTCATCTCTAATCCAACTCGAGGATGGAGCTCTGCTTTAGTTAATCTGATCATCTGTGACCTGCTGAGACATGGAACCCACGATCCCTAGATTCTCTAATCTGCACTCACAATACAATACTATACACTGATTTACCATCTCAGAACCTACGTGAGTCTGATGGTAGGCCAGTTGCAGGCAACGTTCCCTCTATTTTTTTGTCTGTGGAAACACACGAAACCCCTGAGCGGTCCGCTTGACCACTATGGGCAACATCAGACATGTCATCCGTTGAAGTAACGTGTTTTGTTAAAAGAATCCGATTACAGCATTTACATCAGTTTTATTAAGAACAATTTTACATAAGTTTTTGCAAACTAATAATGAAAATGTCTATTTTGTTCCTTTAACTACACAAAAAAATATATTGCAAACCCAACCAAGCCAACTATAAATGATAAATTTGAAAGCCTGCTTCCCAATTCATTTCAATCATATTTTTAAATTCACAATCATATCCCTGTCCGTTATTTTTGGTGTTAAACTAAATTATTGCTTGCACAATATTTTTTTTGCAGTGCATGCTGACAGCTGAATGATGTGCCAAACAGTTTCATGGTGAATGTTATTTTGCTTCCTGTATTTAAAATACAGAACTAGCTTTTTGTGCACTGTATTCTGTGCTTTCAGCCATGATGAAGGTGTACCAAGGTGCAACTTAGTCGCGTGACATCACATACTAAGAAAGCGTAACTGGATTGGCTGCGTGTTGGGTTCTGACATCCTTTGCTAATGTCTGTGAACTGAAGTAACCCTGCCTGTTTTACACAGAATTTATTTGTTGAATTCCAGACTGAATTTTTGCCAGTTGAATCTCAGGAGACTCAACATATTGCGTTTAAATTTTGAAAGGTTGATTTTTTTTTTCATATGCTGAATTTATTAACATTGAAAGTTAAACTGAAATACAGTTATTGAAAATGTGACCACTTTGAAATAACAATGTGAATTTTATAATGTACTCAAAATATGCATTCAAAAGTAGCATTTTTAATTGAAATCCTAGTGGCACATATTTACTTCTGATATTGTACTTTTAATTGTATTTTTATTTTATCGTTTTTTTTGTGCATATCATATCATGACTGTGTGCAGAGACCACATCGGCAGCGCGCAGTTGTGCACGCTCGCAGCTTAGAGGGAACGTTGGTCCAAGGCAAAGATCTGTAGCCTATATAAAATGATGCTGCAAAATAAATGTCAGAAATCCTGTGTCAAAAAGGAACTTTAACTAGCCAAATAAGTGAGACACAAAGTGTGTTACCCATGTCCTGTGTCCTATTTTAAAAAGAACTGTGCCACAATCCCAAGAGAAAAAAACAGACCTTCTGCTAATTTTGCAACCATTTCAATCACTCTCGGCATTTCAGGAAGTGAGTACTGGAGCACACTAAAAATAAAACTAAAATCTATTACAAATGCAAATGGGAGGAAAAAAAAGACAGAAAAAGCAAGTACATTTAAATCTTTTTGCCATTATTGAAAGCATGTCAGGGAATGTTGAGAAGTTGTTTAAATCCATCGGACAGATAAAGGAAGATAATGAGATGGAAGGAAGCTTGCTGATCTGTGCATCAAAGCCTCTTTCGAACATACTCAGCAGATAGGGGCCCGGGCATTTCAGAGCTGCTTACTCCCCCATTTTAAGGATTAAAGCTTTGGTTGCTGACAAAAGAAATATGAGGTATTGGTTTATAATTCATAAGAGAGAGAAAGTAAGCAAGTAGTACTAATTATAGAGTCTAACTAATTGTAGTTCACTGGGCACATACAGCCTTATGGGGTGTCATGTATTGGCTGGACCAGTAAATCCATCACACAATTATTATGAATAACAGTAAGTTAGTGTTTTGCCCCTTGATTCTAACAAAGGTACATAATAAAACTGATCAGTGATTGTCTCTAATGGAACAGAAATAGGTCAGATATTTGAAATGTAGTAATTGCACTTCATAATTAAATAAACTTCACTAAGAATTATTTTACTCAACTTTCTACACATTATTAATAATTCTCGAAAACCTAAATTGACTCCAGAACAACACAAGCAACAATGACAACCATTTTATATGTACTGTATGTATAAAGGGCGGCACAGTGGAACAGCTGGAAAGCTTTGGCCTCACAGTTCTGAGGATCCAGGTTCAATCCCAGCCCTCCCTGTGTGGAATTTGCATGTTCTCCTCATGCCTGTGTGGGTTTCGTCTGGGCACTCCAGTTTCCTCCCACATCCCAAAAGCATGCAACATTAATTGGACACTCTAAATTGCCCCTAGGTGTGATTGCGAGTGCAGCTGTTTGTCTCTATGTGCCCTGCGATTGGCTGGCAACTAGCTCAGGGTGTACCCTGCCTCCTGCCCGTTGACAGCTGGGATAGGCTCTACCACTCCCACGACAATTGTGAGGATAAGCAGCGAAGAAAATGAATGGATGTATATATAAAAAAAATAATTCTAGTTTAAGTGTGTATGTCTCTGTGTGTGTTGGGGGGCTGAGCAGCTGCTGTGACTGAAGGATGACGAAACTATCGAATACAAACAGGTGAGTGAAATTACACACATTTACAGTATTATTAGTTATGAATGTTCTCAAGGTGGGCAGCATCACACTAGTCTGGAGCAGTGATTTCCAACCTTTATAGAGCCAAGGCACATATTTTACAATTGAAAAATCCCACGGCACACAAACAAAAATAAATGTCACCAAAAATGGATCGATTAATTACTGTATGTACTTCCTGCCATCTAATAGAAGATGATTTTTTTGTTCTGTCTGTCATCGTGCCTCACTGGCATAAATAGATGAATAAAGATACATTATTTCTTGGAATAAATGTTTATTTTTAACAATTACATAAGATTGGATAACTTCCCACGGCGCACCTGAAGAGCACTCACAGCACACTAATGTACCCCGGCACAATGTTTGGGAATCACTGGCCTAGAGACATAGGAACTGGAGACAAAAAGAGATGCTCAAAGTCAGGCCTGACTTTATAACTAAAGCCCCTGACAATATGGTAAAGTTTGGAAACCCATAACTTCAATGTCTACAGAAGATCATGCACCTGCTAACCTTCCAAACAATCCGGATTCCCCAGCAGCAGCTCTCAAAGTCTCCCCTCCTTCTTTTCCAGCCACCTCTCAGCAGTGACGGTAAGTACAGTACCTTTTTTTATATGAAGTGTAATAATTGTATTTGGATATTTATTTAGAGATTTGGAGGGTATAAAGGGTTCATTCAGATTTATTCAGAAATTCAGGGTTACGTCACCAGCATAGAAATGGAACTCGCTTATAACCCAAGAACCGCCTGTATTTTTTTTTCTAAAACCAACCATTAGCATGAAGCTATAGGGGACTTTGGGCATATGCACCTGAGATTGTGTATGGGTGGGTATGAATTCAAGTGGTCCTCAGACAAAATGTATTTCAGTCACCCACAATTGTCACCCGTAATGTAATGTCTTTCATGACATCATGAATGGCCAAGTGTCAATGGCACGAATCTTTCCATGCATGCAAACTGTTTTCAACTGTTGGGGAATGAAGTCGGCTGTGTTTATGCCAACCAACGCAGACAGCCCTTTTGGTTAAGTACAGTCTGTTATTTATTTATTTTCTCATATATTTATATATAAATAAAGAAAAAGAAAGAAAGAAAAAGAGGGAAAAATGAAAAAATACAATTAACTTACATTCATTAAAAATGGGTTAATAATACTTTTATGAAAAACAGAATAGGAGGGCTTCTCCCTTGCCCAAACAAACCCCCATGAAATCCAATCCCGTAGGTCATTCTCAACCAGGACCACATCCACAAGTGACCAAAGAAATCAACCCCATAAGGAAAACCATGATAGCAATCACAGTAGTCAAAAAATGAAGAATAGAAAAATGACACCACCTCAAATCACCCCACAACAAATGTTTCACAAACAATGTACAATGATTTACATATTCGCATCAAGTAAACTTCCTGAGCTTCAAATTCTCTCAACATCAAAACAACAACATCAAAATGCTTGCCCGCTCCAACAACAAAAAAACGAAATGCAATACTGAGTTAAAAAAAACAAAACGATGCATTGGACACAAGAACTGCACAACACACTACGAAAAAAAGATTACAAAAATAATAAAAACAACAACATCAACAAAAACAATAATAACTGATGGGAACCAATGAACAAAATTAAGATAAACCTGATTTCACATTATGTAGTAACATTTTGATGTGGCAAATTTTGTCCAGTTTTCCCAATAACCCTCAAACTTGTCTTGTTGCCTCAAAATATTAGACCACTTTAATCGAGTCCTCAACTGTGGGAGTTTTCTTTATTAACCAATTCCTTCTAATAGCTTTTTTTGCTTGCTAGTGACAAAATACTGTATAAGTATTCATTTTCTGGTCCCTTTACAGTGTCCAGTATTAATCCCAAGCATAAAGTTTCATATTTTAACGTAATCTTGACTTTCACAATTTTCTTCACATTTTGTTTAATGTCTTTCCAGTATTTTAAAATGATTGGACAGTCCCAGAACACATGAAAATGTGTCCCCTTATTCTCTCCACAAGGTCTCCAGCAGGAGGTACTTGCTCCCGGTGAGATCCTCTGAGCTAGAACTCTAAAAAATCTATCTGCATTTTTCCAACCAAATTCTCTCCAGGATAAAGCAGATGTACTTTTCCACTGCACCGCTTAATAGTAATTTTTAATATTTGGGAGAGTAATGGTAAGTGTAGAGAATTATAACAAATTCTTGGTCTCTTGCTCTGCCAAGTAAATATTGATATTAATTTGTCTAATTCTCGAAATGTCCCTTTTGGGAGCTCTACTGGTATATTCTGGAACAGATAGAGTAATCTGGATAGCACGTTCATTTTTGTTTCCACTCTCTGTCCTAATCTTAAAAAAGGAAACAGGTTCTACCAGGCTAAATCAGATTTAATTTTAGAGATTAAGGGGTTGTATTTCTCTGATATAATTGTCTCTAGATTTATAGGACTATTCACTCCTAAATATTTAATTGTTTTTGAATTTCAATTTACATTGAGTTCTTCCTTGATGGGCTGGCTAGAGGAATAATAAAATGACAAAATTTGGGTTTTGTGTGTGTTCAATTTATAACCTGATTCTCTTAGAGTTATGAGTAATTCTGGGAGGGATTTAGATGGGTGTCCAAAATATATCAGAGTATCATCTGCAAACAGAGCAATTTTATGTTCTTCATCCGCCACCTTAATGCCCTTAATCTTCTCAATCTGTACAGTTTGTTAAATATGAGTCTGTGATGTGACGACAACCGGGAGTAGCCTGCCCACTCGAAGATTTACGCTGCGCTGAATTTGTGCCAGTCAAGGAAATAGAGCCCTATGAGTTCTCCCCAATGTGGCCCAAAAGATCCACTAGAATGTCTACAAAGAGATCCTATGGCATTTGCTTTATTCAGTTGATGAGACTAGGTGAGAGTTGTGGCAGGACAACTTGTGGCAACTTTACCATTTCTACTCATACTGCCCTGAGCATTTGACAGTCCCTGGAAAAGAAGAACAACCCTGTTCCAGATCAAACTCGCTATCCACTTGAGCTGGTTTTGTACGATTTTTCCTCTTTTTCAAAACCTAGAGTCTCATCAAGGAAACCTGTTTTAAAAATATGGACAACATCAAGAGTACAGTGGTGATGGAGGTGTAGAGGATCTGGCAAGAATTATTCCAGGCATCCAAGAAGGCATGGCAGAGAAGACTAGGAAAGCATGTTAGACTCCAGGAGGATTAATTCAAAGGGGAAAAGTTGTAGATTGGTTTTGAAATCTATTTTCTGAAACACCTTATATTGTATTTTGGCACACAACAAGCTGAAAGGACTACAGCAATTCCTCGTTTTTCTCAGTTAATGGGGACCAGAACCCCCCACTAAATGTGAAAAACCACGAAGTAGCGTATCCCCCTCCATCTCCAACCCCCCCAATGACCACCCACCCCCACACACAACCCGAGAATTTTGATGTATGCGTATCTGGGTACCAGAATGATTAAAATATATAAACAGTATTTATACTTTACATATTTGAGACTAAGATTACAACAGTACATGTATTTGCTTAAAAATGTAATTATAAAACCTTTGTCAATCTTTCCTACAACAATCGCCTGACTGGTCGGAAATGCAGGGGAAACGTATGCACGCGCAGCGTAAGAGAGGCTCGTTAGAGGCTTTAAAGGGGAAATCCACTGGTTTGCATTAACAATGTATCTAATAGGTCATGAAATATGTACTCTATTTTGACAATGTGATGCTGAATCTTGTCTCATTTAATACTGTTTTGGGAAGATTTTTTAATCGACAATTACAAATTTTCAGGGGTGCTGCCATTTTCGCGAGTCACATGACCTCCGTGCGCGGATGTGTCATGTTACGTGCCGCAACAAAGGCTCGATTACATTGGACACCATTTATGCCCAGTGCCGATTTCTCGGATTTTTCCTCATCTGATGAAGAAATAGCAGTATCGGTTGATCGGGAAGATGGAGGAATACGTCCATACACAGCCGTGAGAGGTGCCAGATAAACTGCACTCCCCACAACGTTTTATGCGCAAATATTCAATGCAAAAAATTTTTACATTAAAGTGTTAGTTTATTTAAGACTGTAATATGTGTTATCAACAGTATTAATAAAATATTATGCCATTATTGAGCATTTATTTTAGTCGGTTGAGGGATTCTGTTCTGACAATTACAAGGACCAGGACAAATGTGTCCTGTGGCCTGTTACCGCTACATCATCATATGTACAATTATTATTAATGATTGTTGTACAGACAGTACAGACTTAACAAAATATAGATACAGATAATTCCTCATATTTTTATCATATGGGTAGGAGCAAATTGGTGTTGCACATTGTACATTGGTAGAAGGGTTTTCCTGATTTTTTTAGGTCAACTTTGAGGTGCGCATTATACTTAAGGACACACTATACTCAATAAATTACGGTATATCTTTTTTTTAACTTAATCCTCAGAGACTGATGGGGACTCGAAATTACAATTGTGCAGATGTTGATTGCTACACACCTTTTTTTACCTAAAGGGAAAGATCAGCTTGTTGTTTGCTAGCTGTGATGATATCCCAAAGGATGGTCTCTTGTGAATTGAAGGCACCACGAGGTGTACGTGCAGTTGAAGAAAACAGTCTGCATCAAGTGAAACCTCTGAGGGCTGAAGTGACAAGTGCTCTGGGCTAGCTCTTTATCAAGCTTAAGAACACATAATGGTAGGCATGCCTCACTAAAAAGCAGTACCGTGAGATTTCTCCCGAACAATGAGTGAAGACATACAGTTCATAGATAAAAATTAAAACTGTATGGTGAAATATAATAATGTGCTACTGGTTGTTTGTCTACACAAACCAGCGAAAAGAGTCCCTACTCAAATTCTTATATTTTTCCATAGTTTCTCCAGATCAATGTTTAAGATCCAACAAATGTAAATAGACAATATAACCCAAGTGAACTTAAAATCCTGTTTTCAAATTATTTCTGCCGGCTGACAGCTGAGATAGGCTCCAAACACTCTTGTGACCCTTGTGAGGATAAGCGGCTAAGAAAATGGATGGCTCTTTCCACATTTTGAGTTGCCAACCCGTGCCAAAGTTAACTGGGACAGGCTCAAGTTGTGATACCTGCAAACCTAATGAGGACAAGCTGCACAGAGAACAAGATGAATGTATCATTTCATCTTCTCATGCAAGTGAAAAAAAATTCTTCCAGTACTGCTATAGGGTTGAAATGTTTGAGTATATCAATAAGTGCCATTTAGTGGAAAAGACAATCAATACAACAGATTCCGGTGACTCAAACAGCCTTTGAGCTACAGGCTAGGTTTTATTTGAACATCAATCCATATAAGTAAACATATTGATCTCTCTTCAATAATGTCATAACCTTGACATTTAACCCTTTCTCAAAGGAAAGCAAACATTTTGAGGAACCTGGTTCAAAAATAATGTTCACGTGTCTATGCATCTTGACCCTGAACAGTATCTGTTCCAGAAAACTGTGGAAGCTACAAATACTGGTTGCTGTATTATCGTTAACGCGCTCAATCGTCAGTGTTTTTTTTTATATAGGAATTTACTATTTGTATGTGTGTTGTATTCGATTAGCCTGTGCCTAATTCAGTAGCTTATTTATAATTTTATGAATTAAGTCAAACTGGTAGCTCAATACCCAGCCACTGATGGTGCCAAGTTCAATAACAAAAATGTGGGCGGGTTCTCTCGGTGCCCAAAAAAATTATGCGAGAAACTTGCTGTGTTGAGACCTGATGGGAGAAGCAGATCGTTTCAATAAAAAAAAATCCGATGGTAGTTAAACAAAATTCTAATGTTTAATTCAGACAAGATCCATCGAATGTACTCAAATTGGAGAGGCAACAGTTCACCATTTTACACTTCATTTTTAAAGAATATTTAATGGGATGCTTTGTGCACACAATTAAACCGTTATTTATCTTGTGCAATTGAGTATTTTATTTTTTTGTCTAGTGAGAGAAAAATCCATGAGGACCCTTATGTACAGTATGAGTGCTGTCAATGTTCTGCAGTGAAGTGGCAGTAAGCTGTCCCTGAAAAATCTTTAAAAATATCTCTCATTCGTTTTGTTATCAATGGATTCTTGCCATTGTTTTCATCTTTACAGTTTGCAGAATTTTTTTTGTTTTTTTTTTAAATAAAAGGAACTTTACAAATAACATTACTTCTGACACGTTTGCACACGGAATTTGTATGTTATGCCAGGCCAGGTTCACAGTCTGAGTGTTTTGACAAATACATACATAAATTGATAATATAACCTATTTTGGTAGCAGGCCCCTACATTTTGCTTTTGTTGCTTCATTAGATGGAGACAATTAAGATGAAAAATGTGTTATCATAAGTGACAGCCGCTGTGGGACATTTGCCAGTCTGTTGAATTGTTTCTTATGACCTAACAATGTTTGATATGCACTTTGGGGTTAGGAATCCTGTCTTTTTGCAAATCTGTCAATTTCTACACTTAAGGAGAAAAGGTTATTCATGGGTTATGAGAAAAGCCATATCATATGCCTGAATGAATTGACAGCAACTGACAAACTGGTGTTTGTATACATCTCAGACCTTTCTAGAATAACACAATAGAAATAAAATAAATTAGCATCAAGTCAGTCTCCAGATTTTGTTCGAAATGTCGCTTAGATCGGTAAGCTCCGGTTCTTTCTGGAATCTAACGTCACATCCAGGCAACATTTAGCCAGAGAGTGAAAAACGTAGCAAAGATGGTGAGGAATTTGTGTTTCATATGGCTGTTCTGCGACAAACGCTGACGGAGTCAGCTTACGTGAATAGCCGAAAAACAAATGGATAGGCAAGATATGGACCAGGTTTGTGAAGACAAAGTGGGCGCATTGGAATTACAAGTCAAAGTCGACAGTATTATGTTCCAAGCATTTCGGACTGCTTTAAAAAACCCCGTACAGCGTTCACTTGGCCTCGTCCGTGTTCAATTGTTTAGTCTTGGCAAGTATCTACCTCATTTTAAATGTAAGTACAATGTGATGTTTAGGAGGTGACGAAATTTGGACACTGTACAAAGTTAGTGTACTGTTGACACGGAGATCTTCCTCAAATTTGACGACAGCAGTGTGTGCTCTCGAGTGTTTGGTGCATTATAGTACTGGCTAAATACATGTAAATAACTAAGAATGCGCTATGAACAATGGACATTAATCTGATCTGACAAAATATTCCAAAGTGAAAATATGAATTAAATGTTTTTTGTTTGATCTTGCAGAAAGCCAAGGTTACCACCATGTGCCTGTCCAACTATCCACTCGTGCCTTTCACCAGACAATGAGAATTGTAACCCTAAACCTAAAAGACGACCTTATGAAAAACGTAATCTTGAAATGTTAGCAGTGGCAAGTTCCCTGAAGTTTATATTATTTGCTTACTGCCATGGTTATACCCACAATTGTCAGTTTAAACCCATTATCAGAACTTGTGTATCTGATATAGGGTCAAGTGAGTACGAAGGGCTGGCAGACATCATTGAACGTGCCTGTTTGAGTAAAGATGTGATGAAGCTATCTCCACTGGGACAGACCTCCACTATTGAGGGATACCACAGTGTTGTGAACCACTTTGCTCCTAAGATGTATCATTTTGGATATGATGGGATGAGAAACCGGTAAATGACAATTACTGAATTAGTCTGTAAAACATCAGTTAACTTTCAATGTCTTTGTTGTATTTGATAGATTACACTTCGCAGCACTTCATTTCAACAAGAATGCTCATTGGGCTCAAGCAAAAGACAAATCTGGCAGTTTAATGTTCAACATAACCTTTCCATTTGGTGAGCCCCCCGCCCCACAAAAAAAAAAAAAAAAAAAGCAGAACGACACAAACAAAAACCCTATCAAAGTATAACATTGTACGTATAATTACTCTGCAATAGTATTAAATCTGTTAAATTCACGCCAAAACCTAGTTGTTGACGTCACAAAGAAGACTTAGTCAAAATGTAAAATAAAAACATTTATGACGTAAAGTTTGTCAGCGGCCCTCAAACAGCTTGTCAAAAATTTTATGTAGTCAAATGATTTGCCCACGGAAGTAGAATAACTTTGAACCCCAACAAGGGAAGTAACCTAGTTTTCAGAAAAAATTTCACTATGAGACTTGCCACTTGCACATGTAACCTATTGGATGAAGGAGTAAACCAGGACATCAGTATCTGCATATGTATGAAGTAATGTCATTTCTATGTTTCAGGGTATGTGGAACGCCTGCTCGAAGAGCTCCGGACCCTCTATGTGAATGCGGACCTAACGACTTCGTCTGCTGACCACCACCCCCTCTAAAGCAACCAGTACATAAAACCAAGCAAAGACTTGGCTATTCGGGATCATTTTTCAAGATTTTCAAATCAGAGCTGTTGAAATGAAATGTTAAAATAACAAAAAAATTACAAATTTGAAGAAGCTGATTTAAAAACTGTGTCCGGTTTGTTAAACTGAAACTAAATACTATCCTGATGGAATTTCAGCAGCAGACGTTTTATGTTACAAACTTCTGACGCATGCTGATTAACCAGTCAAAGTTGCATGACGCAAAAAAGTAATGCATTCGTCTGGTATGTTAAATAGTCTTTTTGCCAACTTGTGTGAAACGCTGTAAATATGACCTCCATGGTGAAAGCAAGGTGAAGTGGCTTACTGTGGATTTGAACTCTCCAGCTCCTAATGACATTTTATGGAATGAAACAATATCATATTTAGCACGTGCATATATAAATGTTTATTGTTTAACGTTGCTGTATTAAAGGAAGACTCTCCTGAGAATTCATATGTACAATAAATCCTCCAATGTGAAGTAAGATTATTACATATATTTTGTACAGTAATTGAAAAAAAAGTTGAAAATAAAGAACATATTTGAAATCCAAGCAAAATCTGGATCTGTGCCAGCTTTCAGAGCCAAACCGAAAGAAACATACTTGACCCCGCCCCTGACGTCGCTGGTGCTTAGCATTACAGACCATTCGTTCTAGCTAAGCTAAGATGCCGACTTGTTCTGCACCAAAACTGAGAAACCATACCCAAATTTGTCCTTCTTTAACCACACGTGGGGTCAATCTGACAGGATAAAGCTGTGGTTGTCACAGTTGAGGCTCATTCATCAGCGTGGGAATTTGCATGCATTCAATGATTACTGGTTATTAGCCACTAAGTTATAGCCTCTCGTGCTGGTACGGTAAAGCAACAACATACGTTATGAGGGTGGCGCAGTTGTTCAATCCCAGACCTCCATGTGTGGAGTTTGCATGTTCTCCCTGTCTCTGCATGTATAACCTGCCTCCTGCCTGTTGACAGCTGGGATTGGCTCCAGCACTACCTTCGATCATTGTGCGGCTAAGAAAATGGATGGATGGACATATACGTGTAACACTTCCCAGTTACTATTTATGGCGATCTGCGCCTGCGCCCCCCACCCCTACCGCCGCCGGGGTCACTTGAGAGAGACTTGCTGCTAGGCGTTTAAAAAAAAAAAAAAAAGAAAAAAAATCAGGCCACGCCGGCTGTATATTCTCTACATCTAAACCAACTCCTCACAAAGGCATCAAACAATATTATTGTTCGTCATTAGTGCCACGAACCCTCTCCAACAAGTCAACTGACGGCTGTGTGTATTCTGGGTCAAGCGCCCAGGCTTCAATTTGCACGTTATGCTACTTTAGTTTTGTTTGTTTGTAATTATTTTTTCACAAAAATCGGCCACAAAATGCCAGATAGTGGATGTTCTCTGTTTGGTGTAATGTATCCACGAGCAATGGGGGCTCAGAACAGGAAGCACTGCAGGCGTGGCAAACGCTGATCGGCTGTCAGTTTTCCAGTCGGGCTCAATGGAATGTGTCATGCTCCTGGCATCCTCCCCAGGCTGGGTGTGGTCAGCCAATTAATCGACACACACCTGCACCCTGTTTCGGCTGACTGGATAACTCTGGCATTAAAAGAAACCCAGAACCTTCATCTACTAATTTTTAATGTGTGCTCCCATTCCTATTAGTTTCGACTAAGTCTTCCTTTAAGTGAGTCTTGACAAAACCGTCCTGAACAAATGATAGTTTTACTTTCAGTGATTTGTAAAAAAATAACTTGGTTTTGAAACTTTTTCAGTGCAGTGATATTTATAGATGATATCACAAATTCCTCAACCATTTCACTCACTCTAATTAGACTCAACTTGAAGGGCAAATTTTGCACCAGAACAACAAAAGACCTTTTAGAGTCAAAACTGTCACATAATGCCAGCAATGTCCATCAATTATTAGTCCAGGATCAACACCCATGCTTTACTTTCATGCAAAGAAAAGCGTAATATTCATCAGCTGGGCATAAATCCTGTGAACACGACCTCATCTTCAATCCTGGGGGTGGAAATTCTGCTCGGATTTTCTGCACAGCACTTCATGGTATAACAACCCTGTTGGTCTTGCTGAGAGGCCCACAACACCACCTCACCAACTGTCTGTACGCCACGTGGCAATTTCTTTCATGTTCTTCTCCTGTGAAAGCGTTTCTGCCATAATGGTATTGAAAGACATTCCAGGCTGTCTCCAATACAAATGGGTTTATGCAGACTGGGTGAAAGCCGTCGTGGGTAACAATACAAGCCAAGGCGGTTCCATCCAACTTCCGGGCGGTTTCTGTAATTTCCTCACAGCAGCGGCATTCTCTCTGGGAAGGCATTGGCTGGCAATTTCCACATTTACACCTGGGTAAAAAATATAATCAGTTAAAATAATTCTATTTGGTTTATTTTAAGCACAAAATTGTATTTCATTACTATCTTTTGCTCACCAAGATAAGGCTGAAATAATGCCGCTGTGGCGTAAAGCCTTATCATTTATTCATTCATTATCTTATGAGTAAAAAGTGAAAACATGACATACTTGAATGTATGCAAAGCTAACTTAAAAACAATTAAGAAATGGACGATGTTATAGATGTAATCTTTAAACGCAGAATGATACCGAAGGTTTCGATTTTCGTTTTATGCCAACTCAGTCGTTAGTACAACAACAACAACAACAACAACAACAAATGACTCAATGTTGTGTGCAAGCAGCATCAGACGTTTAAACGTGTTTGAATTAGAATATTTCGTCAACAAGGTGTACGGTAGATTTCTCGAGGCACCTACCAGTCTATGTTTTGGGTGCGAAGTTCCAGGTCAACCTCGTCAGGTCTCGCCGAATACCGTCCTTGTGTTGTGTTCATCAACCCCAGTTCGAACAAATATGGTTGAATTACACCCGCATGGGATGTTTTTCGAACATGGGAACAATTGGAAAATTCCTCCTCTTCAGTTCCTATCTCTTCCACAGACCATTCCATAAAACCTTCTTCATCACTGCTGTCTATTTCACCGAGATCCCATTCGCAGCGTGTATGACTGTCTGTATAGGAAGCCATTTTTTGGGTTGTCTAGACATGACGTCACACGGAAGGAGCTTCGACAGAGCCTCGGTTTGAAACAGCCACTGGGGGCATTCAGATTTCAAAGAAAATGTGCACTTTGGCGCTAATTTATTTTATTTCCGTTGTGCTGAGAATTTTTCTAATTTTTTCATGGTAAAATTAGCTATGTTTTTGTAATATATAAATAAAATATAGGTCCTCTGGATTAGACCTTTAAAGAGTAAAGTATCAGCCGTCACTTTGCAATGAAGCATGCAAATTATGCTAGCAAACAGTCAATGCAAGAACGGGTGGCTACTGCACAGAGGAGAGTATTTCAACGAAGGTGGGAACTCAAAGAGGAGATAAGCTCATTTTTGGAGTTAATGGGGAAATCCGATGAATTTTTGTACCTGAGTGACGTGAACTGGCTTTGCAATTTTGCGTTTGCTGTGGATGTATTTTCACACATGAATGAGCTGAACATGAAGCTACAGTGTGCATGACATGTACCCAAATGTGAGAGCCTTCAAAAATCCAAGCCGATTTTATTCTTCAAACAAATGTCAAGCAAATCTTTCACTCATTTCCCCACACTAGCCACACAAAAAGAAGTAACCCCAAACACGAAAAAATACTGCAAATCACTGGACGACCTGCATAGAGATTTCTGACATTGATTTTTTGATTTTGATAAAATTGAGAGCACTTCAGCTGGTGTCTTGTCTGTTGTCACAAACCCGGAAACAGCACCACTGGAGCTGCAATTGAAAAGCTTTCTTCTTTTGGCCCATAATGTGTAAAAAGATGGGCGAAAAAGACAAATATACTCCTGGCGTACAAAAAGAGAAGCAATTTGCTTTAGCTAAGCAGAAACACTGGGGACAAAATGGCGGACAAGACACGGGCGTCGTAAAGTCGAAATGTTGTAGACCGTGGACATTGTAGCCTGAGAACTCCCTGTATTCCATCTAATCAAACCCATAATGGTGACAGGCCATTTTGACGTTTGACTTCAAAGTTTGCCTCAGAGAGGCAATTAGTAGGGTAAAAATGAAACAAGTAAAGAAATGAGAAGGGTCAGTGGCTGGATGATGACATTATTCTACCCAAATCATTCAGTCTTTTTGGTACTTAACCACTCTCAGCCTGATAGGCTCTAGGAGATGTTCTGACAAAATTGGAGAAATGAGCGTAGCCATCAACAGCCAGATATTAACACAAAAATGAGAGTATTTAAGACACTTTTGAGGGTCAAACACAACCTACATTTTGATTCAAACATGACAATGAAGATGAATGTATGTAATGAAAATTATAATAATCTAAATCTGCCTTTCGCAGCCCTCAAGGAGACTGTACATCAATAAAACTGCATAAAAATGTTACAGAAGTAAAACATAATAATGCATTTAAAGGCTATTGTTAATGTAGTGGTTCACATAGAGCAGCTGACTTAATTTGTACATCTTGTACAGATTTAATTCTTGGTCCCTTTTAGAATTGTCCTGCATTTGATCGCTCCTCTCAACCTAATAGACTACTATTAATGACCGTCAACAAAACTTATGGGGGAAAAGACCCTCAAATGAGTACCAAGTGTGATTGTTGAGAGAGAGAGAGAGAGAGAGAGTGTGTGAGAGAGAGAGAGAGAGAGAGAGAGAGAGAGAGAGAAATCACTTATGATGTAGTGGTACACATGCCTGACTTTGTTGCAAGGAGTGTCGGATCAATTCCTGGTCAGTGATGGTGTTGATGTGTGCCCTATGACTGACTGGCAACCAGTTCAGGATGCAGTCCGCTTTTCGCCCAATTTTAGTTGGGATAGGCTTCAGCACTTCACGACCCTTTTGAGGATAGGTAGCTTGGACAATGGATGGATAGGAGAAAAAAAATTAACTTTTTTACACTTCACTTTTGTAATTTAGAACATTTCTGAGTTTGTACTTTTATCCTTTTTCATTAGTGTACAAGCAGTACCAAGAAAAAAAAAACAGATATAACACTAGATATAAATAGTGTTACTCTGAAGGGGGAAGAGTACCTGTGGTCAAGGGTAGCAGAGACCGGAAAAGCAGAGGAAAAAAAAAAATGCAACAAAAGGCTTCTGTCATCAGTTTAATGTGAGATCATTTTATGACTTCTGTGATTACATTCACTCCATTACCCATTATTTAGTCCAATCCAGGAGCCCCCTTCTGCAGTCTCCAACACGGAGTCATGGTTGTCATGCTGATAGATCCACAACTGCCGAACAGCTTAGAGGAAATGGCTTCAGTTGTGACAAACTGAAGTAGACGAGACTACCGATAACAGAACTCTGTGAATTTGGTTGTCTAAAAGGGCTAAGCGAGGTTCTTAAAAGTGTAGCTGTTGAGGTCCTTGTGTCACATACAAAAGTGATGTCTGAATGGAAATGAAATATACTGCGTCAGCCATCACAACAAAATCTGAGCACAGCTTTCTTTAGCGAGGGATGAAGAATATTGTTCAATTTCAAGGAATGACAAATGGAGCATAAGGGACTGGTTTATCAAACCCAGTGGTATAAAACAAGGTAACAAAAAGACATCATCACCTTAGACCAGTGAGAAAAAAAAAGGAGAGAAACACTACAGTATGGGGCAAATTTATGAGCGTAGTTGTTGAAGAGGGAGTGATTGGTCGTCACACTCACTATGATTATCGTCATGATAGAGTATCAAAATAAAGAACTAGGATCTCCACAAATCAAACTCTCATCATGTCTCCCAGCATTAGTGGTGTCACAATACCAAAATTTTGACTTAGATGCTGATATACCTCGATATGGTACTGAAACGATACCAATACTTCCATGACTATATTAACTATTTTTATTTCTATACTGATGCACACTTTACTCAGTTTTTACTCAAGGTTTTAGTGTGGAGTATTCTGGTATTTGAGTGCATTTGATTTCAATAAAAACTATACATTGTGTACCCACTCAATACGGTGCTGTTATTCGTTGCACACAGAGCCATGACACTCACAAATTGGTCCTTTTTGTCCACTTGGACAACAAATGTTTTTCCCTTTGCATTTGATTACATTTTTAATAAAACTCCCTGATTTAGAGAGTGATGTACAAAGACGAGTATTGCATGTATCCGGGTTGCAGCACTCTAAGCTGGGCTTCCCAGCGCCACGCATGCTCTCTCAGTCGCGCTCACTTGTCAGAAGAGAGGCAGTCTGCTTTTTGGGTAGTGGCCTTTCAATTTTTATTTTTTTTTTAACTACCATTATTAAAATAAAATCGTGCCGTGATATTTCTGTAACAATACCTTGGTATGGTGTTAGTACTTGGTGCAACACTATTCAAAATAACATTTGTACAGAAACGATGTACAGTAGTAATAATACAACAATACTTTCAAGCATGTATTTTACAGTACATCAACACTGTTCTATCATGACTTCTTTTACATTCCCTTTTCCATTCCTGCCATATAGTGACAGTAAAATAAAATAAAAAAATTGAACATGAATTGTGATTCAACATTTTAAAAATTTACTTTTTTATGATGCATTTTTTATTTAATTTACTCAATTGTAAAATATGCTTATGTTTAAGTTAAGCAGTGGTTGTGTAGCGATTTAAATAGATTAGTTTTATTGAAGTCAAGATTATATAAAATTATTTTTCTTTTTTTTTTAATTCAATCACAATAAATTTAAGGATGCCATATCAGGATCAGATAAGAAGTGAAAAAACTTGATCATTAAATTCCTCACAAGTACCAACTCTATATTAATGCTAAAAGTGATCCATTAGAGCACAGGTGTCAAACTCTAATTTTAGAGCTGGTCCACCGGTATTAGAAGTATTACACATTTGTTTGGTTCCATATTAAAAGGTTCATTTGTTCAACCTTGGCCCGTGGCTTTGTTCAATTTAAAATTTAGGCCCTCTGTGAATTTGAGTTTGACACCCCTGCATTAGAGAGTGTTTTCAGTGTAGTGGGTGGGCTTGTAACAAATCGGTCTAAATTGAAATTTTTGGAATTATGGACAAAAAGGTAAAACTTGATTTAAAAAAAAGTCACAAAAACTCACTTCTAATCTCCCAAACACATGATGAAACATTTTATAGCACGATAAAACTAAGATTTAACATTTGGGCCTTAATTCCAAAAGGTATGTTTGGCACAAACAATATTGTTCCTCAAAAATACGACACCATACCTACAATTAATCATTATAGTCGAATCTGTATCATACTTTGCGGCTGTTTTCCTTCAGTTGAAAGTGGTGGCTTAGTCAAGGTAGGGGAACTTCGGAACAGTTCTAGAAACAATTCAGTGCGAGCACAAAATTCTCTGGATTCTGCTAAACATAAATACATTCTCAGGAAAACCATCTGAAATTTACAGTCCCGTACTTGAGGTTATTCACTAGCAGTGGTGGCAGGTGTTTGCTGACTCCTATTTAACGAGTTTGAATGTGAACTCATTCTGAACAACAATTCTCAGTTTATTTTTGCTTCTCCTCTAACTTTTTTTCAATTAAATTATACATATTAGGGGTTACAATGATGGTGGAAAAGCTTTGAAATGATTTATGTTGTATTTTTTTTTTCTTTTTTTTTTAAAATAGGTGTGTAGATTTTTTTTCTATCCACAGTATATAACTTGCAGCCATAGTACATACAGCTCCAAGTCCTTGTGTTCTGCCCCACTTTTTTTGGCTATTTATCACTTTCACAACAGTTTTTTTTTGTTTGCTTTTTTTATTTCCTCCCCCAAACATAGCAATATATGAATGGGATTTTCTTTAATGTTGTTATCCTATTTGCAGCAATTCACCCACAACATACTGCCCAACTTCTTGGTTATGTGAGAGCTAAATACAGACCCAATTCCATTGAGTTGGGAAGTTGTGTTCAACAAATAAAAACAGGATTCAATGACTTGCGAATCATGTTCGACATATTTAATACACTACAAAGATAATATATTCAATGTTCAAACATATAAACTTTGTTTTTAGCAAATAAATCACTTACTTGGAATTTTATGGCTTACACAAGTTTTAAAAATGTTGGGATAGGTGCCAAAAAAGCCAGAGAAAGTTGGGGAATGCGTCTCAAATAACTGTTTTTAGAACATCCTCCAGGTGAACAGGCTAATTTGGAGCAGGTGGATGACATGATTAATAAAAGGGGCTTCCCTGGATTGCTGTCATTCACAAGCAAAGATGGGACAAGGTGTACCCAACCCACCTCCTGCCTGAAGACAACTGGGATAGCCTCCAGCACTCCTCCGACCCTTGTGAGGATAGGGGGCTCAGAAAATGGATGGACAAGGTCCCAACTTCATTCGAATTGGGTTTGTATCAAAAAATAAGTGTACACCAGTTTGTGTTGTTTGTGCATTGTGAGATGGTTGACAAGTAACCAGAAATAGAAGTCCTGAAATGACTTGAGGAGATCAAATGTGCACCGTCACACATTTCACTGACAGGCATGGGAATATTAGAGGAATTTACCAAACAAAACTTCACATGCATAGAACAGTGAACATGACAACAGACCTCGCTGGCCTTTTGCTTAATATGTCAGGATGATTAACTAATTGCAGCAGAGCATTGAGCTAATTTGAGCATATAACAGCGTACGTAATTTAACTTTTAGGGAGTTTCAAAGCTGGAAATCCATGTTGTACTCAAATTATTCTTTTCACATTACTTTAATTTTTGAAGGTCCTACAAGGTAACACTATAGTAAGTATTGTACAGTTAACCACCATACTGTAAAAGAATATCCTTACCTTTAAAGAGTCAAAACATGCAATCACTCTCCCATTTTCCACTTGGCAGCTTTTAGATGGGTGGGCAAATTTGCACTCTTCATCACTACGTGAGCAAGTCCCCCTCTGAAACTGCCGACACACTTCCAGGGTCAGCCATTTTGTGTCACGTATTGAGGCACTATTCAGAGCCATGTCTGTGAGCGGGCTTAGTTGGAGTAGAGCTGCTCAGTTTTCGGAGGTGGTCAGTCCTCTGAAGAAAAGTTACAGTGGATCACAGGGGGGAAAAAAAGAAAACAAGCGGTGGAAGTTGCATTTAAAATTGATTTTTTACTCAGTGGGTATTGTTGGTCTTTATAGACAGAAAAGTCAAGTTCATGGACTGGCAAAGTGTGTGTGAGCAGAGCATGTGACTGCACTGCTGTTGTGGTATTTGTCAGTTAAATGGTGCATTTTTCATCATTCAGCAATATTCAAGTGAAACCTTGGGGGAAAAAAGACAAAGCATGGTCTGAGAGGAGTTGTTTTCCAGGGGTCTCCAAAATGTCCAAAAATATATGAATCAATGTTGGGGAACAGAAACACGTTGAAATGGTTAAAACAACTGCTGTGCCCAAGTGTCCAATTGGGATGCAGGTGGACTCAGGAATGGTTCAAAACTATCCAGTGGTCATCAAGCAGTGATGCCGTTTCACAAGGAACGTTCAATCAGCAATCTGGAGCGGAGAGGAGAGCAAGATAAACAATCATCATCAGTGCGATCATGGGAGCTTCTTTGATTTTTATCACATATGGCTAGTTAAAATACACAGCAGTTAATCAAACATGCAGTTGTTATTTAACATATGGTACATTGAATACCAAAAGTGAATACGATTCCATGACTATGGATTGGTAAGAACTACAGTAATGTGAGGCGGGGGACAAGATACGAGCCTCTGGGTCTGACTCACGCATTAGAACCATGTTGGTATGATGATTCTGTACTCAAAAGAAAACCACCCAGCACAGCATTATTCTGGGAAGCTGTCCAGAGGCCAGAGAGTGACTGAGACAGATGCATATGCTAGTGCTAGACATGACTATCACACATCCCAGTTTCCTGAAACACTTACAGTTTCACACTTAATTTTTCTGACAATATGGTAAATTTGACCGTCGCATCCTACTTCAGATGTTTTATTCCGGTGAGAATCGTCTTTTGGTCTGAAACTGAAAATGAACTTTTTGCCCATTTTTGACGAACATTTTTGGCTGGCCCAAAACATTGTGCATCACTATGACCCGCTGTGTGAGACAAACACCCCTCAACAATGTGTAATAACATTGGAGGTGTAACAATTAATTGATTATTTGACAACAAATAGATAATCAAATCAATCAAAAACAATTTTGATTATCCAATAATCATTTAGAGACATTGTTTAATTTAAAACTGTCAAAATTGTCTGTTTTGACCCTCTCAAGAGTAAATATTTTCTGATTTCAGTCCTGCTCCAGGAAAGGAGATTTAGTATCTGTTTTTTGTTCAAATTAGACATTTGCAAGTATTTCCTTTTAATTTGAAAGAAAAACATTCTTGCCTAATTTATGACATGTGAAAGACCACACTAGTAATTGCATCATAAATCACTTCATGGAGAAAAAAGAAGTGTTATTTTCTGCCTTAGTATGAATAACCTGTAATGGCCACCATTTAGTGAAACCTGAGGTAGCCTCAGAAGTGCTTATAATATGAGTAGCCCTTCACATTTGTCAGTACCCAAGAAATAGCTCCAGCATGTAGCTAAATGCAGCATTTATTCACTGACATATAAAGGCTCGTACATAGTCTGTTCAGTGGTGTTTTGGCCTAAAAGTCTCTACAAAAACCTAGCGTATGTGAACGAAAATGAACTATCGTTTGAAAATCAGACACTGATGTCAGAATAAGTACATTCTCAATTTTTATCAGAAATGAATTATGTTCAGCCAAAACATGAACTGGTTCATGAACTTTCATTCATTGAACTCTGACTTGTTTCAATGCCTAGTTCCATCTTCAATGCTCTGACTGAGGGAAAGAGGTTGTTCCCCAAAATCTCACAATACATGGCCGCGGTCATCCTCTCCTTAATACAGTCCAGCCATCATGTCACATGTGCAGAAAAACACCCCCAAAGCATGATGCTACCACCTCCGTGCTTCACAGCAGAGATGATGCTCTTGGGATGGAACTCATCATTCATTTTCCTCCAAACACGGTTAGTGGAATTATGAGTTCCATTGTTATTATTATATTATTAAGTTCCATTTTGGTCTCATCTGACCACAAAACTATCACCCATGACTCCTCTGTATGATCCAAATGGTCATTGGGAAACTCAAGATGGGCCTTGACATGTGCTGGTTTAAGCAGGGAAGCCTTCCGTGCCATGCATGATTTCAAACCATGACGTCTTGAGTGTATTACCAACAGTCACCTCGGAAATGGTGGTCCCTGATCTTTTCAGGTCATTGACATAGTTCTGTCGTGTCGTCCTGGGCTGATTCCTCACCTAAGGATCATTGAGACCCTGTGAGGGGATATCTTGCATGGGGCTCCACTCCCATCGAAATTGACTGTCATGTTTATCTTCTTCCATTTTATAATGATTACTCAAACAGTGGACCACGAAGACAACGACGAATTGACTACGATGGAGGCGTACGTTCGTGTTCCAAGCTAGAGGATGGACTGGAACTCATCCAATTCATCAGATGTGTGGCAGAGATTCAAGAAACACGTGGAAGTCATGTTCATAGGACCGCTTAAAAACAGAGCTGAAGAGAAAAAATGCAGTTCCTCCTGCTGTGAATCGTAGACAAAGGACGGGATGACGAGTGGAATACGTGGACACTGACTGGAAACAAAGATAAGTTGCTAAAAACTTATGACAAATTCTCTGATTACCTCAGTCCAAAAGCAAACCATATTTGCTCGATATAAGATTCACGAGAAGGCGCAAGGTAACTGAGTCATTTGAGCACTTTGTGACAGAACTCAAGCTGTTGATTGTTGATTTTGATTGAAGATTGTAACTACACAACCACTGATGAGATGGTCAGAGACCACATACATTTCGCGACCAACTCATCGAGTGTGCGCGAAAAGTTACTTAGCCAGGGGCTGGAGCACACGCTGGAAAAAAGCGATCGGCATCGCCCGCTCCCACGAGTTATCAAAAGTGCACCTAAAGGCTATGGCTAGTGACAGCCATGAGGTTCACGTTATCCACCGGAAACCTGAAAAGCAAAGATTCACTGCGGGTTCTAGTAGGCAAATTGACAGCCCAAAGACCTCCGTAAAGATATGTAACAAGTGTGGAGGATACCACAGTACATTAGCTGAATGCCCAGCAAAAGGTAAACAATGCCTGAAGTGTTCTTACAACCATAAGCCACACAATGAAATACCATGATGAAAAAGCTGTAAGACTCTAAAACGAAGCCAATATTCACAAAAAGATCACTAAAAAACACAAGTTGTTTTGTAGTTTTGCTGTCCAGTAGGTGCCGTAAACAAAAGTCATGTGACTCATGATGTCACGTGAAAAGTATCCATTAGATGCAGCAAATGCAGCACTTGTCATGATCCTGCCGCTTCAGCACGAGCTGCGCGGGTGTCCGTGCAGGTGCGCTGATTGGAAGGTGCACACCTGCACCTCATGCAGCCTGATTATGCTATGGATTTATATGACCGCGATGACAACTGGCCACGGCCAGTTCGTATGATCTTCATGTCCCATTCGTGTGCTCCGGTATCCCTGATTGAACCTGTGTGTACCGACCTTCGTCCGTTCTCCGACCAACCTTGTAAGCCTGACTCCTGTGATACTTCTGCCTGCGTTGATTGTTCCCCTGTGTACCGACTCCTGCCTGTCCGCTCATCTGCTCTCTTCGCCCGACGCCCCAACTACCGCTGTTGCACAGGACTGCCTGCTCAATCCCCTACCTCTGCATAGAATAAACGTGTCTCTTCTTGAACTACCTTGCGTCTTCCGAGTTCCTGCATTTGGGTCCTACTCTCGTTTCCGATGGGACGTGACAGCACTAAATTATTGTGTTGCTTGCCACACACATTTATTCGTGCTCCAACATTTGTTGTTTGTCCATAGTTCTCTTGCATTGGTTATTTGTATTAAATACTTGTTTGATTGTTCAAATAAAAGTAATTCTGTGCTCCCCTTGTATAGGTTAGATTCCATCTGATTTAGTGTGCTGTTCCTTCCATTGTACCATTGAGCACCTCTTTCTGTTATATAGTACCGGTATTCTCAGAGTTATTTAGACACATCAACCTGATGTCGTCATAGTTTTCTGTTTTATATCATTTAGCTTTCCTCCTGAAGTTTTTGTCCATCCCTGTTTTCTTATTGTTATTATTTTTTTGTCATTTGATTGCTGTAATCTGGTTTTGTGTGCTTTGGAGTCACTCATTTTGGCTCTTTTCCTGCCTACTGAATCATCATTAAATGAATTATTTTAAAAATATGTTTCTGCCAAATTGTTTATCCCAGTATTCAATTCACCAATGGAATAATCAACAATTGATTCTAAAAATATTCAATAATGACAGCCCTAATAGGTAGCACGGTGGAGCAGCTGTAACGTGTTGGCCTCACAGTTCTGAGGACCGGGGTTCAATTCCTAGTCCCGCCTGTGTGGCGTTTGCATGTTCTTCCGGTGCCAGCATGGGTTTTCTAGGGCACTCCACTTTCCTCCCACCTCCCAAAGAGATGCATTCACCGGAGACTCTAAATTGCCCCTAGGTGAGTGCGACTGCCGTCTGTCTCCGTGTGCCCTGCAATTGGCTGTCACCAGTTCAGGGTGGACTCTGCTTCCTGCCTGATGACAGCTGGGATTGGCTTCAGCACTCGCGCGACCTTTGTGATGATAAGCAGCTCAGAAAATGGATGGATGGACATCTTTAATAACTTGCTATCAATCAACTGAGTTCCATTTTGGTACAATCTGCACAGGAGAATGTGTCCTTAAGGACTGCAATTTTTTGCTTTTGCAATTTAATTTCCATTGATGCAGTGTGTCTTCATATCTTTTGTTTATTCAGCCCCTTTTAACTGTAACTATACACAGCTTCAAAGTGTAGCTTACAGATGCGGTAAAACGTAGAATCACTGGTACGCGTGTCAGATTTGAGAGATGAAAATTTAAAAAAAAAGACTGGCTTCTTTTAGATATCCGGTGAAGATACCTAACCTTATTGTCTTACTTTACAACTATGTGGGAATGAAAACTGTTGAAAGACATTTTGCTGTCTGCAAGCTTTGCTGGAAGCGTCCCATATTCTAAAGGAAACACAAGCTATATGATCAAGCGTCTCCTGTGTTCAGACCATGATATAAAGGAGGTTGGACACACCACAGAATGAGTAACTACAAGTGTCTTTTTTTGAATGCTTTTGAACACGCTTACCATGCCACTTGAGAAAATAAGCCATGAAATGGGTTCATTTATTTTCTTTTGGCTAATATATGTGTGGTTTGGTCACTAAATAAAAATACACAACCCACATTAGTTAAATAAAGAGCCAGTTGATTGGTCACCCTTGTAGAGTGGAGTGCAAGCATGACAAATCGACACATGCTTCATCTAAGACAACCAACAAATAGTGGTTTTTGTTTCATGTCTTAGTTTGTTAAATATTTCATACTACTGCAAAGTAAAATACAAATATTGGTAGTTAAGAGTACGAGGCAATTTACCTTTTCTCGAGATAATTGTTAATTTAAAAAATGTTATATTCAGTACACTACAAAATATCTATTAATCAACCAATCAATCAACAGGCAGGTAATAAAAAAAAGTATTCACTTCTTGAAAAATATATATATTTTTGAATTCTTTCCTAACTTTGTTTCAGATTATCTCATCGAACAAATGTAAAATCAAACAAATATAAACCAAATTAATTTAAAAGGCTCTCTGTAAATTGGTGGTGCGATGGCGTCACAGTTCTTAGGTCCAGGGTTCAGGCCTCGTCTGTGTGGAGTTTGCATGGTCTCCCCATGCCTGCATCGGTTTTCTCCAGGCACTCCGGTTTCCTCCCACATCCCAAAAACATGCAACATGAATTGAACACTCTAAATTCCCCCTAGGTGTGATTGTGAGTGCGGCTGTTTGTCTCTATCTGCCCTGCGATTGGCTTGTCTGTTGACTGTTGTCTGTCTCCATGCCTCCTGCCAGCTGAGAGCTGGGATAGGCTCCAGCACTACCGTGACCCTTGTGAGGATAAGCAGCTAAGAAAATGGATGGATGGATGGATGTTTTTAAATGATGCAATTTGAGAAGGGGCAATACTTTTTCACAGCACTGTATCCATCTACTCTGGTTAATGTTGAGTTCTTCAAAAGAATGTCTTCCATAGAAATATCAAGTAGTGTTGCATCTGGTGAACACTGGTGTGGATCTTCAAGTAACTTCCTCCTAAAATAGCTCACCGACACTAAGATGCTCCAACCCTATGAATTGAGGCCATTGTCTAATGGAACTTGTCCCAGTTGTCCGTTCATGGCTAACGAAACGAGAACCTTCTCACCCAGACTCTTCAGAAGAGCAGTTTCTCTCTCCAAGGCAGGATTTAATTTCACAATTCCCCATGGAGAGAGTTAATCGCTGTAGAAGAGACAGTCGTCCCAGAGCTGACCTTTAACAATTAAACCCTTATTATTTTTGGAAGTCATAAGAAGTCGGGATTGAAGCTATCCTACTTTTGTGTGAAAGTGAAATGGTGCCATTCCCCCCCAGTGATAATTTTGTCTTCCTTAAATAATTACTTGCGGCCTGGGAACACCTCACCCACAATTTTTGGTTTTTGGGGAGGAACATTTGAGGGTCATAAAAATGATCATTCAAGATGTAAAATTTTGACAACTCTCATGAAACAATAATGATTGTTTTAGATTACTCCAGCATAGGTAGTGCATTCAGCTTTGGTATGGTCATGTTCAGGTCCTCAGAGACCATGAACTTGTTTTGGCTGAGCCTGTCTTACCTCTTTGCTGGTGAGTGGCTTTGGTTATGTTAATCTTAACTAGAAGTCTTGAGGAAAATTGCAACAACAAAAGAAGTGAAGGACAGATGGTCCAGCACGCCATGTTGTGATATCACAGGTTAACACACTCACACACTAAATGGAATGCTGAGAAAAGTTATGTCTAATAGATTTAATATCCATTCAAATCCATTGGATGATCCCAATAATTCTTGACATCCCCCTTTATTTCACCTGTGTGGGACTACATTTCAAAGTTTAGTGTACATCTCTGTGTCATCGAAATATGGGAACGAAGGTGTGACCCGTGAAGCAGGACATGGAATGCACGACAGTAGTATACCTTGTGGATTACTAATGCTTACTCAGGCCAGATGGCAAGGGCATTATCTTATTGGCCTACTTAATTGTATGAGAGTCAGCGGAACTGGGGTGTCTCAAGTGAAAGTCATTGGCTTGACCTCCGAATACCTCAAATTAACCCATTCATCTGGTATACAGTCATTGTCACTGGTTGCATTTCCACTTATTGTCATTTTATGGTGAAAAATGACTGTTGTAGAGTAATTTGCATGGTAAGAGGTAAAAGTGGTCAGTGTTAATTAAGGCTGTGAAGACTGGACCACATTTTTAAGAAAAAACTAACTAAAATGCTCCATTATAGCGTGTAATAGAAAATGAAGGCACTTTGTTGCACAGATGTTTTTTTTTTTTTAATGACCTAATGTTCCTAGCAAGACTAACCTCACTTTCAAGCTGACGTCAGGGGTACGTTCACTTGCATAATGCTCCTTTAGAGCTCTCAGAGAGAAAGAAAGCAGGCCCATACTCTGCAGTTCCATGTGGATTTAATACAGTGCTTATGAAATTGTATTTGGCATAAGCCTGTGCTTCTAGAGTTGACTATCAAGTACCATAAGGACAAATGAGTGTGACTTCACAAGGACTAAGCCAACATTCAGAGGAATCATTTTAAAGAATCAGCAGATTGGTGTGCTGCCCATCATAATAGCCTTAGCTCATGAACCAAATGGCCTAGTGGAGGATATGGGCCATGCCATCCTCCTTTGTTCTATGAAATAATCTACCTCATTTCATCAGGCTTAGATTTTAAACACAAAAACAGGCAACATTCGGTAAACGTACCTGTTCATGCAGTGTAGTTCTTCAGACTGCGTTCACACAATGGGTGGGCAGCATATATATATGGCCTTCGATATAATCGTCAAAGTTTCTTTAACAATGTGCAATTTTACATGAGCGTATTCATACGCTACCGAAAAGAAAACAACCAAGCCATCCACCTACAACTTCCAGTAAAAAAAGAATGAGGAAACTTGCAAAACACATTAGGAAAACCATCATGGAGTCATTTAACAAAATTGTAGTAAATGACAAAAACAAGTATCAGTACATATTAGCAAGAAGGAATGCCATGAATTTCATTTTTTTCTGCAGTTTTCTGGCCAAATTTGTAAATTGCAGTGTGTGCTGTAGTGACAAACTTGTTTTAAAATATTTAATTAGGGTTACATTTAGATATATTGTTTTCTGGACATGTTTACGCGCACACACACACACCAGTCACTCACATTTGAAAAATGTACGGGTGTGGTCAGTCATGCTTGCAGATGTAGAGTTACAGGTGTGGTCCCCCAGTCATGCCTGGAGATAAAGTTGCGGGTGTGTTATGGATGGAATCTCAACACCTTAAAATGACTTACTGGATTAATATAACAAAACTGTAAATTCAAAATAAAGTAGACAAATGCATAACTAAAATAGAAACCAAAAATTTCAAACTCAGAAATGATATTTTCCAATTTCAACTGATATTAGTAGAACACGATATAAAATGGTATTTAACATTTACTATCAATAAAAATTCATGATCTGACGAACTTTTCTGAAGAAAAGTTAAATGCACTGGCCTGGCAATGTTTTGAAGATGCTTAAAGTTTAAGTTCAACATAATCAGCGTTAGTGGCAACAAGCTAGCAATTGATTGTAACAAAGATTTCTGTCGACAATCGTGATGTATTGTTATAATCTTGCGTAATTTACGGCGGTATCTATTGTCTTGGCTCGTCCAGAGACAACCCGAAAGGGTAATATGGGTTCTCATTCCCATGAGCTCACCACTTGTGAGAGGGGCCAATGGGGTTGGGTGTATTGTGAGCTGGGCGGTAGCCGAAGCCGGGGACCTTTACGAGCCTATCCCAACTACAGAAAGTGGCTCTAAGGACATGGAATGTCACTTCTCTGACAGATAAGGAGACCAAGCTGGTGTGTGAGGTCGTGAAGGTCTGACCAGATATAGTT
This sequence comes from Syngnathoides biaculeatus, assembly GCF_019802595.1. Lineage (NCBI taxonomy): Eukaryota > Metazoa > Chordata > Actinopteri > Syngnathiformes > Syngnathidae > Syngnathoides > Syngnathoides biaculeatus. Next base: position 38,491,102 of record NC_084641.1, read on the forward strand.
TGACTTGCCTTACACACCGCACCAGTCCTCTTGGGAGGGGTTGGACTCTATTCCACTCTGGAGTGGCGCCGAGCAAGTGTGGGTCGACTTATTGCCCCCCGGCACGCCGCCTTTACGTTGGGGTTCACCTTGGTAGATTACAGGGTAGCATCCATCCGCCTTCGGGTGTTCAGAGAACCCACCGTTTTTGGAGTCCTTAGAGGGAGTGCTGGAGAGGTCTACCTCTGGGGACTCTATAGTTCTGCTGGGGGACTTCAATGCTCACGTTGGCAATGACAATGAGCACTGGAAGGACGTGATTGGAAGAACAGCCCCCCCGGAACAGAACCCGAGTGGTGTTCTGCCAATGGACTTCTGTGCTCATCACAGATTGTCCGTAACGAACATCACGTTCAGGTATGAGGGTGTCCACATGTGTACTTGCCACCAGGATATCCTGGATTCCAGTTCAATGATTGACTTTGTGGTCGTGTCATTGGACTTGCAGCCACTGTTTCAGGTGAAAAGAGGGGCGGACCTCTCAACTGACCATCATGTGGTGGTGAGTTTGCTCCCATGGTGGGGGTGAGGGTCAGCTGGGAACGGCTGGCAGATTCCCCTGTCATAAGGAATTTCAACTTCCACCTCCAAAAGAACTTGGCTCATGTTCTGGAAGAAGCGGGGGACTTTAATACAGAGTGGACGATGTTCCGCGCCTCCAATGCTGAGGCAGGCAACCAGAGCTGTGGCCGAAAGGTGGTTGGTGCCTGTCGTGACGGCAACCTCTGAACACGTCACCAACAGTGACGGATGCCGTCAAATCCTATCGTGCTTTTTTGGCCTGTGGGACACCCGAGGCAGCTGATAGGTACCATCTGGCCAGGCCGAATGTGACTCTGGTGTTCGTTGAGGCAAAAATCCGGTTTCCTCTACGTCAGTACATGCACAAAGATTATCATTAATGATTGATGTACAGGCATTTCTTTGAAAAACAAGTACAAACAATAAAAGTAGAAACCTAGGAAAGTAGAAATACAGATAATTAGAATACATGGATAAGAGCAAATTGGTGGTGCGCATTATACACAAGAAATTACAGTACATTCAAAATGTGGTCGTACTAACAGTTTTCAAAGAATTTACTGTTGTTGTACGGTAAACAACTGTAATGAACAATGTTTTTTTTGGGTTTTTTTGTTTTTTTTTTTACAGCTACGCTCCAGTAGTAATGCTGTCAGTGAGTGGTGTAAACATGCTACTAGCAAATACTAGTATTGCTGCAGTCACCGGTGGAAATGGCATGTAGTGTAGTGTCTTATTTGGTGGGCATGGAGATTCGCTCGTCAAACAAAAACTATGCAGAGACGAATTACAATGAGAATCATGAGATCAAAGGAACTCCCTGAAGAGCTCAGACGAAAAAATTGTGGCAAAGCACAGACCTGGCTCTTAAAGTTGCTAAGAGCACAGTGGCCCCCATAAACCTTAGATGGAAGACGTTTGGAATAATCAAAACCCTTCCTAGAGCTGATCGTCCGGCCAAACTGAGCAATCTGGGGAGAAGACCCTTGGGGATAGAGGTTAATAAGAACCCAAAGATTACTGTGGCTGAGCTCCAGAGATGCAGTCAAGAGATAGGGGAAAGTTCTAGAAAGTCAACCATCACCGCAGCCCTCAACTCGTCAGGGGTTTATGGCAGAGCAGAGTAGCCCCAACAGAAGCCACTTCTCAATAAACCCTTCACGGAGTTTGCTATTCCTATTTTTTTTTTTTTTTTTTTTTTTAACCTTGTTGAGTACTTCTTCAATGGTTTGGGTACGCTTAGGTGTCATAAATCGTCATCATTGGTTCCACTTAAAGATTAAATGGTTTACGGTTAAACATTTCAGACGGAGTACTTTTACTGTTCAAAATTCCAATTATCCTCACTATTGCATTTAGCAGCTTTGAGAGAAATATGCTTTTATAAAAAAATGAAATTGCAACGATTTTCATTTGTGCATCTACGTATAATGTTATTAGTTTTACTTTTTTTTTTTGCCTGAAAAATTCTCACAACCTTTCGACCTTAGAGCTCTTTGCTGCACTGCCAGATGTATGGTATCCCTTGACCTTTTAGTATCCACCAAAACATGCCCAGATATCAAGTAGTCTGTAACATTTGAATGACAGGCCCTTTTCACTCAAAAAACTGGATCAGAAAATAATGAGGAAAATGATTGGTAGCCCCTTGCATATTGTTTACTTATTCGCAAAAATAACCTGACTGGCGACCAGTTTATGGAGTAGTCCGCCTTTATCTCAGGCACTCCCGCAACCCTTGTGAGGATAAGCAGCTTCGAATTAGACATGGTCACCTACACATTCTATGATGCTCAATATTTTCAAGGCACAAGGAAGAATGACTTTTTCAGAATTATTACCAGCAGTGATGGCTCTCACTCTCACTCTCACACACACACACACACACACACACACACACACACACACACACACACGTGAAAAATGTGTAGAAATATGTATGTAATGTAATCCATGTGGCAAAAAAAAAAGTTCCTGACATTTGGACTATTGGTAGAGTGAATCCACTAATGTGCTAATACCTCACCTTCCTCAAAGAAGTTGTGGTGCAGAAAGCCCATTACAGCACTGGAAACCACAGTAATGGTCCTAACTGGGAGGTTCTCATTTTAAGCCTCACTCACACAGATAAAACATTCCCTATCTTTCCACCTGAACTGATGTGCAGCACACTGCAGCAAACTCTTGAAAAATGACTGTGCTTTCCCACCTCATTTCAGCGGGTCCCCGAGCTTGGCCGTCTGCGGTCTCCAACACAGGAGTCACTTGGTGTGGCACTGTGCTCCAATGCCAGTGCGGCTGTATGCCTCAGCAATTGGAGTTAACGACCATTTGAACTGTTGTCATTCCTTGCATGCTGCCCAATGCCGCAGTTAGAGGTCCATGCCGACACAGGTTCCCTCTCAATATCTGTTTCACGCTCAGGCACGCTGCAAGCAAGCGAAATGTTGAGGCAGGCAGGCGGACAAGCGGGCAGGCAGCCAGTTGGCTGTGTAAGCAGGAAGCAGAAGAGTGCAGACTTCAACTACTTGTCAGAAACATTACCAGCAATCCCCCACCCTGCCCCTAATACACACACAAACCCTAAAGCCAGCCCTTTCCTGCCCACCCGCATGAGACACAGCCCCACCCTTTCAAAGCTCCAGCCAATGAGAGAAGACCAGCTATGAATCAATGCTGTCTGTGCCTCCCTATTGGAAGAGAGTAGGCAAAGGAGTGCAAACTGTGCTTACAGTAACATCCTATGAATGGTAACTTGTTGAGGTATTTTCCCAATTTCGTGCACTGCCAAGCTAGACGCTGTCATTCCTGTCAGCCAAAGCCATGTAATATTTAACTAATGTGTAGAAACTCTACATGCATCTCTCAATGCACCACCATGAAGTCCATAAGGATGATCCTCTTACGTCCTTGCCTGTGTTCTATTGATATGTCACACCATCCCCCCAGGAAACAAGAGCACTGCACCTCCTCCCCTCATCATCCACACAGATACTCCAATCATTCACATCTCTCTTCCTCTGGTCCTCTTTGCTCTCATTCGCACAGAATTTAAATCATGAACCCGAGTTTTCTAGACTGGACAATCATGGTACATTGAATTTCTGTGACTGATGGCAGGTCGGTCAACCCAGTCCACCCCACCACTTGCCATCCAACTGATGGCATGCCAGTGAAGCCGGGGTGTCACAGAACTGATGAGTCAGAAATCCAGATTCAATCAAACAGCTGTACTGTCAGTCTGAGTCTCATACAGTCTAAAACAAAGGCTGCGAATGACATGGCAGCCTGGAGTTTTCATTGATATTGGTGGGCTAAACGTGTTTTACAATGTTGGGTTGTGAAACCCTAATTAACAAGGTGGCAGTGATCTTTCCCTGGAAAGTGATTCATTAAGTTGTTTTATGAAATAAAGTAATGGGGAGATTTAAAGCACTTGTGAAATCTTACTGCTCGATGCTGCCATCATTGGAAAGCAAAACAGTCTTATGATCTTTCTACCATATGAGTGACCTTTCTAAGACTTCTGGTATTAGTGCTGTCTCAGCTTTCGAGCTCATAGTATCACAAATGGATATTTGTACTCACAGAGACCATTGCACCAGTTCTGTATTGTCACATCTTCCATGAAAATATCATTATCGTTAAGTAGTATGTACCATCACTCATTCCAAAAGACTGATTTACTATACAGTACATTTGCGAGTGGAAAACTGGGCAAAAATGTGAGGGTCCCCACTAACAGATGTGACAGCTGAGCTACTATATGGATACGACCAGGATGCAAAACATAACATCTTTGAAATGCTTGAAACACAGCACACACACATCTTGTTTCAGGAATGCAATTTGGTAACTTTTGACTCATGTAATGTCAAAAGGAGGAGGAGGAGTCATATCACCTAGGACAAAATCATTTTCAGCTTTGCATTTCCTCCACTGTGACAATTTGTGCCAGAGAACATGCCTTTAAATTTTCTAAGTCCTCCATGTTTCATTTGCAGGGCATTGAACTGATTGCAACTGGAGTGTTCTGGTTCTCTTAAGACATTTCACACCTAACCAGGCTATAACTGTCTTAACGAAGTGTTGTTGCATGAACTGATGAAGTCTTCTCAGGTAAGAGGCGAAATGTTCACAATCAGAACAGTTCAGTTGTGACATTTTCAATACCCTGAGAATGGTACTACAAATGTTTTTCTACGTGTCCAAAATTGCACTAACAGGCATCGTGGCAGAAAGATCCAATTGCCATGGATTCGTGAATTATAAATAATTACACATTGCTGTTATGTGATTGCTGGCTTCCCTAAAATGATCAGAGAGATTTAACTGTTTGCTGAAATGCAGTAATATTTGTTTGCTTCACCCCTTAACCATCCATCCTTCTATCACTTCAAACTTGAGGTGCCCACCCTAATGTTCCATGGTGGAAAGCATTAGCGCTATGCCTCGTGAGAAACCTTATTTTGAACATGGCAGTTTCCACTATGTTTACACCCGTTGCCAACAGCACATGCAATCTATCAAGTAGATACATCAAGTGAGTGAACATTTCAGAGCATAGTAAAAGGCTGAATTTTTTTTAGATTTTGTTCAGTTGGTGATTCCTAAATAATGGGGAATAACAATTGCAGCTTATGTCATGTTATTTCCCTGACAAATCTGCAGGCTGCCTATCTCTTAAATAGATTTTTCCAGCAGGAAACCAAACCATAGAAAACAAAAGCCTGGCAGACAAACAAGCTGAGCCGCGTCCTTCCCTTATATTATCCCCTCCCCTCTTGTCATCCCTGTCCTGTTTGACCCCAAGCCTGCCTGGCTCACTTGGAAATAATTAAATGTCAAAATTCTAGGACCTGAATCAGTTTGATTTCTGAATAAAAGTGTGAGAATGTTGCTTGGATAAAGTGTAGAAACAAACAAATGGCTGTCTACTTATGACAAAGAAAAGCAAACTTAGAAATAGACCACTAAACACAGATCAATGAAAAGGCAGCTGTTTTTTTTCTATTATTAGCGGTAATCAAACATCAAGCGGCATTGGATTGTTTATTACCGCTCAAAATCCATTCCATCATGCAATCAATCTGAACCGACTGTATACTTCACTGGGTTGTGAAAGTGCTTCATGGATATGAGTTTATAGGCACGCAGCCCACAACATAGGGTCCATGCCTTGGTCATGTAAGTAGGTTTTGATTTTATGTGAAATGAATCCTCTTCAAAATCCTCCTTAATAGTTAAGCGTTCAGGTTAATTCATTAATAGTTGCGCGCCTATAAACTCATATCCATGAAGCTCTTTCACATGTATTGTTAGTAGCAATTAAATATGTTCAGGAAGGTGCTATTACATTTGCATTTGCAACAGTACGTCAAAATAAGCATGTTGTTCATTGTGAACTTGATGCTTGATATCGACGATGAGTTTATACTGTAGAGTTCGGCGAAAGTAAATAAGAATGCAGAGGGACTTTCACTTGTTCGAAGACATCTTATCGGCGCCAAGCGGACGGTACGTACGTGAACGTAGGCATTGAGGGCAAGACCAAAAGCAGCTAATGGCTAAGCTAACTTCCTTCCCGCTTACCTGATGGCGAACCTGCCACATCCAGCTGCGGGTGGCAGCGTTACTCAGTGGGTCAGTTGGAGGTGAATCCCCAAATGGCATCAAGCAAAGACGACCATTCTGCGACCTCCCGCTAGCTTGCGGCACGTAACTTATTTAAATGTTCCAAATGTGTTTTAGTAGGTGGTAGACGTGATAGTCGCTAGCTTGCTGATACTTTTAAGGTTCAGGAGGAAGCAACAAGCGATTTTGACAGTACATGGACGAGTGTACATGTGTCGTGCTCGGGAGGGGGACATTCCACCCGTCAAAATTGTATGAACACATTTGCGAGAGAAAATAAGCACATATTACGATAATTTTGGTCTATTATATATATATTGACGTAGTAATTTTACACATGTCATTCATTCGTGCGACAATAAAAAATTGGGACAAAGGCGAGATACAACACTACCCCCTAGTATACATATGGATCAGTCCAGCAGAAGCAAGTGGAAAGGGAGGGGGGTGCTTGTTGCCTAGGAAACAACATTGAATCTCCCTGAGGGTAGAGATGTGACCACTGATTTCCGAATAAGTCATTGTCTATTAAATGAAATGAACGGAATATATTGAATTTATGGCGCAAAATACTGTAAAAAGACATTGACCTTTAATGCACAATAACTTGCTGTAGGACAAAGTTGAGCCCTATTAATAATAATTCTATTGATTAATCGATCCATCCATCCATCCATCCATCCATTTTCTTAACCGCTTATTCTCACAAGGGTCGCGGGAGTGCTGGAGCCTATCCCAGCTGGCATCAGGCAGTAGGGAGCGTACCCTGAACTTATTGCCAGCCAATCGCAGGGTACATGGAGACAGACAACAGTCGCACTCACAATCACATGTAGAGGCAATTTCCCGTCTCCAATTAATGGTTGTCTTTGGGATCTGGGTGGAAACCTGAATGCCCAGACAAAACCCACGCAGGCACTAGGAGAACATGCAAACTCAACACAGGCAGGGCTGGGATTGAAAGTTGCTTCTCAGAACGGTGAGGCCAATGCTTTACAGCTGTGCCACCGTGCCATAATAATTCTACCTTCCAAAAATTATTTTTTAATGTCCTAGTATGGTGTTCAGGGCGACGCAGTCGCTGATGGATTTCAGATGTTTTTTTTTAGCATGAGTGGTAACAGAATACACACTCATTTCAGGGCTCCTATCTGGTACAACTCACACCAAGTCACTCCACATATGGACTGACTCACTTGAGTCAGCGGTGAAGCTGAAATGTCTCTTTGCTCTATCATTTGCCAACGTCACAACCGCCAATCACCACGCAACCCCACAGAGTTACAGATATTACATTTCTTAAGTCATTACATGGTCACAACTACTGTACATCCTCACAATACAATTGACAAACTCGAACAGTATCATGATTAATTATTATCACAGTAGTATATTTATGCTAAATTTTTAGGAATGTCCTAATTAAACTTCTTTTCTTTTCCCGGGTAATGCTGTTCAGGGTCGCCACAGCACGTCAACTTTTTCTATCTAAGCCGATCGCCTGCATCTTCCTCTCTAACACCCACTGTCATCATGTCTTTCCTCACAACATTCATCAACCTTCTCTTTGGTCTTCCTCTTGCTCTTTTGCCTGGGAGCTCCATCCTCAGCACCCTTCTACCAATATACTCACTCTCTCGCCTCTGGACATATCCAAACCATCGAAGTCTGCTCTCTCAAAGCTTGCTTCCAGAAAATCCAACTTTGGCTGTCCCTCTAATGAGGTCCTTTCTAATCCTATCCAACCAGTTTGTAATATGTACCCATTATGTAGCTAACAATAAAATTATTACACCCCTCACTGTTGCAGTACAGTATTGACAACTATCACCACAATAACAACCATGTTGTTGAATAAATGCGTCTGAGATTCTAAATTAATTATAGTATTGTTGAGAATGATCTGATCCAGACTATGTAGGTGTTTCTGTGCAAGATAAAGTAAAAGATAGAGCAAACTATACTATATATATATGACAGTAAATTCGGTTTTATATATATATAGTTTATTCTGGTGCTTAAAATTCTGTTGTGTTAATTAACTGATTTGACGAGCCTTTCCTATGAGCGCATACTGTGCCTGAGTGTACATTATGTTCAAAATACATCTGGAATGAATACAGACACAAATTTAGACCCATTGACTGTTGTCGTTGCCGTATGTTTCCCTTTGAGTGCATGAACAATGCACGAAGCAGATGTACGCTGCTCTTTCAGGGTCAAGGCAGAATGCCATCAGAAGGAGATATCACAATTTGTCTGGACAATGACGGGAGGACGTGTCAGGGATAAATACATTATTGCTTAAGTACTCTGGAGAATTTGACAAACAGGAATTCAGGTTCAATTGATTCGTGAATTTTGAAATGCAGACAGAGTGAGCCAGTGTGGTTGATATAAACCTGACAAATGTATGGGAAAACACAGAACTAAAACTGTGCAGCACTTATAGGAAGAGCTGCCTGGCCAAGGCCAGATGTATTGAGCTTAATACACGGGGAATTTGTTCAGCGGAACATCACCATACCTGGCATACTTTTAAAATTGTCTGTACACACATACATTTGTAAACAACTACAGAAGCAAACCTGGTGGCTTCCACCGTAGTTGTTGCACGGCTTGAAGACATTTTCTTTCTGTTTTCTTCTTCTTTTTTTTCTACTTCAATACAAAGCAAAAGTATTAGATTACTAAAGCAAGCATTTATGTCACCCCCATTGGCTTTCCACTTCTCACTCTGATCTCAGAAGCATAGTTATTTAACAATATGATAAACTGGACCTCGCCCCTGTAATTTGGTATTATGTTTACAGAAAAAATATATAATTAAAAGGACTCGTTAAATGGCAGATGATGAAAACATAAAAAAAGCCCTTTTTGTTGTCTTCGGTAGCATCAACAGTGAAAAGACTCCTAATAGATGTTCATATTAAATGTATTCTTTTACCAGGCTTTCGGGCTACATATGTGCCTGAGGCAATTGTGTGCACTGAGTGGACCTTGTAAATACAAAAATTAAATAATTAAGACAACTTAAAAAATCAAATGAAAGCATAATTTCTGATGTCTCGACTGTGGTCTGTGAAGAGTAGGACTGTTTTTGTGAGTTGTTATTTAGCAAAGAGGAAAACATCAGAGGAACATTTAAGATGAAAGCCCAAGAGGACGTTTAAAACACACCCAAATGGCTTTACTACCAAGTTCTCTTTATGTATTTTTTGCTCGAGAAACTAGTAGTTATTTCCAAAAATATCAGTTTTGGAGCAAAATCCCAAACTGATATGCCGCCATGTCTTGGCATAACATCAGCAACGAAACAAGAGACCAAATTCGCTGCCTAGCTAGTGTAGACAAAGGAAAGTACTTCACTATAAAGTGGCTATATTTACCCATATTTTATATTCATTGCTGCTGGGCAGGAAATCCCCACCTACAAATTGACAGGTTTTCACAAAATAAATAAAAACCAATGACCTTAGATTGCTTTCATATACCATCACACACATACTTCAGCACCATACTGCCTCAAAATTATGTTCTACGGCTACATTTATATTCTAGATGATAGATTATTTATTACCGTAACAATTAAAATGCTCTGAACATGGCACCAACCTCCCATGCATGTCAATGTCTGCCAATGTCACATGACACGCCACCATACAAAAAGACTTTAACTTCACAAAAGCAAACACCTGTGTGATGTCACCTTTCCAATTTTTGTTTCAAATGTGATTGATGCAATCAAAACAATGAGCTGGAAAAAAAAACATTTATAAATGATGAAATCAATCTCCTATCATTTGTCTTCTGCAACAAAAGCATTACAGCAATTAATTCTAACAAGCCCACTCAAATGTAAACTCAGTAACCTCACTATTTTCACTAGCTAGTGCCTAAAAAAAACCCACCCAGACTCCCAATATAGGAGACAATTAGACTGTGGAACACATGGTAGGTAGCCTGATAAAGAAATGTAGAAATTCATATCAGATGTTACTGTGAGCCAGTAAAAAGTTAAAAAGGACTAGTCTTTTTTTTTTTTAGGGGTGGGGTGTAACTTTTCGCCACAAGGCAGAACTATGAAACAAGTGTCAATGTACACAGTAGTAGAGATGTCTTGTAGGCTTGATATTGGAAATGCGCTACTCCAGACCGTTGTTTGAAAGTGCTTTTTGGTTATATGGAGTGCCACGTTGGAGTGCTGGAGTGTACTCTGGCCACTCAAAGTAGAAAGACAGAGCAGTAGGTAGGGGGATCTTAGATTTGAACCACCTCATACCAAGTCAAGTTACAGAGCTGTTATTGTTCGTAAATTCTGTTGGAGGACGCTTTTTTCCTCGCCGCATGTTCGTTTAATTCCGGGTAGTGAGAATGTTGGTTATCCAAATACAGGCTGGAGATGATGAACAGTTTCTTCGAAGCTTTTACTTACAGAATATTCTGGGCACAAATGAGTGACAGACAATGGCTGTAGCAGATCAGAAGTGCAAAGATACAGAGGACTTAAAGCATTCCCCTACTATTCATCAGCGTCCGCATTACATAGGTATAAAGGAAAATAAAGAGCATCATCACAAATAAAGAACATCACAAAGAGAACCGCATCATAAAATAAGAGCATCACAAACTATCTTCATCATAATGATTAAGCTGGTAATAACTAGCACATTCCTATGCCCTGGTCTCTCCAGTAAGGTTAACTGATGATTTGGCATGTGTGAGCAATGTGAGGAAAAGATACGCATCAATAATAAAAGATATACATCGATAATACACTTCAATTCAAAGAGAAAAACGAAACAAAACTCTCAAGGTGTCACGTCCCATCGGAACGAGAGGTCGGACCCAAATGCAGGAACTCGGAAGACGCAAGGTAGTTCAAGGAGAGACACGTTTATTGTATGCAGAGGTCGGGGATCGAGCAGGCAGTCCGGTGGAGCAGCGGTTGTTGGGGCGTCGGGCGAAGAGAGCAGATGAGTGGGAAACAATCAACGCAGGCAGAAGTGTCAAGGAGTCAGGCTTACAGGGTTGTCGGAGAACGGACGGAGGTCGGTACACACAGGTTCAGTCAGGAATACGAGAGTGCTGGAACGGGACATGAACCTCAACGAACTGGCGGAGGACCAGTCGTCACCGGGTCCTATATATACGGGGTATGATCAGGCCGCATGAGGCACAGGTGTGTGCCTCCCAATCAGCACAGCCGCACAGCTCGTGCTGAAGCGGCAGGATCATGACACAAGGTAGAGTATTAGGGCATTGCATACTTCTTTCGGCTTGTCCCATTAGGGGTCGCCACAGCGTGTCATCTCAGATGAACGCTCATATTTGTTTGGCACAGTTTTTACGCCGGATGCCCTTCCTGACGCAACCCCTCTCACAGGTTGAATCTCCCAAATCCATCTGTTGCCTCAAGTGAGTTTGTGTGTGTGTGACCGAGTAGACATGAGTTGTATCTTACAGCAGCTCTTCTACGAATGTGCATTCTGGTTAAGGTTCATGGCAATAAAGCAACTGAAGTGCATCACACATTGTCCCGTCCTTGACCACATACGAAGGCATTACAGTACACACCACAATGCGTTAGTGACCAGTCAGAAGCAGTTTGCCCCCACAAACAGCAAACAAAAACTCACACAAGGAAATATATTGACATGCTCGGACGGAAAGAGCCCAGGCTGAGTCTCAAAGTGGCACAAAGCTACACCACCACACATAGTGGGCAAGGCTTTTATGTCAAGGATAATATTGATCTTGGACATCGCCAATTGAGAGTGTATACCTGATTATGAAAGCTTTTAACCCAAATGCTTATTGCAGCAAAGGCGTAATGGAAAGAGCTTACTGCTGAGTCAAAAGCTCAATCAACTGTGTATATGTTTGTGTGCGTGCATGTGTGTTTGTGTGTGTGTGCGTGTGAGGAAGAGAGCAAGAGAGATTGTGCTTTCACGCTTGCTATCAATTTGATGGACTGTTGGGTGATCACCTGAGCATTTCGCTTTCTGTGTCTGTGACTGCAGTAAGAAGCTACGTATTTAAATCTGTGAAAATGCGCTTGTTAAATCAGCAGACTTTCATGTTTGCAAATTGTGGTGGGCCAGTTTAGGCCAGTGTATACACAACACATTTTTTTTCCATTTTGAGGCAGAATACAATCCATCATAAAACATCTGTAGCAGCTTCTTTGTTACTTGATATGGTGTTTTTTAAAAGAATCTTTTAAACTGGTCAAATGTCTTGTACTGTCAGTACTTGTATTATAACATGACTGGAGTCTTTGCTGTACATACTTCTTGGATTAATTTCACAAATGCAAGCTCATTATTGACTTTCATCGTTAGTAAAAAAATTGTGGCTAAATTCAGTCTTTCAAAGATACACACAGTTTTGTCAATGTCTCGAGAAAGGGTGTATTACCATGACAACGTGGCTCCTGGCACATCAAGGTTGCTCTGTTGTGTTCAACAACAAAAAGAACCAAACAGTGATGATTGCTCTCAGCTGGGATTCTTGGCTATAAATATCCCATTTTGTTTTTTCACTGAACTTCATTTGACTTCCTTCGTGAAATTGCTTGACAAAAAAAAAAAAAAAAAATCCATGTGCCTTTATCAGCTCTTCTACCACAGTGCAAAGTGCTTCCAAATACGGTATAGGAATATTTATTATTCATGGGTTTCGTGCTGATGCAAGGCCAACAGCTCAGCTTAGACTCCTTGATGTCTGAACTGTCCAGCATCAGCATCGAAAACCTTGCTGTGATCCCAACTTGGCAGTCGCTCAGCCCCAAGGATTGATACTTCTTTGTAATATTCTATAATGCACTAACGATCTGAGGGAAGTCAGCTCTCTATCCTTTCTTTCACGCACATGCAAGTAAATTGTAAAAATAGCAAGTTGGCAGTTGTAATGAAGGATTTTGTATGTTGTCAAGCTCTCACATTGTCAATGTTTTTATGAATGAGAATATTACATTTGAAGATGTGATAAACAGTGGAGAAACAACATTCTCTATCTCAGCCACCCATCGTCTTGAAAAATTGATGTCTCTACTGCATGGTCGCTCGGTGCCACTGCAGTTTGGAAGGCCACTTGTTGCCCAAGATTTTGTGTTTTTCTCAGGCCTCAGTTTCACCCACATTCTGCTTAATTATTTTATAACCATTATGATGACACTGCACAAGCACTCGCAGATCTTGCTCTAATTTTCCGAAACATAATCCTTGACTAACACATCACGAAATTGAACATAAATCAAATCGTATTAGACATTCCGGTCCTCAGAACTGTGAGTTTAACCAGTTGCAAAACTGTGCCGCCACTGCAAGGTACGTCCCTACTTTGACTCTGACTTGAGTGCAATATTTGGCTCCCTTACCCACTTTTGTGCGGCACATTGGGGGTACCAATGGATGGTTGGCAGAACAATTAAATGTTGTTCCACAAGATGTCAGGCCAACCTGTTGCCATTTATTTAAGAACCTTGTGCAACGGGCCCAGATTTCCCTGAAGTACATTTGTAAGTAAATAGATACAAACTTATCATCACTTTAGTAGATTTACTTGTGTAACATTTTTGTTTTAACTGGTATGCCCCGAGTTTTTTGTTCAATACAATCAATGTGCCATGACGCAATGAACGTTGGCACACACAGAGTGCGAGCTCCTTTTTCAGATTTTCCCTGTGCTTGAAAATGAATTGAACATTGCACATTTTGACTCTCATCATTTATTTTTAAGTGGCCATTCTACCATACATCAGTCAGAACCCACTTCAGTAGCTGCGATTATTATATTACAGTAACCATGGTGATTTATTTGCTGCATGATTTCCAGTGTAAATGTGTTTATGGAGCAGAGTGTGGGTAGTCGATCAGTGTGCGTGCACGTGTTTGTGTACGACAAAGTATGCTGGTGCCTAATTCCATTAGTACTTTTGTGCAAAAAAACAGACATTACAAAGCTGCAGTAAAGTCACTGCCGTACAAAGGCACATGAATGCATGCGCAGACAATTATATATTGTATGCATCACAATTTCATTTTACATCAATACTACACAGCCAGTGAGACAGTAGCGCAGCTGGAAAGCATTGGCCTCACAGTTCTGAGGTCGCGGGTTCAATCCCAGACCCACCTGTCTGGAGTTTGCATGTTCTCCCCACGCTTGCATGGGTTTCCTCCGGGTACTCCGGTTTCCTCCCACATCCCAAAAACATGCAACATAAATTGGACACTCTAAATTGCCCCAAGGTGTGATTGTGAGTGCGGTTGTTTGTCTTGATGTGCCCTGCAATTGGCTGGCAACCAGTTCAGGGTGTACCCCACCTCCTGCCCGTTGACAGCTGGGATAGGCTCTAGCACTCCCACAACCTTTGTGAGGATAAGCAGCGAAGAAAATGGATGGATGTATATATAAAAAAATAATAAGAAAAGGATGGATGGATGGATGGATGGATGGATGGATGGATGGATGGATGGATGGATGGATGAACTACACAGCCAGATTACGTAATACTGTAACACAAATTTAAAGGCCATCACAGCCAACAGTGAGTTTATGGCGTCATCTACCGGTTAGAAGTTGACAATAAAAAACTTTCGGTCTCCCAAATGGTCACGGTGCACGAACACTGATCTTAAAAAAAAAAAAAAAAAAAAAAAAAAAAAAAGACTGCATGGCTCATTGGCCACGAAAACTGAAGTCACCATCCGGCATCTTGAGACTCCCAAAACAACTATGCCGCCCTGTGTAGCGACAGCAATTTTTCGTGGCTGTGAGAAAACTTAGTTAAAGTAAAAGTTAGAAGGATCGACTTTGACACCGTTAAAGATTGTTTGTAAAGGGGGGTTTTTCTTTTCTGATGAGCTTAATTCACTTGAACAAAGTTTTGTTTACAGTTGTTGTTGTTAACTCTCTGCTTCACCTTTATAGGCCGACGGTTTTTCGCAAAAAAAGCAATGTAAATATTTTCCAAAGCTTCATCAGTGCATAAGCAAGAAAACACATTTTCTGTCAAATTTTTGATGAATTTCATAATACAGACCTCTGCAAAGTGAATTTGATTTTCAAATGCGAGGAAAGAAGTTTAAATTTTCGGTCTGAAATAGGATGTTGGAGAGACAACAAATGAACAATGCGTTTAGCATATATTTTCCCATTGCGAGTCCTTATTTCCAAAAATATATCTAACTGATTGACTTAAAACTTAATGTTTTTATGACAATTTTTTTTTTTTTTTTTTTTTTTTTTTTGCTGTTATGTTGGTAGTGCTGCACAGCGTATTTTGGGAAAAGTTAACATGTCATGGAAATTGGGACCTAGGTAATATGCAAGGTTTCTTGGTAGTCAAGGCGTTATATGTCTTTCCTTTGCACTTAGCCTTTTTTGGCTTACCAAGTCAAATTAAAAATCCTTCATGTTACCAGAACTGAAAAAATGTCAAGGTCACACAATGAGTTTTAATTCTACATGCCAAACTGAGAAAACCCCACCATAATCCAACCTGTAAACCGTGGCCTCGACACGTTTTGGGAGTATCAAGATGGCGGCCAACTGGCTTCAACCAATCGATTTATACGCACTATCCAGTCCTTTTTTTATTTTGTTTTGTTTTTTTTTAGATCAGTGTGCACGACTCGTAAGACTGCCTCACAGGTCTGAGAACAAGGGTTCAAATCCTAGCCCTCCTGTGTGGAGTTTGCATGTTCTCCCCGCACCTGAGTGGGTTTCCACAGCTACTCCGGTTTCTTCACTCATTCCAAAAACATGCATTAATTGGGAACTCTAAGTTCTCTGTAGGTGTGATTCTGACAACTGCTGTCTGTCTCCATGTGCCCGGCAATTGGCTGGCAACTAGTTCGGGGTGTAATCTGCCTCCCGCCCTTTGACAACTGGACACGCTCCAGCACTCTTATAACCCTTGTGAGAATAAACGGCTTAGATGAATGAATGGATGAAAATCATCCTGATGGCCGGTTAAGCAAGTCATATGGTTCCAGGCACATGTAACAGGAAACATGGGACGAGTATCACAATTGACACTGGAAAAACGTTCAGGAAAAACAGGAAGTATTTTTGGATTAAGATGCGGTAGAAGAAATGCAATCATCTTATTATAGAAGCAATAGAACATGTTGTATCAATAAATATTGTTTATGTATGGAGACTTATAAGATGGTGAAGACTATTTTACTTTTATTGCACTTTGATTATTTGCTTAAATATGACCTTATACATTTAATCAACAGATAAAGTGTTGCCCATTTGCTAATCAGACAAGGATGTGTTGTGGAGCCGATGGTTGTCCTTGATCTTTGTACGCAGAAAACCGGCTGGCGCCATCCTCCTCTCCCAGGCGAAGAGTTCTCTCCGAGATGTACGACATCAGATAAGGAGTGGAAAGTTACCATCCCGGCCCAGGACCAGACTGCGGCGGGGCAGCCACTTCTACCATGGACCCATACAAAACCTTGTGTTAACGGGCAGCTTATGTCTTCTTCTTTCACTATTCTGCCAGAAAACACACGTCTCGTGTGCGGCAGATACCGAGATAAGACCCGGACGTCTGTACTGCACATTCCTTTGTAATAAATCCATTTGCTGTTGACTTTTTCTAATCATTGGTCATATCTTCCTCGACTCGTGAACACGCGTAGGGTCCAAACTTGCAAATCCCTACAATTGATGCACACACGTAATGATGCACTTGTTTATGTTGACTGCAGGGGGCAACGTTGCTCCACAGGAATGAACAAAAGTTTGATTTGGACAGTTTTCTTTTGATGTTAAAGTGGATGGAGCTGATCAGTAAAATCACATTAAAGTTATGAATTGATTTTTTATTCACAGAGACATCATGTTATCATAAATTGGAAAAAACCTTATATGTTATAAATAATTTACAACATGATTTATTCGTGTGGATTCATATTCCCATTTAAAATTTTCTGAATCAGTTAATCAATGGAGTGGTTGAATGGTTTTGGTCCGGGCAGTGTTAAGTAAATTTCCCTACAGTGATGGTGTTGGTATGTGCTCTGTGAATGATTGCCGACCGGTTCAGGGTGTAGTCTGCCTTTCTCTCAATGTTAGCTGGGGTAGCCTCCACCCCTGAGACCCTTGTGATGATAGGTGGTTTGACAATGGAGAGGGACTTTCTGACACACTTCCTTGACATTTCATAATACCCTTTACATATTCAAGGCACCTTATGCCAGGTGCAGTAGAACAAATCCACAATATAATTGAAAACATCAGGCAGTACATTTTTCACAAAAGACAGTGTTTTTATCTAGGTGTGGTAATTTTTTAAATCTGAAAAGAGAGTTTCTGAGTCACATCACTTCTTCGTAATTTCCTTTCGACTTTTCCTGTTAGGGGTTGCCACAGTGTGTCATCTTTTTTCATCCATCTCCTGCATCTTCCTCTCTAACACCCACTGCCCTCATGTCGTCCCTCTGCACATATCCACACCACCGAAACCTGCTCTCTCGAAGCTTGTCTCCAAAACATCCAACTTTGGCTGTCCCTCAAATGAGCTCATTTCTAATCCTAGTGATAACTTCAACGTCTTAATTTCTGCCAATTCCAGCTCTGCTTCCTGTTATCTCTTCAGAGCCACCATCTCCAATCATGTCATGGATGGCCTCACCACTGTTTTATAAACTTTGCCCTTCATCCGAGCAAAGACTCTTCTGTCACACAACACATCAGACACCTTCCGGGAGCTGTTCCAACCTGCTTGGACCCATTTCTTCACTTCGTTACCATACTCACCATTCCTCTGCATTATTGATCCAAGTATTTGAAGTCGTCCACCCTTTCTCTCTCTTATCTCTGGATGCTTACTCTTCCCCCTCCACCCCTCTCAGTCACACACGTATATTCTGTTTTATTTCAGCTCATCTTCATTCCTCTCCTTCCAGTGCATCCCTCCATCTTTCTAATTGTTCCTCCACCTAATCCCTGCTTTTACTGCATGTCACAATGTCATCTGCGAATATTATAGTCCAAGGGGATTCCATTCTAACCTCATCTCTCAGCCTATCCATTACCACAGCAAACGGGAAGGGGCTCAGAGCTGATCCCTGATGCAGTCTCACCTACACCTTAAATTTTTCTGTCACACCTCACTAACCCTGCTACCCGCATACATGTCCTGTACTATTCTGACATATTTCTCCGCCACACCAGACTTATTCATGGAGTACCACAGTTCCTCTCTCCATCTGTTGAGCACACTACTGGCACCAGTCAACACATTACCATCTCTGTACTTAATCACCCTTACCTGCTGCACATCGTTCCCATTTCTATCCCTCTGTCTGGCCAACCTGTAGAGATTATTTTCTCCTTTTGTGTCCAACCTGGTGTACATGTCGTCATATGCCTCTTGTTTAGCCTTTTGCACCTCTACCTTCGCGCTACATCACATAATGTATTCCTTACTCCTCTCATCAGTCCTTTCAGTGTCGCACTTCTTCTTCGCTAATCTCTTTCCTTGTATGGTGTCCTGTATTTTGGGGTTCCACCACCTAATCTCCTTCTTCCCTTTCCTACCAGAAGACACCCCAAGTACTCTCCTGCCTGTCTCTCTGATCACCTTGGCTGTAGTAGTCCAGATTTCCGGGAGCTCCTTCTGTTCATCGAGAGCCTGTCTTACCTCTTTCCAAAAGACCACACAACATTCTTCCTTTCTCAGCTTCCACCACATGGTTTTCTGCTCTACCTTTGTCTTCTTAATCTTCCTACCCACCACCAGAGTCATACTACACACCACCATCCTATGCTGTCGAGCTACACTCTCCCCTACCAATACCTTACAGCACTGACTGTATGAGTTCAGTACTGTCATTTCCATCCTTTTAACAAAGTGCATCACCTTCTCTCCCTCAAAGTTCCTTTTCTGGATGCCGTACTTACCTATCACTTCTTCATTGCCCATGTTTGCTTCACCAACAAGCACTTGATCTGATCCTCTTTTCACCTCCAAGACATTCTTAGAATAGAATACAATAACCCCTGATCCATTTCTCTTCCTATCTACTCCAGGGTAAAATAATTTAAACCCTGCTCCTAAACCTCCAGCCTTACTACCTTTCCACCTGCTCTCTTGGACGCACAATATACAGTGAAGAAAATGAGTATTTGAACACCCTGCTGTATTGCAAGTTCTGCCATTTAGAAATCATGGAGGGGTCTGAAATTTTCATCGTAGGTCCATGTCCACTGTGAGAGAGATAATCTGAAAAGAAAAATCCAGAAGTCACAATGTATGATTTTTCAATGATTTATTTGTGTGATACAGCTGGAAATAAATATTTGAAAACCTGAGAAAACCAATGTTAATATTTAGTACAGTAGCCTTTGTTTTTTTTTACCCTATTTTTTACCCTATTTTGTAACCCTATTATGACCAAAAAGCTCAATTTTTGTCTCATTTGACCACAAAACTTTCTCCCATGACTCCTATGTGTCATCCAAATGGTCATTGGCAAACTTAAGAAGGGCCTTGACATGTGCTGGTTTAAGCAGGGGAACCTTCCGTGCCATGCATGATTTCAAACCATGACGTCTTAGTGTATTACCAACAGTCACCTTGGAAACGGTGGTCCCAGCTCTTTTCAGGTCATTGACCAAGCCCTGTCGTGTAGTCCTGGTCTGATTCCTCATCTTTCTAAGGATTACTGAGACTCCACGAAGTGATATCTCGCATGGGGCTCCACTCTGATTGAAATTGACCATCATGTTTAGCATCTTCCATTTTCTAATGATTACTCCATTAGTGGACATTTTTTAACCAAGCTGCTCCGCAATTTCTTCGTAGCCCTTTCCAGCCATGTGGAGTTGTACAATTTTGTCTCTGGTGTCTTTGGACAGCTCTTTGGTCTTGTCCATGTTACAAGTTTGAGTCTTACTGATTGTATGTGATGGACAGATGTCTTTATGTAGCGAACGGCTTCACATAGGTGCCTCTGATTCAGGATAATACATGGAGTGAAGGGGGACTTTTAAAGGCGGACTAACAGGTCTTTGAGGGTCAGAATTTTAGCTGATAGAAAGGTGTTAAAATACTTACTTGCAGCTGTATCACACAAATAAATCTATAAAAAAAATCATACATTGTGAGTTCTGGATTTTTCTTTTTAGATTATCTCTGTCATAACCAGAATGCTAGGACGGACACAAATGCACGACTCGGTAGACAGGGAGGCCTTCACGGA
Source organism: Syngnathoides biaculeatus (assembly GCF_019802595.1). Classification (NCBI taxonomy): domain Eukaryota; kingdom Metazoa; phylum Chordata; class Actinopteri; order Syngnathiformes; family Syngnathidae; genus Syngnathoides; species Syngnathoides biaculeatus. The sequence goes on from NC_084641.1 coordinate 38,511,525, forward strand.
TCCGGGATAGTGCATCCGGAACGAATGATGAGTTCCATCCCAAGAACACTATCCCTACTGTGAACCATGGGGATGGTAGCATCATGCTTTGGGGGTGTTTTTCTGCACATGGGACAGTGGCAACTGCACTGTATTAAGGAGAGGATGACCGAAGCCATGTAGATCAGAATGTCGTCGAGGTAGACAAACCTGTCTTGTTCAGTCTCTCCCGTGGCACATCATTAATGAAATTCTGAAATTCTGGGTTGTGTCTTTTAAGCCAAGGGCTGCCCAAGATGACATCACTGCTCCGCAAGTTAAATACATGGAAATTTATCTTCTCGGTGTGGGCATCCGGGAATGTCATCCTCAGAGATTGCGTACGGTGAGTTACCCGATAAAGGAATTTACCATTGGCTGCGAATGCGTTGCGGAACCGCTGCGTCTGAAAGGTCCCTGCGCTCAAGACCTCAACTACTCATGGATTAATCAGGTTAGCGTCTGATCCCAAGTCAATAAAGGCCGTAGTGGAATAGGTACGACCCCTCGTGCTCAGGGTGACTCGAAGCAGTGCTCGACTCGATCCCGCTGCGGTGTAATTCACACTCACCGGAGTTGTGATCTTGAGGGGGGAGTGCTTGGGCCTGACTGGACAGTGGGCTATTAGGTGGCCCAGGCGTCCACAGTAGAAGCATCGGCCCTCTCGCCGACGTCGCAGTCGTTCCTCTGCTGGACCATCGAGCACCTCAACCTGCATCGGCTCCATCGCGGTTATGGGCGTCGGCAGAAGGGAAGCCGGTGGGGCGGGCGCCCTGCTCTCCTTCAAGTAGCGCATCCACTTGCCCGTGGATCGCTAGCCTCTGGTCGATCTTGAGCGCAAGAGCGATGAGTGAGTCCAGGGAGGTAGGCAACTGCGCTACTGGCGGGGTAGTCGGAGCGGCCTGGACTGAGGTAGGAACTGTGTCGGACGCCATCGACGTGGTGTTAGCAGCGCTAGCGTGAGAAGCTAGCCATGGCTCAAATCGGGCACAGATCTCGAGAAGTCTCTGGTTGGTCACCTGAAGAGCAGTCTCCTGCTCGTCCAGGCGTCTGCCTTGGATCTGTAGAGAGCCGCAGAAGCCATATTCAGATGATATGCGATCACAGCCAAACCGCATCCCCGTCCGATCCACTTCTGCGGCGGGGATGAACCTTTGCTGCTCATCGCAGCTGGCCGATGTGGCTTATGACGGAGCCGAGCGGTGCTGCTTTAGGGGATTGTTCATCGACGCCGCAGTACGCGATGAACACTGTCGAGCTGGAGCTCTTTATTGCGCGCACGCGGCTGAGTAAGGCATTCTCGGCTGGGTTCTTGAGAGCCGCCACCGTCCGCGCAGTAGCCCGACGCCGTCCAATTCGCGCATCGACATATTTCGTATGCGGATCTTTTGTTACGTTATGAGAGACCGATTACGTGGTCCGCCCCAAACAATTATATTTTTTAGTAGCTGTATACATACCTAAATATTATTTGGAACGCACGAAGCTCTCGTCCTCTGCACCCGTGCAATCCATTTTTCACAACGAACCGGGTCTCTTGCAAACTTATGAAGGGTAAGTCTATTCTCCCGAGTGTTCAAGCAATGTCCAGCAATACCTTCCCAGAGGTAAAACTAATGGAAACAAACGATTCCACTAGGGGGCACCGCTGTCCTTTACGTCACTTCCTGCTTCTTCTCAAAAACAAATGCCTCGAGGATTTTCATGGCGGGAGTTACAAAAAGCTGTATACGTCAAAATCATGTTTTGTGGTGAAAAAACACATGGCCCCATATTGGCTTACGTTTTTTCATTAATAACGTACTAAAAATCATGCATTTTATGACAGTAGCCCTTTAAAATACAGAATTTGCTTTTTGTGCGCTGTATTGTCTGTGATTTCATCCTGGATCAGGCTGTGCCAACGTGGAATTTTAAAATTACACACCATCTCATCCTGCATTTTGTGCTTTGGCTTCAAACCAGACCTTTCCCAACCGGAAAAGAGAAAATATCGTCCATTATAAAACACATTGATGGACTGCGTAAGTAATGTAACATTTCTAATTATGAGTGTACGTCTTTAAGAGGGTAAACTAGGAAAAGAGAGTATGGCAGAGCGGCGGCCGTTGTTAGAGAAAGTTCCTTGTGCTGCCTAAAAGAAACTAGTGGCTTCTTTTTATTTTTTTACAGTATGAATGTGAATTGTGCCATAGGATGTAACAACCAGTCATCCCTCACTCATTGAATCCCACTGCAAAATGGCACAAACTCTCTAGCTATATGTTATCCTTTCATTTTGCATTGGATTATTTTTTTGCGCGCAACGCAGAATATCTGCGAAGAGACTGCATCAGCGGTGCACAATTTTATTCACAAGTTTATAGGGACCATTGGCTGACGTTTTTTTTTTGGTTGTTTTTTTTTTTGGGGGGGGGGCGATCAATCAAGACTGTCTCGCGATCGACCACCCCTGCTGTAGTGTGTTAGAAGGGGCGGTGCACACATGTCACTGGTAACAACACATTTTAGGGAAATTCCATGTTTTATAGCCACCCTCAGAGTTTGAGTCCGGCCTGCCATCTTTTGCGCCAATTTCCATGTTTTGTGTCAGAAATCTGGACAAGTGTCTGCAAGCCAGGTACGTAAAATAAAAAGACTTGCATGTAGAATATGGCACCGTTTGACTTCCCAAAACACTGCAGTTTTTTTTCACAAGTATATTCTCCCACCAGTTTTGTAGATCATCAGTAAAGACTTTGGAAAACTCTGCTTTGATTAAAGTCATTTCAGTGAACACTTTTTAAATCATTAACAAAAGGAGACACACATTTTTGCTTGTGCTGTCTGTCCTACAATATACAGTGTGCCATTGCCCATTTGTGGTTCATCATTCGGATTTGGATCTCTAGGGTATTTTTCTTTTTTTATTTATCATATTTTCATGATTGCAAAGGGCTTAAATTCTTTTCTAATCAAACATGGCACCACATTAGACACTGAGCCTTATGATGTGTTCTAACATTTGCAAGGTCTGTGACATGTCCAACTATTAAATGTATTGATTACACTGTTTGGATCCATACCAGCTACCAAATGACTGCGCACACGAGGTGGGGAAGAACAATACCATTTCAAATCTATCAACAAAAGAAGCTTTTATTGATTCATACATCGCCTGTGTGCACAGTCACAGTATCACACTAAAATTATCACACTACAGCAAACAGAATAGCATAACTACCATAAAATAAAACAAATAAAACAATGACTCGTGAAATAATTGACCCCTCCGTGGATATTGCGCAATCCGGGTCACTGACCAATCAGAGGCCAGAGATCTGCATAAACCAAAGCCCGTTTTTGCTCCCGCCATTTTCTCAGACAACATTGCATGGTCCAGTATAGGTTTTGTTAGCGTTTTATCGCGTATTTGGGTTATTTAACAAAAAATATGGTTAAGAGGTGTAGTCACGGACTTTGTAATAGTGACGACAGGTATCCTGAAAGGCTAGTTGGTGGAGTTCGATTCGTACCCTTTCCAAAACCGAAGACCCAGTACGAAAAATGCCTTAGATGGATCAAACTTTGTGGAAGACCGCATCATCAACTAAATACATCTAATATCAACCGGAACACATATGTTTGCACGAAGGTATGCCCTAAATTTGATTTTCAATACATGTCTCGTATAAATGAATTCGAAGTTCTTCGCTAGCATAACACTGCTGCGTGTGAACGATTGACACACTTATTCTTTGTTGAGCGATATTTAGCGATGATCAGACTGCACAAACGTATTGATTTCTTGCTGGCTCGCGGCCGAAGCTTAACCAGACTGTGTTTGCACGAAGATATGCCCTAAATTTGATTTTTAATACACGTCTCGTATAAATGAATGAGACGTTCTGCGCTAGCATAACATTGCTACGTGTGAATGATTGAATGAAATCAGAAGGATGGCGTCTCTCTAAGTTAAGAATGTATTGTATTTAGAACCTATAATATATCGTTGATTTGAATGAAATCATAAGCATAGAGTCTGTCTCAGTTCAGAATGTATTGTATTGTATTTGCCATTTTTACCGTTTGTCTTACGTGAGCGCACGTAGCGTGACGTCACTTCAGGAGGCGTGGTTAAGTGCCCTGTACGGAGGGGTCAATTGACACAAAACATGCAGTTTAAATCCTATTTACATTCTCCCAGGATGCTTTGCAGCACTCCCAGCATGCTTTGCGGCACTAAGGACTTCCTGCTGGGAGCATGTAAAAAGTATTAAACTGCATGTTTTGTGTCAATTATTTCACGAGTCATTCTGTTTGCTGTGGTGCGATAATTCTGGTTTCGATGTGACACCGTGAGTGTGTACAACATCGTGAGTAATGACCTGCATATACTGGCTTGTTATACTTTTTCTGCTTCCAGATGTGAAAAGCAGTTCTTTCGCCTTGTGTGCACTATCGTATGGTAGCCAATATACTAATATATGCAGGAACATTTAAGTGAATATATTACATAGGGACACAAAGCTCATTTTAGCATGTCTTCTAATGGAATAAAGAGTCAGGTTCACCTGAAACATAGATAAAAACACCCAAGAGTGTAAAAGACCTAAACATTGGACTATCTTGAAATGGCCTTCCGTGAGTCCCAATCTAAATCCTGTGAAATCTCTTCCTGTGGAAGGAGCTGAAACATGCAGGTCTAGAGAAGCCACCCTTAAATTTCAGACAGTTGGAGCAAATACCTATTAACAGATTCATTCAATTCCAGTAGAGAGTTACAGAAAGTCTTTGATCGCAGTAATTGCTCGTAAAGAATGTCCAATAAAATTTCAAGTTCAGGTACCATTCTTTTTGTCCAGGTTAGTTTCAATGCACAATTCTCACGTTAATTTTTAGCACATATTATCTATCATTGCTTTTCATCACTTGTCAGTTATAAAACCAATATCTGTATTGTGTTCTCTCTCTGCATGCTTGTCTTCAACAGCGCACTAAAGAGTATAAACAGTTCATGGTGGATCGACAAATGACATCCCTTTGAGGTTTCTTCACCAAATCCGAGGTAATTCAATTTCTATATTTACAAACGGTCTTGATGGCAGATGATATTATATAAATATATCCATGCGACTGTGATGATGTTACTCATTAAAAAAATTCTGTGAAGTATTAGACAGTATGATACAGTGCGGACAATCACTGTAAACTACAGCCACAATAATATACATCCATTATCTACACCGCTTATCCTCACGAGGGTCACAGGAGTGCTGGACCCAATCCCAGCTGTCATTGGGCAGGAGCTATGGGTACTATTTTTGTCATGGTCCTGCCAGTCCCAGCCCTGGCTGTGCAGGTCCCCTACACACCTGCATTGATTAGGAGGCGTACACCTGCGCCTTATCATTGATAATTAACCCCAGTATATCCGACAGTCTGCCTTTGCCAGATCGTTGCCATCCATGCCTCGTTCCTGCACTTCCTTGTTTTCTGATCCTGAACCCTTGTGTACCGACCTCCGCCTGTCCTCCGACTGACGTCCTGGTTACCGCTGCTCCAGTTGATCCCCGACCTTGGAATGAAGAAACGCTTTTCCCAAACTGCCTCTGTGTCTCTGGAGTCCTGTATTTGGGTCCTCTCCCACATCGATGGGTCGTGACAGAAATAGAGCGGCAGAGTGCCAAACTGGCGGTCCTTATGGACAGGTTCGGCGGGGATTAGATAACCGGCCGAGCTACGGCCATGTCGCGATTGCAACAGACACTCTACTCACACTCACACTCACACCACAGTAGTAACGGACCCGCTACTGAGTCAAGCTCACATTGCAGTGGAAACAGATCCGCCGCCTCGCCACGCCCACGTCGCGGTTTCAACAGACGTGCTGTTGACCCATTATCACGCCACGGTATCCATCGACCCCTTTCCGAAACTAGCTCACGTAGCTGGTGGCGACAGACTTCCGGGCCGAGCGGCGAAGTAAAAGGGTGGAATTGGCGAATGAAGATAAGCCTGCCAGAGCGCCTTCAATGTGTTTTCCCAAAAAACAAAACTCATAAACGAATTGCAGAGGGCTTAAGTTGAGAGGATGGGGTGAATTCAGATAAAAATGAGGCAAACTATTTTCCTCCAGTTAAGAGGGGGAGGACTTTATCATTCCCGTTGCTCCATGATGTACCCAAAAATGATCTATTCATGCCCCATAGTTTCTGCCAGTTCTCCACCGAAAGAGCAACAACGCAGCGTTCTGCGGCCTGTGGGTTTTCAGGAGCCGCTCTCCAAATCCCGCATTCCTGCCCAGGAGGTGGCGATGGCTCCGCAGCCGCCTCACATTCCTGTCCAGGAGGAGGCGATGGCTCTTCGGCATTTTCACGTTCCTGTCCAGAAGGTGGCGTCCCGTTCGTTCCAGTACCGGCGGCAACCGGCTCGCGGCTGCTCCCCATTCCTGCTTCGACGGTGACCGGCCTGCAGCCGTCCCACGCCCCTGTCTCGACAGCGACAGGTAAAATGCCTCCTCACGCCCCGGTCTCGATGGCTGCCACCTTCCTCTCCTACTTCAATGGCGACCGGTCCGCGGCCGTCTGAGGGCCATGCCACGATGGCCACCAATCTCAAGCCGCTCCCTGAGCTAGCCTCGGGAGCGACTGATCCCTGGCCGCCTCACGACCTAGCCTCGCTGGTGACCGATCCACGGTTGCCTCCCGATCGATCCCCGGTCACCTCGCAACCACGTCCTGGGAGGTCTTCGTCCAGAACAGTCACATGCTTCCGTCTGGTTCCTGCTTTGTCGTTGGGTTCCTTCTCGAGGACGTCCACCCGAATCACTCCATGGGGACCCTGGTGCTTGGGGTCCGGGTCGACCTCCTGACCTGCCCAGCCGGACGCTTCAGTTTTGGTGGCCTGGACGGCCACCAGAGAGACTGGGGGTGGGGGGGACAATCTTGGCCCAGGAGTGACCGGAGCAGGAACAATTAACAATATGTATATGTGTGTGTCATCTATTGATAACATTTCCAAGATTGTTCATCCTCTTGTAAAAAAAAAAAAAAAAGTGTCCGAAGAATTCTTTGTAATTTGTGGAATATATCAATTGAAATGCCTGCTAGTGCTACACTAAGATGAAAGGTGGGCGTGGCAGTTGACGTTTGGCATGGGGAATATTATTAAGGCCTGTACCTCCCATTACACATGTATGTGTCAATGTATCTTCTAAACCTTCCTGGGCATGCTGCAAATGTTTAGATTATATTCATGTCTCTCCAAAACATCCCAACAATTTAGATTCATAACGATGAATGTATGTTTACCGTGCTTTTTGCCCTGACTTGAAGACAGAGCCTATTGACCATGGCGGCATCCAAAATGGATGCAGAGTCTGCAGTCTAGTTTTTATTCTGTCATTGGTGTAGGTTTTTTTTTTTTTTTAATTGCACCGAGCAGGTGATCTGATGTACAGTAAAAGAACCCACAAGAGACAATGTGAAAATTAATTTTAACAGGGATGAGAAGAAAGGCTGAGATGAAGACAATGAGACAAAAGAAAGTCACACAAAAGCTATCCATCCATCCATCCATCCATCCATCCATTTTCGTCACCGCTTATCCTCACAAGGGTCACAGGGAGTGCTGGAGCCTATCCCAGTTGTCAATGAGCAGGAGGAGGGGTACACCCTGAACTGGTTGCCAGCCAATCACAGGGGTACATTGACACAAACATACGCACTCACAATCATACCTTGGGGCAATTTAGAGTGTTCAATTAATGTTGCATGCTTTTGGAATGTGGGAGGAAACCCACACAGGTACGGGGAGAACATGCAAACTCCACACTGGCGGGTCAGGGATTGAACCTGGGATCTCAGAATTGAGAGATGCTTTACCAACTGAGCCACCAGGCCGCACTCAAAAGCTAAGACAAGGAAAGTAGTAGTGTAGTGCATGGTTCCATTGTGACTACAGTGGGAGATGAGGAAAGATTGTTTTCTGTGTCTAAAAATTTTAGCAGCGGACAGCATGAAGCTAAATAAATTAATGCGCCACTTAAAGATATTACACTCCATTTTGGGATTTTTTTTACAAGCGAAAACATGCTGAATATTGCCAACAATCATTCCGCTTTGTGAAAGCTACTTAGTAAACCAGTGAGCACTGTTACCATCATACAAGGTAGCATACCAAATTTCTGCAAAAAAGTGGAAAATAAAAGTGCTGATACTGCCCGTTTCACTGCTGTTGCTGCATTGAAGACCAAGTACAGGTCTCAGCTAAACATTGAGAAGAAGCTGAGAGTTACAGTATCATGCTTTGAAAAACTGTGCACTGCAAAATATGCTCATTGTAGCCGTTTATCCCGACTTCCTCAAATCAGCAATTATTGTGTTATTCATTTTTGTAAATTGAACTGTTTTATATATTGTGCTCCTAAGTTAAAGTTGCTGAACTGAATTTGAAGTTATTAGTAATTGATTTTATTTGTTATCAATATCAAATGGTGCAATAAGTCAGTCAAAAATGTTTATAGTTTAAACAAGCATTTTTTTAATATCAGGCAAAGTGATGCTCTAAAAATCTTTTACAGACTACATTACAGACTAAAAAGGAATGTTAATAAATTTATTCTTTGTTGTAAGTTGAAGTATGTATCTTTCTAATTTATTTTTTGTTTTCTTTAATGTCAATAAGGATACAATGTTATGCAAAGCATACTTATAACAATTTTATAGACAAATGATAATATTTATAGTCACGGGGAACATGGGGGCGCGAATTGTTTTCTTCTTGCTAGGTGGGGCGAAACAGAAAATCATTGACATTTTCATGTCAATAGCACCTTTGGAACAATATTTAGTGAGAAAAATGATAATGTGTTTAATAATTATTTTCGTTGCTGTATAAGTTTTGGCTGGACACATATTGTGAGCCTCACACACATGGGGGAAAGACTCATAGGGGATCAAAAACCAAGCGGATAGCTTCTAGAGAAAAACAGGATTTTGACTGCAAACCAAAATAGAGGCGTTGACAGCTTCCTCTATCAAGACCCAGTGGGAGCGCATGTTCAGTTTTGTGTTGTGAGATAAGGGGCAGATTTATTTATTCAGTTGATAGCACTGGCACACTTAGAATGATTATGGAGTTTGTTAGTGTGAGGTGTACACATTCATTTTCAAAATGCCATTCAGGATTAAAGGTCACAACCTGGAGGTTAAAAATGTAGGGTCCATATAAGAGAATTTTCTGAAGTTTTGTCTAGGAACTTCCACTTTCAAGCACACTCATGCACCAGGATTTTAAGATCAAACGTCACTCAGCACATTCCCATTTGAGCAAGTGGAAAAACAAAATCCACATCAAACATAAAGATCCGATTATTTTCATCCATTGTTTGCAGGAAAAAAAAAAAAATCCAAGGCAGGAATAAACAGAAAAGGCGGCTTTTATTGTGGTTTATCCTCCTGGTGCTTTAAAGGAAGGTGTTTGTTCACTATGGGAAGGCGTGGATGTTATGTCCAACAACACATCTGTTCCTTAGTAGATCACATCCGTGTAAGTTGCTGGTACAGATGCTCCCTGGCTTGCAGATTCATTTGTCTCACATTTTGAGTGTTTAGGTCAGTGAGGCACCACACAGTGCTGTTGGCACAGCTGAGCTGGGAGTGAAGGCATCCAAAGAAGAACTTTATTTTTACATAGAAGCAGTTACATTTGTCTGAAGAATGCTGGATAATGGGAAGAGATGGAGCACAAGGACAAAAATCAACAATCAATTAATATTTTGGCCATGTCCAGACCTGTTCAGAAGTTTTGGGTCCCCACCAGTTAATGTATGAAAGCAAAGCAAAGCAAAGCAAAACAAAACAAAGCAAAGGAAATGTATTTGTATAACGCATTTCATACATAAAATAACTCAATGCACTTTACACTTTAAAACCATTCAAACACACAAGTAAAAACTAATGCAAAAGTAGAAATACTCTAAAACGCAAAAATAAAGAGGAGTTTTTAATCTGAATTTGAAAACATACACTTAGAGCTGACGTCACCTCTATTGGCAACGTATTCAATTTTTTGGCCCATAAAAGCTCGTTCACCATGGTTAAATGGTGGTTCGCCATGTTTGCTTTGGACTCTGCACTCCGTTATTAGACCTGAGTCAGTCAATCTCAGAGCCCTACTGGGTTTGTATTCCATTCACATTTCTTTCATGTATTGAGGACCTAAACCATTTAGTGATTTATAGACCAGTAGCAGAACTTTAAAATCTATTCTAAAACTGACTGGAAGCCAGTGTAAATACTTTAGAATTGGCGTTATGTGCTCTGACTGGTTTGTTCCGGGCACAACCCAAGCTGCAGCTTCCCTAATGAGCTGAAGCTGTTTAATGCTCTTTTCCAGTCAGAAGACAATTGCAGTAGTCAAGTCTATTTGAGATAAAAGCATAAAAACATCTCCTAGTGCACTTGACACATACAAGCCTTCACCCTAGATATGTTCTTCAGATTGTAAAAAGCAGTTTTTGTCATTCATTTAATGACTGTTGGAAGTCAGTTCGGAATCTGTCAGAACACCAAGGTTTCAGACTTTTTTTAAAGATAGTGAGTCCAGGTATTTACAAATAGCAATCCTTTTTTTCTTTATTGCCAAAACAATTCTTCTCTATTTTGTTGCTCCTTTGGTTGCTACAACTAACAAGTCAATTACAATGGAGTCAACAGGAAAACTGGAAGCTTAATGGGGGCATTGTGGCCCAGAACAAGGGTGTGTGAAACGCCGCCAGGAAACGGGGGTATCCCGAGTGCAGCTCTGTAGGTCAAGCTATCGCTTTCCTCTTCCCTCTTTGGGGAGGGACTGCAGTGTCAGTTAAAACAGGAAGAGACTGAAGGTCAAAGCACAGGCTCAGTGTTTTCCTGCGTGTGACAGACGTCTGTCTATTTCAACTCCCTCTGCACGCGGAAAGCACACACACCTGAGCACTGGGGAACACAGTCAGATGGAATGTACCATAGTCATTTTATTACCTCAGCCCATACAGTCCTTCGCAGTACAAGTTCCTTCCACGGAAAGACAGAGGTGGCCTTTGTGATAAGAGCTGTTGCACTCAAGACAAGGCAAAGTGAAGCCCCTTATAGCAGCTTCAGCCAAACAATTTAAACATCACTTTCAACAGATAAAATGAGAAAGCAGGGACACCCCGGAGACACCCACTGGTGCCTTTGTACACTGATTAAGTAGAGTGGTGAATGCATATAATCAGCATATTATTGATAGTCTTAATGAGAAAGGCTCTGAGTCACTGAAGCCATTAGCACCCATAAGAAAGGCTTAATTGTTTTGTGTGCATGTGTCGGCGCAGTTCTGATGTTGTGTAGCGTGCATGCCTGCCTGTGCAGGGACTGAGCTAATTAAATCCACTTTCTTCGTTAGCAACTTTCCCCGTCTGTTAATTATCAGGGTTAATTATGGGCAGAGCAGAGGTCACGTGTGTGTCTGTGTGCACACTGTACACACAGATTCCTCACTTGAGCAGGATGTGATAGCGTTTAAAAAGGCCAAAATTGCTCTGTGCTTACATAGCTTTAATTTTACAGCTTTTGATATTTGTAAGTGCAGTTCAATAGAGGGGTGCATATTTCAAGTCCAGTTGTGTGTGAAATGTGTCGTGCATGAGCACAACTCACACAATCTCTCCATGAATAATCATGAGTCTCCACCCCTATACTAGAAGTCTGTCAAACTACCAAGTGCCAAATCTGACCTTTGAGAAAATACAAATAAGCGTACTAGTGAACTGAAACATAGAAGCTAGGTGAACTGATAGCTCAACTGATAACCACGCCACAGTTGCAAACTCTTCTGCAGTTATCATTTTTATGGTGTTGAATAACTTTGACACACATGATCTGAACACTCAACCAACTAACAGCTTATTTGTGTGTAGTAGCATCAAGAATATCAGATGCCGTTTGAATTGACCATCAAATATTGATCAGGTTTATAACATTTACAATTCTCAGCTTGTACTGTTTTCTGACTGGATGAGGGCGAAATATCACTGAAGGGATCGGAATTTAAAACTGGTTCTTTCAAAAACCAGCTCCCAGTTATTTAATTCCGAGGAATCATTTCTTGGCTTGCTTGATGATTACTTCATTATATATACACCTGTGTGGTATATAACTATTGATGGATCACTTTACTGTATGAAACTAACTTTTGTTATAAAAGCCGTCATCATTCATTCATTTTCGATTTATTTTTCTTTGCAACTACTGGGGGAATGTTGTAGTTTCTTTTGCTCATCTTAGTAATATGTGTATCCCAAGTGGGAAGGGGCCAGTGCCACACCGTTTAATCAAGATGTAAAATTGCCAATAATGGAATATAAGATTTTGTCACGACTGCTGTTAGGGTTATCGTTAATATATTTATTATGGACTTGCAACAAAGCCAAAGTATCATCCTTGCTTCGAAGAGTTTTGGTCACAGGACGAGCTCCTACTCACAGATGCAACAGTATCTTCCTACAGGTGGCCATGGACAACTCCATCATAACCAAAGAATGTGCTAAATCATCATCGTAGAATGCACCTTTGTTCATCTCATCTGCTCACCCCTCCTTTTGACCTTGTCTGTTTTCTAATTAAAAAAAAAAAAGTATGTGAGAGGCTGGTTCAGAACGTGTTTGGAGACTGTAACTGGCCTGTCTCTCACGTCCTCCTGATCAGAAGAAAGACGACTTCTTGTCCGTTATTTGTGCAACTATTCCAGCAAGTTAGGTGATAAACCTAACAACTGCACAGCATTGCCATCACACACAAGACTTGTATTTTGATTCCTGAACTTTTCCAACATGACATCAAGGCAGAGGCACTCTTAAATTTTGCCAGATTGTAGACAAAAAAAAAAATCATACCCATTCCATTTACAATGCTTTTAAAACTTTAATTTTGTCAAATATGGGTGGGGGGATAATTTCAATATGCAGAAAAACCTTTTGTATTGTGTACCATAATTACTATACATAACGACACCAACGATACAGTATATCATTTTATTTTATTTCCTTACCCCAAAATTATAGAAAATTAATACAAAATTGGATCAATAAGCAGTCACCAAGATGGAAACGAATCATGAAATGCATATCAATTCCAATACTGTTCTCACACAATTTAGTGTACCAAAGTAGAGTTGTGCAAAAAGTAGGAGCAGTGTAAACAACAGCAACAACTCATTCTCAGTGATGTCAACAGAGAGATGTTTTCCCTCTATTCCTTTATTCTAACAACCATCCATCCATCCATTTTCTTGCCCCCTTATCCTCACAAGGGTCACGCTAGTGCTGGAGCCTATCCCAGGTGTCAACGGGCAGGAGGCAGTGTGCACCCTGAACTGGTTGCCAGCCAATTGCAGGGCACAAAGAAAAACAACCTTTTGTACTCACAATCACACCTAAGGACAATTTTGAGTCTCCAATTAATGCAAGTTTTTGGGATGTGAGAGGAAACCAAAGTGCCCAGAGAAAACCCAAGCAGTTACGGGCAGAACATGCAAACTCCACAAAGGTGGGGCTGGGATTTGAACCCGGGTCTTCAGAACTATGAGGCCAACACTTTACAGGTGTGTCACCATGCCACCCGTTCCAGCAACTACTATTTCAAAAACAAGAACGGCAATCGCAACCGTGGTCCTCATGTTAGGAACGTTCTTATTTCCTCAACCGTGGGAGATCAAAAAAAAAAGAGGAACTTTGCCCTTGTACTGACTTGGAAGTCCAAACCAAGAATGGCTAACATGACACAATGATTTGTGCTTATAACATCAGCTCCTTTCAAAAACATGGAGAATTAAATGGACAGTATAGGTATGTTTTTCAGAATGTTGATTAAATGATGTAATCTTAATGTGTAGATGACTCACAAATTTTCAGGTTATAATTTTCCATTCAGACCATAACTTATGCAGTCCCATAGCTAAGTAGCATAAAACAATACTGTATACTGATTTGTGAAAAGACATTGAATTCACATTTTAACATAATTGAGCTTGGCATGTTGTTTCTCACATGGCCGCTTCAAAAAATTATCAACTTTTGGAGATAATCTCTTTAATCAATCGGCATGACTTTGATTGTAACAGACAAATTTCCATGCGTACAGGCATTGTCTTGACAAGATTGTCTTCTGTATGTAAATATATACACACAGAGACATTTTTAATCAGGAAAAACTGCGGTGGTTTTCATCGAAGCAACGTGTCAAGGGTTCAGCTGCAAAACCTGCAGTCACGTCCTTTCAAGCTCATGTTGTGGCTGACTCACAGCAAGTAGGCCTGCTGCATTGCCCTGAAGGAGTGGCGTCATAAACTCCAAGTAGGCTCCAACAATGCAATTTACTCCCTGCTGGTTTTACACACACTCCATTACTGTTGATGGCGTGTACTCAAGCGTACCAATGTGTGCACGAGCATCTCGTCTGATTGTGCCTTTTGGGGTCATACGCCCGTGGTCAGTGGGCGGAGAAAAGCGAGGTTCAGCAACCACTGCCAATTCATTAGCTCAGCGCCACCGAACCTGAGCGTGCGTCTTCAGCACGAAATACCAGACAAGACCTTTTTATGCACCGGCTACTCTTCATAAAGTTGTCCCCGTGTTTTGTATATGCTAAAACACCAAAATAATGTCAAGGAGGAAAAAATAACTATTGCAGGAAGCCCATTTGGTGAACATTGTGGAGCATTACAGCTGAAATGTTTTCTTATATTGTCTCATTAACAAACTATCATAAAAATGTCTCACCTCATTATTGATTTTTTTAGGGAAAGGCTTATGGGTTTTCTTCCCTGTGTCACTGTCATGCCTCCACGTTGGTACATCATTAGATATTGCTTTTTATGAGCCTCTGGTGTGTTGGCAACGGGAGGGGGTCAACGTTACCCCGGCAATAAAGCAGCGCATCGGTCGCCTCTGCACACAGGAGCAAACACCCCATTAAATCAGACCTCCGCATATTACTGTAATAAAAGCCTCCACTATGCCTTCGTGGGCTTTTTAATTATGTCTATTAATCTTCTCGGGCTTGTGAGCAACAGTTCATGATGAGCACCATTTTGTGAGGACTCATCCACTGGCAGAATGGTAGAGGGGGCTACTGGGCCAGTGGGGGATTACAGGAAGAAGCTAAAATATGGCTGCTTTTACAGGCAAAGCATTTTGGCTTGCAGCATGGAACATGGGGTGTTACACTTCCATTTTACACATGGAGCTTCCTGTTTAAGGTCTAAAGTGAGGGTGCTGTGCAGACTTGATCTCTTTGATTACTTCAGAAATGCAAGTCATGCTTGTACCCCGTATCTAGCAGCACCTCATGCAGATTGATGAAGCAATAACCTTCCTTGGAAAACAGCACAGATTTTTATGGCTGAGGAATTTTCTGCAAGGCTGGATGTAACTTAACCCCTTTTAAATGAGGCCAGCTTCTAGCAGTGCAAAGGGACGCAAGCCTCCACAGTGCATACACCATCTATTTACCAGAAGCATCTTTTACAATTATGGACGTCAATAGGTGGGGACAAATCCTTTATTGTCCTCAGTCAGGTACAAACCTTTATGGTTGATTTGTGTACTTTGTTGCAAATTGCAGAAGTCATGACAGCGAGCAGCACCCCTGCCAGCACAGCACTCACTGCGGTTGAAGATCGGGATGAAGCTGCAGAGAGAGGATGAAGAGCAGCAGAGCTAAGAATCACACAAAAGTACACTACGTCTATACTGTGGCTTCATACCAACTTGTGTAAAGTCTTGGGTGTGAAAAGTAGAATTGGATTCTGGTTGTGACACAGTGTCCTTCTCCACTTGGATGGAGTCTTGAGGAGCCATCCTCTCCCACTGCCCATGCGGAAAAAGACCTATCAGTCCGTGAACAGAGGCATAACAGGCATATCAGCACATTTGGCTCAAAGTAGAACAGGATTCTCAAACACCTTCATCCCGCCGTCTCCATGTTTCATTGCTGTCAACATACCGACATCTTGTCCGAGGTCCCTTTTCCGCCTCTGCTCACTGCAGCTGCTTTCACAGCAACTACACAGCTTGTTGTCTCCACCCGATGCCACCCATCTGCCCCCAGGTGAACATTTACATTTAAAAAAAAAAAAAACAAAACACCTCACAACTTCAGAAGTGTTACAGACATATGCAAAAGCTGTAGCTTCAAGGAATTGATTTTGTGAGCACCAACCTGTTGGCTTCAACTAAAAAGGAACAAGCTTTCTGCTGCAAGTTGACTGGAACAGACGCTCCTGTTGCCATCAGCCAACATGTGATGTAAAGCTACAAGGGAATCAGACAAAAAGTGAGATCATGCTGATGCCCAATACTTCCCTAATAGTGCAGAGAAACTATGCCGGTTCTTACAGTGGTATTCAAATAATAATGTGCAAAAATGTGAGGGATTTTGAGTTTTTGGGTGAAATTTCAGAACATTGTGAAAAGTGTACTTTTTGACCTTCACAAAAGCCGAATGCACATGGCCAACAGTTGAACGTGTCAGTACTTCTTACGCAACTTTGTTCTCTAACAAGGAGGTGAAAGGCAATTTTGATTCCCCTTCCAATTTCCTTGAATATATACACATCTCTGGCTGTGACTCTTCCAGTGACTCTCCTGCAACTTGCTGATGTCCCTCTGAGGGGGGAGAGGGGGGGGCACAGTGCAGAATGCCTGTGCGTAGAGACCACATCAGCACTGCGCAATTGTAAACACACGCAGCTTCGAGAGAATATTGGTGATGATCCATTGTTACTCTTAAAAAAAATGCGATGTTTGATTGAAATGCATGCTTTGTCCCTCCTCAATTTGATACAATAAACATTTTCATAAAATCTGCAAGATGGAATGTTAAGTATCAATACTCTGTTGATGAGTATTCAAATCTAAGTGCTATCAGTCCACCCCCAACATCCACCTTAACAAATTTTGCTTAATCTCTCTGATAGTGTCAAGACATCTTTTTGAAGATGGAAGCTCTGCAGCGTATCTCAATGTGCAGGCAGGCGACGCTGTCTACTTGGCCTTTATTTATTAAATCCTCACTTCACATTGCCAAATAGTACATTTAGAAAAAGTCATTCCCCTCAGGGCATTCAGTGCTCCAGCCCAAACACCTTTCACCTCATGATAGCCAAAAAGATAATAAAAGGCTGCTTCCATCAAAACACGCTCCTCAGCTCACCCAAATGGAAAATAGGCCAAAATGACTGGCTTGGATAGGCTCGGGTTTCAAACTCACACAAGCAGCACTTACCAAATTCCTGTGATCCCGGTCAAAATTGAAGGCTTTCAGCTGGAAAGCGAGTTTATCCTCACGGCTTCTCTGCATGAAGTATGACTTGGCTCCTGTCAGCTTAGCATCTACTAGGCACCTGATAAGGCCGTGAGCAGGCCCAGGATCCACAAAAACAGAGACAGTTACAGTTTCCAGTTATTTGCTGGCAATAAATTCTTAAATTCAAGTCAAACATAAATGTAGCTAAGAACTTTTTAAATAGACATCAGTGTTTGCACATCTCACCCATGATTGTCGATAAAGGTATATGCTGGTTGGGAATTCGGGGCAGGGGTTGTAGTGGCCACACATCTGTCAACATAGACCCTCAGTGGAACATGGTGGCCCTGGAGGGTCGAGGCTTCAATATGCATCATCTCGCCCTTATAGTAAACACTGGTGGATCTTTGCGACTGCCACTCTTCTAATCAGTCAGAAGAGAGGTCATCTTGAGAGCACTTGCACAATCTAATACGATTCATCAGATCCACACATGATCTTCGTACATTCACAATCAGCTTTGATCATGAATCATCAAGTATTCACGATACTCCATGTTTTGTACCATAAAGAACAAAGCAATCAGTCCAATAAGGTCAGCTTTCATTGATTTTCTTTGCACGAACGTCTGTCTTGAAATGAACAAAGCTCAAGCTGAATTGAGATTGAAGAATCAAAAAGGTGTTTATGAAGCAATTTGGTTACTCTGGTTGTATCCCCCCGCGTCATGCTGAGATGAATCAAATAATTTAGCCCTGTGTTAATTGAAATACAACAGAGCATGCCTAAATAGCATTTTTTTTTTACAACAGAATTTCATGGTACAGTATAATAGTCACCAACAGTGAGGGATGCTGTCAAGCTGAAGAAGGAGTCCTATCGGCCATTTTTAGCCTGCGGGACTCCCGAGGCATGTAATAGGTACCGGTTGGCCAAGCGGAATGCAGTTTCGGTAGTCACTGAGGGAAAATCCTGGGCGTGGGAGTTGTTCGGTGAAGCCATGGAGAACGACTTCAGGACGGCTTTGAGGAAATTCTGGTCCACCACCTAGGGTCTCAGGAGGGGGAAGCAGTGCACCATCAACACTGTATAGTAGGGGATGGGGTCCTGCTGACCTCAACTCAGGATGTTGTGAGTCAGTGGGGAGAATACTTCTAAGACCTTCTCAATTCCACCGACACACCTTCCGATTGAGGAAGCTGATTCTGGCTGCTCCATCTCTGGAGTTGAGGTCAACGAGGTGGTCAAAAGCTCCTTGGTCGCGGGGCCCCAGGGGTGGGTGAGATTCCTAAAGGATCTGGATGTTTGGGGCTGCCGAACCAGTCTACATGTGTTTTGTGGACTTGGAGAAGGCGTTTGACCGTGTCCCTCGGGGAGTCTTGTGGGGGGTTCTTCAGGAAAATGGGGTACCAAGCCCCCTGATACGGGCTGTTCAGTCCCTGTGCGACCGCTGTCAGAGTTTCGTCCGCATTGCCAGCAATGAATCAGACTCATTTCTGGTAAGAGTTGGACTCCGCCAAGGCTGCCCGTTGCCACCGATTTTGTTCACAACTTTTCTGGACAGAATTTCTAGGCACAGCCGAGGCGTAGAGGATGTCCGGTTTGGTGGCCTCATTATCGCATCTCTCTTCTTTGCAGATGATGTGGTTCTGTTGGCTTCATCAAGCCGTGATCTCTAGCTCTCACTGGAGCGATTCTCAGCAGAGTGTGAAGCGGTTGGGATGAGAATCAGCACCTCCAAATCTGAAACAGTGATCTTCAGTCGGAAAAAGGGTGGCGTGCCCTCTCCTGGTTGGAGATGAGATACTACCCCAAGTGGAGGAGTTCAAGTATCTTCGGGTCTTGTTCATGAGTGAGAGACTTTGCATCGGTCCGTTGTGGTGAAGAGGGAACTAAGTCGAAAGGTGAAGCTCTCAATTTACATTCCTACCCTCACCTATCGGCACGAGCAGTGGTTCGTGACCGAAAGGACATAATCCCAGATACAAGCGGCCAAAATGGGTTTCCTCCGCAGGGTGTCCGGGTTGTCCCTTAGAGATAGGGTGAGAAGCTCAGTCATCCGGGAGGGGATCAGTGTCAAGCCGCTGCTCCTCCACATTGAGAGGAGCCAGATGAGGTGGCTGGGGCATCTGATCCGGATGCCTCGCGGACACCTCCCTGGTGAGGTGTTCCAGGCATTTCCTACCGGAAAGAGACCCCGGGGACGACCCAGAGCACGCTGCAGGGACTGTCTCTTGGTTGGCCTGGTAACTCCTTGGTATCCCTCCGGAAGAGCTGGAAGAAGTGGCAGGGGAAAGGGGAGCCTGGGTATACTTGCTGAAGCTACTTCCCCCACGACACGACCTGGAGAAGTGGTCGAAAATGGATGGATGGATGGACAGTATAATGGTCATTTTTTTACTCAAAGTGTCACAAATAAGATGTTTAAAAACTAAGTTTAATATTAAACTTGGTGTTAGAATATGCCTGAAGAGTTAATTTTGTTTGAATAGGATGTTACTCATTGAAATTTTTTCTGTGAAGCATTAGACCAGGGGTGGGCAAACTTTTTAGCTTGGGGGCCAGGTCAGCACAAAATACAATACATATAAAAAACGGCATTTGTTAACAGTACATATCAAACAAAAAAAAAAGCATTGAGGTATTAACATACATTTTAATGAGAACAGTGTTGTTAATCACCCATTTTAGCCAGTGCATCGAAGTCTGGTGGGATTTCTGTTGTGGCACTTCTCAGAACCGATCTGAGGCGTTCATCACTCATCTGGGATCAGTGGGGTGCTTTGTTGGTGTTCATCACACTAAAAGTCTGTTCACACACATGTAGAGCCAAACAACACCAGCATCCTCTGTGCCATCTTCCGGATGTTTGGAAATTTGGCTGCACTTAATGAAGCATAAAACTCATCCAGTTTCGGGGAGTTGAACTTGTCCTTTAACACCATGTCACATTAGAGATCAATCCATTCCAACTGCAACTCCTGTGGCGCTATTTCCGGGTCGTGTGAGAAGGGACATGACACCAGCTGAAGTGCCCTGTCAATTTTTCCGAAATCACAAAACCGACGGCAGAATTCCTCATGCAGGTCATCCAGTGTTTTCCTATATTTTTCACATGTCGTGGGGCCTCTTTTAACGTAGCAGTGTGGGGAAATGAGCAAATGACCTGACATTTGCTTTGAAAATAAAATCATCTTGGTTTTGAAGGCTTTGACATTTGCTTGCATTTCATGAACAAACGTGTTTCCTTGTAGCTTCACATTCAGCTTGTTCATGTGTGTTAGTATGTCCACAGTAAAAGCTAAATCACAAAGCCAATCTGTGTCATTCAGTTCAGGAAAATCGTCAGTATTCTCAAGTAGCTCCAAAAATTAAATAATATCCTGTTTGTGCTCCCACACACATTGACATACTTTTCCCAAACTTAACCAGAGGACATTTGAATGGTAAAGTAAGTCCGTCTGATCAGCATCAGTTTCTTCAAGAAAATGAATAAACTGACGATGAAGTCCCCTTGCTCGAATAAAGTTAACGAGTTTCACAACCGGCTTCACTACGTGGTCAAGCTGCAACACGATGCTTCTTGGTGAATTATGCAGCGTAGAAAAATTACCTCCTGCTCAGGGTTGTCGTCTTTCACTCCGTCCTGAATTCTCTTGAGCATCCCAACGCTCTTTCCTCTCAGATTTGGTGATCCATCTGTGGTAACGTTGGTGAGCGTACTCCACGGTAACTTGTGCTTCTGTATGACCGCTGACACGCTGTTAAATAAATCCTCTCCACGTGTTTTTCCTTTCAGGGATTCCATATCCAGAAACTCCTCCGTTATCTCGAAATTCTCATTAATCCCGCTGACAAAAATTAAAAACTGAGCAGTGTTCGTTATATAATGGCTTTCGTCCCGTGCCAAAGAATATAGTGTAAATGTCTCCGCTTTTTTGTTTAGCTTGCTGGTTAAGTGTTCGTCAATTACTTCAATATGGAGAGTCACTGACCTGCATGATAAGCTAATTTTTTCGAATTTGTTCTTGCTCTCAGGACATAAAATACTTGCTGTCTCTACCATGCACTCTTTAACAAACTCCCCTTCAGAGAAAGGCTTGCTGGCTTTTGGTAGTTTGAATGCCAGTAAATAACTTGTGTTCATGCTTGCTTCTTGGATGGAAGTTGCTCGAATAAAGGTGTTTTGCTGAGCCTGCAAGCTAGCTACCAACCTGTCAGTGGTAGCTGTACGTTCTTGTGTTGAAAGGTTGCTGACATAATTAGCATGCTTGGTGGTAAAGTGACACCTGATGTTGTACTCTTTTAAAACTGCAACGGTTTCTTGACAAATAAGACATACAGCCTTGGATTGGACTTCAGTGAAAAAGTACTTGGGCGTCCATTCATTGTTAAACACCCAACACTCACTGTTGACTTTTCTTTTCTTTGACATTGCTGTAGAAGGATTCTGATCTGACCAGTAGAAGAGCGATAACTGGAAATGGCTCTGGCTCCGTAAAAATCAAGACACTGTGCCTACTGCGCCACCTGGTGTTGAAATGTCTGTCATTATAAGTCAAATGAAATAAATGCAATCATTCACATCAAACCTGAATTCTGTACAAATCTTCGGTGGGCTGTATTAACGACCAACAGGCCAGACGTGGCCCGCGGGCCGTAGTTTGCCCACCCCTATATTAGACGGTATAATACATTGGGGACAACCACTGCAAATTACAGCCACAATAATATCCATCCATCATCTGAGCCGCTTATCCTCACAAGGACCGCGGGAGTGCTGGAGCCTATCCCAGCTGCCAACGGGCAGGGGCCAGGCTACACCCTGAACTGGTTGCCAGTCAATAGAAGGGCAAATAGAGACAGAAAACAGTCACACTCACAATCACACCTCGGAGCAATTTAGAGTGTCCAATTAATGTTGCATGTTTTTGGGATGAGTGAGGAAAAGGGCATACGTGGAGAAGGCCCATGCAGGCACGGGGAGAACATGCAAACTTCATACAGGCGGGGTCGGGATTTGAACACCGCTCCTCGAATCTGTGAGACGGATGTGTGTTAAATCACATCTCACAGTGTCCATCAAAACTGAAACAATCAATCCAGATAACTTTAATCGGATCATAACCTCAATATTTGGTCAGGATTAGGCCTTGAGTGGCAGCCCACCCAAGTAAATCGTAGCTAGTCATCTTACTCCAATTCAACACCGTTTTTCCTTTTCAGGCTTTGTTGTTTTGCTCACCTGTCATGAGCCTGAGGGAGAAGTAAAGCTGCTGCTCTGTTAACAGGCTGGAAGCAAACGGCTGCCAATGAGGCATCATGGCATCACTGCTCACATAGTGCCTCCTTTGACAGTAAGAGCAAAGTGTGAGTTTGTGCAGGCAGCGTTTTTGGATTTACTATATGTTGCCAAATGATGTTTTATACCTTGGATAGTGGCATTCAATTAGTACCACGGAAGGGTTAGTCTTCAAAATTAAAGTGCTGCCAACTGGTGCAGGAGAGTAAGTGAGGGAAAAGGTGTAGATCAGGGCTTCATCTGTCATCTAATGAAGATGAATTACAGTAGCGTTGAACAGACAGGAAATAAAGACTCCCCACCACCACCCAAAAAAAAAAAAAAAAAAAAGAAAGAAAACACCTTCTTTGTGCTACCACAGCCATGTAGCTCTGTCTGAAAATACAGCATGTGGTCAGCGACGTGCAACAGACCGCAGCCTCCTAAGGTGAGATCAGTTGGTTGGATCAGCTGACCATTTCCTATAAGAACAATGAGCAAAAATGCTCAATTCAGGCACCATTTGCCTGGGTCCATTTCTTTTTCTGTTCCCGTCAATACCACTCAAAGCAAGTGCAGTTTCTTAATGTGTGTACCTATAAAGACAGTGCCATTCTTAAATTTCTCAGCGTGAAGAAAAAGGAGGAAACATTGATCTGTTGAAATGGCTTGATGTGTGCGCCATTTGCTTAAAATCAGCACATAGGTTTCTTAAATGTTCCAATTCTAGCCTCCACAACTAAAGCGGTGTACAGGTATAGTGATAATTGGTTTTAATTTAAACCAGACAACCCCTTTCTGGGTTCCGATCAATCTCAGCAAAGGGGTAATTGTCAGCTACTTCAAAGATTGTGCCAATGCTGTTGTTTTTTTCCAAGTATGCAATCTCTCACACTTAAGATATGAGATGATGCTAAGATGTGAAAAATTGGTACAGTTACCTAAAAAGTTCTCCTTGACCTCTATGATGACCTCTCCTTCACTGCATTGCACTGCTAGACTGTGAGCTGGCACGGGCACCCGCTGCTCAAAGTCAACCACCACCTAAAACAGCATTTGAAGTCATTCAAACTGCGCTTTGGGTGTTGCTTGGACATGTGGAAGCAGCAGGAAGGCCAATGTTCTTGTCTTGTAATACCTTTGGATACAGGTCAATGGGCGGGTCAAGATCTGGGCCTTGAATTATAGTCTTCAAAATATCATCTCGGGCAGTGGGCTGCAGCGTTGGCTCTTTGGCCTCCAGTGTTTGCAGGCTTTCAACATGCACTTCAGCAGCAGGCCTCTTCAGCTGATGGATCCAGAGCCGTTGGCTGACAGAGAAAGGTCCTTGTCTGCTCTGTTCTCTCTTGATTGAATGATGATCTGTTGTCCGTAGCTGTGTTGGCGCCCTTGTCCAAGTCCATACTCTTTTGCTTGTGATGACAGTACCATTTGTGTTGAGGCTTTGCAAAGCAGCACAAAAAATTCCACCGGACAAGAGAAGCCCAAACAAAACTCCCCAGTAGCCCATTACAACAATCACACAAAAACACAGTCTATGGGTGCTTTAAGGGAACAGTACTGCTTTTGTCTTTTGACCAAATGAAAGTTATGACAAGTTGGTGAAGACTCCACCTACATCTAACGACTTGATTGCATTCCAGCCTGCAGGAGTCACCCTTTGAGGCTTTCCCATTTACTATTCCTTTTTACAAAATAGAACTGGAAATCAGATGCTTGGCTGTGCATGGGAAAGGTTACATCCATGGGTGGATTTGACGCTGCTCCAAAAACTGCTGCTTTCTTGCTTTCTTTTAAGAGTAACTGAAATATACTATATATATTCAATGTTATATGAACAATGAGCGGATACTTTTCAAAGCAGAAATCATGCTAAACCACTGACCTTGTTCATAAATCAATGAGCATATTCGTCGGCAGTCTTCAGCCTTTTGCAAAACTCATGGTCATAATGTATGAAATTACTTCGAGTGTGCCACCATCAGAGCCTTTTTTTGTCTGATAGAAAGCAGAGGCTGCTATGCCAAAATGAATTGTGAATGATCAGTTGAATGAAACACCCAAGTAACTCTTTGGTTAGCTTACTATTGTGAAAATTGGAAACTGAAATCGGCAGCACAGTGGAGCAGCTGTAAAGCATTGGCCTCACAGTTCTGAGACTTCTGAGGACCCCGCCATTGTGGAGGTTGCATGTTCTTCCCGTGCCTGCATGGGTTTTCTCGAAATTGCAACATTAATTGGAGACTCTAAATTGGCCCTCGGTGGGATTTTGAGTGCAACTGCTGACTGTCTCCATGTGCCCTCTGAATGGCTGGCAACCAGTTCAGGGTGTATCCTGCCTCCTGCCCAAAGATAGCTCAGATAGAATCCAGGACTCCCGTGCCCCTTGTGAGGATAAGCGGCTTGGAAAATGGATGGAATTTCTCAATAAGGGGAAGAAAGCTACTGGGAGGAGAGTGATAATTCTATAATACACAGTGACGGTGCAAAGGCATAAAAAAGCAAAGAAATGCACCACTATCGCGTCACTATTATTTTCCTTAGTAAAAGATGTATTTGATGTTTGATGTTTTTTTAATATACACATTAAATATACAGTTTTGTTGGATTGTTAATTAAGGACAATTTAAAGTCTTCAATTAACTTACCACGCATGTTTTTGGGATGTTGGAGGAAATCGGAGTGCCTGGAGAAAACCCACACAGGCACAGGGAGAGCATGCAAACTCCATGCAGGATTTGAACCTAGGTCAGAAGTGTGAGGCATATCGTGTAGATCATAAGCAGTTTTCCACTGTTCCGCCTATTGAGAAAATAAAATAGTTAAATGCTGTTGATTGGCTGCACTGTGAATTTGTGAGTCACCAGCCACAAATCAATACTTATACTGATGACTCCAAAGTAACTTTTAATGGTTAGAAAAAGTAACTGTAACTGTCTGATTACTCTCTTGGGGATAAAGCATTACTTTGCTTCTAACTCAAAATGGTTTTGGTCTACTACAGGACTACTATGAAGTTCTCAGCCTTCCACATGTTTTCAGCAGCTATCTTCAAACAAGTATAAAGCATTTAGAAACAAATCCCTAATTTGACTCTGGCCAGTGGTGGCTGTTTGTCTCTTTGTGCCCTGCGATTGGCCGGCAACCGTTTGAGGGTGTACCCCGCCTCTTGCCGATTGACAGTTGGGATAGAGTCCAGCACTCATGTGACCCTTCTGAGGATAAGGAGCTAAGAAAATGGATGGATGGATGGATGGATGGATGGATGGATGGATGGATGGATGGATGGATAGATGGATGGATGGATGGATGGATGAAGTAATTAAGTATAGCAACAACATTACCAAGTTGGCAGCACTGAGTAGCCGCTCACTTCATTGTGGCCTAGCCTCACCAACCTGTTCTCACGGCATCGAAAGTCATATTCTGCAATTGGATGAGATGGAATGCACCTTCCTGAAATTTTGTCATTTGAGCCAACATATCGCAGGTGGATGTTAAGTGTACTGTTATTCTGTATCCTTGTGTATTACGGAAACAGATATATTTTGCGAAGATGTCTTTGAACTGTTTGCGGAAAGAATAGTCCTTAAATATTTCACAGAGAGAACCCAAATGAACTTGAAGCATGCCCCCCCCATCCCTTCCCCCGCTCCCCCCAATACAGACATGCTAATCTGTAACTGCTTTTTCTCTGTCAGACGCTCAAACAGAGGCTGCTGTTGTCAGGAAGTTTTTTTTTTCTTTACTGATCTGGCGAGACAAAGAAAAAAGGTGTGTCTGTGTGTGTGTGTGGGAGGGGGGTGCGTAGTTTGAGATCAGACCCTCCCTGCCATCCAGGCCTCCTTTTCACATCTGTAACTCATTTTAGGTATCTTTAATTTGCTGCTTGGTGGAAAAAACACAAATTCCACACACATAGTGAAAAATCTCATTCTCCTCTGCTTTCAGTAGTCTCGACAAATGTGCAGGAAAGAAGGACCAGAACAGATTGTAAAAGATTGTCAACTGGTGCAGCAGATGCTCCATGCATACGCGACTGCAAACTCATAAAAGCAAGGAAGCTTCGCGAGCGGCGCACCGTACGGAGGCTCGTTAAAAGTATGCAGGGGGCAAAGGAATACTTAGTTGCTGCTCAGGCCCGTGTTTTGTCAGCTTGGGTGGCGCATTGAATAGATGTGTGGGCGGGATAGTTGTGGAGAAAATGTAGCTCTTTTTGTGCGGCGCTGGGGCCATTTTAGTGTTGTTTTGGCAAATCATCTGCCATCGATCAAAAATGAAATATATACTTAGATTAGAAATTGTGTGCGGGTGAGAAAAGAAAGCGAAAAGCCCTCCAACAAGGAAGAATTCATTATGTGTGAGAGAGGCAGGGAAGGGAGGAGAATGTGAAAACAAAAGAGGGAAAGACGAAAAATATGGCTGGGGTCAATGAACCTCGGGGTTAGGGATAACAGACACCAGCTCGGTCCGATGGGAGTAGTATGGAAGAACAGCATCCAGGCCCCATCGGCAGCCATTTCCACACAAGGTTGCAAATGTTGTTTCCGCAGAGTCGCATGCACACAGACACACACACACACCTACCCAGAAACGTGCACCCACATAGCCAACATCCATTACACAAAGACACACCCCCGCTAATGGACTGTTATTAAAGACATGCATCACACCACGTCGCCCACGACCACACACAGAGGCGAGCGCCACATCGCTTACACACTAATGGGATTTCTGTGGACAAATGTATCATTGAGCAAATAATCCTCAGTGACAGCGAGGCAGGCTTCTCCCACTTCAGGAGCCCCCCGTAAAACAAACACAAAAAAACCCAAACTTTTCCCTGCCAGTTTTATCATATCTTCCATGACATTTCTAATGAAATGATAGTAAAGAAAAGAAAAATTATTTCATGCAGTGCCATTTGTTACCATGCAAAGGTCTTCAGAGCTGAAGGATTGACAGGTGACATCCGCATGCAAGGGGTAACACAGAGGAATACTGCATCAGTGGAATTGACCTTTAACCTGTCCTCAGCATCATGGCCTTCAAACTTTCTCTCAAGGGGAGAACTCTCTGCCCTTAGAGATATTTTCCACCTATGGGGGAGCAAGTATCATTAGATTTCTTCAGGCTTCACAGTGTATTGTTGTTCATTAAACGTTAGACCATTCAACACATCTTTCTTCAAATGATACCAGTACTGATAATAGGGTCGAATATGACCATTTTCCTTCCTTCTGATCAAAGTTCTCAGTTTTCTCTAAAATATTGTATTATGCTGTTTTGTTGGGTGTGTTAAGAGTAATTTGTCCTTTCCCGATCTGCTCAGAGAACAATCGGACCAGCAAATAGAAATGCCACTGGAGGCGCTCATCTTCCCCGTTTTTTTCTCACTTCCTCCCACATTCCAAAGAAATTCATTTACAGTAAATGAAATGTTGAAACTTTCAATAGGTGTGTAGTGGGTGTGTCATCCTTTGCAAGGGACTGCCAACTAGACAAGCATGTCTGTAGCATCTCGACGAAAGTCAGTTGCGAAAGGTTGCAGTTACTCGCTCATAAATGGATGGCCTAATCGTGTAGATGTACCTATATTTTCGGTGATGATAGTCTAATTTCTGCAACGGGTTTCCTTTCCCTCCAAGCTATCAACAATTCAGAACATTAACATAAAATATAGTATAGAAGTAGATGTTTTTGTCTAAAGTGGCTTTTGGGTCATTTTAATGTGGGAGGCTCCACTGAGAATGAAACATTTTGTGTTTTAACTCTTGATATCATGAACATTGCTTCATTTGACATAGTTATGTCCCCTCTGCTTGTTTGAATACATAATGCTGTTATGGAGAAACACATCATGAAAACAAGCCTTCTGCTGGTTCATAATAATCAGCACATGTAGCGTGCACATTTATAAACCCCTTTTGAATTTCTATCAGTTCTGCTGCAATTGAAGCCTTTTGTCTAATAAACAATTCGTCAGTGATGCATTAAACGCAAGCACTAATTTGATTGTCTTTGAAATGTATCTCATTCCGGCCCTGCAGGTGCACGCATGTGTGCATCTGGCCGTGGGTAGGGATGAACCGAACCCTGAAGGCTTGGCAATTACAACTAAATGGCCTAATCGGACATGATGGATGACTGTTGTCTTTCGCCAATGTCTAGACCCCAGCACCAAAAGCGCAACAAGGTTAGAGTAGATTGGCAGATGAGGAAATATTGAATACTTTTGTTCTGCTTTTCTGCAGCCTGGTTCCATGTCCACATCTGAAACACATGCCTACTTATTGGCGAGGCCACGCTCACAGTAGGTTATGTAATGTTTATTTTGCAATTTAGATGCAAAAAGCACAGTTATTGCAATGTAAATACTGAACAAAAACGGCAAATGGAATTGTGTAATCCGTATTTTGCAAAGTGCGGCACCGGAAATGGTTGGCGCTCCAGGACAAGATGTCTCGGCAAGGTGGGTGGAAATTGTGTTCAATATTTACCGCATTTTCATCCATAGGTGGCACTGTTGGACCAAAAGATGTTCTGCCTTAATTCGCTGCTGTGGGGAGGAAGCGAATTATTTGTCCTGACGACTAAAAGCAACACTTGAAAAATGAGGTTTGGTGTTGCGATTCCTGCAGCTCGCCTGGCTCGGTTATTTCAGATTTTTGTATTCCTCCGAATCAGAAGGGACCTGTCAGTTGGGCCTGCATGCTACAAGTGATTAGAGTTCATCATTCATCAATTTGGTATCTGAGATGACCAGGAAATGTCAAATCAAACCAAGATGGAACAATGAATTACGTAAATCACATTTCAGCAGCCGGAAAAAAAACAAAAATAATTTTAAAAAACGTGTTTTGATGTGTTAGCTCAAGGCAAGTGGACTGTACTGCAGATTAAGAATTTGCCTGTGCTGCACTCAGAGGAAAGCAAGTAGCAGCCCGCTCAGCTTTACCTTTTAATGACACAGATGGCTGACTGCTTGGTAAAAAAGTGAGAGTCACTGAGCGGGAAAAGCAGCTGGTGGATGTGAGGTGAAGATGAGGAAAACATCTTTCCAAAAGAGGGGGCAATGAAGGAGGTCAGTCAACAGCCGTCAGTACTCTCATCATCGGTAAAAAGGAGATGTAGATGGGACAGAAGTGAGCAAGCAGAGATGTTTTGCAATGCAGCTCTTGTTCCCTGGCTTCCTGCCAGATGATTCTTTGTTTGTGCATGTTCTTCCTTACATGTGCCATCACCAAGCTCCACTTTTCCCATGAGAGCCTCGTTACCCACCATTCCAGAGGTTGACAGGATTGTTGTTGTTACCCGGAACGGTTCGACTTCTTTTTCTACTCTTTCTGATTTGCCAATAACCGCGGGAAGAACTGTCAGTCGAGAGCATCAGACAGCTGTACGGGAAGAGAAAAAAGGAACACAAAAATAGACTTGATCCCAGAGTGAACGCACATTTGAAGTGAAATGAGGTCTATGGCATTGCTTCTGACCCGGCTATCAATGCTCGCTACTGCACATGGACCATAATAATCATACTCCTTTGATCACATTCATATTTTTCCAGGCACGACTCCCGTGCGCTTGATTTAGCAGCCATGGAGATGAGAATGTCTTGTGCACAGCAGCTCGTCTCATTGTTGTCTCGTCTCTGCTGCCCAAGGAGGAAAATGTCCTCAGGCAGTTTGCAAAGCAACCTCCAGAACACATTTCTCACATCTTTCCCTTGCCTGCACATCAGTTCGTCTCTGATATTCCTTCCCTCAGAGGTCTCTTTAGAATTACAAAAATCCCATTGTTAGAACTCCAGGATGTTCACGTCAACTATCCATTAATTTTGCTTTCATGCTTTTTCTCATTAAGGCCAATTTCAGCCTAATCCATCTGATTTGGGGGGAAAGACAAGGTACACCGTGAACGGACAGCCACATATAGATAATTGTCTAAATGGCTTTTGATGCATTGTTTTGCTTTGGTGCTTTGCTTGCACAGATGCATTTGATAGCCAATATTAAAATAATAGTTCTGAGTAAAGCAAAGCAAATTTATTTGTATCGTGCATTTCATATACGAGGTAACTCAATGTGCTTTACAAGATTAAAGGCATTTGAAAACAAAGAGATAAAACATTTAAAACGGGATAAAAACAATTAAAATGACAAACAAAATATTTTTAAAAAGACAGTTGAAACCACATACAGTGCAAG
Source organism: Syngnathoides biaculeatus (assembly GCF_019802595.1). NCBI lineage: Eukaryota > Metazoa > Chordata > Actinopteri > Syngnathiformes > Syngnathidae > Syngnathoides > Syngnathoides biaculeatus. Next base: position 38,542,340 of record NC_084641.1, read on the forward strand.
TAATATGATCAAAAAGTGGATATATTCTAAAAAGCATGAAAAAAAAGAAGAGTTTTCAACCTGGATTTAAAAACATTCACACTTGGGGCTGACCTCACCTCTGTTGGCAACTTCTTCCATTTGTGTGCAGCATAATAGCTAAATTCTGCTTTACCATGTTTGCTTTTGACTCTGCGCTCCACTATTTGACTTGAGTCAGTCGATCTCAGAGCTCTACTGGGTTTGTATTCTGTAAGCATTTATTTCATGTATTCAGGACCTAAATCATTTAGTGGTTTATACACCAGTAGCAGAACTTTAAAATCTATTCTAAAGCGGACTAGAAGCCATTGCAAGGACTTAGGATTGGAGTTATATGCTCTGACTGCTTTGTTTTGGTCGGAATTCTGAATGAGCTGCAGCCGCCTCCTGCCCGTTGACAGCTGGGATAGGCTCCAGCACTCGCCGCAACACTTGTGAGGATTAGTGGCAAAGAAAATGGATGAACAATCAATTTTCTGAGCTGCTTACCCTCATGAGGGTCACAGGAGTGCTTGAGCCAATCCCAGCTGTCAACGGGCAGGAGGCGGGGTACACCTTGAACTGGTTGCCAGCCAATCGCAGGTCACATGGAGAGAGGCAACACGCAATCTCACAATCACACTTAGGGGGGAATTTAGAGTCTCCAATGAATGCATTTTTGGGGGATGTGGGAGGAAACCCACGCAGGCACGGGGAGAATATGCAAACTCCACAGTGGTGGGGCCGGGATTTGAACTCTGGTCCTCAGAACTGTGAGGCCAATGCTCTACAGTGCAGTATTGCGCCGCCTCTGTTTAATGTTTTGCAGAAAAAAAATAATGAACATAAAATGTAGTTGGTCTCTCAATCTCTCTGTTTCAAGCTTATTTTATCCTCCCAATTTCGACTAACATGACAGACAAAGAAATAACTGACCATCTTATTAAACGCTATCTATAGAACAATAAGCACTCACACTATGAAAGATGTACAAACCACTACTTACCGTGCTGTCAAAACCAAACTCATTCCATGTATTTTATTTTAGTGCATCCTCCACCTGTATCTTATCACAGCTGACTTTGGGAAAGAGGCACGCTCCAACCCGGATTCAACATCACCCAAAAACAGTGCAAAGGCAGTATGGATAAACAAGCGTTCACACTCACTTTAACAGCTGTGGGCAATTTGATCTTCAATCAATCTGACATCCATGCAGAAGAATGTGGGAGGAAGCCGGAGTACCGGGGGGGAAAAAACACTCAATCACGGTGAAAACATACGAATGCCACAAAGGAGCACCTGAGCTAAGATTCAAACCCATGACCTCTTGAGTATGAAGCAGATATGCTAACCACTATTGCAACGTGATATCCTGTGTACAACAATGTGAATACTGGAAAAATGTCAGAAACAAATGATGTGATGAAATAGCCACTGGCAGAGAATTTTTTTTTTTTCCATCCCAAATGTCAGCAGCCAGCCATTCTGACAGTGAATAACAGAGCAGGAAAGTAGTTTCACCCTGAGCGCCTCCCGCCTTGACATTCACTGGGATATTTAACTTGTAAAGATCTTGACATTTCACTGCGGGCTTTAATAATGTCCTGAAATATGAATTAAGAGTGGAGTGAGTGGAAAGGAGCTCCTCAGCGCTTTTGTTCATAGCTATTGATTGATAGCGTGACAAGAGGGCAAGCAGCAGGCCACCGGAGGGACGCAGGGAGCCACTCTTTACCGATCGTCTGTTAATCCTGTCAATTTGATTTGATGAAACAGTGGTTACAATGTGTGGCTCACAGCTGAGAGATCCTGGGATGGAATCTTTGTTCCAGCCCTCTTGTGTGAACTTTGTCTTTTTGCCTAGTGCTCACTGGGTTTTCCTTTCACTTTCTCTACATGGGTTTTTCTCTCGGGTTTCCTCCCACATTCTAAAAACATGCATGCCTCTCACCCAAAGTCAACTCAGATGGACTCTAATTACATGCAACACTAACGAAAACAAGAGATATGAAAAAAATGGATGTCTGGAGTTTGACTCTTGATGACATTACCCCGCCTGCCAATTCCCCCATAATGAAACCAACAAATCAGTTTAAAATAATTCCTGAGATGAGATTTTAAATACTGTAGATACTTTGAGGCTAGCCTGCAAATGAATCAGTATACTTGACCATGGAAAAGATGAATGAGAAATGTTGATTTATGGACCCTTTATGGTACCTTGTGTCTCTGCACTAAAGCAACATTTTGGAGAAAAAAAAATGACAAACAATAAACCTTCTTGAATCCATCCTTCAATTGCATTTGTTTTTGACACCTAGCTGGTTTACAGGCAAATGAGTCAGGATGCCACGAGCAAAAAACAAAGCAGATTTACCTCTCTGAACTAAACTGGGATAAATCTGAGTAATGGGTGGACCTGACACTCTTAAATGCTAGACGGTAAACATCGGGAGTGTTTTGTTCTTACTTTGAAGCATTTTTAAGTTAGCCCAGAGTTAATAAGCAACTTGACCGCTTGCTTGAATTCCTCCTACTCGGTTCATTGTGTCCCTCACCTACAGGCTGAAACTCTGTGTGGGTTGGCAGTACAGTATAGGTCAGCTGCTTAAGTCAAGCTGTGCTAATGAGCTTGATCCTACCGTTCTCGCCTATGCATTGTTGACTCAGAAGTACTTTTTCAACAAATGTCTTCTCTGCCTACTCGCTGACCTTCCAAACCCCCCACCTTATGAATGTATTTTTAGTTTATTTTTTATGGATCTCCACTTTCTCCATTGCACCTTTCAAAACTTACCTTTTGAGTTGGTTTACCATGACATGGATCACAAACAAAAAAAAAAAATCCCTGCTGGTTCAAGTGCTTGGAACCAATCGTGTTCAGCCTGGGTTTACCTTAAAAGGAAGCACTCTTACTCGATTGTTCATGGAGAGGTCAAGGTGGTCTGTCATCTGTTTGAAGCTTTTCTCAAAACAGAAGGTTCAGACCAAGTTACCATCCTGCCACGGGGATCTACTGTACTTCTCCTCGCTCACAGGCCACAACATTGAGTACATCTTGCTCCATCTAATACGGTTAATACCTTTATTTAGGTACCAATCATTGAATTTTGATTGGTGTTTTGAGGAAGCTATAAATATTACCTTAGTTTTTTTATGGCTTTAATTTGTAGTTGTTTATATTGACACCAGGGAGGTGTCCAGGAGACATCCGAATCAGATGTCCCAGCCACCTCATCTGGCTCCTCTCCATGCTCGACACTGAGCCCCTCCTGGATGACCGCGCTTCTCACCGTATCTCTTAGGGAGAGCCCGGACACCCTGCAGAGGAAACTGATTTGGGCCGCTTGTATCCGGGATCTTGTTCTTTTGGTGACGACCCACAGTTCATGCCCATAGGTGAGGGTAGGAACGGAGGTCGACTGGTAAATTGAGAGCTTTGCCTTTCAACTTAGCTCTCTCTTTACCACAATGTACCAATACAAAGTCCGTATCACTGCAGACGCTGCACCGATCCGTCTGTCAATCTCCCGCTCCATTTTTCCCTCACTCGTGAACAAGACCCCAAGATACTTGAACTCCTCCACTTGGGGCAGTATCTCATCCCCGACCCGGAGAAGGCACGCCACCCTTTTCTGACAAGGACCATGGTCTCAGATTTGGAGGTGTGGATTCTCATCCCACCCGCTTCACACTCGGTTGTGAACCGTTCCAGCAAGAGTTGGACATTACGGCTTGATGAAGCCAAAAGAACCAGATCATCTGCAAGGAGCAGGGATGCGATGTTAAGGCCACCAAACCGGACACACTCGATGCCTCTGCTGCCGCTAGAAATTCTGTCCATAAGTTATGAACAAAATTGGTGACAAAGGCAGCCTTGGCGGAGTCCAACTCTCACCATAAACGAGTCTGACTTATTGTCGGCAATGCGGACCAAACTCTGACAATGGTCCTACAGGGACCAAACAGCTCGTATCAGGGGGTTCGGTACCCCATACTCCCGAGGAACCGCCCACAGGACTCCCCGAGGGGCACGGTCGAACGCCTTCTCCAAGTTCATAAAACACATGTAGGCTGGTTGGGCGAACTTCCATGCACCCTCGAGAATCCTGCCGAGGGAGTAGAGCTGATCCACTGTTCCACAGCCAGGACGAAAACCACATAGCTCCTCCTGAATCCAAGATTCGACTTCCCAACAGACCCTCCTCTCCAGTACCCCTAAATAGACTTTACCAGGAATGTTGAGGGGTGTGATCCCCTATAGTTGGAACACACCCCACTTTGCCAATCAAAGTCACTATCCCCGATGTTCACGCGATGTTGCAGAGGCGTTTCAACCATGACAGCCCACAACATCCAGAGCCTTTAGGAACTCCAGGCGAACCTCACAGACCCTCGGGGCCCTGCCACCAAGGAGCTTTTTAACGACGTTGTTGACCTCAATTCCAGAGATAGAAGAGCTCGCCTCAGAGCACCCAGACTCAGCTTCCTCATGGGAAGGCATGTTGGTGGAATTCAGAAGGTCTTCAAAGTATTCTCCCCACCAACTCACAATATCCCGAGTTGAGGTCAGCACTCCCCCATCCCCACTATACACAGTGTTGATGGTGCACTGCTTCCCCCTCCTGAGACGCCGGACGGTGGACCAGAATTTCCTCAAAGCAGTCTTGAAGTCGTTCTCCATGGCTGCACCAAACTCCTCCCTCAGTGACCACCGAAACTGCTTTCCGCTTGGTCAGCCGGTACTTCTCAGCTGCCTCAGGAGTCTTACAGGCCAAAAATGCCCGATAGGACTCCTTCGTCAACTTGACAGCCTCCCTCACTGTTGATGTCAACCAACGTGTTTGCGGGTTGCCACCATGCCAGGGATCGACCACGTTAGCAGCAGCAGCTCCGGCCAGTCGCCTCAGTAATGGAGGCATGGAACATCATCCACTCGAAATCAATGTCCCCCGCCTCCTCTGGGACATGAGCAAAGTTCTTTTGGAGGTGGGATTTGAAATTCGTTCTAACAGGGGAATCTGCCGGGCATTCCCAGCAGGCCCTCACAATATGTTTAGGCTTGCCATTTCGGACCAGCATCTTCCCTCACCATCGGAGCCAACTCACCACTCAGCAGTTGACTGCTCTGCCCCTCTCTTCATCTGAGTGTCCAAGACATGTGATCGCAAGTACAATGACTCGACCACAAAGTCGATCATCGAACTGCAACCTAGGGTGTCCTGGTGTCAAGTAGACATGTGAACACCCTTATGCCTGAACATTGTGTTTGTTATGGACAATCCGTGATGAGTACAAAAGTCCAGTAACTGAACACGACGTTCTGATCAGGGGGGCCGTTCTTCCCAATCACGCCCTTCCAGGTCTCACTGTCATTGACCACATGGGCAATGAAGTCCCCAGCAGAATGATGGAGTCCCCAGAGGGGGTGATCTCCAGCACTCTCTCTTAGGACTCCAAAAACAGTGGGTTCTCTGAACTGCTGTTTGGTGCATAAGCACAAACAACAGTCAGGACCCGTTCCGCTACCTGAAGACGGAGGGAGGCTACCCTCTCATCTACCGGGGTAAACTCCAATGTACAGGCCCCGAGCCGGGGGGCAATAAGTATACCCTCACCTGCTCGGCATCGGTCACTGTGGGCAACTCCAGAGTGGAACAGAGGAGTGGTGCCAGAGCCCCAGCGGGGCATACAGGCAAGTCCGACTATATCTAGTTGGAACTTCTTGCCCTCATGCACCAACTCGAGCTCCTTCCCTGCCAAAGAGGTGACATTCCATGTCCCTAGAGCTAGTTTCTGTAGCTGGGGATCACATCGCACCCGACCCCTCTCACAGGTGGTGAGCCCATGGGAAGGCGGACCCATGTTACCCTTTCGGACTGTGCCCGGCTGAGCCCCATGGGTGAGCCCTCGAGCCTCACCTCCAGTCCTGGTTCTGGGGGGGACCCCGGTGTCCGGGCAAGGGAAACCAAGGACCAATTTCTGTATTCGTCATAGGGGTTTTGGAGTCGTACTATGTCTGGTCCCTCACCTAGGACCTTTGTGCCATGGGTGACCCTACCAGCGGCATGAAACCCCAGACAATTTAGCTCCTAGGATCATCGGGACACACAAACCCATCCACCACGATAAGGTGACGGCTCGAGGAGGGGTTTGGAATATTTTGTTTTTTACCTTAGCGGGACGGTGAACAACTGGTTAGCACAACCGCCTCACAGTTCTGAGGACTTGGTTTCAAATCCGGCCTCGCCTATGTGGAGTTTGCACGTTCCCCCATTGGTTGCACAGGCTTTCTCCAGGTACTCTGATTTCTTCCGACATCACAAAAACATGCATGCTAGTTTAATTGGAGACTTTAAATTGTCGGTGGGTGTGAATTTGAGTATGAATCGTCCTTTATACTGTATGTACAATAAGCGGTATCAGTTCAGGGTGTACCCCTTCTCTCAACCACAATCAGCTGGGGTAGGCTCCAGCATGCCCAAGACCCTTGTGAGGATAAGCGGGACAAAAAATACATGGATGGATGTTTTTCCCTCATCTACAAATTACCTACCATTGTCTGAATTGCACAATTGTGCCTTATGAAAATCAAATGTGACCACTGAGCACAAAGATTTGGCCACCCTTGCTTTAGATATGTGCAGCGACAATACACCTGGTGAATGTTCCCTATTGGCTAAGACATAGTCCTTTTCCCACTGGCATCTGTGTAGTGTGTGTGCATGCATGTGAGTCTGTCTCCAAATGGGTGTTTCTGTGACAGCCTGATTTACAGGCCAGTGGTGTGTTTAATGGAGCCAATGAAGCAAGGATCGCTCAGCCAGTCCTTTCTGCCTCACACTTGCTGGCTGGAGATGATGCTTCGACACGCACAATATCTACGAGATGCAGGACACACACCCAGGCACGCACCCAGACACACACTAATCTGACATTAATGGGGATAATCCAACAGCCAATTTGCTAGAGGGATATATTTTTTTCCTTTATTCATCCATGTTCTCTGTCTTTTACGAGGCAATTTGTTTGCAAGTCAGCTGGAGCCAGAATCAACAATTCTATTACCATACCCCACTCCTTACTTCCTTATAAAAAAAAAAAAAACACAAACACGCTCACGAATATGTTTGCGTGCGCACGCGTGCACACACACAAGCACACACGCAGTCCATCCACTCACTAGATCATCCCTTTACAATAGTGATGTCCTCCCAAAAGTGGTGTAGTGTCATCGTGAAAGTGTGACATTTCAGCAGACAAAAGAGGAAATGTGCCCATCTGGGTCACTCTAAAATTTGTTCCTCTTCATTCTCAGTTCATCTACCATGTGGGACCTGTTCCACCTTACAACACACACTTCATCTCTTTATTTTCCTCAAACAATTCCTGTTCTCTTTAATTGCACGCAGTATTTGACCTCTTTTTTCACATTCCTTGTCTTTCTTTCTTGATGCTGCTTTTACCCTCCATTCCTCTTTGGTCTTATTATGCCCTCCGCTGCCTTCCTTTCGCCATTTTTCTCTCTATGTGACAGAGGTTCAATAAGCAGTGCCTCCAGAGTTGTCTTGCACAGTCAGTGGCCAATTACCCACTCACTCTTCCTGTCCTCGGGGTTGGACAGGATTTGTAGGATCTGTTGTCTGACCAGACACACAGACAAGCACAGACTCTGAGTGTTGGATGCCTGTCGCTTGTGCCCACACCAACCAGCGAACGCTGGCGAGCCGGACAGACACAGAGGGTGATGGCACTGGAAAGAGGAAAACAGCAGTGATACACATGTGAGATATCCAGACATCGTTAACAGAAAGAAGAAGAGTGCTGGTAGAGCAACTGGAGAAATTGTGAAAGGTGGAGTCCATAATGGTATTTCTGAGCTTGTGGAGCAGCAGGGATCCAAATTACTGGCTAGATTGCAGGTCCAAGAGCGCAATAGCCACTTATTGCTGACATCTGATTATTTTGTTTTTCCCCCAAAACAAAATTTTTTGTTCATTCATTAATTTTCCAGACAGCTCATCCTCACTGGCAATTCAATTCAATTTTATTTACATTATATAATTCCAATTCCAGCACCTCATCTCATGGCATTTTACATATTGAGCAGGTTTAGACTCCAGACATTAAGAAAGCAACTGAATATCACAGTAAGCACGAGCCAAAGATTGAAAACAAAAAAATGCCAACTGACCTGAGACACAGAGAGGGGTGGCCATCTGTCTCGCCCGGTTGGGTTGTGATAGAGTAATAGAGGAGAGGGACAGTAAGCAGAACAATAATAATGCTGTGGCGATTAAGCTTTCCGTAATATGATTACTGTTCAACTGAAAAGGTTATAGCATATCTAAGAAAAGAACAAAGGATCAATGAATGGAGAACTCCAGCATAGTGGTGCAACGTTAGATCATTGGCCTCATAGTTCTGAGGGCCGGGGTTCAAATCCCGTCCCCACCTGTGTGGAGTTTACATGTTCTCCCCCATGCCTGCATGAGTTTTCTCCAGGTACTCCCCAGATCACAAAAACTTGCTAAATTAATTGAACACACTAAATTGCCCCTAGGTGTGATTGTGAGTGCGGCTGGTTGTCTCTATGTGCCCTGTGATTGGCTGGCAACCAGTTCAGGGTGGACCCCGCCTCCTGCCTGTTGACAGTTGGGATAGGCTCTAGCACCCCCGCGTCCCTTGTGAGGATAAGCGGCTAAGAAAATGGCTGGCTGGCTGGATGGATGGATATAGTAGCCTGTTATCCCTCACTCAATGAATCACTTTGCAAAATGGCTCAGACTGAACACTTCTATTTTATACTTAGAATTTGGGGTGGGTTTTTTAGTTTTTGTTTTTTTGGACGCAATGCAGAATGGTTGTGCACAGAGACCACATTAGCAGTGTGGAATTATCCACTTTAGAGGGATCATTGGTACGCTGTGATTGACTGGCAACTAGTTGAGCGGATAGTGTGCCTCTCACCCATTGTTAGCTGAGAGCCCCAGCACACCAGTGGCCCTAGTAAGGATAAGCGGTTCAAAAAATGGATGGATGAATATATGAGTATTTGGCCTTTCTTTAGCTTCTATGATCAAATTAAATAAACACATTCAAGAAAAGCATTTTTCAATTGTTATTTTTTTTTAGAGAGCTGTACTTCAAGTGGAGTGAAGCAGAATCTTGATGGGCGGGCATGGCCCCCAATGGCCCACCAATGGTGACAGGTATATTTACCGGGCTATTCAATATATTCTTAAATTCCATCCTTCCATTATCTTCACAAGGGTCACAGGAAAGCTGGAGCCTATCCCAGCTCGCTTTGGGCGAAAGGCGGACGACACCCTGAACTGGTCGTCAGTGAGCCGCAGGGCAGATATCGACATCATTGAGCGGGAATCGATCCTACGCTCTGCCCACACCAAAGGCAGGCGTGTGTACCACTACAACATCAGTGACACACATTCTTAAATTAAATTATAAATTGTTCTAAGTAATATGGACAGTGTGAGTAATGGCACAGTCTCCATGTCAGCAACCATATTTGCAGTGTTGAAGAGGAAAGATCCGTCCCATTGAGACTTCAGTCCCCCCCAAATTAGAATGTAACAAGTCCCGTCTGAATCAATCACTCCCCTGGAAACTTTCCATAACCTTTTCTTCTTCTTTTCCCTCTCAGTGTGTGCTGAGAGAAGGTGGAAATGATCTGAGGGAGAATTTGATCCCTTCTTCTGTTTGCAAATCCATCTGTGAGCCCTTTTCAACTCAGCCACGTCAAGTCCGGCTTATCCCGCCACTTCCAAGAGGCTGGAGATGGGGCATCACATCAGGACCATGGTGACCACTGCCGTGTTCTCCTCATGATTGGAAACAGAGAGGAATGCCTTCTAATCTCCAGGCAGCAGAGAGAAGCTTTAAATGAGGCGTGGCACTTTGAAAGGCAAAAGGTCTGACTTGCAGTCCCTCAGGGGTGATGTGTAAAATACATGTTTATATTCCTGGGTGTTTGCTTTCTTTTTTCTATTTTTATTATTTGTAATCTAACAAGATTTGAGTTTTTCAAAATGGCCAAAGAATTGCATTTTCTATAACATTTGTCCTCATTTGGGTCACGGGGCAGGCTATCCCAGTAAACACGGGACTGGTCGCGATTAGTTAGGGCACATTTAGATCAACAACCATACACACCCATGAACTATTTAAATTCTTCAGTGACAGTCATGGGAAGCCTATTTACCAACGTAACGAGATGGAAACTCCACACGGGAAGGACTGAGCTGAGATTTAAAGTCCAAATCTCCAAACAGTGGAGCAGACATGCTGACCACACCCGCGTTTAATAATACCATATTATAAACCTGCTGCCAGAACCATTTTATTTCTCATTACTAGAAATCCAGAGCAATTTCCAGCAGTGGAAAGGCACTAAACAGCCACAAAATGACTACCATTTCCCACCTCTCCTTTCTTTTTAAGCACTTCTTGATATTGACTGAATCAAAGAGGCATCTCCAAGTAATTAGGTCAATTATGGCCAAGCAGAACTGTAGACTTGCTCAAGAAACTACACTGTTTAGATTTCTCTGTAATTACAAAGGAGAGCTCGACAGAAATAGCTTCTTCTTTTATCCTCCACCATAGACGCGGCTGCTGTAAGCCTGGTCTTAGCCCTGTCATCGACCAGCAAGCCAAGCCTAAGCGGCGACTCTGTTTCTCCATTCTCATTTCTTTCTTCTGCTCCATGGGAAAGCTCCATTTTGGATTTCATCAGCATTAGAAATGGGACATTTTAGACAATAGATAAAACTACTACAATGTTGAAACAGTTACATGTAGATTTTAACCACACACAGTCTGGAATCACAATTTATGAGAAAGACAAGACAATAACAACAACTGCCTATCATATTTACGGAACTAATAACTAAATAAGGTACAGAATCAAATCATATGTCCATAATCCACAAAGTAATAGTCTTTTACGTGTCATTGAATATTGTTTTGTCCAACACAATAATAGAGGGCTTATGAGTTGACCTTGATAGACCACCATAATGGATTTCACATGTGATTTAGTGAAGATTTTCAGGTTTGCATTAAAAAGCTTAAAAAAAAATGAAATTTGCCTTTCAATAATTTCAGTCATTTTGTATGTTGATTTGGACATGGCACAAAAAAGAGGAAGGCAACAAGGAAAATGTGTCATTTACAGTATCATCTGGAAAGAGCAGGATAGACCCTAAGATGATTGCCAGCCAATTGCAGTGCACCTATAAACAACTAACCATTCATACTTGCATTCACACCTACAGGCAATTTACAGTAATCGTACAGTAACCTACAATGCATGTTTTTGGGATGTGGAAGGAAAACCGAATACATGGAGAATGATGTCCACCGTGCTATATACTGGATATTCATATTTCAAATTATGTTTATTTTTGGAACATACCCTGTGTGGGATGCTATCATTCCAACACTGACAATTTTATTCAACACACACATTTTTCCTGCTGTCAAAAAGCAGAAAACAAAGACAAAACCAAAAGAAACAAGAAAATAAAAAATCCTTCAGATGTAAACTAAGTACTGTGTGACATAATACATTTACACAATTTTGTGGCATATTTTCGATATTCTGTTAACACCAAATTCTTTGACTTTTGGGGTGTTGACTTTCTCTAAGTCCACTGATGGCTGGGTGGTGGCTTTCCAAACCACAGTCATGGCTACAGTCCAATTGTGGCTCTATGAAGTTTACCCTGAGTATCAGAATGTTTTATTTGTTCAAATTCTAGTCAAGTCAGGAACACTCTTCAAGGCAACATGACCGCACATAATATAATCATGGAAATACTGGTTAGTATTCTGATTCTGCTCAGTGATATTGTAAAATTCCTTCTTCTGACCAGCCGGTAGGTTTGAGTTGAAATGTGGACACTGCATCTGAGGAGAGGGAACCATGGAAGTTGTCGCTGATGGTGTGGTTACCTTACCTGACTTTGGCGTGGGCAGTGTGGAATCCACTCCTGTTCAATGACGGTGTGAATAGTTATCCTGTGACTGACTAGCGACCAGTTCACGGTGTAGTCCAACCTTTGCCTGAAGTCAGATGTGTTGGGCTCCAGCAGCCTGTGACCCTAATGAGGATAAGCGGTGTTGAGAACCGGTGGAATTATATAAGATGATTCCTTTTTTCCATTTATGTCTGTATTTGTATGAAGTGGAGTTACTTTATTTCATGTTAGGAACAATAATCACGGAATTGCATTCGTAGAGTGATACGTTGTCCACCCATCCATTTTCAAGACCACTTATCCTGGTTAGAGTCAAGTTGGCACTGGAGCCTACCGAACTGAATTCAGGCAAAAGGTGGACTAAAGTTCTGCAGGGAACATACACAGAAAACCATTTATACCGTCATTGAGTGGATAGAGAACCCACACTGCCCGCACCAAAGTCAGGCAAGTGTACCACTACACCATCAGTGACATGATATGTTATGATGAGGATTTGGGTTTGTTAGGGCTGTTTGCTGTGAGGCTATTCCTTCTCTGCGGGATGTTCTTTCACCCTTTGTTTCTAAATAACATTCACCCCATCACTAAAGAGTGTTACAATATGATTACATTTGGCAAATTGTTTCACTGAGGCAGTGTAGCAGGCTGGATGCAGGCTGTGCGACTTAATAACATGCAGAGTTGTAATATCTATCCATCCATCCATCCACTTTATTTTGCTGCTTATCCTCACAAGGGCCGCGGGGAGTGCTGGAGCCTATCCCAGCTGTTTACGGGCAGGAGGTGGGGTACACTCTGAACCGGTTGGAATAATACAGCTTTGGGAGATTGTTAAATGTGTCATGCAATGAAGGTAAGGCAGGCAGGGAATTTTGACACACTTCACACACTATGGCAACCTCCATGGTTTTGGGGAAGATGTACTGTCTTGCCATGTAAATGTACTTTCTTCATGTTATGCTTGTATTTGAAACTTGCCATGTGAGATATTGTTTTCAGAATATCCTTTAGTGAGGGCCAGGTAGCTAGCTAGCAAATATAGCCTTGATGCTACCTAGAGTATAGATAAATTACACAACTTGAACATTTTCAGGTAGACTGGGATGGTAAAGGTGAAATCTGAATATCTTTATTCCGTCAGCGGTATGTGGACCAGTACCATGTAACAATTTTTGGGCTTTAAAGGCTTAGTTAGGGTGGGATTGGATTCTAAACTGGTGATTAAATCTTTGATATGAACCATGGAGACAATATCACCAATACTTAGAATAAAATTTTGAATACATTCATCCATCCATTTTCTTAGCCGTTTATCCTAACGAGGGTCGCGGGGAGTGCTGGAGCCTATCCCAGCTGTCAAGGGTTAGGGCAGGCAGGGGCACGGTACACCCTGAACTAGTTGCCAGCCAACCGCAGGGTACATGGAGACAAACAGCCACACTCACAATCACACCTAGGGGCAATTTAGAGAAGTACAAATAATGTTGCATGTTTTTGGGATGTGGGAGGAAACTGGAGTGCCCGGAGAAAAACCACGCAGGAACGGGGAGATCATGCAAACTCCACACAGGTAGGGCCGGGATTGAACCCAGGTCCTCTGAGATCAACGCTTTACCAGCTGACCCATCGTGCCAATTTTGAACACAGTAAGTCATTATTACTAGACCATTTTCAACAGTAGGGGTGGTAAAATCCGCCCCCCCCCCCCAAATGCCTTGCCACCCCGTATATGTATATGTAAGTGAAACAGCCACAAACACGCAGATACTTACACAAGCACACGCACGCGCATTCACGTAATCAGCAGCTATTCACACTCGAAGGAAAGCAGGGTGCCTTTTCAGCAAAAGAAGGGCTTATTGAAACTTGACTTAGGAACACAGCATGATGACTTCCTTTTGACATGTTGGACTCACTTTTGTCTACTTCCACCACCTCCTTGTCATTGATCAAGCATGTTTTCATTGCAGCCAGTAGCTTCCCTGTGACAAAATGAGCTTGGAACTGGTAGAGTGGATAAAAACCTTTCTTGGAACCATCCACAACAGAGACTGGCTCCCTTATAACTTGAAAATTTACTAACTGTGACAGTTTTAAAGCCCTGGTGGACAATTGGTTTACACATCTACCTAACAATTCCTTTTCAAATGCGGTTTCCCCCGTGTAGAGAATGCATGTTCTGTGTGCATTTTCTCGGGGCACTACAGTTTTCTCCCACATTCCAAAAATGTCTAAATTGCACGTAGGGGTGAATGGTTGTTTGTATGTGCCCTGTGAACCTCTGGACAATTTCACATATAAAATCTCAAATGTCATGAATGTTGTCACTCCTGTTAAAACCAAGATCACCTTGAGATAACCTACAACACCGTGGAGGAGCATAATGATGGTCAAGAGCTCTAAATCAACATGTAGGAACCTCTACAATGTCTTTGTAATCGTAACCAAGAGTTAGTCAGGGTTAGACAGCAACATTTTCCAACATTATCAGTCAGAACCTCAACAACACCCTCACTCTATTTGCTGTGGTTGACAATCTCACAACCCCCCGTCCCCTTGCGAACTCATAACGGCTGCTAAATCAAAAATACTTTGCCATTAATTTTAGTTGAAAAAATACATCAGATCAGCACACATCAGCAAAATGATACACTCATACTACGTCTGAAGCCACCCAAGGAAATGTTTTTTTTATCATTTTAGAATTTGATAAAGTTGAGCAAAAAAAAAACTGTAGAGAAAACTTTTCAGCAGCTGAAACCATCAACAAGTTGACTTGACTCAATACCAACTGACTTTTTCACCAGCGCAGTGCCCGGGAGGCATGTTTGCCCGCGAGGACCACTTAAGACGCCCCTTATTTACATGGATGTTACAAAAAGGAGACGACAAGCAAAACAGTTTGAAACAAGGTGTACATGTTTGCTCATGTGCGTGTGCATGTGTGGAAGATTGCTGAATACATGTGTGGTCATCATTGCTTTAACAGGCAGCAGTTCTAACAGTTCTAATGAGTCGATGTTTTTGATCTTGCTATCTCCTGCTAGGAGGCTGCCACGTTATCTAGAGCAGAACAAAGCATTGCTTTATTGAAAGCAGATGTATGATAATTATGATCACAATTATTCCTACATTTCCCCCCTGTTTATCCTACATTTGCTACCACGTTTTCTAGAGAGCAAAGCATTCTTCATTGCAGGCAGAGACAGGAACTGAATTGGAGCAGAGCAAAGCATTTCTTCATTGCAGGCAGAAACAGTAACTGAATTGGAGCAGAGCAAGGCATTTCTTCATTGCAGGCAGAGCAGTAACTAAAAATGGAGCTGAGCAAAGCATTTCTTCATTGCAGTCAGAAGCAGTTTTTAATACTATTTACAATTATTTCTACATTATCCTCCCGTTTATCCTACATTTGCTCAAATCCTTAAATCCTCTAATAGATCACCCTTTCGGCTTACACTCGGAGGAAAATATAGCACTAATTACTTGTAATCTTCTGAATGAGAGAACAGGTCTGGAAGAGAAGTCATAACATCATCATCGTGGTCAACAATATCACTGTCATTACTCTGTTGTGCCAATAGTGGATATATTTTTGCCAATTTTGAATTTGTCGGGGCAATAGCAGTGGTTATAAGTTGGTTAAGTGATGCCTTTATGCAGGGAATACAACAACATCCACACAATGCAAGAATAGCTGCAAAAAGCAATAGAAACTAGGACAGAGAACACTAAATTATTAGATTTGCCAAACTTTTTTTTTTTCCCACTACTCAGACCTGGCTGATGTGTTTACACCAGAGTGCTCGTTGTTCAGGGTGCGGAGGCCTTGAATGGTCCTTGTGCGTGACCCATCAGGTGCTGTGATATTTGGAATAAACAACAAAGGTCACCGAACATTGAGCAGTCGCCACCCTTCTCGGCCAGGAGCATGTCGACTGCTATGCGGTTCTGGAACGTCATGAGTTAGGTTGCAGCTGGTTCCCTTAGGGCAATAAAGCCTGCTTCCGTATAATTACCTAGTTTCTGTACATTGTAATGTATGTAGTTGATTCTGTCAACGTTTTTATTCAGAGTTATCCATAACAAGATGGATTCCCATCCTGCAGCAATCTCGTTAACCAACTTATACTCATCTGATATGCAGTTGGGATGCCATTTGCATCAATGTATGTCAGATCTCCATCTTTCCAAGAGGACCTTCGCCTTCCTGAGAACCCAAGGGGAGGTCCAAAGATGGATGTGGCCAATTGTATATCCTCTGCTTTGGATGGAAACAGAGTCACAGATAAGAGGAGTGATACCATTGTACATGTTCCTGCTGCATTTATCAGTGTGTCATACAACTTTTGACCAACACACCACCACAACACATCGCTGCATGGGAGCAGTGGGGCAGTTTGCAGATGGATATCATGACACCATGTTTTGTTGAGACTTCCCACCTTACAATCTGTCCCTGTAAAGCTCACGCAGGAGAAATTAGCCAATGCAACATTAGTAGAAAATATCAGTTTATCATTTACTGCCTTAGTTGTTGGATAAACACTTTTCCATTTCTGACAAGTGGCGTTAGGAGTTGTTTTAGTCATTACTTCCAGGGTACATTGTGTTGGGATTTCTGTTGGAATGATACGCATTAGTGGCCCAGGGCCCATGCATGTGATGTAACTATAGTTTAACTCATTAGCTGCATTCTACATTAATAACAACCAGTTTTGTTTCCTATTTGTAAAAATGATAATCATAATAATGAAAAAATGTTCCTCAGGCTTTTTCAGTTAAAATACTTCCTCCATAGTATACATACTCTTTTGTATGGCATTCGGGTTTAAGTTAGCATTAAATTGGCAAATGGTGAGAAGAAAGTGGGGGTTTCATTTAGCATAAGCCCAAAGATGGAATCCCCAGCAATTAGACTCTGCCAAGGAATTGAAAAAGTGCTGAACTGATTCACTGGGAGGCATACATGGAGTCCTCCTCTCATGCCTCGGTGACTCCCGCTTAGTTGTTTACCAATGTTATTTGAAATGAGGTTGCGCTTCTTTATCTTAAGTGTGGTAGGCATAGTTGACTGAGTATAATTATTGGTTCTGTTGTTATGTATTTTTGTCAGTTTTACAGGTGTCCAAAAGTAGCATATGAACAAAAATATCATTACGGCTGTCAAATGGCAGTAATAAGGTTATTAAAGCACAGTAACTTGTTACATTTTTTTTTTCTGATGGTGTAGTGCAGGGATGTCAAACTAATTTATCTTGCAGGCCACGTTGTAGTTCGGGTTTCCCTCAGAGGGACATTTCGAGTGAAGGCAGCGTAGGATCGATTCCCACTCAGTGATGGTGTCGACATCTGCACTGCGACTGGCTGGCGACCAGTTCGGGGTGTAGTCTGCCGCTGCCTGAAGTTAGCTGCGATTGGCTCCAGCTCTCTCGCCGAATAAATGCAGAAGGGTTGCGTCAGGAAAGGCATCCGGCATAAAAAAATCAAAAAGACAGTTACTGCCGCACCACCATGACAATGGCACAAAAATGGCTTTACACATCAATGCTGATAAAATTCCCAATTTGTTTCTAGTCCTATCAAATTGATGCATGTGAAATTTCCTAGTGACAAGCCATTAGAAAACAGTTTTTTTGTTTTACAAGAGAAGTTAATGGATACACAGAATCCCCCAACTTTTTTTTTTTGCATTCGTTATTAATTAATAGCATTGGCATTATCTCTGGATCAGTACAAACAACACAATCTTTTGGACATGTTTTTTGTATGTAGTTATCCAATTTGTTTTGTTTTTATTTTATTTTATCCATTTTTTGGGGGTGGGACCCTGAGTGGTTCCACAGGTACCACTCGAACAGAAAAATGAAAATAACAGGTAGCGTTTTCATCCAACACCCAACAGTAAAATTTAACTGTTTCGTTGCCATTATGACAGCAGTCTCACTCCGATGTGTAACCGGACTACAGCGACCTTGGCAGTGGGAATGAGAACAGCTATCTTAGAAGTGGCCAATAAAAACAAATTAGTTTTGTTTGCGTTAACAATGGTTTCAAAAGCAAAAACTTTCCTACAATGAACAAATGAACTCAAGTACCCCTTTTTGCAATTTTTTAAACTGTTTGGGGTTGTTAATAACTCCTGAATGGGACCCACTTCTGTGTTTTTTCTTTTTTCTTCATCATTCGTCTATCTCTCATTGTGTGGAAAATATTGGTAATTTGTATGGTCTCCCAAACAGTGTTTTGAATGGAATGAGACCCTTACGTGCTTGTAATGTATGTATAGTTAGACTAAATCTATCATTGAGTCCAAATTGCCCCTACATGTGATTGTGAGTGCGGCTGTTTGTCTCCATATGACCTGCAATTTGCTGGCAACCAGGTCAGGGTGTACCTTGCCTCCTGCCCGTTTACAGCTGGGATAGGCTACAGCCCTCCCCGCGACCCTTGTGAGGATAAGGGGCTAAGAAAATGGATGGAGGGATGAATGGATGTGTAGCTTGAGGAAACTGACCATGTTTTGGATCCACATTCCCTTGTGGATTATGTCGCACACAGATCAAACAAGCCCTACAAAAAAAGTTTTTTTGAATACAAGTTAAATCCATGGATCATGTAATGCCTTTGTACCAGGGCTACCATTCCCCCTGTTGAGACCTAAGACTTCCCACGGCTCAAGATTGCCGCCCAATTAAAAAATGTTTTTGGTAGAATTTTTTTTTTTTTTTTTTTTTGTATCTGTGCTGACATAATTCCCATTTTATAATGTAGTACCTTATTTTTACCACATTTTTAGTTCTGCTGGTAAGCTTTGTTGTTGCATTTTGTTTAACACATCATCTCAAAGTATGTCTTCATTGGTTACATGGTCAGCTAATCCCATAAAGGTTTTGGCTGCTGCTTCTTTTGCTGTTTTATCTGTTAATCCATTTCCTAATGATTTTTTGTCTGTATTTGATGTGTGTACTGCACATTTACATATGGCTATTTCTTTTGGTAATTGAACTGCTATGAGCAAATTTTGTAGTAGCTCTGCATGTGTTTCTGTGATCCCTGAAGTTGTCGCTATTCCTCTATTTTTCCAGTATTGTCTGTGTAGATTGTGATACCACCGTGAATACAGCAGCATCTGGTCTCAGATTGTTTAAGACTGTCCAATAAGATATTGTCTGTACAGTTCAGTCGTCCCAATCCAAATCTGGTTCTTTTTCTGTCCAATCAGGAACATTTCGTACTACCAAAACAAATTGTCCCAAACTCTCCGACTCCTGTTGTAATGACGTGTCTGGTAGTGTCCATTCCTTGTGTAGTACATTTAGTTTGTCAGTCAGTCTTGTTCTTGTCACCACGACTGATATACCATCTGAGTACAGATAATCATGATTTTGTCTGGTGTGGGCTGTTATAAGTTTATCTACATTGTCACATGCAATGAGTCACTTCCTACATCATTTTGTGGTTGTTCAATCACGTCTTGAGCTGTTTGCCAAGAAATCTCCTGTTCTTGTGGGAGGTTTGTTTGGAATATGTAAGGTGTAATAATAGAGCGCTGGATTCCTATTTTGTAAGATACTTAACTGTCCTCCCAGTAATTCCTTTTTTTTTTCTTTTTACTTCTATTTTTCCTATCAGAGAGGGAATTAAGCGCAGTCGTAGTTTCAGCAAGCCATCTCTTCCCAAAAAATGTATGGGACAAATTAAAAAGTTGCATTTTGGGAGCATTAGTTGTGACATTTTTGATGGGGAAATGGCTGCTCTCTTCCTCATCTGCGGCCACAATTATTAAATGTTTCGCATAAAGCTCCATAAATTTCTCCTTTCTCTGTCAGAAAGGTGTCAATTTTCTTTTTCTTATTTTGTAGCACTCTTTCTGCGTGTAGTGCTTTGATTAACGTATTGTTACAGGCTGCCAGTCGGTTTGTCAACCCAATGTTTTTCAATCCATTGTTTTATAGGATTATTTGAATTCACATGTAGAGCATTTTTTTAATTGCCCTTGATACACACTCCCTGGAGTGTAATCTTCAGGAATGCCACTGTTTGCTTTAAAGCATGCATTTATTCCAATTCTATATTCTTCAAATGGTTCATTGTTGTTTTATTTTGCTGTTCCAATGGCAGAAAAAATAGCTTTTTTTAAAAAATCTAGCAGAAGTGCGCGATATTAACCCTTGAACTCCCTACTGCTGTGAGAAAGTACTTTGCTGTCATCCAAATTTGTTGGAATTCCACACCATTTAAGTGGTAAGATTTTCTCAAGTCTTCCGTTCCCTGGACGAATTATGTTTCATCAACTTTATGAGATGTGATACCTTTTATGGCCTTTGTCACATCATCTTGAGTCCAGTCTTTTTTTTTTGTTGTTGTTGTTGTTTTTTTTGTTTTGTGTGTGTGTGTTTTTTTTTTTCTTATTTTATCCTGCAGGTTAACTATATATATTTTTTGTGTGGATGTTGATCTGGCCAGCAAAGTCATATTGTGTTATCCACAAATTTATGTTTTGTTTTAGTAGGACATTTGCTTTCTACAAACTTACACATCATTATTATTATTTTTTTTCAGATGTTGTGTTTCAACTATTTTGCTATTTATCAATTATTTTGCTATTTGTTTTCCCCCTGTTGGAGTCAGTGGTTCACCTAGGGTGACTATACTGACTTCCCCCTGAACAAGGTGACAATTATGTTCCGTTTGAGGTAATTCTCAAGCTTCTCCCATGAGTGACGGAGAATTCTTACCTCTGCATCCTCAAACAGTTGTCACTCAATTTCCTGTTCAAATGAGGTAGCGAACCTCCACTCACACTTTTACACATGCACACATTTCACGGAGCTCACGAACAGGACACACCTTTCCCTTTTCTCAGTTTTATAGACTAATTAGTCTACTCGATAGTGACTAGTATTGTCGAGGTTTGGTTCTGCCGCAGTCACCCAGACGCACATTCACTCATTCCTCATGAGTGTGGGAGTTTCCTACTCACCAGAGATGTCTTCACTTCCTTCGGCATCTCGTCAACCCTCAGGCTCCAGGCGCAAAGTCGAGGCCCAGTCCCGGAAAGGGTCTCAAGTGCTGTGGCTACGGTCTTTGCCTGGACGTCGACTCGGCCCCTGGAAACCTCAGGTATCTTGAGATCCGGCTCGAAGGACCAAGTAAATGTCAGGTTCACCAATCAGACATTCATTAAACAGGACAAAGAAGGAAGCAAAGACACCAGTTTAAGTCTCGCAAGGAGAGAGGAGAGGAACTGTCTCGTACAATTCACCACTGCACTCTCTGATTATCCTCTCCTCAGCACCTCTATTTATTTAGTTTTAAGATGCCCCTTATTTACATGGATGTTATAAAAAAGAGACGACAAGCAAAACAGTTTGAAACAAAGTGTACATGTTTGTTCATGTGCGTGTGCATGTGTGGAAGATTGCTGAATACATGTGTGGTCATCATTGCTTTAACAGGCAGCAGTTCTAACAGTTCTGATGATTAGATGTTTTTGTTCTTGCTATCTCCTGCAAGGAGGCTGCCACGTTATCTCGGGCAGAGCAAAGCATTTCTTTATTGGAAGCAGATGTATGATAATTATGATCACAATTATTCCTACATAAAGTACTGATATATTTGTAAAGTATGAGGAGTTTTGCTATTTTGGAAGCTTGCTGCAAACATGTCATGCAGCCCTTCATACAATCGGTGCTGACGAAGTAGCTCTCAGCCTCATAAAGGTTGGTGGCCTCTGCATTAGCCCAAGAATCCAAAATCCATTCACAAATAGGGTTAGGGTGTGGTGTAACTCACCCGACGCTGTCTCCCAGTCTTAGTAAAGGTGTGTTCGCCATCTGTCTCACAACTTCACTTTGAACGCCCTGTTTAACTGATGTTCAGGGGTTGGATTTCCTTCATAAGCCTCCCAGAAGGGTGGCAATATCCGAGTTGTTTAGCACTTGGTTTTTCACTACGCCTGTGAGATGGAAGCACATGCAGTCACAGATCAACAGGGACGGTGAGGCGTTAAAAAAAAAACATCCAGTCTCTCACATAGACCTCACTCAGCCACTCTCTCATATTTTCCTTCTCCACCCAGCCCTTTTGATTGGCCTGAATGGCTTGTTGTCATTAAGTCATTACTAGAGTTGGTCTTCCAACTCAGGTCACCTTGCCTTGTTTCCGCGGACACTCAGCTTCGTCTTCTTGACTTAGCGAAGCTCGTTTTCCTGCTTCCTTCTCCTGAGAACTATGGCTTCCTTGAGTTTGAAGTCTCTCGCAGCTGATCAAATCCCTCTTTCCTCCGCACAACTGATAGCTTGCAGTTTAAACTGGGCTTCGTTAGTTTTAGGGTGCCATTTTTGGGGGTCCTTAGCCAAACCAATGTTGTTGTTCACAATGCACATACCAGGGCTATATGCCTACATGTGCCTTTAATGTCCTCTTTCATTCATACACTTTCCCCTTTGACGTCTGCATGTTGTCCTCAGTCAGGTCTTGCCTTTTTTCTATAAAAGCAGTGTTGGCAGGAAATGCTTCCAGTCAGTCAAGTGGAGCGGCCATCAAAGTAACACAACAACATTTGCAGATTTTGGAACTCCGTGCACCCAAGGCGCGCCACATTATAAGGCACCCCGTTCATTTTGGAGAAAATGTAAGACTTTAAGTGCGTCTTATGGCTGTGAAAATAAGGTAGATTACCACGGATGGGATCGCTTGCTTTTGTTTAGTAATCGAACACAAACTCTCTACTGTTTAAGTCATGTCATGTCATTATCCAAGCCGGTTATCCTCACAAGGGTTGCGGGAAAGCTGGAGCCTATTCCAGCTAGCTTCAGGCAAAAGGTGGACTACACCCTGAGCTGGTTGCCAGTCAGTCGCAGGGCAAAAATCGACACCATCACTGAGCAGGAATCGATCCCACGCTGCCCGCACCAAAGGCAGCCATGCACATGACTATACCACCAGTGACTTTCTCACATATTATATTATTATCACAAGAAGTTTAATTAGGTTAACAGGAGGCAAAGTTGACTTTTGTTTGGACTTTTTATTGTCAAGGGCGACCAAAAGAAACACAAATTCTTGTCACTGGTTGACCTCAATGTCCACTGGCAGATTTGCTTCCTCCTGTCTGCATGCTGGCTGAGATGGGAGTAAGTAAAAAAATCATAGCTGATACGCACTCAATTAAATTATGCAAATGCACTAATTGAAGATGCATTGAATGTCCTATGGTACCACTTGGCCTTCTGCACCATGTTTAAAAGAGCCCATACCAGTTTACAATTCAGCATGAGATTAACATGTCTCTGGTGAACAGAAGGTGGCTGAGAGGAGAGTATAGACTGGTCAAACCAAAATATTCATTATCAGTGGAGAGAAATTTCCATATAATAGCTCTGAGGGTCTAAACCAGATCAATTACTGCATAATTACAGACGATTGCTAATTGATCGTATGGTGATTTCCATGCCAAGATGGGAGGGGGGGGGGGAGTGTGGCTAACCTGAGGATTCACTTGGAAATCCTTTTACGCTAAAAAGTCACACTTTCACCATCTTTATTTTATTAGCAATGCTTAGCTACACATATGTTTTAAAAGGGTACACTCATAATTACAAATGTTACAGTACTTACGCAACCCATCAATGTGTTTTATAATGACAGCGTCCACCACCGCTGCTTTAGTTAGCAACACAGTCTGGGCATGTAGAGCAAAGACTAGCTAGACATGCTGCTTATGTTTATTTTCGATATTAATGGAGAAAGTTAAAAAAGAAATGGTGTTGTTTTAAGATGCAATGACTGTCGGAGTATGTGAATAATCGAAGAAAAAGTGTTTAAACTGGATGAGATTTCCTGTTTTCTGAGTGGGAAAGGTCTGGTCTGAAGCCAAAGTAGAAAGTGCAGGATGAGATGGTGTGTAATTTTCAAATTCCACCTTGGCACAGCCTGATCCAGGATGAAAGCACAGACAATACAGTGCACAAAAAGCTAATTCTGTATTTTAAATATAGGAGGCGACATAACATTAACCTTCAAACAGTTTGGGAGCATCATCATCATTATCCCCCCGCCCCTCAACACACACACAGCCTCGGTCGCCAGTAGATCACGAGAGGCTGGCAACTTGAAAAGTAGATCTTGGGGTAAAAAAGTCTGGGCACCCCTGTTCTCCTGTATCAAAAGCTGCACTGCGATCCAACAAGACCAAAATTAACACCTTTCCTAATTCAGTATTCAATCTTATATCATTTAGCACTTTGATAAGAGCAGATTCTGTACTGTGATGAGTTCAGAAACCTGATCAAAATTCATCCAAAAATCTGTTCAAATTCCAGAACCTGCTCAGTTAATTAAAAATATCTTTCTCAACAATCTTGGCTATGAAAGGAAGATTAGAGATGGGTCTATATCTTGCTAACACCGACACGTTCATTGTTTTTTTTTTTTGGAAGAGGGTTAACAGCGGCTAAGAGCTTTTAAGAGCTTTAGAAAACTTCAAAAAAAGCAAAACTCCTCATACTTTACAAATATATCAGTACTTCACATTGTACATTTTTTTTAAATCATTAATCTCAGCAATTCAGAATCAAAATTTAAAGCACAAACAATAATAATAACAATCATACATTTGTGACCTGTTCTGTTTTTAGAACATGCCTCACGGGTGCCTTAAGTGGTCCTCGCGGGCAAACATGCCCCCCGGGCACTGCGTTGGTGACCCGTGGACTAATGTCTGGTTCCCCTGTTGTTCGAGGTTCGAGCTGGCATCAATATCTGAGGAGCCGTGCAGCAACCTAACTCACTGTTTACATTTTTAAATACATCATTAAAGTACAACCATAGACAGTTTTGCTCCCGCTGCCTTTTTAAAAACATGAACTAACATCCATGCGACCACATGTTTTAGCATTCATGCATGCCAACGTATGTACCGAAATTGAGACTGCGACTTATAATACGGTGTGTGTAAATTTGTTCATAACTGTAAAAGAGATTTGTTGTGCTGTGTTCATGCTGATTTGTTTTGTGGGAGATGTGCTCGTTTGTATGTTCGCATTGTGGATGGTATCTGGGAAGATAATTGATTCTTGCGTGCATGGTTTGGGTTGTTTTCGAGGATGTGCAGTCTGGTTGATGTTTCCCTGTGGTCAGTTCACAGTTTGGAAGCTAACGAGACAGTGCTATAGTTCATGTCCATGAAGGATGGTTTCTGTGATTGTGTGGAAGGCGAGATGAGAGGACGTACGAGGTTCCATCACACCACAGGAGCTTCCCTATTTTACGGCAGCAGCCAACAAGGTTGTTTTCTTCTGTATTATTTCACCATGTCAAGATGTGAAGCCATGTGTTTCTTTGTTCTTCCTTTTATATAAATAACTTAAACTGTCATTTCTTTTTGTACAGTGTGGTTGAATTTTCTTTTTTTGTACAGTTTCCATGGTGCAATTGGAGTTCATTCATTATACCTGTTCAATAAAACTACTTCTGTTTGTCATGTCTCAGGAAGGAATTTCAGTGTGCCTTATGGTTGCAAAAATACAGAACTCATACCAGATTTGACTTTTAAAGAAATAATGCAGCATTTTTGCTGAAGTTAGTTAATTAGTTTGCCTTTAAGCAGAACCCTAACCACAGTGGGGTGGAATCACTTGCATTTCCAATGTTTAAGTTGTGCATTTATAAAGTGAGCCATTTTACCACTTGTAACAGTTAGCAAGAAGCAAAAAGCCACTCTTGCTTGTTGAACTCCTACCACTAAATGATCCGAAAGGGGTGGAAGCACAGATAGTTTGGCCACAAGCCCATTGTAAACTGTAAACTCACAGATGTGTGAAAATCTGGGAAGAATGAAGTAACCTGTATAGTTAACCCAATTAATTCCCATCAATTCAACCATTATTTTCATATCTCAGCGGTCAAATATTATCATAATCGTGTCTTAAGAGCAGAAGGTTGTGTCTTTTATGATGAGATATCTTTTTTTTTTACCTGCTCTTGAGGAAGGTGGGCTGTCACTCATGGATATGTAAACCCTTTTGTAGGGACTATTTTGAGCAGCAGACAAAAAATTGTGCAATTTGAGAGCCATTAAACTATTTAGATATGTGGCCTGCCCCTTCTCCACCTGCCCCCTTTTACTTCCTCTGAAAGCAATTAATCCTTGATCCAAACCCTCATCTCTCCCTACCTTTATGCCTTTCAAATGTAGCCCATAATTGTCTAAATCAATGCTCAGTGGGCCTCCCTTGCTGTGATTAGGTAAGAATTGAGGCTGTGCTGCCAGTTGTCATGGTTTCCAGGCAATGGCAGTTTCTGAAAAAAGATCTGCCAAGTGTAGGATTGACAGGGAATAATGAACATAAATTAAAACATCTTTCCTGAATTTGGATCTTTAATTATACAGAGTATCCCTGATGAAGGTCCAAGGAAAGTGAAATGGCAAGTGCAGTCTTTACACTATGTGCCATGGAACAACGTCCACTGTGGGACTGCGTGTTTCAATATCTTTGAAACTTGCGTGGTTAAATATGAAGTCTTCACAAAGTTCACACCCATCAAGGAGCAGTTTGGAATGGGGTCTTGTTAAATTTGTGAAAAATCACATTAATGTAATTAGGTGTGTGCGATGAAACCTTCAAAATGATGTTCTTTGTAGAGCTGATGAGATTGAAGTATGTCTTATGCCCATATTTAGTCATGACTCCATAATTTCCTCATGTCCTCAGGTGAACCCAGATGTCTCCTTGAGCACATCTCTGCACATAGGCTAACCTTGATGAGCTGCATACTGGACACTTTGTAATAATCCATTGCCAGCTACAACCGGTTGAGACAGAAACCCTTTGTCTTAGTGGAAAGCCCCGATCTCACGGCACAGGTTTGATACCACCCATAGTCCGCCCTCCTGACAAGATAAAGGATTTGTGCTTTCTCTGTATCTTCGCACTTCTTATCTGGTCTCTACAGCCACTGTCTGTACCTCATAAGTGCCCGGAATATTCTGTAAGTAAATTCTATGAAGAAACTGTTCATCATCTCCAGCCTTTATTTGGATAACCAACATTCTCACTACCCGAAATTAAACGAACACGCAGAGGAAAAAAAAGCGTCCTCCAACAATTGGTGACCCTGACGTGATTTTGGACTAAGGTGTTGGTTGACAGACAGAACATCGGCCGGCCAACAATTGATAAGGTAAGAGGATATTTATCCTCCAAAAATGATCTTCTGTCTGTTAACTGGGGTTGAGGTCCGTGTCGCGTTTGAAATTGTTACATTGTGAAATTATAGTTTTTGGCTGGATGAACAGTAGGGGATATTGAACATTAATAAGTCCTGGGTTCGAGGCCCTGGTGGGTAACCGTCGCGTCCCACCTAAATGGTTGAAAAGCCATAGAGCGTGTGGGCGTACCACTGTAAAAAGGGTTTGGAAGTGCCCTGTGTTCAGAGGTTGTGCCGACACAAAAAGGTTGTAAATGCCAGGGCTGGCAGAACACACCGATAAGGTTGAGGCCAGCCCAAAATTTTCTGAACCGCGAGGTTTTCTAGT
Source organism: Syngnathoides biaculeatus (assembly GCF_019802595.1). Classification (NCBI taxonomy): domain Eukaryota; kingdom Metazoa; phylum Chordata; class Actinopteri; order Syngnathiformes; family Syngnathidae; genus Syngnathoides; species Syngnathoides biaculeatus. The sequence goes on from NC_084641.1 coordinate 38,569,892, forward strand.
TCTTTTCAGAGAATCGTAGAGTCATGAATTCCTCATTCGAAATCAAAGGACTGTTTCATTCAAATAAAGGGGCTCGAGCATAAAACATTAATATATATATATATATATATATATATATATATATATATATATATATATATATATATATATATATATAAATGAGTAAATTTATAAGAGGGAAAACATATAATAATAATCCATCTAAGAGATCACATAAATTGTAGAAATTAAAGTGACCTTAATAAAATGGCCTAAGACCTTAATAAAATGGCCTAAGAAGGGTATGACGATACCCAGTGGTAGTTAAAAGAAAAAAAAAAAGAGCGTCTTTCGGCATCTGCTGGCTCGCAGGTGAGTGTCTTGCGCGCACACACGTTTGTAGCATAGTGAGGCAAGCGTGCGTGTGTGTATGTGTGTATGTGAGCGCAAGATCGAGGGCGGCAACACTGCTTGTACGTTTGCTGTTCTCATTCTTTTTTTTTTATATACTTGCATTTTTAAGGTTCAGTTCTTTGAGTTGTTGGTTCCACGAGTGTGCAAGGAGGCCCACCCTCCGCATTAATGTCGTTTTGTCACTTATCTGGCTCACTGTTCCAAATAGAAAGACCAGTTGACTTTAAAAAAAAGAAAAGAAAAAGAGAGGGGGATTTGATTTAAAACATAATGGTGGGACAATTTGATAGGGAAAGTGAATGGTTCAATTTGCGGCAAATACCAACCCATTCTGAACAATTGTTGCTAAGTGTACAAGAGAGAAATGCATGTGATGTGTGAGTTTGAGGGTTGCCTGAAAAAGAACGAGACAGTGAGAAAGAACAGTTGAAAGAATGGATGAAGTGTTGTGAGAATGGATAGTTCCCTCCATTGTCTTCGACTGAGTGTTTGGTGATATTAATGAAAGGAACGGAATAAGCTTGTGTTAAAAGAGTGGTGGCTCTAAAGTTGGAAGTGGAAAAAATTAACAGGTTGTCTTCAAAAGGTAGAAACGTGAGAGAGAATACGAAGAAAGTTGTGGAAATGAAAGCGAAAGTAAGAATGATGGCAATGGGATGTGTGTTAAAATTGTTCCGTTTGACTGTTGGAAGACGCTTTTTTCCACCGCGTGTTCGTTTAATTTTGGGGAGTGAGAATGTTGGTTATCCAAATAAAGGCTGGAGATGATGAACAGTTTCTTCGAAGAATTCATTTACAGAATATTCCGGGCACTTACGAGTTACAGACAATGGCTGTAGAGAGCAGGTCACAAGTGTGAAGGTACAGAGAAAGCACACATCCTTTATCATCTCAGAAGGGCAGACTCTGGGTGGTATCAAACCTGTGGCGTGAGTTCGGGGCTTTCCACTTAAACAAAGGGTTTCTGTCTCTCTGTTGTAGCTGGCAATGGATTATTACAAAGTGTTTAGTATGCATTTCATCAAGGTTAGCCTCCGTGCAGAGATGTGCTAAAGGACACAGCTTCAGCTGAGGACATGAGGAAATTATGGATTCATGACTAAATATGGGCATAAGACATACTTCACTGTCAAGGAAGAAAGTGTTGGTCTGGTACCGTCAAGACCCAAATTGCCCTCCACGCCGCCTCCTTACTTGGAGGAGAAACGGCCTTGGGAGTTGTCTCCAACTAACCCATTTGTACTGTCACCTTACCATAAACCAGGAAAGCTTTCAATGAATTTCAGGCTCCAGTATTGAATGTAATTGCGGGCCGGCTCCAAGTAGATGTAGACGATCAAACGTCTCTCACTTGTGCACAACAGAATGGCAGTGAAATAATTTCCAAACTACAACCGGTACACCCATGAAACATCAGGACGACATTCTCGAATTGTGAGATACTTAAATGCTCCCAACAGCGATTGCAATCCTTAAATGCAAAGGTCACTCTTGAACTAATGATTTTGTATCAGCAGGAAATGAATCAGAATGCAGCCCTATGGGGGCACAAACCCGTGCAATCTGTAGGCCGGTCCCAAGCCCGGATAAATGCAGAGGGTTGCGTCAGGAAGGGCATCCGGCGTAAAAACTGTGCCAAACAAATATGAGCGTTCATCTAAAGAATCCCATACCGGATCGGTCGTGGCCCGGGTTAACAACGCCCGCCCCCGGCACTGCTAACCTGCAGGGCGTCGGTGGAAATTCAGCTACTGTGGGTCGAAGACAAAGAAGAGGAGGAAACCGGATCCAGCGTCAGAAGAAAAAGAGGAATGCACAGAGCCTACAACTGAGTGTAGGGACTTTGAATGTTGGGACTATGACAGGAAAAGCTCAGGAGTTGGTTGACATGATGATTAGGAGAAAGGTTGATATTCTGTGCATCCAAGAGAGCAGGTGGAAAGGTAGTAAGGCTAGAAGTTTGGGAGCAGGGTTTAAATTATTCTACCACGGAGTAGATGGGAAGAGAAATGGAGTAGGGGTTATTTTAAAGGAAGAGCTGGCTAAGAATGTCTTGGAGGTGAAAAGAGAATCAGATCGAGTGATGAGACTAAAATTTGAAATTGAGGGTGTTATGTATAATGTGGTTAGCGGCTATGCACCACAGGTAGGATGTGACCTAGAGTTGAAAGAGAAATTCTGGAAGGAACTAGATGAAGTAGTTCTGAGCATCCCAGACAGCGAGAGAGTTGTGATTGGTGCAGATTGTAATGGACATATTGGTAAAGGAAACAGGGGCGATGAAGAAGTGATGGGTAAGTATGGCATCCAGGAAAGGAACTTTGAAGGGCAGATGGTGGTGGACTTTGCAAAAAGGATGGAGATGGCTGTAGTGAACACTTATTTCCAGAAGAGGGAGGAACATATAGTGACCTACAAGAGCAGAGGTAGAACCACGCAGGTAGATTATATTTTGTGCAGACGATGTAATCTGAAGGAGGTTACTGACTGTAAAGTAGTGGTAGGGGAGAGTGTAGCTCGACAGCATAGGATGGTAGTATGTAGGATGATTCTGGTGGTGGGTAGGAAGATTAAGAAGACAAAGGTAGAGCAGAGAACCATGTGGTGGAAGCTGAGAAAGGAAGAATGTTGTGCGGCCTTCCGGAAAGAGGTGAGACAGGCTCTCGATGGACAACCGAAGCTCCCGGAAGACTGGACGACGACAGCCAAGGTGATCAGAGAGACAGGCAGGAGAGTACTTGGTGTGTCATCTGGTAGGAAAGGGGAGAAGGAGACTTGGTGGTGGAACCCCATAATACAGGGAGTCATACAAGGAAAGAGATTAGCGAAGAAGAAGTGGGATACTGAGAGGACTGAGGAGAGGCGAAAGGAGTACATCGAGATGCGACGTAGGGCAAAGGTAGAGGTGGCAAAGGCTAAACAAGAGTCATATGAAGACATGTACACCAGGTTGGACACGAAAGAAGGAGAAAAGGATCTCTACAGGTTGGCGAGACAGAGGGATAGAGATGGGAAGGATGTGCAGAAGGTTAGGGTGATTAAGGATAGAGATGGAAATGTGTTGACTGGTGCCGGTAGTGTGCTAAATAGATGGAAAGAATACTTTGAGAAGTTGATGAATGAAGAAAATGAGAGAGAAGGAAGAGTTGAAGAGGCAAGAGTGAAGGACCAGGAAGTGGAAATGATTACTAAGGGGGAACTCAGAAAGGCATTACAAAGGATGAAAAATGGGAAGGCAGTTGGTCCTGGTGACATACCTTTGCAGGTACAGAAGCAATTTGGAGAGGTGGCTGTGGAGTTTTTGACCAACTTATTCAACAGAATACTAGCGGGCGAAAAGATGCCTGAAGAATGAAGGAAAAGTGTTCTAGTTCCCATTTTTAAGAACAAAGGGGATGTTCAGAGCTGTGGGAATTATAGAGGAATAAAGTTGATGAGCCACACAATGAAGTTATGGGAAAGAGTAGTGGAGGCTAGACTCAGGACAGAAGTAAATATCTGCAAGCAACAGTATGGTTTCATGCCTAGAAAGAGTACCAAAGATGCATTATTTGCCTTGAGGATGCTCATGGAGAAGTACAGAGAAGGTCAGAAGGAGCTACATTGTGTCTTTGTAGACATAGAGAAAGCCTATGACAGAGTACCAAGAGAGGAACTGTGGTACTGCATGCGCAAGTCCGGTGTGGGCAGAAATATGTTAGAATAGTACAGGACATGTATGAGGACAGCAGAACAGTGGTGAGATGTGCCAAAGGTGTGTGAGAATAAATTAAGGTGGAGGTGGGACTGCATCAGGGATCCGCCCAGAGCCGCTTCCCATTTGCGGTAGTAATGGATAGGCTGACTGGTTAGACTTGGACCATGATATTCACAGATCATATTGTGATCTGCAGTGAAAGCAGGTAGCAGGTGGAGGAACAATTAGAAAGATGGAAGCACGCACTGGAAAGGAGAGGAATGAAGATTAGCTGAAGTAAAACGGAATATATGTGCATGAATGTATGGGGCCGAGGAGGAGGAGTGAAGCTCCAGGGAGAAGCAATAGCGAGGGTGGATGACTTCAAATACTTGGGGTCAACAATACAGAGCAATGGAGAGTAAGGGGTAAAGAAGTGAAGAAACGGGTCCAAGCGGGGTGGAACAGTTGGCGGAAGGTGTCTGGTGTTCTATGTGACAGAAGAGTGTCTGCTAGGATGAAGGGCAAAGTTTACAAAACAGTGGTGAGGCCGGCCATGATGTACGGATTAGAGACGGTGGCACTGAAGAAACAACAGGAAGCTGAACTGGAGGTGGCAGAAATGAAGATGTTGAGGTTCTCGCTCGGAGTGAGCAGGTTGGATAGGATTAGAAATGAGCTCATTAGAGGGACAGCCAAAGCTGGATGTTTTGGAGACAAGATTCGAGAGAGCAGACTTCGATGGTTTGGACATGTTCAGAGGCGAGAGAGTGAGTATATTGGTAGAAGGATGCTGAGGATGGAGCTCCCAGGCAAAAGAGCGAGAGGAAGACCAAAGAGAAGGTTTATGGATGTGGTGAGGGAAGACATGAGGGCAGTTGGGGTTAGAGAGGAAGATGCAGGAGATAGGCTAAGATGGCAAAAGATGACACGCTGTGGCGACCCCTAACGGAACAAGCCGAAAGGAAAAGAAGAAGAAGAAGAGGAAATGAATCAGCAGATCGAGCAGCAAAAAAGGTTGCGGGGTACCGACCAACACTCCAACTAACTGTAAGTGAGTCTGAATGTGACAATCAACAGGAGGTGACAGTAGAACCAGTTAAGTTGTGGCAGGAAAGAGGAAGTCCAGAAGAAGAGTGTGGGAAGTCGAAAGGGGGTTTCAAAGATGATGATGGCATATGGCGAAAAGAGGGTAAGTGCATTCCATCTCAGACACAATTGAAAAATCTAATTTCTGAAGCCCATGGAGCATGTCATGTGGGGGTGGATGAAACACTGAGACGACTCCACACCTGGAGGCATCCTTTCATGAGATAAATTGTTAGAGGTGAACTGCAGTACTGCAGCGTTTGCAGTAGGTATAACAGTATGCCTATAACGAAATCACCACAGGGGTCCACAATCCGGAAGTGGACACCCCTGGTCAGGTGATTTCAATAGGATTTCACTGACATGATTAAAACAGTGTCAGGTTACCGGTATTCACTAGTCATAGTAGTTTCCTTTTTGGAATGGCCAGAGCCGTATCCCTGCAAATCTGAAACAGCAAGCATAGTGTTAAAACATTTGGTTAATCACTACATTCACAACCAGAAGCTCCCCTTGAAATGAATACTTGTGAATCTGTGTGGTTAAAAGTAACTAAACGTAAACAGTCTGAATCTAGGATTACAGGTCCCTCTCAGGTCACGGAGCAGACAATCACAGCAGTACGTCCTGCAGGAAGGGGGGACACGTGGTTCTACATCTCGTCTACATGACCCGCCAGATCCGCCTCAGGTTCAGCGATCCCTCCACCTGACGACAACCGGAAAACCTCGTCTTCTCCAGTGCCGGCTGGCACCCGTTGATGACATCATTTGACAAAGAAGCTGACTGCGGCCCAGCTCGACTCATCGCAGAGGAAAAGGCCCCATGCCCAATGCACCACCCACTCCAGACAATGGCGACGCTGGCACCTTGCTTTAATATTGTTCATTTCAAGTGTCGGACGCTTTGGAGTCCGGAAGGGGGATTAAAGTATCTCTTATGCCCATATTTAGTCATGACTTAATAATTTCCTCATGTCTTCAGATGAACCCAGATGTGTCCTTGAGCGCATCTCTGCACGTAGGCTAACCATGATAAGCTGCATACTGGACACTTTGTAATAATCCATTGGCAGCTAGAACCGGTTGAGACAGAAACACTTTGTCTAAGTGGAAAGCCCCGATCTCACGCCACAGGTTTGATACCACCCATAGTCCGCCCTTCTGACAAGATAAAAGATCTGTGCTTTCTCTGTATGTTCGCACTTGTGATCTGCTCTCTACAGCCATTGTCTGTACCTCATAAGTGCCCGGAATATTCTGTAAGAAAATTCTTCGAAGAAACTGAACATCATCTCTAGGCTTTATTTGGATAACCAACATTCTCACTACTGGAAATTAAATGAACACGCAGAGTAAAAAAGCGTCCTCCAACAAGATCCATTCCTAATTCATTCAGGTTTCTCTGTTCGAAGAGAAAATCATCAGCAGCTTCTCACGATTATTCATCAACAGACAGTGAAATTTCAGATATTATTTGGCATTTACTGGACATCTGAGGTTGAACACACAGTTCCAGAACACTGAAAGTGATGGAGAGTAATGGAAACAGAAATACGTGACTCTACCATAAAACCTTTATAAATTCCATGTACTGTACTGGTTAAGGAAATATTTAATCACACTAACATTATTGTTATAATCTTGTGATTATTGTTATTAATTATTGTTGTTTCAGTTATATCGAGTTTTTTCCATCTTTGTTTTCCTTTCCTAACCCTATGTCACATCTTGTCTTGCTTGTTAAGTTTTCATTCGCACCTCTTTTCATCAGTCAAGTTCATTTTGTCTTTCAGTGAGCTCACTATAACTCTGTGCCGTCGTGTGCTTAGTTGTTTCGTCAGTTGTATTTAGTTTCCAGCTTTCTTTCGTCTACAACTGTTGATTGTTCCTGTTGTTGGCTTTATCATTAGTCATGCACCCTGTACTGGTGAGTGTTTTGTTTCTTAGTGTTCCTTTGTTACTTTGCTAATTTTTTTGGTGCCATTGTTGATTCTAACCTGCATTTCAAATTTTCTATAAACATTATTTGCCTTCTTTAAAAATATCACTATTATTATACCATATTTTGGCCCACTCCTCCACACAGAGCCTCTCTAGATCTAGTGTCGATCAGACAGGTTTCTGGGCTGTCGCTCAGAAACACAGAGTTTCAGCTCCCTCCAAAGATTTTCTATGGGTTTAGGTCTGGAGACTGACTAGGCCACGCCAAAACCTTGATATGCTTCTTATGGAGCAACTCCTTGGTTTTCCTGGCTGTGTGCTTCAGGTAATTGTCATGTTGAAAGACCCGGTCACGATCTATCTTCAATGCTCTGACTGAGGGAAATGGGTTGTTCCCCAAAATCTCACAATACATGGCCGCTGTCATCCTCTCCTTAATACAGTGCAGTCGTCCTCTCCCCATGTGTAGAAAAACACCCCAAAGCATGATGCTACCACCACCATGCTTCACAGTAGGGATGGTGTTCTTGGGATGGAACTTATCATTCGTCTTCCTCCAAACATGGTTAGTGGAATTAGCAAAAAGTTCCATTTTGGTCTCATCTGACCACAAAACTTTCTCCTCTGTATCATTCAAATGGTCATTGACAAACTTAAGATGGGCCCTTTGACATGTGCTGGTTTAAGCAGGGGAACCTTCCATGTCATGCATGATTTCAAACCATGGCATCTTAGTGTATTACCAACAGTCACCTTGGAAACGGTGGTCCCAGCTCTTCTCAGGTCATTGACCAAGTCCTGTCATGTAGTTCTGGGCTGAATCATCACCTTTCTAAGGATCATTGAGACCCCATGAGGTGAGATCTTGCATGGGGTTCCACTCTTATTGAGATTGACCGTCATGTTTAGCTTCTTCCATTTTCTAATGATTGCTCCAACAGTGGAGCTTTTTTCACCAAGCTGCTTGGCAATTTCTCCGTAGCCCTTTCCAGCCATTTGGAGTTGTACAATTTTGCCTCTGGTGTCTTTGGAGAGCTCTTTGGTTTTGGCCATGTTACAAGTTTGAGTCTTACTGATTGTATGGTGTGGTCAGGTGTCTTTATGCAGCTAAGACCTCACACGGGTGCATCTGATTCTGGATAATACATGGTGTGGAGGTGGTCTTTTAAAGGCGGACTAACAGGTCTTAGAGGGTCAGAATTCTATCTGATAGACAGGTGTTCAAAAACTTATTTGCAACTGTATCACACAAATAAATCATTAAAAAAAAATCGTTCATTGTGATTTCTAAATTTCTCTTTTTAGATTATCTCTCTCACAGTGGACATGCACCTATGATGAAAACGTCAGACTTCTCCATGATTTCTAAGTGGTAGAACTTGGAATATAGCAGCGTGTTCAAATACTTATTTTCTTCACTGTATATTGCTTCTCTGGCCACCCTGCATTTTGGTCCTCTACTTTTTTCACACAAACCTGCATCCATGACAGAATGAACAGATGAAAAAAAAGACCTGAGCAAGAACCACACAGAGTCAGCCTGCGTGCTGACCAGTCTGCATCCTATCGCCCTCAGTCTGAAGCCTAAACCAAAGGTACCCACCTTGAGTATGGGCACTTATTCTATCCTCTCTGTCAAATACTCAATCAAAATTGCTGACGGGATTGTCGGCACCATCCTACCCACTCTTGAGGACTTGCACACCACCTGAACTAGGACAAGAGCGGGCAGGATCCTTTCAGCCCTTCCACATCCTGGCCACCAGATTTTCCAGTGCCTTCCGTCGGGTAAGCACCGCTGATCAGTGCTAGTCAAAACTAACAGGCATTCAAACAGTTTTTTCCCTCTGGCAATTAATATATTAAATTCTTGAACAGCTAACTTACAATTCCACTGCAACATGCTGCCAGATTTCTGCCTTGAGTTGTTGTTGTGACACCCTGCTGGGCCAATCACTATGAGTATTATATATGATAGACTTTCGCACGACTAGTCGCTTTAAATCACATACACAGCTTGAAGTCTTATCACCCATTGGACAATAGACTCTAATGGGCATTCAAACTGCTCTAAATGCTATAAGACTGCATCATATGCACAACAATGAGTTTTTATAAGGAAAAAAAATCCCTATAATATAATATATAGTATAATCATATCATCCCTATTTTTTTATACTCAACATTTATGTCTTACTAGGCCGGCCCCAACTACCATTACATACATTCCCAAAAATGCTGATTCTGATTCTGAAATTATCATTTGCTTCACCACCCTGCTGTCATCAAGGTCAGGAAGCGCATAAAACAAGAGGGGAAAATGTGCAGGAACTTGGCAAGGTGATCTTTGGCAAATGGGTGGTACATGACTCAGTGAAGAAATTGACATGAAAAGAGGCGAGATTTGGAAAAACATGACTTGGTCAAAGGCATAGAACGAGGACATGATAAGATGCCAGTAGAGCAAAGTGTGGAAACAGATAAAAAATTACAGGGCTTGGAACAGCCCTAGTTTAGTCAATTTTGGAAATTCCTGATCAATCTTAGCGTGGAGCGAGCTGAAGTGAAAATTTGAAGCTGTGAAATGCACAATAAAGGTCTGACACAAAAGGCAGAGTGGCTTGCCGTTGCGCTCAACAAAACAAACATGAGCTCTCACTCTCTGGTAAAAATGTCCTGTGTACATCCACATGTTTTTGTTCAACTGTGCATTTTTCCCTGCTATTTTGAGAACAAAATTGATATTTTCTCCACGATCTGACTAGGAAACTTCGAGGTGAGGTATTTTCATTCAATGCACATACCAGTTTTGAAAAATACCATGTTAATCTTTCCTGCTATGAGGTTGTCATCCTCAGGTTTAACTCCCTTCTGTTGTTGCACAGCTGAGCTGGGTGGCGGGAACGATACAGCTACAAAGCGTTGATTTGCTGCTTGAATGGCTTTATTGGCTCCTCTGCACATTCAACATCAATGTGTCTTTAACCTTTCACACACACCTGCCTCGCATTTTTTTCCTTCTCACCCTCCTGCTGCACACGCCTGAATGTTAGGTTCATTGAAGACCCTACATTATCAATGGCTGTGAATGTAAGTGGTTGTGTGTCTCAATACGTACAATTGACTGAGAAGCCTGTACCCGGCTCTCTCAAAATCAGCAAGGATATTCTCCATCTTACCCATAATTCTCATGATGGAATAGCTAATGTATGGATGAAGTCAGTTCTTCACTTTATAATACAGTATTGGAAAATTATTCTTTCATACTGATTATTTTGCATTGAAATAGACCTGATTAATTAAGTATTCATTTTAAATCATAACTAGTTATCCAGTATATTGATACTGTTTTGATGACAAAATCCTACACTACCTGAGGGCTGGATTTAAATCACACTGCACATCTCATGCTGGTCAACCTTGCATGAATTTCATCACAACCGCCAAGTCTGTCAGACTAAGGTCAAGTTATTAATGAATTCCTGGTTGGTCTTTTCCATGTTGTATGCACCAAAATAGAAGATCCTACTGGTGTTCTCTTGAATTTATGTGACAAGGATTTGACAGTCAGTCAGTGGCAAAGGCAAGGGAGCAGACCCTAGTCCCACTGATAGGTTCGCGGCATTCTACTAATATCAACTCCATGCTCCTCTTGGTTGGGAGAAGAACCCAACTTTCTCAGAACTACAAGTGTAATCCAATTGGGCTAAACATGCGCTTCTACATTTGCTGACAAAGACAATGGCAGAGTACAAAACTAGTAACTGGTGACAGACTTTAAAATTCAATTTCATCTGCAACAGGTGAAATAGACCGATTCTCATGTGTTCCCCCTATGAGGACGAATGGTTCCCTTTTCCTCTTTACACTGAAACAGACCTGACAGACCAACTTCCTATTGCTCTTACAGTTTTATACTGTACACACATGAAGTTGGAGTAGTGATGACCCCAATTTGGATAAGGGTTGCAAGACAAATGTACATCTCACAAAGGTGAGAACAGTAATCACATTTCCACCCATCATTTTTCTAAGATGCTTCTCCTCACATGGGGTCATGGGAGTGCTGAAGACTATGCATGCTATTTTCGGCCAGAAGGCGGGATACACCCTGACATGATTGCCAGCTGCCTACGGGCAATTTAGAGTCCTCAATTAATTTGCCACACATTTTTGGGATGCGGGAGGAAATAGGAGTTGTCTTCTTCTTCTCCTTTTCCTTTCGGCTTGTCCTGATTAGAGGGCACCACAGCTTGTCATCTTTTTTCATTTAAGCCTATCTCGTGCATCTTCCTCACTAACACCCACAGTCTTCATGTCCTCCCTCACCACATCCATCAACCTTTTCTTTGGTCTCCCTCTTGCTCTTTTGCCTGGCAGCTCCATCCTCAACGCCCTTCTACCAATATACCTATTCTCTTACCTCTGGACATGTCCAAACCATTGAAGTCTGCTCTCTCGAACATTGTCTCCAAAACATACAACTTTGGCTGTCCCTCGAATGAACTAATTTCTAATCCTATCCACCCTGCTCACTCCGAGTTAGAATCTCAACATCTTCATTTCTGCTACGTCAAGTTCTGCTTCCTGTTGTTTCTTCAGTGCCACCGTCTCTAATCCGTACATCATGACCGGCCTCACCACTGTTTTATAGACATTGCCCTGCATCCTAGCGGAGACTCTTCTGTCACATAGAACACCAGACACCTTCCGCCAACTGTTCCACCCCGCTTGGACCCGTTTCTTCACTTCTTTACCCCTTACTCTCCATTGCTCTGTATTGTTGACCCCAAGTATTTGAAGTCATCCACCCTCGCTATTGCTTCTCCCTGGAGCTTCACTCCTCCTCCTCGGCCCCATACATTCATGCACATATATTCCGTTTTACTTCAGCTAATCTTCATTCCTCTCCTTTCCAGTGCGTGCTTCCATCTTTCTAATTGTTCCTCCACCTGCTACCTGCTTTCACTGCAGATCACAATATGATCTGTGAATATCATGGTCCAAGTCTAACCAGTCAGCCTATCCATTACTACCGCAAATGGGAAGCGGCTCTGGGCGGATCCCTGATGCAGTCCCACCTCCACCTTAATTTATTCTCACACACCTTTGGCACATCTCACCACTGTTCTGCTGTCCTCATACATGTCCTGTACTATTCTAACATATTTCTGCCCACACCGGACTTGCGCATGCAGTACCACAGTTCCTCTCTTGGTACTCTGTCATAGGCTTTCTCTATGTCTACAAAGACACAATGTAGCTCCTTCTGACCTTCTCTGTACTTCTCCATGAGCATCCTCAAGGCAAATAATGCATCTTTCTAGGCATGAAACCATAATGTTGCTCGCATATACTGTCTTCTGACCTGAGTCGAGCCTCCACTACTCTCACATAACTTCACTGTGTGGCTCATCATCTGTATTCCTCTGTAGTTTCCACAGTTCTGAATGTCGCCTTTGTTCTTAAAACTGGGAACTAGCACACTTTTTCTCCATTCTTCTGGCATCTTCTCTCCCGCTAGTATTCTCAAAAACTTTCCAAATTGCTTCCATACCCCCACTGGCATGTCAGCAGGACCTTCATCCTGTTCAGTGCCTTTCGAACTTCCCCCTTACTAATCATTGCCACTCCCTGGTCATTCACGCTTGCCTCTTCTACTCTTCCTTCTCTCCCATTTTCTTCATTCTTTGCCTCAGCGACTGTCATGGGCATGGCCAGGCCACTGCTCTGGGTTCATTGTTCATTTGACGGTAATTAGACCAGGCATTTAGGTTTGGAATCTGTCACTGGCATTTGCCTGTTCGTTGTGTTGCATTTATTGCATGTTAGATTCTCCACTATTGTGCGTAAGTCTCTTGTGGAGCTATCCTTGTCACAACAAGCCTGCGCCCTTTTAGTTTGTCCACGTCTTGTCAAGTTTCTTAGTTTCTTCCATAGTCATCGGACCTCATTTCATGTTTTTGGATCCTGACTTTAGTCTAGTGGTTTTGTGCCTCTACCATGTCAGACTGCTACATCTGGTATTGACCTGTACTAGACCAAGCAGGGAAGACGTGGCCTCACCGGTCATGCCACTGGGCACGCTGGCTGCCTGAGGATCAAGCATCTCCTATCAGGGTGGGCTCCATTATATTGTCCTCTCCTACCTTGTCACCTGCAGCGCCCATGTGTCATGATTACTTCCCAACCACGACCCGCTCACCACCACTGCTGAACACAGATTTTTTGGATTACGAGGAAGATCTGAATTTATACAACCGACAGCCTGATTCCGACTTGGACAATGACTTTGAGTATTCTCTCCCAGTGATCAGTCCCAGTCAGATTATTTTTCCGCGTCACGCTTGCAGCCCCCGTGTGCCTTTGTCTCATGTCTCCCATTGCTCTGTGACCAAGCCACATCTTACATCCGGCACCGACGACTCCTCAGCCATCTCACGTTCCTGTGCCGGCGGCAAAGACGACTCCTCGGGCGTCTTATGTTCCTGTGCTGGCGGCAATGGCTTTTGGTCCACGGCTGCCTCACGTTCCTGTGCCGGCGACGACGACGACTCCATGGCCGCCTCACATCCCGGTGCCGGCGGCGACCACGACTTCACGGCCGCCTCACATTCTTGTGCCATTGGCGACTGGTCCACAGCCGCCTCACATTCCTGTTTTGGCGGCAACCGATTACTGGCCGCCTGACGACCACGGTTCGATGGTGACCAATCCTTGGCCACCCAATGACCACGTCTTGATGGCAAACAATTCACGGCTGCTTTCCTGTACTGTTTCGGCGGCAACCGATCCCGGCCGCCCGATGATGACACCTCGATGGCGACCGATCCTCAGCTGCCTGATGACCACGTCTCAATGGCGCCCTATCCACGGCTGCCTCATGTCTCAGCATCGACCGAACCATGTCATCCACTGGCTTGCGACCACATCCTGGGAGGTCTTAGTCCGTAGCCGTCACTTACTCCCGTCTGGTTCCTGCTTTGCCTAAGTGTTCCTCCCCGAGGACGTGCACCTGAGCCGCCCTGTGGGGACCCTGGTGCTTGGCGTCCTGGCTGGATGCCTCGCTTTGGGTGGCCTGGATGGGAACCAGACAGACTGGGGTGGGAGGGTTTTTGGATGCTAACTTTAGTCTTGTTGTTTTGTGCCTCTGCCTTGTCAGACTGCTACACCTGGTATTGACGTGTTTAGGAATAAAGTTACTCCAATCATTATGTCGTTGCCTGGAAGTCCTTCATTTGGGTCCGCCCCTGTGGCCGCTGATTCATGAAGCTGCATTGCGCTTGGCCAGCCGGTAACTATCAACTGCCTCGGGGGTTCCACAGCCCAGAAATGCCCGATAGGACTCCTTCAGCTTGATGGCATCCTTCACTGTTAGTGTCCACCAACGTGTTTGTGGGTTGCCCCCACGACTGTGCTCACATTTTTGCAAATATTTCATTTTACATTTTCATGAAAAACTGAAGAGATTACACTTGGGTACAATATAAAGTATTCACTTTACATCTTATAGTAGTAGAGTTTAAATTCACTGTGCCCTTAAAATAACACAACACACAGCCATGGCAACAAAAGTGAGTAAACATTCAAAGTGAAAACATCCAGGCCCCAATTAGCCATTTTCTCTCCCCAGTGGCACGTGACTTGTCAGTGTTACAGGGGGTCAAGTCTGAATAAGGAGCAGGTGTGTTAAATTTGGTGTTAGTGCTCTCACAGTCATACTTGTCACTGAGTATTTATGAAAATACAAGAGAATTGGTAACACCCTGAAACTAAACTGCAGCATGGTGACCATGATCAAAAACTGGTGGTTTAACAGGACAGGTTGTTCTCAAAACGAGCAGGTAATGGACTGGCCAAGCACGTCCCCAGACCTAAACCTTATTGAGCACACTGTGTGTGTCATTTTCAAATGGAAGGTGGAGGAGCACAACCACCATTATAAACTGAGACTATGATATTTAGACATTTTCACTTAGGTTATGTTGATACTATGTCCCTGGCGCCACGACAGGTTTATTTTAGGGGACCGTGGACAAAATGTGAGGGTGGTGAGACAATGCAGAGGAGCAAATGTGACTGGCCGTGATTGCTGTGGTTGCCCGGAGAGATGTTTAAATTTTCAAAACATTTCATAAGACACTCACAGTGCTGGTGAGCAAGTAGTTTGCTGAAGTTAAAATAATAATGGGGCTTAACACAATTTGGCAGCTGTCCACCTTCCACAACAAAGCTAAGCCATTTGTTTAATTTACCTGCATTGTATAATGTGATTTAGCTCTTTATAATGCTTGAACTTAATTGTGAGAGAGAGCATGGACGGGAGAGCCTGTGTATACATTGTGCACTCTGTATGTGAATACTGTAATGGGATCTTTGGCATGTTTCATATGGCAATATGGATAAGTGAATTTATTGACAAAAAAATGTCAAACATTTATTAAGCGGCAATATAGCTTTTCATGCAGATGGCATAAATTCAATTCCCTGCCAATACCAGAATAGCCAGCCATTGGTGCACTCAAGCATGGATAAATGACAAGCAGAAAAGTTAAAGGCATTATAGTAAAATAAAACATTTTTAATTTAATGAGGTTTTCCTGGATTAAATAAATAAATAAATAAATAAATAGCTGCGTGGTTGCACCAGGAAAAGTACTTAGTGTGAAAACTACCAAACAAATCAAGCAATAACTCATTGTAGAATCCCGTGATGGAACAAGTAATAGTCACAACATTCTATATAAGCTTTATACTGACACTGATACTGTATCAACCTTTAGTTGTATGCTTGTAGTTGTTTTTGCACAAAAAAGATTAGCAGTTATAAAGCATTCAATTCCTACCTATGAATTATGTTTTTCCATCATCATTTACTAAATATTTTTTCCCTGTGCATTCTGGATGCTGACTTGGTTGATGAAGCACCACAGCAGGAAGTGAAACAAGTCACAGTTATTGAGCGACCTAAGTTTCGAACAGGACAAAAATGTGAGGGCAGGGCTGCTGCTGCTGCTGCTGCTGAGAACGTCAATTTTGCTCTTTAGAAAAGGGGCACTGCTCAGAAACTGAAAGCAAATCAACACAATTATCGACCCAGACAACCCAACCCTGTAAATTGCACTCAGAGACTAACAAAACAACAAAAACCATCACTAGACTTTTATTGACAGCAAGCACTTTGGCTGGCAAACCTCACTTCCTCACTAAAAATACCCTAAAGATACAGTTGATAAAGTTTGCAGTGTATTTATTTCCTTTTTCAAAAGTTTATTGACACTGTTTGCAACGCATAACATTTCATTCCATTGTATATGATGTAATTAATAAGGTGTGGTATAATTGTCAGTAAGACTCTAATGTAGATATTGTAAATCAGCACTGCTATCAACCTTTGGTCAACAATTATGGAAGTAAATATGTGCCACCAGGATTTGAATTAAAAATGCCACGGATTTTTGTTGTTGTAAAATTCACATTGTTATTCCAAAGTGATCACATTTTCAATAGCTGCATTTCAGTTTAACTTTTCAGTGTTAACAAATTCACCATATAAAAAAATGTAACCTTTAAAATTCAAATGCAATATTTTTTGTGTGTGTTCAGTGTTCAGTGTTAAGAAGACCTGAATTAATCCTGCCTTCTTAACACTGAATTTAGACTTGTGGCGCATATTTACTTCCATAAACAACTTTTTTTTCACGTGCGAAAAGATGCCTTCAATGTAATCACTCAGTTCTGTAGACACGCTAACGTTCAGTTCTTTACATTTGGGATGCAGCAAATATGCTGTGACCTCTCTGTTATGTGTCTCTTGTGTAAACATCACCAATGATAAAAGCCACCTTTAACACACACAAAAGCTTCTCTCTTTAACAATGCAAGGAATTTATTGCTCATGTGTCAACCTTTCCACTCAGTGTTTCATGGCAGCAAAATGAAGGTGCAACTGTACCTGATTCCTGTGTAATTAAGTCAGACCGGCATTGTACCATTATCACATTCGGTGGCTGAAGCGGAAAGTTCCCAAGTGAAACTAAGATGAAGAATATGATGAAACGATTGAACATTTGTTTTTGTCTTTGGTAATATATATATATATATATATATATATATATATATATATATATACATACTGTATATATTAGTTAGTTAAGTGTTGATTTTCAGATGTCTCTCAAAGATTATCCTGAGGGATTTATCCTTGGGTCAAATTACTTTTCTTCCTAGGTCTACATCTAAAATTGGGTGGGGTCAGCAATCACAAATTTTGAACCTGTTCGATAGCTACTACTTTGGCAACATCAAGATCAGTCATCCACAGACTCAATGATGATTAAGTTAAAAAAAAATCCATCACCCACTCGGAAGCGACCTGAAACTGTTGCTGGAAACATACAGAGGAGTAACTGGTTGTGTTGAGTGTTTCTTACTCTCACAGCTGATAAATCATTCACCTCAATAAAAATGGCATGTTAGAAAGTTACCAGATCAGCTAACAGTTAGCCTAGATTCTTCTGTTTCCTCTCTCTATTCTAAAAGCTTCCTTTTACTCGTCTGGGCAAAGACTGCATTGACCCTACTGTGGCTATCCCACACGCAGTTTGGCTTTATACTTGACAAGTGCTGTTTTGAAATTGTGCTGCAGTTGTCCTTCAAGTCAGGGGTATCATTATTGTTGGTATTAGGTCAGACACTACAGGTTGGAGCTTCCTCTGCACCTCATGGCCATTTCCGGTAAACCGTTTTTACTTTCCAAAACAAGGAATAAAGCAACACCGTTGGCAAACATGGGGCAGTGCCTGCTACACCAAATAGACCTAGATGACCATCTGATGCATTAAATTATATTGCTTAATCAAAAAAAAAAATCAGCTTGCAGACCTTCATCGTAGTTCTACACCTGAGTACAAGGTAGGTCAGTCTGTTTGGCTTTCTTCCCATGACCTCCCACTTCACATGGAATCCCACAAACTCACTTCGGACTTCATTGGTCCTTTCCCTAAAAATTAGCATTCCCACATCCATCCAATTGAATCATCTACAGTCTCTAACAAGACATCCTACATTCAACGTGTCGCTGCTCAAGCCTGTCTCCACCTACGCTCTGGGCCCTTTGGTCATGTGCCCTCTGCTTTCCCACACTACTGACAACCATCCAGCCTTCACGGTTTCATGCATCCTCAGTGTGAGGCCCAGGGGAGGATTTACCAGGACCGAGTAGACTGGGAGGGGTATGGTCCAGAGGAGCGTTCCTGGATTTCCTGGAAGCTGATCCTTCACGACTCTCTTTGTCAGACTTTTACGTGGCTCACCTGGGGAACCTGGGCAGGATGCCGGGAGGTGTTCGTTGAAAGTGGAATACTGTCATAAATTGCCTTGCAGGACTCTTTTTTTTTTTTTTGGTTTGGGTGGAGACTGGAGTGCTCTCTCTCTCTCCCCTACCATCTCTCTTTCCAGTCATGCACATTTCAACAGTCAGCCATTGTTACCACCTGCATTTAACCCTCCTTGAAACCAGAAATCATTGCCAGAGTATTGAAGCTTCTCCTGGGGTACAATGGCTCCCTAGTTAGCAAGTAAAATAAGTTATTCCTCTTCATATTTCTAACCTGTGTTCTTCCTTGTCCTCAGAGTTTCCTCCATGCTTCCTCGCTAAGTGGATTTCTCCCCCACGATGCCAAGCCAGCAACTTGTCCTTGTCACCGCCTGCCACACGCTCTCTGTGTCATCAACCCGCCAGCACATTTCAAGGACCATCTCTATTCCCTATTTTTCAATAAATTTTTCATCACAACATCTCAGCCTCCGCCTGCTCTTGGATGTAGTCTAAATCACAATACGACAATTACACAATTTCTTAAGGCTGAATTTGTCTAAATTAGTTATCTTACAAATATTTTATTTATGTTTTAGATTAAGTAATATTGTTCAGCAATATCTGAATCTACATGTTCATATTTTATTTTCTCATTTTTATTGGACATTTATGTTGTGATTTAAAAAATAAATAAATTGAAGTTATTCACCAGTTACTCTACTTGAGTAGGGCTTGAACTATTTTCTTTCTCTTAAGTAATTATTTGGAGGGTTACTCTTTAGAGGCGGAATGGTGACACAGCTGGTAAAGCATTGGCCTCACAGTTTTGAGGACCCGGGTTCGATCCTGGCGCCGACTGTGTGGAGTTTGCATGTTCTCCCTGTGCTTGCGTGAGTTTCCTCCGGTTTCCTCCCACATCCCAAAAACAGGCAATATTAATAGGACAGTCTAAATTGCCCCATTGGTGTGATTGTGAGTGCGGCTGTTTGTTTCAATGTGCCCGGCTGGGTTAGGCTCCAGCACTCCCCGCGACCCTCGTGAGGATAAGCGGCAAATAAAATGGATGGATGGTTACTTTTACTTGAGATACACTGTCTATTATTGTAAAGTAAGAGTACTTGAGTACAATTTTTAGAGACTCTACCCACCTCTGCAAATTCCTTTGCCAGTCAGTAAATGATTCATTAGCACCTTGGCTTAAATATTATCACACAACAACTAACTTTTATTCTAATTCAAACAGAGGACACTGGTGCTGTTTCTGACCACCTGAATTATTTCAAGCTAGAAAAGAGCATGCGTTAACTCCAACTTAACAACATAACCAGTGAGCTATGATTAAATGCAGCAATAATAAGGACTGATACTGTGCTGTCCTCAAGACATGTTGCCTATCTGAAGCAAGACAGCCAGCGTATTAATACAGAAAGAGTTGTAAAGGCATACATTTCTTGTTTTTATGTACGTCTCTTGTGTTGATGCAAATATCAGACTGCTGAAATAGTAACAGAAACAAATAAAATATACATTTACATACACTGTACATTTGCTGTGTAAAACACAAGTAGTTATCTTATACAGTGCACATATAACAAGCTGTTATAGTCAGATGGTGAAACATTTTCCGTGTTCAGATTAAAATTACATTATACGTTATAACATTATAGATAGGAAACTAGTGCTTGTGAACATAGAAATATTGTACTTACAAAGACGAAAATGTCAAAAGGCAAAAAGGTTTAGTGTCCAGTTTAGCATGTAATGTACCGTTTTTACAGTTCACTTTTACTGGGACAACTAAACTTGGATCTCGACAAGCAAAAATATGCGCTCTCACTACTGTACTGGCAAAACAAACGATCCGTAACAATAAGATGTCTCACTCTGACAGTTTTATGCCAAAGGTTTTAATGGTTTGCACCATGAAAAATGAATGAAATGAACATTTATTTGCAAATACTATTACTTTTTCCTCTACCAATTTAGCCTGTTGAAGTATGGATGTGTTTTAACACAAAGACAGAATAGTGATAATAGTGTGGTGGTTTTTAGTGGTTGAAGTGAAGAAATGTCAAAGCCAGATAAGGCAGATACACTTTATCACTGGACGTCATCCTATTGCTCTGAGCAAGTTCTGCCACCTCTGAACACATTCATATTGCAGTGGTCGTGAGAGGCATTTTGATCGAAAGGTTTAACATTTATGAGTTCATTTATATCCCATAATAAAATTTAAAAATGTTTTTTTTTTGAAGTGGCTCGATTTCCATTGAAGTATATGTAGCTCCCGCCCCCCATTAAAAAAAATGTTTCTCTTAATTTCATGTATATTATCTCGTAATTTACATCTCCATGATCACTCCATGTAGCCTGCCCCACGTTACCCATGCTGCCCTGTACACGAACTACTTACTGCTGTTGTAAAAGGATTGTTTAAATTGGGAGGGAGATTTTGTGCTTATTTATTCTGGCAAAAAGTTTGGCACGGGACGCATACGATTGGCTCGCATACTTACCTTGAAATTAAGATTTTTATTTTAATTAGATTTTTTCATTTATTCTTTTTTTATTATTATGCCAAAGTAAACACCGGCATCAATGGGATTGGCTGACGCATGCAAGCGACTTCCTGGAGCGCATCAAGTGCTGTGATTTCTTCCGGGTTTGACATTTGTTTGGTTTGATTTAGTGTACAGGTATTGGCCAGCATGACAGAAAGTGTGCCGTTGTGACTGGGATCGTTCTCTGCAGGCGGCAGCGGGCTGTCAGGACGATGTTTCGCCTGGATTTCCTCACCTGTGTGGCCCGGTAAAAGCAGAGGCTTCTGTCATCAGACACCTGTTGCCTCGCGTAGGACGCGGGAGGAACACGGGTGGTCACACTGCGGATTTTCCCACCTCCCTTTATCTGATACTTCGAAGAGGACACTTGTTTAGCAGTTATGAAGGTCACGGTGACTTTTGGAAACACAGCGGTGGTGGTTCCGTGTAAACCCGAATGGACCGTCCGGGATTTAATCGATCAATCTACGCGGAGATACCGCAGGATTTTGGATCAGGTAAATAACCATTACGTTCAATTCAAGTACATAATTTACAGTTTTTTAAAATGTTGTCTTCCAATGGATGGTCTATTGGCAAAGTGGTCATAATAATAAAAAAAAAAATCAAACAAAGTTATTCATTTCAGTATTATGATTTTAACCATCTGTGATAGTTTCCGCCATACGTTACTTGTGGTTATATATGTTACTTCACATGGTAAAATAAAATAAACCGAACACAGGTATAAATTGAAGCTATAGGAGGTGGATAAGCAAGGTGCCAATGTAGCGACCACGTTGGTGGGGGCAAAATTGCTATCCAAGACAATGTACCACTTCACTGATAATAAATCATAAAGTATATATGTATTGTCACCTATCAAAGGAATAACGTAAATAATGTTATCAAAATATTGTAATTTTACAGAATTATGTGCTTTTTATATGCAGCACAATGTGCAGGGATCCTTATTTTGGTTTTCGTGTTATCCACAAACATGAAAATGAGCTGATACTTTGCCCCAACTACCTGACCATACCCATCGGTGAGCAGCTCAAAGCAGTTTGTCCAATATACAGTACTTATTGTGCACATCCGTGAATCTAATGCTCAGAAAGCAGACATTTTCCCGACTGATTCAGAAACTGCCTCATACCTGACTCCGTTTGAGTTTAACTTATTAGGTTACTATTAATTACAGTAAGTCTGCTAATTATATTTTATTAAATGACAAGAAAAAAGGGGTGGGGTGTCTACACTCCCTGACACAGTTAATACATTGTTTACATGCGAAAGGATGAAAAATTTACCTGTTTGCCAGATACTACGAATCTTCTTCTCCTTTGGACTTGTCCCGTTAGGCGTCGCCACAGCGTGTCATCTTTTGCCATCTTAGCCTATCTCCTGCATCTTCCTCTCTAACCCCAACTGCCCTCATGTCTTTGCTCACCACATCCATAAACCTTCTCTTTGGTCTTCCTCTTGCTCTTTTGCCTGGCAGCGCCATCCCAGCACCCTTCTACCAATATACTCACTCTCTCGCCTCTGAACATGTCCAAACCATTGAAGTCTGCTCTCTCGAATCTTGTCTCCAAAACATCCAACTTTGGCTGTCCCTCTAATGAGCTCATTTCAAATCCTATCCAACCTGCTCACTCCGAGCGAGAACCTCAACATCTTCATTTCTGCTACCTCCAGTTCTGCTTCCTGTTGTTTCTTCAGTGCCACCGTCTCTAATCTGTACATCATGGCTCTCCTCACCACTGTTTTGTAAACTTTGCCCTTCATCCTAGCAGAGACTCTTCTGTCACATAACACATCAGACACTTTCCCCCAGCTGTTCCAACCTGCTTGGACCTGTTTCTTCACTTTCTCACCACACTCACCATTGCTCTGGATTGTTGACCCTAAATATTTGAAGTCCTCCACCCTCGCTATTGCTTCTCCCTGTAGCCTCACGCTTCCCCCTCCACCTTTCTCATTCACGCACATATATTCTGTTTTATTTCGGCTAATCTTCATTCCTCTCCTTTCCAGTGCTTGTCTCCATATTTCTAATTGTTCCTCTCCATGCTCCCTGCTTTCACTGCATATGACAATATCATCTGCGAACATCATGGTCCAAGGGGATTCCAGTCTAACCTCATCTGTCAGCCTATCCATTACCACAGCAAACAGGAAGGGGCTCAGAGCCTATCCCTGATGCAGTCCCACCTCCACCTTAAATTATTCTGTCACACCTAAAGCAGATTTGCCAGATACTACGAATAATTTGCATTGATACAGATTTGTAGACCCACGAATGCAACTTAAGTCCCTTACACAAAGGACTCGAATTTCTTTTGTCCTATTCTGATGAAAAATAAAAGAAATTATTTTTGTGAGATGGATGATTTGAGGCACCAGGCAGAACAAAAGGTGCATGCCAAGTTGCTACCACCATCATCATCTACTGTAGATATTGATACATTTGGTGATATGGTGATTTATCCTGGATGTTATGCAACGTAAGTAAAGGGTGTGACTTACACCTGGATGATAATTTGATAATTATAAACTTTCAGTACAGCGTAACCTGGTCGGTCACACCATGTTCTCTGACTCACTTAAAGCTAATTAACTGTACAAACACTGCTTTAATTCATCCGTGTGTATTCCATACCATTATCCTAACTAGGTCACAGGTCTGCAGGCCTATCTCATCTGTCATTGTAAGAGGCAGGGTACACCCTCAATTATCGCCAGCCAGTCACAGGGCACACATAGATTGACAACCACTTATGATATCATTCACACTTTAAATACTGTTTTAATGGGAGTGGGATCTGGCCACCTCACAATTTAATTTGATTACAAATCAGAGAGCTTAACTTCGATTTCATTATGAATGATTGACACTCCTTGAAAGTCCCATGCCATCAAAGTAAATTTATTTGTATCGTGCATTTCATAGACAAGCTGACTCAATGTGATTTACATGATTAAAAGCATTCAAATACAAAGAAATGCAAACATTTGAATAATTAGATAAAATTAGTTATAACTGTGTACAGTGCAAGAAATATAATTAAAAAGTGAAAGTTCAGCATGCCCTTGTCCATTTGTCGTTCACCGTTCGCGCCCCTGCATACTCATAGTGCATAATGTACCATATTTTCACAATGATAAGTTGCACTTAAAAGGGTTACATTTTCTTCTAAATAGAATGTGTGGCTTGTGTGCTCACCAAAATATTTAAACATTGTTGTGTGACTTCTCCAATGAAGTACAACCTAACATATGTACATCAAATTGTTAGCACTCAAACCGTGATTCTTACGCTGTCATTGTGACGAAGAATTCACAAAGCTTGGGAATGTTCACCTACTACTGAAGTTACAACCCCACAGAGGAGGGGACGTTCATGTGGGTGAACTAAATGAGAAGATATTTTGAAAGCAGATCCCGTTCAATCTCTGTAACGTAACTGGCATATGGCGTCTTTCTGTCATGCACATTTTGATGACAGTGACTTCAGTTACATTCAACGTTATGAATATCAGTGTAACAACAGCAGAATCATCTTTATTATGAACATGCTTGCATACAGACGAAATGTGTTCTCTGCATTTAACCCATCACAATAAACGCATAGTTGTTATTGGAACACACTGGAGCAGGGGGCAGCAGGTGTGTGTGTGTACGGGACTGCTGGATGGGACAACTTTTTGGGGGAACTCTTATGTGGTATCGCCAATAGAAATTCTGTTGAAAGAACTCATGCAACTTAGAGTGAAAATCAAACTTCATATTTGTGAATATATTGCTACAAAAACCCATGTTGAATTTTTTTTAAAAACTTTCTTAGATGTCTTATGAAGATGGTAATTTACTTCAAATACATTGACAAAAAAAGTGTCAAAATGTCATAATTTTTTATAAAGGGGTGGTCTACAGTGGTACCTCTTCTTCTTGAATTAATGTTACAGAAGTTATTTCGTAACTTAAATTTTTTTTGTAAGTAGAAGCGTATTTTACATGTAAATAGCGTAATGATGATGAGTCTTCCACATCGTTCTGGAGGAATTTTGTCCCACTCTTCTTTGCAGAATTGTTTCAACTCTGCCATATTAGAGGGTTTTCTAGCATGAACTGCCCATTTAAAATCACCCCACAGCATCTCAATTGGATTTATATCCAGACTTTGACTTGGCCACTCCAAAACCCTGTTTTTGTTTGTATGAGCCATTCAGAGGTAGACTTGCTGGTGTGTTTTGGATCGTTGTCCTGTTGCATAATCCAAGAGCGCTTGAGTTTGAGGACACGAAATGATGGCCGGACGGTCTCCTTCAGGATTTTCTGGTACACGGCAGTATTCATTGTTCCATCAATCACAGCAAGTTGTCCTGGTCCCAAGGCAGCAAAGTAGCCCCAGACCATGACAGCATGATTTACTGTTGGCATTATATTCTTTTTATCAAAATTTGTGCCATGTCTATGCAATATGTCAAGTTCAACGTTCCAAAAAGTTATTTTTTTGACTTGTCAATACACAGAATTTTTCTCCAAAAGGAGGATAATCAAGTTGCTGTTTAGCAAAGGTGAGACAACCATTTGTATTCTTTGCTGACAGCAGCGGTTTTCGCCCAAGAACTCTCCTATGAATGCCATTTTTGGCTAGTGTCTTTCTTATGGCAGTCGTAATCACTTATCTTTACTGTGGCCAGCGAGGCCTGCATGTCTTTAGATGCTGTCCCAGGTTCTTTTGTGACCATCATCAGAGTAATTTTGTTGGTCGTCCACTCCTAGGATGGTTTGCCACTGTTGCTAGTTTTCGCCATTTTGTTGACAATGGCTCTAAGAGTGGTTCTCTGGAGCCCCAAAGCCTTGGAAATGGCTTTATAACCTTTTTCAGACTCACCTTTCCAATATCTGTGGTTAGTCACAGTGACTTAATGATTTAACAAGTGGGGCAAATACCTTTTCACAGAGGGTCAAAAAGGCATGGTTATTTTTTTTTTTTGTGCCTTAATAAATTGTATTGACATTTGATAACTTTATTTCCTTTGGTTGTCTCTGAGTTATATTAAAATTGGTTTGATTTTAAATCTGTGTGTGTGAGTGTGAGATATGCAAAAAAAAAAAAAAATCAGGAGGAGGGCAAATACTTTTTCTAGGCACTGTATGTTTTTCTCCTCAATGTAGATGTAAGAAGCCCTGCCTGTCCATGGACAATAGCTTCCTCTTAAAAGCTCTGCTATCTCAGTGGACAGGTGGAAGTTGATTGTTTAACGCCCTCATTGCGGCCACAGTCGAGGACATGCGTGCCAGACAGAAGACTTTGTCCTCTGAGTGATGGAGGATTAGGATTGGTGACAGGCCTTGCTCTTATCGCCAGGCAGCGCCGCTTCATCCTGTCTGTGTGGCCTTTCCCTCAGCGAGTAGTGGTGTGACAAATGCACTAAGACTCACACACACACACACACACACACATACACACATGCACACACACTAGCCCAAAGAGGGCAGCGACTCATACATAATGAAGTTGTCAAACTGTTGGCACTATAGAGTGAAGTGAAAATGTTTGTCTGACAAAGGAACAGCGAGAAAAACAAAACTACACCATCATCACATAGTGGTATTATTGCAACAAGAACTCAAAACCTACCATGGTGTCAACATGAAGTTGTGAGTTTGAGGCTCTTTCAGTTTAGGGTTAGGTTTAGTCAGCCCTAAGAAAGAGTCACAGCCAAGCTCTTGCTGAAATAAACATCTCATTAACAAGGTCTACGTGCCGCTAAGCATCACCTTAAAGAAGCCCAACTTCAGTGATTAACACCAGCTTTCTGACGCTGCCCTGGGGATATGACGTTTACGTTGCTGCTATGTGGGTGTTGTTGGCAGAGCTGCACTGTCCTCTCCTGCTTTTATTAGGAGAGGGCCACAGGCTGTTGAGTCAGCATAGTTTTTTCTGTCCTGAGTCTAGCCTCCACTACTCTTTCCCACAACTTCATTGTGTGGCTCATCATCTTTATTCCTCTGTAGTTTCCACAGTTCTGAACATCGCCTTTGTTCTTAAAAATGGAAACTAGCACACTTTTCCCCCATTCTTCTGGCATCTTCTCTCCCGCTAGCAATCTATTGAATAACTTGGTCAAAAACTCCACAGCCACCTCACCAAATTGCTTCCATACCTCCACAGATAAGTCTTCAGGACCAATTGTCTTTCCATTTTTCATTCTGTTCAGTGCCTTTATAACTTCTCCCTTACTAATCAATGCCACTTCCCAGTCATTAATGCTTGCCTCTTCTACTTTACCTTCTCTCCAATTTTCTTCATTCATTAACTTCTCTTTCCATCTACTTAGCACACTACTGGCATCAGTCAACATATTTCCATCGCTATCTTTAATCACCTTTACTTGCTGCACATCCTTCCCATAACTATCCCTCTGTCTGGCCAATCTGTACAGAGTATTTTCTCCTTCTTTCGTATCCAACCTGGAGTACATGTCGTCATATGCCTCTTGTTTAGCGTTTAGCCAAAGGTAGAGGTGCCTTTGTCCTACAATGCATCTCAATGTATTCCTTACGCCTCTCCTCAGTCCTCTTTGTGTCCCACTTCTTTGCTAATCTCTTTCCTTGGATGACTTCCTGTCTTTTGGGGTTCTACCACCAATTCTCCTCCTCCCCTTTCCTACCAGAAGACACCCCAAGTACTCTCCTCCCTGCCTCTTTGAATACCTTGGTGGAAGTATTCCAGTCTTCTGGGAGCTCTTCCTGTCCATCTAGAGGGTCACCTCTTTCTGGAAGGCCACACAACTTTCTCAATTCTCAACTTCCACCACCTGATTCTCTGCTCTACCTTTGTCTTCTTAGTCTTTCACCCGCTACCAGTGTCATCCTACACACCACCATCCTATGCTGTTGAGCTACACCGTTCCCCACCACTATTTTACAGTCGGTAACCTCCTTCAGATTACTCCGTCTGCACAAAATATAATCCACCTGCGTGCTTCTACCTCCGCTCTTGTAGGTCACTCTTCTGGAAATAAGTGTTCAGCACTGCCAATTCCATCCTTTTTGCGAAGTCCACCACCATCTGCCCCTCAAAGTTCCTTTGCTAAATGTCGTACTTACCCATCACTTCTTCATTGCCCCTGTTTCCTTCGCCACCATGTCCATTGAAATTTGCACCAACCACAACTCTCTCTGGGATGCTCAGGACTACTTTGTCTAGTTCCTTCCAAAATTTCTCTTTCAACTCAAGGTCACATCCTACCTGTGGGGCATAGCCGCTAATCACATGATACACAATACCATCAATTTAAAATTTCAGCCTCATCATTCTATCTGATACTTTTTTTTTTTTTTTTTTTTACCTCAAACATTCTTAGCCAGCTCTTCTTTTAAAATAACCCCTACTCCATTTCTCTTCCAATCTACTCCATGATAGTATAATTTAAACCCTGCACCTAAACTTCTGGCCTTACTCCCTTTCCACTTGCTCTCTTGGATGCACAATATATCAACCTTTCACCTAATCATCATGTCAACTAACGCCTGAGCCTTTCCTGTCATGTCTCAGTCAAACAAAGTCCTGTATAAATTCCATATAACTTTTAAACTTCTGTTGATGATGATTTTATTTATTTATTTATTTATTTATTTAGCTAATGACTGCAAGTTTAAAGATACAACAAAAAGTTGTTTGATGAAATGGTTCACACCTGGCAATGCACTGGGGCAAGTGGAGATGCTTCAAATGTGTAGAAGAAAGAGACTTTACTTTCAGCAGCCATAGTAGAAGAAGAATCTACCTCAATTGGCCGTGGACCAAGAGGGCATTCTGAAAATAGAATGCTGCACAACATTCACTAACTAAAAATAATAAATAAATAATAATTTTTCATTTAATTTTAAAATCTTTCAAACCAGTTGGAGCATGGAAAGCTCTTCCAGTGGATTTTAAACACACGGACCATGGAGCGTCAAAAAAATCTATCACAAAGGGATGAAAAGGGTGGACCGCTACGTGAGGATAATAGCACAACTCGGGGGTAACTCGAGATGAAAATGTCATTGAGAGCAACAAAGCCTGAAATGCTATTCGAGATATTCCAAGGCTTTTCAACCTCCATACTTTAGGGCTCCGTAAGAAGCACATTGAGATTCTGGCGTGGCCTAGCCAGTCTCCAGACCTAAACACAATAGAAAATCTTTGGAGAGAGCTGAAACTCCGTGTTTCTCAGCGATAGCCCAGAAACCTGTCTGATCTAGAGAAGACCTTTGTGGAGGAGTGAGCCAAAATCCCTCCTGCAGTGTGTGCAAACCTGGTGAACTACTACAGGAAACGTTTGACCTCTGTAATTGCAAACAAAAGCTACTGTACCAAATACTAACATTGGTTTTTCTCAGGTGTTCAAATACTTATTTGCAGGTGTATCACACAAGTTAATAATTATAAAATCATACATTGTGATTTCTGGATTTTTATTTTTAGATTATCTCTCTCACAGTGGACATGCACCTACAATGAAAATTTCAGACCCCACCATGATTTCTAAGTGGGAGAACTTTCAATATAGCTGGGTGTTCAAATACTCATTTTCTTCACTGTATTTATTTATATTACTAATACTCATACTGAGAGCATCAGCAGGATGTGAGTGAGAGTCCTAACATGGCACAGGGCAGAAAAATAGTAGGTTCGCTGATCAAGAATTTAATGACTTCATTGCCAGAGGGAAAATATTGTTCGAATGCCTGCTTCTTTTGACTTTCATCGATCTAGATCGCCTTCCCAACAGAAGTAGCTGGAAGAGCTGGCGTCCAGGATGTAGAGGATCCGACAGGATAATGCCTGCTCTGGACCTAGTTTACATTGCGTGCAAGTCCTATCCACTGGTTGAGTGGTGCAGACAATCCATTCAGCGGTTTTGATTGTCCGTTGCAGTCTGAGTTTGTCCTTTTTTGTGGCGGCCCCAAACCAGACTGTGATGGAGGTACACAGTAATCATTGGATAACCGCTGTGTAGAACTGTCTCAGCAGCTCTTGTGACAGGCCGTGCTTCCTCAGAAGCCACGAGAACTACATCCTTTGCTGGGCATTTTTGAGGATGAAGTTGATCTTCGTCCCCCACTTCAGGCCCTCTGAGACCTTAATTCCCAAGAATTTCAAGGTCTCGACAGTTGAACACAAGAAAGTTGGACAGTGTCAGGGACAGTGTGGTGAAGGATGCCTCCTGAAGTCCATAATCATCTCCACAGTCTTTAGAGTGTTCTACGCCAGGTTGTGTTGACCACACCAAAGCTGTCTTTGATGACCATGGTGTAATCTGCGAGCTTCAGGAGTTTGACGGTCTGATGCCATGAGGTGCAGTTGTTCGTATTGAGCGAGAAGAGCAGAGAGGAGAGGACACAACCTTGGGGTGTCCCGGTGTTGATAGTGCCCATGGATGAGGTGGTGTCTCCCAGCCTCACCTGCTGTGTCCTGCCCGTCAGGAAGTTGTAGTTCCATCGGGAGATGCTAAACTGCATAAGTTTGGAGGGAAGGAGATCAGGAATGATTGTGTTAAACGCAGAGCTGAAGTCCACCAACAGGATCCTCGCAGAGGTACCCTAGCTGTCAAAATGTTCAAGGATGAAGTGCAGACCCATGTTGACGGCATCATCTGCAGATATGTTAGCTCGATAAGGAAACTGCAGTTGGTCCACTTGGGGACCTATGACGCTCTTGAGGTGGTCCGGTACAAGGTGTTCAAAGGACTTCATGACCACAGGGGTCAAGGCAACAGACCTGTAACTGTTAAGACTTGAGACTGCTGCTTTTTTGGGGACCGGGATAATGGTGGAGCTTTTGAAGCAGGTTGGTACTTCACACAGTTGTAGAGATCTATTGAAGATCTTTGTGAAGACAGGAGCAAGTTGGTCTGCGCAGACTTTGAGCCAGGATGAAGACACAAGGTCTGAGCCCGGTGCTTTGTTGATCGTTTGTTGTTTGAAGATCTGTCTAACGTGGTTTCATGGATGTCAAATGGTGGAGTGGAAGGTGGTACAGCTTGCAGTGTGGCTTGGAGGGTGCGTGGCTGTGGAAGTGTCCATTTTAAATCTGCAGTAAAAGCTATTTAGGCCGTCGGCAAGCCTCCTCTTGTTTTCTACAGGGGGTGAACATCGCTTGTAGTTAGGCAGAGCACTGCTCACGGCTATGCCGCATGGTGGAGCTCGCTCGTCAGACTCCTCGTCATTCCGCCCGAAGACTCGCGAAAATGGCGGCACACCTGAAAAATTGTAATTGTCGATAAAAATCTTTTCAAAACACTATTAAATGAGAGAGGATTTAACATCACATTATCAAGATAGAGTACATATTACATGACCTATTGGATACATTGTTACTCCAAACCACCGGAATTTTCCTTTAAAATGCTTGGAGCTCATTTTTAGAATATGGGTTCTGACACCTTATGTTCTTGTGAATCAGTCGTGCTGGGTTTATTGCCGTTAGGACATGGAAACCTCAAGTGTTGTAAGAATGTTACTTCTCAATCTGAGGAAAAAGTGCGCATTGATTTCATCTTTATCCCGTATACATGGATCTCAGGACTCAGAGGGCACTTGTTTATACTTTTGATATGTGGTGGGAATCACAATAATCCATGAAATGGTTATTAGCAGAAAAACAATCCACAATTTCCAATGTTGACAGAATTTCAAGTCCTATGTCACAGGAAGCACAATAGACAAAGGGGAATTAATAGGAAT
Source organism: Syngnathoides biaculeatus (assembly GCF_019802595.1). Taxonomy (NCBI): domain Eukaryota; kingdom Metazoa; phylum Chordata; class Actinopteri; order Syngnathiformes; family Syngnathidae; genus Syngnathoides; species Syngnathoides biaculeatus. Next base: position 38,601,602 of record NC_084641.1, read on the forward strand.
TGACAATGAGGAACTTCAGACGAGCTTTCAATTAAACTCCTCTATAGGTTTGTCTTTCTTTGAAGTGTCACACAGTGATCCCTTTTCATCATGAGGAGCTAGGAGGAGGATGTTATCAGACTAGGGTTGCCCAAATAAGACTGTTGCTAATTAGAAAAGGTGCAATTTGTGTGGTTTCTTGACGGAAAATCATGTCTTGCATTTTTCTTTTTGTGTCATCACAGCATGTGAGTTACATATTTTCATGTGAGTTACTATTTGTTGTAAGTCTCTCTAGCTCTGGCTGGCATCTGCACCCACTCAGACCCAAGTCTACGCCTGAGGCAAATGAGTGGCAGAACAATGGCATCCATCAGGTTTGACCGGTTTGTCCTGTCATGTGCACATGCTTTGCCCTAATGTTGCTGCAGATACAGGTGACGGAATACTGCTGTACTTCAAACTAGTCGATGGCTCCAATACAACACTACAGTTACACTATCTAGTAGACTTTAATCCAAAAAGTAAAAAAAATGGTCCGTCTTTAAATTGTTTTGTCATTCAAAATGGAAGATTCTTATTCAAGGTTGAATTTCAGCACAGATCTCATTACATTGTGCTCATACAGCTAATGAAATGTACATCTTATTTGTAATCATAATGAGTTCAATCTTCTCCAATGTCTGCCTTTCCTCCTTGCCATAATTCGAGGAAATGTATTCTTCAATGTACCTCTGTTTTGGTGAATGTTGATTTGAACAGGTCAGACTTTTAGCCTGCTCATTGTCTCATCCCTTACGGGGCGTGTACTTTTTGAACTCTCTGCATTGTGATACTGAAAGCAGTCTGGAATTTGACCACTGTCACTCCACCCACGGAATTGAAGAACTGAATTTTGTACAAATTTCACAAAAGCACTTGCACTTTTCAAAAACACCGCTCCTCAGACTTTTTACACCAAGTACCACCATCATGACCTACATTCAAACACAATATCATAGTATATGTAAGAGTTCATAAAAAATTAGACAGGTTTGATTTTCTATAAAGTATGTTATAAGCCACAGTAACATATTATGTACATGATTAACAAACACTGCAATGAAATATATGAAAATAAAAATTATTTAAATCATTCAATTAAAATTCATTGCACATACACAAATACAAATTATCTAAATGAATGTTTAAAAATGAACATTGTTTAAGAATTAAACACAAATGTTTTGGACTTAAAAAAAAATAAAGGTTCAAGTCAATGTATGCATAGGACTGATTGGTTAGACTTCAGTTAATCACATTTTCACAAAAAGTTGCCATGTGTTTGGTTGTAATATAGTGTTTGTGAGGTGGTTTTATAAATTTAGGATTCAGTTTATGAAAGAGGCACAAAATTGCAAATGTTGGTAATTCATGGTTGTCAAATCTCTTCATATTTTACCTCTGCGGAGTAGATGTCTAATTTTTTGGACCTTGTCTAATTTTTCATCTTATTATAAAGATATTATAATAAGGCCTAGACATTTTTTAACCATATATTTTCGGGACAAAATTGTTCTCCCATGGATTTCATGAAAGCAGGTGATCACCAGAGCCAAGATCTGGAAAATCCATCAAGATGCCTGCTGGGCACTGGGTTCAGCTTTATGCTCGCCCTACCTGGTTTATCTAAAAACATGAAATATTGTGAGTTTTAGCTTAGTGCAGAAGTGTCTGACCAGGGAATTCATGGATTTTTTTCTATTCAGGAGATTACACATGACATTAGGAATTGGGAAATTCCAGGGACTTTCACTTCTACAGGGAGAAAAAGGGTCCTAAAGTAGGGATGATAGTCAAGTTTGTTTCTATAACCCTTAACCACAAAACAACCTTAAAGTACTTCATAAGCTGTCAGTTGGAAATCACTGATGACATCAACGAATCTAAACCCTCTAATCGGGCAAGCGAAAAAATCAAAACCTAATTTAGGGGCCAAAAATAAACCTTAGGAGCTTTCCTATTCCTGCAACCTTTGCAGGAACTTCCCTAGCTACCCTGGTAGCTTGAGTTCCCCCTGTGATGCAACTGGGGAAATAAACAAACAAACAAAAAAAAACCAGGGTGCCGAAAGTTCCCATCGATTACTTCGTTCTCCCGGATAGATAGGTTCTTCATAGAGCTACCAGTAACTCTGAGAGAAGGCAGGCTGTGCTGACTAATGCTGATTGGTTGACAGACCTCTGTAGGTGTTTACCTTTTAATTCACAGAGCCATGATTACTGCATACGGCACTATGCAAGGCCTGAAATAATAGGATTAAAACATATTGAAAAGGAAAACATTGAACGTTGCCTGTAAGGTTGGCCGTTGGCTCGGTTGAAGGACGATGGGCAAAGTTTTTAAGACGATGGTGAGGCCAGGCATGAAGTACGGATTAGAGACCGTGGCACTGAAGGGACCACAGGAAGGAGAGTTGGAGGTTGCAGGAGTGAAAATGTTTTCTCATATCGATCTATCCATGATGGATAGGGTTAGAAATTAGCTTGTCAGACGGACAGTCAAGGTTCGAAGTTTTGGAGACAAAGAGAGAGCAGACTTTTATAGTTTGGACATGTCCAGAGGAGAACTAGTGAGTATATTGGTAGGTTGATGATAACGATTGGGTTGGCAGGCAAGAGAGCTGGTGGAATACCAAAGGGAAGGGTGATAGATGCAGTGAGGGAAGACATGAGGGCCGTTGGTGTTTTGTTATGTTATGTTATGGTGAATGCACAACAATTTCAGTATGTTAACTTTATTTTAGTTTCAGATTAAAAAAATAAGTAGTAAAATAAAGTATTTATTATAAAATGTACTCAATTAAAAACAGAAATATAATAAAGGGGAGGCAGCGGTCTAGGCAAGTTATGCTTAAAAAAATTGGTGCTCATCACCTTCTTGAAGGAAAGTGCCTGGTTTGCAGACCTGCTTCCATGGGGCTTGGCGGGCTACAGCTCGAAAGAGTAACATGGGTCCCACTTCCCATGGGATCACCACCTCGTGGTGGCCAAAGGTGGGGGGCGGAACTTGACGATCCGTTCCCCGGCTACACAAACTAGCTCAAGGAACATCGAATGTCACGTTTTTGCCAGGGAAGGAGCCCAAATTGTGCGTGAGGTCGAGAAGTTCCGACTAGATATAGTTGGACTTGTCTCTGCGCACCGCTTGGGCTCTGGTACCAGTCCTCTTGAGAGGGTTTGGACTCCGTTCCACTCTGTAGTTGCCCACAATGAGAGCCGCCTAGCAGGTGTGAGTATACTTATTCCCCCCTGGCTCGGGGCCTGTGCGTTGGTGTTCACCCCGCTGAATGAGAGGGTAGCCTCCCTCCTCCTTTGGGTGGGGGACGGGTACTGACTGTTGTTTGTGCCGATGCACCAAACAGCAGTTCAGCGTACCCACCCTTTTTGGAGTCCTTAGAGGGAGTGCAGGAGAGCGCTACCTCTGGGGACTCCATCATTTTTCTGGGGGACTTCAATGCCCACTTGGGCAATGACAGTGAGACCTGGAGGGCCGTGATTGTGAAGAACGGTCCCCTTGATCAGAACCCAAGTGGTGGTCTGTTATTGGGCTTCTGTGCTCATCACAGATTGTCCATAGCAAACACAGTATTCAGGCATAAGGGTGTCCACATGTGCACTTGGCTCCGGGATGTCCTAGGTCGCAGTTCGATGATCAACTTTGTGGTCGTGTCATCGGACTTGTGACCGCATGTCTTGGACACTCAGATGAAGAGAGGGGTGGAGCTGTCAACTGATCACCTCCTGGTGGTGAGTTGGTGCCGATGTTGGGGGAAGATGCTGGTCCAACATCGCAGGCCCAAACGTATTGTGAAGGACTGCTTGGAACGGCTGGCGTATTCCCTCGTCAGAAGGAATTTCAACTCCCACCTCTGAAAGAACCAAGACAGCCGACTGGAGCTGTGGCCGAATGGTGGTCGGTGCCTCCGGTGGCGGCAACGTGTGTGGGTTGGTGGCCTCAGCATCGCTTCTCTGCTCTTTGCAGATGATATGGTTCTCTTGGCTTTATCGAGCCGTGATCTCCAACTCTCACTGGAGCGCTTCACAGCCAAGTGTGAAGCGGATGGGTTGAGAATCAGCACCTCCAAATCTGAGACCATGGTCCTCAGTTGGAAAAGTGTGGCGTGCCCTCTCCGGGTCGGGGATGAGATTCTGCCCCAAGTGGAGGAGTTCAAGTATCTTGGGGTCTTGTTCACGAGTGAGGGAAGAATGGAGTGGGAGATCGATAGACGGATTGGAGCAGCGTCTGTAGTGATGTGGACTTTGTATCGGTCCGTTGTCTCTCGGCTGGCCTGTGAACACCTCGGGATCCCTCTGGAAGAGCTGGAACAAGTGGCTGGGGAAAGAGAACTCTTGGTATCCTTGCAGAAGCTACTTCCCTCGCGACCCGACCCGGAGACGTGGTAGAAGATGGATGGATGGATGGATGCTCATCACTCTTTCATTACCTCTCACTGCCTGGTTCACGTTATATCAGTCACATTTTACCTTTATTACATAGAAACACCCCTCCACCTTAATGTGGTGGAGGGATTTGTGCATCCCAATGATCCTAAGAGCTAAGTTTGGTGAAGCTGGTGAAAACAGGTCCAAAGTAAGGGACCACACAAAACACAGCTGCAATCCCGTATAATGCCAAACAAGTTGGGAAGATGTTTTCCTTTGCCCGTACGCGTGTCACTGAGGACCCCTCTGGAGCCCGAGCCGGGGCTCAAAAGCGAGGACCTAATCGCCGGGCCTGCACCCATTAGACCTGGCCGGGCAAAGCCCGAAAGGGTAATGTGGGTCCACCTTCCCATGGGTTTGTTCCAATGTGAACTGCGCAGTGACCAAAGACAGAGACTTTGGCGATCCAATACTTGGCTACAGAAGCTCACTCAAGGGACATGGAATGTCACCTTTTCGGCAGGGAAGGAGCCCGAGCTGTTGTGCGAGGTTGAGAAGTTCTGACTAAATATAGTCTGGTTTGCCTCTACACATAGCTTGGGGACTGGTACCAGTCCTCTCAAGAGGGGTTAAACTCTCTTACACTTTGGATTTGCCAATGGTTAGAGACGCCGAGCAGGTATAGTCAAGCATATAGTGTCCATGTGTGCACTTGGCACCAGGACAAAGTTTGATCAATTTTCTGGTCACATCATCAAATCTGCTAATCTGACCAACTAGAGCTGTGATGTACTCTGTGCCTGTCATGGCAGATCTCCAAACCCGTTTGTGGACACCAGTGGGTGAGGGCTGCTGCAAGCTGAAGGGGGAGTTCAATCAGGCCTTTTTACCTGTGGTACTCCTGAGTACCAGCTGGACAGGCGGAATGCAGCTTTTGTGTTTGCTGAGACAAAAACTAAGATGTAGGAGGAGTGAGGTAAGGCCATGGAGAATGATTTCCAAACATCTTAGAAGAAATTCTGGTGTCTCAGTAGGGGGAAGGAGTACACCATCAACGCTGTTTATAGAGGATTTATAGAATTGCTGACCTTGACTCGGGACATTGTTAGTCAGTGGGGAGAATACTTCGAAGACTACCTCAATTCCACTGACACACCTTCTCATGAGGAAGCAGAGTCTTGGTTCTCTGAAGCAGGCTGGTTAAAAAGCTCCTGGGTTGGCAAGGCTCCAAGTATGGATGAGAATCCCTGAAGGCTGTAGATGTTGTGGAGCTGTCCTGGTTGACATGCCTCTGCAACTTCCCATGGACCTTGGGGACAGTGCCCCTTGATTGGCGCACTGGCATGGTAGCACCCGTTTTTAAACTTGGACCGGAGGGAGTGTCACAACTATGGCTGTGGAGGGTTGGACCAGCTCTGCAACTTCCGCGGGGTACTCTTCTGTGCAATGGAGTTTGCCGAGCTGGTCTGCATGAGTTTTGTGGACTTTGTATCGGTTCGTTGTGGTAAAGAAGGAGTTGAGTCCAAAAGCGTAGCTCTCAATTTACCAGTTGATCTACATTCCTACCCTCACCCATGGTCATGAACTGTGGGTCGTGACCGAAAAAACACAATCCCGTATAAAAGGGGCCGAAATGAGATCACTCCCCAGGGTGTCCGGGCTCTCCTTTAAAAGAGAGCGAGAGAGAAAGTCATCCGGTAGGGGCCCAGAGTAGAGTCTCTGCTCCTCTATTGGGAGGAGCCAGATGAGAAAGCTTGGGCATCCGTTTAGGATGCTTCTTGGACGCCTCCTTGGTGAGTTGTTTGGGCACGTCCCCATCGGGAGGAGACCTCAGGGAGGACCCAAGACACACTGGAGAGCTAATGTCTCCTGGTTGGCCTGGTATTGCGTTGGGATCCTCTTGGAAGAGCTGAAGGAGGTAACTGGGACGAGGGAAGCCTGGGCTTCACTGCTGAGGCTTCTGCCCCCTTGACCTCAAACAAGTTGAGGAAAATGGATTGATAGATAAACAGAAAAAATATATTTTGTGACCACGAGTGCATAAAGTAATAAGAACATTTGGATATCATGGTATTCAAAAGTTCTTATTACTCTCCAATCTTTGCTATTATTGAGCAGCAGCTTCCCTTGTCTTGGGATCCCCTCATCTGACTGATGCCTTTTATCTGTAAACAATTCATAAAGACAGTTTATGTAATACCAGTCAATCACACTTTACTTATTCAAGTTTTTCAGAAAATAAATACAACTCAAAACACATTATATGAATTAAAAATAAATCTGGTCCAACCACCGCATCTTCACAAGGGCGCAGACCCACTCATGTACAGGCAGGCCACAGCCACAAGCTAAAAGCATGCCCTGATAATTAAAAAAAAAATAATAATAATAATTGGCAGACAATGAGTCAGTTGGAATTTTTTGTGGTCAGTAATTGTGTGGCAGGCTGACCATTGCCAATTTTGGTTAATCGTTCACCAACTGCTGTAATTAAGGCATGTTAATATTGTATAGATCCCAGATACACCAATCTCTTGCAAGATTCCAGAGAAGCAAAACTTATTGTAAAGCTCCTGGTTCCCACGGAAAGTGATGACCAACTTGTTTTCCATTGCTCAGCAGAAGATGCCCAGTGTCATTTTGTTTTGGGTTAGCACGAGTCCAGTCCTTTCAACTTGAATGGAAAGAGGTGAGGCACTCCCACTTTTCCTGTCTTAGACCTTACGTTCAAACTCACAGTTCTAGGCTTTGTGCATTCCTCTTTTTTTCTGCCAAAAAAACTGCTTTCAACTTTCCTGCATCTTCGATCTACAGTAGCTGAATTTTTAACAGCGTCCTATCGGTTAACAATGCTGATGGTTGTTGACTTGGGCTTGTCTGATCCAGTAAGGAATTATTTCGTTGGTTGCTTGTATTTTTCTGACAAAGTTTTAAGCCAGATGGCCTTCCTGATGCAACCCTCTCCATTTATAAGGGCTCAGGACCGGCCGACAGTTTTCAATGGCTTGTCCCCCCCGTAGGGCTACAATAAAATAATACAGGGTTTGTGGTGCCTCAAAACATTGGTCCTCATTAGGAACATCATGTGTCCTTGTTTTTCCATTGCAGCAAGTCATTGACTGCCAGTAATGTCTGCAGACTAACTTTTTTGTTCATGTTTCTTAATCACACCCTAGTCATGATAGTCCCAATTTGCGGTACTCTTTCTCAATCTAATGGGACCAAACACAAATTAATACATTTGTAAATTACACTATTTTTTTGCCTCTTTATGCAGCATGGGAGCAATGCAGTGAAAACCCATCACCTGGAGTACTCTGATGGAAGCATCCTGGACAAGGATGATCTGTTGACAGACCTCGTGGAAGATAAAGATAAGGTAAGCAGAGGAAGGCTTCCTTATTCTTCTAAGTGAGAGAGGAGAAGCCACTGCTTGCTCATTTTTGCTTAATTTTTATGTCTTGGCCTGCCAGTAAGATTGTCACTGGGACTCTGCAATAAAAGTCTTCCTTCTTTTGTTTTAGAGATGCTTGTTTGAGCTTTGGGATTAGGCTGTCATTAATTTATTTAAATCATTGTAAATTTGCACAAAATCAGATAATGACACTCAACAAAACATTATCACATTCTCATGTGTGAGGCATAAGTATTTCTTCGTGTGTGTGTGTTTATTTATATATATATATATATAAACACACACAGATACAGTATCAAACTGGGAGGTGAGACAGTGAATGAGGTAAATCGGCCCATCCATGAGGCAGAGAAAATTATTCAAGTGTTTTGATTTTGGATGTGAAGTCCTGGACACATTTGAATAGTCATTGCAGCCCTAGAAAGAGAAATTCACAGATAAATATAATTAGGTATACTTTGTTAGCTACAAGACAATTTAACAACTACTCTTAAGTATCCCCAACGGTATTTTAAGGTGTATGAAGAAGTGTGTGTGTGTGTGTGTGTGTTTGTGTGTGCGCGCGCCTGTACAATTGCAAGTTTGCCAAAACAGCTCCAGTGAAGCAAGGGGACACAATTGAATAATCAATGGTGAAACGCCTACTCAGGTGGGAGAGATGCTTTTTCAATCATTTCAACATTCATTTTCTGACTGTATCGTCATATGTGCATCGTATTTGTTTGGGACTCACTGGTTTTAATAATTCCTTTCCTCTGTGCCGTCTCGCAATGGCACAGATCAATTCCTTTGCTAACAACTCATCCTGGCATCAGCTCCCTTCCCATAGCTGCACTTCTTTTTGACAATTACGGGGTTTGCTAGAACCTTTGCTGCAGAGGAACTGTCCTATTTACCTTGCTCAGCATTCACCCAATTCTCAAAACATCTTCCCCACTTTCATCTCTGCTCTAATTTTATTCTCTTGCTTTGCTGCTGATGAAAAGATGGCAAGGCAGCGATCCTCGCCATGTGCCAATCACCTGAAGTGTCATCTATAGGGTTCCAGACACTTTGAGCACTCGCAGATTAATGAGCTTTGCCTGGTACTTTTGATTAGCATGTCTTTCTTTTGTTTGTCAGTCTTTCATTACCTTGCCATGGCAGACAGATTCTCTCCTTACTGTGTCCCCCTCCCTGTTATTGTGGCCAGCAGCATCATGCCATCAATTATACTGGAGTGGACCGATTGTGAAAGCGCACCCCACCACAGCATGGGCCCTGTATTAGCCACAGATGCTAATGAGTTAAAATGGTTGGCTGTTTGTGCACACTCACATCCACGTGCACATTCGTACACAAAATCCACAGGACGTTGCACAGTGCATGGACAGCTATATACATGATATTCCCGAGGGAGAGCAATGATGTGATTACAGGTCTACTCTGCTCCTTGCATGCACAGCTGTACATGTATACGCACATATGCATGCACACACGCACCCCCCCCCCACACACACATTCATTAACGTCTTGATCACCAGCCTTATATATATATATATATATAATATATATATATATTATATATATATATATATAGTGTGTATTGTACACAACCAGGAATACTCGTTAACACAAGCAACATGCTGTACCAGTCAATTGTACCCTCTGAAAAATATAAAAAATAGCTAAAATAGCACTTAGTTTATAGCACTTCATCTGCACCTCATATTGTAGAGTGCTTTACAAAGCCTCACCCATTTACACACTGGTACTTGTACACTGGGAGCAAATCTGTGTTCACTGTCTTGCCCAGGACACTTGAACAACAGACAATCAGAGCTGGGGAGTAAAACTGGTGACGCTTTGTGCGAACTGTCTTTTGCAAAAAAAGAAAAAAAAAGCTCATATGTACAGTTAAGAAATGTTGAGAAAAACAAATCAAAATGTTAATGTTTCTCAGTCCATGGTAAGACAGGTTCACATGTCAGAATGCTGTTCATCGAGTTCAGCCCAGCATTCAATACCATCATCCCCCAGCAACTCATCCTCAAACTCGACGTGCTGGGACTCAACACCTCCCAGTGCGACTGGCTATTGGACTTCATGATGGGCACACCCCAGGCAGTTTGGATTGGCAGTAACACTTCCAACAACATCATACTGAACACAGCCCCCGCCGAGAATGTGTGCTAAGCCCCCACCTCTTCACCCTTTGACCCACGACTGTGCACCCACATCCAACTCCAACCTCTTCAAGTTTGCAGATGACACAACTGTGGTGGGCCTCATCAACAACAACAATGAGACAAGCTACAGGAGTTAGGTGAGCTGCCTGGCGATGTGGTGGAAGGACAACAATCTCCACCTGAATGTGGAGAAGACTAAGGAGATCATAGTGGAGTTCAGGATAGGCCACACCCCACTAACCATCAACGGTGCTAGAGTATGCCGGGTGAGCACCACCAAATTCCTGAGTGTACACATCTCCGAAGACCTGTTCTTGGCCTCTAACACCACAGGACTGGCCTAAAAGGCTCAACAGTGGCTCTATTTCCTGCGGAAACTGAAAAGAGCGAGATCCCCATCCCCCATCATGATCTTCTTTTACAGAGGCATGACCAAGAGCATCCTGTGCAGCAGCAGCATCACTGTGTGGATCACAGGTGACATCACTCACCCATCCCACTGCCTCTTTAAATTGCTGCCATCAGGGAGGAGACTGCAGAGTCTTCTGGTCAAAACCAGCGAGCTCAAAGACAGTTTCTTCCACCATGCAGTCAGGAAGCTCTACTCCCTCTGTATTTTGCCCTCATTATTATTATTATCCCTCCTTGGCACCCAGTACCATAAACTCGAGACCAGAAATCAAGCTCATCATTAAAGGTCAAGTGTCATGAAATGGTTAATTTTTAGTATGTTATTAATTAAAAAACGGCAGCCGGTTTGGACCCATCCATTTTTTCACCACAAAACATGATTTTGACCTATATGGCTTTTTGTAACTCCCGCCATGAAAATCCTCTCGAGGGATTTGTTTTCGAGATGAAGCAGGAAGTGACGTACGGGGCAAGAGTGGACTCATTTGTTTCTATTAGCTTTACCTGCAGGAAGGTAGCTCGTTGTTCCTTCGTGTTATCCAAAATGCCGGCTTGTTGCATTGCTGGATATTGCTCGAACACTCTGGAGGATGGATTTACCCTTCATAAGTTTCCAATAGACCTGGTTTGTTGTGAAAAATGGGTTGCACAGGTGCAAATGACGAGAGCTTCGTGGGTCCCAAATGACAGGTAAGTGTGTATACAGCTAGTAAATATAAATAGTTTGGGGTGGACTACGTAATCGTTCTCTCATAACGTAACAAAAGATCCGCGTATGTATGACAGGGGTGGTTAATGTGGCGATGTGCACGTCGGAAGGCTGCTGCGTCGGCTCGCCGGCAAAGGCTGCGCGTCGGGCTCGTGGACGGCTGCGGCTATGAACAATGCTGCCGGCAATGGCGTACTCAGCCGCATGTGACGACAACACTGTAAATGGCCCAGCTCGCCGCTGTGATAAGCCACCTCTGCGCCGAAAATGAGCTACCCGGCCGACAAGGCTGGCTCAGCCTTCCCGGCCTTGTCTACAAAGTCGAGCCGGCCTTGTCGACCGGCGTGGCTCATGCTGCGGAAGTGGATCGGACAGGGAGGCGGTATGGGTGTGATCCGCACATCATCTAAATATGGCTCGAAACAATAGGGTAATATTGCCATAGTAACTTCACTCGGTTGTAAGATGTTCTCTTTGAAAAGAGCTTCCGTGTCTCCCACATTAGGCGCCACAGTGTGTTTTCAAAGGTGAATGTCCATTTGGGGTGATGTCACGGACAGGAGATGCAGCCAATATGGCGACCACTTGGATGTTGAATGACACTTCCGCAATTTTGCTTATGGATGACGCACTCTCTGCTCATATGTATTTTTCATTACAATTTCTATTTTAGAATGTGTTTAGGGATGACGCCCTTTAAACTCCTCTTTAAGAACAGTATTCGCCTTGCCCTTGCAGTATTGTGTGCATTACCCAAGTGATTTTTCTGCTACGTACAGAATGAGATTTTTTTAGAAACGTGCAGAGGGTCGTTGTGGAAAAGAGGAAGGCCAAAGAGAATATTTCTGGGTGTGACTAGGGAAGACTTGCAGATAGCTGAAGACGGCAAAAGATTCAGAGGACAGGGAGACATTGAAGATGGTTATTCAATATGCAGACCCCTGAATAGAGTTAGAACGAAAGGGAAGGTCTGCACCTAATTGGAACATGAGTCATGTTTAAGTTAAATTTGATGTGGATGCTATTTTTAAAACAAAAAAAACACAGTGGACACCACATACAGTACATTATGTCCTTTCGAATATTTTGTGAACTTGAGGAACACTGCCACCCAGCCAGTTTCATCAGTTCTTTCTAAATGTCAGATCTTTATGAGAGGTGATTATAAGGCAGCACTTGTGTTAAACAGATGGAGAGAAACTTGGTTCTGACTGAATAAGATGGTGGTCGTGAAGACCACTATGCTCCATGATACCGCAATTCAGTCACTCACATTTGAGGAGCGCGTTTGCGCCTAAGCGCCATCTGCACAGTTGAGCACGAAAAATCACACGCGTAAAATTTGTTACAAGTAGAAAAAATAGACATTGAAAGACTGCTTATTTTGTGTAGTCTTAACGTTAACGTTAATTTATGTTTTTTTTTCATAAACGTTGTTAACAAAAGAAGCCTGCTCCGAAACAATCAGTATTCACCCAGAATAAGGAAATGCAAGTTAACTGTTCTGAGTATGTACGGAAGTGATGCCAAAGCACATGTTCCGAGCTGCTTCACGTACTGCAAGCACATTTACGTCGAAACTCGTCAACATAATGAGCCATGTTAAAGGAAATTCAGTTACACCAGGGGGGGCTCAATGCGTCAATGTCGAGGCAGTTTTGGTTGATCGTGTGATGGCGTGTAACCCCACCCACCCAAAAATAAGACGTTAGACTATCGTCCACTTCATCACTTGATTTCAGATGTGGCGCTTTCTAGCAAGCCGGCCTGCTATTTACGGCAGTCGCGGCGATGAGCCAACCCACCCACCACCACCACCGGTCGATCGCAAGAGGCTGGCTGCTTGAAGAGTATATCTTGGTGGGGGGATTCTGGGAACTCCTGAGTTACATTTGAAAACATTTCTGGGATATAACACAGGTAATGTTTCTGTATCTAATTATAATAACTATGAGATTGGGATTTAGTTCGACTTGATCTAAGTTCTAATGTTAGACTTATCTATCCATATATCTATATCTATATCTACCTAATGGTACCGCATTATCTTGAAGTTGAAAACTTTTCCCCTCTTCATGCTTTAGGAAGATATAGATAATCTACTGCAGGGCTGGCCAGACTTTTTTTTTTACCCCAAGATCTACTTTTCAAGCTACTGACGGGGGGTTGGGGCCGGGGGGGGGGGGTGATGATGCTCCCAAACGTTATGTTATTAATGTTATGTGATATACTATATGTAAATATATATGTACATTTTAAAATACAGAATAAGCTTTTTGTGCACTGTATTGTCTGTGCTTTCATCATGGATCAGGCTGTGCCAAGATGGAATTTTAAAATTACACACCATCTCATCTGCACTTTCTACTTTGGCTGGCTTCAGACCAGACCTTTCCCACTCGAAAAGAGAAAATCTTGTCCAGTTTAACCACTTTTTCTTTGATTATTCACATACTCTGACAGTTATTGCATCTTAAAACAACAGCATTTCTTTTTTAACTTTTTCCATTCATCTCCAAAGTAGACATAAGCATCACGTCTAGCTCGTCTTTGCTCTACGTTTCCCAGACTGTGTTGCGAACTAAACCAGCGGTGGTGGACGCTGTCTTTTTAAAACAAATTGATGGACTGCGTCAGTACTGTAACAATTGTAATTATGAGTGTACGTCTTTAAGAGCGGGGATGGGGGGGTGGGTGTAAGGTAAACTAGGAATAATAATTGGGACTGTGGTTGGTCACGTTTAAAGCAAATGTTTTCTGGTAAATCTGTCGCTGGATGAACTCTTTCTACACACAATGTTTTCAAAGGTGTGTTATGAATTCTTCAGCTTCAGCCTTGAAATCCTGTCAAATGAACAGAATAAAAGACATTCCCAAATTTGTTCTCATTCCTGTGCTTTCCATTGCAAGTTGTCCCACAGAGTTTTAATTCATTTAACATGCTTTACTGTGCTACCTTACCACTATGACTGATGGAGCCTTTCCAAAGTGATTTGTCGTCTCACCAAAGGAAAAGAGTGAAATGAAGCTCTTTTGGCGTGCTTTTGGAGCATCAGTTTGTTGTGACTAATGGTGCCAGCGGGGTCAACTTAACGTCACTTCTTGTATCTCAATGCCCCAACCACTACATTTACTCCAGTGTTAATCTGTCAGTATCGCATCACCCATTAGCTGCTTTAACTCCAGGGCTCATGGTTATGAGATCCCAAAGGGAGTGGAAGGTCCAAGGCTAACTTTTCAAAGGATAAAAAAAAATGCATCTAGGAAGAAAGAAAAGCAGTATTAGTTTTACAGATCTCTAGAAGTTTAGCTTCCAAGCCTGGCAGGAAGCGTTTCACACTGTTAAGGATCAGATCGACTTATTTACAGCAGAGCTTCTCTGACTGGAGTCGCTGACATCACTTAGTGTTTGGTGAAATCCTAGTGTGCTAATAACTCAAGGCAGCTGAGAGTCACACTCAGAGACAGAGGGCACTTTCACTGCGGTAACGTGGATGATGAATGTGTGTAAACCTTAATCCAGCTCATTTTGACTAAACGTTTAATGATTCCTTGGTGTGCCTGGACAGCTAAACCCGAGGCTGCATTCCATTGTTGTAACATCAGCATTGCATAAACAGTCGCGTTATAGTATTCTATTTTCTGCTGCTCAACATTCATCTTCAGGTTGATTGGACTAATGAATTGAGCTCCACTGCCCCTAATGTGTCTGAATATGCAACTCAAATTACCCGGTTAATGTTTAACATGGGAGTGCTACATGAATAGAGAGGTATGTGTAAATGTTGTAAAAGTGTTTATAAATAACCAAAGTAGGATTTGCTGTTGACATAAAACAAAAACGCAGAGGACAAATAGAAGAGACATAATCATGATTTAAAATATCCGAGGACTGAACTCAAAACTCCTTTTAAGAGAATAGTCTGTCTTTATACTACACCTGTTAACTCTCCCTCAACACTAAGAAAGTCCATAACACTTTCCACTCTAAATTAGTGTCAATGGTGACAGTTTTATGCATTTCTTTTTTTCTGTTGTGTGTATGATTTGGGTCATCATTTTAAAGTTTTTAAATAAGTGCTTAAATAGCGGAGTAGTATGCTGCATTGGATGGGTCTGTCAGCAGCATCAAAGCGATGTTATGTTCGTTGTTGATGTTTTTGCCTCTATGAACAACTGCTGGTATCTCTTCAAACGACAAAACAAGGAACATATAAGAGTTGATGTGGCAACATCTCTGTATAAAATTCCTTTTTAAGGAGTCCCTCACCACAGACTTGACAGGAGAGATTAAGCATCTATTCTATGCTTCACATCGTGTTTGTGCGTGTGTGTGTGTGTCTGTTTCGTGTGCGCTGGGTGTGTGTGTGTGTCTGTGTGTGTTTGCACGTATGTCTGTGCGTGCATGGTGGCTTGCTCCCCTAACAGGTAATCCCCTACCTTTGGTACTATGCTGTGTAGATTTTGGCTGGAAAAGTAGCAGGATTAGCCCCCTTACAAGGGATACATCTAGTTTTCCATTTCTTAAAAAAAGCAAAGGCAGATATGCTACTGCCACTTCTATGATCCCTTGCAAGGGTATGTCCTCTTGTAGATTCTCAACCATGTCCAACTGTAGTGCGAGGCTTCACCCAAGTGCCATTCATATGCTACTTGGATGCCTAAGGGTTAACGTCTCCTGGTCTGTCTCCAGAAATTCCCAGTAACGTCACAAAAACTTGCTAGAATTGTGGCTCATCATGTTAAATTGGCAACAATGAGTGTCCCTGGTTGCATCACAATGCCCTAGCCCCGAGGTCATCATGGTAACGAAAGCTATACTCTGCATTTGCCTGACAGAATCAACTGCACCTGAGAAACTGAGTGATTCCAACAAGAGGGTGACAAGGGGGTATTAAATGTGATATAATTCTGGATCCTTTGTGTATTCCGATGGGATTAACCTTTTTTTGACACGGAAATAGTTTCATACTGGACAAAACATTCACATTTCTCCTTTAGACAAGCGTTTCATAAACTATGTCAAAATTCTTGGTATAAAAATTTGGTTCCCAAACTTTCAGGTTCATGCAGTGGCTCCTGATACCACTCAGAATTGAGTACAATGTCTTTGTCCTGACGTACCTGTCATTGTTCATTTTCTATTGCACCTCCGAGGATGTAGAACGGCTTCATGTACAATCTCAGGGCCCAAATGACTGCTTTTAAACATCACCTGAAACCTTTTTTTTTTTAAAGGGTTTTTTAATAAAAAAAAAAGGTTTTAGCTGTTTTTTCTTCATTTGTTCATTAGTTCTATTATTTTGTAATTGCATCCAATTTTTCAGTTTTTAACTTCTTTGTAGCACTTTTGAGATATCCCTATCTGAAGTAGAATACGAATAGTTATTACTGTAGTCTCACCACTTCTTTTTGCATGCTTTCTTTAATACCTAAAAACACCACCTGAATGGCGTGATCTTTCCAAGCCTCCTAGTGAACAGCTATGTGCAAAAGAAAGTTATGATGCGCCATGAGAGGATAAACTTCCTTAATATGCGCAAAAGACAATGTTGTACCATTATGGCGTGACCTTTTCTAGTACAGTCTTCATTGCCATGTCATCATACTGATAATTCGTTATCAACATCATCATTATTGTTACTTTGAGTGTAACAGTTTTAAATTTCTCATGAAAGGACTGTACTGAAGTTGAATTGTTGCCATGTACTTATGCTGAACTACATGTTCTAAACTGTAAGCCATTTTTCCAAGGGTACAGCAGTGTTGTAAGATATTATACCTGTAAGAGTTCAACATTACATTAAAATGTTTTTAGGTCTTAATTTGACATAAATGTACAGTTTAAACTGATAGGAAATTCTAAATAATGTAGTTAGGTATCTGTGACTCACTTTTTTTCACTATTCGTGGTAGTGTTCGGGACCTGCTGCTGTATATCCTATTCATTGTCATGTTTTTCAATGTTTTCCACTGTCTTCACTCAAAATAGATTTTTAGCCATGTCTGTCAGATCAGTCGATCTATTTCATATCCTTTGTGTTTTAGGCGATTTGCCTTTTCCAAGTCAAACATTTCACCCTTTGATTGCCATGTAGATGCTCTAAACAGCTCAGTTTTAAATGGAAAGTGTGTAGTCATGCACAAACACGTGTGAGAGAGATGATTGGGTTACCATTTTCTGTGAGGATGCAGCAGACAGTAGACCTGAATTATGCATGATTCTTTCAAAGAAAGAATAAAGGTTAGAGAAGCGGATGTTTTTGAGATGGATGACAACAACACAAAAGCAAAGTATCTCAATAGACTGGTACCTTACACACCCTGACTGAGATTGCGCATGTGCGTGCACACGCTAAGAGCGGAGTCTATAAGAAAAATGAGCTGATTAGTATGAGGCAATGAGAAGTTTTTTTTTCTTTTTTTTGTTAGCTGATATTGACTTTTACTATCATGCAGAACTGTTTGAGTAAAGCGAGGTGGCACTGTTCATCCTTTTTCCACTGCTGTGTGTTCCAGGCTACGTTTTGTCAAACCTATTTAATGTGCATATTAAAAGGTAAAGTAAACCCCAGTTTACTAAAGAGGATATTTTCCAGACCCATGTGAAACTGTGCAATATAGACAGACCATAAACATTATTTCTTCCAGCCATCTGATACACTTTTAAACCTGTTGAAGCACACTTAAAATTATTAAAACTTACTCAGACTAATGAAAAAGATAAATGATGGAAGGACGTAGACGATGTAGTTCTGAGCATCCCAGACAGACAGAGAGTGTTGTGATTGGTGCAGAGGTTGGTGGAGGTAATGAAGGTCATGAAAAAGAGATAAGTACAGCATCCAGGAAAGGAACTTGGAGGGACAGATCATGGTAGACTTTGCAAAAAGGATGGCGACGGCTGTAGAAAACACTTATTTTTCCAGAAGAGGCAGGAATGATCTATAAAATCATCCAGGAAAATAGGTGAGCTAAGAAGAAGTGGGACATTGAGAGGACAGAGAAGGGACAAGAATAATACACTGAGATGTAATGGAGGGCAAAGGTAGGGCTGGCAAAGGCCAAACGAGGCAGATGACATCGATGTCATGTTGAACACCAGAGAAGGAGAAAAGGATCTTTACAGGTTCGCCAGAAAGATGGTTAGAAAGGGGAAAGATGTGCAGCAGGTTAGAGTGATTTAAGAATAAAGACATAAATGTGTTGACTGGTGCCAGTAGTGTGCTGGAAAGAATGAAAGAATACATTGAGTTGATGAATGAGTAAAATAAGAAGGAAGTGTAGAAGAGACAAGTGGAAATGATTAGCAAGGGGGAAGTTAGAAAGGCATTTAGTCGTGATGACATTCCAGTGGTGGTGTGGAAACATCTCTGAGGCTTTGTGTATAATGCAAAATGCCATAGATGGGTTCACCTAAAGTAGAAGAGAGATTAGGGTAGTTATCAACCTTTACAAAAAATGCTGGGTTAACACATAAAGGGCAGCAACATTCTTGATGAATATTAAAAATAAATAATAATAATAAATAATAAATATTAATATAAAAACATGATATTGTATTACTTTATTTCCTATTCTTCGAGCTGTTACACTGCAAAGGTTTAATACACTGAAGTTGTGCAACTCCAAACTGAAATTGGCCATTTTCTGTAAAAAAAAAAACAAAAAAAAATTCCCTTAAAAAAATCTGTGCTTGAGTAGGAGTGCTCACGATAGACTCCAATGTAGCATGGATTCAGTATGACTTTCTTTTCGTGCGAGTGTGTGTGTGTGGGGGTGTGTGCGTGTGTGTGTGTGTGTGTGTGTGTGTGTGTGTGTGTGTGTGTGGGCGCGTGTTTGCGCGCTTGCGTGTGGTGAGATCTGGATTCCTCTTTACTGTTTGTATGACATTGTGTGCAATTAATGTTATTGATTGAACTATTAATGACACGCCACCATTCCATCTATAAGTTGTAATTTAAACCTCTACTGATTCGAACATCAGTGTCTCATGTCCGCATATGCAAAAAATGGAAACAATATAATTCATGCATCATTGGATTTACTCCTGTGCCTCAGCGGTATCAGCGATCCTAATTTGTCTCTGTGTTTTAATTGGGAGATTTAATGTTGCACAAGGATTGGTCATGATTTTAGCAGGACTGATTTTTACATTTGCATCAAAACTGCATAATGTATCCTATCTTGGCATTGTTTGCCTTTTTGGCAGACTGATTATGTATACATTTTTTTATAATCTTAATTTTTTTAACAGTTCAACCTCAGTGGAGGTCTAGGTTTTGTTTGACATCCACATAATACTTAGTCATTAATGGTATTTATAATTTATATGCAATCTAGTGTTGATAATATCAGGTCTGCCCTTTACTTGATACCAAGAGGTTTATTGGCATTCACATTTATTTTGATATTTTTTTTTACCAATAAATTGCCTCTCAGGGGACCTCTACAAGCCCTATAATTTACTAGTCCTTGCAAATGTGTATTTTCTTGTGAATTTTTGTAGGGGTCCAGAACTGGATTTCCCATAACACTATCAGTGTAGACCTGATGTGTAAAATGAATATAATGTATGTTTGGCGAAAGCGGTTTAATTGAAAAATACACAATTGGAAGGTCTCAAGGGACCCATGCCTGAAATTTTCCAGGAAATGTGCCATTTTGAATATATTTCAGGGCTTGCACTAAGGAACTTTGTCAAATGGGACAATTTGAAAGCAAGTCTCCTTGATACATGGAAACTATTGAAAGTTCAAAACCATATTGTCTTTTTAAATATTTTCCATGGAAAAAGTAGGTGAGAGTCTGAGGGACCGGTCATCGCTGTTTGCAGCTTTAATCATTCTTTGTTGTCATTGGCAATTCCTGTATTAGTAGTGTAATTAAACAGCCGCTGAGTGTTCTTGTCCATTTGGTTTGTATTCAAGTGATTTGAAATTGATAGAGGTGGAAGGGCAACATGTGATCCAGTGTGACCAAACGAAATGTTAGCTAATTTGGGTCCAAAACACGTGCTTCGTCCTTCCATCTGCAATGCTCATATTGTTTGTAGCACGGGTGTTGTTGACCTGCAATCTCCTCAAGTCAATATCAAGAGAGCCCCCATGACTATAAAATACAATGATTCAAATTTTAATTTAACACTTTTCGACTCAAGGCCACTTGACTATTATGTTAGCTTAAAAAACAAATGATTACCACATTTCCCCACACTGAAAGATAAAAATGTTCGAAATGATGAATGCTAGGCTAAGCTCATCCCTGCAACTTTGTGCGCGTGCACATTGGCTGGTTCATTCATACAAATGGCACTCAGCTCCCAGCCATCATTTTTGATTGATGTCAGCAAGCTCGGGGGTAAAGAGAAGGCTGTTGGGGATTGCTAGAGATAAGGCAGGAGAGAGGAAAGCTGATAAAAGAGAGTGATGGAAATGGATTCATCAAGCGGCACAATCAGTTTCCTGGCATCGTCTTTCTTTTTCTCATCCTCTCCTCTGCAACTCCCAGTCTCCTCAGTCCCTCTCTCCAGTGCACACCGTTTACGCCCAAACATCCACACAGTGTGCGTGTGCGCGTGCGTGCGTCTGTGTGTGTGTGTGTGTGTGTGTGTGTGTGTGTGTGTGTGCGTGTGCGGGCTACTATCAAATCTATGCTTGGCCGGGTGTCAAGTTTGTATTAATCATGGGAGGTTGAAATGTGACAGAAGGTGTCGCAAAGCCTATGTCGGTGTGATTAGTTGATACACACGGTAATATATGTACACACACAGTCCCTCTTTTGTTGCAAACTGACATCCTTCATTCCTATACTCAATTGTTCCATTGCTGTCATTTTTTTTGATAAAGTGGCTATCTCCTTTCCTTATACAGTGCTGTGAAAAGGTATTTGCCCCCTTCCTGATTTCAGTGTCCCCCCCATATCTATCGCACACAAAGGTTTCAAATCATCAAACCAATTTTAATATCACTCAGAGACAACCCAAGAAAATACAAAATGCAGTTTTCAAATGACAACTAAATTTATTAAGACTATATATATATATATATATATATATATATATATATATATATATATAAATAAAACCCTCTGTGGAAAATGTAATTGCACCCTCAACCTAATTGTAGATTGTACCACCTTTGGCCACAGTAATTAAAATCAAGCATTTGCGATAATTGGTGATGTCTTTCTCTTGAGGAATTTTGTCCTAGTCTTTTCAGAATTACTTCAACTCCACCATATTGGAAGGATTTCAAGTATGAACTGCTCATTTAAGGTCACACCACAGGATCTCAGTTGGATTTAAATCTGAACTTTGACTTGGCCACTCCAAAACCTTATTATTATTTTTTGGGCCATTCAGAGGTGGGATTGCTGGTGTATTTCCGATTGTTGTCCTGGTGCATGATCCAAGAGTGATTGAGTTTGAGGGCATGAACTAATGGCCCAATGTTCTCCTTCAGGATTTTCTGGTACGCAGCAGAATTCATTGTTCCATCATTCACAGCAAGTTGTCCTGGTCCTAAGACAGCAAAGCAGCCCCAATACATCACAGTGCCACACCATGCATTACTGTTGGCATAATGTTCTTTTTATCAAATTACCCTAGATGTAACGGTCACTTTTATTCAAGATGTTTTGTGGCAAATGTAAGACGAGCCATTGCATCATTTGCTGACACTAGGTGTTTTCACCTGGGAATGCTCCCATGGATCCCATTTTTGGCTATTGTCTTTCTTATGGTATTGTCATGAACACTGACCTCAACTGAGGCCAGTGAGACCTGCAGGTGTTTAGATGTTGTTTGAGGTTCTTTTCTGACCGCCAAGATCAGTTGTCGTTGCTCTCTTGGAGTAATTATAGTTCGTCATCCACTCCTGGGAAGGTTTGCCACTGTTCCCAGTTTTGTCCATTTGTGGATAATGGCTCTGACAGTGGTTCGCTGCAGCACCAAAGCCTTGGAAATGGCTTAATAACCTTTTCCAAACTGATGGATTTCAATCCCTTTTTTTTTTTTTTCTCATTTTTCACTTTTTTGGGATTGTGGCACAATACATTGTTTCTTGAGATCTTGTACCCTACCTGATGTTCTCTGACAGATTCTATTTACAGGTCAAGTGTCATCCCTATAAACATTCTAAAATAGATATTGTAATGAAAAATACATATAACATTATTGACTTCAATGTCTATACGAAAAAATAAATATGAACGGAGAGCGCGTCATCCATGCACAAAGTTGCGGAAGTGTCATTCGACGACATCCAAGTGGTCGCCATAATGGCTCCATCTCCTGTCCGTGACGTCACCCCGGACATTCGTCATTGAAAACACTTGGTGGACCCTACTATGGGAGACGAACACGTCCCTTCTGACACGGAAGCTCTTTTCGAAGAAGAGAACATCACACAACCGAGTGAAGTTACCGAGGCAATATTACCTTATTGTTTGGAGCCATATTCAGATGATATGTGATATATGTGATCACGGGCAAACCGCCTCCCCATCCAATCCACTTCCGCGGTGGAGATAAGCCGTCGCGGCCCAGCGCCACACCCCAGGCGACAAGGCCAGCAGCGACGAGCCACCCCGGTCGACAATGGCCGTTGTGGCTCATTTTTGTCATCGAGGTTGCTTATCCCGGCGCCGAGCCGGGCCACTTTGTGGCGTTGTCATCGCTCGCAGCTGAGTGCGGCATAAACAATTTTTTATCACTACCACCTTCGGCGGTGAACAACACCGCCGACAACGGCAGTGGCGCTGAACAAACCTGTCGCTAATGGCGCGCTCAGCCGCGTGCGACGACACCGTAATGCAGCCCATCTCAGCACCGTGATAAGCCACTTTGGCGTCCAAGATGAGCCACCCCAGCCGAAGCCATGACCGGCGGACGCGGAACCCGTCCGATGCGCACATCGACACATTTAGCAACCCTGTCATATGTACGCGGATCTTTTGTTACAATATGAGGGACGGATTACGTGGTTCGCCCCAAACTATTATTTTTTTTTAGTAGCTATTTACACATATATGTGTCATTTGGAACCCACGAAACTTTCGTCCTGTGCGCCGGTGCAATCCATTTTTCATGACGAACCGGGTCTCTTGGAGACTTATGAAGGGTAAATCCATCCTTCCCAGTGTTCAAGCAATGTTTAGCAATGCAACGACCCAGCATTTTGGCTAACACAAAGGAACAACGGGCTACCTTCCTGGAGGTAAAACTAATATAAACAAACGAGTCCATTTGAGGGCGGTCCTGCCATGTACGTCACTTCCTGCTTCTTCTCGAAAACAAATCCCTCAAGAAGATTTTCATGGTGGGAGTTACAAATAGCTGTATACGTCAGAATCATGTTTTGTGGTTAGAAAAAAAAAACGCATGGGTCCATGTCAGTTGCCGTTTTTTCATTGATAACAAAAAAAATCATGCATTTCATGACAGTGGCCCTTTAAGTGATGTCCTCATTCACAAGTATGATGGTAATCGGTCACCTTTCCTAAATTTGTTAGTCATAGTGACTGCGTTTTAACGGTGGGGTGGGGGGTATTACTTTTTCACAGAAGGTCAGAAAGGTTTGGAATTTTTGTGCCTTAATACATTGAATTGCCATTTGAAAACTAAATTTTGTATTTCCTTGAGTTGTCTATTATTAGTAATTCTTAAATTCATTTAAAACCTGAGAGATGCCTCCCACCCCAAAAAAAAAAAAACCCTTCTTCAGGTCTCTCTGGGCAGGCAGTGGGTGATAAAAAAAAAAAAAATCTTCTTTTTTGTAATAAAACAAATTATGCATGTACTTGTCAAGGCAAAAGTCCCATTTTTTTTTTTCAAGACAGATGTTACTGATCATAGCTTGGTTTGGACATGTTTAGAGACTATATTGGTAGAAGGGTGCTGAGGATGGAGCTGGCAGGCAAAGAGTGAGAGGAAGACCAAAGAAAAGGTTGATGGACGTTGTGAGGGAGGACATGAGGACAGTGGGTGTTAGAGAGCAGGATGCACGAGATCGGCTTAGATGGAAAATGATGACACGCTGTGGCGACCCCTAATGGGACAAGCCGAAAGGTAAAGAAGAAGATATTACTGATCATACACCTATGTAGACCAGGGGTTGGCAACCCAAAATGTCGAGAGAGCCATCCATCCGTCTTCTAAGCCGCTTATCCTCATGAAGGTCACGGGAGTGCTGGAGCCTATCCCAGCTGTCATCAGGCAGGAGGCAGGGTACACCCTGAGCTCAATCCCAGCCAATAGGTCACTTGCACAACTTCAGAGCAAGTCCATTGTGGGTAAGAATTTGTTGCGTGTCGGCCATTTTGGAGGTTGTAAACAGCTCTTAAAGTTTGTCTACATACCAGCATCGCGTTCATTGTATCTGCACTTTCTATGTCGTTTTCCAAGTATTTTGAGAATTTGTCGGCTGATCTAAAATCCTACTACAGGCAGAAAATCAGTTTATGTGAGGTTCTGGTCTATCAAAGGCTGATTTTGCGACTGAAAAATGTTGGCCGAGAGTGGAATACCCCGACATTGTGAACTACTTGGTGCTTACAACCAACAGCCTTACGAACCAACAAGTCTTTGGAGGCTTACAATTACTTTGTAAGCGGGTGGATTCAGAGTGTCCTCTGCAAAACGTTGCCTGAAGAAAAGGTTTTAATCGTTGCCTGAGTAAGTAACTTGTAATCACCCGGGACGGAGTGCGTAACTCACTGTTGTTGTTGTTTCTGCTTAGCCATTATGGCCTTTTCAGGTCCGACAAATCGGACCGATTAGTGAAAAAGATCTATGACAAAGAAATATTACACCATCTTTTAAATTAGCATTAGCATTAAGTGCTATTATGTGATAATAATTAAAATGTACAAGTTGTAAATTACTAAGTACTAACAAATTATAGTGTGAATGTCTGAATGTAGCCCTAATAGTAATACTAGCCCTAATACAACAGTAGCGGCTTTCTATTTGTTCACATTTGCCTTACTCAAATGTCAGCATATAGAAAGCCGCTACTGTTGAATTAGGGCTAGCGTGAATGATGCCCTGGTAGGTGGTAGGTGCTACATGCATACTCGTGTTGTTTTTAATATATATACGGTATATTTCCTTCTTAAAAATAATTTGACGTTTACAGACAGACAGCAAACGCACAACACACATCTATACTTTTGTATCCTAAACTGTAGATGAAAAGCCTGTCACTGGCGGCCGATTTCGATCGGCGGCCAAGTTGGATGTACATGTAGACCTATCAAACACCGTTAGTCTTGTAATATAAAACACAGCAAACAACACATGTAAAAATAGCGGTAGGAGGATATGGTCAAAGTGCAATACTAGGCTTAAACTTACCACTTAAGAAGTGATCGCTGCACACACGACTTGAAACTGTGGGATGAGTGAGATCTGAACGCGAGATATTACTGAGCCACTTCGCTTGCCGTTTGGGGTCCTTGGTGCGGAATTATTTTCAGAAATCGGAAAAACCGTCTGTTCCCTTCTTTGCTGAACTTGTTATAGCAGCCAATAACGCAACACGTGTGCACCATCGTCTCAGAAGTCAAAAAGCGTCTTATGTAATCTAATATAACCAGCGAAATAAGACCTCCCAATATAGCGGCCAGAAAAAATTCAAAACGGATGTGACGTCACCTGCAAGTCACCTATTGCAGGGCAGATAGAGATGGACAATAGTCACGACTCACAATCACACACAGGTGCAATTTAGAGTCTCCAATTCATGCATGTTTTTGGAATGTGGGAGGAAACCGGGTTGCCACAGGAAAACTAGCACAGGCACTGGTAGAACATGAAAGAGCCATTTTATTTTCCTTTCAAGTCCCCAAATTGCTTCCATATAGGTATGTCATCAGGACAAACTGGCTTTCCATTTTTCATTTTCTCTAATGCCTTTCTAATTTCCCCCTTACTAATCATTGCCACTCCCTGGTCCATCACACTTGCCTCTTCTCCTCTTCCTTCTATCTCGTTTTGTACATGTCCTCATATGCATCTTGTTTTAGCCTTCACCACCTCTACCTTGTCCTAATTCACATCTCAATTTATTCCTTTCGCCTCTCCTCAGTCTTCTCAGTGTCCCACTTCTTTGCTAACCTCTTTCCTTCTATGACTTCCTGTGTTTTGGGAGGCCGCGAGCTGAAGCTCGGCAACAAAGGTTCCTGGATCTCCGGGCTAGCAGCCGCGGATGGTTCTTCGGACGGGAATTATGCCGAGTCTGACGAGCGAGCCGAGGCTAACGGCCTCCACTGCCGAAGCTCGGTTCATGGCCCGCCGCCGGAGGTCGATCCTTAGACTCCAGGGGCCTTTGTTTACGCACTTAGATCCCGCGCGTAGGCCTCTGAGTGGTCAGACTCCGGCGTCATTCCGCCCGAAGAACCATCAGACTATTCAACATTATTTCCAGCCACAGGTTCAAATCTCTATGGAAGTATTCCTCTGTCTTCCCGATCAACCGATACTGCTATTTCTTTATCAGATAAGGATAAATCCGAGAAATCAGCGCTGGGCATAATGGTGTCCCATGTAATCCAGCGTTTGGAACGACACGGTACACGTAACATACACCCACGTAGATCGTGTGACTGGCGAAAATGGCAGCGCCCCTTAAAATTCGTAATTGTTGATAAAAATCTTCTCAAAACACTATTAAATGAGTGAGGATTTGGCATCACATTGTCAAAGTAAAGTACATATTACATGACCTATTGGATACATTGTTAATCCAAACCACCGAAATTCCCCTTTAAGAATGTGTGTCATGTTTGTCCTCCGATCTAAAACAAAAATATATTTTTCTTCCCCCATCGTTTTCATTTTAATACATTTGTGAAAAAGCTCCAGGGAGCCATTAGGAGAGCTGCATGCGGCTTCGGGAGCTGCGAATTTCTGACCCCTGATCTAGACAAACTGCTACTTGATCCACCATAATGGACACTTTAAAAGCATGTGGGAAATAAGAGATGAAATCAGATGTTTTGGATATTGTTAATGTGATACAATTATTAAGACTAAGCTAATGCTTTAAGCCTGATGCTGTACTGGAGTTTATGAATTGGTCTAGACCTTGTCTGATAAGTCTGATACAAACTTTCCAGTTGAACATGCAGTCTATTTTCCTGTTTTGTTTTTATTTTCAATTATTACAATTTTAATTGTTTAGACTTCAAAAAGTTTGCAGTAACATTCAGACATTCACACAGAAGCAGCAAGCTGTTAGAGTGGCCAAAAACTGTTTTATCTTTCTACTTGTAACACTTTACAAGATAAGGGAAAGTTACTACATAAATCAAATTGACTGCCAATTATCTAGTGAAAACTGACACACCCTTAAACACCATACAAACTTACCATATTTAGTTCAATTGTGAGTATAAACAAAGCAACCTGAGAGCCACGGTTTTATGGGTGGGTATTTCATAAGCCATAATGATTGCCAATGGAATGGTTATGTCCCTGGGTAGGTGTTTTGTTTCAACAATATACTGTTGCATTGCAAGACTCTGTCTGACCTCACATTTGCAGAATCACTGATTGGATTATTTTCCATTTCGTCCAAAAGTTCTTGTTTTAGTGAAATGTTACTTGCTTGTTTTGCGTCGTGAATCCAGTGTCACCTGGAGTGCTGAACATATTCTCACTATGAGGCTACAATTTGCACATGAACGTGTCTTTCTGTTGTCTGCCTCCAGCTTGTTCAGAGCAAGAATATCCTTGTATAAATCCTTCAGTTGCAGAAAACCTGTTCCTCTTAGACTGTAGTCACGGAAGTCCAATTGGTACTTTGTCTTTTCCAGCTGGTGGCAATGTTCGAAGTGCAGCATGGGATGACAGACAGTCCCAGGGAGAGCATCTCTAATGGTGATTCCAGTGCAGCACCCAGTCCAGAGCCCCTGAGCTACTATTCGCACATGCACCTCCAGGAGCCAATCAAAGGGGAAATAGAAGTCAATGAGGCCGTCCTCAAAGCAAGTAGGTCACTGAATGCTCATCTTCATCAAAGTTCATATAATTTTGCCGTTTTGTTCTTGTTCATGATTTTGGTCATCATGTATTGACTCATGATGTACCCAAACCACAATACTAAATCAATCCACAAATTAATTCCTCAATTAAGAAAGTTTTAATTTACAAAAATACCAATAAAACAAACTGCAGTGGAGGAAATAATGACTTGATTCCTCAATGACTTAGTAAATCCGAATGACAAAGACATGAGTGGTCTTTAATTCCTATAGTTGGTTTATGTTAACATAGCAACAGAACAGCTAAAATAAAATCAAGAAAATAACATTTATAAAAAGATACAAATGTATTTCAGTCAGTCACAATTGACAAGCTATCGGAGCCTTCGCGCTTGTAAATCTGCACAGTCGAGTACGAAAAATCATGTGCGTGAAATTTTTTACGAGTAGTTCAGGGCCCAACAACTTTTTGAGGCTGAGGGCTACTTCGTGAGCACCGATCGTATGAAGGCCTACGTGAGTTGTTTGCGGCAAACTTCAGACTCAGTTCATTACATGTTCATAAAATATTTTAGTTTTAATTTATTGTCGTAAATGACATTACAGGTATTTTAAAATTTTAATTCGCGGAAGCAAGTCAGATTCAGAATTTAAACCATAAATAATAGTAACAATTTGTGGCCTATGGTATTTTTAGAACATAGACATTCTCACTGCACATGAAAAACAATCCAGCAAAGTGAACCACAGCCTGACTTTTTTTTTTTTTTTTTTTTTTTTTTTTAAGCACGGAAGCACACGTTCTCCTGTTCTTTACCTGACTCCGCTGCTGCTTGTGTTTACTCTTGCTAATAATGGTAAAAGTAAACAAAAAAAAAAGAAATGCTGTTGCTTTAATGAATGTTGTGGTATGTGAATAATAGAAGAAAAAGTAGTGAAACTGGACGAAATTTTCTCTTTTTTTAAGTAAAAAAGGTCTGGTCTGAAGCCAAAGCAGAGAGTACAGGATAAGATGGTGTTTAATGTTAAAGGTCAAGTGTCGTCCCTATAAACATTCTAAAATACATATTGTAATGAAAAATACATATAACATTATTCACTTCAATATCTATACGAAAAAATAAATACGAGCGGAGAGCACGTCATTCGACGACAGCCAAGTGGTCGCCATATTGGCTGCATCCCCTGTCGGTGACGTCACCCCGGACATTCGCCATTGAAAACACGCGGTGGACCCTACTTTGGGAGACGAACACGCCCCTTCTGACACGGAAGCTCTTTTCGAAGAAGAGAACATCACACAACCGAGTGAAGTTACCGGGGCATTATTACCCTACTGTTTTGATCCATATTCAGATGATATGCTATCACGGCCAAACTGCCTCCCCATCTGATCCACTTCCGCGGTGGAGATGAGCCATCGCGGCCCGGTGCTGCGACGACCTACCCCGGAGTGGCCTAGCCAGTCTACAGACATTCCGATTACAAAATCTGTGGAGGAAGCTGAGGTTTCAAGTTACCATGGAGTGTTGTTGTTTTGTGATTTTCTACATTTACTTTTTGTATTCGGTTTCTCTCTGTTAAAATTCACCTACCATAAAAATTATAGATCATATCTTTGTCACTTGATGAACTTACAAAATCAGTGAGGGATAAATTAAATTCTTCCTGCTCTGTATTTGACAGCCGTACACAACTAGTTTCACATCGAAATGCACAGGCCATGTGAGTGTAAATTCCTCCATCACTTAGCTGTATAGACACACACTTATAAATCTGTACCCACACCATCAGAACCTGCTTTCCTCCATTGCAATCAGCTATATGTTGACCACTTTATGATTCAGCCTATACCACCTGCCATCCAGATCAACACTTGGCTTCTTGGTCCTTAGTGGACTCCATCTTCTTTACCCTTTTAGTCACTCCGTGGACAGTGTTTAACTAGATTAAAACTCTAACCTATTAGTTGAGCATGAATGGACTAATTATAGCCTCCCGTCGTCCAGCCTCTCCTATACTCAGTAGGACCTCTTTCTCTTCCACTCCCACCTCCCACTTGGAGAAGGCGTTTGACCATGTCCCTCAGGGAGTCCTGTGGAAGGTTCTTTGGGAGTATGGGTACTGAACCCCCTGATAGGAGCTGTTCGGTCCCCGTACGACTGCTGTTAGAGTTTGGTCCACATTGCCAGCAATAAGTCAGACTCGTTTCAGGTGAGAGTTGGACTCCGCCAAGGCTCCCCTTTGTCAACAATTTTGTTCACAACTTTTATGAACAGAATTTCTAGGCGCAGCCGTGGCGTAGAGGGTGTCCGGTTTGGTGGCCTCATTATCGCATCTTTGCTCTTTTCAGATGATGTCGTTCTGTTGGCTTCATCAAGCTGTGATCTCCAGCTCTCACTGGAGCGATTTGCAGCCGAGTGTGAAGCGGCTGGAATGAGAATCAGCACCTCCAAATCCGAGGCTATGGTCCTCAGTTGGAATAGGGTGGCGTGCCCTGGACGGGCTCTCCCTTAGAGATATGTCGAGAAGCTCAGTCAGGAGAGAGATCTTGAGGACGACAAGTGTCATACACAAAACTGCTAATTTGTTTGGCACTCTTACCTCCATCAGATTGTCAAATAATCTGGTTATGGTGTGCATGTAATCGCAACCAGTGGTGGCAGAAGGAACAAGGAGTAATTCTGTAGTCAGTTAGGACTCAATATGCATTTGCGTGTATGTATGTCTGTGTGTGTCTGAGCTAGTTTGTTTGAACACGATGATTGGACTTCACACTGGCCTAGTGGGATGATTAAACCTGATTGATCCGATCCTACATGGACACACGCACACGCACGTACTCATTCATACACACAGACACACACACTTTCTAGGAAGAGCACTGATCGCATCCTCCCATGAGCACGCTGAACTAGGTCCCTCCTGTCAACAAAGAAACAGACCACTGGAGAACACACACACACAAAACATACTTTATACTTCATTACACAGTAGATGTATATGCTTGCAAGACAAAGTTACCATCCGTACCTGTCACGTAACTCTTATGATGTCCTTGTTGTTGCTGCTGCCCCTGCAGTGAACCGTTACATTAGTGATACTGAACTTTTTCAGAGCTGACATGTGCAAATCCTTGCAGTATACCTCCCAGAGCTGTAAAGGCAGCCTCGGTAGAAAATGGAGAGTTCTAAGGAGATAAGTTTGAGTCTGTCCAACAACTCACAAGTAAGAGAGGAGTGGAAGTATACTTTTATCAAGGCCATGTTTTTATAATAACTTAGTTATAATCATATATGGTCTTAAGATAAAGCTGGTTTTGCCCTTAGATTTGCACCTGTCACTCTCATCAGTATGTAGTAAGTGGCCCCCTGGTGCCATCAGTTGACCCAAAGATGACTTCAGCTCAGGGGTCAAAGCTAGTGGCCTTTATTCATGGTGCTTGTTCATTCGCTCTTAGGGTGAATGAATGGAGGATGATTTATGTACCTAAGTAATGGACCCTGACTGTGACCACGGACCTGCCATGGTCTTTTTGCAGTTCCACAGCAGGGTACAATATATACTTCATGTACTGGCTTCTTGCTGATGCCAACTCATTGGTGTGTGCTTCATTGATCTACAGGTTTGAAATTTGTGGTGGGTGCACTTAAAGAAATTTACAAAAAAAAAAAAAAAAAGTGACTTGGCACTGAGGTTTTTAAGAAGACCAATCAAAAATGTACCTATACAAATACTTTAGGGAATATGACGAACTCGGTAAATGATTGCTTTGAGCAAGCGGCATTAATTTGGAGTCTGTATGCAGAAGAGTCCATCTTCCATTTTGGAAGGAGTCTCGTGTCAAACTCGAGGTCTGGTGGAAAATGCTGCATGCAGCAGCATATTAAGTGGCTCGCAAAAGCAAATCATGTATGGAGGATGGAAGAATTCCAGAAGACCTACTCTATGGAGAGCTGACACAAGGAACCTGTGCCATAGGCAGACCCAAAGTCTGCTTTAAGGATGTCTGGAAGAGAGACCTGAAAACCCTTGAAATAAATATGGACTCCTGAGAGCCCACTACCTCTGACCGAGAGGCCTGGAGACGGGCAGTGATAGAGGGGCTGTCAAACTTTGGGGCGACCTCTGCTCGACTGTCGG
Source organism: Syngnathoides biaculeatus (assembly GCF_019802595.1). Taxonomy (NCBI): domain Eukaryota; kingdom Metazoa; phylum Chordata; class Actinopteri; order Syngnathiformes; family Syngnathidae; genus Syngnathoides; species Syngnathoides biaculeatus. The sequence continues at coordinate 38,633,837 of NC_084641.1, forward strand.
AGGCAAAGAGACAAAGAAGAAAGGCTTCAACACAGGTAGATAGACCAGCAATGAGACTCATCTGTCCAGGATGCGAGAGAGACTGACTCTTGTTCTTTGTTCTTGTAACTTTGTTGTTCTTTGTTCTGAATGTCGTACCCGGGCAGCACCAACTGCTGGATAAAAATTCTTTGTGTGTTTTTACACACTTGGCCAATAAAGCTGATTCTGATTCTGATTTTTGCATCGGCCTGACTAGTCACACTAGACGATGTCTTCAACTCCAGCATGCAAACCCATAGTCTCCCAAGACTCAGATGCTTAAAGGATTAAATATTTATATTGTTTCACGCTTGTAACGGCCCACTTAGGGAAATCATAATTATAACGCGGCCTAAGAGAAAATTGATTTTGAAACCCCAACTGATCTTCTTCTCCCGCAAAAGCCGCAAAAAGTCTCTCGATTGGTTGCGCATCACTTTTTGGAAAAATTGTCGAGTGGTCAGAAAAGTCCCTTAATATAGGACTTAAGACACATTTGCTATTAGCATTTAGGCGCAATTTCCCTAACCCTAACCTCAAGTCTCCAATTAATGCATGTTTTTCCGATGTTAGAGGAAACCGGACTGCCCAGAGAAAACTCACGCAGGCACTGGGAGAACATGTAAACTCGACTTAGATTGGCCCGGGATTGTAACCCTGGTCCTCAGAAATGTGAGGCCAACACTCTACAGCTACATCACTGTGCTGCCCAAAACAGCCATCTTCTTTTATTTTTGGGTTGACCTGTTATTAGTCGCCACGGCGTGTCATCTTTTTTTTCTATCCAAGCCTATCTCCTGCATCTTCCTCACTAACATCCACTGCCCTCATGTCTTCCCTCACAACATTCATCAACCTTCTCTTTGGTCTTCCTCTTGCTCTTTTACCAGGCAGCTCTATTCTCAGCACCCTTCTACCTATATACTCACTCTCTCGCCTCTGGACATGTCCAAACCATTGAAGTCTGCTATCTCGAACCTTGTCTCCAAAACATCCAACTTTGGCTGTCGTTCTATTGAGGTAATTTCTAATCCAATCAAAACTGCTTACTCCTTGAGAGAACCTCAATGCCTTCATTTCTGTCACTTCCAGCTCTGCTTCCTATTGTCTCTTCAGTGCCACCGTCTCTACTCCGTACATCATGGCTGGCCTCACCACTGTTTTAATTAACTTTACCCTTCATCCTAGCAGAGACTCTTCTGTCACATAACACACCTTCTGCCAGATGTTTAAACCTGCTTGGACCAGTTTCTTCACTTCCTTACCACACTCACCATTGCTCTGGATAGGGTTAGGGTTAGGGTTCATACATGTCCTGTGTTATTCTAACATATTTCTCTGCCACACGAAACTTACGCATTCAGTACCATGTTTCTACTCTTGGTACTCTGTCATAGGCTTTCTCTAGATCCACAAAGACACAATCCTTCTGACCTTCTGTGCACTAGCATCCGCAGGGCAAATAATGCATCTGTGGTCCTCTTTCTAGGCATGAAACCATACTGTTGCTTGCATATACATTGAAGAAAATAAGTATTTGAACACCCTGCTATATTGTAAGGTCTCCCACTTAGATATCATGGAGGGGTCTGAAATTTTCAGCGTAGGTGCATGTCCACTGTGAGACAGATAATCGAAAATGAAAAATCCAGAAATCACAATGTATGATTTTTTTAACTGTTTATTTGTGTGATACACCTGCAAATAAGTATTTGAACACCTGTCTATCAGCTAGAATTCTGACCCTCAAAGACCTGTTAGTCTGCCTTTAAAAGTCCACCCCCACTCTATGTATTATCCTGAATCAGATGCACCTGTGTGAGTTTGTTTGCTGCATAAAGACACCTGTCCACCCCATATAATCAGTAAGACTCAAACTTCTAACATGGCCAAGAACAAAGAGCTGTCCAAAGACACCGGAGACACTCTGACATGCAGGAAATACTTTATAGTAATTGATGAATTGCTCAACAAACCCAAACGCAACACAGGACGGGTGATAATGTATATGTGGAGTCTGTTTGAGGGAATATTTGTGATCATTTTTACATCATCTACATACACACATGCACACAAACGCATACACTCACACACACACATACACTCACACACACAGATGCCAGCCTTTATATTCCCACTTGTTTTTCTCCTTGATACTCTCTCTTCAGCCTATGTTGGATCAAGACCCTGTCACTGCCCCCTAAAGAGAGATTGATTAAAGAAAATGAGAGGATTTTTCTTCTTCTTCCCTTCTTTTCCCAGTTGGCTCTCTTCCCTTCTCAGTCACAATGTTTCACGTCACCATTTCTACTTTCATTTGTTATACTTGCGGCTGTCATTTTTTTTCGCTCTGTTGGCTTGAGTGCAACCAGACACCCTGACATTTTTTTCTGAAGTAATCGCACACCTCATGTTATTGCCCCCTAGCCACCAGGTATATACAGTATTCAAATCTTGCCACCTCGGTTTTACCAGAGCAATGCATTTGTTTTTAGCTCACCAAGGGACTGTTTGGAACTGTTTACCCTAATCTTTTTTTTTTCCCGTTACTGGGTGTGCAGATGGAATGGCAATAGCTGTTGTTTGCTGTTTATATAATGTGGTATAAAAACAGCATGACAGTAAATTCTGTGGAAAAATAATTCATAGAGTTGACTTACAGCCTTCTGTTTGCTTTTGAAATATGTATTTTATTAATGTTAGTGTTTTTTGGGAAGAGTATTTTTTTAGGAAGCTAGGTTAGAAAACTAAACTTCTTCTTTGTCACAGACACACCCCTTTTGGTAAGGAGCAGCAGCGACCCCGTATTGGCTCCTCCCATTGAAATCACCGTTGCATCAACACACGACGACCAAACCACTGAAGCCTCCAAAATGGTGAGCATTGCATCTCAATTCCATTAAATTTGACTCTTTATGAATTTCAATGAATACATTTGTTTCTGGCGGCACAGTGCCTCAGCTGTAAAGCGTTGTTTGATCCCGGACCCACCTGTGTGGAGTTTGCATTTTCTCCCTATGGCTGCGTGGGTTTTCTCCGGGCACTCCAGTTTCCTCCCTCATCCCAAAAACATACAACATTAATTGGACATTCTAAATTGGCCCTAGTTGTGATTGTGAGTGCGGCTGTTTGTCACTATGTACCATACGATTGGCTGGCAACCAGTTCAGAGTATAACCTGCCTCCTGCCCTTTGACAGCTGGGATAGGCTCCAGCACTCCCGCGAGCCTTGTAAGAAGAAGCAGCTAAGAAAATGAATGGATGGACACTTGTTTCTAAAAAGGAAATGAGTACTTCTTCAGAATTAAATTAAAATGTCTTGGACAAATAATGTAACTAAATAACAGGCACGAAGACCTCCCATTTGCTGATGTAGTTTCTGTTTTAGGCATGCTGTCTTAGAGGGCAAAGATGAAGAAGCATTCACCCAGTCCTTGCACTTTGCTTCAGGCTGCACTTTGAAATGAAGTGCATGCCATCTTTTCCAAAGAAACTGCCACTTCACAGCACACAGAGTTCACTCGACCTTTGTGTGTGTGTGTGTTGTGTGTGTGTGTGTGTGTGTGTGGTGTGTGTGTGTGAGAGAGAGAGAGAGAGAAGAGAGAGAGAGAGAGAGAGAGAGAGAGAGAGGAGAGAGAGAGAGAGAGAGAGAGAGATAGAGAGAGAGAGAGAGAGAGAGAGAGAGAGAGAGAGAGAGAGAGAAGAGAGAGAGAGAGAGAAAAGAAACATGGGAGACTTGGCAATGCTGAAGGATTACAGGAAATAAATGCAATGACAATTGGTATGACTGTGCCCGAGTGCACTGGATAATTTCCGATGACGTAAAGGAGAAGTATTGTGTATTTTTCCATTCCCAGGTATCGTTCTAAGTTGCTAGTGAATACCTCTTTCAAAATACCTGAAGACTCAAGAGTGAAAGCATCCCGTATTTTACTAAACTTTTTTTACTGGTCCAAGTTCAAACAGCTCTCTTAAGATGGTGGTGCTGCAAAGGCAGCGAGTCCTGATGCCGTCCCCATACTGCTGAGCCACTGAGTACAGATTTCCTTAATGGGACAACTTAAGGCAGAGCTAAGGATAGCTGCATTTGAATCCCAAATTTAAACTAGCAACTATGAATGGCATGGCCAACACCAGGCCCTACAAGAATGCTTGGATTCTAGTTTCCTTCATGGAGTCAACCCCACGCTGCTGAATTACACTTAGTCAATTACTGTGTAGACTGTGTACGGTATGTGCAGCAGATACACTGCCCAAGCCCTCTCGAGCTGCAACTATTTGGAACTCCCGAATTTTCCACACATCCGCGTCTGACGACATAATGGAGTCCTTCTCTCAGAACATAACAAAAGATCCGTGTCATAATAACGTAAAGTACGTAAGTCAGGGGGCGGGGAGAAGAAAGGCCACCGGTTTCTGGGCTTCCCTGACGTAAGCAATCAAGTACATGAGAAAATAAAATAAAGGGAAAAATAAAAAATGAATAACTACAATAACAATATAGACACACATAACACATAGCTCTAGATTAATTTCGATAGTATCCATGATATTTACTTCGCCCGGCATGGGTCCTCCTGAGTACGGTCCATACAGAAGACTTGTAAAAAGTTAGGAAATTGACCAATTATGGGTCAGTCATTTAGAATACTTCATCGGGTCCCTCTTCCTCCTCGTCATTCCACTTGTCTGTGTCTGTAAGGGAATCTTGTGTCAGTGGACGCATATCGTCTAAATATAGCCCGAAACGATATGATAAAATGGCCCCGGTTGCTTCACTCCCTTCTCAGATGTTTTCTTCCTCAAAAAGAGTGTCAGTCTCAGAAGGAGTGTCAGAAAAATCAAAAAATTGCTCTCATTCATCTGCCATTGCATTTGGCACAGCATGTTTTCAATAGCAAGGATCCAGTGTGATGCCTGCACATCACAGACAAATATGGCTGCCACTGTGATGCACATTGTATCAAGTCAGACTGACGCAACTCTGTGCTATTCTATTTCTCTATTCTCCCAGCTCACGTATCACGACTGTTATTATCATCAAAGTGATTACTATTATTTGTGGTTTTGATAACAATACCTATTTTAAGATTTGATTTTTGTGTCAGTGGCACTTTAATGTTAACATAGAGTGGGGAACGCTGTAGACAGGCAGTCAGAGAAACAAATAGTTCATTCATTACTCACAGGCATATGTTCCTGGTGCTCTGTGGAAACAGTTCCATCAGCGTTCCAATACTTTGAAGAGTGGTGTTAACGCAGCACAGAGGTATACCCAGATATGTACAATACGTACTTCTGCTGTTAATGTTCCTGGTGATTATGAACTAATTGTCCTCCCCCAGTGGGTGTACACTGCCACGTGAACGCTCATGTTTGGAGGTTGTGACTTTGTTATCTTGGGTTAAACATGGCAGTGAGTTAATGTGATGGATGTGATTATTGGGCTAACCAATGGCTTTGGACTATTCTTGTGCAAAACAGCACACTTTCACAACACACACACGTCCTCAGGTGCCTGATATGCACTGCATAACTATTGTATGCAAAAGACACCTCATTATTCTTCCTGATGACACACCCACTCTTAGCTCTTTTTTTATTAGTGTGCATACTGCTGCAAAAGACAGATGGCAGACAGGCAGCGTTTCAAAATTAATTGAAATTTGCGCCACAATATCGGCCCACAGCCTGTTTGGTGTGAGAAACAAGTTGTCAGTACTTATTACACAGATTGAGCGATGTTTCTGCTTGACACCATTCTTGGAGCAATGATAACCTGCAATAAACAATCACATAACATGCTACCATGTGTGACTGTGATTTTATATGTTTGAAAGTAGTAATTTTACGACTGAGTGAGGTTTAGAATTACGTTGATTTCATGTCAAAGCAGAAATTATCGTAATCCGAGGATAAACTTCATTCTGGTGACTGTGGTTTAATCCTTTCGTGTTAATGTTTGTGCATGTTGTGTAGAATGTGTTTTACGTCATATATGGACAATTCATTCAATTTCATATGAATCTGTTTGTAAAAATTAAGTTTAAAGTATAAAAATGTGACCACTGCCACACACAAAATGCCAGTGGTCACCTGCAGATTTCCAGAAGACTTGTCAGGTGCTTTACAGCAGCCTGTCTTACATCATGTCATGGAAGATGCTTAGCAATTATGGTGACTCTTGGTCATCCTCTTGTGATACCACCCAGCCAGACCCCCCCGCCCCATTCCCTGCCCCCTGCCGGAATATACATTCTATTGTGAGATAATCTCACACTGCCTTCATAAGTAGGTCACTATTTGTGCAGGGGACACATGCATGTGTTTATAAATGCACACTTTATTTTCTCAATGTTTTTGGTTCCACTTACAGACTGGTAGAATTTGCTGGGATAATGGGAATAGAGCTTCCATTTAACGTGACAGAATGCTCTGGGCAGTTGGTTGTGTGTATCTCGTTTGGGACAGGCACAGTAGGCAGGTTGTTGTTGGTGGTGATGGTGGGGGGCAAGCTACACTAGAGAACTGGTGGGCGGTACTTTTTTAGCCATTAGTGAGGGTGACACAATGAAAGTGACAAGGCAGAAAGACCTAATTGTCCCTCTCTTGTCTTAAACGATTTGGAGGCAGTTTTCCAGTGTGTACAAAGGGTCTTGCAAAAGATTGACGCTCACTTACCCTTCATTTATTTGTACCGCTCACTCCTCATCCATCCGCTCAAAGCTTACTGATTTTACAAACTCAAGAGCTAGATCCTTGCCTGACATGGGACTCTGATGCAGTGTGGGGGTGGGACCACTGAAAAGATGTAAACAAAAAGGTAGCAAGGGAAGGAAAGCAGTGTCCATCAGGGCATTGCGTCCGGCGGTCCACAATTTTGTAAGGTGATTGATGATTACATTGCTGCTTTACTGCAATAATTAAGAGCAGTTCGGTTTGTATCTACTGCTTACTATGAGATGTTATTAATCTTATTTGGCACTGTTTGTATGGTTCTTTGTTTTGTTTGGCAGCATTGAAGAAATTACTACTTTTGTCATTACAGGAAATCGACCATGTGGTGAAGGGAGGTCCAAAAAATCTCAATAAGATGAGCCAGATTACATTCAGGTAGGAGTGTGTTCAGAGCATGTCTTTATGATTCCCTCTATGATTCTCCTTCCTCAGCCATCAAATATTAGACTCAGTTTAGTCATATAATGCTTTGCTTAGTTAGTTTCTTTTACAGTAGCAATATGACGGAGTTTTCCAAAAATGATTGTCGGTCAATATTTGTAATCAGTTTGAAATGGCCATTTGAACCTTGAGTACAATGCACCAAGAATTTTGAAAATCAGATGATTGATTTTGGAGGAATCTTTTTTTTTTATATGGGGAAAGTAATTTTTAGGAATGTTTTTATGTGTTTATATGAGCCTGTAATTGGCTAGTGATCAGTCCAGGGTGTTCCCCGCCTCTCACCTGAAGATAGCTGTGATAGGCTCCAGCACACCTGCGAATCTAGTGAGGAGAAGCAGAATGGAATTAATCAATTGATTTTGATATCGCCAATAGAGTAAAATTACTTCATTAATTATTAACATATTGACCCTTTCATTTCTTCTGGTACTCAGGGGACCCTCTCTCCACTTAGCTAAGTTTCAGTGACAAATACCCACCAATAAGCACGTACTGGCCAATATCCCGAGGGGTTTTCGATGTTATCACAATTCTTGTGATGTTTTGAACTACTGTCACATTTAAACTTTCAATAAATATTCATCACAATACAAATAACCACAGAATCATTCTACAAAAATATTTATTCTACCACCATATGGCATGTATCCAAGTCAGTACAACTGGATTTTACTGTTCAGCATCACCAGAACAGAAACGAGATACTCAGATGCCTGGGTGTGTGCTGGGGAGTTTTGCACATACTCTTGCCTGGTGGTAGCTGCATGGTTGAGAGATTGGTAGAGAATTTTAAGTGTTGAACCAATCAGGCAGGTTCTTGGGTGTTGACAAGCTGATCGATGTCTCCTCCAGGTGTCCAACTGTGAAGTGGTCCACACAGCCTAATGTGCATGAATAATAGATGATTTTGAGTGCAAGGGAGGGAAGCTGGGAGCACTATTTATTCAGATGTAATTGTTGTCCAATATTGTCAGCCCGTTAATTTGCTGTATAGCAAATGATTCTGTTGTTTCTTAGGAGGCAGTGGATTTACCCAAAGACTGTAAACTGTGGGTTTGCTGTATATGTGACTCCGCTGGGGTTAAATGAACAGTCATCAGCAATGATGACAAAGGAGTGTGTTGTGACTGTTAAAGCTAGTCTACAGGCTTGTGTGCCAAGCCCCCAAATGTATCATTTCTTTGTTGCATGTGTGTGAAAGCAAACAAATGTTGCTTATTCCTTCAATCTTCTTGTTTACACAGCCATGCTGCACAACTTAACTAAGATTTGTTCTGCATCAGAGACACAGTGCGTGTCCCTCTTTACTGTCAAATAGCCTTCTTTTTCTTTGTGGTGTTATCCTTGTTTTTCTGCTCTCAAGTCAGTTCATATCTTCCTCAAGATTATTAGAGGAGCTCATACTTGTTTCCTCTTGGCCTTACTCATATTTATCTCTTCTTTATTGTTCAGCGGCTTTGGATGTTTAAGAAACAGCTATATAAGAGGTGAAGTAGCGACCTGCATCCCTGTCTTTCTCACACATGCACACGCATACGCACGTATTGAGACATACCCATACACATGGGTGGGATGGTTAAAGTTTCATGAATGCTGAAAAGTGATCTTAGAATAAATTAAAATTTTTATTAAAAATAAAGTTGCTTCAATACATAAATGAAATTAATAACGTTAAATCAATTGCAGGGCTCCACAACAAATTTTCCATTTGTAGCACTGGAGGATGTAGTAACCATGTTGTATCTGTACTGTAGCCTTGTAAAAAATAAAGATTGACAGTGACTAAGGATTTACCTGTAAAATATTTTACTGTGAATATCAAGTTTGTAGCACAGTAGATTTAATATTTTATATACTACTATACTTTTATATAATTTTTAAATACATATGGTAAACATGCATGTTCAGATAAACACAAAACATACCAAAAGGCATGCAGGTGTTTACATGTATTGGTTTAAAAAAAAAAAAATCCTTTTGTAATACCAGTATACATCGGGGTTTGGATTAGGGAAAAAAAAATGTTTGTGATTTGAATTTAAAACGTATATTTTTTTAACAAACGAGCAGAACTTTATTTTTGGGGAACAATGTAGTTTTCCAAACATGCAGGACTGTGCATAATATTACAAGTAAATACATTTGTATGAATTTTTGTAGTTGTTAATTTTACTGAAGAACTTGTGGGTTTACAGCTCAAGTCCCGTAACAGTACAGTGTGCCCTTGTCCATTCACGGCTCACCATTCACAGCCCCACAATTTCGAAAATTTAGCGCCCCCCATAAACAACCGTATTTTCACGACCCTACTGATGCACTGAAAAGTCTTAAATTCTCTCCTGAATAGACAGGGCACCTTATATTGTGGCGCACTTTTTGTGCACGCCGAGTTCCTAAATCTGTGAATGCCGTTATATGACTAGTCCAATGAAGTACACCTGAACACACTGGTACACTGTCCATTTTTTAGAAAATTTAAGATTTTTAAATGAGCTTTATGGTCGCAAAAATATGGTACATATTGTACTTAGATATTTTAATACTTATTTTTGGGATGGGGTGAGGAAAATAACCCCCGCAAATAATGAGTGAACACTGTAAATCAGGGGTGCCCAGACTTTTTAACATCAAGATCTACTTTTCAACCCGCCAGACTCTCGCAAGCTACCGGACGACGACGGGGGTGGTGGGGTAGGGGTGATGATGCTCCCAAACCGTTTTAAGGTTGATGTTATGTTGCCTCCTATACTTAAAATACAGAATTAGCTTTTTGTGCACTGTATTGTCTGTGCGTTCATCCTGGATCAGGCTGTGCCAAGGTGGAATTTTAAAATGACACAGCATCTCATACCTGCACTTTCTACTTTGGCTTCAGACCAGACCTTTCAAACTCTGAAAAGAGAAAATCTCATCCAGTTTAACCACTTTTTCTTCGATTATTCACATACTCCGACAGTCATTGCATCTTAAAACAACAGCATTTCTTTTTTAACTTTCTCCATTAATATTGAAAGTAAACATAAGCAGCATGTGTAGCTCGTCTTTGTTCTACGTTGCCCAGACTGTGTTGCGAACTAAAGCAGCGGTGGTGGACACTGTCATTATAAAATACAATGATGGGCTGCGTAAGTACTGTAACATTTTTAATTGAGCGTACGTCTTTAAGGGGGTGTGAGGTAAGCTAGGAAAAAGATAGTGTGGCGGAGCAGCCGTCGTTGTTAGAGAAAGTTCCGTGTGCTGCCTAAAAGAAACGTTTCTTTTAGGCAGCACACGGTGCTTGCAGTGGCTTCTTTCTTTCATTTTTTTACTGTACTTATGTGAATTGTGCCATTGGATGAAACAACCAGTCATCCCTCACTCATTGAATCACATTGCAAAATGCCACAAACTGAATAGCTGTATGTTATACTTTTAATTTACATTGGATTATTTCTTTTTTTGTGCGCAACGCAGAATATTTGCAAAGAGACTGCATCAGCGGTGCACAATTGGGCACGCGCGCAGTTTCGAGGGAACATTGCACAACACAACACAGCGTCACTGTTGTAAAGGATCGATATTGTCTTGAATATCAATGCCGCTGATACCAGAAGACCAATTCTCAAAATGACTGTAATTTCTCAAAAATAATGCGCAATTTTTTACAAAAATATTTTCAAAAAGGTAATAGAGCGCATTATATTTAGGTATGGATGAAAAATAAAAAATACAATCACATTGTATAGTCGTATACAGGTACATAGAGTGGTTAAAATAAGGTATATGTATACATTGTGATATGATATTCAATGTCTTATGTTACACATATATATTACAGTAAAGTTCACCACCAACCTGAGTTCTATGACCTCCTTGGGGAGCTTCGCATTTTACAATTATTAGCATTGCATATTTGTTGCTCCTGCACTAAAGATCAGAACGACTGCCCCTGAGTTGGTTTTACTTAAATTAAGACAAAAAATGTCGACGACAACGACTAGTTGTGCAGCCGCTTTTAAAAGAAATGTGTCATCGCTGACGCGGGCAACCCAGTAACAGTGCGGCAGTCAAAACAACGAGAGCTCAATGGCTTCAGGTAATTTTCAAAACGTGATCTCAAGCAATGTTGTAAGGGCGTAATGAGTACATTAAAAAAAAACGTGAGACCGCACACAATGGAAATGCTCGCTTTTTTTTTAAATGTGTCCATTACGCTTGTTTCTACATATTTAGAGCTCATGTTCTTTTGATAGCCACTAGAAGCTGTAGGAAAGTTGCTATACAGATTGATGCTGAATGGAGGTGGAGAGGGTGCGCTGCTCAACCCAAACTCTTGGGATTAAAAAAATGTTTGGCTGGCACAGAGAATGACATGCGGTGGGAGAAAAATGTGATGTTCATGATGCAATGCAAGAGGCACCGGAACTGTACCAAGTCAAAGATGATTTTGACAGTGATGCACCAAAGGTAGCTATGATGGATATTTTTCAGATTGGAGATAAGTCAGATGCTTCTTTTAAAGTCTTGGCCAAGGATGTGTAATGTAAAGTATAAACTGCACGATGCGCAAATATTTAATGCAAAAAAATGTTTGTTCAACAGTGTTATGTTATTTATTTAAGACTGTAACTTGTGTTATCAACAGTATTAATAAAATGTTATGTCATTCTTGAGCATTTATTTTAGTCGGTTGAGGGATTCTGTTCTGACAATTACAGGGACCAGGACAAGCATGTCCTGTGGCCTGTCCCAAGATATATATTACTGCTACATCAGCACATGCACAATGATTATTAATGATTGTTGTACGGACAGTTTTTGAAAAACAATACAAGTACAAACCTAACAAAATATAAATACAGATCATTCCTAATATTTTGAGCATATGATTAGCAGCAAATTGATGGTGCGCATTGTACATTGGTAGAAGGGTTTTCCTGATTTTTTTTTTTTTTTTTTTTTTTTTTTTTTTTTTTTAGGTCAACTTTGAGGGTGCGCATTATACTTAAAGACGCATTATACTTGAGAAATTACGGTAAATAATACTTTTGATACGTTAGTCATTGTAGGGACTGTATTTTCACTATTGTATCAAAAAGGAATTTGGTGGTATAAATCATTAGCAGAGAGAGAGAAGGAGTACATTGGGCAGAAATTCACGCAGCAAAAGGCAAAATCAATTTATGGCGACTTAAATTAAATTCTGGCGGAGAAAACACAATGTTTGCTATTTATTTGTAAATGTCATTATGCGGTATTTAAATGTGATTTTTATTGGCAGCACGCTCACAAGAACAGTGAACTTGCTGGGGGACCGTGGGCCACTCGGTATCCAAGTCAGTCCCTATTGTTCTTCTCTCAGTGGACGGTGAGGACACACATACATGCATACACACACACGCACGCACGCACACACACACACACACACACACACTGTAAATACAGTTGCACATTGTTCCTGCTAGTTGTAATCCATCAGACATTACAGAAAAGGCAGATGGCAATGTTGACTGGAAATGCATTAGAGTATCAAGTGCTGGCATGACATCATGTGTTTAACCCCCATGAGTTGACATTTTCTTGTTTGTGGGCATGTTACACAGGATGTTGGGCCTCCACATTAAAAACATTGAAGACAACAGTCGCACCAAGAGAGAGAATATCTTTGAAGAGGACGAGTGTATTGTCCAAATTAATGGGATACAGCTCCAGGATAAGACCTTTACAGAGTGAGTATATTAAGGTGGGAACAGGGTGTCTGTAGTACATACAAACTCATAAAAGCACTGATATATCAAAAACTAATATTTGTGTACTTTAAAATTTGGATTTTAAACCCAATCTTTTTTCCATTATTAAACCCCAATTTTAAAAATACATTCTCATATCTTCTCTCTTTAACTCACCCAATTTTTTTTTTTTGAACAACAAACAAACAATGGAATATCATACAAGAGACCATCCAAGAACAGGTAAATATTCAGTATCCGGAGACAGTCCATGTTGGCACTGGGAGACCATGCAAACTCCACACAGACAAGGCTGGATTTCAACCATGGTCTTTTGAATTTTGAGGCAAGTGTGCCAAATTGTTGCCCACCGTGCTACTCAAATAAATCCAATAAATGTAATTTAATTTGAATACTGTTCATATGACTGAACACATTTGAAGGTCTAGCAGTAGAAAATCAGAATCAGCTTTAATGGCCAAGTGTAAAAACACACAAGGAATTTTTCTTCGGCAGTTGGTGAAAAGCAGGCCAACCAGCTCTTCTTCACAAGCAGAGTAGAAAGCAGAGCAGAAAGTAGCACCTAAAATATAATGCCAATAGCTGAATCCAGAGGAAGTTGGAGTGGTGTTGCAAGCGGTGAGTTGTGGCAATAAAAGAATAAAACTGTGCCTCTACCTGAAAAGTCATTTGTTGAATTTACTGCACAAGGTGGTCATGTTTACTGCTGCATTTTAATCTAGAGCAGTGTCATACTTCATTAATCCATTTAATTTGTGAATTCTTAGTTTCTACTTGAATTTCTGTGCAGGGTTTAAAAAAAAAAAAAAGAGAAAAACTAATGAGGAAAAAGGTATTGGCTATTTGAAAACAACTCTCGGATTAGGTCTGAAGGATTTAATTAAGAACTGAAACCAGAAAAGCCAATCAGCCATTGCTGTAGCAGGATACTTTACCTGTCACTCAGTCTGCCAGAAGAAAAATCCTCATTTCTGTCTGCTCTACAGTATCTCGTAAATAGTGTGCGCCTCAATACATTTTTGTCTCCAACACACAAACACGCACACACACCCCTACAATCCCCTGCCCCTCTTCCATTCTGTTTTTAGTACACCTCATTTAAGAAAACACAAGCTTTTTTTTAACCCTATGTCTTTTTCACTCACATTGTGCACTAAAATTGCTTTTACTACTTTGCAGTATGATAGTTTTTTTTCATCAACACTCATTGTCTCTCCAGTTACATTATATAGGTTATCCACATTTATTTTTTTTCATTTTCAAACTGCTCAATGCCATTTTTTCTCTTCTTGTAGTTCACAGGAAGTATTCCGCCAGGCTTTGTCCTCCCCTTCTATGCACCTGGAAGTTGTTCCTGTTGCCAACAAACTACGCTACGAGAAGGGCCTGATCGGTCAACTGTTCAGTGGAGAGGGCAAAGACATTAAAGCAAAGAGTCCAATGGTGACCCGTGCCAAAATTGATCTCCGACCTGTGGCCAAACAAAATTCTGAACCCAATGATTACTTGAGGCGTCAAAATACAGGAACCAAGACCCCAGAGCCGCCTTTGTCGAACCCAGAGGCAACCCCTGTGAATCCACTGTCAGCAGATTCTCAGCATGTGAACTCCCAGTCGGGAAGGATCTCCCCTGTAACACCAGTACGGACAGCTAGCTTTTCTCCCTCGAGGCCCCGACAGAGCCATCTGGAGAATAAGAACTCTGGAGTGCGTGGTGCGGCCAACCTGACAAACAAGAAAGGTGGCAAGAGGATCAAAATTGACCTAAAGAAAGGTGCATTCTGTACACTACGTTACTCTTGTTTTGCTGTTCGACCTGAACCCAGTGATAATCAAATTATTGCCAAACACAACCTGTTTTTTTTTAAAAAAAAAATCTGGCCCAACAAGCATTTACTTTTAACTTTTTTAAAACATTTGTGTTTGTGTGCGCCTACAGACACACTCATACACACACACAAACCTTTTGAACGTCCACAAAATGGTCTCATAGGGGCGGAGGGTTGTCTTATGTTGAAGCCTGTTTTTACTGTATTGTTATGTAGGATTTTTTTGTCATCCTAAACATCCACTACAGCGCCTATATTTTCTAACAAATATAAGAAAGGTTTGAAAATGTTTGAATGTTTCACATTCTACCCAAAGTTAGCACTTCGGTGTGGTTGGTCACGGTGGTATTGTTGATGTACAGTGGTCATTAAAGGTGCATGTGTCCTTCCTAGGTCCAAATCTGTTGCCAAATCTGAAGGGATTGATGAGAAAAACTATTACTGTACCAAAATTAGTGGTTTCCAAAGTCCAGAGACTTTTGTTTTCATTCCTCAGAGTAAACAATACCGGTGTGCCGCGCTCTTTCTCTGTGCTGCAAATCAATGTAAAATTATGGTGATAGCCCTGAAAATTGTAAACCAGGTTCCGGGAAGTATTAAAAAATTATCGAACAGGGGACCCCCAGTTTGAAAACCACTGCTAACCCTAACCCTTGTAAGAATCCCCCCCCCCCTTTTTTTAACAGCAACTTTTGCATCCCTGTAGACATTTTTTGTTTGATTTTTCCCTTTCTTTCTTTCTTTCTTTCTTTCTTTCTTTCTTTCTTTCTTTCTTTCTCCTGATGAAATGTCAGAGTAGAGTATGTTATGGTGTTCAAATTCTCACTAGCCAACACCCCGTTTTTCCTCTGTGATTGACAGGCGGTGAGGTTTAGGCGCGCTAATATAGAGCAGGCAGAAGCTTAAAGCACAGACCAGATAGCATCATTTTCTGCTTTAGTATGCCACACTAGCTTTGCTCTCCCAACAGACACCAGGACACAGACAGCAAGTGTGGAAGGTATCGCTGATAGCTTTGGGTGTGCACAGCTTTTTCAGAAGGTGCATGGTGCAATAGGCTTTTCAGAATTAGTGGCTCGTGCCTGTGTGTGGCCTCAGAGACATTATTCGGACATGTATTCGGACAATGATCCTAGCTCTTGGTGTTGAGGAAAATCTTGGAAGCCCAGTTGCATCCCCAGGGAAGAAGCCTGAAGAGCAGATTTATATCTTCCTTTTTCTGCTCTCAAACCTTCCATCTTCATATGTTACAACTGTAACCACCCTTCATCAGTGTGCTCACACGTAAAATTAAAGAAACAGTAGCTAATCTGGCTTCTCTCTCTTACAGTGAAGAAAAAAGTATTAGAACACCTTGCTATATTGCAAGTTCTCCCACTTAGAAATCATGGAGGGGTCTGAATTTTTCATCGTAGGTTCATGTCCACTGTGAAAGAGATAATCTAAAAGGAAAAATCCAGAAATCACAATGTATGATTTTTTTTTTTTTTTTTTTAACAATTTGTGTGATACAGCTGCAAATAAGTATTTGAACACTTGTCTATCAGCTAGAATTCTGATCCTCAAAGACCTGTTAGTGCGCCTTTAAAGTCTACCTCCACTCCATGTATTATCCTGAAACTGTTTGAGGTCGTTAGCTGCATACAGACACCTGTCCACCCCATACAATCAGTAAGACTCAAACTTGTAACATGGCCAAGAACAAAGAGCTGTCCAAAGACACCACAGAAAAAAATTCTACAACTCCACACAGCTGGAAAGGGCTACGGAGAAATTGCCAAGCAGCTTGCTGAAAAAAGGTCCACTGTTGGTGCAATCATTAGAAAATGGAAGAAGCTAAACATGACGGTCAATCTCAATCGGAGTGGAAGCCCCATGCAAGATATCGCCTTGTGGGGTCTCAAGGATCCTTAGAAAGGTGAGGAATCAGCTCAGGTCTTGGTCAATTGGGACCACCCTTTCCAAGGTGACTGTTGGTAATACACGAAGACATCATGGTTTGAAATCATGCATGGGACGGAAGGTCCTCTCGCTTAAACGAGCACATGTCAAGGTCCGTCTTAAGTTTGCAAATGACCATTTGGATGATACAGAGGAGTCATGGGAGAAGGTTTTATCATCAAAATGGAACTTTTTGCTCATAATTCCACTAACTGTGTTTGGAGGAAGACAAATATTGAGTTCCATCCCAAGAACATGATGCCTACTGTGAAGCATGGGGACGGTTGCATCATGCTTTGGGGGTGTTTTTGTGCACACGGGACAGGACGACTGCACTGTATTAAGGAGAGGATAACCACGGCCGTGTATTGTGAGATTTTGGGGAACAACCTCTTTCCCTCAGTCAGAACATTGAAGATGGGTCGTGCCTGGGTCTTGAGACATGACAATGACCCGAACCACACAGCCAGGAAAACCAAGAAGTGGCTCCGTAAGAAGCATATCAAGGTTCTGGCGTGGCCGAACTAGTCTCCAGGCCTAAACCCAATTGAAAATCTTTGGAGGGAGCTGAAATTCCTTGTTTCTCAGCAACAGCCCAGAATCTATCTATGATCTAGAGAAGATCTGTGTGGAGGAGTGGGCCAAAATCCCTCCTGCAGTGTGTGCAAACCTGGTAAACAATTACAGGAAACGTTTGACCTCTGTAATTGCAAACAAAGGCTACTATACCAAATATTAACATTGGTTTTCTCAGGTGTTCAAATACTTATTTGCAGCAGTATCACACAAATAAATCGTTAAAAAAATCATACATTGTGATTTCTGGATTTTTATTTTTAGATTATCTCTCTCACAGTGGACATGCACCTACGATGAATGAACCTCCATGGTTTCTAAGTGGGAGAACTTGCAATATAGCAGGGTGTTCAAATACTTATTTTCTTCACGGTATCTGAAGGTTTGACTAAGTCAATTTAGAAGACACTAAACTTTAGTGTCAAACACTTCTGTGGCCAAAGCCTTATATTGTCTAAGTTTGGATGCATATTCTCATGCTATCAAATGGGTATGTCCAAGCAGATGCTGCTTGTATCACAAGCAGGAGAATTGGTTTGCATTCCCCAGAGTAGAATAATCCTTTGCTATTGGGTGGTTCACTTACTGTGGATTAAGTACTCTATATCACCGATTTTTTTTTTTTTAATCAATATACCACAGTTAATGATAATGATCAAGATAATCCATTACAAATTATGCTAGAAGTCCAACATTAAATATGCATTCAAATATCTAGCAGCATCTCTGCAATAAACAAAGTAATGTACTTTTTAGAGAGCACTGTGGTATACCAAAATTTTGGTTGCACTCTCACCATGGTAACGTCACAGAGAAAACAATTAGCACCACAACTTAAACACACAATCACAGTTCTCAAATATGAAGAGCTCTGCTAAATAGGTGGCAGGGAGTAAAGCATAGTGATATAATCTTCATGATTTAAATATACAAATATACTACATATGAAGTTATCTATCAAATATATCCACTCATACTGGTTCACTGCTAGGCAAAACGCTGGTAATTATAAGCTTACACGAGTGGTTTGTAATGTCAATATAGAAATAATGTCAACAATAAAATCACGTGAAACATTAATTAAAAATTATTTTTCTTAAAAAAATACCATTACATTAGTTGAAATGAGTTGTGAAATGTGAGTCGAGACACGTCTTGATAGGTAAGAGCAAGGAGGTGTCTCAAGACCATCGCAAAGTAATTGTTGTAAAACCTAACAATCGCATTGGTTACAGGCGCATACTGTATCTAAGATTATGAATGTTCCAGTGAGCATGGTTGGGACCCTAAGTCAATCAGGATACTCAGTTGATTTCAAATAAAAAAATAAAGTTACAAGAATGGCCTAGCCAATCACCCGACTTGAATCAAATTGAAGGTCCATGAAAGAAGTCCACGGAACCTTTAAGATTTGAAGACTGCTTGCGTGGAGGAATGGGCCAAAATCACACCAGAGCAATGCATTTGACTCGTTTCGTCACATCGGCGGTGTCTTCAAGCTGTCACTGCAAACAAAGGCTTTTGTACAAGTTATTAAATGAATACCATCTTCTGGCCATGCTACCCTGAAAACGCCCAATCTTGTCAGATCTTGGAAGCTAAGCGGGTTTGGCCCTGGTTGGTACTTGGATGGGAGACCGCTTAGGAATACCAGGTGCTGTAAGCTTCTCTCCCTAGGTCCACCTCCAGGGCATAGCATAGGGGTTGCGTCTGGAAGGGCATCTGGCATAAAAACTATGCTAAACAAATATACGTTCAACTAAGATGACACGCTGTGGTGACCCCTAACGAGACAAATTGAAAGGAAAAGAAGATGAAGAAGAATTAAATAAATACCAGTTGGTGTGTTCAATACTTTTTCCCTTGTCATTTCACATTATGACACACAATTTAATTTCTGATCTTAATTGTTCCACATTCTTTGTCTGTATTGTTTTTTTTTGTTTTGTTTTTTTTAAACCAACATCTGGTGAAATCTTCACGTCAATAGCATCTCTGGAAATGTATTTAAGAAAAATGTATGAAATACTTATTTCAGCAGCTATATAAATGTTTGGCACAAAAGAAAAACTTGAAACAATACCATCTAATTTTTTTTTTAAGGCACAATACAGTAATTTAAAAGTCCCATATTTTGGCTATCTAGACTTCTGTAGAGTCACACGCTAACATGAACTTTGTATTTAAAAAATGTCAATGTCAATGAAAAACAACAAAACAAAAGAAAAGAACCACACACCTGCTCTGTCATACGAGTGTCCAGAAAAGGCCCCCCTGACATCGTCATTTGTTCTACCCAGTTTTGTATCAGCTTCGTCCATAGTTGGCTAAGACCACCCTTTTTCCTCTGATTGGTTGCCTCCGTGTAGCAGACCCAGTTGTGAAAGCACATTTGTTTACAGTGCTGGCTCGGGTATGGAGAGGGAGGCGGGGATCTTCTCCAGTAACATAGATACGCTTGAAATTTGAATCACCTCATTCCAGGCCTCTCGGGAGAAAAATGTCTGGAACTCAAGAATGCGTGGATGATTTTAATTCATATTTCACTTTTACTGAGGCACCATGCAAACAGTATTACATCCCAAATATTAGAACATGTTTGTTGGGTAAAATATGGCATCGTTTCAACACAGCACTTTGTCATGAAACTCTACTCACAATGATTCTTAACAACTGGTGGGTCAAGATTTAAAGTGAAAGTACATGTATTCCTATTTTGATTTTTCTTCTACTGTAGAGGTGTAACAAGTTCGCCACATCTAAAATATTAGGTATGGGAAGTGTAGCTTTCTCATGCTAGAAGTTAGGAGAAATAAAGAAAATGTTTTGTATAAAAATAGCTAATATGTAGCATAGATACTCCCAAAAAAAAAAAAATTGTTGCACATTTCATACAAATGGAGGCATTTCACCTGTCGAGGAAAGAATGAGTTTTCGAAAATGAGACCTTTTGGAGACTTGAAAAAGTAGCCTAAGCAAACAGCCACTCTCCAGGAGTCATCTCCGCAAGCAGTGGAGACTAGTCTTGAGCCCAGTAAGATAGAGTCTTAGCTAGCAAATTCCCCATCCTTAATACGTCTGCATGGGTTTATTTTCATATCACTCAAGCAGAGCGCCTAATTCAAGCAGAGCACACCTGTATTAGGATGTGCTTTCAGTGGAGAGATGGTGGATCACAACCTCAACTGGACAAATAACTCCACCTCTCCAAGGCATCACATATCGACACTGAATTGTATATATGAAACTTTTAAGTTTCATAAATATGCGCTAAATAATTTCACTATTTAATGGGTTTTGTCTGTTACATTTTTTTTTCCCAAACTTAACCACCTCTGAAAAACGAGGGATTATTAGACTGACCCAAATTCCAACAACAAGCATGCAGGTGAACTGAAGATTTTAAATTGTGAATTTTCGTTTTTTACTATGCAATTACCTGGCAGATATTAAAAAAAGAAAATCGCATGAAAGAGTGTTACCTTAAAATTCAGCCACAATCTGCTATACTGGTCAAGCAGTGGTCTTTTGTAAAACAATTTCGATATTATATGAATACACACATGGGTGGGCAGTGTAACTTGACAAAGGTTTTATAAAATGCTATAAAACCTTTGAGTTATTTATTTAAAAGCTGATTAGATTGATGCAAAAGTAAATTATGATGATTTCATCATGCAGGTGCAGAAGGTCTTGGTTTCACAGTGGTGACCCGGGACTCCTCTGCTAGTGGACCTGGACCAATTATGGTGAAGAATATAATGCCACGGGGTTCAGCAATAAAAGATGGCCGCCTCCAGCCTGGTGACCGCATCCTCGAGGTAAGACAGAAATAAGAATGCAATACATCATTAGCAGCATTTTCTGGCTGAACTGTTTAATAGAATGATTGCAGCACATAAAAATATTGTTGTGGCTGACTTTAATGATTAAATCTTAACTACGATGATCCTTCTTCTTGATGTGATGCCTTTTATTCTGTATTCAGTTAAAACAAAAAGCCTCAAAGCACCTTCAGCTTTCAGGATACTTTAAGTAAACTCTGGCAATGGGAAATGAACTTTATTTGCTGTGTTGCTGATGTGCCAAGGTGAACGGGATGGACATGACAGGTCGGAGCCAAGAGGAACTTGTGGCCATGCTGCGCAGTACCAAACAGGGAGAAAGTGTTTCTTTGATAGTGGCCCGGCAGGAGGATATCTTCCTGCCACGGGAACTGGTAAGGAAGTGCTCAACTTGACGATAATGAAGCATTCCTTACTTGCTCAGTTGGTCTTTTCATCTGTATCACTGAGTTACGTATCCCAGAATGCTCATGACTTTTGCCCCCCTTTTTATCCGTCTTCTCCCATCCCATTCTCACCTTTATTCTTCTTTTTTTTTTTTTTTTTTTTTTTACTATTTCCTGCACATTGTGTCGCTTTTCCCCTTTCACCTCTTTAAGGATAAAATCATTTTATGTGGATGTCTCTTTGGCTATAACATAACACACAGATTGACATCCAGACATACTCAGAACATGCGCCATCTTTCCTGTCCTACTACGGTTTGTTTACACAGCTATGCCAAAGGAAGTCACACACAAGCCACAGCGGTCCCACAGGAAATGTGTGAGCACGGCCATGCATGTTGCCACACCATGGGTGATGAAAAACCCCTTTACTTGTTCAGGCTGTATGGTTCAGAGGTCACCATTGTGACATAGGCTTCCTTTTGTACAGCTTTAATAAACACCGTAAAACACTAGGTGTGGATTACCGGTTCCCTATGTTTTATCTGTCAGTTGTAGTCCACACTCGTTTCTAAACAAATAGTATCTGATCCAATCGTAAAGTACTTTAATACACATCCAGAGTCAAACACATCTTACAATACTTAAGAAGTCTCAGTCACAGCTTCTGAAAATATTTTACTCTCATTAAGGGCTCAGACCTCTTGGCATAACAACTGCACTTTGAAGAGGCTGTAGAGTCTTTATTTTATGGTTTCTTGATTTTCTACATCCGAGTGAGAGCGATGTAAATGATGGGAGAAGCATAAGAGAGTTAGCCTCCACTCTTGTCTCCAACAAGGCTGTAAAACCTGGTGGGGCCTTCAGAGAGCTAACCCTTATCTGTAGCATGATCCTCTATCTTAGTGGTCTTTTCATGTCCCCTAAGATTGCACTCGCAGGCACACTTTCATAATCTACATGAAAGGCTTTTAAATAACAGCAGTTTTATAATCTATATGAAGGGCTTTTAAATAACAGCAGTTTTACAATCTGTCACTACAAAAAAAAGGACACTTGCTGACTCAGCAGTAAAAGATTGGTCATCTGGCTAAAAGGGTTCCATTGCTCACTTCGTCACACTGATGCCAAACTACCTTGTGATATATATTCTTCACTCCAGCTTTCATACAGTTGCTTTTATCTCATGTGTACAAGTAGACTTGTCATCTAGAGGGAACAGAGTTGCTGATGGATTTGTTTTAAGAGAGAGTATTGATGTTTACTGAGTAGCAGGCGGCATGGCGAAAGCTCTCAACTGAGCTGTGAGGCACCTCAAGCCCTTTCAGTCAGAGGAGTGTGAATTTGCTACATTATATGAATCCAACTAGCCAGCCAATTTTTAGTCCACCTGTACTCGCAAGCACTTTTCACACAGTTCTAATTGCACTTAATTCCTGCCTACGTTGAATCGGTGTGCGTGTGTGTGTGTGTGTGTGTGTGTGTGTGTGTGTGTGCGCGCGGGGAAAGGGGGGGGCATGCTCGTGTGTGTGCTATTTTATTTTTATTTTTTACCAAGGACAGGATGGAGGGGTCACTCTGCACATGGTTGAACCTAATGCTTGCAAGCCCAGGTCATGCGCAGGAAATGGGTTCACCAGGCAGAAAGTGACTATGCTGCACTGGTACTTTTCCATTTTGTTAACCTCACCCAAATCCATCACTCCGCCATTGTTCGCTGGAAATTCAGACATTATTCTTTTCAATCACTCATTTTTATTTCCCTGCTTCTCATTGTGAGGCAAAGGTGTAAAACGCC
This sequence comes from Syngnathoides biaculeatus, assembly GCF_019802595.1. Lineage (NCBI taxonomy): Eukaryota > Metazoa > Chordata > Actinopteri > Syngnathiformes > Syngnathidae > Syngnathoides > Syngnathoides biaculeatus. The sequence goes on from NC_084641.1 coordinate 38,657,144, forward strand.
ATCGAAGCAGACATTAAGGCGATTAATTGGCAGCTCCAGTGGTAGTTTGGAGCACGGCAAGATCTCATCTTAATTGAATGTCGCTCTTGTCACTAATCCTGCAGCTTTGAAGCTTCCCCCACCTCTCCACCACCCCCATCTAGAAAGCCTCCATGACAAAAGCTTCTGTGTGTGTGTAATCGCTGTGTATCACTCACTTCCTACCACCCACCCAGAAAAACAGAACCCACACAGTAAAAGCTCCTTTTTGTATGTAATTTCGGTGTTGAAGAGGGTGGTGTGTCTCTTCGCTACAAATTTGTTAAAAAGCCATTGCTGAGGCCCATTAGTGGAGGGAGCAGGGGTCGCACTAAGGAGCCATGGGGTCTCAGCCACCCAAGGGAGGCAATGTTCCCTCGAGCAATGGGCATTCGACAGGATATATACGGACATATTGAGTGTACCATCCCTGAGCCTCAGGTGCCACATCAGAAGTAAGCTTAAAAAAATAAACTGTGGTTTTTGTGTTTATCTGCTTTTCCCCTCGCCTTCCACAGCCTTCTCTCTCAGATTGTGTCATCTTTAGCTCACTACTGTTACTTAATTACAGTCCCATAATCTACTCTTCAAGCAGCCATCCAGGGACAGGTTTGGGTGGCGGCGTCGCGACTGCCGTGGAGAAAGCAAGACACAGATAGTAAATAGGTGGCCAGCTTGCAAGAATGCGCCTTTACGTCCATGTGCAGTTACATGTTAGAAGAGGCTAGGATTGGTCAAAACCGACTGTCAAGCAATCGATGCACACAATTGATATATTGGCCACGCCTGAATCAAGCGACAAGATAGATGATAGACTTCTTCTTCTTTTCCTTTCGGCTTGTCCCGTTAGGGGTCGCCACAGCGTGTCATCTTTTGCCATCTTAGCCTATCTCCTGCATCTTCCTCTCTAACCCCAACTGCCCTCATGTCTTCCCTCACCACATCCATAAACCTTCTCTTTGGTCTTCCTCTCGCTCTTTTGCCTGGGAGCTCCATCCTCAGCATCCTTCTACCAATATACTCACTCTCTCGCCTCTGAACATGTCCAAACCATCGAAGTCTGCTCTCTCGAATCTTGTCTCCAAAACATCCAGCTTTGGCTGTCCCTCTAATGAGCTCATTTCTAATCCTATCCAACCTGCTCACTCCTAGCGAGAACCTCAACATCTTCATTTCTGCCACCTCCAGTTCAGCTTCCTGTTGTTTCTTCAGTGCCACTGTCTCTAATCCGTACATCATGGCCGGCCTCACCACTGTTTTGTAAACTTTGCCCTTCATCCTAGCAGACACTCTTCTGTCACATAACACACCAGACACCTTTCGCCAGCTGTTCCAACCTGCTTGGACCCGTTTCTTCACTTCCTGACCACACTCTCCATTGCTCTGTATTGTTGACCCCAAGTATTTGAAGTCATCCACCCTCGCTATCTCTTCTCCCTGTAGCCTCACTCTTCCCCCTCCACTTTTCTCATTCACGCACATATATTCTGTTTTACTTTGGCTAATCTTCATTCCTCTCCTTTCCAGTGCATGTCTCCATCTTTCCAATTGTTCCTCTGCATGCTCCCTGCTTTCACTTCTTCTTCTTCTTCTTTTCCTTTCGGCTTGTCCCGTTAGGGGTCGCCACAGCGTGTCATCTTTTGCCATCTTAGCCTATCTCCTGCATCTTCCTCTCTAACCCCAACTGCCCTCATGTCTTCCCTCACCACATCCATAAACCTTCTCTTTGGTCTTCCTCTCGCTCTTTTGCCTGGCAGCTCCATCCTCAGCATCCTTCTACCAATATACTCACTCTCTCGCCTCTGAACATGTCCAAACCATCGAAGTCTGTTCTCTCGAATCTTGTCTCCAAAACATCCAGCTTTGGCTGTCCCTCTAATGAGCTCATTTCTAATCCTATCCAACCTGGTCACTCCGAGCGAGAACCTCAACATCTTCATTTCTGCCACCTCCAGTTCAGCTTCCTGTTGTTTCTTCAGTGCCACCGTCTCTAATCCGTACATCATGGCCGGCCTCACCACTGTTTTGTAAACTTTGCCCTTCATCCTAGCAGACACTCTTCTGTCACATAACACACCAGACACCTTTCGCCAGCTGTTCCAACCTGCTTGGACCCGTTTCTTCACTTCCTGACCACACTCTCCATTGCTCTGTATTGTTGACCCCAAGTATTTGAAGTCGTCCACCCTCGCTATCTCTTCTCCCTGTAGCCTCACTCTCCCCCTCTACTTTTCTCATTCACGCACATATATTCTGTTTTACTTCGGCTAATCTTCATTCCTCTCTTTCCAGTGCATGTCTCCATCTTTCTAATTGTTCCTCTGCATGCTCCCTGCTTTCACTGCATATCACAATATCATCTGCGAACATCATGGTCCAAGGGGATTCCAGTCTAACCTCATCTGTCAGCCTATCCATTACCACTGCAAACAGGAAGGGGCTCAGAGCTGATCCCTGATGCAGTCCCACCTCCACCTTAAATTCCTCTGTCACACCTAAGGCACACCTCACCATTGTTCTGCTGCCATCATACATGTCCTGTACTATTATAACATACTTCTCTGCCACACCAGACTTACGCATGCAGTACCACAGTTCCTCTCTTGGTACTCTGTCATAGGCTTTCTCTAGATCCACAAAGACACAATGTAGCTCCTTCTGACCTTCTCTGTACTTTTCCACGAGCATCCTCAAGGCAAATAATGCATCTGTGGTACTCTTTCTAGGCATGAAACCATACTGTTGCTCGCAGATACTTACTTCTGTCCTGAGTCTAGCCTCCACTACTCTTTCCCATAACTTCATTGTGTGGCTCATCAACTTTATTCCTCTATAGTTCCCACAGCTCTGAACATCCCCTTTGTTCTTAAAAATGGGAACTAGAACACTTTTCCTCCATTCTTCAGGCATCTTTTCGCCCGCTAGTATTCTGTTGAATAAGTTGGTCAAAAACTCCACAGCCATCTCTCCAAATTGCTTCCATACCTCTACCGGTATGTCATCAGGACCAACTGCCTTCCCATTTTTCATCCTTTGTAATGCCTTTCTGACTTCCCCCTTATTAATCATTTCCACTTCCTGGTCCTTCACTCTTGCCTCTTCAACTCTTCCTTCTCTCTCATTTTCTTCATTCATCAACTTCTCAAAGTATTCTTTCCATCTATTTCGCACACGACTGGCACCAGTCAACACATTTCCATCTCTATCATCCTTACCTGCTGCACATCCTTCCCATCTCTATCCCTCTGTCTAGCCAACCTGTAGAAATTGTTTTCTCATTCTTTTGTGTCCAATCTAATGTACATGTAATATGCCTCTTATTTAGCCTTCGCCACCTCTACCTCTACCTTTACCTAGTTCCTTCCAGAATTTCTCTTTCAACTCTCGGTCACAATCTACCTGTGGAGCATAGCTGCAAATCACATTATACATAACACCGTCAATTTCAAGTTTCAGCCTAATCACACGGATCTGATACTCTTTTCTCCTCCAAGACATTATTTGCAAACTCTTCCTTAAAATAACCCCAACTCGATTTCTCTTCCCATCTACTCCATGGTTAAATAATTTAAACCCTGCTCCTAAACGTCTACCCTTACTACCCTTCCACCTGCTCTCTTGGACCCACAATATATCAACCTTTCTCCTAATCATCATGCAAAAGAAGATGAGTCATTTACAGTCCCTACAACTGTGTCTAGGGACTTTGAATGTTGGACTATGACAGGAAAAGCTCAGGACTTAGTTGACAGGATGATTAGGAGAAAGGTTAATGTATGTGCATCCAAGAGAGCAAGTGGAAAGGTAGTAAGGCTAGATTCACTCTTGCCTCTTCAACTCTTCCTTCTCTCTCATTTTCTTCATTCATCAACTTCTCAAAGTATTCTTTCCATCTATTTAGCACACTACCGGCACCAGTCAACACATTTCCATCTCTATCCTTAATCACCCTAACCTTCTGCACATCCTTCCCATCTCTATCCCTCTGTCTGGCCAACCTGTAGAGATCCTTTTCTCCTTCTTTCGTGTCCAACCTGGTGTACATGTCTTCATATGCCTCTTGTTTAGCCTTTGCCACCTCTACCTTTGCCCTACGTCGCATCTCGATGTACTCCTTTCGCCTCTCCTCAGTCCTCTCAGTATCCCACTTCTTCTTCGCTAATCTCTTTCCTTGTATGACTCCCTGTATTTTGGGGTTCCACCACCAAGTCTCCTTCTCCCCTTTCCTACCAGATGACACACCAAGTACTCTCCTGCCTGTCTCTCTGATCACCTTGGCTGTCGTCGTCCAGTCTTCCGGGAGCTTCGGTTGTCCATCGAGAGCCTGTCTCACCTCTTTCCGGAAGGCCGCACAACATTCTTCCTTTCTCAGCTTCCACCACCTGGTTCTCTGCTCTACCTTGGTCTTCTTAATCTTCCTACCCACCACCAGAATCATCCTACATACTACCATCCTATGCTGTCGAGCTACACTCTCCCCTACCACTACTTTACAGTCAGTAACCTCCTTCAGATTACATTGTCTGCACAAAATATAATCTACCTGCGTGGTTCTACCGCCGCTCTTGTAGGTCACTATATGTTCCTCCCTCTTTTGGAAATAAGTGTTCACTACAGCCATCTCCAACCTTTTTGCAAAGTCCACCACCATCTGCCCTTCAAAGTTCCTTTCCTGGATGCCGTACTTACCCATCACTTCTTCATCGCCCCTGTTTCCTTTACCAATATGTCCATTACAATCTGCACCAATCACAACTCTCTCGCTGTCTGGGATGCTCAGAACTACTTCATCTAGTTCCTTCCAGAATTTCTCTTTCAACTCTAGGTCACATCCTACCTGTGGTGCATAGCCGCTAACCACATTATACATAACACCCTCAATTTCAAATTTTAGTCTCATCACTCGATCTGATACTCTTTTCACCTCCAAGACATTCTTAGCCAGCTCTTCCTTTAAAATAACCCCTACTCCATTTCTCTTCCCATCTACTCCGTGGTAGAATAATTTAAACCCTGCTCCCAAACTTCTAGCCTTACTACCTTTCCACCTGCTCTCTTGGATGCACAGAATATCAACCTTTCTCCTAATCATCATGTCAACCAACTCCTGAGCTTTTCCTGTCATAGTCCCAACATTCAAAGTCCCTACACTCAGTTGTAGGCTCTGTGCATTCCTTTTTTTCTTCTGACGCTGGATCCGGTTTCCTCCTCTTCTTTGTCTTCGACCCACAGTAGCTGAATTTCCACCGACGCCCTGCAGGTTAGCAGTGCCGGGGGCGGGCGTTGTTAACCCGGGCCACGACCGATCCGGTATGGGATTCTTTAGATGAACGCTCATATTTGTTTGGCACAGTTTTTACGCCGGATGCCCTTCCTGACGCAACCCTCTGCATTTATCCGGGCTTGGGACCGGCCTACAGATTGCACTGGTTTGTGCCCCCATAGGGCTGCATTAGATGATAGACTAATGTCTTTTTTTTTTTTTTTTTGCTTTTGCTATTTTGGGCATGCAGTCACACGATCGACCAAAACTGCCTCGGCAAGCGACTGGTTGATTGACACATTGGGGACCCCAGATTTAGAGTCCTCAGTTAACCTACCATGCATGTTTTGGGTATTTGTGAGGAAACCAAAGTACATGGAGAAAAGACATGAAGGAATAGGGAGAATATGAACACGCTGGTTTTAAAACACTGCTCAAATTATTTGTGGTTTTATTACAGAAACTTTTTTCACAATTACCAAACACTATGACGACCAGAGTGGAGGAGGTTGAACAAGTTTTACTTCCAGATAAACATTCCCAGGAACAAAGAGTGAAAAAACAAGACATCAATCCAGTTTCAAGTCTCTCCGGAGATACTCATTTAGGTTTAAGTCAGGGCTCGAGCTGGGCCATTCAAGAAAAGTGATGAAGTTGTTCTGAAGCCACTACTTTGTTGTTTCAGCTGTGTGCTGGGTAATTTTCTTGTTGAAAGGTGAACATTTAGCCCGGTCTGGGGTCCTGACCACTCACACCTAAGAAGGTTTTCACCCAGGATAGCCCTATTTGGCCTCCTTAAAGGGGAAATCCACTAGTTTGCATTAACAATGTATCCAATAGGTCATGTAATATGCACTCTATTTTGACAATATGATGTTAAATCCTCTCTCATTTAATAGTGTTTTGAGAAGATTTTCATCGACAATTACGAATTTTCAGGGGCACTGCCATTTTCGCGAGTCACATGACCTACCTGCGTGGATGTGACGTGCTACGTGCCGCAACAAAGGCTCGATTACGCGGACACCATTTATGCCCAGCGCTGATTTCACAGATTTATCCTCATCTGATGAAGAAATAGCAGTATCAGTTGATTGGGAAGACGGAGGAATACTTCCATACACAGCCGTGAGTGGCTCGGCCGCTTGGTTGACCGGGAAGACTGAGGAATACTTCCATACACAGCCGTGAGCGGCTCGGTTGATTGGGAAGACAGAGGAATACTTCCATACACAGCCGTGAGTGTTACAGCTCCGGGGCTTGGGCTAACAGGTCTTTGAGGGTCAGAATTCTAGTTGATAGACAGGTATTCATATACTTATTTCCAGCTGAATCGCACAAATAAATTATTACAAAAATCATACATTACCATTTCGGGGTTTTTCTTTTTAGATTATCTCTCTCACAGTGGACATGCACCGACAAAAAAAATTTCAGACCCCTCCATGATTTGTAAGTGCGAGAACATGCAATAAAGCAGGGTGTTCAAATACTTATTTTCTTCACTGTATACAGTAAATGAGCAGATCATTTAAATAGATTCATTGCTCCATCTTGTGATCGGATTGGTGATACGCCCAAAAAAATTCTGATCTGTAGAGCATGTTCAACAGTCTGGTGAAGTCAATGTGTCGCCCTTGGGCTCGCCACGTATGGGACAGTCCCGAGGAGTCGGGTGCAATGTGAGTTGGGTAGTGGCCGAATGCAGGGACCTTGGCAATCCAATTCCCAGCTACAGAAGCTGACTCTATGGACGTAGAACGTCACCTCTCTGGCAGGGAAGGAGCCCGAGCTGGTGTGTGAGATTGAGAATTTTGGAGTAGTGCTAGTGGGACTCATCTCCACACACCGCTTAGGCTCTGGGACCAGTCCTCTTGAGAGGAATTGGACTCTCTTCCACTCTGGATTTGCCCACGGTGAGAGGCGCCAAGCAGGTGTGAGTATACTTACTGCCCCCATCCTCAGCACCTGTACAGTGGTGTTCACTCCAGTGGACAAGAGGGTAGCGAGTCCGAGTGGACAATGTTCCATGCCTCTATTGCTGAGGCGGCCAACCAGAGCTCTGGCCGTCAGGTAGTCGGTGCCTGTTGTCGTGGAAATCCCTGAACACAATGATGGAACGGTGAGGAATCCCGTCAACTAAAATAATGAGTGCTTTCGGGCCTTTTTGGCATGTGGGAATCCTGTGGCAGCTGATGGGTACCAGCTGGAAAGTGAAATGTAGCTTTGGTGCTCGCTGAAGGAGAAACTCCGGCATGGAGGAAGAGTTCCAGACAGCTTCGAGAAACTTCTGTTCCACCATCTAATGTCTCAGGAGGGGGAAGCAGTTCACCATCAACACTGTGTATAGTGAGGATCGACTGACCTCGACTCAGGACATTGTGAATGGGTGGGGAGAATACTTCAGAGACCTCATCAATTCCACTGACAAAAGGGGGACAGGAGGGTGGATCCCAACTACAGGGGATCATACTCCTCAACCTCCCTGGTGGAGGACAACATCGGCACGGAGATGTTTCCCAACCACGATCATGTGAGGAGGGTCCATCGGGAAGTCGAATCTTAGATTCAGGAGGAGCAACAGTGGACCGCCTCTAAACCCTTGGCATGGTCCTGGACGGTGCAGGGGAGTTCACCAAACTAGTCTACATGTGTTTTATGGACTTTGAGAAGGCGTTTGAGTATCTCCGTTGTTGAGTCCCGTGAAGGGTTCTTCGGTAGTATGGGTTACCGAACCCCCTGATACTGACTGTTCGGTCCCTGTATAACTGGTGCCTTTGTTTAGTCCGCATTACAGACAGTAAGTCAGACTCGTTTCCGGTGAGGAGGGTTGGACTCCATGAAGGCTGCCCTATGTCACCGATTCTGTTCATAATTTTTATGCACAAAATTTCTAGGTGCAGCTGAGGAGTAGATTCTCTTTCTCTCGCTTGCTCTCTCTCTCTCTTTCTCTCTCTCTCGCTCTCTCTTTATTTATTATATATATATATATATATATATATACATATACATACACACACAGACACACACACACACACACACACAGTCGTGCCCGCCGATATGAAGTTACGGGTGTGGTCCACCAGTCATGCCCGCAGATAAAGTTGCGGGTGTGATTCGGAATGGAATCTCAAGACCTTAAAATAATTTACTGAGTTGTTATACCCGAGTATGTCGTTGTTACCTAATACCATAATCATAATTTATTGACATTGCACTGAGACAGACATTTTTAAAGAGGTCAATAGACATTTAATATCAAAACAAGTATTGATATAATGAAATTTTAATTCATCATGATGTTATAATGTAGCGTAATTTGTGGCGTTATCTATTGTCATTCCATTGATGAAAGATATCAGTAGATTATATCTTCCTAAAGCGTGTAGAGGGGAAAAGTTTTCAACTTCAAGATAACGCGTTATCTTTATACATATATAATGTGTGTGCGTGCACATATGTGCAGCACGGTGGGTGTCTGGTTAGCACGCCTGTCCTACAGTTCTGAGGACCAGGGTTAAAATCCCTTCCACGCCTGCGTAAAATTTTCATGTCTCCCCCCCCCCCGGCTTGCATGGGTTTCATCTGGGCACCCACATCCCCAAAACATGTGGTATGATGATTGAAGACTCTAAATTGGCCATAGGTGCAGTGTGAATGTTATTTATATGTGCCTTGTGATTGGCTGTCGACCAGTTCAGGGTTTACTCCGCCTCCTGCCCAAAGATAGCTAGGAGAGGCTCCAGCAATTCCTGTGACCGAAAAGAGGGTAGATGCATATTTGTTTGTAGGCTTGTGGGTGATGTGCCTCATGCTCAAATGACAGATGATTCCCCTCCCCTCTGCTGTTGATAATTCTTAGTCTCATCTCACCATTTGCTGCTGTTACCATCTCCATGGTCATTTTGTTAACATTGAATAGAAGTGGGAGAGTGGTTGGAAGGGAGGAAGAAAGTAGAGCCTGGGGACAAAGAGGGTGAGAGAAGGGAGGGATTGAGAGATGAAATGTAAAGAATCAGCAGTGAGTGACAGACGCGGGTATACCTCAGGGATTGCTTATCACTTTTAAATGCTCCTCTGCGTCTCCCTTAGCCTTCCTCCGCCAGTGTGCTCTAGGAGGAAGTAAGAAAAGATTAAATTTTCTTTAAAGATGGCTCGCTTTCCATCTGAGGCTTCCATTTTAAAACGAAATAACCTATTTACACCACTGTATTAGTTTTCTTTGCACCTTCATCTCCTTCCTGTACAAAACACCTGCTTCTTTCCGCGTCACATTCTTTTTTTTTTTTTTTTTTTTTTTTTTTTATAAAATCAGAGCCACCTTCAGCCACATACTTGCTTCAATCCTAATATTTTTTTATTTGTAGATTCAGTGACGTGTCAGAATATATTGTGTAAAGTCCGTCAGTGCATTTGATTTGGCGCTCAGGCTAACCCTTCTGTGATCATACACAGCAGTAGTTATTAAAAGTGGGAAAAGAAGCTTTAATTTTTCTAAATGTCATTTATTCACTGGGGCTTCCTCCATCCATTCCCCTTACTCTTTTAGAAAGGTGAAGATGTCGGAAGTCTTGTGTTGGAGGACGGCAGGGAGCAGCTCATGTACGAGGTCCCATTGAACGAGACTGGTTCTGCCGGCCTAGGAGTCAGCTTGAAGGGCAACAAGTCGAGAGAGACTGGTGAGGACCTGGGAATTTTCATCAAGTCCATCATCCATGGAGGGGCTGCATACAAGGTACAGCATCTGTTTTTTTACTAGCCCACTAAACATTTTTTTATTCAACCACATTTATTGTGCATGGGCTTCTCCTTAGCAATTAGTGCTATAATGTTATTATTATATTTTTATTATATTAATGCAGTGGTACCGCTACTAATGAAAAATTCAGGTTCCGAAACGCAGCCTTGGAAAAATATTTTCTCTAGTTAGGAACGAAAATTCAGGATGCGAAAGGCAAAAATAAGTGCTGGATTCGCAGCCCCCAATTCCACTGAGCGTAAACATCCTGTATCTCTGTTCGAAAGTGGCGCGATAGAGCTACTCTCCCATTGGCTATCACTGTGGCGTCTTCCTGGCATCCCGTTTGGTAGGAAGGATATCAACCTTTACCCATGATGCCTATAGTTTCCTTTGAACACTCGAGAGTCACTGAATCACATGCTAGTGCTTTCACATGCTAGCATACATTGGTAAAGTACAACTTTTTCACAAGTTTTTCGTGTGTGTTTTTTGCAAGTTTATTCATCGTTCTTCACCATGGGACCTAAGAAACAGCGGAATTCAGTGGTGCGTGTGTACATTTGTCCTTTTTTTTTTTGTTACAGCTGTCAAACATTGGCCTCCTCCTCCATACCCCATGATGCCTTTTGCTTGTTTAAATGAACATAATTTTTATTATTCATTGCTTCATGTACTTTGAATGCGTATTTTTGGGTGAGATGGCGGGGGGCTTGGAACAGATTAGGCTATTTACATGTAAAAAGCGCTTCTACTTGCAAAAAATTCACATTACGAAACGACTTCTGGAGCGAATTAATTTCATAAGTAGAGGTACCACTGTATGATTTAAAGTGTCAATATCCACAAGGCCACATACAGCCTAATCTGATGTCAAGTGAGACGGGCCTGTAAAACCACTGCATAATTAATAGAAATAGCAAAAGGCTTGTGTTTTTCCCTTTTGTTTTAGGCAAAGTGAAACGAATACAAGAAAATCTTTTTTGGTCAACTGTCTTCCTTGCAGATTAAATCACTTTCGAGTTCATCCTGCCAGCGAGATTGAACCGCTTACTGTGTTTGACACCTGTACTTTGACTCATAATTTCAAGGTGGCTAAATTCAATAATTTTAAGGTTGTTTTGTAAATGAAACACTTCCAGGATTTTGAAAACATTCCTGAGCTGCGGGAATGTCCCAGTCCAAGTGTAAAGAGACCAAAAAGTAAAAAAGAAATATTGTTCTGCATATATATTTTTTTTTTATTTTTTTGTCTTTGTATTATTTGATTAGTCAAAAAATACATTTTTATTGGCTAATTGATTACATTACTTGCTCGGCAAACAAGGTTTTAAGATTTTAAGAACATCTTGAGATGGACCTTTGTTCATTTGTCCTGCCCTTCCCATTGTTCATTTGTCTTTTTTTTTTGTTTTCTCTTTTCCTATCTGCTCCTTTCCCAACCATATCATGTCTTTCTTCCTCTCTTTCACTGATGCTACAGATCCTACCTATGCAGCGCATCTCTTGTCCAGACCCTTGACCCTTATTGACATCAAGTGGCGTGGTCTCATCAATTCTGGAGCCATCTTATCTTGATCACTCAGCACTCACTTGTACTTAAGAGTGTATCACAAGGGTAAAAACAAATCAAAATACCCATTTCAGCACTTTGGAGATTCCGGCACTTGGCCTCAATTCTCTTTTCCCCTCTTTTATGAAGTCTGCCCCTCTCACACGACAAGGAAGCACACAGAAGGAGTGTCGTGAAGGAGCGAAGATAGCGTCTGGTTTGGGATCAGGGAGACTAGACATGCACGCCCTCAAATAGCTTCAGAAATAGTTTTTCTGACGGCTACCTATGCGGGTTGCACTCAGACAGAATGGGCCAATAAGATACGTGACAAGCAGGTTTCTGGGACGAGATACCAAACAAGAGGAAGAAAGGCATGGTGAAAAAAAGGAAGACAGACAGTACTGAGGAAAGGGGAAATCAGCAGCATCAAAGAACATAAAAGATGGAAAAAAAATAGAAAAAGCAAAGAGGAAGAAAATCATGAAAAGTGGGAACTCTCGTGGGGGTCACAATACAAGGAGGGCATGCATGTTCGAGTGTCTCTCTTCCTCACTATTGATGCATGCTAATGAAAAGCACCACAGACTCCCAATGAGACTTTGTGGTGGCAGGCTGGTGCGGAGGAAGGGATACCACGTTCCGCCAAGACATGTCATGCAAACAGTCACCCAGCAAGCAGAAAAGGAGGGATGGGCGTGAAGTATGGTGAGATCTAAGCCATTTCCTGAAAATAGATTTTAACTTAATTTCTCATCCACATCTTTTTTGAGACTTAGGGCTTGCAAATGCAAATATCCAACGCAAAGTTTATATGGCAGTAAACCCCCACATTACTCGATTGTCACACGTTTCATTATTATATTTTTATACTGTGATTTTTAATGATGATAATTTTAGAGCACCTTTCAAATGACTCAGGGATATTTTTATTGCATATCTAAAGAGTTTTGAATCCTCTTTTTTTGTCTAGATGTTTATGGTTTATGCCAAAACCTTAAAAAAAACATCTATAAGACGGAACGTGCACAAAGTTTGTCTTGCAACATACAGGTTTTATTTGTGTCCACAAGTGTGGTGCATTATCCCTGCCCTCGCTGAACCTATGTAAATAAAACAACAAAAAACAGAATGAATTTTTAAGATAAAATTACTTCAAGATTGGGTGTGAAGTTCTGTACTGTATATAAACCAAGTCAATGCAATTAACGGCTTCTTAATGTCCCATGCTACAAAAGAATTGGATTGTCTCTCTTGAACTATGGAGTGTAAATCCAGTCAAAGTATGTTGAAAATATAAACATTCAAGCCTTTTTTGGTCATGTGCTAGTGTATGAATGTGTGGTATAGCAGTCTGTTTTTGACTTCAGTCCAGACGGTGCCTGATTAATTAGGCACAGTCAAAGGTCAACTCTGGCTGTAATGTACCATAATGTGAGACTCCTAATTGTGTGTTCTCATTTTTATTGCCCTTTCATTCATTCTTTTTTTGTGTGTGTGTGCCCTGTGTAGCTTTTGACACTCCCATGACACCTAAGTCATCTGACTTTTTCCTCCATCACCTTCTCTGAGGCATCACTTTGCATTGGCTCTTCACAAGTGCCTGCTTTGTAAAACACTCAAACATGATCTAGTGTCCACAGAGGCAATTCTATTAGCTATGTATTTATCATGGCACTCTGGCTCTCACGAGATTGTTAACTCCATAATTATCTAGCCTTTAGAAATGCCTCTCCCTCTTATTTTTATTATGTGCCTTGTGTGTTTTTCATTTGATTCACTATTAATGTCAGTGGGGCGGCTTTCTTATTAACATCACCACGAACTTCTTGCCACAGGACGGCCGGATGAGAGTAAATGACCAGCTGATTGCAGTCAATGGCGAAGCGCTGCTTGGACGGTCCAACCACTCTGCCATGGAGACACTAAGGCGCTCCATGTCCTCGGAGGGCAACGCCAGGGGCACCATACAGGTTGTGGTGCTACGAGCATCCAAACTGGAGGTACAACTCTGTTGTCCCGATGATTTCATGGTTAGCACACTAATGCGTCAATGCAACTCAGATTGTAGGGATCAAATATTTTAGTATTCCAGTATCCTACTAAAAATCTTAGCGAATACTTAATTGCATATTTGGGCTAATTGTATTTTGCTAGTTGAACAGTCAGATGTTTACATACACTGTGCAAAAACATTTCCCGTTTTGTCTCACTGTCTGAAGTCAAATCAGACTAAACCTCTCCTCTTCAGGATCACCAAAATTATTTTATATTGTTAAATGCCACAATGGTGAGAGAATTTCGTGGAGGCTTTTATAGCACAGAGAATGAGCTCATGGCTTTGGACACACACCAAGAATGAAGCCATTCCTCCTAAAGAAACAAAAAAGACATTAAAGTTTCCAAAAAGATACCAAGACAAAGATCTTAACTTCTGAAGACATGTCCAGTGGTCTGAAAAAACTTAAGTGAAGCGGTTTGGCCATAATGACCATTGTCACATCAGGAGGAAAAAGGGGGAAGCATGGTAGACCTGAGAACACCATACCACCGTGAAGCATGGAGATGGCAGCATCATGTTGTGGGGCTGTTTTGCTCCAGCATTATCTGGAGCTCTTCATAAAATAGACAGCATCATGAAGAAAGAACATTACATGGAGGTATTAAACCAACATCTCAAGACATCAGCCAGGAAGATAAGTGTGCCCAAATCTATCCCACCTCACAGCTGTGAAATATTATGATGCTGATTAGACAGTATGATTATTGCACAAGTGTTTTGCTTTATTCACAGGTCGGGGTGTCAGAAAACCAGTCAGTATTTGGTGTGACCACCATTTACCTCACACAGTGGAACACATCTTCAAATGGTTAATCAGATTGTTGATTGTGGAATTTTGGTTTACTCATTGTCCAATGCTGTGCAAAGTTGCTGGATATTGGCAGGAACACACTGTTGTATATGCCGAGCCATACCTTCACAAACATTCTCAATGGCTGACATGTTCAGGGAGTATGCTGGCCATGCAAGAATGCATGCAGGAATTGTTTACAGATCCCCACAACACAGGGGCTGTACATGATGCTGCAACATGAGGGGATGGTTGTGGATGAATGGCACAACAATGGGCCTCAGGATCTCGTCACTGTCTGTGTCTTTGTGTATTCAAGATGCCATTAAAACATGCACTTATTTTCATTGCCCATAACATACGCCTGCCCATACCATATCCTCACTGCCACTACAAGTCCACTTGATCCACAACGTTTTCAACAAACCACTCACTCACATGATGCCACACACACTGCGCCATGTACCTTAAACTATGAAAACTGGGATTTTTCTATAAAGAGAACATCTTCCGAACGTGACAGATGCCATCGAACGTGAGCATTCGCCCACTCAAATCTGTTGCAACGACAAACGACAGTCTGGTTGACACCCTGATGAAGATAACTCGTAAGCAAATGAGCTTCCCCAAGACTGTTTCTGCCAGTTTGTGCAGAGATTCAATGGTTATACAAACCGATTGTTGCAGCAGCTGTTCAGGTCGCTGGTCGGAGACGATCACGGAGGTGAACGTGCTGGATGTGGAGGTCTTGGGCTAGTGTGATTACACGTGGTCTGCGGTTATGAGGCCCGTGGGTGTACTGCCAAATTTTCTAAAATGTCTTTGAAGACTGTTTATCGTAGAGAAATTAACATTGAATTCGTGGGCAACCGCTCTGGACGAGATTCTGGAACTTTTCGAACATCTGTGGCATTGTGCTGTATGCTAAAACTGCACATTTCTGACTGGCCTTTTAATGTAGCCAGCCTATGGCAAATCTGTGCAATAATCATGGTGTCTAAGTAGTATCTTGATATGCAAAATGTGAGGTGGAATGGATTATCTCGACAAAGGAGAAATGTTCACTAGCGGGTTTACACAAATTTGTGAACAATATTTGAGGTAAATGACCTTTTGTGTCAGTATAAAAAGTTTTAGATCTTTGAGTCCAGCTCACGAAAAGTGAGAGCCAAAACAAGAGTTGCATTGATATTTTTGTTTAGTATATATTTTCTCTCTTCTTATTTGACGAATATAGGAATGACTTCTGTTTCCAATATAGCACCATCCTGTTCTCTGGCGTAGTACCACAATTGCCAACTAGCACAAGGCTGCTCACAAAAAAAAATATATATATATATCAAAAAGGAATGATGAATGAGTAGTTTACTATTTTTCCAACGAATTAATAGCTTTGTTAGAGACCTCAATACGGATGAATTTTACAAGTCAATGTATCCTGGTAAAATTATTTTAGGAGTCCTAACAATGACAGCACAAAATGCACTCAGTAGGACCTCCTTGAAAATTAGGAAAAAAAGTATACCCCATTATTTAAGGCTTAGCATTTTGATGACCACACTCAGACTCAGAATCAGCTTTAGGGTTTTAGGGTTGGCCAAGTATGTAACAACACACAAGGAATTTGTTCCCGTTTTTGGTGCCGACCTAGTAGAACATAGTTTTGAGTAAAAAGAACAATAGACAGTCAATTGACAAGTAACTTTTTTTTCTTTTAAGAACTCACAGTTGTGCAAGGATGCAGTCTTCTACTATTTACTTCTCCTACAGTTAGAGTCCATTAGAGTGATAGTCCAGTGCAATGGCGATTGTGCAAAAGGTGTCAAGGTTCAAGGATTGTATGGAGTTTAATGTGATGAGTCGTTCGATAGTCTTATCGTATATAATGCTCATACTGATTGGTTCGAGGGACTTCCTGACCACAGATGTCAAGGGAACAGGCCTGTAGTCCGACACCTTGAAAAAAACGGAGTATATGTTTATTGCTCCTTGCAGCATATTCATTATTTTGTTTTCTTCAGCACTTACAGATCATTTCTGAATTTATTTTTACTTTTATGTTTTGGATATTTTGTTCTCTTTTTTTGTAGGGACAATCCAATGCTATGAATGCAGTTACCAATCGAGTCACTCCTCAACAATCTTCTGCTAATCAGGTACATGTGGCCAGCATCCATCAGTCGCCTCTGCATCAGCGCTCCTCCTTCCTTTTACCGACACTGTGGAGGCGAGCGTCTGAGCCGCTACCACATGGCCACCAACTGTGTTACACACAGACACTAGGGGAGAAACACAATCCCTACAGCTTGAACCATAGGGAGAGACGGAGTTGTTACACATTTGGTCTCGCACAAGCTCAAGTTGAATACCTTGAAGAGGCAGTCACCTACAGGCCTGCCCATGCGTTTTCCTCTCACGATCTCACTTGGAGCAGCTTCAATAAAATTGTGGATATAAAGAAGAACATGCACTTACGTGTGCAACCAGAAATCACACTCGATTACACACACAGTCACAAGGCCCCGCACAGTTGCATTCTGGCACGGCCTCATTTCTGCTTGAAGAATGCATACACAGAAGACATCAGATCAATGGCAGAGAAGATGTACTCACCCATCCACAGCAATGATGCAAGCACTCAGAGATACAGAGACACACACTCACATTACTACACTTACAATCATGCTCTCACTCGACATCATGACTCGTGGTTTTCTGGTGGACTCTGATATATGTGCATGTGTGTACAAATGAACATGTACTCTATTTAGAAACATTGCCCACAAACAACCATATTTCGTGGATTGCTTGGCGTTGAATGCAACTTTCCTCCTGTCCACTTGTTTTAATGCATGGAAATTATCTAATCTTATAACCTTTCATACTTTTCCAATCACCTCTCACATCATCTCATGTCTGTAGCTTGTAAACGCTCTCTTTTCTTCTTCTGTTTTTTTTCCCTGAGTGAAGTCAAGCCTTTTGTTTGGTTATTTCTTTGTTGGTACAACACTATGTACTCTGCCTTCTATTTCATCTGCTGGACATTCCTGTTTTAATAAAGGCAATCTAAAGCCTCTTGCTTGCTGGTTTCTTTTTCTGGGTTTTCAGCAGTACTTTCATTATTTGCACTCCTTTGCTGATTAAATGACACGCTCGCCCCCTCCCAGTTTTTTCCGTCCCATTATTCTCCATGGTATCCACACCCCTAACACTTAGGGGTTAATTTACTAATTACTAATAACAATAGCAGTGTAGCATTCAATCAGTGAGGTCATCAATTTTGTGAAATACAGGTGTGAATTGGGTGGCCCCTATTTCAGGATCAAGCCAGCGCCTGTTGAACATGCATTTTTCCTTGAAAGCCTGAGGAAAATGGGTCATTCAACACATTGTTCAGAAGAACTAGAAAATGGAGCACAACACATGAGACACGTGGCAGAAAACGGAAGATAACTATCAAAATGGATCGCACAAAAACCAGATTGACAAAAGCTCAGCCAATGATCAGCTCCAGGATTATTTATAAGTACCGAGACAGTGAGAAGATGTCCGTGTGAAGCCAATCTATTTACAATAATCGCCAGCAAAATTCCTGTGTTTAAAAAAAAAAAAAAAGGCATGTGTGGAAGAGGCTACAATTTGACAAAGAAAACATCAACTAGACTAAAGATAAATGGAGGAACCTTTTGTGGACTGATGAGGGTAAAATTGTTCTTTATGAGTCCTGGGGCCAGACAGTTTGTGAGATGACTCCCAAACTCTGAATTCAAGTCACAGTACACGGTAAAGAAATTGAAACATGGTGGTGCAAGCATCATGATATCGACATTTTTCTCCTCCTGTGGTTTTGGGCCTAGTTATTGCATACATCATGGATCGGTTTGCGAATGTCTAAATACTTGAAGAGATGATGTTGCCTTATGCTGAAAAGGATATGCCCTTGACATGGGTGTTTAAATAATTTAGTGACCCCAACCGAACTGGTAAACATCCAAGGGTCTTGGTTCCAAACCAACAAAGTTAATGTCATGAAGTGGCCAGCCCATTCCCGGACATTAATCCAACCAAGAATTTGTGAGATGACATAAAAAAATTCTGTTTCTGAAGCAAAACTAATTAATATAAAAAAAAAATTGGACTGTCGTTGAGGAATCTTGGAGTGGAATAACAACTGAAAGGTGCTATAAGTTGGTTGACCCCATGCTACACAGATGTGAAGCAGTTATTAAAAAAAAAAAAAAAACACGAAACTTTACAACAAAATATTAGTTTAGTGATTCAAAGGATTGGTAAATCCTTGAAACAAGAGTTTTCCAAAATAGTTTTGAGTTTGTAAATCAACAGCAGTCTATTTTTTTAACACACCCCTTTCAACAAAGGGGTGCCCAATTCCACAGCCTTAAGAGTATGTATATGATGAATGCTGGGTCTAGTTGGTTTTCTGAGAATCCACTGCATCTACTAGTAACTTGTTTGACATGTAGTAATAAAAAAAATCTGAAAACGTGAATTAATCTGGTTAGTCACATTGGACTGCTATTATTTTGAACTACTGCAAAAACTGCTCTGCCAGATGGCTACAAAAACTTAGACTTATGCAAGTAAATGCAGTTTTGTCATCATTAATATGCCATGACTGGCATGGTTCCAAGTCATCCTTTACAGACACTCCGAGATTGCATTGCTGGATCCACAGTATCCAGTGTTCCCTTGCCACAACGTGGATCATATTACGTGCCCTCGCTAGTACAAGGATTTTTTTTTCGTACCCCGCTACTTAGAACAGGCGATAGCTGCTGCTGCTCCAAAAAAAAAAAAAAAAAAACTTCACAACGTGAAAACATACATCAAACCCATCATGGTCGCTAAGTCAAACAGAAATTGTGACGGCAGGGACCCTGCGTCTGATTGTCCTTGTAAGGATGTGCAATTGGAACAAAAAAAAAACATCTAATATTACCGGCACATCCACATTGAACAGCTGCTTGCTGCACGCTATTTTATTTGGCCCCACAGGTGCCGAGCTGGGGAGGTGAAAGTTGTCTTTGCGTCTGGTGTCAATGCATTGTTAGTCCCCAATCATTGGCTCCAAGCTATTTTTACAAGTGGTCGCAAAACATCGAAATACAGTAAGTGGTTTGGTGAAACAATACACTTATCACACACTGTAGGTCTGGCTGGAAACATGTTCTTGTGGAGAGGAACCAACTTACAACAACAATAAAAAAACAGGCCAATCAGGTTGTGTTTAGAGATTATAAAATGATACTTGGCCACACAGGATGATACTTCTAAACTGGAATAAATCAATGGATACGTCTTCTGAGGAGTATATTGGTATTATTACATATTCGTTATATAACCTTTTAGTCCCACAATGAGGAAATGTGCAGTCACAGCAGCAGCAGTCACATGCACTTTTTGTATGTGCACAAGAAGTCGATTTTTGTCCAATTCAATGTATTACCTATGTTGTTTGTGTGATGTGTTTTATTTTTGTTTGAGATCTGCTATAATAGATGTTTTTTTTTTTTGTTTGTTTTTGTTACCCGTGTTGAAAATCGAATTGATGTGAATTAATCCATAGACAACGATATTTATGATAATTGAATTTCGAAATCTCATGTACTGCTACTTTAATTTGCGCTGTGTCCACTATGATAAGGTTAATGTCATAAAAACACAGAAATATTGAAGCCATAATTTACCATTGATAATGGATCTGACTTGCATGGAAATGTTCTTAAAAAAAGAATGGAAAATATGGAAATTCAGATACATTTGAACCAATTGTTCTGGAAGTGAATTTTTATAGGTTCTCTTATGTATTTTGGTGGAATTAAGATCTACTATAAAGACACTGTCGGTTTGCAAGGAGCAGGGAAGCAGTGATTGTGTTACTAGTACTGTCACTAATTTCCTGACAATCCAGAAAGTGATTGACTGCATACACTAGTTAATGATACAGTTGGGACCCCTGTGATGGGAAATCACATTGATCACAGTTTGTGACAGCTGCACATCTATTTTCCCAGGAGAATATTTTTTAAATCCTCCATTAATTCCCTATATCCATCTTCAGAAGGTGGCAGGTTCCTTTATTGTTGTGGTGGTGGGGGTATTGGGTAGTGTTTTGGCATTCATTCTGTTGGAAAAAGAATCTTAATTGCTTCATGTTGTGTAGCTCAAGGACCAAGGGGAATTAGGCCCTGGCAAAGATGCTCACTTGTCAGGCTTTCAAATAAATGCACATACATGTTTATTACCTCCACAAAAGAGCATCTTTGTTCAGCACACATTGATTTGGGCTTTTTTTTTTTGTGAGCATGCACAACCTTTTTGAAATACTATTTGAATTGAAATACAGTTTTTTAATGATAGATCTAGTTGACAGCCTGAACATTGCTGACATGAAAAGTCCTAAATTCATTCAAACATTTACATAAGGATTGTAACTAATGATTATTTTCATAATCGATTGTCTATTTTTTTTATTAATCAATGAATTTCTTCAAATTATTTATTCTAAATGAGAACATTGGTAGTGCACCAACAGGAACATCCCAGAGATCATAAAGTAATTATCATTATTATTATGAATAATATACAAAATCAGAGACTAAATGTTGGTCAAACAATTAAAAGTAGTGCATGGACCAATATACAAAAACAGATAAATGTCTGGCATAGTATACACAGTGTGTGCGTGTGTGTGTATTTGTGTGTTGTGTGTGTGTATGTATATATATATATATATATATATATATATATATACATATAAATAAGAGTTCAGACACAGAAGCAGATATATCCATTTTTGTTGTTTCTTTATAAATCAAAGAATCTACCGAAACAACAAAAATGGAAATATCCGCTTGTGTGTCTGAACTCTTTGTGTGCGTGTGTGTGTGTGTATAGAAGAAGAAAAAACTAATTACAGATACAGTAATCCCTCATTTTTCATGGTTAACTGGTACCAGACCCACCCGTGAAAAGTGGAAAAACTACAAAGTAGGGGTTTTATTTTATTTTTTTGCTTCATAGGTCCTTGTCGTCTTGCTGGGAATGCCGCATTATACCCAATCAAAGTGGCTTCCCACTACAGTTGCTTCATTGGTCCATGTCTTCGCGCCAGGGATGTCACAGTACTACGTAGCGATCCGGCTTTTTTATTTTTGGGAGGGGGCCGGAAATCCGCGATGCACTGAATCCGTGATAGGTGATCCGCGAAGTAGAGAGGGATTACTGTATACTAAAATACGTACCCTAAAAATAATTTGCTAAATTCACACTACAGATTATGAGCCACAATTCAAATTTTTGGGTTAAATATGAACACATAGTTGTCATACATATTTTATCACTTGGATCCTTTTTTGAAAAGAAGGGTTCTAAATCTGCTTGTTGATTGAAAAGCTTTGGTCTCTTCTCACTAAGTCACTAATGATGGTCTGCACGGAGAAATTGGTCTACATGTAAATGCATCACTGAACAGCAGAAATAAATAAATTTCAAAATGTCTGTAGGCAACAGACATGTTCCCTAAGTCACATTACATTATTTGCATATATTCCGTCAGCAGCTGAGATGCTGTCAACAAAAGCAATAAATACCACTGGTCTTATCCTACTGGGTAATAAAATAATTTTCTCTAATCTTGTGATGTTTTAGTCAACATCATGCATATTTTACAAGTCACATTTGGTTTACTTGGAGCACATATTCTTGCATGTTAGTCTTTAATATCTGTTTGTCATCTTTTGTTATCGTCTTTGTACTTTCTTTTACAGGAGCCTCTGCACTACCAGGCTTACCAGGGGGCTAGATCTTCAGAACTCAAGAGCGCCAGTTTTTCTGACAAGTACTCGCACGACAACTTCGGCAATAGTGAGTGTACGCTTGACTTTGCCACATCGTGCAAAATATTGGTCATCAATTTGAACTGTCAAAATAGTAAGTGTTTGTGTACTACCATTATCTGCGACTGAGTGCGCACAGCATGTTTGTAAAGGCTTTTGATGTTTTTCTTTATTATTATTATTTGAGCCTTTTGAGCAGCCATTCAAGCATTTTCATGCATTATAGGACCTGCCAACCATTCATTTCCAGTAACTCTCTCATCCAGATCAGGGTCGGGGTGAAGGTTGAGACTTTCTCAGCAAAGTTACTTTGAGAGACTGGGTACACCCTGAACTGATCGCCTGTCAGTCACAGAACAAAACTTCACAGCTATGAACAGTTAAGCATATTCAGTTAAACCAACATAGTTTTTTCAACTGTGGGAAGATGGAGTATATTAAAGCCCAAGTGTCATCCCTGTAAACATTCTAAAATAGATATTGTAATGAAAAATACATTCAAACATTATTCACTTCAATATCTATACGAAAAAATAAATGTGATCGGAGAGTGTGTCATCCATGCGCAAAGTTGCAGAAGTGTCATTCTACAATATCCAAGTGGTCGCCATATTGGCTGCATCCTCCGTCAGTGACATTCGCCAATGAAAACACGCGGTGCACCCTAATTATGGGAGACAAACGCGCCCCTTCTGACACAGAAGCTCTTTTAAAAAAGGAGAACAACACACAACCGAGTGAAATTACCGGGGCAATATTACACTATTGTTACGAGCCCTCGGGGCAATATTACACTATTTTTTCGAGCCATATTCAGATGATATGCGATCATGGCCAAACCGCATCCCCGTCCGATCCATTTCCGCGTGCGGAGATGAGCCATCGCGGATGAGCTGGCCAGTGTGGCTTATGACAGAGCCGAGCTGTCCTGCTTTAGGGGAATGTGTTCACAGACGCTGCAGTACTGAGCAACACAGTCAAGCCGGGGCGCTTTATGCGCGGACGCAGCTGAGTGAGGCATTCTCGGCTGGGTTCTTCAGAGCCGCTCCTGTCCCCAAAGCCCGACGCACAGCCTTCGCAGAAGCAGTGACCGCCGAACGCGGCGCCTTAGTCGGTGTGGCTGATTTTTGGCACCGTGGTGGCATATAATGGAGCCGCGCCATGCTGCTTTTAGGGGGATGTTCATAGCCGCCGCAGTATTTGTAGAACACCGTCGAGCTGGGGTGCATTACTGCCTACCTGTTATTTGGAACCCACAAAGCTCTCGTCCTCTGCACCCGTGCAATCCATTTTTCACAACAAACCGGGTCTCTTGCACACTTATGAAGGCTAAATCCATTCTCCCGAGTGTTCAAGCAATGTCCAGCAATGCAAGGAGCTGGCATTTTGGCTACCGCGAAAGAACAACTGAGTCCACTTGGGGGCGCCACCGTCTTTTACGTCACTTCCTGCTTCTTCTCAAAAACAAATTCCTCGAGAGGATTTTCATGGCAGGAGTTACAAAAAGCTGTACACGTCAAAATCATGTTTTGTGGTGAAAAAACACATGGGCCCATATTGGATGACGTTTTTTCATTAATAACATACTAAAAATCATCTATTTCATGACTGGAGCCCTTTAAAGAGCCCAGTCAAGCACAGGGGAGCATGTTAATGCCACTTATAGAAGTCCAAGCCAAGATTTGAATCCAGAACCTTTTAATGGCACATTTTATAATTAAAATGTATCTTCAAAGCAATGTGGACTTTACATCTCTACCTCTTGCTGATATTCATACTAGCAGAAGAAGTCATTGGCATTGTTTGTTTTCCCCTGAATACTGCATTAGCTTTTCATGTTAAAAATATCTGACTTTGGAATCATTATGTTGATGTGTTGATGCTTGATTTGCATAAATAATTTTGTGCCACATGTGTGCTAGTGAGGGGAAAAAAATAACTGAAAACAAAACAAGCCGGATTTATTTTTATTCATTATTTCCCATCCTCATAGCCTCCGCTCTGCTGAGAGCTGGAGAGCCTCTTGTCATTTTCAGTTCTCCATCAGAATATGACAGAAGTTGCATGAACAGTCATTTTGTACACAGAGGGTATACAACAAGGGACGTGAGTTCTTAATGGGGGTTAACAATTTATGGAAATGGTGAAGATGAAGGAAATATGAGTTACAGTGAAGAAAATAAGTATTTGAACTCCCTCCTATAATTCAAGTTCTGCCACTTAAAAATCATGGAGGGGTCTGAAATTTCCATCGTAGGTGCTTGTCCACTGTGAGAGAGATAATCTTAAAAGAAAATCCAGAAAGCTTTTTCTCTCGTCAGCTCTGTTTCCTACTCCAACCACCAATGGCAACCATGATCTCTACGGCAACAACCAGAAAGACTCCAAGAAAGGCTTCTCTCCTCCACCCTCCCTTGGAACAGTGGAGGAAATGAGTAGAGACCCAACTCTCACTACCTCTAACTTCAGGTGGCTCCACACATCATTGTGCACCACTGTATTAAATTAGACACAAGACCGGAGTTATGACGACTCCAGCACCTTGTTGGTTGTATATATCCTCATCAATATGTATTGTAATGACCACCAACCCAACACATCTAAATTCATAAAATTAGGCCTCCTGAAAAATTTAACATAAATTAGCCTCTGACACCAGTTTGACAAAATTTCTTTGGATGTGTCTAGAAAAAGTCTCAAGGAATCATGTCCAGAATTATAACGAAAGGGGTTTGTTTTGCTTGAAAGAACCCGATTTTTTCAAATACCACTGCTTATACATTGATCTACTGCTACAATGGTATTCACCCAGTTGATCCCAAACCAGAATAAGGTATCGTAGAAAGATGAGTGACGCTAAATCGGAGGTCGGGAACCTTTTAGGCTGAGAGAGCCATAAACGGCAAACATTTTAAAATGTAATTCCAAAAGAGCCATGCAATGTTTTTAAAACTAAATACAAGTGTATTTGCACATTTTATGTGAGACCAACGCTTTAAGTGTACAATAAGTCTCCAAATTCATTTAAATAACATTATGCAGTTGCTAACCAATGATGACAAAAGTACTTATTACCATTACCATGAGACTTCCATCCATTATTTGTGAATGTAGGTTGGTCTAAATGTTTTTATAAATGTGAGAAACACTTTTCATATGCAGAGGTAGAACCAAATATTGTCATGAAAGCAATACTCACACGCAGCAGGATGTCGTATGTGACGGGAAGTGTGTTTTCACAATCAGGTGGTCTGCAGGTTTAATTTTCATTTCTCCCCACTTATGTGCGCTCCCCATCATTGCTTGCCGACAGACATGTCCTTATGTAAAAAAAAAAAAAAAATCCGGTAGTGGGTGGCGCATAAGCAGGCTGTCATTATAAACCACACTGATAGGCTGCTTAAGGACTGTATCATTTGTAATTATGAGTGCACCCATTCATGAGCAGAGGGGTGGCAGTGCAAGGTAGACGAGGAAGAAGACTTTGTGTCTGTGCAGTAGGTCGTTGTTAGAGACAGTTACGTGTGCTGCCAAAATGTTCCAAAAAAAAAAAAAAGACTGTCACACGATCAACGAGTCGATCACGAGGCAGTTCTGGTTGACACATTGAGCACCCCTGCTGTATACAGTATGTCGTTACGAGGGCTATTAAAATTTGTTGCATATATTATTTTTCTGGAAAAGAAGTGAAAATTACACTTTAATCATATGCAACAAAAAGAGTACTTTTTCCACAATGTAGGTGGTGTACATTGTTTTGTTCTGAAATTGCATTTGAGATTTTCATACATTCATTGCATTTTACCATATTACATAATGGGTATTGAAATCCTAAACATTCGCACTCCAAATAAATCCAAATTACATGTAGTTACTTACTGTTACCACCATTCATTTGCTGCTGCTTATTGGGTATTTCATGGCGCTCCCACAGAAGCAGCACTTCATGTAAAGCTGCCTTAGCTTGGAAGAAAAAAACAGTAAAAGTGGGCTTTCAACAAACTCTTTATTTCAAAACCAATTATTAATGTCTGTCGTAATCATGGCAAAAGATTATCAAGCTAGTACCCATTTCCTGTCACCGTCAGCCTCTGTGTCTGTGTGTATATATGTATGCATGCATGCTGCTCTAATCGTGAGAAAGTTTTGTTTTGAACACTTAATGTCTGTTTTGCAGCAAGCGAAATGCCAACCACAAGGACGACATACTTCGAAATAGAGCATCCAAGACCATGGACATGGGTGAGCTCACAAATCATTTTCGGGATATAGAGAACCATCATTTCCTGTTGAAATGGACCTGACCTCCTTAACTGCTAATGTACAGTGTATGAATTTGTGCATGCACATTAATGGAAGGCACAGGTTCTCCGATTCTTGTGTGTGCACGCACGTCCACACGTGTGTGTAAAATGAAAACTGTTATTTTCTTGTATTGACCAGTAATAACCTCCATCTATTTCCACAATTGTCACTACATCACTTTTTAATTTCTTTTTTATTAAGCATTCGTTCCCTTCCTCTTTTTCCTCTTCACCCCTTGCTCAATATAAAAGCTGCTCCCTATCTCCCATGACTGTTTTCCAATCCTAGTTTATTACAGTCTGCAGATTGGCTTTCCTTTCCTGCACCACACACCTTTGCCACCCACCCTTGATTGGCTTTTCTTCCATCCATCAGTTTTCTGAGCTGCTTATCCTCACGATGGTCTTGGGAGAGGTGGGCTTTCATTATGGACCAAGGTGCTCTCTCTCTCTCTCTCTCTCTCTCTGTCTCTCTGTCTCTCTCTGTCTCTCTGTCTCTCTCTGTCTCTCTCTGTCTGCCTGTCTGTGTGTCCTCCGTGTCCTGCGTGTCCTGCCCTACTGAGGCCCATTCCACTCACCCCCTTCTTCTGTCACAATCTTTGATCCTTCTCAGTCTGTTTGCCCTTCATGTTCTCTTTTCACTTTTATTCATCTCTGCCCCGTTTTTGCTGAAGCAGGAATATACCACTGCTTGTGAGCAGTGTGCCTCTCAGGCTTTTCAGTCTCATCTGGCTTTAAGTGTTGGCTGGCTTTTATTAAATACTACTTGCCAGAAACAGGTGAACTCGGTCTATTGACCTTGAGTGCCTTCAAGCTGTATTTATCGAGGCTTAAGCACATACCACCATGCACGATGGCTATTGGAATTCTTAGACATTTTTACAAGATGCTATTCATCATCACATGTAGAACCGATATGCACAGACATTCCTACTGTATTGTAAATAACGAGTGTATTGCAGAAAATAAACTGGAGATGAATTGAATTGAATGCCATTTAGTGTCATGAGGGTTTACATTCTTTTCAACCTTCCATTATGCTAGGAGGAGACAAACGATGATGTTTCTTTTCGGAAGCTCTGCATTATGTCACTGCTTCTTGTTGACTTGATAATATTGCCTGTTATTCTGTGGTCTTGTACAAGAGGCCCCGTAGCTCAGTGGTTAGAGCATTGGTTTGGTAAACCAGTAAACCAGTTGTGGGTTCGTATCCCCCTGGGGCCTCCACTCCCTGAGAAGGGTTGCGTCAGGAAGGGCATCCGGTGTAAAAATTGTGCCAAACAAATATGTGCGTTCATCTGAGATGACACGGTGTGGCGACCCCGATAGGGACAAGCCGAAAGAAACTTTACTCTGTTGTCTTGTACACCACTGCCTCTTCCCAAAACCTGGTGTCATTTCAACCTCAACCATTTCTCTTGTTTGCCAATAATCTACTGCCTTGAGAAAACTGACCTACTGAAAAATTAAAACTGTGATTTCATAGAGAAAGCAGCAGAATAATAACTTATTGTTGTCTCCTGCGGTGGTCCGCCGATGGTGACTAGCTCCAATCATGTTGGGCTAAATTGGGTGTCGCTTGGCAGGGTGCACCAGTGGTCTCCTTTTTGCTTTTATTATTCGTGCTAGAGTCCTACTCATCTCAAATCGTACAGTCAATATGTCTCTCAACGTCTTCAAATTCTTGTCAATGGTCATTGTTTTGTGAGAGTCTTTTTATGATAGCCCTAGCAGAGGATTCTTGACTCACTGCAATAGACAGTTGGACTGCCGTTTAATGTTAATGGAGAAAAATTAGGTGCTGTTGTATTTCAGTGGCGGACGAGAGCAATGTGAGATCGCTGGCCGGACATAGACAAGGTAAGTTGCATTTCAAATCTTCTCATTAGGTGACGTGAAGCATTGATTCAATTCGATCAATTTGATTATTGATTAGCTCTTGAATTGGTCCATCTTGATGGGGACACAGTTGAGCCGAACTGAAGAAAGTAATTATTATTGTGAAATCTATATTTTGTTGGGGCTTACATGCATGAAAACGGATTTTAGTTGCTACCCTGCCAATTTCCTATACACAAAAACTGCAAAGGGTTTCTGATACGCATTACATTTACTGGCTACAAATGAATGCATTAGGTCCTGTATTTTTTTTTGTTTACATTCATTGTTGCAATATATTGATGTTACCCATAACTGTGATCATTTTCATTACTGTAATTGTGACAATAATTTTGAAATTAATTTTGTAGTCCAACAGTCCCTATACATCTGCACTCTTTCTTCAGAGACTATTATGCAATGATGAATCTCTGAATTAAACGATTTCGAATTGTATGATAATTTGTTTTGCAAGGCAATAATAAAAAAAGTCAGTCACCTGTAGCTGAAGCAGGTTAGCCAAGAGAAATATTACAAAATGAAGACACTTGAACAAAATGAAGACTATTTGGAATAGATTAATACAATTTCAGGGATGTAACAGTAGAATTTACATTGCAAGTATAAATTTTGCTTGTATTGTAAATTGTATTGTTGTCAAATGTTTATTTTATTTTGCTTTGACTCTGTTGTCTGTATCCAGGTCGGCATTTCAAATTAATGTCTTCTCAATTCGATTCCCTGGATAACTAAAGTTTAAATAAAAACAAACAAATCTATCAATTTTCTGAGCCGCTTATCCTCACGAGGGTCGCGGGTGTGCTGGACCACTCACAATCACACCTAAAGACAATTTAGAGTCCCCAATTAATGCATTATTTGCGGTGTGGGATGAAATTGGAGTGCCCAGAAAAAATCCAGGCGGGGCCAGCATTTCAACCCTGGTCCTCAGAACTGTGAGGGCAACAATGTAACCAGTTTCTCCACCGTTCTGCCAAAAGAAACAAATAAAAAAAAAATGTATGTCAATACTCTGATGTTTTTTTAACACAGTGAGTAGGCCTTGTTGGCTCTGACCACTCACCACTGGTCATAGTACCAGAACTGACCTTTAAGAAGATTCACGATGCCACAGGGCATTTCTTTATTTGGCAACTGGTGGCAAACCTTTCATGTCATTTTTATTTTTTGCAAGACAAGCCCTCAACAGAACCTGCAGCTTCTCTATAGCAAGTTTCAGGTCATTTCCTAATTTGCTACTGTTCCTTTTAACTTCAGAATCACAGAGACTGTGGTTCAATCAAACAGGGTGTTGACCAATTACGTAAGGATTTGCCTTCGTAAATATTGTTAACGTTCACAATTATCAACCCTTAACATTTGTAGTTAGGGGCCCCATCGCTCAGTGGTTAGAGCATTGGTTTGGTAAACCTGGGGTCGTGAGTTCGTTTCTCACTGGGGCCCCCACTCCCCAAGAGGGGTTGCGTCAGGAAGGGCAACCGGCGTAAAATGTGTGTGTTCATCTGAAATGACACGCTGTGGCGACCCCTAACGGGACAAGCCGAAAGTAAGAAAGAAAAACTGCAGAAAAATGCACCGCTCCACATGACAATCTTTCGAGATAATGTATTAGGGACATGTGCTAATGGGAAAATCATGTTCAAAATCGGCCCGATTATTGATATGTAGGTACCCCGTTTAAGAATCCATTTCTAGCTACCTACACAGTATGGTTTGTCTAAATGATTTGTTTGAAATGCTGGTGGATGTTTACTCAGATTCGAGTTGGAAGTCAGTTTGAAAGATCTTAATTTTCATTTTTCATGTTATATCTGGGCTTGTTTCCGATTTATGAAACTCTGGTGAAATACACATGCCCTGAACACCGTAGATGACCTCAAATACCTTAAGACCTTCTCACACTGCACTTGGCAATGCGTCCGACGCCTTCAACCATAATCATTGTGTGCGCGCTGAGGGCCCATCAGTGTGGCATCACGTCAATCCAGAGGGTGGCTTTGATTCTTAGTTTCATGTCATTTGATAGAAAACCTTTCTATTCTTGAGCGTTGACACTGTTACGTGAAAAGGCTCCTCCAACGGGAGAGGGGCTGGCAGAATGATTTTTGAGTGCTTTTTTTGTATTTTTATCTTGTACTGCAAACAGCTAGGTGAAGATGGAGGACCTTTTAATCCATGTGGTTTCTCTTTGTCCCGAAATCACTGATCACACTAAAATATACCTCAAAGGAGTCTTGGTTAATAATTTGGTTCACCAAAAAGGCTAAACTCTCTGCGGTTCGGATAAGTCATTACAATAGGATGAACCCATATTTTTTTCCTGCAGCTCGTCTCCTCCTACTCCTCAAAATGAGCAACTTCAGGGCTTTCTTTTGTGAAAAGAAAACATTTTGCCAAGTTGCAGTCTACCTCTAAAGCGTGATAAGTATTTCTGTTCGCTTTTTGTTTGGCTGCCACATCAACACTTCAAAATATGGGATGACTGCACCCTCATTACTATCAGC
Source organism: Syngnathoides biaculeatus (assembly GCF_019802595.1). Classification (NCBI taxonomy): domain Eukaryota; kingdom Metazoa; phylum Chordata; class Actinopteri; order Syngnathiformes; family Syngnathidae; genus Syngnathoides; species Syngnathoides biaculeatus. The sequence continues at coordinate 38,688,133 of NC_084641.1, forward strand.
ATTGAGGTTTAACGGAGGGGGGTCTTTCACACTGAGCAATTGCAGGGTGATAAGGCCTACAGAACTCCCGCAACTACAGTTGATTTGCCTCCTTCTCCTCCTCCTCTTCTTCCCGCCAACTACTCCTGCTCTTTTTCTACCAGCTGCACCCATCAGCTCCACTACTTTGATTTTCCATGAATGTCGAATCACTACCCGTAACTCTGCGCCCTCCGATAAATGTCTATTTATGTTCTCCAGCATTCCCCTCCTGTTGTTTTCCTCTCGTCACCCGCTGGCATCTTTGCTAATGTGTACTGACAGCAGTTTTGTGTGTTTTTCATTTTTGCTGACGTATTGGGTTGGCTTTCTATGCTACAACCCTTCTCTTAAAAGGCCTCTTTTTTATGGGTTTGACATATTTCATTAGATGAATGTCCTTAAGAGGCATGCGTGATTCTTTTAATCTGGCTAAAACCCTCTTTTCCTCTCAGGCAGAAGTGCTTCACTCCACTCTTTCCTCTTTTTCCCTTGTTCATCCTGCTTGATTTCTTTTTCTGAATCTCATCATTCAATGTCTATTTTCTTTTTTCACTGTCATGTTTGCTACCACTTTCTTTTTCCAACTGTCTTTCAGATGCTCCACCTTGATTATTATGCCTCCTGCTTATTTTGCGTGGTTCCAGTTGTTCTTTCACTTTCAAATACGTCAATTTTCATCTTTCATTTGACACTCCTATTTCTCACTGGGTACCATTTGAGTTTTCACAGATTTCTCAATTTTTTCCTGACATTCCAAGAACAGGTAGGAAGACTGAAGACTACAAATTGGCTATAAGTATGAATGTGAACATGAAGAGCTGTCTATGGGCAACCAGTCAACCTTGTACACTTCCTCTTTCCTCAGGTTAGCTGGAATCAGCTCCAGCTCATGTATGACTCTGAACAGGATAAGCGTAGGAAGATTGATGGATGTCTTGACATGGATGTATGTCTGTCTTTACACAGCTAATCCTGTCCCCTGCAACAAAAATACTGAATCCCCCTTTCCTGTCGAATACAACCTGCTGAGGATTGAAGTTGTTGGCAGCTATGCTAATCTGTTTGCTTTTCAGCTCCAAAGCCCACCTCTTTTGTGTGTCCAAGCATGATGGAGAACTTCACAATTAAGCTGCAGCACAATTAAGTACATCCATCTATCCATCCATTTTCTATGAAAAATAAATTATTCTATGCAAAGAACTCTCCACAGCCAAGATGTGAACCCATAACCTCTCAATTGTGAGGCAGACGTACTAACCAAGTATTAAGTATTCCAGTAATTAAAACAAAATATTGCAAAGTAAAAAAATGAAGTAAAAATTACTCCTTGATACCCACTTCCATCCATCCATCCATCCATCCATCCATCCATTTTCTACCACTTTTCCGGGTCAGGTCGTGGGGGAAGTAGCTTCAGCAGGCATACCCAGACTTCCCTTTCCCCCGCCACATCTTCCAGCGCTTCCGGAGGGATCCCAAGGCATTCCCAAGCCAGCCGAGAAACATAGTCTCTCCAGCGTGTCCTGGGTGGTCCCAGGGGTCTCTTTTCGGTGAAACATTTCCAGAAAACCTCCCCAGGGAGGCGTCCGGGAGGCATCCGAATCAGATACCTCATCTGGCTCCTCTCAATACGTAGGAGCAGCGGCTCGACACTGAGCCCCTCCCAGGTGTCCAAGGGGATATCTCTATGGGGCCACCCTATCTCTAAGGGAGAGCCTGGACACCCTGTGGAGAAACTCATTTCGGCCACTTGTATCCGGGATCTTATTATTTCGTTCACAACCCATAGCTCGTGCCCATAGGTGAGGGTAGGAGCATAGATCCACTAGTAAATTGAGAACTTCGCCTTTTGACTTAGCTCCCTCTTTACCACAACGGACCAATACAAAGTCCGCATCACTGCAGACGCTGCACCGATCCGTCTGTCGATCTCCTGCTCCTTTCTTCCCTGACTCATGAACCCCAAGAAACTGGAACTCCTCCACTTGACGCAGAATCTCATCCCCGAGCTGAAGAGGGAACACCACCCTTTTCCGACTGAGAACCATGGTCTCAGATTTGGAGGTGCTGATTCTTATCCCAGCCGCTTCACACTCTGCTGTGAACCACTCTAATGAGCGTTGGAGATCACAGCTTGATGAAGCCAACAGAACCACATCATCTGCAAAGAGCAGAGATGCGATGCTGAGGCCACCAAACCGTACACCCTCAACACCTCGGCTGCGTCCAGAAATTCTGTCCATAAAAGTTGTGAACAAAATCGGTGACAAAGGGCAACCTTGACGGAGTCCAACTTTCACTTGAAACGACTCCTACTTATTGCTGGAAATGCGGAACGAACTCCTACAGTAGTCGTACAGGGATCGAACAGCTCGTATCAGGGGGTTTGGTACCCCATACTCCCAAAGAACCCCGTACAGGACTCCCCAAGGGACACAGTCGAACGCCTTCTCCAAGTCCACAAAACACATGTAGACTTGTTGAGCGAACTCCCATGCACCCTCGAGGATTCTGCCAAGGGTGTAGAGCTGGTCCACTGTTCCACGGCCAGTACGAAAACCACACTGCTCCTCCTGAATCCGAGATTCGAGTTCCCGACGGACCCTTCTCTCCAGTGCCCCTGAATAGACCTTAACAGCGAGGCTGAGAAGTGTGAGCCCCCTATATTTGGAACACACCCTCTGGTCTCCCTTCTTAAAAAGGGAGACCACCACCCCAGTCTTCCAATCCAGAGGCGGTGTCCCTGATGTTCGTTCACGCGATGTTGCAGTGGCGTGTCAACCAGGACAGCCCCACAACATCCAGAACCTTTAGGAACTCTGGGTGAATCTCATCCTCCCCTGGGACCCTGCACCAAGGAGCTTTTTAATCACCTCGGTGACCTCAACCCCAGAGATTGAAGAGCCTGTCTCAGAGCACCCAGACTCAGCTTCCTCATGGGAAGGCGTGTTGGTGGAATTGAGGCTCCCCACCGACTCACAACATCTCGAGTTGCGGTCAGCAGTGCCCTATCCCCACGATACACAACGTTGATGGTGCACTGCTTCACCCTGCTGAGACACCGGATGGTGGACCAGAATTTCCTCAAAGCTGTCTTGAAGTCATTCTCCATGGACTCACTGAAGTCCTCCCACGCCCGGGTTTTTGCATCGGTGACCACCAAAACTGCATTCCGCTTGGCCAGCCGGTACCGTTCAACTTCCTCAGGAGTCCCACAGGCTCTTTGCCGATAGGACTCTTTCTTTAGCTTGACAGCATCCCTCACTGTTGGTGTCCACCAACGTGTTCACAGGTTGCCACCACGACAGGCACCGACCACCTTACAGCTGTGGTCAGCCGGCTCAGCAATGGATGCGCAAAACATCGTCCACTCGGATTCAATGCCTCCCGCCTCCTCCGGGGCATGAGAAAAAAATTTTCGGAGGTGGGAGTTTAAATTCCTTCTGACAGGGGAATCTACCAGCCGTTCCCAGGAGACCCTCACAGTATGTTTCCAAGACATGCGGTCGCAGGTCACCTGACACGACCACAAAGTCGATCATCGATCTGCGACCTAGGATGTCCTGGTGCCAGGTGGAAATGTGGACACCCTTATGCCTGAACATGAGGTTCGTTATGGATAATCCAATATGAGCACAGAAGTCCAGGAACCGAACACCACTCGGGTTCTGATCAGGGGGGCCTTTCTTCCTAATCACGCCCTTCTCGGTCTCACTGTCATTGCCGACGTGGGCATTGAAGTCCCCCAGCAGAATGATGGAGTCTCCAGAGGGAGTGTCTCCAGCACTCCCTCTAAGGCAGGGGTCAGGAACCTTTTCGACTGAGAGAGCCATAAAGGCCAACTATTTTAAAATGTAATTTCAAAAGAACCATAAAGTATTTTAATAACTAAGTACAGGTGTATTTGCGCATTTATGTAAGACCAACGCTTTTACAGTACAATAAGTCTGAATTATTTTAAATAAAATTATGTCGCTAACCAATGATGACAAAAGTACTTCTTACCATTAATGCAACATTTGGTACCGTACGGTTTGTCTGATGGCTTTGGAGTTCATACATCGTCAGATTAAGCTTCACGCAGGCGTTGAGATTTCCATCCATTCATCGTGAACGTAATTAAATTTAATTTGCCATCATGATGGTACGATGGTGAACGGTTCTTGGTGACAAAGGCAGGTCTTTTACTCGTTTCATTATCTTGTCTTTATGTGAAGTTCGCAAAATGATTATTGGCAACGTCGAGTACGAGTGCTATGCCATAGCATCTCCCCATCTGTGAGTTTAAACACACAGCAGAACCCACCCTCTTGTCATGAACTTCCGGTGCGGGGCTGGACCCAAATGCAGGATTTCAGGACAAGGACATGACGTTAGGCGTAACTTTGTTCAAACCTGAGGTCATACACGGTGTAAGCAGTCCGAGAAAGCAGTTGTACAAAAACGCTAGGCTAGGCAGGATCCAAAAGACATGCAGCAAGGTCTGATGACTAGGAGACAAACTTTGAACTAGGACTTGACTATGAAACATAAACTAAGATGGGACTAAACTGAGGTGGCACAGAAACACTGTGAGGAGGAAAGCTCAACACTACAGTTTTTTCAGTGGTGGAGATTCAAAGCAAATTAAACTCACTATCTCGGGGCAGAACGAACTGGCGGATGCCAGTGCCCAAAACTCCAACTTAAGTACACCATCTAATTACAGTCCCAACGTGAAGCACCTGTAAGCAGTGACAGGTGGCCACGCCCCTCTTGACTGTGGTCCAGCCTGGCTCATGACACCTCCCCACAAAGGCTGTCCGTTCTTGTTGAAAACTTATGTACTCATATTTTTTTTCTTTGAACAACCTTTTGTCAAAAGCATTTCCATAATTTGTTGTTCCGACACGATCGGCGTTAGACCCTTCTGCGCCTGTGCACATCGACTGCCACACTACACTACGGCAACCCCACTAGGACAAACCTTCTCTGCACGACAGAAATCGCATGTACAGTGTGTCGTTGTGAGGGCATTTATTCCATTTGGAGTTGCCTTTACCGTGAGCAACTCCAGAATGGAACAGAGTCCAACCCCTCTCAAGAGGAGTGGTGCCAGAGCCCAAGTGGTTCATAGAGGCGAGTCCAGCTATATCTAGTCAGAACTTCTCGACCTCACGCACCAACTCAGGCTCCTTCCCTGCCAAAGAGGTGACATTCCATGTTCCTTGAGCTAGTTTCTATAGCTGGAGATCGGCTCGCCTTTGGCCACTGCCCAGCTCACATCGCACCCAACCCCTATGGTTCCTCTCACAGGTGGTGAGCCCATGGGAAGGGGGACCCATGTTACCCTTTCGGGCTGTGCCTGGCTAAGCCCTATGGGTGCAGGCCCGCCCATCAGGCGCTCGTCTTTAAGCCCCATCTCCAGGCATGGCTCCAGAGGGGGGCCCCGGTGACCCGCGTCCGGCCAAGGGAAACCAAGATCCAATTTTTGTACTCGCCATAGGGGCTTTGGAGTCGTACTTGTCTGGTCCCTCTCCTAGGACCTTATTGCCATGGGTGACCCTACCAGGGGCAAGAAGCCCCAGACAACTTAGCTCCTACGATTTTCGGGACATACAAACCCCTCCACCACAATAAGGTGACTGCTTGAGGAGGGGCACCCACTTCCATATATGCCAATGTTAACAAATGTGAATGATGACCTCCATCACCTTTCATGAAACCTAGAAAACCCATGGGGTCACATATGACCCAGTGTAAGGAAGGGCTCACTGTATAAACACAACGCACCACAGTTACTCTTTTTACCCTTAAAGCCCAACATCTCAGGTATCTGCATTAAATGCATTGTTTTATGGTAGTTAAGCCCCTCTTGGTCTTATGTGACTCATTGTCTAAACCGAAAGTAAGTTCGTAAATTTTTCCAAATGTGATGTTTTTGTGTTCCTTTAATGCGTATTGATTAATTTAGTTAGTACATAACATTTTAAAAGAGGATTTGGATGTCTTGGATTCTCTACGGTTAAAATTAGATACTTTTTGTCAAGTCCTTGTGTTGTTGATGAAAACCTAATCTTGACAGAGGTACAAATACGGAGCCATTGTGTGTTACTTCATGTATCATTGTTTGATTTTGAAAGGCCTATTTAGAACACATTTCCAGATGGTGGTTGTGGTGGTGGTATTAGTAGTGTTTGTACTCTACAGACCCACCACATTACACAAGCCTTTTATTATTTTCTCTACAAATGGAAGAGAACAAATTCTCTCTCTCCAATGAGTACCTGATCACCAATTCGTCCACACTGATAATTCATATGAGGAATCAGTTGATGAAAGGGCTTTATTTAGTCCTCTGGAGTTATTTGAGACATTTAGCTCATCACTGACTATGTACATATGGGGGCAATATGCATGCAGATATGTATATCTTGAGAATAAAACACAATTATTGTCACAGCTCCTCCAGCCTCAAATGTGTTAGATGAGTTGTTAAGGGTAGCCACTGAATGTTCTTTCATTGTACCACACTTTGGATTGTACTTAACACGTATTCAATCTATGTTGACTTGATGAAAGTGACCATGTGCAAATCTTTGAACGCCACCAAAATACAGAATGTCAGAGTATTTTTTTTGTTGTTGTTGGTTTTTGCTCTTTTATGTCCCCTCAAATGATTTTATGGTTATAGTGTTTATTTTAAATTAAGTGATACAGGCTCGAGATGGACATGAGAAACTCCCAAAAATCTGGACTACTCTAGCCAAGGTGATCAGAGAGACAGGCAGGAGAGTACTTGGGGTGTCGTCTGGTAGGAAAGGGGAGAAGGAAACTTGGTGGTGGAACCCCAAAATACAGGGAGTCGCACAAGGAAAGAGATTGGTGAAAAAGAAGTGGGACCCTGAGAGGACTGTGGAGAGGTGAAAGGAATACATTGAAATGATACATAGGGCAAAGGTAGGGGTGGCAAAGGCTAAACAAAAGGCGTATGACATGTACACCAGGTTAGACACGAAAGAAGGACAAAAGGATCTCTACAGTTGGCCAGACAGAGGGATAGTGATGTTAAGGATGTGGAGCACGTAAGGGTGTTTAAGGATAGAGATGGAAATGTGTTGAAAGGTGCCAGTAGTGTGCTAAATAGAAGGAAAGAATACTTTGAGAAGCTGATGAATGAAGAAAATGGGAGAGAAGCAAGAGTAGAAGAGGCAAGTGTGAAGCACCAGGAAGTGGCAATGATTTGTAAGGGGGAAGTTAGAAATGCACTGAAGAGGATGAAAAATGGAAAGGCAGTTGGCCCTGATAACATACCGATGGAGTTATGGAAGCAATTTGGAGAGGTGGCTTTGGAGTTTTCGACCAACTTATTCAACAGAATACTAGCGGGCGAGAAGATGCCTGAAGACTGGAGGAAAAGTGTACTAACTCCCATTTTTAAGAACAAAGGTGATGTGCAGAGCTGTGGGAATTAAAGAGAAATAAATTTGATGAGCCACACAATGAAGTTATGGGAAAGAGTAGTGGAGGCTTGACTCAGGACAGAAGTATATGCGAGCAACAGTTTGGTTTCATGCCGAGAAAGAGTGTGAAGGCAGTCAGATAAAAGGTAATGGGCAATAATAATAGGCAATGGTAATGAATAGGCTGACAGATTAGGTTAGACTGGAATCCCTTTGGACCTTGATGTTTGCAGAAGATATTGTGATTTGCAAGGAGCAAGTGGAGGAACAATTAAAAAGATGGCATGCACTGGAATGGAGAGGAATGAAGATTAGACAAAGTAAAACAGAATACATGTACGTTAATGAGAGAGGTGGAAGGGGAAGCGTGAGACTCCAGGGAGAAGAGATGGCGAGGGTGGACGACTTCAAATACATGGGGTCAACAATCCATAGCAATGTTGAGTGTGGTAAGGAAGTGAAGAATTGGGTCCAAACAGGTTGGGACAGCTGGCGGAAGTTGTCTGGTGTGTTATATGACAGAAAATTCTCTGCTAGGATGAAGGGGAAAGTTTATAAAACAGTCGTGAGACCGGCCATGATGTATGGACAGTGGCACTGAAGAGACAACAGGAAATAGAACTTAAGGTGGCAGAAATTATGTTGAGGTTCTCGCTAGGAGTGAGTAGGTTAGCTAGGATTAGATAGGAGCTCATTAGAGGGACAGCTGAAGTTGGATGTTTTGGAGACAAGGTTCGAGAGAGCAGACTTCGATGGTTAGTGCATTTCCGGAGGCAAGAGAGTGAGTATATTGGTAGAAGCGTGCCGAGGATGGAGCTGCCAGGCAAAAGAGCGAGAGCAAGACCAAAGAAAATGTTGATGGGTGTTGTGAGGAAAGACACGAGGACAGTGGGTGTTAGAGAGGAGGATACAGGAGATAAGCTTAGATGGAAAAAGATGACACACTGTGGCAACCGCTAACAGGACAAGCCAAAAGGAAATGAAGAACTGTTTATTTTAAATACAGAAGTTGTGCTTAATTTTATTTGTTATTGTGCCATAAATCTGTTGAATTAAAAAGCTTTAATTGAATAGTTAGAAGTGTCTTGTTTCTGATCATGTAATCTAAGATTTTGTAGGTTTAGTAGCATTTTTTTTCGTGTGTCCTAATACTGGAAATAGCATGATTTGTGCATTGATGTTTTAAGATTATGTATCTATAAATCTGTTATGACTCCTTTTGAATAACTCATTTGAGAACGCTACCATGTCTCATGCAAGTTTGTCTGAATATCTTAACCTATATACTGTTGGCTCAGTAGTGTGTATGAATTTCATAACAATGATGACTGCAATATACTGTAGATATCTCTATATAACAGTAGTAGGCATGCTTTCAGTGTTTATAACAGTTGGGTTGAAGTGGAAGTTAAGAACAGAATTAGCCAGAATAGCACTGTGATCTGATATGCTTTGAAGGTGAAAAAGACAATCACAAGAATAGTCTGACTTGCATGAACAGCAACAAAACCCAGGGGGAAGCATCCCAGACTTACATAATGTGTATAGTGCCTACTGAACGTTGTTTAAACCTGTTACAGGTGTGAAGGCCACTGCTCATCATGCAGATCATGCTCTGCTTTTAGGCTACTTTTCAAATGTGTGCAGCAGCTTGAGTTGGTGGCAATCAGGTGGACATGATGCAAACACATAGATGAGAACATCGCTGGCACTGTGAGCAGCGATATGTGATGAACGCTGATTTCACCCTCCACTGGATCGAGCTTGGGATGATAGCTGCCTATTATGGCAGTCATCCATCCCATTAAACCCTCATTATTCATTTATCTCTGACCTAACCACCTGATACACGTGGAGTGAGCACACCCAGCGTGGCAAAGACCTTAGCAAAAGAGAATTGGGTTTTTTTTCCGCCTGAGATAGTCAAGGACACATACTGCAATTCACGCTGGAATATCATGACTTTGAAGTTTGTTTGGGGTTTTTTTTCACCTAAATCCTTAGAGTTTGTAAGCATGCACACACGTTTTTTTCCCCTCTGTAGAGTGCAGAATTGTGCAAGGAAGGAGCTTAATTCTATCAGACTGCAAGCTGGACAGCCATAATTACATTTGTGACACAAATCCTGTCACTGAAATTGAGTGTTTTATTCTTGAACACTCCCCCTTCTCTATTTATAACCCCTTATTCCCTGCAAATCCCCCTTTCTCCCAAAAAGTCATTTTAAGTCTTAAATGGCAACTGTGCTTATCCCAAGTACCCCCACATCATTTGACTCTGTCGTCGCTTCAGTTTCACTTTTTCGTTGTTTCCTCCCCATTTTTAACACCTTTACAGCCTGTGGATCAATGAAAGAATCATCAGAGCCATGATTCAAGATATCCATAGACAAAATGTTAAAATGCTTGGGCCAAAACCTGTCTCTCTGGCATCTCTTGTCTTCACATTTGTCTTCCATTAGTGCTCAGTATTTCTTACGTTGTCGTGCACAACTGGTTGCTTGAGTTGGAAAGGTTCTTCATGCTCTTCTCCTGTGTACTCAATTCTACCTTTAGACTTTAGAATTGCAGTTTTATGCTCTGATCTCAACTGTCACATTCTGACATGTTACAAGAACTTTCCCTGGGTGGCTTCAGATGTATTATTTTGTTGATTTGTACTGATCTTTTACCTGATGGATTATATTTTTTTCACAAAAATGGGCATATTCATTGCATTTATCAGCTGTTTCGAGTTCTGGAGCTATTTGATTTGGTGTGGTTGTGAGCTTGTCACCCGCAGCAAACAAGAGTGTGAGTATTGTTGACGTTCTTACTGACTGACAAACTCCGACTGGAACGGACAATCAAAACTGCTGAACAGATTGTCGGCTCCACTCTACCCACTTTTGAGAATTTGCACGCAACGCGAACTAGGTTGAGAGCTGGCAGGATTCTTTCGGATCCTCCACATCCTGGCCACCAGCTCTTCCAGCTCTTTCCATTTGGAAACTGCTACATATCCATAAAAGTCAAAACTACCAGGCTTTCGAACAGTTTTTTCCTTCTGGCAATTAATTAATTAAATTCTTGATCAGCGAACCTACTATTTTTCTGCCTTGTGATATTGTTAGTGCATTCACTCACATCCTGCTGCTCCAATCAGTATTAGTATAAGTAATATATATTGTATATACTATAGCACGATTCATCACTTTAAACTGCTCTGCTCCCTTTGCACTGGTCTATAAGGGGAATGGCAAACAGGTAAAGGCACTCTGTACAAGTTTAACATAATGTGAGACGTTAACACACTTAGCTCTTACCTGTTCTAAATGAAGAAGATTTTACATTTTGCATGACTCTTATAAGGAATAGTTCCTATAAACAGAAATGTCTCTTATTTGTTCTTGTTGCTATGTTGTTCCTTGTTCTTTGTTCTGAATGTCGTACCAGGGCAGCACCCACTGCCGGCGAAAAATTCCTTGTGTGTTTTTACACAGTTGGCCAATAAAGCTGATTCTGATGACATTTGAGATTTTCGAAATGAAATTTTCAAAAAGTTAATCAACTATCTCAGCATTCACAGTCTCCATTTATGTACCTTGTCTTAGTAGACATTGAAGTTGTCTGAACTTTTGGAATCCGAATTATGTATTCTGGGAAAGAGTGCATGAAAATGATCCAGGTGTTGCAAAAAAATCCACACTGTCAGAAACTTTACTTGGAGTTTCCCTTGGCCTCGAAGGGGGGAATGAGAAAATGTCAAATTTTCATTTTAAGTTGGCAAAAACACAAATTTGTTCTTAGAAATGTTCTGATGGGAATGAAAATGCTGTAATCTGAATCTTTGAATGAGCCATGGACTGTAACTTCAATGGATGACACTGATCTGACTTGTTCCTGTTTTAATATGGTAAATGACATAATGTTGCCAGAATGTTTGGCATATAATTGAATCTAAAAGTTTAATTCATGCGCTGGTATTAAAATTGGGTGCATGCATTTGTTTTCAGTTGATATCTTTTCATTTTTTTAATTGGGTGTGAGATGACCACTTCCTCCTGTTTCTAAGAATCTAAACAATAATACCAGCACCCCAACAAACCCCCTTCTGTACGTTAACTAATCCAAACGGATTATGATTTTGGTTGAAGGAAACATTAACATTTTAATTTCATATATTAAGATCACGCCTGTTTTGTTGTTTTTTTTTTTAATCTCCATTATGCATACCTTGTTCTCCAGCAATTAGGCCTTCTTACAGCAGACGTTTAACTACATCCATGTTCTCTGTCCCCTTTTATCCACATCACAGGGCCAATCAATGGTGGAATGTTGGGTCCTACGCTGGGCCTCTGGAAGTCTAGTTCCCTCGAAAGTCTTCAGTCAGCCATGTCAGAGGTCCAGCAGAATGATATCAAGGCACAGGTTCCATTTTACCACCCACGGCCACACATGGTTCGAGGACGCAGATGCAATCAGAGTTTCCGCATTGCCATCGACAAGTCGTATGAAGGGCCTTCTGAAGATGGTAGGCTTTACATAATTGGCTTCTGACTGTACTTACTGCACATTTTTCAAGTCCTACTAGATTTTAAGCGTTAAAGGATTCTGCGCTTAAAGGAAGACTCTCCCCAGATTTCATATGAAGTAATATTATTATTACATATATTTTGGACATTAATTGAAAAAAAACTTGAAAACAAAGAACATTTTTGATATCCAAGCAAAATCTGGATGTGTGCCAGCTTTCACAGCCAAACGCGTAAGAAACATCCTTGACGCCGCCCCTGACGTCGCCGGTGCTTAGCATTACAGACCATTCGTTCTAGCTAACCCAAGATGCCGACGTGTTGTGCAACAAAACTGAGAAAATGCACCCAAATTTCTCCATATTTAACCTCCCATGGGGTTAACCTGACAGGATACATCTGTGGCTGTCACAGTTGAGGTTTGTTCACCAGCAGGGGAAATTTGCACGCATCTAATCATTACTGGTTATTAGCTGCTGAGTTATAGCCTCTCGTGCTAATACTGTATAGGCAACAACATACGTTATGAGGGTGGCGCACCTGTTCAATGCCGGACTTCCGTGTGTGGAGTTTGTATGTTCTCCCCGTGTCAGCGTGTGTGTAAACTTGCCTCCTACCCATTGACAGCTGGGATAGGCTCCAGCATTCCTGCGACTATCATGCAGCTAAGAAAATGGATGGATGGATGGATGGATACATACGTGTAAGCACACAACACTTCCCAGTTACGCATGCAAACCCCCCTGCCCCACCCATTCCCGCCGCTGATCAAACGCAAGAAACACAGTGGTTGAAAAGTACAATTTGGGGAAGGAAAAAAAAAGTCTGGCCACGGCTCTTTGTATAATCTCTACATTGAAACCAACTCCTCACAAAAGCATCAAATATCCGCGGTCCATATAATGGGACTGTTATTGTTCTTCGTCAACACCACGTTCCTCCCAACACATCGACTTCCACCTGTGTGCATTCTGGCTGAAACGCTTGAAAATTGTACATTGTTATTTTTGTTTTGTATGCTCAATGGCGGGAGTAGTAATAACAGGGTGCATCAACTCGCTGTTATGTTCGCTTTGTTGGCTCTGAGCACACAACACTTCCTGTTTACTATTTATGGCGATTCGCGCATGCACCCCCAACCTCGGTCGTTCGCAAGAGGCTGACTGCTTGAAAAGTACAATTTGGGGGGGAGGGGGGAGTCTGGCCATGCTTGCTGTATAAGCTCTACATCGAAACCAACTCCTCAGAAAAGCATCAAATCTCCGTGGTCCATATAATAGGACTGTTATTTTTCGTAGTTAGTGCCACGCCCCCTCTATAACACTCAAGTGGTGGATGTGTGTATTCTGGCACAAGTGCACAGGCTTGAACATTGTATATCATGCTATTTTTGTTTTGTTTGTAATTATTTTTCACAAAAATCGTCCACAAAATGCCAGAATGGACATCATCTGTTCGATGAAACCTATCCGTGAGGAATGGGGGGGGGGGGGGTCAGAACAGGAAGCACTGCAGGCGTGGCAAACGCTGATTGGCTTTCAGTTTTCCAGCCGGGCTCATTGGAATGTCTGAGCAAGAAAGGAATTTGGATAATACTTTTCCAATTTAAAGATGTTTCTTGGTGAAATCTGCAGATAACTCTGACATTAAAAGAAACACTGAACCCTCATCTACTAACCTTTAATGTGTTCTCCCATTCCTATTAGTTTCGACAGTCTTTCTTTAAGTTAGATGTTACTTTACCAACTCACAGTCAGGTCGAAAAAAGTATCTTCTCAAAACAAGTAGAAAAAAACAAAAACATTAAGAATGAGGCACTTTGTCCCTAAACTAAATGGAGGGGAAAAATCTGCCAATGGAACAAGTATAAATTTACATCATCATCTTCTTTTCCTTTCAGCTTGTCCCGTTGGGGGTCGCCACAGCGTGTCATCTTTTTCCATCTAAGCCTATCTCGTGCGTCTTCTTCTCTAACACACACTGTCCTCATGTCCTCCCTCACAACATCCATCAACCTTTTCTTTGGTCTTCCTCTTGCTCTTTTGCCTGGCAGCTCCATGGTCACCACCCTTCTATCAATATACTCACTCTCTCACCTCTGAACATGTCCAAACCATCTAAGTCTGCTCTCTCTATCCTTGTCTCTAAAACATTAAACGTTGGCTGCCCCTCTAATGAACTCGTTTCTAGTCGTATCCAACCTGTTCACTCCAAGCGAGAACCTCAGCGTCTTCATTTCTGCTACCTCCAGTTCTGCTTCCTGTTGTTTCTTCAGTGGCACCGTCTCTAATCCGTACATCATGGCCGGCCTCACCACTGTTTTGTAAACTTTGCCCTTCATCCTAGCAGAGACTCTTCTGTCGCAGAGAACACCAGACACCTTCCGCCAACACTTCCACCCTGCCTGGACCAGTTTCTTCACTTCTTTACCACACTCTCCATTGCTCTGTATCGTTGACTCCAAGTATTTGAAGTCATCCACCCTCGCTATCACTTCTCCCTGGAGCTTCACTCCTCCTCCTTCTCCGCCCCTCACATTCATGTACATATATTCCATTTTACTTCGGCTAATCTTCATTCCTTTCCATTGTGTGCCTCCATCTTTCTAATTGTTCCTTCGCTTGCTCCCTGCTTTCAGTGTAGATCACAATATATTCTGCGAACATCATAGTCCAAGAGGATTCCAGTCAAACCTCATCTGTCAGCCTATACATTATTACCGCAAACGGGAAGGGGCGCAGGGTGGATCCCTGATGCAGTGCCACCTCCACCTTAAATTCTTGTGGTACACCAACGGCACACTTCACCACTGTTCTGCTGGCCTCATACATGTCCTGTACTATTCTAAGATATTTCTCCGCCACACCAGACTTGCGCATGCATTACCACAGTTTCTCTCTTGGTACTCTGTCATAGGCTTTCTGTAGGTCTAGAAAGACACAGACTTTGTACTTTTCCACGAGCATCCTCAAGGCAAATAATGCATCTGTGGTACTTTTTCTATGCATGAAATCATACTGTTGCTCGCAGATACTTCTGTCATGAGTCTAGCCAACACTACGCTTTCCCATAACTTCATTGTGTGGCTCATAATCTTTATTCCTCTATAGTTTTCACAGCTCTGAACATTGACTTTGTTCTTGAAAATGGGGACTAGCAGACTTTTCTGGCATCTTCTCTCCTGCTAGTATTCTATTGAATAAGTTGGTCAAAAACTCCACAGCCACCTCTCCAAATTGCTTTCATACATCCACTGGTATGTCATCAAGACCAACTGTCTTTCCATTTTTCATTCTGTTCAGTGCCTTTTTAACTTCTCTCTTACAAATCATTGCCACTTCCACAGTCATTCACGCTTGCCTCATCTACTCTACCTTCTCTACTATTTTCTTAATTTATTAACTTCTCAAAGTACTATTTCCGTCTACTTTGCACACTACTGGCACCAGTCAACATATTCCCATCGCTATCCTTGATCACCTTTACTTGCTGCACATCCTTCCCATCTCTATCCCTCTGTCTGGCCAACCTGTAGAGATCCTTTTGTCCTTCTTTCATATCCAACCTGGAGTACATGTCGTCATATGCAACGTTTAGCTTTCGCCCCCTTTACCTTTCCCATACGACGCATCTCAATGTATTCCTTCTGCCTCTTCTCAGTCCTCTCCATGTCCCACTTCTTTGCTAATCTCTTTCCTTGGATGACTTCCTACATTTTGGGGTTCCACGACCAAGTCTCCTTCTCCCCTTTCTTACCAGAAGGCCAAGTGCCCTCCTGCCTTTCACTCTGAGTACCGTGGCAGTAGTATTCCAGTCTTCCGGGAGCTCTTCCTGTCCATCTAAAGTCTCACCTCTTTCTGAAAGGCCACACGACATTCTTCCTTCCTCAACTTCCACCACCCGATTCTCTGCTCGACCTTTGTCTTCTTAATCTTCTTACCCGCTATCAGTGTCATCCGACACACCACCATCCTATGCTGTCGAGCTACACTCTCTTCCACCACAACCTTACTATCGGGAACCTCCTTCAGATTACATTGTATGCACAAAATATAATCCACCTGCGTGCTCCTGCCTCCGCTCTTGTAGGTCACTCTTCTAGGAAAAAAAAGTGTTCACCACTGCCAATACCATCGTTTTTGCAAAGCCCACCACCATCTGACCCTTAAAGTTCCTTGGCTGAATGCCGTACTTACCCATCAATTCTTGATCGCCCCTGTTTCCTTCGCCAACATGGCCATTGAAATCTCTCTCTCTCTCTGGGATACTCAGGACGACTTCGTCTATTTCCTTCCAAAAATACTCTTTCAACTCAAGGTCACATCCTACTTGTGGGGCATAGCCGCTAATCACACAATATATAATACCCTCAATTTCAAATTTCAGCCTCATCACTCAATCTGATACTATTCTCACCTCCAAGACATTCTTAGCCAGCTCTTCCTTTGAAATGACCCCTACTCCATTTCTCTTCCCATCTACTCCGTTGGTAGAATAATTTAAACCCTGCTCCTAAACATCTAGCCTTACTACCTTTCCACTTGCTCTCTTGGATGCACATACATTAACCTTTCTCCTAATCATCCTGTCAACTAAGTCCTGAGCTTTTCCTGTCATAGTCCAACATTCAAAGTCCCTAGACACAGTTGTAGGGACTGTAAATGACTCATCTTCTTTTGCATGATGATTAGGAGAAAGGTTGATATATTGTGGGTCCAAGAGAGCAGGTGGAAGGGTAGTAAGGGTAGACGTTTAGGAGCAGGGTTTAAATTATTTAACCATGGAGTAGATGGGAAGAGAAATCGAGTTGGGGTTATTTTAAAGGAAGAGTTTGCAAATAATGTCTTGGAGGAGAAAAGAGTATCAGATCCGTGTGATTAGGCTGAAACTTGAAATTGACGGTGTTATGTATAATGTGATTTGCAGCTATGCTCCACAGGTAGATTGTGACCGAGAGTTGAAAGAGAAATTCTGGAAGGAACTAGGTAAAGGTAGAGGTAGAGGTGGCGAAGGCTAAATAAGAGGCATATTACATGTACATTAGATTGGACACAAAAGAATGAGAAAACAATTTCTACAGGTTGGCTAGACAGAGGGATAGAGATGGGAAGGATGTGCAGCAGGTAAGGATGATAGAGATGGAAATGTGTTGACTGGTGCCAGTCGTGTGCGAAATAGATGGAAAGAATACTTTGAGAAGTTGATGAATGAAGAAAATGAGAGAGAAGGAAGAGTTGAAGAGGCAAGAGTGAAGGACCAGGAAGTGGAAATGATTACTAAGGGGGAAGTCAGAAAGGCACTACAAAGGATGAAAAATGGAAAGGCAGTTGGTCCTGATGACATACCGGTAGAGGTATGGAAGCAGTTTGGAGAGATGGCTGTGGAGTTTTTGACCAACTTATTCAACAGAATACTAGCGGGCGAAAAGATGCCTGAAAAATGGAGAAAAACCATGAGAGTTCCCATTTTTAAGAACAAAGGCGATTTGCAGAGCTGTGGGAACTATAGAGGAATAAAGTTGATGAGCCACACAAGGAATTTATGGGAAAGAGTAGTCCAGGCTAGACTCAGGACAGAAGGAAGTATCTGTGACCAACAGTTTCATGCCTAGAAAGAGTACCACAGATGCATTATTTGTCTTGAGGATGTTCGTTGAAAAGTACAGAGAAGGTCAGAAGGAGCTTCATTGTGTCTTTGATTCTAGAGAAAGCCTATGACTGAATACCAAGAGAGGAACTGTGGTACTGCATGCATATGTCAGAATAGTACAGGACATGTATGAGGGCAGCAGAAAAGTGGTGATGTCTGCCGTCGGTGTGACAGAAGAATTTAAGGTAGAGGTGAGACTGCATCGGGGATCAGCGCTGAGCCCCTTCCTATTTATGGTAATGTATAGGCTAACAGATAAGGTTAGACTGGAATCTTATTGGACCATGATGTTGACAGATGACATTGTGATCTGCAGTGAAAGCAGGGAGCAGGTAGAGGAACAATGAGAAAATTGGAGGCATGACCTGGAAAAGAGATGAATGAAGATTCGCTGAAGTAAAACAGAATGCGTGAATGAGAGGGCTTAGAGGAGGCAGAGTGAGACTCCAGGGAGAAGAGATAGTGAGGATGGACGACATCAAAGACTTGGGGTCAGGAGTCCAGATCAATGGTGAGTGTGGTAAGGAAGTGAAGAAATTGATCCAAGCAGGTTGGAACAGCTGGCACAAGGTTTCCGGTGTGTTATGTGACAGAAGAGTCTCCGCTAGGATGAAGGGCAAAGTTTATAAAACAGTGGTGAGGCTAGCCGTGATATATGGATTAGAGATGGTAGCACTGAAGAGGTAACAGGAAGCAGAGCTGGAGGTTGCAGAAATGAAGATGTTGATGTTCTCTCTAGGAGTGAGCAGGTTGGTTATGATTAGAAACTAGCTCATTAGAGCTCCAGTGGATGAATCCCATTTGAAGCTCTTACTTTGAAGTTATCACAGAGCGTGGCTGGCCTTTACCTTATATTCCCCCCAGTGGCTGACTGATGAGATTGAAGCCGGCTACAAAAGAAGCACATTTCATGTGCAGCACTGTAGCCATTTTTATTTAAAAAAAAAATCACCAACGATCTGGCTCATATAATTGTGGCAGCCAAAATCTTAACACAAATAAAATGTATTTGTGGATCCCTATTTGCATATAATAACCAACATTACCATCTTGTTAAATGAGGTGACATGAATACTGGACAAAATGATTCATGGAATTAAATTCCCATACTAATGAAACATCTGACCAAGTAAGCCATTCCTCCGTAGATGACGACCTGTCTGAGCTGAGCTCTGGTCATGAAACACCAGCCAGCACCTCCTCACGTCAGGACATTGATGTTGAAAATGTAAAGGAGCAGAAGAAAGTCAATGGGAAGAAGCAGAGGAAAAAGAGCAAAGGAATTAAGAGAAGTGAAGATTCTGCAGATGATATGGAGAAGACCAAAAAAAAAGCCTTCGCTCTTTTGAGGTAGGTGACACCCAAAAAATATTTTCTGTGGACCTGAATCTTTTCTTCTCAAGCTGACAGGTGACCAATTGAAATTGAAAAATATGCTGTTTTGTGCAGAAATTGAGGCAAATGAGAGACTCACCGCCATACCTTCCCAATTCATTTAAATAAATGAAACCTTATACAAAGGCTTATGGGATACAGTATTTATGTAGGTAGCCTTGCCAAAAATAGAGGTAGCCCTTTATTGGCCAGTCTGAGCCAAGTCTATTGACAGATTACCTCCCCACACTGTTTATCACCAATTTATCAACATGCCCACATCTTGATTGTGGAGAGCTCAATCCTCCCAAAGCAGCCCTTATCTTATGGCCATGACACGGTGTGGCCAGTGTTACGCCACACTTCCAACACTGCAGATTCAATTAAGCTGTCGCAACAGATAGAGCATGCTGAATGTAAGCACACAGATGGCTGATAACAATTCGGTTACAGTGTCGAGGGCAGTAATGGAGGAGATGTTCACAGGGAAAGAGAGACAGAGTGAAGGATACACACACACACACACTCTGGGTTGAATCAAACATGGAACCAGGTTTGAAGGCAAATGTGAAGAGCACATTCAAATATTGGGTTGAATTTTCCAAATACAATCAATAGAGGTTATGCGCAACATATTCCGCACTCGGCAAAACAAGACAAAGCACTTCGTTCAAGATCAGATCACTAGGGGGGACGTTGTCGGAGGTAATGGATATAAACTACTTGTAGAAATATTAAGTCTACAATGTCTCTTTTTTTTTAAGGCACAGGATTTCTTTAAGAGCTGCCAAAGATATATATCCACTTTAGGCTTCAATCGTGTTTATGTACACTACATGATATCATTAATGTAATTATTAAATTATGATGCCTAATGTAACTTTTGTTCAAGGACACCAGCAATTTAAAAAAAAAGCTATTAATTTAAAAAATAACGGACGTTCTGAGGACCAAATTTCAACACCGGCAGTCTTGCTTTTGTGAAGTTTCCACCTTCTCCATGTGCCTATGTGGGTTTTCTCCAGGTACTCTGGTTTCCTCCTACTTTCCCAAAACATCCATAGTAGGTTGATTGAAGCTTCTAAATTGCCCTTTGTTGTGAATGTCAGTGCAAATGGTTGCCTATCTGTCCTTGGCAATAGGCTGGCCACCAGTTCAGGGTGTACCTAGTTTCTCACTAAAGTCACCTGGGATAGGCTCCAGCACGCCCCCTGTGGGGGTAAGCATTATGGCAAATGGATGGATAGAATTATCATAGTTGATGCTACCCACACAAAAAGTCTGCCAATCTGTTTTCTTAGTTGGTCATTAGACATTCTGCTTAAGGACTATTTCATGCAGTTTTCTAGAGGCAAAGGGGTAATAGGAAGCATTTAGAACAAACACCATACAGTGCACTTAAAACAGCTAGTACTGTAAGAGAGAACAAATTAACCAATGGCACAGCGTTATTTCTCCGATGTGGGCTAGCACTGTTTGAGGGGGACTGGGGACTTCCCATGTGGCATTGAAGTTTGTGGCTGAACTAAAGTGAACTAAGAGAGGAACAAGTGATTCAATTTTGTTTGTTCATTTGAATGAGTCGTTCTCAAACACCTAAACTCTACGGTGCTCAAATTCAAAGGCAAATTCAAACATGAGACAAATGAGTTATTGTTTTATTGAGTGCTTCCAGTGAAAGACCTGTTTGTGCAGTTAAAATTATCAAAACGCAAGAACAATTGTGACAGACAGCCACTTGAGGTGTTTCAAAATACAAAATATTGACTCTCGGAGGGCAAAATCTTGTTAATAAAAAAAAAAAAACACTTCTCACAATTTGACGGCATTTGAACTTATGCATTGAACTTTGGAGTTATGCCCTTGTAAGTCATCCATCCATCTGTCCATTTTCTGAGCCACTTATCCTCACGAGGGTCGTGGGAGTGTGAGAGCCAATCCCAGCTGTCATGCTCATGCACGTGACGTCACCATTTTCACGGCGCCATATTGCCGGTCAAAAAGAGCTGCTCGACAGTGTGGGGGACATTGAACCGGAGCAGAATATTCACAATGCCCAAGACTTGCTGTGCTGTTGGTGGTGACAACAGACAAGACAGATAGTCAAAGAGGTAATTCTATAGACTACCACCTGAAAAGACCAGAAAAGATCGATGGATTTTGGCAATTAAACGTCATGGATTGTTCCCAATCAAATAAACATGACTGTGTAGCAATCACTATTTCATTTCATTCATTTCCCAAGAAGCAATTATAATGCCAAGTTGGCTCATTTGAGAACAATGCATTTAAAAAAAATAAAAAAAATAAAAAACGACAGGGAGTCGTCTCCAACATACAAATTTCGGTAAAACTTTCCCCCACAGATGTGTTTGTTTTTGTTTTTTTTTTATCTGCATTGTTCTCAAGTGAGTCCAATGCGTATTTAAAAAAAGAAAATCAACCGTCGGTCACAGTGATGTTTACGTAGGTTAACGTGTGGCTGCAACACGCGTCTGTGTACGGGGGCTGAAGCCTATCCCAGTGGTTTATTTTCTTTTTTTAAATACGCATCGGACTCATTTGAAAACAATGCATATTAAAAAAAAAAGTCTGTCATGGAGAGGTTTACCGAAGTTTAACGTGTGGCCACAACACCCTTCCGTGTATGGAGGAGCCAACTCGTTATCTTTTTTTTCCCAATCATAGTTAATGAATGCAAGTTTGTGTAAAACCAGGGGTCATTTATTTAAATATTGGTATTTGTATTGAAAAAAATCTGAGTGGGTCCATCACTATGTGGGATCTATTCTTGTTTGAGAACAGATCCAGGAACGAAGTATTAGTATTCCTCTAGACTTTTCTACGCTTTCAAACTCTTCCGTGTAAATCTTGACAACTTACTCACCAGATACATGTGTAGATCCAGTTATCCAAGATGCACGGAAGCGGGTTAACAGTCCAATTTCTTATCGGCGAAAACATCGACTTCGTCATTAAATATGGGTCCTCTATGTCTCTCATTTTTCCACGTACCTTTGTTTATTATCAGCTTCTAAATTTTTAACGGTATCAGACAAAACTCTGGGCGTCGTGCTATAAGACGTATTTTCGTGTCGTCCACAACCGACTTAGCATTGAACCATGCTTTGCTTGCCCAGCAATATGGCTAGTCACGTGAGTTCGGTGACATAGGTGCACAAGCTAAATACCCTGAACTGGTTGCCAGCCAATTGCAGGGCACCTGGAGACAGACAACAGTCGCACTCACAGTCATACCTCGGGGCAATTTAATTTTGGGATGTGAGAGGAAACCGGACTGTCCAGAGAGAACATGGAAACCAGGTGGGGGCAGGATTTGAACACCAGTGCTCAGTACTGTGAGGCAAACGCTCTACCACCGTTCCGCCCCCTTGTTAAACATGCAAATGATAAAGATCTGTAAATATTAACAAGTAAACAGTAATTGTCAGAAGTATTTACCTTTAAGATAGCTCTGTTCCCTTTTTTTACTGCAAAGGTACCATAACTTTAAATTTGACTGTAGTCTACGTTTTTTCTGTACATAAAAAGCTGCCTTTGGTAACATCAAGGCTCATAAATTATATTGTGAATCAATTTGAGTATCGGGAGAAGCGTTTGAAAGTAGCAGTTATTGTACATTACATTTTGTGCAAGGATGTTCTTCGCTTTTCGAGATCACCTTTATTTTATTAGCTCTATATAATTAAGTCGAGACTTTAAACCCACTTTTAATCGTAATAGATATAAAGAACACTTTGAACAATTGCTTTAGCCTACATCTATTAATGACATACTCCTGTAATTAATAGTAATTAGTAATGAATGCGAGAATCACCACTGCCAGTGCAGTCAGTAGTTTTGCCCTTCCCCCCAAAAAAGCACCAAATAACCACCTCTGGTCCTCCTTTTAGGACCACACCATTTTTATGTGCACCTCTTCCCATAACTGATCTCTGAAGCAAATAGTGTGCCTTATAGGAGAGCCAAGCACTCCAGCCTCCAGAAGGTACCACCACACATATACTCCAACCCCATCCCAATGCCCCCTTGCGCTTGTACTGGCCTTTCTCTGCCCAATTGATTATTGAATTTGAAATATTACTTAATTAGTTCAGCAGTAGTGGTTCAATCTATTTGCAGCTCTCAAATGTTATTTTCATCTGGTGGCAACATTAGGAAAAGGGCAACTGCTGAGCATATGATTCCACTTTACCCCTTTACCCAGCTCAGAAGATGGATGGATGGATGGATGGATGACCTACTCATGACTAAACTGCTTCAGCTGTGTCAGGTTTTGAAGGGGCATCTTCTACTAGTCACGACTGCATATTTGAATTTCTGACACAGATATTCAAAATGATTTAGATCAAGACTCCATAGAATGTGTTTGTAGTAGTGTTTTTCGTGTGTGTGTGTTTATGCAGTTGCTGGACCGATGACTGGCATCTAAGACAAATTTTTTTGACAATGGGCAGCAAATCTTGCTCCAGAAAATCTCGGTAGTATTGAAAATAACTGGTAATAAAGTCACAACCAAGTTCCAAGTCACTGTGGGGGTAAGAAAAATTAAATCGGGTCATTGTTACTTGTTTGAAGCAAGTTACAAGTCAAGCCATACACAGTTGCTCCAGTCACACCATACGCACAGAATATTGGAGTGTTCATAAAAGGTTTTTCACAACCTCCCCCCCATGAATCATAACACTAAAAAATGATTTAAACCAGTAGTTTTGATTGACCATTGTAGTCAGTGATTGTCATTTATTTGTAGCAGGATCAAACCAGATTGTGATGGATGAACACAGGATTGATTCGATGACTGCTGTGTAGAACTGCTTCAACAGCTCTTGTGGTAGGGTGTGCTTCCTTAGAAGCTGCAGGAAGTATATCCTCTGTTGGCCCTTTTTCAGGGTGAAATTGATGTTGATCTCCCACTTCACTTCTGGAGGGACTCTACTTGGTACTTGAAGGTTTTCGACGGGGGGGATACAGCGCAGCCTGACAGTGTGAAGTCCAAGATCATCTCTGCAGTCTTGAGCGTGTTCAGCTCCATATTGTGTTGCCCGCACCACAGTTCCACCCACTCCATTTTTTTGTCAAAATGCGGACTGCCACTTGCAATTGTTTGTGTAGTGCGAGAAGAGGACGATGTGGTGTCCCCCAGCCCTATGTGTTGTTTCCTACCCATCAGGAAGCTATAAATCCACTGGCAAATGTCAGTCGAGACACTGAGCTGGAGAAACTTAACGGAGAGGAGTTTGGGGATGATGGTGTTGAACGCAGAACTAAAGTCCACGAACGGGATCCACGTACAGTAGGTCCCCGTGCCATCAAGGTGTTGTTGGTTGAAGTACAGTCCCATGTTGACTGTGTCATCCGCAGACCTCTTTGCTTGGTAGGCATGCATTCCACCAGGGTACCCGTGTTACAGTTAAAAAACTCTGACTCTAAATCCATGCTGAAGTGTGTGCTAACCTACATAACATCAGTACACCATTTTTTCAATATATAGAAACATATTCTGCCACCTTTTGTTTTCCCCAGATAACTCCATGATGCAGTGTGCCCGGTGAAGATTGAACCCCGGAAGCATTATGGGCATCAGTGACATAGTGACACAAAGCCATGTCTTTGTAAAGCACAGGGCAGCAGGATGTCAAAAGTCTTTTCTGGTCTTTGTCAGAAGATGAAACTTGTCCATTTAGTTAGGTAAGGATTCATGAGGTGTATCCACAGGAATGCCAATCTTTACAGACTTGAGATATTAGAATCTGAATCACCTTTAATGGCCAAGTATCTAACAACACACAAGGAATTTGTCTCTAGGAGTCGGTGCCGCCCTGGTACGACATTCATGTTGAGTACGGAGAAGAAGAACAAACAAACTAACTAGAGCAAAGAACAATAGACATTCAATTAATTGTAATCTATTTCTCTTTCTCTTAGTCACAGTTGTCCAAAGATGCCAAAGTAAGTTCACCAGTATTTTTGTCTAAGCCAATTTTGACAGTTTGTCTTGGAGTATTACTGCTTGACCACAGCAATAAATGCTGACTTGATGTTCATTTTTAAATACATTTTAGTTACTTTATCAGTGTTCAATCAGTTATTTCAATGACCGGTGTGTTTTTTTTTCTTCCTTTCTTTTACATCTGTATCTTGTTATATGTAGGTTTATTAGGCACACACAGGTTATCCATACAAGGCTGCTTGCAGTCAGCCATAATATTCCATATAAGCACCTCTCATTCATCTTACATCATGTAGTTTTGCATTTGTAGCCTTCATTAATTGGCATATTTCAGTGACATCCATCTTGCAAAGTACATACCATGGCCAATCTGTCTGGTTACATTACAGATGTTAGCAGGTGACAGATTTTCATCCACAAAAAGCTAAAATTTAATTTGGATCCTAATTTGTCCAGTTGAATGTATTTTTGGTGGCACATGCATACATTATTGCATATCTTAACTTGGCCACACTAGTGGGCAAAAAATATCAGGTCACTTGAACCACACAGTGCAAATGCAAGTTCAGAATGAAGAGTTGAACTTGATTGTATCACCATCTCTCTTTTTATTTTATTATGATTGTCAAAAATAATTTCTCATCTTGAGGCTTTGGCATTTCGCAAAGATTCAGCATGTGCTCATTTATAGTGTTTATGTGTAAGCATTTGTTTGATCAAACAGCACAGTCAGCGGGTTCAGAGTTTTAAGGATGAAGCCTGTGAAAAAAGCCTCACTTTCAGATGGAATTGGACACAGTGTATCTTAATTCCGTACCCTCATCAGTCACCATTGAACAGTCAGAGAAAAATTCTGACTAGTGGTGACAAATCCCACCTGCGGCAGGATGAGTGTGCCGCATAACTATCGCCGGACTTTCTGCTCAAACTCCTCCTCCTCCACCATTATTGCGGACATGAAAGCAAACACTGATACAGTTTACAAATCCACACATCATCGTGCGTAACCCCATTACCCCACCCAACACTGCTGCAACCTCACCCCCACTCCTCCACATCGCTTCTCCGTGTGTAGCAGTGAAGTAATCCGACAGGGAGGCAAGCCTATTAACACGGGACGTTACGGTTTTATCCTATCACAGGGTGGCAGGATGTGCCTGGCTGAAAGACAGTCACTGGTGAACCGTGTTCAACACAACCTTGTTGTCAAACTGATAGGGCTTGCCGCTAGATGATTTCTGACAGATTATTACGGTTGTTTTGGTTGTTGGGAACTTTACCGTCTAGCTCATGTCCTTTGAGCCCTCGCTTCTTTCTTGATGAACCTCTCTGCACTCCGCGTGATTTACCACTGTTAGCTTTTTTTTTTTACAATCCAGGGTATAGTGAACGTTCAGAATCCTTTTGCAGCAACAGCTATAAAAAAAGTTGGAGAGAGATTGTAAATGCACATTGTACTTGCTTGCACCCTCTTAACATAGTTGGCCACACAACATGGTCCGTGCCATGCTCCATCACAGATCAATTATTGGAAAGCATCAATTTTGGCCAACTTGCTCATGCATGCAAAAGAAATGAAAAGTAGAATTTCCACAGAGAACCCGTCAAGTGCATGAATTGTAGTGCGGAAAACACAAAATTGGACTATTCTTAAACCACTCAACTGTTCTTATCCATCCATCCAGCCATTACAAATTTTTATACTGCTCAAAGTCATGATGGATCTTAAGCCTATCTCAGCTCACTTTCGGTGAAGGGTGACCTACACCAGACACACCAGACTGATAACCATTCAGCTGCAGGAGTCATCTGACTATGACTAAGAACCATGCACACCCATTCACACCAATGCAGTCTCACCTATTATTGTTCAAGACTGATTCGTGCTAAGAAGAAAGAAAAGCACTAAATGCCAGAAATCCTAAATTTATTTCCTTGTAATTTTTAGGTTGCGGTACTATAATGTCACAGTATTTGCAAGGGTTGTTTGATTCAATTAAGTGATCAGTAATCAATGCCAATAACGTATGTTTCAGATGATCTTATCGGGTCAAAAATTGGATATCAATCTTGCAGTGTAAAGATATTGTCCAATGGAACAGCAATAACTCAGTTTTATATATCTATTGTGTCATGGTCAGGTACTGTAACATAAATGCTGTTGGACTGGGCCTGTTGTTACTACAGTAGTAGATAGCATAAACTGGAAGCTGACGTCTCAGGACAGGAATGATCTCTGCAGTTCCAATATACTGTAATTTAATTTGGATAGTGGCAACAGTCCAAGTGATTTTGTAATGTCTGTTATTGGACTAGTTGGTCTTTCTTCCTCACTACCCTGAAAAAACGATTTTAAAACATAAGAATTTGTAACTGAATGTGATATTACCTTTTAGAAGCGGAGTTCATACCGACAGTTTTACTTTTCCAATATTGAACTGTATGGAATTGATTTATTAACCATTTACTCTCAGATCCTTGAGTTTTTACTCCTATGTGGAATTTCAGATATTTTTTTTACTTACGTTTGAGATATTTAAATCATATTTATAGATTTAAATAAGACATGATATTTAAATGTAATATAATCTTATTGTGCTGACCCACTATTATGCTATAAAAAGCTTTTACTTGGTTTAAACCACTTCTGCACTAAACGTATACCCATATGAGAAGGTGTTGGGATATTTCAATTAAAATGAAAAAGAATTCAGACAATTTGGATGCACTCTTTAGTTGAGAGTACACCGTGTGGATGTGGGAGAGGACACTAAAGGCACACCCCCCAGAAGGTTTATAATGCCGGTATGTGTTTTGTGCAAAACAACATCATTTTGGCTAAGGACCTACGAAAATGGCACCAACAAAGAGACATGCTTACGAAACATAGTTTAAACTACAAGCTATTAGTTGAGTTACACAGAGGAAGGTGGGAATCAAGCAGTTGCAAGAAGATTCTAGATAATTTTTGTTTTTACAGTAAATGAATATAGAATTGTATGGTATGAAGAGAGATGTTACTGCAATGGTATCGAGTTACTACTGAGTGTAGTGGTAGAATGCTGCTGTGAATGTGAGATGCTGGGATGCTGTGCTGCCATAACTGTCTTACACGAGGCCGGGCTGCAATAACTATCTTACGCACTGCGCTGGCAGTAAAATCATATCTAATAGGCATCTTCCATTGCTTACATGGTTCCGTTCTTCAAACTGGTAGTAGGTTAAACAGAAGACTCTGACCAGCCTGATCGTAATTCAATAAATCGTGCTGATTTTGGACCGAATGTTGTGAATACTCGACGTGGGACGCTCCTGGTGACGACTTGAGTGGATTAAAACCACCATCTAAGTTAGCCTAGCTCAGATCGCTAACAACAAATGCGTCTGTTTTCTAATATTTAATGACGGGGAAAACATCAAACGCTGGTATCTACACGTCCTGCAAAACCTACGTATCGTATACAACGAGGATAGTGAGTACTCATAAGAAGTTGGGCGAGTGGAAACGTCAACTTTATTTGCTTATTGGCTTAGTATTCCTGAGCTTAGCTTGACAACAACGAGACACGTTTGTGATCAGTTCGTCGATGTTGAAGAAACATCGAATGTGAGTAACTTTATAACTTGTACGACGAGGGGTATGAGGACTTAAAGGAATTTCTTATCTTAGTACATATTAGTACTCAAATTGGTGCTGTATTGTTCGCGTTGAAGCTGCTCGGCCCAAGTTAGCTTAGCGTGCTAACAACATTACCTACGTAGAGGATACAACGAGGACCAAACATCAACCGTGGACTTTACCTTCACCTAGTAGAGTTGCACTTTATGTTATGAGACAGTTTTAAAGGGTCACTGTCATGGAATCCATGATTTTTAGTTAAGAAAAAACGACAGCCGACATGGACCCATGCCTTTTTTCACCACAAAACATGATTTTGACGTACACAGCTTTTTTTAACTCCCGCCATGAAAATCCTCTCGAGGGATTTGTTTTCAAGAACAAGCAAGAAGTGATGTACATGGCAGGACCGCCCTCAGGTGGACTCATTTGTTTCGATTAGTTTTACCTCCGAGAAAAGCTCGTTCTTCCTTCGTGTTAGCCAAAATGCCACTCGTTGCATTGGTGGACATTGCTTGAACACTCGGGAGGATGGATTTACTCTTCATAAGTTTGCAAGAGACCCGGTTCGTCGTGAAAAATGGATTGCACGGGTGCAGAGGATGAGAGCTTGATTGGTTCATTCATTCATTGGCTCCAAATAACAGATAGGTGTGTATACAGCTACTAAAAAAGAATAGTTTGGGGCGGACCATGTAATCGGTCTCTCATAACGTAAAAAAAGATCTGGGTACGTATGACAGGCGTGCTAAATGTGTTGATGTGCTCGTGGCTGGCGAGGCGACGCAGCAGCCTTCGCCGGCAAGCCCGACGCTGTCCAACGCGTCGGCTCGCGGATGGCAGCGGCTATGAAAAACGCTCCCGACAATGGCGCACTCAGCCGTGTTCGACGACAACACCGTAAAGCAGCCCGGCTCGGCCCCGTGATAAGCCACCTCGGTGCCGAAAATGAGCCACCCCGGCTGAGGCGCTGCGTCTGCCGGTCACAGCTTCGACAAAGGCTGCGCGTCGGGCTCGCGGGCGGCGTCAGCTCTGAACATCGCAGCCAACAATGGCGCACTCAGCCGCATGCGACGCAAACATTGGAAAGCGCCCCGGCTCGGCAGTGTTGTTAATCGCGGACGGGGGCTATGAATAATGCCGTAAAGCAGCCCCATGATAAGCCACCTCGACGCCGAAAATGAGTCACCCCAGCCAACAAGGCCAGTGGCCGGCTCAGCATTTCGTTCTGTCGGCCAGGACGGCTCGTCGTGGCTCCGGGCCACTATGGCTCATCTCAACCGCGGAAGTTGTTCGGACAGGGAGGCAGTTTAGTCATGATCGCATATCATCTGAATATGCCTCGAAACAATAGAGTAATATTGCCCCGCTAACTCCACTCGGTTGTGTGATGTTCTCTTCTTTGAAAAGAGCTTCTGTGTCAGAAGGGGCGTGTTCGTCTCCCGTAGTAGGGTCCATCGCGTGTTTTCAATGGCGAATGTCACTGACAGGAGATGCAGCCAATATGGCGACCACTTGGATGTTGTCGAATGACACTTCCGCAACTTTGTGCATGGATGTTTCTTCTTCTCTCCCCTCATGTTTATTTTTTGGTATAGACATTTGGTATAGACACGGGATCTAGGAAAGGAACTTTGAGGGACAGATGGTGGTGGACTTTGTAAAAAGGATGGAGATGGCTGTAGTGAACACTTATTTCCAGAGGTAGAAGCACGCAGTTGGATTATATTTTGTGCAGATGATGTAATATGAAGAAGATTACTAACTGTAAAGTAGTGGTAGGGGAGAGTGTAGCTCGACAGGATAGGATGGTGGTGTGTAGGATGACTCTGGTGGTGGGTAGTAAGATTAAGAAGACAAAGGTAGAGCAGAGAATCAGGTGGTGGAGGTTGAGAAAGGAAGAATGCTGTGTGGCCTTTTGGAAAGAGGTGAGACAGGCTCTCGATGGACAGCAGAAGCTCCCGGAAGAATAGACTACGACAGCCAAGGTAATCAGAGAGACAGGCAGGAGAGTACTTGGTTTGTCTTCTGGTCGGAAAGGGGAGAAGGAGACTTGGTGGTGGAGCCCTAAATTACAGGAAGTCATACAAGAAAAGAGATTAGCGAAGAAGAAATGGAACACTGTAAGGACTGAGGAGAGGCGAAAGGAGTACATTGAGATGCGATGTAGGGCAAAGGTAGAGGTGGCAAAGGCTAAACAAGAGACATATGACGACATGTACACCAGGTTGGACACGAAAGAAGGAGAAAAGGATCTCTACAAGTTGGCCAGACAGAGGTATAGAGATGGGAAGGATGTGCAGAAGGTTAGGGTGATTAAGGATAGAGATGGAAATGTGTTGACTGGTGCCGGTAGTGTGCTCAATAGATGGAAAGAATACTTTGAGAAGTTGATGAATGAAGAAAATGAGAGAGAAGGGAGAGTTGAAGAGGCAAGAGTGAAGGACCAGGAAGTGGCAATGATTACTAAGGGGGAAGTCAGAAAGGCACTTTAAAGGATGAAAAATGGAAAGGCAGTTGGTCCTGATGACATACCAGTAGAGGTATGGAAGCAATTTGGAGAGATGGCTGTGGAGTTTTTGACCAACTTATTCAACAGAATACTAGCGGGCGAAAATATGCCTGAAGAATGGAGGAAAAGTGTTCTATTTCCCATTTTTAAGAACAAAGGCGATGTTCAGAGCTGTGGGAATTATAGAGGAATAAAGTTGATGAGCCACACAATAAAGTGATGGGAAAGAGTAGTGGAGGCTAGACTCAGGACAGAAGTAAGTATCTGCGAGCAACAGTATGGTTTCATGCCTAGAAAGAGTACCACAGATGCATTATTTGCCTTGAGGATGCTCGTGGAAAAGTACAGAGAAGGTCAGAAGGAGCTACATTGTGTCTTTGTGGATCTAGAGAAAGCCTATGACAGAGTACCAAGAGAGGAACTGTGGTACTGCATGAGTAAGTCTGGTGTGGCAGAGAAGTATGTTAAAATAGTACAGGACATGTATGATGGCAGCAAAACAATGGTGAGGTGTGCCTTAGGTGTGACAGAAGAATTTAAGGTGGAGGTGGGACTGCATCAAGAATCAGCTTTTAGCCCTTTCCTGTTTGCAGTGGTCATGGATAGGCTGACAGATGAGGTTAGACTGGAATCCCCTTGGACCATGATGTTCACAGATATTGTGATATGCAGTGAAAGCAGGGAGCAAGTAGAGGAACAATTAGAAAGATGGAGACATGCACTGGAAAGTAGAAGAATGAAGATTAGCCGAAGTAAAACAGAATATATGTGCGTGAATGAGAAAGGTGGAAGGGGAAGAGTGAGGCTACAGGGAGAAGAGATAGCGAGGGTGGAAGACTTCAAATATTTAGGGTCAACAATCCAGAGCAATGGTGAGTGTGGTAAGGAAGTGAAGAAACTGGTCCAAGCAGGTTGGAACAGCTGGCGGAAGGTGTCTGGTGTGTTATGTGACAGAAAAGTCTCTGCTAGGACGAAGGGCAAAGTTTACAAAACAGTGGTGAGGCCGGCCATGATGTACGGATTAGAGACGGTGGCACTGAAGAAACAACAGGAAGCTGAACTGGAGGTGGCAGAAATGAAGATGTTGAGGTTCTCGCTCGGAGTGACCAGGTTGGATAGGACTAGAAATGAGCTCATTATCAGGATAGCCAAAGTTGGATGTTTTGGAGACAAGATTCGAGAGAGCAGACTTCGATGGTTTGGACATGTTCAAAGGCGAGAGAGTGAGGAAATTGGTGGAAGGGTGCTGAGGATGGAGCTGCCAGGCAAAAGAGCAAGAGGAAGACCAAAGAGAAGGTTTATGGATGTGGTGAGGGAAGACATGAGGGCAGTTGGGGTTAGAGAGGAAGATGCAGGAGATAGGCTAAGATGAAAAAAGATGACACACTGTGGTGACCCCTAACGGGACAAGCCGAAAGGAAAAGAAGAAGGTATAGACATTAAAGTGAATAATGTTATATGTATTTTTCATTACAATATCTATTTTAGAATGTTTATAAGGATGACACTTGACCTTTAAGTCTGTCTTAACAATGTTATGCCTGCTGAAGCCACGTTCTATGTCAACTACGTCTTTGCAGTTGCAGCAAAGTTGTGATCAGCTGTCTACTGATGCTTAACAAAGTCACCCAACTTCGGCTCCACTGATGATTTTCAGCATGTCAGAAGATTTTTTTTCTTCCACTGTCAATACACCTTTGGCAGAAAAAAATTGAGTCTCTCAATTTGAGCCACTTGAATTTAGAAAACCATCCCTTTCGAATCTTTTCCCTCTGCCCTGCACAGGATGTAGATTTTCGAACAGTAGACAAAGTTGTGTTGGGCGTCTTTCCCACGTAATGGGCATCCATCAAAGTTGGCAGCTGAGAAGCTGCATTTACACCATTGCCATCATTTGTTTTTCAGAAGATAATCCTAAAGATTTAGACATTTTCCGTAGCATCCACAGGTCGCATGAACCAATGGTGACAGTGGATTTGACGCAGAACCTGGATGGAGTTGTCTACGATGTAAACAATTATTCACTCAACTTCTGGTGAGAGGAGTGTTAATTAGTGATGCTTCCCATAACCGTTGAATACCCGAATGTATTGTGCAACCATGGTTATACAAGTTGTTTTTCACTCACTTGTTTTTCACTTTTCTTGTTCGCATGCATACACTCACTTGTTTTTCGCATCACTCACTTGTTTTTCACTCACTTGTTTTTCTGGCCAAGACGTCTGGACCGTTTCACTATCTTGTTCGCATGCATACCAAAGACGAACATTGTTGTGGGATGTCTTGACAGTTATGGCTGCGTAAGATGTTTTTCAGAGCCTGAAGAACACACTTATGTGTCAATAGTAAATCAGGAAACAATCATTGCGGCGCCAGATGGGACGGGTAGGCCCACCCGCCCTTTCTCTCGCACGCAACTGAAAAGTATAATAGAGAGATGCAGACTACAAACAGGTAGAGTCTGCTGCGGGTTTCGTACGGACGCCCAGCTGGTTGACAAGCGGAGCTCTACCTGGGTGATCGGCGCTCCACCTTCTCGGCATAGATAAGGGGCTCATATGATTGATTTCACACAATGTCAACTGTATTTTGAGAACTTGCATTTGGTCGAAATAAATATGCCAGTTATTGAGGCTAAATAGCATTTGGGAACGTTGGTCTTTTGTTGAGTGTCGTCTTTGTCTCCTGTGCGGAAGCTTGGAAAAATTGCGTGTTGGAGTTGGATAAGGTTAGAAGCGCAGAAAATCAAAAGGCGCAAGAGGTTATCCAGCTTGAGGTTATAGTGAAAGAATTAAAGGAGCATTTGGCAAAAATGCAGAGTATAACGGAAAGAGCTGTAATGCATTTCTCCCGAGTGGCGTGAAGAGGGCGAAAGAAGAAACCTCGTAAAATAGAACAAGCGCAAATCCGTTCATTCACCACTGGGCTGTCAGCGCAGTGGAATCCGGAGTAGTGGAACGGGGATATGTGGGGGGATAAGACCGGACCCGCCACCACAGACTGGGTTGCAGATACACCCTATCACGCGACGAAAAGAGCAGCGATGCGTGATACCAGATCGAATCCAGGATCTGATGGGGGCGGACAGTCAACCAATTCTGGACGAAAATGGCGAGCGAGTGCGAGGGCCGGTACCACAAGCGCAGCCAGAGCCAGAATTGTTCATGACTAGAGAAGATTATACAACAGGTAGAGTCTGCTGCGGGTTTCGTACGGACGCCCAGCTGGTTGACAAGCAGAGCTCTACCTGGGTGAACGGCTCTCCACCTTCTCGGCATAGGTAAGGGGCTCATATGATTGATTTCACGGAATGTCAACTGTATGTTGAGAACTTGCATTTGGTCGAAATAAATATGCCAGTTATTGAGGCTAAATAGCATTTGGGAACGTTGGTCTTTTGTTGAGTGTCGTCTTTGTCTCCTGAGCGCCGACCAGCACCGATCCTTTCAATAAAACAGCTGGTATAGCTTCCGATGAAATTTTCGTCACGCTAAAGCCAGGAATCAAATCCGAATTCTTGTAATATGCATAAATGTCTTTCACAGTACAGAATCGTATGCTAGGATAAACAGCCAATTTTTTTGCCATTTTAAAACTTTACTCGCCAGACTCAGTGTGTGTTCACATATGGCAAGGGCCCTGTAACTTTCTCTCATGCTCCGTACGGTTAACTTGCATTTTCTTTTTCCGGGTGAATACTGAATGTGTTGGAGCAGACTTGTTTAGTTAACAACACTTATGAAATAAACACGTAAATTAATGTCAAGACTACACAAAATAAGCAACGTCTTTCAATATCAATATTTTCCTACTTGTAACAAATTTGGACTTGATTTTTCATGCTCGACTGTGCAGATTTGCGAGCATGAAGGCGCGCGTTCGCACTCGTCAAATATGAGCGACTTCATATATATATATATATATATATATATATATATATAAATATATATATTTTTTTTTTTTAAACACAGGTTGTATGTTATTTGTATACCTTATGTGCTGACTGTGTTTATTGTGATTGCTTTCATTTGACCTGAACTTTAACATAGATTAAGTAGTATGTAAATTGTGTACCTCATGTCCTGCTGCTTCTTTTCATTTCGGCTTGTCCTGTTAGGGGTGCAGCATGTCATCTTTTTCCATCTAAGCCTATCTCGTGCATCTTCTTCTCGCACACCCAGAAGAAGCTTTCATTTGACCTTAACTTTAACATAGATTAGATAGCATGTAAATTGTATATCTTTTGTGCTGACTTTGCTTATTTGATTGCTTCTTTTTGATTATCTGCAGCCCGTCGGGCAGCACACTATTGTGCTACCTGTCGGTCGGTGCCAAGCCTGGATAAATGCAGAGGGTTGGGTCAGGAAGGGCATCTGGGGTAAAACTGTGCCAAACATATATGAGTGTTCCTCATACCAATTCCTTAACAGTTAGACCGTGGCGCAGCCTTCCTACACCCACACCCGGAAATATTAATCGGCAAGGCGTAGGTCGAAGACGAAAAAGAGGAGGGAAGCGGCTTAGTCGGCAGAAGAAGAAGAGAGAGACACAGACCATACATCTGTGTGTAGGGATGTTGAATCTTGGGACTATGACAGGAAAAGCTCAGAAGTTAGTCGACATGATGATTAGGAGAAAGGTTGACATCTTGTGCATCCAAGAGAGCAAGTGGAAAGGGAGTAAGGCTAGAGGTTTAGGTGCAGGGTTCAAATTATTTTATGATGGAGTAGATGGTAAAAGAAATGGAGTAGGGGTTATTTTAAAAGAAGAGCTGGCTAAGAATGTGCTAGAGGTGAAAAGAGTATCAGGTCAAGTGATGACGATGAAACTAGAAATTCAGGGTGTTTTGTATAATATGGTTAGCGGCTATGTCTCAGAGGTAGGACGTGAGCATGAATTGAAAGGAAAATTCTGGAAGGAGCTAGACAAAGTAGTATTGAGCATCCCAGACAGAGAGATAGTTGTGATTGGTGCAGATTGCAATGGACATGTTGGGGGAGGAAACAGGGGTGATGAAGAAGTGATGGCTAAGTACGACATTCAGCAAAGGAACTTTGAGGGGCAGATTGTGGAAAAGGATGGAATTGGCAATGGTGAACACTTATTTGCAGAAGTAACAGGAACATAGAATGACCTACAAGAGCGGAGGTAGAAGCACGCAGGTGGATTATATTTTTGTGCAAATGGTGTAATCTGAAGGAGGTTACCGACTGTAAAGTGGTGGTGGGGTTAGAGTGTGGCTTGACAGCATAGGATGGTGGTGTGTAGGATGACTCTGGTTGCGGTTAGGAAGATTAAGAAGACAAAGGTAGAGCAGACAATCAGGTGGTGGAAGTTGAGAAAGGAAGAATGTTGTGTGGGCTTTCGAAAAGAGGTGAGACAGGCTCTATATGGTCAGAAACAACTCCCAGAAGAATGCTACAGCCAAGATATTCAGAGAGGCAGGTAGGAGAGTACTAGGGGTGTCTTCTGGTAGGAAAGGGGAGAATGAGACTTGGTTGTTGAACCCCGAAATACAGGAAGTCATTCAAGGAAAGAGATTAGTAAAGAAGTGGGACACGGAGAGGACTGTGGAGAGGCGTAAGGAATACATTGAGATACGTCATAGGGCTTAGGTAGAGGGGCGAAGTCTAAACAAGAGGCGTATGACATGTGCACCAGATTAGATACAAAAGAGGGAGAAAAGGATCTCTACAGGTTGGCCAGACAGAGGGAAAGTGATGAGAAGGATGTGCAGCAAGTAAATGTGATCAAGCACAGCGATGGAAATATGTTGACTGGTGCCAATAGTGTAAGTAAGATGAAGTATGAGTAGATGGAAAGAGTACTTTGAGAAGTTAATGAATGAAGAAAATGGGAGAGAAGGTAGAGTAGAAGAGGCAAGCATGAATGACTGGGAAATGGCAAGATTAGTAAGGGAGAAGTTAAAAAGCCACTGAACAGAATGAAAAATGGTAAGACAGTTGGACCCGATGATATACCAGTGGAGGTATAGAAGCAATTTGGTGAGGTGGCTGTGGATTTTTTTTAGCAACTTATTCAATAGAATTCTAGCGGGAGAGATGATGCCAGAAGAATGCAGGAAAAGTGTGCTAATCCCCATCTTTAAGAACAAAGGCAATGTTCAGAACTGAACTACAGAGGAATAAAGATGATGAGATACACAATGAAGTTATGGGAAAGAGTAGTGGAAGCTAGACTCAGGACAGAAGTAAGTATCTGCAAGCAACAGGATGGTTTCATGCCTAGAAAGAGGACCACAGATGCATTATTTGCCTTGAGGATGCTTGTGAAAAAGTACAGACAAGGTCAGAAGGAGCTACATTGTATCTTTGTAAACCTAGAGAAAGCCTATAACAGTACACCAAGAGAGAAACTGTGGTACTGCATGCGCAAGTCTGGTGTGGCGAAGAAATATGTTAGAGTAGTTCAGGACATGTATGAGGGCTGCAGAACAGCAGTGAGATGTGCCGTAGATGTGTCAGAAGAATTTAAGGTGGAGACGGGACTGCATCAGGTTACCGCGCTGAGCCCCCTCGTGTTTGTTGTAGTAATGGATAGGCTGACAGATGACATTAGACTGGATTCCCCTTGGACCATGATGTTCGCAGATGACATTGTGATCTGCAATGAAAACAGGGAACAAGTGGAGGAACAATCAGAAAGATGGAGGTAAATACTGGAAAGGAGAGGAATGAAGAATACCAGAAGTAAAACAGAATATATGTGTGTGAATGAGAGGGGCGAAGGAGGAGGAGTGAAGCTCTAAGGAGAAGTGATAGCGAAGGCGGATGACTTCAAATACTTGGGCTCAACTATACAGAGCAATGGTGAGTGTGGTAAGGAAGTGAAGAAACTGGTCCAAACACGATGGAACAGTTGGTGGAAGGTGTCTGGTGTTGTATGTGACAGAAAAGTATCCGCTAGGATGAAGAGCAAAGTTTATAAAACAATGTTGGGGCCGGCCATGATATACGGATTAGAGACGGTGGCTCTGAAGAAACAACAGAAAGCAGAACTGGAGGTAGCAGAAATTAAGATGCTGAAGTTCTCGCTTGTTGTGAACATGTTGGATATGATTAGAAATGAGCTCATTAGAGGGACAGCCAAAGTTTGACATTTTGGAGACAAGGTTAGAGAGAGCAGATTTAGATGGTTTGGACATGTTCAGAAGTGAGAGAGTGTGTATCTTGGTAGAAGGATGCTGAGGATGGAGCTGCCAGGCAAAAGACAGAGAGGACGACCAAAGAAAAGGTTGGTGGATGTTGTGAGGGAGGACATGAGGACAGTGGGTGTTAGAGAGGAAGATGCACGAGATAGGCTTGGATGGAAAAGGATGACACGCTGTGACAACCCCTAACGGGACATGCTGAAAGAAAAAGAAGAAAAAGGCATCTTCTGGATGCGGTCGAAAGTATAGGTGGTCGTAACTCGCCTATGTCAAAACTCACTGATTGTATACTGTATATATAAAAAAAAAAGCTAAAAATGATAAACCGCAATATAATGGGGTGACTCTGTCCTATACTTGTCTCTCCTTGGACACCCCAGTGTGGTAAGGTGCTAGAGTGACCATTTCCATGGAAATATCAAATGACTTTCAAGCTGATTTAAACAAACTGATGCAGCATTAGCTAATATTGCCTTGGGTTAATGCAGTGGCTGGTGGATTTCTTTGAACCACCATCTCGTCTGGCATTTAAAGGCTATCCCCCCCTCCCCATCCCAGAGTCTTCAAGAGGCTCTTCATTCATATTACTATTCTTTTTTTATAAAATATACATTAAGCTCTTCGTTTTGCCCACAGCTCCAAGCTCTCTCCTATGGATATTGCTCCCGTACCACATTTCTATTCATTCCTTGATGAACCTTATAAATTGTTGATGCAAATGTCCCACCGTGAAGTTCTTCCACAGCATGCATGGCGGTGACAAGCTTATTTGAGCTGACTTAAATACTGATTTCCACGTTAAGACATGATTTGTTTAAATTCTGCAGATTCTGTTATTACTTGAATCCATTCTGAATCTCAAGCTTGTCCTCCAACACAGTTTCTCAAAATTAAGGCCAGCATACAATTTTGCTAACCTAACCCTAATTTTTTAAAGAAAAACAAAAAGAGAAGCATTATTGTTGAAAATTAGTTTGGGTTTTTTTTCCCCAGCAAAGGCAGCATCCTTTCTGCACTACTGAGGCGCAATTCTAATTTACAACTTTCTACTGTTGGCAAATGGACAGGGGTGCTATCGCCTTCACCAGCCGCGAGAAAACAAATTAATTTCTCCCTCTACTTTCTGCCATCCATTCAATGCAACGGGCAGCTTTCCTGAAAGGTTGTGCAGGTTTGCTACCACTGAAGTGAGTTGGCAGTCAAATATCAGAGGGATGGAGAATCAACACTGAGGATGATGAGGAAATCCTCATGCATATATATCAGCAGATAAAGGCACATAACATGCTCCTGCATCTCCATTTCTTCCACCTGAACTGGCTGCCTCTATCAAGCTTTTCCTTGAAATGCCCTCATCCTTTCCCACACAAACAGCTTTTAGGATTTATTTTTCTCCTTAATGTTACGGCAACCTGCTTCTTTCCATCTTTTTCAAGCAGAGTGCTTTTTGAGCTCAGCCCTCTGCAGTTGTGTGCAAAATGCCATCAATGCTTCAGTTAAAGGATAAATAACTTCTCTCGTAATTGTTGTCAGATGTTAAGCAATTTAACATTGTTTTTCAATCTCTTAACAACCAAAATGACCCTAAAATCACCTCCAATCAAAGCTGTCCCATACTTAAGTTTTATTTCACTTGGAGATTAGGGTTAGTCATTGCCTGAGAGCTAATCGCACGTGATCGTCTTTGGCAGCAGTCATTTCAACTGCGGCATTTTTCATATGTCAGGTATCCCATTGAGAAATTAAAAGTTTTATTTTATTTCTCATTTTTTATTGCCATTGGCTCATCCAGTTGGGAATTTGACACAGTCATCGAAACAGTGAGTTATTGTATATAAGGTAATTATCAAATGAAACACTGAGTGGAGGCTTCCATTTGTGTTGATCAGCTATGAAATTCATCAGTTCTTCTGGAGTTATGACATTTGAATTGACCCACAGGGATGGCCAGTTTCAAGTGCAGAAGGAATTGGTATCGGCGAGACATCTCAAACCCAATTCAGTTACAGACTGCCCATTACTCAGCAGCTAATTAAAGGTATTCAGGAGGCAACAGGAAACACTCACAACCAATTAGTATTTGATAATACAGTACATGATCATATACACAGATTGACAAAAACACTGGACACAGGAAGCGATTACGCATCCAATGTCCTTTCAAGTTATCTTCATACCAAGAGTGATTGATTAATGCTCTATTATCTGTTGCTTAATGTGGGATGACACACACATGTAAGAACTAACTCACTGGTTGTGTGGCCAGACTGAAACACACACACAAGATGTCTGTCTTCTCAATGAGGTAGGGTTGATATATCTTCTCTGTGGATGTGTGAGGACTGATCCTACAAGTCACAGCTCCTTTGCAAGCCTCACAGTGCTAAGAGCTTCAATTACTTGGTTTCCAATTGCAAAGAAACAAAAGGTTGTTAAGGTTGTTTCACCGAAGGAAAACCACTGGGTATTTTGTAACAATTGATTTTTAAAGAGCGGTTTATACAAAAAAAGTGTTGCAAGTTATCTCCTATGTGAGTGAAGTATGCGAACTGACCATGCCTTGATTAAAACAAGCCTTCCCTATTTCCATACTTGTTCCCCTGAAAGCTCCATGCTGTGCGCTCATGCGTGTCTGTCTCCCTCAATTTTGTACCATCTCTTAGATTAGGATCATTTAAAAAAAGGTATTATTTTCCTTTAAGCAGTAGTGTTAGATATTCACAGTAGGGATATTGATTGCACATAGGTTTTATCTTGGAAAAATGTAAAAAAAATAATACATTAGATTTAATCTGTGTGGTCCTGAAATCCCAACCTTACAACTATTGTCCCTTCCAAGAAATGTTTTTAAAAAAATAAAAACCAAGTGTGGGAGCTTCATGCCTTCTCCTGCATTTTAATACACTTTAACCACAGCTGTTTAAAATTTGATTAGCTTTGGGTTGACATTTCATAGACATCCTCTTTCACAACCTCTTTTTTTGGTGGAAACGTCTGCATTTTACAGAGATTGATTTGGGCCAAATTGCTGACAGAAGCTGCAGGACATTCAGAGACAAACTCCATCCATCCATCCATTATCTACCACTCTTCCGGGTCGGGTCGCGGGGGAAGTAGCTTCAGCAGGGATACCCAGACTTCCCTTTCCCCAGCCACCTCTTCCACCTCTTCCAGAGGGATCCCAAGGCGTTCCCAAGCCACCCGAGAGACATAGTCTCTCCAGCGTGTCCTGGGTCATCCTCGGGGTCTCTTTCCGGTGGGCCATGCCGTAACACCTCACCAGGGTCCCGTCCAGGAGGCATCCGAATCAGATGCCCCAGCCATCTCATCTGGCTCCTCTCAATGCGGAGGAGTAGCGGCTCGACACTGAGCCTCTCCCGGATGACCGTGCTTCTCACCCTATCTCTAAGGAAGAGCCCAGATACCCTGCAGAGGAAACTAATTTCGGCCGCTTGTATCCAGACAAACTCTGATAAATATATTTGTCCTTGAGAAACACTGGTGCCTACTGGCTATGTTTGATTATCGAGCAAAAACTAGCCTGCATTGGCTCATTGAGATTTCACTCTTCGTTTCAAAGACCCGATTTACCCTTGTGCATCTTTCTGTTGTAACCTGAACCTTCACCAGAATACTACAGCAAACATAATACTTACTGACTTGTGTGATGTGTATGTTAGTACGTTTCCACCCTGCAATATTTTCCATACGTAGCACCATTAGGGAAAGAGAAGCTCTGTTACGCAACTCTTTACAGTGTTAATCTCTTCCAGCAGGCTCTCTCTTTCTGCAGCCAACTCCAATGAGATATGTGCGCTCCTCTCAAAATACATACAGAGCAATCTAATTACCGAGATAACAGTTCTGCTTGGTTGATTAACTGTTCTTCCTGTGCCTCAATGCTGTAGCATTGCTCCCACACAGTCAATAGTTAAAGCTCTTTATTCCTCCCCAACTGAGCAGCACTTTCATTGGAGCTTTTTCTTCACTCATCTACCCAATGCTGTTTTTTACTCTCCGTTTGGTCTTCCCTCTACTCTTATGTATTCTTTGAAGTGATTAGTAAGGATTTCTCTAAAAGTCAAGAATCTTTATTCTTTAAGCCTCATTTTGGTTTTATATAGTATGTTACACATTTTTTGTATTCCTTGCCAAATTTTGTTGAGGTACCTAAATAAGTAATAAATTTGTACTATAAGACACTTTTGGCACGAGGAATCACTGATGGTGTAGTGGTACACACGCCTGACTTTGGTGCGGGCAGCATGAGATCAAGTCCCGCTCAGTGATGGTGTTGATATCTGACCTGCGACTGATTGGCGACCACTTCAGGGTGTAGTCCGCCTTTCACCTTGAAGGTTGCGGGTATATGCTGTATATTGTTTTTTTATTTGCACAGTACGTAACGTTAAAAAAAAAAAAAACTTGCAACTAAACGGAGGGTTAATGGAGCAAAAGAAAAAAGCAATGCAAAGCAACAGTTTCAGAAGTCTCCGGTGGGGGTGACTTGCCCCTTTTTCACAAAGAACGAATCTACTTGAGACATCCTTCCTACCTTCAGCCTCATCAGACGACATCTCCTCCCTTCATCGCCAGCACTATCCCCAGCTAACTGCTGCTCCTTCACAAAAATAAGAAGCAACTTTTCAACTTCCTCCAAGATCTGTGGCCTCTGCTTGGTCAACACACTTGCTTTGAGGGCATCCTTGTGTTTCAGAATGGTGCTGATTGCCGATTTCGCCATACCATACTGCTTCGATAGCTCAGAAACACGCACACCAGATTCATGCTCGGCTATGAAATCCTTCTTAAAGTCGACAGTTTTACGCACAGCTTTCCTTTTTTTCAGCACCAGCAGTTCCACTTGCCTTCTTTGGAGCCATGATCGGGGATTAATATTGCTCAATTTGAAGAAAAAAAAAGTCACGATAGTGCTGGGAAACGTCCCTGAGCAGAGGAGTGTGAGTCAACTGGTTGTGCCGCGCAGATTACGCGTTACGTCTTTTCTGTTTTTTTCGGGGGTATGTTCGAAAGCACAATAACAAATCATCGTGGGTCACCTGGTCGGGGTGTTCAAATACCAATTTTCGTTCGAAAACCAAAGCAAAAGAATCTCAATTTTCTTTTGAAAACCGTTTTGTACGAAAACCAAGATGTTTGAAAACCGAGGTACGACTGTATATTGATAATGAATTGTACTACTACTTTACTGTAGAGCTTTTAATCTTGTAATTATCCATTTCATGTGTGGGCAAAAGCAGACATTTAATCATTGTTGTTCTTCAATTCAGTTGCACCAAAGTGATGTTATTGGTTGTGACAACCAAAAAAGAAATATTCCCGTTCATTTTGAGTCATCTAATCAGTCGAAAAAAGTAGGAGAAAAAAGCATAGGCAGGCCATTGGCATAGTTGCGTCTCCACAACAGGGCTGAAATGGAAGTTTTGGGGGTGGAAATGGGACAAGATAACAGGACAGGGAGCAATGGCAAATATCCTCATGGCAGGTGCAGGTCTATAATTCAAAGTCCCTCTTTCATTATGTATGTATTTCTTTTATTCATTTATTTACATCCATACCTCAGTTAACTTGTAATTCTCCTAATTAATGCAGGTATAATGAGTCCAGCTGTGGACCTCTGCCCCCCTTGGAATGTTAATTAAGGCACTCAGTCTGTATGTCTTATGTATGTCTTTGGAGAGGGGTGCTATCTAACAGTTTACACAAGCAGATAAATCTGCTATTCTGAATAATAATGGCTAAATGTAGTTATGCCTGATCTTGCATACAAAGGTAACAATACTGACATTCCTTTTTGAATTCGTGGAACTGCAAGTGTATGGCAGGAGTGAGGTAATTAGTGGTCTGTTCTGGGGCCAGATTTAACAAAAAGAAATAAGTGTGGCAGCTCTTACGCTGGTGTTTAGGCAAGAGGAATGTTATAGGTTTGATGGTGATGCAGTGCGGGATTAGATTATGGGTAGGAGGAGAAACCTACGTGAAGAATTGATGTTGGTAATTTACACTACCCTAACAGATG
Organism: Syngnathoides biaculeatus; assembly: GCF_019802595.1. Classification (NCBI taxonomy): domain Eukaryota; kingdom Metazoa; phylum Chordata; class Actinopteri; order Syngnathiformes; family Syngnathidae; genus Syngnathoides; species Syngnathoides biaculeatus. The sequence continues at coordinate 38,732,448 of NC_084641.1, forward strand.
AGTCAAACCCAGTAAAGAGCTCTAAAAATGGTAATAATGTTTCCCTTCACTCTAGTGTTGAACCTTTGTGGCACTTTTAACTGCGCCAATAAGTTCCGATGTGTGTCGGGTTAGAGTTGGGTTGGGGGAAGGGGTAATGAAGTGTTTTGTTAATGCGATAAATGCAGACATTATATTGCCTCAGCAAATTTATTGAGAAAATGAGAAAATATTAAATGGTATGGTAAATGGTATACAAGAAAAAAACAAGATGCAACCGTTAACGTACGTAAACTTTTAAATATGAATGCATTAAGTGATGACAAGAATGGTTGCCCATAATCTCTCAGGATCATCATCTTCAAAAAAAATGTGTAAATTGTAATTTAATGCCTGCTCAAATAGGTTTAGGTGTGTTTTTTGGGATCAAATCAGCAACCAATCAACCTGAAGTCATTCACAGATTTTCTTTGAGCTCAAATGTCACTTTTTTTTACAGGTTTGGTAGAAAGAGAGATGACAAGAGCAAAAATGCAGTGAAAGTAGCAAAAAACAAATTGGAGGCCTGGAGTGAGGAGGAGGTTGACAGGTTTCCTGAACACAGAGACAGGTAGGAATTTTGCATGAAACAACTAGTAAGTTCTGGGTCATTACAATATTTTCCCCCTCTTTCCCCCTAACCTTTGTCACTAATAGTTATGATCCACGATATGCGGAAATTAATTCTGGCCAGCTGTCCGTTGACCCACGCTTCATCCCACATGTGGAGGATAACAACAACGACCCCAACTATGCCCAGATCAACAACTTCCTCCAACCAAACTCGCTGCAGCTGATAGACCGCACCCCTTCCCCTGCAACTCCTGTGACCTTGGAGACCAAACAGTCTCAACCCACTGCCGATGAGCTGGAGGGGCTTTATGCCAAGGTCAACAAGTCCAGGAAACAACCTGCAGAAAGGTGAGAGATCAGGGCAGAGAAAATCAAAACACAGTTGTTACATTGCGCCTTATGCTATTTACATTTATTGCTGTTGTGGGACTGAATCAGGTGCAAGACTATTAGGCTGGAATTACACTGCGTTTCCAAGTGTCCTCTTCTAATTTAATGTTCGCTCAGATTTATTTGTATTTTTTAACTGTCTACAAATGCAGTTCTAATGAAGTTGTGACATTGTGTTAAACAAATAATAACAGAATACATCCATCCATTTTCTGAGCCACTAATCCTCGCAAGGGTCTCGGGCATAAAATGATTTCCAAATCATTTTCAAGCTGTATTTAATGGAATACACTAAAAAGCCATGATATTTAGTGTTCAAAGTGATACATTTTATTTTTAGCATATTATGATTAAGTTGGAATTTTATGGCAGCAATACATTCCTAAATAGCTGGGAAAGGGTCAAATTTACCACTGTGTTACATCACATTTTCTTTTCACATCACATTTACGTTTGGGAACTGCGGACACTATTTGTTGAAGGTTTGTCGGTGAAATTCTTTCCCATTCTTGCTTAATGATCAGCTTCAGCTGTTCAACAGTCCGGGGTATCTGTTCTTGCACACATTTTCAATGAGAGAGAGGTCTGGACTGCAGGCAGGCCAGTCTAGTACACACACTCTTTTACTACAAAGCCACATTCTTGAAACGCGTGCAGGGTGTTGTTTGGTATTGTCTTGCGGAAATAAGCAGGGGTGTCCATGAAAAAGACATTGCTTGGATGGCAGCATGTTTCTTCAAAACCTGTATGGACCTTGCAATGTTAATGGTGCTTTCACAGGTGTGTAAGTTATCCACGCCATTGACACTAATACAGTCCCATGGATGGTTATTTTGCTCTTTGCCCCAGAGGACATGACGTCCAAGAGTTCCCAAAATAATTTGAAATGCTGAATCTTCGAAACACAAAACACTTTTCCATTTTGCATCAGTCCATATTAGATGAGCTCTTGCCCAGAGAAGCCAACAGCATTTCTGGATGTTGTTGATAAATGGCTTTTGCTTTGCATAGTAGATTTTGAAGATCAAGTGTCGTCAAACGGATGATTTTTGGTATACTATTAATGAAAAACCCACAGCCAATATGGTCCCATGTGTTTTTTTCACCACAAAACGTGATTTTGACATACAGCTTTTTGTAACTCCCGCCATGAAAATCCTCTCGAGGGATTTGTTTTCGAGAAGAAGCAGGAAGTGACGTACAGGACAGAGGCGCCCCCCTAGTGGACTCTTTTTTTTCCATTAGTTTTACCTCCTTGAAGATAGCTCGTTGTTCCTTCGTGTTAGCCAAAATGCCGGCTCATTGCATTGCTGGACATTGCTTGAACACTCGGGAGAATGGAATTACCCTTCATAAGTTTGAAACAGACCCTGTTCGTTGTGAAAAATGGATTGCACGGGTGCAGAGGACGAGAGCTTCGTGGGTTCCAAATAACAGGTAGGTGTGTATACAGCTCAAAAAATAAAAAATAAATAGTTTGGGGCGGACCACGTAATCGTTCTCCCTCATAATGTAGGAAAAGATCCGCGTATGAAATGTGTTTATGCGCGCATACAGCTACTAAAAAAAATAATAATTTCGGGCGGACCACGTAATCGGTCTCTCTCATAACGTAACAAAAGATCCGCGTATGAAATGTGTCGATGTGCGTGTCACCCAGCCAACAATGTCTTGATAGTGTTCATCGCGTACTGCGGCGACTTTGAACATACCCCTAAAAGCAACATAGCTCAGCTCCACCTCCTCCTTATATGCAACCACAGGTGCCGAAACTCAGCCACACCGGCTGAGGCGCCGCGTTCGGCGGTCACAGCTTCTGGGAAGGCTGCGCGTTGGGCTTTGCGATGGGGGCGGCTTTGAAGAACCTAGCCGAGAATGTGTTACTCAGTCGCGTGCGTACATTAACCGCCCCAATTCGACTGCGAGCACCCCCCTAAAGCAGCACCGCTCAGTTGTGTCATAAGCCACACTGGCCGGCTGCGATGAGCTGCGATGGCTCATCTCCGCCGCGGAAGTGGATCGGACAGGATGTAGTTTGGCCGTGATCGGATATCATCTGAATATGGCTCGAAACAATAGTGTAATATTGCCCTGAGGGCTCGAAACAATAGTGTAATATTGCCCCGGTAACTTCACTCGGTTGTGTGGTGTTGTCCTTTTCGAAAAGAGCTTCGGTGTCAGAAAGGTCGTCGGAAAAATGCGAATATCTCTGTTGTTTGGCTTCCATAGTCGCAGGCACTGCGCGTTTTCAACGACGGAAGAGACGATGACGTCAAGGACAGAGGACGCGACTAATATGGCGACCACTTGGATGTCGAGGGACACTCAATTGCGCAACTTTGTCCATGGATGACGTGCTCTCCGCTCACTTTTTTTTCGTATAGACATTGAAGTGAATACTGTTATATGTATTTTTCATTACAATATCTATTTTAGAATGTTTATAGGGATGTCAGTCCTACTTTAAGTTGCACTTACGGATGTAGTACCAAACTATTTACTGACATTGGTTCTCTGAAGTGTTCCTGAGCCCATGTAGTGATATCCTTTAGACGTTGACCATTTTGTTGCAGTGCCTTACGAGCATTCAATGTTGATTTTAGGCCTTGATGCTTACATGCAGTGATTTCTCCAGATTCTCTAAACCTTATGATTTTATTGTGCACCGTAGATGATGAAATCCCTAAATTCCTTGCAATTGTATGTTGAGGAACATTATCCTTTGTTTTCTCACGCACTTGTTCACAAAGAGGTGAACCTCAATTCATCTTTCCCTGTAAATAACAGCAATGCAGCGAAGCACCTTTTATACACAATCAAGGTCCCCTGTCGGATGTTCCAAACAGTTGTTTGATGGTCATTCCTCAACTTTCTTGGTCTTTTTTGCATCCTGTCCCAGTTTTTTTTGAACCCGTTGCAGCCATAAAATTTGAAGTTGATTACAGTATTTGCTAAAAACAAAGTTTATCAGTTTGAACATTATAAATCTCATCTTTGTAGTCTATTCAAATAAATATAGGTTTAACATGATTTGTGAATCATTGTATATTATGTTTTTAATGTATGTTAAACAACCTCCCAACTTCACTGGAATTTGGTTTGTATTTACACGTACATATCAAGTGACACATATGCCATATGGCTGTGTTTAACACTGAAACTATTCAAGTCTACAGATTCCAAAATTGCACAGGAATAACTAAAAGGTGAATGCACCTCAGTAAACAGCAATCCAATACATAAGTAAGACCATTATTAATTGTTCCCCGTTACTGCTGTCTTATTGGCAGATCTTGTCAAATATTTATCTACATTTAGAAGAGCCCTTAATTCTGATATGAAATGATCGGATTCCTTGTATTTTTTTCTCTTTACCATGACATGACACATTTCCTGTAGGGATGGGACAATACACACAAAGACTGTTGAAGAACAAGCATTGCGGCCAAACAAAGCTGAATTGTAATGGAGTGTGCGTAGCTTAGTAACAGTTGGCTCCTGTTTTTGTTGCTGTTCCTAACATTAAATTAACTTAAAGTGAATAACATTTCATATTTGGTGGCATAAGCCTTACGTGCAATAATTAGATCAAGCCTGCGACCCATTGATTTCACTTGTTGCATTCTTCAGTTGAAATGCCTTTCCAGGCCTTTAGTGGAGCCTCTTTCTGTTTTGTTTAGGTTTTTTTCTGGGCATTTCTCTCTTCAGTCTCCTCTTCAGTAGATGCATGCTCTGTTAGGTTAAGGTGCGGTAATTGACTTGGCCAGTCTAAGACCTTCAACTTTTCCCCCTGTTTAAGTCCTTTTTTTGTTTGAAGTGTGCTTGCCTTGTTGCATGATGAAGATTCTCCTGATTAGTTTGAAAGCATTTTTCTGTAAATTGCCAGACAAAATGGTTTTGTAGACTTCAGAATTCACTCTGTTGCTACCATCATGAGTTACATCTAAAGACCAGTGAGTCCGTTCCCAGAAGCAGCAATGCAAGCCCAAACCATGACACCATGCTTCACAGATGAGCTTGTGTGTTTTTTGATCAAAAGCAGATCTTTTCTTTGTCCATGCTTCGGCCTTTCCATCACTTTGGTAGAGGTCAATCTTGGTCTCATCAGTCCAAAAAACTTCAAATACATGTGTGGCTCTCTACTTCTTTACAAAATCCAATCTGGTCTTCTGATTCTTCTTGTTGATTAATAGTTTGCAACTTGTGGTAATGCCTGTATGTTTCTTCTTTGGAAGTCTTCTTCAAACTGTACATTGTGATACCTTCACCCCCGTCTTGTGTAGGTTGGCACTTTTTACAGGCTTATTTCAACGTCAGATGGTGGGTTTTTTTTTTTTCTTTTTTTTAATGTCGTCTCTTTTACCACCCTCTCGAGCAATGGTAACTTCTTGAGTGCCATACATCAGCTCTGCTGCAAAAAAAAGATGCCAACAAATCAACTGGTTATGGAGATTCCCAGCTCTTCGATTGAAGATTACTTTCCATTGAGTCCATTGATTAGGAGCCCCTCATCCAGGAAATAGACTTTGTCATATTGTCGCAAAGTTTGAACACTTTCATTAGAAAATGTAAGATCCAAAGGTTAGGATCTTAAAGGAACTTTGTTTGGAATGAACAATCAGTTCCCCAAGGATATCAATGGAAGGCATAAAACTTTATACCGACAGATGAAGAATTTCTGAGCTAAAGTGAAACGCACGTGGTTGGTGGTCGAGCTACACTCTCCCCTACCACTACCTTACAGTCAGTAACCTCCTTCAGATTACATTGTCTGCATAAAATGTACTGTAATCCACCTGGGTGCTTCTAATTACACTCTTGTTGATCACCCTATGTTCCTGGCTCGTCTGGTAAAAAGGTGTTGACTACTGCCATTTTCATCCTTTTTGCAAAGTCCACCACGATCTGTCCCTCAAAGTTCCTTTCCTGGAAGGCAACTATACCAAATATTGACATTATTTCATAGGTGTTCAGATACGTATTTGCAGCACTAACATACAAATAAAGTATTTAAAAAAAAATCATACATTGTGATTTCTGGCTTTTTAAAAATATTTTTAGATTACATCTCTCACAGTGGACATGCACCTGAGGTGAAAATTTCAGACCCATGATTTGAAAATGGTAGACCTTGCAAAGCCACAGGTTGTTTAAATAGTTATTTTCCTCACTGTATGTGTGAAAGGATCAGTTGTTGAAAGTCCATCATTTTCATCTGTTGTCCTGCTTCTTTTATTCTTGTGCCAATACAGCAACTAACTTCCATTAACCTTGAGACGAATGCCTAATTGCTCCTTGAACTGGGGGGAGTGCCCTGCATGGAGTCCGCACGATCAACATTGTGGGGGAAAAAAAAAAAAAACACAAATCACAACACAACAATCAGCAGGGCCTCTCTTTTAAGGTAGCTGTGATAGCGGGAAGGAGGCTTTTCCCCAAAATAGACTTTCTGCGCCTTTCTGTCCTAAACCTGCGTCCTGATTGCAATAGTGTGAGATAATCATGTCATGGTTGAGTAATGTCCTGTGCGACTGAAGGGGCAGTGGGCATGATAGCTATGACTTTTCTAGCGCCATTTGTTACGTGAGTGAATTTATTCCATTTTTTGAGATGAGCCTCCGTATTCAGTGTCTAAATGGTTAAGAAGACAGAAACTTTCTCAATGCAGTCTTCCTCTTCAATTATACATCATAAATGTATCTACTTTAGAACTTCTGAGTTTAAACTTAGCTTTGTGAGTGAGTGTGTAAAATCTGAAGAGGATTATAATGCCAATGTGTCATCTCCCTGATGAAATAATAGACCTCTTTAAAACTCCCTGCAACCTTAACTCTCACAGAGGAAATGCTATTGACTTGCAAATTACAAAGGGGATGAGAAGAGGAGGAGACTGATAGAAAGACATGACAGACGGAGTGACAAATAGCATTGACAGAGTCGGGAGGGGCGTTAGTGCCGCAGAGTACATTGGAGACGGGAGACTTCAGACAAAGAGGTCGCAGAAATAATTAGCCATAGTCTAGCAGCCTGACAGGTCTGTTGGACCACTTTAACTCTCATTCACTAGTGGAGGGTGTTTCATTACAGTCCCGTTTTCTCCGTCTTGGTCTCTCACTGTGCTGGTAATGTATAACAGTCTTTAGAATTAGCTTGATGGATGAGGAGCCTTCTGTATGAGAGGCTAAAGGAACTGTGAAAGGCATCTTAGACTATTGTTGTACAGTATGCAATGATAATGCATATATTCTCGTGACAGCTAAAATGACCCATAACTTTTAGTTTTCTGTATGTTTTTCCCTCATATGAATAATCTTTGTGGGTCAAGAGAAACCCTAAAAATTGTGGTGCTGCATGCATAAGTCTGGTGTAGCAGAGAAGTATGTTAGAATAGTACAGGACATGTATGATGGCAGCAGAACAGTGGTGAGGTGTGGCTGAGGTGTGACAGATGAGTTTAAGATGGAGATGGGGCTGCATCAGGGATCAGCTCTTGAGCCCCTTCCTTTTTGCAATGGTAATGAATAGGCTGACAGATGAGGTTAAACCCCTTGGACCATGATGTTCGCAGATGACATTGTGATCTGCAGTGGAAGCAGGTGGAGGAACAAATAGAAAGATGAATGAAGTATAGCCAAAGTAAAACAGAATATATCTGCATGAATAAAAGGAGTGGAGGGGCAACGGTGAGGGACCAGGGAGAAGAGATAGCGAGGGTTGAGTACTTTAAATACTTTGGGCTAACAATCCAGAGCAAGGGTCAGGAACCTTTTGACTGAGAGAGCCATAATTTCAAAAGAGCCATACAACATTTTAACAATTAAATACAGGTTTATTTGCGCATTTATGTTAGACCAACACTTTTAGAATACAACAAGTCTCTGCATTCTCTTAAATAACATAGTTACGCTGTTGCTAACCAATGATGACAAAAGTACTTCTTACCATTAATGTGACTTCTGGTGCTGCATGGTTTTGCTGATGACTTCATAGTCTTTTTCATACGTCGTAAATTAAGCTTCATGCAGGTGTTGAGATTTCCATCCGTTAATCATGAACGTAATTCACTTTGATTGATGATGGTATGATGGACTCTGGAAAGTAGCTCTTGACATGCTTTCTTCCTGCTGCACCTATTTTTATGCAAACGTAGTATGGCATGTGTCAAAATTGGCGTTTTATATTTGAGTATTTCATCGTCACAATTTTGTCATTATAATTTAAACAAACGGGAGAACCTTCTCTCTCCAACAAGGCGAATTCCTCTGTCCATTCTTGCCAAAAACTGGGATTCATCTTTTTGTCTTTGAGCGACCTTTGTCAAAACTGTTTCCACAATTAGATGTTTCGACACGATTTGCATTTGACCCTTCTGCACCTGCGCACATCGACTACCGTATTGGACATGAAACTACGGCAACCCTACTTGGTCAAACTGTCAATGCCGCATTTCCGTTGCCTACGCGACAGAAAGGACATGTACAGTATGTTGGTATGAGGGCTCTATGAGCCATTTGCAACCATCAAAAGAGCGAGATACGGCTTGCGAGGCGTAGGACCCCTGATCCAGAGCAATGTTGAGTGTGGTAAGGAAGTGAAGAAACGGGTCCAAGCAGGTTGGAACAGCTTGTAGAAGATGTCTGGTGTGTTATGTGACAGAAGAGTCTCTGCTAGGATGAAGGGCAAAGTTCATAACAGTGGTGACTCCCGCCATAATGTATGACTTAGAGATGGTGGCACTGAAGAGACAATGGGAAGCAGAGCTGGAGGTGGAGGTAAATGAAGATGTTGAGGTTCTCTCTAGGATTGAGCTGGTTGGATTGGATTAGAAATGAGCGCAATCGAGGGACAGCCAAAGTTAGATTGTTTTTCTTCCTTTCTCAGCTTCCACCACATGGTTCCCTGCTCTATCTTTGTCTTCTTACTCTTCCTCCCCACTAGCAGAGTCGTCCAACACACAACCATCCTATGCTGTTGAGCTACACTCTCCCCTACCACTACTTTACAGTCGGTAATCTCCTTCATATTACATCGTCTGCACAAAATATAATCCACTTGCGTTCTTCTACCTCCGCTCTTGTAGGTCACCATATGTTCTTGCCTTTTCTGGAAAAAGTAGTCACTGCTGCCATTTCCATCCTTTTTACAAAGTCCACCACCATCTGTCCCTCAAAGTTCCTTTCCTGGATGCCCTACTCACCCATCACTTCTTCACTGCCCCAGTTTCCTTCAACATGTGCATTACAATCTGCACCAATCACAACTCTCTCTGTGTCTGGGGATGCTCAGAACTAGATAATCTAGTTCCTTCCAGAATTTTTCTTTCAACTCTAGGTCACATTTTACCTGTGGTGCTAAGTTAAACTCTTTTCACCTCCAAGACATTCTTAGCCAGCTCTCCCTTTAAAATAGCCCCAACACCATTTCTCCTCCCATCTACTCCATGGTTAAACCCTGCCCTTAAACGTCAAGCCCTACTACCTTTCCACCTGCTCTCTTGGATGCACAATATATCAACCTTTGTCCTAATCATCATGTCAACCACCTCCCGAGCTTTTCCTGTCATAGTCCAAACATTCAAAGTCCCTACCCTGAGTTGGAGGCTCTGTATATTCCTCTTCTTCTTCTTCCGAGAAATCCGCTTTCCTCCTCTTCTTTATCTTCGACCCACAGTAGCTGAATTCCACAAACGCCCTGCAGGTTAACGGTACCAGGAGTTGGTGTTGTTAAACTTGGCCACGACCGATCAAGTTTGGGATTTTTTTTTTGATCAACACCCATATTAGTTTGGCAAAGTTTTAAGTCTGATCCCCTTCCTGACGCAACCCTCTGCATTTCTCTGGGCTTGACCAATCTTCAAGTGCTTTTGATTGCTTTACCATGTTTACAATGAAAACGACAATATAGTTGTTAACCTGTGTACTCTTTAAAGTATAAATATTTGCTTTTAACTACAGCAAAACATAAATCGCCAAACAACCCTCCTGTAAACTCAATTTTCATTGTGAAGCCTCTTCAACATCCAGGTTACTCAGAGATATTGGAGTCCGAGGGACGTCCTTCTCCTCTTCTGTGGCCATCCTCCACAGCTTCTTTAGCTGCCTCCTCTCCTTGATGAGGCAATCTATCGTTCTGCCTTCTGGACTTTTTGGAGATAGCTGGGGCAGCCTGTTTGTCTTCCGCCACTCCAAATTGTTCTGTCCCATACATATGGATGATCACCCATCCTGTCCAGCTCCTTTGTATTGGTGCCTCTGATCCCTTCCCATATGCTGCAGAGATCCATGTTTACCTTCTTCCACAAAGTCTTTTCGTAGAACTTTGGCCATTTGATCCATGGCCTACGCCCCTGGATCTTCCTCTCTGTGGTTGATTGTAGTGGTGGATTGGGTCAAGGTTGCTCTCCTGTGTCCTGTTCCTCTTCCTCCTCCTCCTCCTCCACTGGGACAGGGGTGTTGATGTCCTGCAGACTGTGGTGTGTGTCCTGGTGCTGAACTTCTGCCGACTGACTCATCCTGCTTCTCAAAAAGTAGGTGTCGATGCAACTTACCCGCTGTCCTTTCTTTGTTTCCTGCCCGGGTGAATCTTCAGGCCCTGAGTGGCAGTAACCTTTGCCCAACCACAAACGCAGATCTGTCTTAAGTCCTGCTTTGACTGTCAGAGCTTCATTAATGCTGATAAACGATCTCATAGTCTTTTTCGTTCCTGTGTTCATTACCATGTTGTCTGCCAATGAGCCATCTTCCAATCTCCCTGGCACAGGGGGTGTTTTCCTCTTACAATTTTTCATAGCTATGTTGGGTGGAGCCCATTGAATAGTTGTCCTGGGCCCCGCCGCCATGGGTTGCTAGCCCGAGGTGGCCCCGTTGGGGTCTATTCCCTCCCGCCAGCTGTCTTTTCAGGCTATCACAAGATCTTTCCCTTGTTGTCAGCTGCCCTTTTACAGCAGTCACTGGTTCGCCAAATGATCAGATGTATTATGTCGGATTAGATGTTAATATCCCTCTATTCATCCACATTTTTAGGCTCCGATGAGGTTCTGTAGAATGTTCAATTCAGTGATGGCACCCTATGGTTTATGAAGTGGGCTTCCTTCCATCATCAAGTGTTTCGCTGATAGACCCACGACATTCGAGAGGGTTCAGCAGTGAATCTCAGTGTCCCAGGTTCACTCCCTAGGTCAGGGGTTGGGAACCTATGGCTGGCGAGCCTTACCTGGCCCTTTTGATGGATCCATATGGCTCGCAGAGCCCTCATAACAACATACTGTACATGTGATTTCTCTCATGCAGGCAATGCAAATGACAGAGAAACAGTATGTTCTAGTGGGGTTGCCGTAGTCTGGTGTGGCAGTCGATGTGTGCAGGCGCAGAAGGGTCGAACACCGATCAGGTCCGAACAACTAATTATGGAAAAGCTTTTGACAAAAGTCGCTCAAAGAAAAAAAAGATGAGGAGTCCTGAAGCTTTCAACAAGAATGGACAACCTTTGTGGAGAGAGAGAGAGGGTTCTGCTGTGTGTCTCAATTGGGCGTATGCCAAAGCATTCATACTTGTTGCTAATAAACATTTTGACAACTTCACATAAAGACAAGATAATGAAACAAATAAAAGATGTGCCTTTGTCGGCAAGAACTGTTCACCATCATGCCATCATGATGGCAAATCAAATCGAATTACGTTCAGGATTAACAGATGGAAGTCTCAACGCCTGCATGAAGATTAATCTAACAACATGAAACAGACCATTAAGCAATCAGCAAAACCATGCAGCACCAGAAGTCACATTAATGGTAAGAAGTACTTTTGTCATCATTGGTTAGCAACAGCGTAACTATGTTATTTAAAAGAATGCAGAGACTTGTTGTATTCTAAAAGTGTTGGTCTAACATAAATGCGCAAATAAACCTGTATTTAGTTGTTAAAATGTTGTACAGCTCTTTTGAAATTACATCTTAAAATATTTGGCCTTTATGGCTCTCTGTCGAAAAGGTTCCCGACCCCTACTCTAGGTGGGATCAATTCTCTTGAAGGCCCAATTGGGGTCTTTTCTCTTTAAGAACAGCATTCACCGCTTGGTGCCACGACAGCTATTGTACTTCGTTTGGAGGCCTGAATGACAATGTATCATTCAAAATCTTTGCGAGTTCTTCATGTTTTCCCCTATTTACAGTGGATCTTGAGAAAATGGAAGAAACTGTTCTAAGAGTTTCCACATCACGCATCAAATGTACATTTTTCCACGCATCATTAAAGCCCAAGTCCTCTCTATCGGCCACACAGTGTTCAGTTAGGTGGGATATTTGCAGCTTTAATAAAGCTACAACACCATAGTGTTTTCCTGCTATTACTGAGGTACAATCGGAGGTCAGCATCTCCATTCTGTGGAGGTCCAGTTCATGCTTGGTGTAAAATGTAATTATTGCTTGCACAATATGCTCATCAGTGCCAACTGACAGCTGAATGATCCAACCAAACAGTTTTATGGTTATTTTCCTCCCTTTATGTAAAATACAGACATGCGTTGTCTTATGTCTGTGCTCTCATCTACAATGAGTGCGTGCCAAAGTGCATTTTTAACACGACACACCATCTCATTTGGCACTACATTAAACTTTAAAAAATTCAAAGCCAGAATTTTTGCTACGTCAGCTTTCTGGTATACAAACATACTTTTCCATGTGGTTGGGAATTTGTTAAACTAACTGCATGGATGCATTCATGTTGATGTCGAGCAGAATATTGTCAATGAGAACTTTTTTCTTCACGAGTAATAGCTTGTTCCTCTTTGGTCTTTGGTGTTTTCCCCAACAAGGTACTGATCTCCATCTTACGTGGGTTTCAACTGCTTTCAAATGATTTTTGTGCTGAATGTGATGCTTGATGCAGTCCATCTTCCATTCTGTCCACACTTCTCCTTCCAAAAATTCACTGGCTACTTTGACTTCACAATGTTTTGCAGAGACCTTTAACACTCGAAAAAGAAAAAAATATCTCCCAGCTTCATGTTTTTGCACAAACTCAGCCAGCCATTGCATCGTAAAATAACTGCATTTCTTTTTTACTTTGGCTGTGTGATGGTATTGTGGAGATGCCAGTTCGTTTTGGCGTTATAATGACGGGTTAAACAAAAGTAGCGTATCTCACGTGTCTTCTCTTCATATTAGTCACTGTTTCTCTAGCTGAAAAAACAGGTGGCGGGCGGCGCATAATGATGTCATTCTTCGTCTTCAAATCAGTCTGGTAAGGATTACAATTGATAACTAATTACAAGAAACAATCTCCCCCCACCCAGTAGACAATAGGGGGCTAGCTGACAACTTGGACAGCTTTTACTGCAGCTTTGAAAAGGACACTTTGACTCCACACACCCACCAAATCACACCACCGACTACTTCAACATCTCCGACTTCTCCGTTGACTATCCATGAACAAGACTTGGGGCGGCTCTTCAAATAATAAAAGGTCAACAAAGCGGTGGGCCCAGATCTTGTGTCTCCATCCTGCCTCAACGTCTTGCTTCAAACGCTCCACTATCATACCCCAAAAAAGCAGCAGACTCAGGTCTTAATGACGACAGGCCTGTTGACTTGACATCTGTGGTCATGAATTCCTTTGAACGCCTTGTGCGTGACCACTTCAAGAGTTTCACAGGTACCCAGCTGGACCCACTGCAGTCTGCCTATTACCAGGTCTCCGGATGATGCCGTCAACATGGGTCTGCACCTCATCCTTAAAAATCTTGACAGCGAGGGAAAGTTTGTGAGGATCTTGTTTGTGGACGTCATCTCTGTTTAACACTATCTCTATCTAGTCTAGTCTCTATCAACAGGAAGTGGAGAGATTGGAGCTTTGGTGTGGCCAACACAACCTGGAACTGTACACACTAAAGACTGTAGAAATGATTGTGGTATTCAGGAGGCATCTTTCACCACAGCTACATCTCACGCTGACCAACTGTCTTGTCAACTGTCAAGACCTTCAGGTTCTTTAGAATTAGTCTCACAGACCTAAAGTGAGTGAAAAACATCAACTCCATCCTCAAAAAAGCCCAGCAAAGGATGTACTCTTTGCAGCTTCTTAGGAACATGCTGAGACAGTTCTACACAGTTGACACCCTTTGCACAATTGTCATTGCATTGGACTGTCATTCTCATGTACACTCTAACTACTTTAAATGCTAGAAGTCTGCATCCTTTGACAACTTTGCGCAACTGTGAGTTCTTCTGAAGAAAAAAAGTTCCCTGTCAATTGACTGTCTATTGTCCTTTGTTCTTGTTAGTTTGTTTGTTCTGTTCTTTGTACTCGACATGTATGTCGTACTTGCGCCGGACCAATTTCCAGAGACAAATTCCCTGTGTTATTACATACTTGGCCAATAAAGCTGACTCTGATTCTGATCAACCATAACAAGCACAAAATATGCCATAACAGCTTTTGAAAGTGCTTCAATAAAAATGTGTAAGTGTACTAAACTTAGTTTATAATTAATAGCACATTTAAAAAAAAAAAATCAAGATTCTTTTCCCTGACATACAGTGAAGAAAATCAGTACTTGAACACCATGCTATATTGCAAGTTCTCCCACTTAAAAATCATGGAGGGGTCTGAAATTTTCATTGTAGGTGCATGTCCACTGTGAGAGAGATAAATAAAAATCCAGAAATCACAATGTAGGATTTTTATTAACAATTTGTTTGTGTGATACAGCTGCAAATAAGTATTTCAACACCTGAGAAAACCAATGTTAATATTTGGTACAGTAGCCTTTGTTTGCCATTACAGAGGTCAAACGTTTCTCGTAGTTGTTCACCAGGTTTGCACACACTGCAGGAGGGATTTTGGCCCACTCCTCCACACAGATCTCTAGATCAGACAGGTCTCTGGGCTCTCACTGAAAAACACAGAGTTTCAGCTCCCTCCAAAGATTCCAAGAGCATTGTTATGTTAAAAGACCCAGCCACAACCCATCTTCAATGCTCTGACTGAGGGCAAGAGGTTGTTCCCCAAAATCTCATAATACATGACTGCGGTCATCCTCTCCTTAATACAGTGCAGTCGTCCTGTCCCATGTGCAGAAAAACACCCCCAAAGCATGATTCTACCACCTCCATGCTTCACAGTAGTTATGATGTTCTTGGAATGGAACTCATCATTCATCTTCCTCCAAACACAGTTAGTGGAATTATGACCAAAAAGTTCAGTTTTGGTGTCATCTGACCACAAAACCTTCTCCCATGACTCCTCTGTATTATCCAAATGGTCATTGGCAAACTTAAGACGGACCTTGACATGTGCTTGTTTAAGCAGGGGAACCTTCCGTGCCATGCATGATTTCAAACCATGACATCAAGTGTATTACCAACAGTAGACTTGGAAACAGTGGTCCTAGCTCTTTTCAGGTCATTGATCAAGTCCTGTCTTGTAGTCCTAGGCTGATTCCTCACCTTTCTAAGGTTCATTGAGACCCCACGAGGTGATATCTTGCGTGGGGCTCCACACCGGTTGAGATTGAGCATCATGTTTAGCTTCTTGGCAATTTCTCTGTAGGCCTTTCCAGCTGTGTGGAGTTGTACAATTTTGTCTCTGGTGTCTTTGGACAGCTCTTTGGTCTTGGCCATGGTACAAGTTTGAGTCTTACTGAATGTACGGGGTGGACAGGTGTCTTAATGCAGCTCATGACCTCACACAGGTGCATCTGATTCAGGATAATACTTGGAGTGGAGATTGCCTTTTAAAGGCGGACTAACAGGTCTTTGAGGATAAAAATTCTAGCTGATAGACAGGCGCTAAAATACTTATTTGCAGCTGTATCACACAGCTAAATCGTTAAAAAAACATAAATTGTGATTTCTGGATTTTTCTTTTTAGATTCTCTCTCAGGGTGGGCATGTGCCTACGACGAAAATTTCAGACCCCTCCATGATTTATAAGTGGGAGAACTTGCAATACAGCAGGGTGTTGAAATACTTATTTTCTTCACTGTATATAATGTGCTGGTGACTATGGTGTGTGTGTGCTGGCGATTGAGAGAGTGTTTGGCTCTTAGGGGGAAAAAACTGTTGATGAATCTAGTGTTGTGCGATCTAATTGACCTATATCCTCTCCCTGAGGGCAAGAGTGAAAAAGTGACTGGGGTGAAAAGTATCTCTACTGATGCTTGTGGCTCTAGTTTGATAACGGGTATTGGGAAACTTATAAGGGTGGAAGAGGGCAGCCAATGGCATTTTCTGCAGCTCTTACTACTCTCTGTAGTGCTTTTTTCCCCACAGCCTGTATGAAATTACATAATGCAGTATGTCAGACGTTTCTTTTTGTAGTTAATATTTATCCATTGTAAACGTTTACCAATAAATAGTATAGCATTACTTGTGATTTCTGCATCTTAATTTTTGCATCCTTTGCAATCAGTCCATTGAAAATTTACTCTCTTTAATTCTCAGTCAGTAAGGGAAGACTCAAATCGCAGATCCATTGCAGAACATGCATGGATAGTTGCTTTGAGGTTGATGCACCTCTTCTGAAGATTCCCAGCCATGGCAACCTTCATCTCCTTTATGACTTCAGATTTTCCTTTAATCTCTTGATCAGTGTGTCTTGGAGGGGTTAAACGGCTGACAGGTGGGAATCTTCTCATTGGACATGAACTTTGTAGCCTCCTTCATGAGCTTCAGCGCACTGACTACTACTTCAGCTTTTGTCACGTTAGACTGTCAGTGTACAGATCCTTCTGTCATTTTCACTTCACTTGTGAACAAGGTGGCACAGATGGTCAGTTGTTGCTCTAGGAATCTTTGTAACATATTCTGCACACTGTTCCACCTATAGATAGATAAAAGTAAAAGTTTATTTGGATATTTATAGCACCTGTCACACCATGTTGAGGCACAGAATGCTAAAATGCTTAACAATGGCAAAATAAATTGCTCATGAAACTAAACCATTACAGTAATGTTGATGAATTTGCACTGTTCCTTTAAAAATAAAAAGTAAAAATTGAAACATAACCACCAGAACCTGGTAACAATGTCCATGATCAACTTTGTACTCTGGTGATTGTAGAAGTGTCTTTCTCTTTCAGAAAGCAGTTGGATGTGGTGATTTTTCTAAAGAAGTTGAGAATGCGTGTCACAACAGGCAATCTTGAGGGCACATTGTGCTTCCAGATTTAGGGTGTTTTCGTAGCATTTGACATGAAGTGTGAACAGTGCCTTCGCAGCTGAAATTGTCATGTTTGACGGGTTGTCAATGACAATTACTGGATAATTTTCTGTGAGCGAGGGCCTTTCTCAGTTGCTCTGCTCAATTGTGTCCGGTGTGGCTTTTGTACATGTCCCTTGTTTGTAAGACTTAAAAAACAAGTTCCTATCGCTCATTGATAAAGTGTACCATGCATGTGACGTGCTTCAGATTTTTGCAAGGATACTTGTCACGAGAAGGACCAAGTCTCTCAACACGGGCCAGTGAGGTTTTAACTTGTGCTTTTATATGGGCGTACAGCCTGGAAACACAAACCTTGAGATGTTTGCGAGTTGCAAAGGGATAGCGTCATTCCATTCACTATGCACCTAAAGTCTATGTTTTCCAACACTGTATGTCTCAAATCCTGACAAAGTAGGCAATAGACTGTAATTTTCTGTGCTTTTGGTGAAGTGGATGGGAACATGTAAGCTCAACTGCTATCGCTCTCCAGTGTGCTTTGTTTGGGGTCACACCATAGTTCCTTGGGCTACTCAAGTAACATTACCTTGTCCGGATGGTGGTGTTTTAGGTGCACTTGTTGGTTGGTGGAATTTTACATTTTGTGTGACACAGCTTCCAAACTGCCAAACTCTTATCTAAATCTTTGCTTTTTCTCTATAAAATCCTCCCACACATCTACTTTTAGCATGTATGTGCTGAATTTATTCCCACTGCCATTCTTTGGAATCTCTTAGGTCTGATATAGGAAGAGGAAGACTTTTAGTACCTGTATCTGGGAGGGTCACTTTCTCGAAAAGCTTTACAGCGCTTCTGCAAAGTGAACGGGGAAACACGGGGGATTTCAATGGGGCTTAATACAGTATATTGATAAGCATCTTAAAATGTATACTTTGTGAGAAAATTAAATGACTATATATTTATAGATATTGCAGAATCAATAAAATACCCAGCCCTAGTCATGATACACCTTCCTGATGAACAAATCATGAAGTTGGTTGCCCCAGTGCTGCCAGGAAAAAAGTTAGTGCAGTGCCATGGTTTGCAAAATTGGTCTGAAAATCCATCCATTATTTGAGCTGCTTATCCCCAAGTCTCGTGGGAGTGCTGCAGCCTATCCTAGCTATCTTTGGCCAGGAGGTGGGGAACATCCTGAACTCGGTGCCAGCCTCAGTCATTTTTCAAAGTAAAGCTCACTTGTTTTCCTCGGACATCTAATTACTGAAATATTCATATTGATGTGCAAAATGCCATGAAATAATGCTTTCCTGTGTTTGGATTCCCAGTAAAGAAGCTACTTCTCATCTGTTACTATATCATCTTTCTTGGTTAAAAAAAAAAAAAAATCTGTCTCTCTAGATGAGAGGCATGTGTTGGTGAAACACTTCTTGCAGTGCAGCCTTATCCAAATGTTTTTGAAGCCAAATCATCCACCCCACCCCACCATACCTCCCATCCTGTCAAACTATGAACAGTGGAGTCCCAATTGCGCCCCTCTTATTTTACTGCTGGGACATTTTCATTAGTGCCTCCGATGGGAGGTGCGTGTCGGGATGGGTGTCACATTTTATTAACTGTGCGAGAGTCTGACCTGTAGCGAGAAAAGGTTAGCTATGCTTGTCAAATGGTATTGAGGCAGAGCTATGACCCTCGTCATGTAGTATTTTGGCTAGGAAGCGGTGGGAGGAGATAAAAGAGCAGTGGAAGACGTGTTTTTTTTTTTTCATTTAAAAAAATAATAGAGAGCTAGATGTAGCCAATAACATATGGCCCAATAATTCTAAAAGCATTCTGGAAAGAAGCAACACAATCTCTTTTCTTTAAGGGTCTTCCTTTGTCTCTCAATAACTAACAATGACTGTTAAAAAAAAGTAATTTCCTTCTAACGCACACAGACACAAAACCTTTCAATGCACAAAGAGTATAAAGTGAATATAAGTGTATATCAGTTTTAGAGAATTTCATGGAATTTTTGTACCAGTGTTGTTTTAACCAACATACTGAGAGGCAGTTATAGAGAGGTCCCGTAGCTCAGTGGTTAGAGCACTGGTTTGGTAAACCAGGGGTTGTGGGTTCGTATCCCAATGGGGCCTCCACTCCCTGAGAAGGGTTGCGTCAGGAAGGGCATCCGGCGTAAAAATTGTGCCAAACATATATATGCGTTCATCTGAGATGATACACTGTGGCGACCCCGAAAGGGACAAGCCGAAAGAAACACACACACACTGAGAGGCAGTTATAGCTTTCACTGAAGCTGATTAAAGTATACCAAGGGTGCTCTCCTGAATGTTTGCAGTGTCTGCCTCATTGTTCCCATGTTCCCTTCCAAGTTGGTGCTCCACTGCGCTTTTCTGGCATTTCCCAGTATCACACCTGATATCTAAACACTGATCATGTACTGAGATGTTAACATACCTTCAACATCCAAACAGCAAAGAAAACGTCCCACCTTGAGCTTCTTCCTCGGTCTCATCTTCCGAGTGCGTGTGAGATCCTCATCAGTGAGGAGAAGCATGGCCAGTGGCATAACATTTTTTCTCATTAGTTTCCTCCTTTACAGAGAATGAGAATGTAGTTTTTGGTCACTTTTTTGCTCTCAATGATCGAGGGTATGCCATGCTATTATAGGTTTATGCAGATAGGGTACATCAGCGGTGCTCAATGTGTCGATCGCGAGGCAGTTTTGGTCGATTACGTGATGGTGTCCCCCCCCCCCCCCCAAAAAAAAAAAAAAAAAATTTAACATTACAATGTTAGCCTGTCATCCACCTCGTCGCTTGATTCACGTGTGGCCAATACGTCGATCGCACGCACATAAAGGCGGGTTCTAGCAAGCTGGCCTCCTATTTACAGAAGTCGCAGCGATGCGATTTGTTCTTTGTAGCTTGTTCCAAGAGATAATTTGAGAACACATCGTCTTTGGGATGTCTCCCAAGTGTTCAAGCAATGTCCAGCAATGCAATGAGCCGGCATTTTGGCTAACACGAAGGAACAATGAGCTACCTTCCCAGAGGTAAAACTAATGGAAACAAACAAGTCCACTAGGGGGCGCCTCTGTCCTGTACGTCACTTCCTGCTTCTTCTCGAAAACAAATCCCTCGAGAGGATTTTCATGGCGGGAGTTACAAAAAGCTGTATACGTCAAAATCATGTTTTGTGGTGAAAGAACACAAGGGACCATATTGGCTGTGGGTTTTTCATTAATAAGATACCAAAAATCATCCGTTTGACAACACTTGAGCTTTAAGGTGGGTTGGTGTTAGTCCCCATATCTGTTTTATTTAGAGTAATGGATGGGGAGGCTTTATAGATTTTTGTTTATAAAGGTTCATGTTGTGTTGTTTAGTTTAAGTTGCACATACAATATGTTAATCCAAGTCACTGTTTTGATAATATTGTATTTTGTATGCTTATGGAAAGTACAAGTCATAAAATTGTTGATTCAAAGATTACAAATTGGAATGTCATGGGGTCTTAAAAATCTTAATAAACAACAGGTTATTAATAGAATTAAATTATTGAATGCTAAAATAGTACTCCTTCAGGAGAGTCATTTGACTGATTCAGAAATATAAAAGGATAGAAATAGGTGGCCTGCAAATGTACTATATGCATCATACAATAATTATGCAAGGAGTGTTTTAATTCTTGTTCACAAAACTATACCATTACAAATCACTAATACAATTCAGGATCCAGCAGGCCAATATGTGATAATCCAGGGTACTATTTTCTCTCTCGCATTAAATTTGGTATGTGTATATGGTCCAAATGAGGACAATCCTAAAATTTTTGAAGACCTTTTTTTCACAATGTCTGGTTTACATGGGTCAGTTATAATTGGCGGTGACTTTAATTGCACATTAAATCTTGTATTAGATCGTACTACAGGTTTAGATCCAAGTAAAGCAAAAACAAGGAAAATTTTAAAACAATATAGTGTTGATTTAAATTTAGTTGAAATTTGGAGATGTTTTAATCCTTCTAAAATGGAATTTTCATGTTATTCAGGCTCCCAGAAATCTCGATCGCGCATTGATTACTTTTTTGTCTCTCAAAACCTTCTGTCAAAGGTTAAAAACTGCTGGTATGACAGTATAGTGATTAGTAACCATGCACTAATATCTATGAATATTCAAATATACAAACTTTGTCACTGCCCCTACAATTGGCGATTTAAATCTATATGGCTGCAGAATGAGAACTTTGTTTCCTTCATAAAAAGTAAAATGTATTTATTTTTTTAAAATTAATACAGATCAAACGGGAGCCTGTACAAGATGGGAAGCATTCAAAGCTTACATTCGAGGAGAAATTATTAGTTATACAAGTTCTAAATCTAAACAACAAAAAGCAGAGATGTGTGATTTAGAGAAGCAAATAAAGGAGTTAGAAGATTATTTAGATCAAGTAGATGATCCACTTAAACATAAAGAATTGCTATTTTTAAGAAGTAAATATAATAAATTATCTACAGATAAAGCGGCACACATTTTATTATGGCTTAAACAGCGTTATTGCGATCAAGGTGAAAAAGCGGGTAAACTCTTGTCTTGGAGGATTAGGAAATTACAAACAGAACAGGCAATTAATAGCATAAGGACATCCAATGGAGATTTGACTGTTGACCCTCAAGAAATTAATAGTACTTTCAGGGATTTCTATGAACAATTGTATAAATCCGAGATACAACAGACTTCATTTGAGAGGGATGCATTTCTTGGTTCACTTGAATTTCCAGTGCTATCAGAGGAGGCAAAGCAAAACTTAGATAACCATCTCACAGAAGAAGAAATTTCTGCTGCCATTCAAAGTATTAACAGTCATCGTGCTCGTGGGCCCGATGGACTGACTATAGAATTTTATAAAGCATTTCAAAAACACTTATTGACCCCATTGATGGACATGTTTATAGAATCATATAATAAGGTGACTCTTCCTCCTACATTGAAACTTGCGTTGATTACCCTGATTCTCAAACCTAATACGCCTTCCACAGAATGTTCCTCGTATAGACCAATAAGCTTGATGGGATGCGATTGAAAAATACTTTGCAAAGCCCTGGCAATACGATTGGATCAGTATATACCTCGCTTAATACATAATGATCAAAACGGTTTTGTTAAAAAACTTAAAGGATTTCACAATATTCGAAGAGTTTTGAATATATTACATGAAAAGGCAGAGTATAAAGACACAGCACTGCTGTCATTGGATGCACGTCAGGCCGTTGACAGAATTGAATGGTCATTTTTATTTAATGTTCTACCGCGGTTTTGATTTGGCAATAATTTTCTTAAATTGTTAAAAAATTTATATACAAACCCTACTGCCTTTATTATCATTAACAGGATTTCTTCTAAACCAATTGTTTTGGAAAGATCCACACGCCAGGGCTGTCCTCTTTCCCCAATGTTGTTCATTTTAGCCTTAGAACCCCTGGCCATGTCGATTCGTATGGATAGAGGCTTGACGGGCATCCAAATTGGTGATCAATATCACAGAATCTCTCTTTATGCTGATGACGTCATTCTCTTTTTGACTAAATTATCCACGAGCCTTCCAAATTTATTGGAGCAAATTAAAAAGTTTGGTAGTTTCTCAGGTTATGTGATTAATGATACAAAGTCATCCATTTTAATTTTAAGTACTGAAGAGAGACTTAATCCTGTGGTTAACACTCCTTTTTTGAACGCGAGAGATGGATTTACTTATTTAGGGGTCAAAATTTCCCCTGACGTTAACAATATCATTCAGGTTAATTATGACCATTTAATCTTGCAGGTACAACAGTTACTAGACAGGTGGATGATTATGCCAATTTCAATGTTGGGACATATGAACATAGTTAAAATGAGCGTTTTGCCGAAATTTTTATATATTTTTTCAAACCATACCTTTTCCATTACCTGACATCTTTTTCACTAGACTCAACAGAATGCTCCAGAATTTTATTTGGAATAATAAGAAAGCCAGATTAAGACTACGGTTGCTTTATATGCCTTATGAAACTGGAGGGTTACAATTTCCAAACTTTAAATGCTATTACTGGTCTGCTCAACTACGCTGAGCTATGTATTATTTTTCAACATCACCATCACCCTCTTGGGTAAAAATAGAGCAAGCAACAGTACCACACCTTCTATTAAAGTATTATTTATATTCTGCTGCGAATAGACTATTAAAACGGCAGACCAAGAATCGATTTTTGAAAAATACTATAGATATCTGGTTTGAATCACACAAACATATAGGAATCACACCTTTACTATCACGATTCTCTCCCATATGGGGTAATGCGACTTTTAAAGATGGAGAAGCAGATGGGGGTTTTAAATTATGGGCAAATAATGGTATAAAATCAATAGGTGACCTTTATGTAAATGGTGAAATGCTTACATTCATTCAAATATGTGAAAAATTCTCTATTCTCAATAAGCATTTTTTCATATATCTGCAGTTAAAACACTTTGTCAGCACAAATCAAAAACATAATGTATGAACCCCCTTTGTCCAGTTTAGAAGATATTGTCCAGTCAGGTTTGCATGAATGTAAGCAGATATCTATGTTCTATAAATCTCTAGTCTCACATGATACAGAATCAAGTAAAAATAGATTGGAGGCATGGAAACTAGATATTAAAGAAAATATTGAAGGAATTAATTGGGAACATGCATGCCTTAAAGCACAAAAACAAACAAATACAAGAATGAGGCTATTACAATATAAATGGCTGATGAGGACTTTTGTGACTCCTGTTAAACTTCACCAGTGAACCCCTGACATTCCAGACACGTGTGGTAAGTGCTCTAATGACAAGGATACTTTATATCATTGTTTATGGGATTGTTGGAAAGTCAAAGATTATTGGAAATCTATTGTTCAGACAATTTTTATAATAGTTGGAATTCAGGTTCCTCATTGCGCAACACTGTATATTTTAGGTACATATTTTGCTGTTAATAAAAAGAAGGCCACGCTTAAAGATTGTGGTCTCCTGGAGGCTAGGAAAACAACTGCATTATTTTGGAAAAAAGTGGACATTCCTTCAATAAAAGTATGGATGTTGGAAATGGCATCTTGTGTTGCACTGGAAAGACTCACGTATATCATGAGAGGAAGAGCTCAGGAATTTGAGGACATATGGAGACCCTTAAAAGAGTTTTTGAAGAAAATGTGAATTATTTGTGATTTGTGTGCTTTGTATTTGTTTTTTAAAAAAATTTAACACTGTCTGTGCTTACTGTTTTTTTTTTGTTTTACTGTTATTGTGTTGTTTTTGTAAAATTATATTTGAAAAATCAAATAAATATATATATATATATTTTTTTAATATGTGTAAATTTGTGCTGAAAGCAGCCAAAGACAGAGTAAAGGAACAATCTGACACTGGTAAACAAGATAAAATTCTCAACAATATTCTACTAGCCATCAACAGGAATGCATCCCTGCTGTCAATTCAACAATTTCACGATCAGGTAGGAAAGTACCTATGTATACCAGAATGTGGTGACATAGCAAAAGTTAAGCCTTTGTTTTATTTTTTTGTAATCCAATCAATCAAATAGTGCAGGATGAGACAGTGTCGTGTTTGGGAGGAACTTCAGCTGTCAGCATGCACTACAAACAATATTGTGCAAGCAATCATTTTTACACCAAGAAAAACAGACAGGGATATCATTTTGAATTTAAAAAAATGAATCAAATTTGGAACCAGGTTTTCAAATTTATACTTCATAGTTTATAGTAAGCTTGAGGTGGTTAGCAATGTATTTTTTTCATATTGTTAAAAGAACATTTGTTGACATTTTCATTGTAAGTTTGCATAGACACTTAAATAAAATTGTTCATAATAAAAGTGTTCTGATGGGAATGTAAATGCTGTAATCTGATTCTTTTAATGAGCTATGTAACATCAATGGATGACACTGACCTGACCACAGTGCACACGTCTGATGTTCCTCACAGTGATCAAAGAAACCACTCAGGTGTGTTTGCTCACACAAGCAAAACGTTTGATGGAACACTGGATAGGGTAGACATAAAAGCTTAACAAGTGAGCATTGCACTTCTGTCTCTGGTAACTTGTTCAAATTGGGGCTCATTTTCCTAAATTTTTTAGTAATAGTTTGTCAAACTTTTGGCACCAGAATTCACTTAACATTGATGCTTCAAACCAGAATGGCCAACTACCTGATTAATTTCATGCAAGATACTGAGTGAGTGCTGGGGAGTCTGGGACTAACTTTAACCCAGCTGAGCATCAAGGTTGTCTGCAGGACAGCCACCAGCACAATTTATATTGATTATTGGAAGAAGCCATTTATGTAACCCTCGAGACGCAACAACTGACAAGGACCACTGAATTATGCCAATTCACATTCTGATCTCGAACAAAACAAACCAGAAGCGGAAGCATTTTTCAAGAGTAACCTGCCTAGATACACGCGCCAGTTTCTCACTTCCTGTTATATATTTTTTTGTCATTCTCTTTTCAAATCAACAATTCAGGTTTGAGTTTTGTCCACAGACACACATACACATCAATGCAAACATGGACAAATTTGTTGGTACCCATCTCTGAATGAAAGAAAACACCACATCGATCACGGAAATAACTTGAATCAGAAAAACCTCCATCCATTCATCTATTTTCTTTGTCACTTATCCTCACAAGGGTGGAGCCTATCCCAGCTGTCGGCGGGCAGGAGGCGGTGTACACCCTGAACTGGTTGCCTGCCAGTCGCAGGGCACATAGAGACAGACAACAGTCGCACTCATAATCACACCTAAGGGCAATTTAGACTCTCCAATTAATGCATGTTTTTGGGATGTGGGAGGAAACTGGAGTGCCCGGAGGAAACCCACGCAGACCTGGGGAAAACATGCAAAATCCACACCGGCGGGTCCATGATCGAACCAGGAACTTCAGAACTGTGAGGCCAACACTTTCCAGCTGTCGCCTCTGAAAAACATAGTAATACAAATTAAATAATTAACCAATGAACATCAGACGTACCTTTTGAATATTAAAAAAAATGAGGTGGACTGTACAAAAATGATGGTACCCTTAATATTTTGATGCACAACTTTTTGAGGTAATCACTGCAATCAATTTTCAATGAAACTTCTGCACCTCTGTAGGTGTTTTGACCCACTCTTGAGCAAACTGCTCCAGCTTTCTCAGGTTTCAAGATTGCCTTCTCAAGATGGCACATTTATTCTCCTTCCACAGATGTTCAATGGGATTTAGATCACAACTCATAGAAGGACACTTCAAAGTAGTCCAATGTTTTCCTTTTAGCTTTTTTGGCTATTCTTAGCTGAAGTTTGGGTCATTATCCTGTTGAAAACCCATGACCTGTGACGAAGGCCAAACTTTCTGATCCTATGCAGCATATTTCTCTGTAGAATACTGTATCATGATGGTCATAAGATTTTATTGTACCCTACAAAAATTCAAGACCCCCTGTCCCAGATGTGGAAAAAGTACTTCCAGAACATGAGAGTCTCCTGGATGTTTCATATTAGGGACAGTGGTCTTTTCTTGCCATGCTTATTTTTTGCATTTGTGAACCGAGAGCTGATGTGCCTTGATAAAGTTCCAATTGTGTCTCGGCCGT
Organism: Syngnathoides biaculeatus; assembly: GCF_019802595.1. Lineage (NCBI taxonomy): Eukaryota > Metazoa > Chordata > Actinopteri > Syngnathiformes > Syngnathidae > Syngnathoides > Syngnathoides biaculeatus. The sequence continues at coordinate 38,759,249 of NC_084641.1, forward strand.
CCATGGGACATTCTCCAAGAAGCATTGTGTGTTGTCAACATGCAGTTTGCAAATTCCACTCACATTTTTTAAGGTTTCGTTTCAACATTAAACACCTCCTTGATCATCTCCCATGATGTCCACTTTAGCTCAAACCACGACAAATTGTGTGATCTGACACTGATCTACCTTGACCTTGGAGTTCACCCTCAATTCCTTATCAATCTTCCTCCTGTGGCAATGTCCCGAGAGTTTTGCTGCACTCCCATGGATCTTATTTTTCTGAATAATATGTGGAACTGCACACTTAACATTGATGCTTGTAGATGGTCTTCTCGTATCAGTGATGAAAGTCCTCCAGATTTTCCCAGACTTCCGGATTTTTTAATTTTCATGAAAATTGCTCCGGAAAAATTGCCTAAAATTAATCTGGATATTAGTTGACAACATTGAACGAACACGCGTTTGAGTTTGTTGTTTTGCTTTCACGATCGTAGCCATGTTGAGGCACTAAAACTAGTAACAGTAACGCCCCTTCCCTCGCATTCTCTCAAGACGTCGCTTATTTTGTGTGGTCTTTGACATTAATTTACGTGTTTCTTTCATAAACGTTGTTAACCAAACAAGCCTACTCCAAAACAACCAGTATTCACCCGGAAACAGGAAATGGAAGTTAACCGTACGGAGCATGTACGAAAGCGCATGTTAAGAACTGCTTCATGTAATGTGAGCACATTTACGTCGAAAGTAATCAACATCATGAGCCATGTCAAAGGAAATTCAGTTACATCAGGGGTGCTCATTGCGTTGATCGCAAGGCTGTGTGACGGCGTAAAAAAAAAAAAAAAAAAAACAGAGTATCATCCACCTCGTCGCTTGATTCAGGTGTGGCCAATAAGTCGAGCGCATACACATAAAGGCGCGTTCTAAGCAAGCAGGCCTCCTATTTACGGCAGTCCCGTGGTGCGTCAGTCTTTTCTAGGGTCACCATCATTTTTATCAGGGCCTGTTTCATGAGTTTGTTTTTTAAAAACAATTTATTTAATCCATAATTGAAATGCAATGGTTACCATAATTAAATTTGTATTATTACTTTGGTCACATACAAGTTATTTCTCTGATCACTGTGGGGGGGTTTTCATTGACAGAGTGGTACCAACAATTTTATCCATGTCTACATACAACTAGCAATGAAAAAAAACAAGTTAAAGGTGTAGGCTGTGGACTTCCCTAATAACTTCTCAATCTGTTTCCTGTTGCTCTATTATAGTCAGTACTGCCTGTGGGTCAAACCATTGTAACCTGAGGTAGAGTAACTGTTTAGGAAAGGATTCCAGGTTTTTGTTGTTAATTTCACCTACCTTGTGTGTTGCATTCAAGAAGCATGGCCCATTTCCCCTCCCATCCTCGCGCCCTAATTTTCCCACCTTGAGAAGTTCCCTTCAGATTCTGGTGCGAGCTCACATGCAGTTTTTCTGAACGTTCTCTGTCTGCATGTCAGTCTTGATCCACTCTCTCACTTTTTTTCACCATACATGCAAAGAATGAGAGGAAGATGATACTGTGTATCATACCCTCCTGGCATTTGGCAAAATTTTAAATTTTTCTGCTGTAGTAAGAGCTGACTCTTGATGTGCCAGAATCTGTATCTTTCATGTTTAACCTGTTCGCTGCTCAACTCCAAACACAACCAGTCCACATCACTTATGCATCTCATTGCAGTGATCAACGGTCCCAGGGGATACAGCAGGAGTCCCCTCGGGCTCGAGCTGCTCCAGTCTATGAGGCGCTGGACACAGCACGACGTAAAGTCCTGGATAGCAACCCAAACAGGGTGAGTGAGACGTGTTGGTTCCTTTGCTCACCGTGAAGTAATATAAATGAGCCACACTTTGGATGGGAAGAGGTTTAATAGCTTCAGTGAAGAAAATTAACATGATGACAGTAGTATTGTTTTACAAAATTTATTAGAAAACAGGGTTCTAATTATGAAACTATGCAAAACAGTTAACAAAAAACCCAAGGTATAAAATACTCCATTTAAAATAGAATCAGTTCCTTTAGTTCTATTTAACAACCCTCATCAATTGAAATTGTAAAGAATTGATGTATAGTCTCTGCCTATATCTTGAGGATGCAATATTTGCTGTTTGGAGGTATACTCACATCCCCCGTCATAGATCTGCCTTTTAAAAATCCTCCACAGGTTCTCAGTAGGGGATGATGGTGGCCCTACTGTGAATTTTTCAGCCTTTATACTCATAGGAGGTACCATAAAGTTGTATTTTATGCAGCAAAGCATTCTGCATTGTCTTGTAACATATTTGTTCATGGTGGATTGCACAGTTCCACACCCCCAGTGACCCAGCTGAACTGGCAAATTGCAGTGTCAGCTCAGGATCCTCACAAAACTACTATCCATCCTTCAATTTTCTTCACCGCTTATCCTCATGAGGGTCACGGGGAGTGCTGGAGCGTATCCCAAGCTGTCAACAGGGAGGAGGCAGGGTACACCCTGAACTGGTTGCCAGCCATTCGGAGGGCACATTGAGACAAAAAGCCGAACTCACAATCACACCTAGGGGCAAATTTAGAGTATCCAATTAATGTTGCATGTTTTTGGAATGTAGGAGTAAACCGGAGTGCCCAGGGGAAACCCACGGAGGCACTGGGGAACATCCAAACTCCACACAGGCAGGTCCGGGATTGAACCCGTGACCTCAGAACTGAGAGACCAACCCTAAATAAGAAAAAAAATTCAACTACTGGCATTCTTTTTCTGGATTCAATTAAATTTACCCATAAACAACATGCCACAATTGTCAGGTGTCTCGCCTTTGTAGCTAATATTTCTTTGTTGGCGTACAATACAAAGAGAGGAAAGAGCAAAGAGAAACGAGTCACTAGTATGGCATGTATTATCAAACATAGGACCCCAAAACACACAACCAAGAATTGGCGATGTGCAAGACTTTTACTACTTTTACTTTTACTTGTACAGCAAGGTAGAAAACAGGACAACAGTGTTCACATGAAAAATCCGGAAATAAGGATAAACCATGTGGAGGGACAGTGCCGGGGGAACAGGGGAGAAACGCTAAAAAAGGAAGTACACTAAAGGGCTGCTAATTGAATAAAATACTTCAAGCACAACTGAATAAAGGAAAACAAATAAGAGAACCAGAGTTAAGACTGGCTGTAACTACAAAAGTTAGGAATGGAACAACAGATAGGTACTAGAGAACCGAAGCTAACTACACATTAGCCACATTAGAAACAAGGAAACTGGGGCCTACTTATATATATTTATGTACAACCTTGTACTGATAGCGAAATATTGGAATACCAACATGACGAAAAAAGTTTAAGGCAACAAGTGGCGAGTTCAATATTAATATGGCCTCTTTCCAGTGTTATTCATGCTCTAAAAGGCCAAGCTGATTGCCGTGCAGACCATCTGTGACAGCAGTTGGTAAAAACCTAAATACAGATCAGAAAGGACCACCTCCTTATGACAGTCACTGTAGAAAGCCATGATTATAAAAGGCCATTTTTCAATTTGGCACCAGTTTCAAGATAATGATCAGATCTCCTTTAAAAATATCTCCAGGATGCATTGAGTTACATAAAATATATTAACTGCGCTGATCATTTTTGAGGGTTCATGAATTAATGCCACATTTTATTTGCCCTGAGTGTGGCGATGTGTTATACCGGTCTGGGCCCATCCTGTATCACTTTGCTTTTAAAGCTTAGGATAGCTCTCACACAGTTCAGAGAGAGGCCACCATCAATTGTCACAGATGCACAGAAATGGTACTCAGGTACTCAGTTTTGTCTTATTTATATGGTAGTATCTGTGTTTGATGTCAACCTTCCAACATTCAGAAACTCTACGTCATGATATTTTTGTTGGCATTTCAAATATGTTCACACTTGTGGAAAACATGTCCCAACATCAGCCAGTGCTGTTAATCTCAAATTTGATAAATCTCGTTGCACTAAATTAATCAAATTAAAAAAACTGAACAATGTGTCAAACTAGCATGTTTAGTATGGGCAATTCTAGTTGTATGCAGATGCTTCTCCATTTGTTTTCTTGCGCATTCAAGTTTGCACTTATTTTGCATTTTTAAACCATTAGTAAATTTGTATTTTCCACTGACAAAATATATCAGTCAGGGCAAAATCCCTGACAATCGCACCATGTTGCTTGTCATTCAACAGAATAATATTGTGTAAACCTTTCAAACTCAAAATAAAAGGCATCCAAAAAGACCTTATTTATAAAAAAATAAAGAAAAAATTACACAGAAAATGTGAGGCAAAAATCACATCCTTTGAGAAAGTAATCATTGATTTTAATTTTTTTTTTTTTTTTTTTTTTTAAACAACACCCTGAAGGGTTCCTTGTTCAGCTTACTTTACAATTGGAGGTGGCATATGCCATCCAGGCAGTGCTTGCGCTACTCTTCATTTAGTATATGGAGACATCTTTTACACCAGTGACATTTTCTTTTTTTATATCCCCAGCTTTTTTCCCTCACTCTTTTTCTAGTCCACCTGTCACTATTCTGTATTGTGACAAGAACAATAGCATGAAATATTTTTTTTGTTATTATTATTATCAACCCTCAGTTCAGTAATTACTTCTCCACTCCAGACCTGTCCACTCTAACTCACCCAGTCCATGTGTCCTCTCTCTGTGTCTTCATTGATCAAACTTAAGCAGAATTTGTGTCTCCTGCAGCATGGAAATCAGTATCCAATCGTCAGCTATTTTTGGGTGGGATTCCTTGAAATAGTGCATCAAACAATGCAGAAAATCATGCTTTGATTTGACAACAGTTTTTTGCAAAGACATTTCTTCAGAGCTGGTTTGTTTCATTCAAATGCTCTACTAAGCAAAGACACTGAGGCATGTTTGGGAATATGGGATGGATTTACTGTCCAACTTCAGCATGCGTCCCATTGCGCTTGTTTCCTTTCCTCAACGTAGCCACTCATGGACTCACGGCACAATTGCTTTCTTTGTGTCTTGAGGCTTGTGTATCACTCATTGTGCGTCCTTGTGCAGTGTGTCGCTCCCGTCATTTGGCCGTTATCCCGTCATTTGTTGTTCTCGTTATCCAAACTCTCATACAATTAAAGAGTAGCCAGAGTGGGTGTGCCCTCTGATCCTGTTATTTTTTAACCCATTAAAAAAACAGCCTTGCAGGCAGTCAAAAATAAGTGTTTGTGCCCTATTGTGCGCTTAATGAAACACACACACATATGCAAAAATTGTGAAAATGGGAAATTCGTGGCAGTTGAACTTACTGGAAGTAGTACAGAAAAAACTTACACTAATGTATAAAAGTTGACATAATTTTGAGTTAGACAATGGAGAATATTTAAAAACAAAGGAAGCATGTTGTTGGATGACATGTCTGTGGATAACATTGTGCAACACCACTGTTAATAACATTGCATTTGTCTCCTCCAAGTATATCATTTTGGGGATTTTCCACTAGTTAGTTTTTATTTTGTTTTTGACTTTTCCAAGTTTTTTCATTAATTTTCCTATCACAGCTGTCTTTGGAACCTTAACTGGTATCCACCTAGTTGCAGGGTACATAGAAACCATTTGTACTCACAGTCAGGCCTACGGACAGTTTAGAGTCTTCAATTTTCCTACCATGCATTGTTTTTGGGATGTGGGAGGAAACTGGGGTACCCAGAGAAAATCCATGCAGGCTCAGAGAAAACATGCAAACTCCACAAAGGTGAATTCATAATTGAATCTGGTTATTTTGAATTATTATTAAAATATGAGTTAATGACAGTATTTTAAATATTTAGTTTATTTAAATTTTTGTCAAAAATGTTTTGTTTAGTTTTATTTATTTTAGATCAGGATATTTGTCAAATGTAAGATTAAAAATCAAAAAGCAGTAAAAATTCAACAAAAGAATTAACATTCAAAATGTACAAAATTAACTGCTGAACAACCATTTACAAATCGAATACAGGTACAACGTGGTTCACTTTACGTGACTTTGCTATTACAATTGCTGTTGGACCTAGGCCTCCCATCTCAATCAGGATGCATCATCATGGATATGTAACAAACCTTTGCAGTGTAGAACCGATCAAAATATGTTTTTTCGCAAGAGACAAAGTATGGAAGGTTGAAGAAACACAGACAGCGAGAGTGTAAAGTTGTTGGTACTGGTTGAAAGGGGGAGCGATAGAAGCGCAATTGGGGGCAGGTGTTTTTTTTTTTTTTTAAAGATTCAGCAATCCAAATGCAATTAAGCAAAGGGACGGAGGTTTTTGAGGTTATTTCACAGGTTTAGTCAAAAACGAGGCAAGGTAGAGCCACTGGTGTGGCTTCAACCTGTATTAAAGGGATGTTTCCAGACCTCAACCCCGCAATCCGAAAGGAGGTCACAAAGTCGTTGTCCAGAACCGCCCTTTACAAGAAAGAGTTATGGTCAAAATGCCAATTCAATTGTTTTTTCTGCCATGCCCGATCAATGAAATGTCTGTGATCTAAATCCAGTCAATGCCAGTGGCAATCGGAAAGTTGTTCTATGCCGAATCAGTGAAATGTCAATGATGCCACGGCATCTGTGGAGAAAGCAAAAGAGAGACCATAAATAGGCCAGCTTGCTTGAATGCGCCTTTACGTTCGATGTATCTACCACACCTGAATCAAGCAATGAGATGGATGATAGTCTGATGACTTGAGTAAAGGACGTCTGTCACGCGATCGACACATTGAGCACCCCCTGCCCTACATCGTGTTCTGTGTTCTGCAACGTGAAAGCACACATGAAACCCATCATGCTCTCTAAGGCAAGCAGAGATGGTGAAGGGCAGGGACCCTTCGTCTGATTCGGCATATGTGCACATGACCGTACGCAGTGAAGACCATTTTACTTTTATTGCACTTTGATTATTTGCTTAAATATGATCTTATACATTTAATCAACAGATAAAGTGTTGCCCATTTGCTAATCAGACAAGGATGTGTTGTGGAGCCGGTGGTTGTCCTTGATATTTGTACGCAGAAAACCGGCTGGCGCCATCCTCCTCTCCCAGGCGTTGCCGTGGAGACAAATGACACCAGGGGGGCAGCCACTTTTACCATTCAACCTAACTAAAAACCTTGTGTTACTGGGCATCTTTTGTTTTCCTCTTTGGCTATCCTGCCAGAAGACGCACGTCTCATGTGCGGCAGATACCTGGATAAGACCCGGACGTCTGTACTGCACATTCCTTTGTAATAAATCCATTTGCTGTTAAGTTTTTGTAATCATTGGTCATATCTTCCTCGACTCATGAACGCGCGTAGGGTCCAAACTCTCAAATCCCTACAGCGGTTAGCCACTAGTAGCACACTCGCAGAAAATTTAACGGCATTAATGGAATTAGTTCCAAAACCTAATGCCACCACAATGATTTAGTAACATTTTGGACTGAAGTCAGATAGACACAGCCCTCCAGCTCATGCCAATAAACTGAGTCAATAGACGTGTTGTCTTAAAACCTCAATGTGACGAAATACAATAATACCAACCAATTTCTTCAGTTGGGAAAAAAAACACAGTGGGACATCTCCTGTTTCACGTCAGCTTGCAATTATGGAATAACTTACCCCAAAATACATTGGGATGGTAAGCGCGAATCGTTGTTTGTCTCGTCTCTCTATGCCCTACGATTGGCTGGCACCCATCAATCCACCATTTAGCATGGAGGGGGTGGGGAACAGAATAAAAGTTAATTTGACTTATGCATGCAAAAGTGTTGACTTTGTTTAGCAGCTGTTTTTATCTATGGTTTAAATTGACCATTCTTTTCTCTCCAGGAGAGCAGTGTCACTGTACACTACTCGAGTATCATTTGTATCTATCAACCTTGCAGGATCAGTCCTTTAGCTGCCATGCTGCCCCTTTATACGATCTTATATTTTTCTTGCCTTGATTTGTTGAAAGGCTTTTTGCCTTTCTCTCAGCTCAAGGCCCAAAAGTGTCTAACTCAATCTGTTTTAATACACGTTTGAAAGTAAAGGTGACCATGTCTCTATTTTCTCATCTGAACCGGGTGATGCCTAGTCCCACGCTAAGCAGACCTGACACAAACATAAGAGTCTGGTTACAATATCTATTCATGTCTTCTGTTTATTCTTTTAGTAGTCTGCATGGACAGAACTGTGGTGAGCCCTGTTTAACTGAATGTAATTGACCCTGGCTTTTAAGAGAGAGAGAGAGAGAGAGAGAGGAGAGAGAGAGAGAGAGAGAGAGAGAGAGAGAGAGAGAGAGAGAGAGAAGAGAGAGAGAGAGAGAGAGAGAGAGATCTCCTCTCTCTCTCTCTCTCTCTCTCTCTCTCTCTCTCTCTCTCTCTCTCTCTCTCTCTCTCTCTCTCTCTCTCTCTCTCTCTCTCTCTCTCTCTCTCTCTCTCTCTCTCTCTCTCTCTCTCTCTCTCTCTCTCTCTCTCTCTCTCTCTCTCTCTCTCTCTCTCTCTCTCTCTCTCTCTCTCTCTCTCTCTCTCTCTCTCTCTCTCTCTCTCTCTCTCTCTCTCTCTCTCTCTCTCTCTCTCTCTCTCTCTCTCTCTCTCTCTCTCTCTCTCTCTCTCTCTCTCTCTCTCTCTCTCTCTCTCTCTCTCTCTCTCTCTCTCTCTCTCTCTCTCTCTCTCTCTCTCTCTCTCTCTCTCTCTCTCTCTCTCTCTCTCTCTCTCTCTCTCTCTCTCTCTCTCTCTCTCTCTCTCTCTCTCTCTCTCTCTCTCTCTCTCTCTCTCTCTCTCTCTCTCTCTCTCTCTCTCTCTCTCTCTCTCTCTCTCTCTCTCTCTCTCTCTCTCTCTCTCTCTCTCTCTCTCTCTCTCTCTCTCTCTCTCTCTCTCTCTCTCTCTCTCTCTCTCTCTCTCTCTCTCTCTCTCTCTCTCTCTCTCTCTCTCTCTCTCTCTCTCTCTCTCTCTCTCTCTCTAGAGAGAGAGGAGAGAGAGAGAGAGAGAGAAGAGAGAGAGAGAGAGCGAGAGAGAGAGAGAGGAGAGAGAGAGAGAGGAGAGAGAGAGAGAGGAGAGAGAGAGAGAGTGTGTGTGTGTGTGGTGTGTGTGTGTGTGTCCCTCCATAAATCTAAAAGTGGCAGCCTTCTCTCCTCTCCACACTCTTGCCTCTATCCATGCCCTTCTAATTTGACTATTCTCCCATGTTCCCTGTATCTGTGAATAGGTCACACTTCTAATTATGACAATTTCCTGCCATCATCTACAGTATATCTTCATAAAAATATCAGTCTCTCTTTAATGGTAGGAATACCATTTAATTTCCAAAGAACACGACATATTTCATTTTTCCCGAACTCAGTAGTTATTAAATTTGACTTTGCCTCAATAAATTGTATTGCCTTGAGTTGACAATTCCCCCCAAAAAAATATAAATATGGGAAATTAGAGCCGGCTAACCGGACCGCTCTTTACACTTTGGGCGTGGTGAAATTTTTACTTTGTATGTCCTTGAAACAATGTTTAAACTTTGAGACAAACCTCACTTGAATTAAATGCATCTTTTAAGTGATGATAATACTGTACATGTAAAACAAAGTGTATGTAGTTTACCTTTACTCCTTAACATCACAAAATAAAGATAAATCATTCCTTTACAGAGACGTTTTGCTTATCACTGAAAATAAATGTTTTTGATACTTAGTAGTAGCAGTGATAATACCATAGCATAATAGTAATATTAATATGCAGTATGAAAAATGGATGGATGGATGGAATAAGTGGAGTAGTCGTAGTCAGTGTGGTGCTGTAAGGGCTGTCAGAGCCATCTTTGCTGGCGTACACACTGTCAAAAGCACTGAAACTCAATAACAACTTCATTACATTTTCAATACGTTATTTTAATAATTATTTAATTATAAGAAATGAAGCAAGACTTGAATTAAATAATTCATTGATACATTCATCTTCTGTTCAGCCTATCCTCATTAGGGTCATGGGTGTGCTCGAGTCTATCCCAGCTCTCTTCAGGCAAGAGGCGGGGTACACCCTGAAAGAGAGAAAGAAAGAGGATTGGACTATACTTTGTCCACCTCTATTTGGGAAGCCGGTGATTGGCAACCTCATCTACTCTTTGACAGAAAATGCCATAATTCTAAAAATACATTTTGGGCCTTTTTACGTAAATTTAACTTTATTTATTTATTTTTTAACTTTTATGGCTGCAACACATTCCAAAATAGCTGGGACTGGGACATGTTTACCACTGTGTTACATCAGCTTTTCTTACATTTGGGAACTGAGGACACTAATTGATAAAGCGTCGTAGATGGAAGTCTTTCCCATTCTTGCCCCATGTACAGCTTCAGTTGTTCAACAGTCTGTGGTATCTCATTGTATTTTACGTCTCAGAATGCCCCACACATTTTCAATGGGAGACACGTCTAGACTACAGGCAGCCCAGTCGAGAATCTGCAGTTTCACTACAGAGCTAACCGTTGTAACACGTGCAGAATGTGGTTTGGCATTGTCTTGCTGAAATGAGCAGGGCTGTCCATGTAAAAGACATTGCTTGGATGGCAGTATATGTTTCTCCAAAACCTAAATGTATCTTTCAGCATTCATGGTACCTTCGCAGATATGTAAATTAACCATGCCATTGGCAAGAACACAGCCCCATACCATCACAGATGATGGTATTTGAACTCTGCGTCCATAACAATCCTCCTTTGCCCAGTGGACACAATGTACACAATTTCCAAAAACAACTTGAAAATTGGACTTGTTGGACCACACTTTCACACGTTGCATTGGTCCATATTAGATTACCATGAGGATAGAGAGCCCAGCTGCGTTTCTGGCTGTTGTTCATAAATGATGTTTGCTTTGCATAGTAGAGTTTTAACTTGCACTTACAGATGTAGCGCTGAACTGTACTTACTGACAGTGGTTTTCTGAAATGTTCCGAGGCCCATGTAGTGATATCCTTTACACATTGGCGGTTTTTGTTGCAGTGCTGCCTCAGGGATCAAAGGTCACGGGCATTCAGTGTTTGTTTTTGGTGGGTTTTTTTTTTTTTTTTTTGCTTCCTCTGTGATTTCGTCGTGTTTTATTGAGGATCAGAGATGATCAATCAAAAAGAACTGAATTTTCAGAGGGTTGAGAGAGAAAATAAGACAAAGCACTAACTGTACACAATCATTACATATCTACAATGAAAAAAGATTAAGTATGAATCTTGAGAGTGTAGTGCTACACTCTGGGATGGAAGAACATGGCAAGAAAGGACAGGACAAGGACAGGAGAAGAAGCATGCAAAACGAGGATCGTGAACCTGGCTGTACAACTGGATATAGAACAACACCCAATGAAAGAATCCCAGTGGTATGTGTCTTTAGCCACATGATAGTGAATTCACACCATTTTGTATGCGCAAAGACTGACACAAATGTCACACAAATAATAGTTTGGGGGGGACCACGTAATCCGTCTCTCATAACGTAACAAAAGATGTGTGTCAATGTGCGCACCTAAATCAGGAGTGCTAATTGTGTCGATGTACCTGTCGGCACCAAGCACGGCTTCGGACGAGCCGCCACCAAAGCCGTGCCTCGTCCGCTGTGATCACGGCTTCGGCCAGGGTGGCTCAATCCGGCTCAGCGCCAGGCCGTGTTGGCTCATCTACGCCATGGAGGTGGATAGGACGGGGAGGCGGTTTGGCCATGGTGTCATCGTTGCTCGAGGGCGGCGGTGTTTTGATCACCACCGCGCAGAGGTTGATCAAACGGGGAGGTCGTTTGGCCGCCTGCGGTTTGGCCGGGATTCGCATATCATCTAAATATGGCTCAAAACGATAGGGTAATATTGCCCCGGTCACTTCCCTCGGTTGTGAGATGTTTTCTTCTTCGAAAAAAGCTTCCGTGTCAGAAGGGGCGTCTTCGTCTCCCATAGTAGATGGCAATGTCCCAGTGTGAAGTCACGGACAGAAGATGGTCACATGTCACAGTGATCGATGGCTTACATTCTTTTACAGTTGCAAGTGCGCAAATATTGACTGTTAGGGGACTGGTGATCTCTGCATGGTGCTTCATGCTCGTGAACAAAGCCCCTTATTAAAAAAAATAATTGAAAAAAGAATCCATTCACAGTTGTAACAAGTACTTGCTTATTCGCGTGTGAATGTGGAAAAAAACATCAGAAAGATATGTTACCATGAATCTGTCACCTGCTACGCTCATTCCCCCAAATACAGCCACCTCACCCACCCACACACACTGTCCCTACATGGCAGGATGTTTCATTACTTCTTTGGTGAGAATCAACTTCTCCCAATGTTTCCGAACAGGGAGCCATTTGACCTGACAAGTAGTTCCTCTGAGCACACCTTGTGTTGTGAACATCTCAAGCCATCAACACAGAAAAGAGGAGTAGATGATGTACGGACTGTTGGTTCCCGCCGTGCAAGCTGCTGCTGGGGAAGCCAGCAGTGCTGTGACGCACAAAAATCCTACTCATGCAGGAAAGGGGGAAGGAAGACCTGAGATTCAATTAGGAAGGTGGTTGCAGTACAATGGGTATATTGGGGGAAAGGAATGGGAAGCGAGGCTTGATGACATACAGTATAATGTTTCTGTGGGAAAACAAAGCATGTTGATAAGATGACAATGCCATGAAGCAAAGCCACAGAAATAAGTACAAAACGGAGCCTAAGGAAGGGAATATGGTAAGAATGTGAGTAAACATCTTAACAGGGGAGCTGGATTGGAGGAGGCGGATGGGATGGAAGCACTGACAGACGCTTGCAAGTATTGACAGAAAGTACAACAGGGAAGGAAGAGACAATTTGATGGTTTCAGGTGACAGAATGCTGTTTTAGTGTCAGGAGCTCTGATCTAAAGTAGTAGAATTCCTGAATCAAAGTGCATCCAACATGTGCAGACACCCACCACGGTTTAAAAATTTGAAGTCAGTTAGTGACCAGATACAGTCTAGGATATGAGCATTAAAGAAGGTACATTTCTACCTGATTCTTCATCTGCCAAGGAACAAAATCATCATATCCCACATAAGAACAACCATTTACAACCTGATCGAGTGTGTTTTGGCTTAAATGAATGCATCTGAATAGGTTAAATGGTATTTTACGGCAGCGGTCCCCAACCACCGGTCCGTGAATGACTACGGTGCTCTGAGGCATTTGTTACCAGGCCACAGTGAAATAATGACCAATTTATATCATTTTTGTTATATTTCAATTCGCGTGTCAGCGTCTTTTGTGATGAAAATTAACTGGACATTCTCCACTGCGACAACTGTGTGTCTCAACTGACATGTCGAGACTGCACAGAATGCTTCCGTTTCCAGTCCCAGCCAACTCAAATGCTTGGCTTTGCTGTTGCAGTGGGCTGGCTAATGGCAGCAGAGCTCCAGGGGGAAAAAAAGATAATCATTTCATATACAAATTCAGTTCATTACATTTACCGAAAATATTTCTTATTTTCAATAAAATGCTTGCAAATGAACAAACACAATATAAAGACTCATAAAATTTGAGTTTATTGCAAAAGTTATCTCTCACGCATCAAGTCCACTCTGATACAGATACAGTCATAGGTTTCTGCTCAATAGGCAGAATTACTTTTACAGAGGTAAATGTCAACTCTCATTAAGGAGCTAAAGAACTCCAATTTGGTCTGGGTGCTTAAAACAACTTTGACGCCCACTCTTGCATCGCGCACACAGTGCACAGAACACGAACAGCAAAGGAGGAAGCAGAAACGCACAAGCAAGGCAACTCTGCATACAGTGCCTTGTGAAAGTATTGGGCCCTCTTGAATATTTCAACCTTTCGCCACATTTCAGGCTTCAAACATAAAGATATAAAACAAAATTTTTTGTCAAGAATCAACAAGTGGGACAGAATCGTGGAGTGGAATGAAATTTATTGAATATTTTATACTTTTTTAACAAATAAAAACCTGAAAAGTGGGGCATGCAATATTATTCGTCCCCCCTTGCATTAATACTTTGTAGCGCCACCTTTTCCTGCAATTACAGCTGCAAGTCACTTGGGGTATGTCTCTATCAGTTTTGCACATCGAGAGACTGAAATTCTTGCCCATTCTTCCTTTCAAAACAGCTCGAGCTCAGTGTGGTTGGATGGAGAGCGTTTCTGAACAGCAGTCTTCAGTTCTGCCCGCAGATTCTCGATTGGATTCAGGTCTGGACTTTGACGAGGCCATTCTAACACCTGGATACGTTTATTTGTGAACCATTGTAGATTAGGCTTTATGTTTTGGATCATTATCCCTTTTGGAAGATAAATATCTGTCTGAGTCTCAGGTCTTTTGCAGTCTCCAATAGGTTTTCTTCCATAATGGTCCTGTATCTGACTCCATTCATCTTCCCATCAATTTGAAGCATCTTCCCTGTCCCTGCTGAAGAAAACCAGTCCCAAACCGTGAGGCTGCCACCACCATATTTGACAGTGCGGATGGTGTGTTCAGGGTGATGAGCTGTGTTGCTTTCACGGCAAACATATCATTTTGGATTGTGGCCAAAAAGTTCGATTTTGGTTTCATCTGACCAGAGGACCTTCTACCACATGTTTGGTGTGTCTCCCAGGTGGCTTGTGGCAAACTTTATATGAAGGTTTTCATGGACATCTTTGATAAATGGCTTTCTTCTTGCCACCCTTCCATAAAGGCCAGATTTGTGCAGTGTACGACTGATCGTTGTCCTATGGACTGACTCTCCCACCTCCGCTGTAGATCTCTGCACTACATCCAGAGTGATCATGGGCTTCTTGGCTACATCTCTGATCAGTCTTCTCCTTGTGTGAGGTGAAAATTTTGAGGGAAACCATGGAGGGGTCAGAAATTTTCATCGTAGGTGCATGTCCACTGTGAGAGAGATAATCTAAAAACAAAAATCCAGAACTCACAATATATGATTTTTTTAACGATTTATTTTGAATGATACAGCTGCAAATAAGTATTTGAACACCTGTCTATCAGCTAGAATTCTGACCCTCAAAGACCTGAGTGACCCCTACTCCATTTCTCTTCCCATCTACTCCATGGTAAAATAATTTCAACCCTGCTCCTAAACTTCTAGCCTTACTACCTTCCACCCGGTCTCTTGGATGCACAGTATATCAACCTTTGTCCGAATCATCTTGTCAACCAACTCCTGACGTTTTCCTGCCATAGTCCCAACATTCAAACTCCCTACATTCAGTTGTAGGCTCTATGCCTTCCTCTTCTTCTTCTGCAGACTAAGCCGCTTTCATCCTCTTCGTCTTCGACCCACAGTAGCTGAATTTCCATCGACGCCCTGCAGGTTAACGGTCCCGGGGGCAGACGTTGTTAACCCAGGCCACGACTGATCCAGTGTGGGATTCATTTGATGAACGCTCATTGTGTTTGGCACAGTTTTATGCCGGATGCCCTTCCTGACGCAACCCTCTGCATTTATCCGGGCTTGGGACTGGCCTCCAGATTGCACTTGCTTGCACCAACCATACGGCTGCAGATAGTAAAATAAAAACAATCAAATAAACAAAGTCAAAACACAAGGTACACAATTCACATATTGGACCCACCTAGGCTAAGTTAAGGTAGGGGTCTAAAAGAGATTCAAACCACAATGTCCCTGCAGTGTTTTACACAGCAGGAGTGAAGAAAGTTGGAGTTGTGGGTTGTGTCCACTTATCTGGCGTCCTCTAAGGCCTCACGGTCCTCGTTGAAGTCTTCCCCCTTTGTGGTCCAATGCAAGCCTCGCTAGCGTTAGCTCATCGCTAGCCTTAGCTCATCGTTGGTTATTTAATTTCACTCTCAATGGGTGGTAAGTGTTACCGGCCTCAGAAATGGGCAAAGCCGCTCTCAGGTTGCAGGATTAGAGGATAGTAGGGGTGAAGATTTGGATTTTGGGGAGGTAAAAGCAGCTCAGAGGGAGCGCCTGCATCCACTCTGCACCAGGGATATCAAAGACAAAATGTTTGAAGCCTGAAATGTGGCAAGAGGTTGAAAAATTCAAGGGGGCCGAATACTTTCACATGGCACTGTATATACGGTGTGTATATATATATATATATGCATATATATCCATTCTTCCATCAATTTTCTTAGCCGCTTATCCTTACAAGGGTCACGGGGAGTGCTGGAGCCAATCCCCTGGACCAAAAACAATTATTTTACTCTCATCAGTCCACAAAGTGTTCCTCCATTTCTCTTTAGGCCAGTTGATGTTTTTTTGGCAAATTGTAGCCTCTTCTGCACTTGCCTTTTTTTAACAGAACATATTTAGCACGTGCATATCTTCTTCTTTTCCTTTCGGCTTGTCCCGTTAGGGGTCGCCACAGCGTGTCATCTTTTGCCATCTTAGCCTATCTCCTGCATCTTCCTCTCTAACCCCAACTGCCCTCATGTCTTCCCTCACCACATCCATAAACCTTCTCTTTGGTCTTCCTCTCGCTCTTTTGCCTGGGAGCTCCATCCTCAGCATCCTTCTACCAATATACTCACTCTCTCGCCTCTGAACATGTCCAAACCATCGAAGTCTGCTGTCTCGAATCTTGTCTCCAAAACATCCAGCTTTGGCTGTCCCTCTAATGAGCTCATTTCTAATCCTATCCAACCTGGTCACTCCGAGCGAGAACCTCAACATCTTCATTTCTGCCACCTCCAGTTCAGCTTCCTGTTGTTTCTTCAGGGCCACCGTCTCTAATCCGTACATCATGGCCAGCCTCACCACTGTTTTGTAAACTTTGCCCTTCATCCAAGCAGACACTCTTCTGTCACATAACACACCAGACACCTTTCGCCAACTGTTCCACCACACTTGGACCCGTTTCTTCACTTCCTTACCACAGTCTCCATTGCTCTGTATTGTTGACCCCAAGTATTTGAAGTCATCCACCCTCGCTATCTCTTCTCCCTGTAGCCTCACTCTTCCCCCTCCACTTTTCTCATTCACGCACATATACTCTGTTTTACTTCGGCTAATCTTCATTCCTCTCCTTTCCAGTGCATGTCTCCATCTTTCTAATTGTTCCTCTACTTGCTCCCTGCTTTCACTGGATATCACAATATCATCTGCGAACATCATGGTCCAAGGGAATTCCAGTCTAACCTCATCTGTCAGCCTATCCATTACCACTGCAAACAGGAAGGGGCTCAGAGCTGATCCCTGATGCAGTCCCACCTCCACCTTAAATTCCTCTGTCACACCTAAGGCACACCTCACCATTGTTCTGCTGCCATCATACATGTCCTGTACTATTTTAACATACTTCTCTGCCACACCAGACTTACGCATGCAGTACCACAGTTCCTCTCTTGGTACTCTGTCATAGGCTTTCTCTAGATCCACAAAGACACAATGTAGCTCCTTCTGACCTTCTCTGTACTTTTCCACGAGCATCCTCAAGGCAAATAATGCATCTGTGGTACTCTTTCTAGGCATGAAACCATACTGTTGCTCGCAGATACTTACTTCTGTCCTGAGTCTAGCCTCCACTACTCTTTCCCATAACTTCATTGTGTGGGTCATCAACTTTATTCCTCTATAGTTCCCACAGCTCTGAACATCCTCTTTGTTCTTAAAAATGGGAACTACAACACTTTTCCTCCATTCTTCAGGCATCTTTTCGCCCGCTAGTATTCTGTTGAATAAGTTGGTCAAAAACTCCACAGCCATCTCTCCAAATTGCTTCCATACCTCTACCAGTATGTCATCAGGACCAACTGCCTTTCCATTTTTCATCCTTTGTAGTGCCTTTCTGACTTCCCCCTTAGTAATCATTTCCACTTCCTGGTCCTTCACTCTTGCCTCTTCAACTCTTCCTTCTCTCTCATTTTCTTCATTCATCAACTTCTCAAAGTATTCTTTCCATCTATTGAGCACACTACCGGCACCAGTCAACACATTTCCATCTCTATCCTTAATCACCCTAACCTTCTGCACATCCTTCCCATCTCTATCCCTCTGTCTGGCCAACCTGTAGAGATCCTTTTCTCCTTCTTTCGTCTCCAACCTGGTGTACATGTCTTCATATGCCTCTTGTTTAGTCTTTGCCACCTCTACCTTTGCCCTACGTCGCATCTCGATGTACTCCTTTCGCCTCTCCTCAGTCCTCTCAGTATCCCACTTCTTCTTCGCTAATCTCTTTCCTTGTATGACTCCCTGTATTTCGGGGTTCCACCACCAAGTTTCCTTCTCCCCTTTCCTACCAAAAGACACACCAAGTACTCTCCTGCCTGTCTCTCTGATTACCTTGGCTGTTGTTGTCCAGTCTTCCGGGAGCTTCTGCTGTCCATCGAGAGCCTGTCTTACCTCTTTTCGAAAGGCCGCACAACATTCTTCCTTTCTCAGCTTCCACCACCTGGTTCTCTGCTCTACCTTTGTCTTCTTAATCTTCCTACCCACCACCAGAATCATCCTACATACTACCATCCTATGCTGTCGAGCTACACTCTCCCCTACCACTACTTTACAGTCAGTAAACTCCTTCAGATTACATCGTCTGCACAAAATATAATCTACCTGCGTGGTTCTACCTCCACTCTTGTAGGTCACTATATGTTCCTCCCTCTTCTGGAAATAAGTGTTCACTACAGCCATCTCCATCCTTTTTGCAAAGTCCACCACCATCTGCCCTTCAAAGTTCCTTTCCTGGATGCCGTACTTACCCATCACTTCTTCATCGCCCCTGTTTCCTTTACCAATATGTCCATTACAATCTGCACCAATCACAACTCTCTCGCTGTCTGGGATGCTCAGAACTACTTCATCTAGTTCCTTCCAGAATTTCTCTTTCAACTCTAGGTCACATCCTACCTGTGGTGCATAGCCGCTAACCAGATTATACATAACACCCTCAATTTCAAATTTTAGTCACATCACTCGATCTGATACTCTTTTCACCTCCAAGACATTCTTAGCCAGCTCTTCCTTTAAAATAACCCCTACTCCATTTCTCTTCCCATCTACTCCGTGGTAGAATAATTTAAACCCCGCTCCCAAACTTCTAGCCTTACTACCTTTCCACCTGCTCTCTTGGATGCACAGAATATCAACCTTTCTCATAATCATCATGTCAACCAACTCCTGAGCTTTTCCTGTCATAGTCCCAATATTCAAAGTCCCTACACTCAGTTGTAGGGTCTGTGCATTCCTCTTTTTCTTCTCACGCTGGATCCGGTTTCCTCCTCTTCTTTGTCTTCGACCCACAGTAGCTGAATTTCCACCGACGCCCTGCAGGTTAGTAGTGCCGGGGGCGGCGTTGTTAACCCGGGCCACAACCGATCCGGTATGGGATTCTTTAGATGAATGCTCACATTTGTTTGGCACAGTTTTTACGCCGGATGCCCTTCCTGACGCAACCCTCTGCATTTATCCGCGGTTGGGACCGGCCTACAGATTGCACTGGTTTGTGCCCCCATAGGGCTGCATTGCACGTGCATATACAAAAGTTTATTGAATGATGATTTCACCTTCAGTGGTTTGTAAAAAAATAACTTGGTTTAGAAACTTTTTCAGTGCTGCGATACTTACAGATGATATCACAAATTCTTCAACCATTTCATGTACTCTACTTAGAGTCAACTTGAAAGGCAAATTTTGCACCAGAACAACAAAAGATATTTGAGAGTCGAAACTGTCACATAATGGCAGTAATCTCCATCATTTATTAGTGAAAGATCAACACCCACAGTTTAGTTTTCATGCAAATAAAAGGGTAGTCTTCATCAACTGGCCATAAATCCTGTGAACACAGCATCATCTTCAAGTCCTGGGGGTGGAAATTCTGCTTGGATTCTCTGCACAGTACATAATAGTATAACAACCCTGTTGCTCTTGTCAAGATGGCCCCAACACCACCTCACCAACTCTGTACGCCACGTGGGTATTTCTTTGATATCCTTCTCCTGTGAAAGCATTTCTGCCATAATGGTATTGAAAGACATGCCAGGCTGTCTCCAATACAAATGGGTTTAGGCAGACTGGGTGGAATCTTTCGTGGTTAACAATGCAACAATCCAACTTCTGGGCGGTTTCTGTAATTTCCTTACCGCAGCGGCATTCTCTCTGGGAAGGCATTGGCTGGAAATTTCTACATTTACACCTGGATAAAAAATATAATTAGTTAAAATAATATTACTTGGTTTGTTTTAAGCACACAGCGTGTCATCTCAGATGAACGCACATGTATGTTTGGCACAATTTTTACGCCCTTCCTGACGCAACCCTTCTCAGGGAGTGGAGGCCCCAGTGGGATATGAACCCACAACCCCTGGTTTACCAAACCCGCGCTCTAGCCACTGAGCTACGGGGCCTCCACACTGATCATTTAGTTTAAATAACGATAATCACTGGCTAAATGTAAGTGTACTGTACTGTCCAACTCAGAGCATACTATATATGTGATCTTTAAACGCAGAACGATACCAAAGGTTGTTTTACGCCAACTTAGTCGCTAGTACAACAACAACAACACCAAACTACTCACTGTTGTGTGCAAGCAACATCAGACGTTTAAACGTATTATTTCGTCAACAAGGTGTACGTGGATTTCTTGAAGCACCTACCAGTCTATGTTTTGGGTGCGAAGTTCCACGTCAACTTCATCAGGTCTCGCCGAATCCTGTTCTTGTGTGGCATTCGTCAACTCTGGTTCAAACATACGTATATGGTTGAATTACAACCGCAACTGTATGGGATGTTTTTCAAACATGGGAAGAATAAGAAAATTCCTCCTCTTCAGTTCCTATCTCTTGCACAGCGCATTCCATGAAAACGTCTTCATCACTGCTGTCTGTCTCCTCGAGATCCCACTTGCAGCGTGTGTGATTGTCTTTGTAGGAAGTCATTGTCTTTACTGGAGGTTAATTTAATTTCTGTTGTGTTGAGAATTTTTTAAACATTTGTTAATGAAATTTTTGCTACATTTGTATGATAGACAAATAAAATACATTTCCTCTGAATTAGTACTTTATGAGTGTGTCTATCATGAATGCTGGGTCTTGTTGGTTTTATGAGAATTTACTGCACCTACTGGTAATTTGACATGTAGGAATAAAAAATATCCTGAAAACTTGGAATAATCTGGTGAGTCACATTGGACTGCTATTATTTTGAACACTACTGTACATAAGTATTAAGGTGAACCAGAGCGAGCAGCTTGTTCGGGGTGTTTTTTCTGTAGGTTAGTGTGCTAATGTTGGTGGTAATCACTTTAGCTCTTGCGTTTTGCATGTCACCTCACAATTTTTTTGGAATGGATAATTACATTCTAGTGGACAGACCAGACATTTCACAATGTGAACACTATTTTTTGGTAAGTACAGGAAAATCCTGTCTTTGTTTACCCTTAATATTAATGTTATACCAGCGGAGTAATGTTAGGCTAATAATGCGAGTGACTCTGTGTTGACACTTTGATTGAACATGTATGACAAACCACTAGAAGCTAGAACTTTTACTCATTTAGTCATTAGCTTCGTAGCTTTCTTCCAAACTAAAGTCTGCGCTTTTAGGCAGAGCAGAATTTGTACTGTACAAATCCAAGACAAAACCAAAAAAATGCACTCTCTGAAATATGTTAGCGTGAGTTTGTGTGATTGAGCAGTGCAAAGTTGAATACTGATCCAGATCCCTTAATGTTAGTGGATTTTAAAACAGTTAACACTTCGACATGGGGCTTATAAAAAAAAATCCTGAACTCTAAACAATTTTTATGAGTTGAAGAGTAGCTAAGAATACTGGAGATCGTAATGTTACACTCCTGACATCTGGAAAATATGCAAATATGCATTAATGTTCAAGCTCGGGGGAAAATGTCACTGCTTCTCACCCCACTTTACAGAAACAAGTCTTCCAATATAGTTTTGTAATGAAACATACTCATGACAGACTCCAACCAACCACCGTGCATTTTACCATGTGATATGCCACAAACGCACGCCATAATCATGCATTGAAGGGCAACACCCATGTGCCCGCACACGTCACCATCTGTCTCACATAAGCTTTGGCCGCAGTTGAAGTTGTTAAAGCAGGAAGCAAGAGCAGGCTGAACGCTTCTGTGCACACACCCTTGCACAATTAGAGTAGCTCACAATACAGTAACTAAAAGAGATGCATTGGACCTTGGACCCCCTCTGAGATCACAAAACACATCCCCTTGCCTTTCCCTGTCACTCTATCCCCCTTACAGCGGCATTAATTAAAGGACTGTCCTCTCTAGACTGTTTTTGCACTATTTCGGCCCATATAATTACACTCCCCACACCACTTTTTTTCCACCATAAACCCTGAATAACCCTGAACAAGTTACCAAGACCAGCTGCTGAGGAACAGGCCACGTTCACTTTTTTCTCAGGCAGAAACACAAGTTGAGATTTCATGTCATGTTTCCTTATCTACTGTGCTAGCACCAGTTTACCCAGTCAGGAGCAAAATCATAATGAGTTATTCTATCCACGGACTCCCTTTTACTGTCATCTGTGCAGAACTTCCCTCATGCTCGGCACGTTCTCCTTTCTGCTCGCTTTTTTTTAAGTCCCTTCATTCCGATGCGACGCATATACCCTCAGTTCTCCTTTTATTGGCTGAGATAAACATGTATCTGGCCCACAACCAAAGTGTTGTGTGCAGTGTGATTGAAGTGGTTCGCGTTGTGCTAGACAGCCTTTTTTTTTTTTTGCTCTATTTAGTGGGAATAAGGTTAGATTGTACCTTTTGCATCGTTAAACCCAGCGAGTACCATATTTTCCGCAGTATAAGGCGCACCTAAGAGCCTATAATTTTCTCAAAAGCTGAGAGTGAGCCTTACAATCGGGTGCGCCTTATATATGAAAAAAAGTTTTAAAATAGGCCAGTCATTGAAGTTGCGCCTTATAATGGGATGCGCCTTATAATGGGGTGCACCTTACAGTGCGGAAAATACGGTAATTGTAATAAATGACATACAAGAGTTACTGTATGTGATATTTTACACTAAAGATGTAGATTATTCACTTTCTTGTTTATTAGAGTGTTACTTTCCTAGTAAATTTGACAAAATTAATGTTTTGTGGTTATTGAAGGACTCGTTTATCAAAAGTTTGAGTGGGAGCATGACACATCCACTCAGACTCAAGAATTTGTTTGGCTGACTTTGGTAAAGACCTCAGGGACACTGCCATAGCAGACACACACAAAGCCCGCCTCCTAATATGGCATAATTTTGTCTGCCAAAAGGCTATATCTGGAATGTTCTGGTATCAAAGTTCTTCAAGTCTCTATCTCACCATCCTGGTATTTCCTCCAGTTATTGCAGGCCAACATGACCAGGGAAGATCCAACGAGAGTTTTAATGCTGATGTTGGATGTTGAAACCCCAAATCTTATACCCACTCCCCACACAACATATTTTCGTCATTGGGGAGTGAGCTTCTGCTCAATAGTTAAAAATTTAAAGTGCATTTGGGACCTACCTATGCTTGTGAATATCTATCCATCCATTTTCTTAACTGCTTATCCTCACAAGGGTCATGGGGTCGTTGTGCATAGTGGCCAAAAAAGATAGCATGGTGATACACATGCAAGACCCACACTTATTAGCATCCAAGATGGATTGCGGCAGCACAGTGAACAACTGCTGAGCACATCTGCCTCACAGTTCTGATGACTGGGGTTCAAATCCCAGCCTTGCCTGTGTGGAGTTTGCCTGTTCTTCCTGTGTCTTTGTGGATTTTCTCCTAATACTCCAGTTTCCTCCCACATTCCAAAAACGTTTAGTAGGTTCATTGAAAACTAAATTGTCCATAGCTGTGAATGGTTGTTTGTATGTGCCCTGTGATTGGCTGGCAACCAGTTCTGGGTGTACCCCGCCGCTTCTCTGAAGATAGCTGGATTAGGCTTCAGGATGCCCGCAACCCTAGTAAGGATGAGCGGTCCGGAAAATGGATGGATTGGAGATAGGAGGATGCAGAGGAAAGGGACTGAATAAGAAAAAAATGAAAGCAATACACAATGCTAATTTTGCATTTAAAACAAGACTGTGAAAGGGAGCTAGTTGGAGTAGACCAATTTGTGTGTCTGAAAGCTTTTTGTCAAAGCATTTTGACTTTCATTGGAGGCTCGTATGTAGTGCTCCAAGAAATTAATTTCTTGAGCTCCAGCAATACTTCGTGATGAATTTGACATCAATGCCACCCCAGTTTGTGTGTGTGTGTGCGTGCACGTGTGTGCGTGTCTATCATATGGCAACGTCAAAGCAGAGCTTTCAAATTTGGAGAAAATGGAAAAGAGTAACTTTGGGCTTACTCAGCCAAACACAATTATACACTTAAGAAGACAGAGATTTGTCCATCCATTTTCTGAGCCGCTTATTGTCTTGAGGGTCGCGGGAGTGCTGGAGCCTATCCCAGCTGTCATGGGGCAGGTGGCAGGGTAGACCCTGAACTGGTTGCCAGCCAATCACAGGGCACAAGGAGACAGACAACAGTCGCACTCAAAATCACACCTAGATCACACTCAAGACTAAGACCCAAATCATACCGCCATAAGCACACAGGAATCATTGAAAAGGGAAAAATAATCAACTTTTTGGCTGGCTGAGTCCTGATATCAATCCAGTTGAGAATTGTTGGGGGAAGCTGAAAGCTGCCTTTGGAGAAAATAACAAATGAAATATTTGTTTGTTAAATTACCCCGTACATCACTCATGCTTCTTAAAGTGGGGGTGACATCCCTATAAACATTCTAAAATAGATATTGTAATGAAAAATACAGTGCCTCCTACTACGGAAGCCAAACAACAGAGATATTCGGATTTTTCCAACGCCAGCTTCTGACACGGAAGGTCTTTTCAAAAAGGACAACATCACACAACCGAGTGAAGTTACTGAGGCAATATTACACTATTGTTTCGAGCCATATTCAGATGATATGCCGTCACGGCCAAACCGCATCCCGTCCGATCCACTTCTGGGGCAGAGATGAACCATCGCGGCTCATCGCAGCCGGCCGATGTGGCTTATGACGGAGCCGAGCGGTGCTGCTTTGTTTTCACAGTCAAGCCGGCGCGCTTCATGCTCGCACGCGACTGAGTAACGCATTCTCGTCTGGGTTCTTCAGAGCCGCCCCCGTCGCAAAGCCCGACGCGCAGCCTTCGCGGAAGATGTGACCGCTGAACGCGGCGCCTCAGCCGGTGTGGCTGAGTTTTGGCCCGCAGTGCTATATAAGGAGGGGGTGGAGGCGAGCTATGTTGCAGACAGAGTGAGACATTGTTGGCTGGGCGATGTGCACACCGAGACATTTCATACACGGATCTTTTGTTGTGTTATGAGAGAGACCGATTACGTGGTCCGCCCCAAACTATTATTTTTTTTAGTAGCTGTATACACACCTACCTGTTATTTAGAACCCACGAAGCTCTCGTCCTCTGCACCCATGCAATCCATTTTTCACAACGAAAAGGGTCTCTTTCAAAATTATGAAGGGTAATTCCATTCTCCTGAGTGTTCAAGCAATATCCAGCAATGCAATGAGCCGGCATTTTGGCTAACACGAAGGAACAACGAGCTACTTTCCCAGAGGTAAAACTAATGGAAACAAACGAGTTCACAAGGGGGCGCCACTGTCCTTTACGTCACTTCCTGCTTCTTCTCGACAACAAATCCCTGAGAAGATTTTCATGGCGGGAATTACAAAAAGCTGTATACGTCAAAATCATGTTTTGTGGTGAAAAAAACACATGGGACCATATTGGCTGTGGGGTTTTCATTAATAATATACCAAAAATCATCCATTATGACACTTGAGCTTTAAGCTCTTTTGATTCAAGTGCTCTCATTTTAAGTATGAGTTTTTGCTTCAGTACTTCTCTGTAAAACTACACCACTTGAACCACCAATAACAACTAACCACCACATTTCCAACTTGTGAGGGTGGTGCTTTATGACTCACCAAAGTCTGGTTACTTTGAAGGTCTCATATAATTGTAATATTGTTCTCACTGCACTCCTAAAATCCCTGGACTCCTCTCATTTGCACTGGGAGCATGGGATGAAGAGAAACCATTGACGAGCAGAGCGAGCTGAGTTACCCATCTGTCCAGCGACTTGGCACACAATCTTTGTAATCATGGCCAACAAGAGGAGGTAGTTTTGCTGGTCTTTTAAAAGTTGCCGTGAAAACGCAAGCATGTACCAAAATTCTAGTTTTACTTTATGTGACCGTGAGTGGTTTTAATCAACAACTTCCCTGGTTGGGAGTGTGTGTTCCCCTTTTGCCTTACTCTGCATACAGTTTTTTGTTTTGTTTTTAAGCCACTGTTGTTTGCGTAAAACATGCACACACATGTTCATAATGATGGTCTAAAGCTTACTTGTGGTTACATGTGTTTATGTTTCCACATGTGGGGCATTCCAGCCCTCCTTCCTTTGTTGTTTGATACAACTGGAACCATAAAGGCCACATGCAAACATATTCTAAATATTTTATACAAAGCCACTGTTTTTAAATACCCTTTAGAGTGCTTTTGAAACCGGAATATGCGTTCGATCCTTATCATTTTGTACATGGATGATCCAAAATGAGTGAGATGTTCAAGAGCAGACATGTCCAAAGTCCGGCCCCCGGACCAATTGCGGCCCGTGGACAAATTTTTACCGGCCCGCGGCCTCTATCATGAAATCAATAATATGTGGCCCGCCAGCACTGTTGACCACAGTATAAAATACATGTGTACAAAAAGCTATTTTTCATATTTTTCATTTCACCAGAAGATGGCAGTAGCCCTGTGGCCGCACTCTGGCCGCCGTGACCCTTGACCTTGCGTGATCGTTTCAGCCCAGCCCATTTCTAACATGGCGTCTGTAAACAAAAAAGGAAAGTTGACCGCGAGGGCCGCTGCTTCCAGGACAAGTGGAAATTTGAGTATTTTTTCACTGAAATACGAAACAACTGTGTCTGCCTAATTTGCCAAGAGACTGTGGCTGTTTTCAGGGAATTCAACATCAAGAGGCACTACCAGACGAAACATGCTAGCTACGACAAGCTAACTGGGAACAAACGCGGTGAAAAAGTGAAGCAACTGGAAGCTGTTTTAACGGCACAGCAAAGCTTTTTCACAAGAGTCCTTGAGTCAAATGAAAATGCCACAAAGGCAAGCTACGAAGTGGCAACGCTGATTGCAAAGCACTGCAAACCTTTCACTGAGGGTGAATTTATTAAAGACTGTGTAATGAAAATGGTTGAGAAAATTTGTCCCGCGAAGAAGCAAGAGTTTGCCAATATTTGCCTGGCTCGTAATACTGTGGTACGGAGAATTGAAGACGTTTCATTAGATATTAAGAGACAGTTAGAGGCAAAAGGAACTGAGTTTGACTTTTTCTCGTTAGCGTGCGATGAAAGCACGGATGCGTCCGACACCGCTCAGTTACTGATCTTTTTAAGAGGAGTGGACAATGACATGAACGTGAGTGAAGAGCTTCTGGACCTCCAGAGTCTGAAGGGCCAAACAAGAGGAACGGATTTATTTGTTTCTGTTTGTTCCACCGTAGATGACATGAAACTACAGTGGAATAAAGTCACCGGGATTATTACGGACGGCGCACCTGCCATGGCTGGCGAGCGGAGTTGATTATCAAGCCTTGTCTGTAACAAAGTCAGCGAAGAAGGAGGCAGCGCTATTAAACTCCACTGTATTATTCATCAAGAAGTTCTCTGTGCCAAATATATGAAATATGATAATGTTATGAAACCGGTGATAAAGACTATTAATTATATTCGCTCCAAAGCGCTGTGCCACCGCCAGTTTCAACAGTTTCTTCTCGAC
This sequence comes from Syngnathoides biaculeatus, assembly GCF_019802595.1. Lineage (NCBI taxonomy): Eukaryota > Metazoa > Chordata > Actinopteri > Syngnathiformes > Syngnathidae > Syngnathoides > Syngnathoides biaculeatus. The sequence goes on from NC_084641.1 coordinate 38,787,039, forward strand.
ATCCAGGCTGAATACGGAGATGTTTTGTATCACACCGACGTAAGGTGGCTCAGTCGGGGGTCTGCGCTGCAGCGCTTCTTCTCTCTCAGGGAGGAAATTGGACAATTCTTGACTAAAAAGGGACAACCCATGCCACAATTAAATGATCCTGTTTGGCTGGCTGATTTGGGATTTTTAGTTGACATAACGCGACATCTGAATGCGCTGAACACAAGCCTTCAAGGGCAAAATGCAGTGGTAAGCCAACTGTATTCACACATCAAAGCCTTTCGGACCAAGCTGCTACTTTTCCAAAGACACCTGTCACAGGCGCAGCCCAATACCGCACATTTCCCGTCGCTGCAGGAAATTGTGACCAGTTTCCCACAGATCAATATCAGTGCACAAATGACAAAGTATGCAGCAGACATCTCATCTCTGGTTGAGGAGTTTCAGCAGCGCTTTTGGGACTTTGCAGCTATTGAAAAGGAGATCACGCTTTTTTCCTCTCCTTTCTCCGTGGACCCTGATGACGCTCCAGACCACCTGCAACTGGAGCTCATTGAGCTGCAGTGTGACGCCGAGCATCGCAGTCGGCACCAACAGCTCCCTCTTGTCAACTTCTACCGCCAGCTGGATGAAGGCAGGTTCCAAGCAATTCGGACATTTGCTAAGAAAATGCTGAGCTTGTTTGGCTCCACATACATGTGCGAGAAGACATTCTCCGTTATGAACATTAACAAGAGCCGCATGAGACGCATGTGACGTCTTGCGCATCAAAACCACTGCTCTTGAGCCAGACATGGACTACATACTGCAGTCAAGATCCCAGTATCACCCTTCACATTAGTGCAGGCAAGACCTTTGTTAAGTCCTCTGAGTTGAATAAATCTCAGTTAATTAATTTTTTTGTGATGGTCAAAATCACAGTTTGAATATGCAGTGATCATTGTTTTGTTTTCAGCACTTTTCCTACAGTGAGCATATAATAGTGAATAATATGTAATGTTTCACATGAACTTAGATATCCTTTATAGTTTTCTTAATTTTTTGTGGTTTGTGATTTCGGTAAAAACCTAAATGTAAAAGTATGCCATTTGTAATTAAATTAAAAAAAATCCCAAAAAGTTAATTTGTATTTAATGTTAATGGTTCAAAGAATGTCAGGCTAAATAGTCGGCCCCCACACATTTTCACCTTACCAAATCTGGCCCTCTTTGCAAAAAGTTTGGACACCCCTGTTCAAGAGCATTTGATTGTGTCACTGGTTTACAATAGCCAACATCACACCAGCAAAAATAAAAACTACATGACCCTTTATCAATAGTATATTATTACAGTTGATGTCATCTTCTAGAACACTCAAACGTGGCTAATAAGAATTCTAAGATGGTTCTAATACAAAGCAAAAAGTTTTATTTTCAGCCACTAACCGGTGAGCAATTTTTGGGGGGAAAAGACATTTTGATTATTTATTGTGCTAATATGAAGTGTTCATTGTCATTGGTTTATATGGCAATGCTGGATGTGCTAACTTTTAGTAAATACAGTTCATCGGAAGGAACAACGTTTTGGAAGGGTGAGGGGGTGTTGGGTAATTGAAGTAAAGTTTTGATTTGAGACTTGGAGCAAATAATATAATACTGCTTAATTTAAAAAATAATCCATCATTTACCAAATTTTACACATTTTCAATCCATTCATCCATTTTTTTATAGTGCTTGTGATGGTCACAGGTGAGCTGGAGCCTATCCCAGTTGAGTTCACTGAACACATTTTTGTAATTAGTTTATTTTATTAAACCATATAGTGACAGGATGACTAGACTTGTGGTTAGAAAATCATCTATTGCTCTTTGCTTGCAGGTGACACCCAGAGGTGCTGAATCCCGACCTTTGCACCTCTATGGGGAAATGGACCGGCCCCATCCCACACACACTCGGTAAAAGCTTTTTATTCTTTTCACTACAAGAGTAGAAGACAGGATTACCCCAAACTTTGTGCCTTCTCCCACACACACACTCATACACACACAGATACACGGCCCAGGCTAATCCTCTTTCGAGCTCATAATTAAATCTGGAGTGTTTGCCTTGGGAGTGTCTACTCATCCCTGGAATAGGACTGATCAGGTCTCCAGAGAGCACTGCACCACAAGGAAGCTTACGCAAAGAAACCAATCCGAGGACGCTTAGCTTTTGTCAGGCACGCGCACCCTCTCATGTGCTCCTTGTGTTTGTTTAGCTGCTCTCCTGTCAAATTAGGAACGTAAATACGTGTGGCTCATCAGTTCTCTGGAGATGGGTTCACATTACTGCCACACGGCAGAGGGACGCAAGGATGCAAGGTGAATGTAGAGGGGATAGCAGTAGGGAGATGAGGAGAGAGAGACAAGTCATTTCACGGCTTATTGGGCCGCCTGATATAACCGAAAGCAGGGAGCCAACCGAGAGGGCACATCGTGGAGCAGAAGAAGGAGTAAGAATTCAAACTGAGACCTGATGGAATTGTTTGGTTAAGTCCTAACTATACTTTTTAATTTGACTCTATGAGATGATATAAAGCTAAAATCTCATCTGTACTGTGACACAATTCTCCACGTTGAACAAATGGTTTTATTTGGATCACAAAAACTATTTGAAGGCATGGCTCTTTGGTTAGGCAACATGGTAACTTAATAATTAGTCCTTCTTCCTCGCTGTTCTGAAGGTCAGAGTTAAAATTTTGTCTCCATGTGTAGTCAAGTTTACAGTATTTGTATCACCCTTAATTACAAGTCTTAAAGTGCTTTGCAGGCCCACGGTTAGCAATGCTTGACCACATCCCCGAATGTAAACCCCCCCAATCAGGTAAGGAACAATGTAAAACTTTTTGGGTGGGGATGGGGGGGGGGGGGGACCTTGAAGGGAACACAGATATGGGGAGGCTCGAGGTCAAGTATTCCGTCTTTGCACTGGATGTCAAGTGGGAAACATTCAACATAGAATCTGGTGCTGTTTAATGTTCATTAAGATCACAAAAAGTGTCAATTTAAAGAGAAAAGGCACCATAGGGTAGACTCTTTCGGTGGTAACGATCCCTCAGGAATTGTTCTGCCCAAGATCTTGTCCCAGTTCGTCGGAGCAGAATCTAAACAGCAACACCCTCAGATTCGGTCAACGTCACGAAGGTCTCTCTCTGAGCAGGAGAAAGGATGATATTTAACAGGCCTACATGTGGTTTAACCAGTCACTCACATTTGAAAAATGTTCGGGTGTGATCAGTCACGCTCGCAGATATAACGATATGGGTGTGGTCCACTAGTCATGCCTGCAGATAAAGTTGCGGGTGTGATTAGCAATAAAATCTCAAGACTTTAAAATAATTTACTGGATTAATATAACATAACTTTAAATTAAAAATAAAGTAAACAAATACACAACTAGAATAGAAAACAAAAATTTCAAACTCAGAAATGATAATTTCCAATTTCAACTGATATTAGTAGAACATGGTATAATACAGTATTTAAAATTTTTCATCAATAAAAATTCTTGATCTGAAAAACTTTATCTGAAGAAAAGTTAAATGCACTGGCCTGTCAAGGAATAAACACAAACGCTCTATACCCGCAATGTTTTGAAGATGCTGAAAGTTTAGATCAACATAATCGGCATTAGTGGCAACAAGCTAGAGATACATTGTAACAAACATTCCTGTCAGCAATCGTGATGTACTGTTATAATCTACTGTAAATTATGTCAGTATCTATTGTCAATCCATTGATGAAAGCTAGCAGTAGATGATCTATATCTTCCTAAAGCTTGAAGGGGGGAAAAGTTTTCTATTTCAAGATAAGGCGAACCACAGGGAAAATGACCATTCACATTTATATATATGGACAGACTAGTCTAACGTTAGAACTTAGATCAAGCCAAAATAAATCACAATCTCATACTTATTATAGTTAAATACTGCAACATTACCTGTGTTATATCCCAGAAATGTTTTCAATGTAAGGGGGAGGGCTGCACGTGGGCGTCGCTGCGACTGCCATAAATAGGAGGCCGACTTTCTAGAACCCGCCTTTATGTGCGTGCGCTCGATGTATTGGCCACTCCTGAATCAAGCGACTAGGTGGATGATAGTCTTAACGTCTTTTTTTGGGGGGCACGCCATCACACGATCAACCAAAACTGCCTCATGATCGATGCGTTGAGCACACCTGGTGTAATTGAATTTCATTTAACATGCTCATTATGTTGATTAATTTCGACATAAATGCCCTCGGAGTATGTGAAGCAGCTCGGAACATGTGCTTTTGGCATCACCTCTGAACATGCTCAGTACGGTTAACTTGCATTTCCTGTTTCCGGGTGAATACTGATTGTTTATGAGCAGGCTTGTTCAGTCAATGTTTATGAAATAAACACGTAAATTAATGTCAAAACTACACAAAATAATCGACATCTTTCAATATCTATTTTTTCTACCGTAACAAATTTTACACGCGTGATTTTTCATGCTCGACTGTGCAGATTTGCGAGCGCGATCGCACTCATCAAATCACAGCGACTGCTTTAACTAAATGCCAATGAATAGATATGAGTAGAAATAAGTACACGTAAATAACGTTTCTAGTGAGGTAGCAGCCTTAATATCTGCAGGTAGAGCATTCCAGATTGGAGCATGACTAGAAAATGTTCAAGAGACTACAAACTTCAAGAGACTGCAAACTTCTTTCTGGGTCTCCAAATCACCCAAAACAGCAGTTTACAAGCGTAGGTATTGTGACAGAACATATGGTACAACAAACTCAGTGAGCTAAGAGAGTGCTAACTAAGTAACAGGACTTTAAAATTGCATTTCAAGTACACTGGGTGCCAATGCAAGTTGGCCAAAATCGGGGTAATGGGATCAAACTTTCTCGGCTGAAGTCCGAAGTGTTGCTGTGCGTTATGTGCTCAATCCCGTTTTTTAATCGTAGACGTGAAGAACAGAATGCAGCACGTTACAATAGTCAAGGTGAGACAATATGCATGGACTGCAATCCCTGCCTAGTGGATCTGATGGGTGATATATTAAATTTGCAAAGGTGGAAAAAAAAAATTCAGTTTAAGTAATATTCTTTATGCTTTCAAAAGAAGAGGATTCGGTCAAATATAACACCAAGATTTTTTCCTGACTCATTTGTTTAATGGTGCTTTTGTCAAAACTCAGAGTGTTGTCCTTAAACAAGTGGAGATGTGTAGCTGGGCCATTAGTCAAAAGTTTTCTCAGGGTTGAGGAGAAAAATAATGACAGGACAAGCTAATCTTATATTTCAATGTGATATCATCAAGCAGCAGCATAATAAATACTAGTCAAAAGGCTGAGTACTGATCACTGCGGGATTGAAGTGACATTATAATACTTATAGGTCACATTACCACGAATTACATCCGTATAGCTGTGTCCTATCTGAGAGATAAGATTTAAACCATGGGCATGTAATACTGATACGTGTTCTGAGGCGATTTGGTAATGTATTGTAAACAACATTATAAAAAGGCAGTGCTGAGGTCAAATAATAATAATAATATTCATGAAGTGTTACAATTCATACCTAGTAAAAGATCATCACTTTTGCAAGGGCCGTTTCACTAGATTGGTCCGCCCTGAATCTGGAGGCCATGTGCTCATTAAGAGTACAGATTTTTTCATGATTTTTTTAAATAAATGAGAGATTTGACATTGGGCTATAATTACAAAAAATTCAGGTTCTTGGTTGGGTCTTTTGATTAAGGGTCAAATAACAGTTGTCTTTAAAGCTGCAGGTACAGCGCCGGAGGAGAGTGACAAATGTATATTTAGGATTGAATGTCCTAAGATTAAAAACTACTCTTTGAACTTCAAATGAAGTGGGTCAAGCAAGCACGGTGCTCTCACGAGTTTTGTGAGTCTGTCAAAAGATACATCTTCAAAATGAGACAAGATAGCCGGAAGAGTATCTGCAATGGTGCCCATATTATTCTCTCCTTTCTAATTTAGTAAACATCACCCCCCATCCCACCCCCCGCGTGCCAAACGGCACACCTCAAGTTTAGTCGCATTTTCGCCACATTAAAATTATTTGTGAAATTCGAAATGGGACCGACCCACACAAGAAGCTAATGAGGCAATATTTCTGTGAGTCCAATAATGGTTGAAGAACTAATATTACAGCTGCTATAGGTTTGGTTTCAGTCAGAACAATGACAATGGGCTATAGCCATGTTATAGTGAATTACCCTTACATTTGAAGGCACATTGTCCAGGGTAAAACCAAATCTAAAGGATTATGACTATTATAGACTGGTTCATGCATTAATTGCACAAAACCAAAAGTACCAATTATTGACAGAAACACTTGACTGTTTCTGGCAGGGAATTTATATGACTATTAGTCAACCTAATTGACATATTATCAGCGTGGGTCAGCAACAGACCAATAAATTCTGAAGATCCATCTAAAAACCAGCGTAAGGGCCTGGGGCAGTGGATAACTGAGATACAGTGAAGAAAATGAGTATTTGAACACCCTGCTATATTGCAAGTTCTCCCACTTGGAAATCATGGAGTGGTCTGAAATTTTTATTTGTAGGTTCATGTCCACTGTGAGAGAGATAATCTAAAAAGAAAAATCCAGAAATCACAATGCAAATAAGTATTTGAACACCTGAGTAAACCAATGTTAATATTGAATATATATACCGTAGCCTTTGTTTGCAATTACAGAGGTCTTCTATTGGGTTTAGGTCTGGAGACTGGCTAAGCCACGCCAGAACCTTGATATTCTGCTTACGGAGCCACTCCTTGGTTTTCCTGGCTGTGTGCTTTGGGTCATTGTCATGTTGAAAGAACCAGCCACGACCCATCCTCAATGGTCTGACTGAGGGAAAGAGGTTGTTCCCCAAAATCTCACAATACATGGCCACGGTCATCCTCTCCTTAATACAGTGCAGTCGTCCTATCCCATGTGCAGAAAAACACCCCCAAAGCATGATGTACCACAAAAATGCTTCACAGTGGGGATGGTGTTCTTGGGATGGAACTCATCATTCATCTTCTTCCAAACACGGTATGTGGAATTATGAATAAAAAGTTCAATATTGGTCTCATCTGACCACAAAACTTTCATGACTCCTCTGTATCATCCAAATGGTCATTGGCAAACTTAAGACGGGGCTTGGCATGTGCTGGTTTAAGCAGGGGAACCTTCCGTGCAATGCATGATTTCAAACCATGACGTCTTAGTGTATTACCAACAGTCACCTTGGCTCTTTTCAGGTCATTGACCAAGTCCTGTCGTGTTGTCCTGGGCTGATTCCTCACCTTTCTAAGGATCATTTAGACCCCACAAGGTGATATCTTACATGGGGCTCCACACTGATTGAGATTGACCGTCATGTTTAGCTTTAGCTTCTTCCATTTTCTAATGATTGCTCCAACAGTGAACCTTTTTTCACCAAGCTGCTTGGCAATTTCTCCGTAGCCCTTTCCAGCCATGTGGACTTGTACAATTTTGTCTCTGGTGTATTTGGACAGCTCTTTGGTCTTGGCCATGTTACAAGTTTGAGTCTTACTGATTGTATGGGGTGGACAAGTGCCTTTATGCAGCTAACGACCTGACAAAGGTGCATCTGATTCAGGATAATACATGGAGTGGAGGTGGACTTTCAAAGGTATGCTAACAGGTCATTGAGGGTCAGAATTCTAGCTGATAGACAGGTGTTCAAATACTTATTTGCAGCTGTATAACACAAATAAATCGTTAAAAAATCATACATTGTGATTTCTTTTTCGATTATCTCTCTCAGTGGACATGTACCTTCGATAAAAATTTCAGACTCGTCCATGATTTCTAAGTGGGAGAACTTGCAATATAGTAGGGTGTTCAAATACTTATTTTCCTCAATGTATTTGCACCTGTATCACACAAATAAATCATTAAAAATTCATACATTGTGATTTCTGGATTTTTCTTTTTCAATTATCTCTCTCACAGTGCACCTACGATGAAAATTTCAGACATCTCCATGATTTCTAATTGGGAGAACTTGCATAATAGCAGGGTGTTCAAATACTTATTTTTTTCACTGTAAAATGGCAATGGTAGCATGGATAACATAAGAGCCTTAAATCTTTTAACGTCGATGTTTGAGTTAGTGTTAAGATTGAAAGCGGGATTCAGAAATGAGGGTGACACCTTCTTCCCTTCTTAATAGAATGTGGAATAAGTGAACTCACCTGGTTTGGGGGAGACACCTCTAAGTGATAAAAGACCCTTTGATATTAACCAAGTCTCTCAAAGACCAGTCCTGTTACGATTGCCTCTGATAAGTTCATTGGTGAGCAAAGTTTTTGAGGAAAGTGTTCTGATAAGACTTACTTTCATGAAAGTGGGCTTACCGAGTCTATTTGCCCCCAGAGTATTCATTCATTCCTTCATCTCGTGCTTATGGGGTCTCGTCGCAGGGATAGTACCTTTAGCAAGGACGCCTGGACTTCCCTTTCCCCAGACACTTCATCCAGCTCTTCCAGCGGGATCCCGAGACGTTCCCATGCCAGCCGAGAGACGTCTCTCCACCCTGGTCTGGGTCGTCCCTGGGTCTCTCTCTAGAACCAGTAATCGTGTTGAGAGCTTAATACTGCAGGAATCTGGTAGGTATTTCCCAATTCGATTCCGCAGAACAAACTGGGGGAGAGTGCTTAAACTCGTCACACAGTACTACCTCAGTTGAAAGCACAAGCTGTAATGCATTAGTGGGTAATGGATCAGAATGTGTAGTAGTTGCTGTAATTTAAATATAGGACTGTGTTGTTAGAGTCCAACATAGTGCTAGTTAACTTCACGTTTCAGACTCCATACCCATAATCACAGGCCCACAAATCTGCTGTGTCCTGGCTTACTCTATTGTGAACTCTCATGGAAGGCTCAAACAGTATTCTACTTTATGTTTCTCGAAAGAGTGGTGGCACCTACCCTGTTAGGGTGACGGCCGTCTACGCTCATCAAGCCAGGAGTCCTCCAGAACGAATTCCAACTGTCTAGAAACTGGTGTCCTCCTCGTCTTCACTACAGAAGCTAGGCATCTACCAGTTTAGCGAGAATAACTTACTAAACTTCTCACCGTTGCCCCTTGCAGGGAAAGGGTCACAAACATTTACTTGATGCTTAATTAAATGTACTTAAGTAAAAAATAACTGAATTGTTTTATCTCTTCGACCTGCTGCATATCATGGGTGATGTACTCCTATACGGTTTTATTTTGCCTAGAGAATTGCAACAAAATGCAAGATGAGTCAGAATTGTGAAGAAGCATGACAGCAGAAGTGGCAAGAGGCAGAACCAACAAAAATATCTTCTAAATGTGGTATTTTATTTTGTTTCTTCAGCAAGGTGAGAAAAAAACCATAGTCAGAGGAAGAAAGCAAGAAAACGAGGCAGTGAACTGAATGTGTCTTTGATAGTGCAAGCTGAATTTAGTGCAAAACCCCCTTGGGAGCCACCATTATTGAAAGCCATTCCTCTCAAAATGAGTGTGGCTCTGCCATTGGCATCGCTCTCATTAGCATACATTGTGCCTGCCTTTGCTGGCCAGGGCTGCAGCTGGAAAGACAGGAGGAAGAGAGAGTTTCTGTGTGTATGTGCATGTATTTGTGACTATTTGGATAATTCACAGGCAAAGAGTCTCACAGATGGGATCGCATAAAGAGAGGGAAACCATAAGAGCAGACCTATACATTCTATGGCCCATGGGCCGCATCCGTCCGGCATGTGTGAGGCCAATCATAAATTAGAAAAGAAATTTAGAAAAATATGTATGCTATGTGTGCAATACAGTTCTTTTGCTTTTATCTTGAAAAGTGTTACATATGCCTTTACTTCCGCGCGAACGCACGTGCGAGTTATTAGCCGTGAGTGTAGGTAAGCAGCAACAAGTAATGCTATGTTACCCTCAAGATGTGAGATCATGGCAAGAGAAGAAAAGTTGACAACAAATGTCGTGTTTTCAACAAGACATGGACTCTCAATGTTTCTTTCCAAAAGTAAAATGTAAAAAAATGTAAATGTGGTACTGTTTGCTTTGTGAATAGATTTTAACAAGCTGACCAAAACATGAGGATGAATACAGAAATCTGTCCAATGAAGAGCACACACAGGAGTCTGTTGCGTTGCTAACAACTGTGAAGCCAACGAGGATTTTTTACAATACGCTGCACACCCAGAGATGCAGCCGTCAGGACAAACTATGTCATTTTTCGCGGTCGTTTTGCATCATAGGGTGTTTTTGACGGAAAGTTTTTTAATTAGTGCTTGTTGGACTGGGTTGCGCTGCCCGGAAAAAAGGGGAGCAATTTTTTTGCGGAACAGTTTTTCTGTGTCACAGAAGTTATTTTGAGCTTCGTCTGTGATTTTTTTTTTTTTTTTATTTTAATTGAAATTTTATTGAGGATGAGGATCAATCAGTCGAACAGAGCAGTATTTCTAGAGTGAGAAAGATAAAAATAGACAGAAAAAGCACCAACTGTAAACAAAATGAGAACGAAGTCACTCCATATCTATCCAACAACAAAAAAAGGGTGTTACTTGAGATTGTAGCATCACAGCCAGTTAAGGAAGAACAGGACAAAGGAGAGGAGAAGAAGCATGCAAGAAGGGGAACATTTGAGAAGGTGACTCTCTCCATATGCACTGTAACGAGGTGGGTTGAGGGCATCACTGGAAATTTGGAGCTTCTGCTTGAACATCAGAACTATTTTTTGTTGCCGTTGGATGAGAACTGTGATGTACGTGATAGTGCCCACCTGCTCATCTTCTTACGTGGGATAACTGCAAACTTTCAAATCACGCAGGAGCAGGCAGCCTTGCAAGCAATGATAGGGACCAGTGTTGGGAATGACTTGTTCAGAGGTAACAGCATGTTATGACAAATTAGGACTGAAATGGGACAAGCTGGCAGGTGTGACAATAGAGGGTTTTCCAAATTTGACTGGGAAAAATGTTGGACCAGTTTTACTCCGGATGCCCTTTCTGACGCAACCCCTCTGCATTTAGCCGGGAAAAGAAGCTTGCAGCACCTGGTATTCCCAGGTGGTCTCCCATCCAAGTACTAACCAGGGCCAAACCTGCTTAGCTTCCGAAATCTGACGTGATCGGGCGTTCTCAGGGTAGCATGGCTGTAAGGTTTTTTTTGTTTGTTTTTTTTTTTTTTTTTTTTTTTTTTGCATACCTATCACACAGGTTTAAACAAATTTTAGTATCACTCAGACAAAAAAATACAAGGAAATACAAAATGCAGTTTTCAAATGATAATTCCATTTATTAAGGCACAAAAAATCCAAACTTTTCTGACCCTGTGTGAAAACCTAATTGCGCCACTTGTTAAATCATAAACTCACTGTGAATAACCACAAATTTGGGAGAGGTGAGTTCAATTTCACAAGCCATACCAAAAGCTGGTTACCACCATACTTGTGGAATCAAGAAATCACTTAAATAGAATCTGTCAAAGAATTTGAGGGTGTTATACTATCTCGAGAACCAATGCATCTTGCCATGATCCAAAGAAATTCAACAAAAAATGAGAAAAAAGTGATTGAAATCCATAAGTCTGGAAACATTAGGAAGGTTTTGGGGGTCATTATCCACAAATGGAAAAAACCATAAGAATAAAATGCCAAAAATGCCATCTATGGGATAGAGAAAAATACAAAACCTCGTCTCACATTTGCCCAAAAACATCTTGATGATCCTTGACTTTTGGAGAAACATTCTGTAGACTGACCAGTAAAAAATTGAACTTTTTGGAACTTTTTGCGGCTGTTACATCTGGTATAAAAATTGTACAGCATTTTATATACAGAACATTATGACAAAAGTGAATCATGGTAATGGCAGTGTGATGGTGTGAGGCTGCTTTGCTGCCTCAGGACCAGGACAACTTGCTGTGATTGATGGAACAATGAATTCTGCTGTGTACCAGAAAATCCTGAAGGAGAGTGTCCGGCCATCAGTTTGTGTCCTCAAACTCGTGCCCTCTTGGATCATGCCGAAGGACAACGATCCGAAAAACACAACAGCAAGTCCACCTCTGAATGGCTAAAAAATAAAAATAAGGTTTTGGAGTGCACATGTAAAAGTATGGATTTAAATCTAATTGAGATGCTGTGGTGTCACCTTAAACGGTCAGTTCATGCGAGAAAACATTCCAATATGGCAGAATTCAAAGAACAGTGGGAAATAATTCCCCCAGAGCGACTTGAAAGAATCAACAACTATCACAAACGCTTCATTTCTGTTAATGCTCCCAAGGGTGGCAAAAGCAATTAGGTTTAGGGGACAATTACTTTTGTACAGAGGGTCAGAAAGGTTTGCTTTTTTTTGTGCCTTTATAAATTGAATTGTCATTTGAAAACTTCATTTTATATTTACTGTTGTCTCTGAGTCATATTAAAATTGGTTTGATGATTTGAAACCTTTATGAGAGATGTGAAAAAATAATCACAAATATTTTTTCACAGCACTGTATGACATTGTCAGTGATCAAGTTCAATAAATCTCAACTAAGATCCTCAAATGTCCTTCGCATAGTCATCATAAACATTCAGACAGATTTCAACACCCTTATTCAAGTCCAAGACAGACTGGATTATTTCACACTCAAAAATTAAAATGAAGTGAAGATTTACAAGTTTCACTGTTTATGGAGATTAACGTTAAAAATAAATAGCACTGATGTGATGACTGTTTTTGTTTACTTGTATAGGAGGATTTTATTTGACACGCCACAATTTCAGATAGACCATATAAATATTTACACCAAACCTTATATTTATACGCATGATACTTTTATTCCCATTTGCAGAGCTGTGGAAACTATAGAGGAATAAAGTTGATGAGCCACACAATGAAGTTATGGGAAGCAGTAGTAGAAGGTACACTCAGGTCAGAAGTCGTTAACTGTGAGCAACAGTATGGTTTCATGCCTAGAAAGAGTCCCACAGATGAATTATTTGACTTGAGAATGCTAATTGAAAAGTACCGAGAAGGTCAGAAGGAGCTACATTGTGTCTGTGGATCTAGAGAAAGCCTATGACAGAGTACCAAGAGAGGAACTGTGGTACTGCATGCGCAAATCTGGTGTGGCAGAGAAATATGTACATATTATATATACAGGACATGTATGAGGGCAGCAGAACAGTGGTGAGGTGTGCTGTAGGTGTGACAGAAAAAATTAAGGTGGAGGTGGGACTGCTTTAGGGATCAGCTCTGAGCCCCTTCCTGTTTGCTGTGGTAATGGATAAACTGGCAGATGAGGTTAGACTGGAATTCTCTTGGAGCATGATGTTTGCAGATGATATTGTTTTATGCAGTGAAAGCAGGGAGCAGGTGGAGTAACAATTAGAAAGATGGAGGCATGCACTGGAAAGGAGAGGAATGAAGATTAGCTGAAGTAAAACAAAATATATGTGCATGAATGAGAAGGGTGGAGGGGGAAGAGTGAGGCTACAGGGAGAAGAGATAGCGAGGGTGGACGACTTCAAATATTTAGGGTCAACAATCCAGAGCAATGGTGAGTGTGGTAAGGAAGTGAAGAAACGCGTCTAAGCAGGTTGGGACAGCTGGTGGAAGGTTTCTGGTGTGTTATGTGACAGAAGAATCTCCGCTAGGATGAAGGGTAAAGTTTATAAAACAATGTATAAAACAGTGGCGAAGCTGGCCATGATGTACGGATTAGAGACGGTGGCACTGAAGAAACAACAGGAAGCAGAACCGGAGGTGGCAGAAATTAACATGTTGAGGTTCTCGCTCGGAGTGAGCAGGTTGGATAGGATTAGAAATTAGCTACTTAGCGGGACAGCCAAAGTTGGATGTTTTGGAGACAAGGTTTGAGAGAGCAGACTTCGATGGTTTGGACATGTCCAGATGTGAAAGAGTGAGTATATTGGTAGAAGGTTGCTGAGGATGAAGCTGCCAGGCAAAAGAGCAAGAGCAAGTAAAACAGAGTATATTTGCGTGAATGGGAAGTGTGAGGCTATGGGGAGAAGAGACAGTGAAGGTAAATGACTTCAAATACTTGGGGTTAACAATCCAGAGCAATGGTGAGTGTGGGAAGGAAGTGAAGAAACTGGTCCAAGCAGGTTTAAACATCTGGCAGAAGGTATCTGGTTTGTTATGTGACTGAAAAGTCTCTGCTAGGATGAAGGATAAAGTTTCTAAAACAGTGGTAATACCAGCCTTGATGTACGGATTAGAGACGGTGGCTTTGAAGAGACAACAGGCAGCAGAGCTGGAGGTGATGGAAATGAAGATGAATAGGTTCTCTTTTGGAGTGAGCAGGTTGGATAGGATTAGAAATGAGCTAATTAGAGGGACAACCAAAGTTGGATGTTTTGGAGACATAGTTCGAGAGAGCAGACATAGATTGTTTGGATATGTCAAGAGGCGAGAGAGTGAGTATATTGGTAGAAGGGTGCTGAGGATGGAAAAAAACAGTGAGAGGAAAACCAAAAAGAATGTTGATGGATGTTGTGAGGGAAGACATGAGGGCAGTTGGTGTTAGAGAGGAAGATACAGGAGATCGGCTTACATGGAAAAAGATGACGTGCTGTGGAGGCCCCTAATGGAACAAGCCAAAAGGAAAAGAAGAAGATACTTTTGTTCCCATTAGGAGTAACTACTATTCAAAATCTTTAATTTAATGCATTTTACAATGGGCCAAAGTTGAGAATTAAGTTCTAGTTACCAATAGTGTGGCTCTCTGATACAATTCTGTTTTTTTGAATTGTCTACATGCAAAAAACAATTGCCCATGTAATGGGCAATGTAATCTAACGTAAAGTACTCTGTCAATCTGTAGGTACAACTTTTATCGCTGCAAATGAAATCACGTGGGAAGGGTGATTCTTCATTTCAAGACCAAAATGTACTTGTGTTGTCTTTTTCCAATCATGTTACTCCAGTGTCAGACATCATTGTTATTAATCCAGTGTTAAGTCAAACTCACTTGTCGAAGCTTTGGGCTGCAGGCAGAGGATGTGGAGTTTGTGCTTACCATTTGAATTAAGAAGATTTTTAAGCATGATCTGGCAATGGTTGCATGTCAAACATCGCCCTCGAGAGGATGGTAGTGTTACAGAGCTTCTTGTCTGCCGCTCCCTTAGGTGAAGGTTACAATCCAACCACACCCACGCAACACTGCGGATGACATATGTGGTCTGACATATGGACAACTTTAACATCATTATCAATTCAAAGCAGTAGATCAGGGCACAGTGACCCAGCCCCAAGTTATCCAATCACAGCCCCTCCCGTGAACCATTCCCTGAAGTGGATTGGATTAGGATGGTCTATGATGGTCGCTTCTGGTGAGGCTGATGGTTGGCTAATTGATATGCAGCTAATGAGCATAGGATGCAGGGTTCTTCTGAAGATCAGGCAACGATCGTCAAAACCAGTGCGGCACGGTGGTGTCGCTCTAAAGCATTGGCCTCACACTTCTGAGGATTTGGGTTCTATCCCAGCCCCACCGGTGTGGCGTTTGCTTGTTCTCGCCGTCCCTGCATGGGTTTTTTCTGAGCACTCCTGTTTCCTCCCACATCCCAGTAACGTCCATTGATTGGATACTCTCAATTGCCCATCAGGCAATTATTACCCTGCCTCTTACCCGATGACAGCTGGAGTGTGTTCCAGCACTCCATTGACCCTCCTAAAGATAAGTGGCTAAGAAAATGGATGGATGTATTTTATGTATAGCAATTGGTGACTTCACAATGGCGCACCAAATAATTTTTCATTTTCATTGTTGTGTTTCAGTCCCCTTGTATGATTCCCCTTTTGTTCTTTAACACTTTATTAACTGTGCTTTTTCCGCCAGTTTACTATCACTGGTATTGTGGTTCTTGAAAAATTGTCTTTCTGGCAAAGGATTCTATGAGTAACATACTTTTTTAAGAATACTGCATACATGTTATCCATGTGTAGTTGGTCCGATAATGTAAACTGTTCCTGTTAGCTACTCGGTCAAATTCAAAATGAACATGCAATTCCAATAATTTGACAGTGCCTGCTGGCGCTTCTCACACAACAAAGAATAACCTTCTTGACTGTTCTCAGTGTTGTGGAACCCCTCCACTTTGTGCCAGGTTTGCATGAAGTACCCTCAGTGGACGTTCCATTCATATTCATCGTCGTTTACACATACACACACACGTACAGTATTTCCAGTTACTTGGGTTTCTCGGCCAATTTTTCACGATGTGAAGCCTTTGGCACTGGTGAAAGTGAAAATGGGAGAATAGAAGAAACTCCTCTAACGCAGCATATGGTAATGGTGTTGCCTCCCAGTTTCTCTCAATTCGGGTCAATGGGATATTTTCACGTTGTGCTTGTCATCCATCTTAGTAAGCAAATTTTGCTTTTTTTTACTGCATGTAAAGTAATCATCCATTTCATCTATCTAGCTGTTGAAGGAGTCATTTTGAAGAGCTCAGTGCAACTTATTTAATTATAATAAAAAGTTCTGGAGAGGTGCTAATTTTAACTCTTAATCAGCCCTCAACGGCTGCGCCTCCTGCATGCTGTATTTCAAACAGTGAAGCCACCTTTTATAGTTAAACAACATACTGTGATATGGAGTTTGACTTCCCATTTCAGCTGTGTTTGTCCAACTCACTGCATTTGTGCTCACAGGGTCATCATCAGTATAAAAAATGAAAGGTCTTTTGCTGGTTTTGTCACATGCATGGTGTCAGATTCCGCTTATCCGCAGGACTAATCGGGAGAAATGTCCTGACCAACTCTCCAGTTAAAGGGCAAAGCTACCCCTTTACCCCAGCCGACTTTAACGTTGTGCGTGCAGGAGGGCAGGAGCTTCTTAAGTCGGTGTTGAGATGAATTCGCCTAGGTGTACTAACTGCCTTTAGTTTTGCAGAGCCAATTCGGTCTGCCCTCACTTATCAGCACTTGTCAAGTTACCTTATAGAGTAACAAGGTGAAAAGTGATCGCTCCACTTTTACAGCAACTTCATCTCTTATGAATCGATTGCACTTGTCATTGACCTAGTAAATTTAACAATCCTGGTTAGGATCGTACGGATTAGTTTTATGTTAAGATGGAGATTATCAATGAGTGACTGATTAAAATGGAATTTTACGACTAAATGATGTTAATGTCTTTAATGAGGTAGAATGGTAATAATGAGACAACTCAATATAAGAATGACAAAGATAGATGTAGATGGAAGTTTTAAGTATTCAATAAAATGATGAAAATTGTTCAGTTAACATTCATTACTCGACAGTCATCCCCGCCAGACGTGGGGTACGATTGCGATGTAAAGGCAAAATTCAATATTAATTGAACATAAATCAATAAAAGGAAAAATGATTAAAATGATAATACTGATGGTAAGTAGGATGAGATAAATGATAAAAATAGTAAAAAGGAATATAAATTAAGTAAGATTCAAAGCATTCAAAAGCATCAGAAATTCGGGAAAATTGACATTTTTGAGTGAGCCTGTTAGGGGTGATCAAGTCCTACATAGCTCGAAGCCCAATTTAGTAATAAGAATTTTCGGGATTAAGGATAAATTGTCAAGACAACTTGTCCTTCATAGGTAACCACATAATATCGCTGGTATTATCCTGCCATTACCTTATTATAGTATTTGTTTTACTTGCGCCCAATCTTAAATGGAGTCGTCAAAAATAAGCATTTCAAGTTGCTCTAAGACTTCTCCACGCCAGCTTGCCATTCGACTATTACACCTATAGAAAGACCTTGTCTCTTTGTCAGCGAGAACCGAACAAAAAGCCCCGGACTTCCATATCCAAGGTTTTTTATAGCTTTTTGGTGGAACATTCTGGAAAGTGTTGGCTGAATCCACGCCCAGTGGGAAGGGCTCACTTGGCTATCCTATTAGGCCCCTTTCGCCATCCCTGGCTTGACTTGTCACGCCCCTCTTAGCTTCACTCAATTTTGTCATCTTCCCTTTAATCAGTAAGTGCATTTTTAAAAATGTAACCACAAACTCGCGTTCGGTTTCACCCTAGTTTTTGAGCAATAGCATAAATGACATTCAACATTCTTTTCAATACAATTCTCCTTCTCAGGCTTGTTTTAGTTGGTTGCTCATCATGTGTTGCCTTGTCTGAGAGAGACAGTCATACACAGGTTATATTCTTTTTACAAAGCGGTTTCAAAGCATCATATTTTCTGCTAAAGGTTTAATGGAAAAATAGTTGAAATCTCCTGTGTGGTGATTTGCGTGTGACGGGCTTCCTGTTCAGTAGCTCAGTGACGCTGCAAACGTCTTGAAAAACCGTTGGGTGTGAGCGGCAGCTGCATCCTGTTGATGTCTTCATGTAAAAAACAAGATGTGAATACAAAGATATGACAATAATTGGGTTCTTAAGGTTGCTAACACTGAAGTATGTATGCAATACAAAGATATGAAAAATAATCAGGTTTATATAAGTTTACTGACTTTGGTATACGTATGCATTGTAATGAGATGCTAAGTGGGAAGGCTACGTTTATCAGAGAGATCTTTGCCATGCTGGTGACCCAATCAAGTATAATTTTGTTTGGCGACATCTGGTGCTCAATTTGAGAGTTGGTGCTAGGGCTCAGCTCAACACATGAACCCAAGCCATACAAGCCAATTGCTATCAATTCGCTCCATTGCTATTTGTGGCATGGCAACCTACTTGACAATGGCTGGGACGCCTGTGGTTCTACTTGCTTACAATAATGCTGTGATTTCATAAAGCCTCCCACCCGCATTTGTATTTCTCCTCTGTTTGTCTGTCGTTATGCTTCCCTTTGCCACAAGTCCTCTCAGAGCTGGGTATGGGAAAATAGAATCATGGCATCATAAATAAATCAAAAGGTAAACGCTTTGGGGTCTCAGTGTTCCCCGTGAGCTCAAAAAGGAATACACAGGACTGTTATGTACAAGTGCACAAGAAACTGTCTGTAAAGCCTCAAAAGTCATTTTTACCCAGAATAGAAGCTTGTAGACATATAGAGGCCAGGCGAACTTAATATGAACTCCCAAGGCTCGAGGAAACTTGATACCAGCTGCTACAGCAACTGAGCGTTTCTGCAGTCAGGGACAAAGAAATCCATCTGTTTCCATCATTAACAATAATGTTCCAGATTTTCTTCTGTCGGCATGGCTCCATTCCACAATCACTCGCCTTTGTCCAAAGTATGACCGCTCACTACTTTAGCCTGACTGCTCCACCCCACCCCTCAACCTCCCACCCACACACACACACACACACACACACACACTGATGACTTGCTCATAATCTTCCAACGAATTTGTGAGAAATTCAAGTACAACCCGCCAGTGATGCTATGTATATATACTGTCATTGCTCACCATACTGTAGAAGGAGCGTACACAGAGGCCATTGCGGAAGGGGGCACGTGTGCCTCTTGTTGACATAGCTCAGTTTGAGGCTGTCGAAGTGGCTTCTGTAGAGCAAGGCCTGTTTGAGGTCAGTCGCACTCTGTTAGGGTAATTAAGTCTGAGTTAACTATATGCTTGGTAGGTTTGATATGTTTCTGACGTTTGAAGAAATCATCACACACTGCTCATTTTCTGGTCTTAAATCTGTGGGATGCAAACCTAAAAATATGCCACCTTAAGATATATTTTGGTGATCCCACTGTGGCAACCATATAAGTGGATGTGACTATTGGACATTGAGATGTAACACATATTGCCATTAACGTCTTAAGTGAGCAGGGACTCACTTGATGACAAGTGTGTTGCTGGCAGATGTGTTTATATGTGCATATGTAATGGCGTGTTCATCACAGTGATAAACACATTAATTAATTAATTAGAAGATGACTATGGGGGGCACGGTGTCCAAATGAGTTTTCTCCATGTAGTCCAGTTTCCTCCCACCCCTGAAAAAGCATGCATGGTACGTTAATTGAAGACTCTAAATTGCCTGTTGGTGGTAATGTGTATGTGAATGGCTGTTTGTTCCTCTGTGCCCTGCGATTGGCTGGTAACCCATTCAGGGTGTACTTCTCCTCTTGTCTGAAGGTACACTGAAGAAAATGAGTATTTCAACACCTTGCTATATTGCAAGTTCTCCCACTTACAAATCCTGGAGGGATCTGAAATTTTCATCGTCGGTGACTATCCACTGTGAGAGAGATAATCTAAAAAGAAAAATACAGAACTCACAATATGATTTTTTTTTTTACGATTTATTTTATGTGATACAGCTGCAAATAACTATTTGAACACCTGTCTATCAGCTAGAATTCTGACCCTCAAAGACCTGAATGACCCCTACTCCATTTCTCTTCCCATCTACTCCATGGTAAAATAATTTCAACCCTGCTCCTAAACTTCTAGCCTTACTACCTTCCACCCAGTCTCTTGGATGCAGTACAGTATATCAACCTTTCTCCTAATCATCTTGTCAACCAACTCCTGACCTTTTCCTGCCATAGTCCCAACATTCAAAGTCCCTACATTCAGTTGTAGGCTCTATGCCTTCCTCTACTTCTTCTGCCGACTAACGCGCTTTCCTCCTCTTCTTTGTCTTCGACCCACAGTAGCTGAATTTTCACCGACGCCCTGCAGGTTAACAGTCCCGGGGGTAGACGTTGTTAACCCGGGCCACTACTTATCCAATATGGGATTCATTTGATGAACGCTCATTGTGTTTGGCACAGTTTTACGCCGGATGCCCTTCCTGACGCAACCCTCTGCATTTATCCGGGCTTGGGACTGGCCTCCAGATTGCACTTGCTTGCGCCAACCATAGGGCTGCAGATAATCAAGTAAAGACAATCAAATAAACAAAGTCAAAACACAAGGTAGAGAATTCACATACTACCTAGGCTAAGCTAAAGTAAGGGTCCGAACCCATATGAAGATAGAAGAAAAAGAGAGATAAAAGAGGTTCAAACCACAATGTCCCTGCAGTGTTTCACTCGGCAGGAGTGGAGCAAGTTGAAGTTGAGGGTTGTGTCCACTTGTCCAGGTCGTTACGGCAGCCCAGAGCAGCGAGCATTTGCTCATCGTTGGTTATTTAATTTTGCTCTGGTAAGTGTTGCCGGCCTCAGAAATGGGCAAGGCCACTCCCTGGTTGCAGGATTAGAGGATAAGTAATGGTGAGGGTTTTGATTTTGGGGATGTAAATGTAGCTCTAGGGAGCTCCTGCATCCACCCTGGACGACTTTAACCAGCACATGCCAAAACTCGTCTTAAGTTTGCCAATGACCTTTTGGATGATGCACAGGAGTCATGGGAGAAAGTTTTGTGGTCAGATGAGACCAAAATTGAACTTTTTGGTCATAATTCCATTAACTGTGTTCGGAGGAAGATGAATGATGAGTTCCATCCCAAGAACATCATACCTACCGTGAAGCATGGGGATGGTAGCATCATCCTTTGGGGGGGGTTTTCTGCACATGGGACAGGACGACTGCGCTGTATTAAGGAGAGGATGACCATGGCCATGTATTGTGAGATTTTGGGGAACAACCTCTTTCCCTCAGTCAGAGCATTGAAGATGGGTCATAGCTGTGTCTTTCAACATGACAATGACCCAAAGCACACAGCCAGCTAAACCAAGGAGTGGCTCCGTAAGAAGCATATCAAGGTTCTGGCGTGGCCGAGCCAGTCTCCAGACCTAAACCCAATAGAAAATCGTTGGAGAAACTCCGTGTTTCTCAGCGACAGCCCAGAAACCTGTCTGATCTAGAGAAGATCTGTGTGGAGGAGTGGGCCAAAATCCCTCCTGTAGTGTGTGCAAACCTGGTGAACAACTACAGGAAAGGTTTGACCTATGTTATTGCAAACAAAGGCTCCTGTACCAAATATTAACGTTGGTTTTCTCAGGTGTTCAAATACTTATTTGCAGCTATATCACACAAAATAAATCGTTTAAAAAAATCATACATTGTGATTTCTGGATTTTTCTTTTTAGATTGTATCTCACAGTGGACATGCACCGACAATGAAAATATCAGATCCCCTCCATGATTTCTAAGTGGGAGAACTTGGAATATAGCAGGGTGTTCAAATACTGTACTTATTTTCTTCACTGTACCTGGAATAGGGTCCAGCACGTACATGACCCTAGAGAGGATAAGCAGGGCAGAAAATGGATGGGTGATGAATATGATGTAGCTGAGTAACATAGGTTTACGGGTTAGAGTTAGTTAGGGCTAGCGGTACTACTGGCAGGTGTCCTCAACTACTGAAAAAGACTGAATTTCCTGGGGGCACATGCAGTGCACTGTCACTCCTGTCATGCACACACACACACACACCACCCATGTTCAGGATATGTTGCACACACACACACTCACTCTCTCTCTCTCAATCTCTCTCTCACTCTCTCTCTCTCTCTCTCTCTTTCTCTCTCGCTCATCTATCTAATCTAAAAACGGCCCTGATGTTCCAACAATGGAAGTGTATACTTGCCACAAGAATTTGGTTTACAATAGAATTCTCTTTTGTTGTGGTAATCCAACTCTGACAGAGGTATTGAATGCATTTAAGGTTTTATTACAATTGATGTAATCTATTCATAATTTGGTTTAGGTTTTTTGTTTGTTTTTTTGCGATGTGAACTGACTGACTATGGTTGTTGGGTTTTCAAAAAAATAATCTGTCTATTTTCCAAAGTGCTCATCAGGCATATATTTGGGTTTTCACCCCAATTTATTTAAATAAATACATTTTGTACCAAAGTGTACATCCTGGTTGAAACAGGGCTTAACATTCCTTAAATTGAGTTACAGCGGTGTATTTGTCGTTTGTAACTATGCCTCTGCTGACAGACAAAGCAGCACTGTTCCGTCCTGGGACCACCTGTGTGTTACACTCTGTTTGCGTGGTCAAAACACAAACACACACACTTGTTTAGCCATCCAGATCACCATAGTCCAGGAATATCCTGAAGGGAAGGCTGAAGTTACCCTAAATCACGAGCTACTCTGTGGTGAGTGAGGCATTCTAATTGGCTAGTCAACAGGTGGTGACTGCTGTGACACTTTAACAAGACAGGAGAACAAGTGGAGGTGGGAGCAATTGTTTGTAGGGGAGTTAGCGTTACCAAATCCCCAGCAAGCCTTATGTGACTCAATACATTCATTATTTTTAATTCTACAGCAGTGAGCATCTTGCACCCTCCACTTACCTTGTCTACCTCATTCTTGTGGGGCAGAGATGCCCAATGCATCGATCGCGATAGACCAGGTTGTCTTGGTCGGTCCTGGGATGGTGTGTCAGAAGAAAAAAAAAAGACGTCAGCCAATGTTCCCTCTAAACTGCGCGCATGCACAATTGTGCATCGCTGATGCAGTCTCTTCCCAGATATTATGCGTTGCACGCACAAAAATAATAATCCAATGCAAATTCAAAGTATAACATACAGCTATTCAGTTTGTGGCATTTTGCAATGTGATTTATTGAGTGAGGGATGACTGGTTGTTACATCAAATGGCGCAATTCACATATGTACTGTAAAAAATGAAAAGAGGAAGCCACTGGTTTCTTCTAGGCAGCACACGGAACTTTCTCTAACACCAACCGCTGCTCTGCCACACTCTTTTTCCTAGTTTACCCCCCCACCGCTCCCCGCTCTTATAGACGTACACTCATAATTCATAATTACAAATGTTACAGTACTTACGCAGCCCATTAATGTGTTTTATAATGACAGCATCCACCACCGCTGCTTTAGTTAGCAACACAGTCTGGACAACGTAGAGCAAAGACAAGCTAGACATGCCGCTTATGTTTACTATCGATATTAATGGAGAAAGTTAAAAGAGAAATGCTGTTGTTTTAAGATGCAATGACTGTGGGAGTATGCTGGCTGCTTGAAAAGTACATCTTTGGGTAGAAAAGTATGGGCACCCCTGTTGTGGGGGTCTTTTGGTTTAACGTCATAATCTTCTCAAGCTTGTGTCTGGTAACCGGAGACTTCTAGCTGACACACACACATTTAAACTAGGCCAGCCCAATGTGGTCACTTCAGCTAATGGCTCTTTGATGTCTCATTCAGGAGGGACCCATATGATTACCCGATCCACTCCAGACCTGCACACAGAGAGCCCGTTCACAACCAAGACCACCACCGCCACAAAAGTCGGTCCATCGCTCAATCAGCGACCTCCAACCTCGCTCACTCATCTCACGCTGGACAGCAGTACAGTGTGGCCACGGGTCAGGACGGACCTTCCTCGCCCAATACTGGCCGCAAAGAGCGTCACTACTATGAGTCTGTAGGAAGCAGGGGGGACAGCTACCAACAAGCTAGCCCAGGTCGTTACGGCAGCCCAGAGCGCTACAGCTACAGAGATGAGAGACAACCTGATCCAAAACAAAAGAACCCCATGATAGGAGCTGTTTAAATCAAACTATTTGCAATGTGAAGCATGTTTATGTATTTAAAAATCTGGGGTATTTAAATGAATTATAATGTCGAACAAACTTTGTGCTGCTTTTTTGCATAGAATCATGAGTTATTTTCTAACAAACTGGACTTCAGTGGGAAGGATGTTTTTCGAGTACTCCTTTGACTCTCCGGAGTCAAAGGTTGTCAAAAATCATAATCAAGGAAAAGGCACTTGTCTTTTGCAAGTATAGTTTTGTTCAGACATTTACAGCAGCATTTACATTTGCAAATGAAATGACTAACAGTAGTTGTAGGGTCGTAATAGTTAATGTAGTGTTTCTAATAAAATGTGAAAGGTTTGATCAAGTGCAGACTACGGATGACTTTATAAACTGTGTATCAGTTAATTTATCACCATTTTTATACCAACATTTTCGATTAAATAAATGTGAACAATGATTTTACTGTGATTCATTTATTCACTCACATGCATATTTCACATATGTCTAATACATCATTCGTCATCACTTTAAAATCATTCTAATCTCCGATAAATGAACTCTGCGAGATGACTGATACGAGTAGCCAGTGTGCTGATAAGGACCAAATAATCATCAGCAATTAGATCTCCTCCAAGCTGATGATTAAGGCCCAATTTGCTCTGCGAAATAATGATGGCACTGATTGGCAAAATTAGTCCTGAAAGGGGCATAATTACTGTGGAGAGGGAGGGCTTTTTTTTAATCAGTCCTTAATTACCCTCAAAGCCAACAGAGGGCATTCCGCTACCTTTTTAACCTGCATCAGCAGCACATAGACAATCGAACAGTCTCCTTGTTCCAATTTTTGATCACAAAGCTAGCTCAGGTTTCTGTTGAAGAATAATTGCACTCTGACATTTTGTAAACGAGGTAAAATAGAGCACACAAATCTTGCAATTGTGAACTTAATAATGAGGGGGAAAAAACTGTGGGCGTATTTGTTTGTTCAACCATGTTGTGGCAAGCATCAATTTACATAATCAGCAGCATGTGGAAAATCTGTTAATTTACATGAAGTAACTCAAACTAGTACATGAAGTTCAAAATCTATTAAAGTCGCTAGAAAGTCAATATATCTGTATGCCCCTGCATGATGCTTTACTGTTTATTATTGTATTACGCTTTTTGACAATAAAGCTACAATTGTCAAATGGTCTAAAATAAATGATTAGTTCATCTGAAAGGTTCAAGCTGTCCATGCATGTGAATATGAATGAGAATGGTACATTGTACATCTATGTCTCCTGTGATGTAATGGCCATCAGTCTAAAGTGTATTCCCGCTTCTTGGCCCAAATCATCTGGGATGAGATCCAACTGAGCTGCAAAAAATGGATAGATTGATGGATACATTCTGCTGAGGCTGCCAGAATGTAAGTATCATAACGAATACATATGACCTCTTTTCAAG
Organism: Syngnathoides biaculeatus; assembly: GCF_019802595.1. Classification (NCBI taxonomy): domain Eukaryota; kingdom Metazoa; phylum Chordata; class Actinopteri; order Syngnathiformes; family Syngnathidae; genus Syngnathoides; species Syngnathoides biaculeatus. Next base: position 38,812,866 of record NC_084641.1, read on the forward strand.
GGTGGGACATTTACATTCTGACAAGAATGAGACAGTAGCTATTTGTCTTATTTGCAAGCTACTTAGTAGGTATGTGTCAAATATACCCTTTATTTAAAAAAAAAAATGCAAAAATTGCTCAACATTTTAATGATCATATTGCTTCTAGCAATCGATCTGAACTTTTTCAGTCCAGATTCAAGGCAGACAACTCTACTGAAGCAGCCCTTGCAAAAGGGACAAATTAACTTTACTAGCGATGAACTGTGGACCTTCATCAATACATTTTTACTACCTAACATACAGTACCACGAGATCACCTTCAAACCTGTACCGGTATGACACACCATGTAATTTATAGTAATGTGACCTGAGTATTGAAATATTACTGGCAAAATCCAGCAGAGTTTGGTACTTGGCCCTGTTTTTTCAGTCTTTACAGTATACAGTGAAGAAAATAATTATTTGAACACCCTGCTATATTGCAAGTTCTCCCATTTAGAAATCATGGAGGGGTCTGAAATTTTCATCGTAGGTGCATGTTCACTGTGAGAGAGATAATCTAAAAAGAAAAATCCAAAATGTATGATTTTTTTTAATGATTTGTGTGATACAGCTCCAAATAAGTATTTGAACACCTGTCTATCAGATACGATACTTGCAATTAAAACTCATGTGATTTCTGTAATCTGGAGGTTGTTGAGTTTAAATAATGGATGTCCTGTAACTTTTTACCTCTTACCTCTTTTTACCTGGCTGTTGATTATTGGCTTGCTCGACACAAGCACTTGTTTAAGGACATCGCTCGTGAGTTTTAACAAAATTAGCATGACCCAAAATGGCAAAGCAAAAAAACTTTATTCGACTCAACTCTCTCATTAAAAATAAGATTACAGTGTAATACCAAAACTTTTTTTTTTCATCTCTGTAATATTAATGTAGATACAGTATATCCTATCTACTAGTGACGCAGAGATCATGGTCCATGAATGTGTACATTTCTCAATTTGAACAGGCTGCTTTCTGATCTTCCTGAATAGTATTAAAAACCTGCAGGTAGCACAAAACACTGCAGCAAATCTTTTGACAAGGACTAGAAACTTTGATCATATTACACCCACACTCACCAATGTAGAAACCTGTTTTTGGTCCACTTCAGATGTGATTTTAAAGTTTTGTTACTTATGAAATATTAAATGTTGTTCCATCGGTGGGCCAAGTGGTTAGAGCATCGGCCTCGCAGTTCTGTGGACCGGGGTTCAAATCCTGGCCCTGCCTGAGTAGAGTTTGCATGTTCTCCCCGTGCCTGTGTGGATTTTCTCCGGGCACTCCGGTTTCCTCCCTCATCCCAAAAACATGCATTCATTGGAGACTCTAAATAGTCCCTAAGTGTGATTGTGAGTGCAACTGCTGTCTGTCTCCATGTGCCCTCCAATTGGCTGTCAACCAGTTCAGGGTGTACCCCACCTCCTGCTCGATGATAGCTGGGTTTTGCTCCAGCGCTCCCCCGGCTCTCCTGAGGATAAGCGGCTCAGAAAATGGATGGATGGAATTGGTGCATATCCAATGTTTGTTTGTCACACTTTCTTTTCCTTTTCCTTGATGAATAATGCATGACGGTTAACGACAAAATTCAGGTAGAATTTAAATTCTTGTTGAATAGTTGTGCTTCCTTTTCATGTTCCAGCAGTAGTTGCATGGTTAAATAGCACACCTTGGGATTCCAAAAAAGATGGAACAAGACGATGCTTCCCTGGTGGCCTTGCTTCTGCCTTGCTTGCCTTGTTGTGAAAGACTTCGATCCAACACTTTGCCTTGTTAGCATGTGACAATCAAACCGCATGCTCCAGGGAGGCCACAGTGGTGGGTTGAAGCATTTATCTCTGCCTCGCACAGTTCCCAGCACAGAGACAGGTGGAGTAGGATATGTGCAGAGCACACGTTGGGATGACCCAGCCTCAAAAATCCACAATAAAATTCCGGAAGAGCACCCACAGTGACCTCGACCTCTTTGCTTTGCTTTTGTTTTGGTTCATTTTCTTCATTCAAGGCACATTCTACCATGTTGGCCTGCTGTCCTTCTGTCCTTCACCTTCTGCTACTGATTTCAATTCAGCTATTGATAAAGTGTCAGAACCACCGTGGCCAAAATGGGCCGAGCGGGCCTTCTCGTTTAATTATACAGTTCATTAAAAAGCCCCCTCGTCCCCACCTTGAGGTCCAGATGAGGCCAAGGGAATACCTGGCGGCTAATGTGCCCAAATATGGAGATTGGTCTCGTTATTAATTACTCTTGCCAACTAACCTGCTCATCACACACTTCATCCACTTTCAGGTCTGCTGTGGTTCCTCACTCGACTTTGAGGGTACTCCTTCAGCCACCATGTTTGTTTGATATTGTTCACCAGCTGTGAAATTGGATTTCTACACTTGGCCTGATATTAGAAACGATTTCATATCCTGTGCAATATTCTTTGGTTTCTCACCTTGCGCTTTGTTTAAAAGCTCAATTTTCACATCTTGTCGTGTTTCTTTTTTTTTTTTTTTTTGGGGGGGGGGGGGGGGGGTTGTAGCTTTACCCATAAAAGCAATGTTGCCGACTGGCTCCGGGTCGCCCACAACTCATTTTTTTCACCAACTGTCACCATGGTAACATGGCCAACCTCACCTGCAACCCTTTCTAAGGTGATGCCATAGTTGTGCAATATGACAATGATGATTTGTGAATCGCTTGCTGGTGTGTGGAAAATGTCTGACTGTCCATTGTTATGACATTTGGCATCCCTTCTTGATAGCATGTTAGCAGTGCAGTTAATCTGTGTTGCCAGTCATCGGTGGTCATCGGAGTGACGTTGTTCACTCCCCCCCTCCCCCCCAAGTTTTTTGTAGCCTTTTCTGTTAGTTCCAGGCATCGAAAACTTCCAGTCAACTTCCTAGGTCTCTCCTGTAAGCCTCTCAGCTTTCTTTTTGTGCCTCAAAGAAAAGTGTGCACAATAAGCCTGATGCCCTGTTCGCCAATTTGCGATGCAGCCCGAGAGGAACAGCTGATGTCTGTGACCCCCACTCACCAGACCCGTTCCATCAAGCTTAGAGCACCTCACACACACAGCCAAAGAAAAGAAGCATGCAACAATGAAACGGGCCAATGAGACGCAGCGAAATGTATGGTACTGCATTATCTAATGTGCAGGTGAACCAAAATGTCTGGATTTCTGTCTGTCATCCACACACCTGTCACATTCGCTGTTGTGTTAATGAAACACCTACTGTATACACACACAGTCCGGATATTACTGGCAAGTATCTGATCACTGTGAAATTGGTGCCCTTTTCATGCAGATGTCAGGTGTTTACCTTGGTGGTCAGGGGGTGGAGTGGATGTCACAAGTGTTGGGTTGCTGTGGGTGTAATGTGTCCCTACTGGCCCACTTATAGAGCGCCATAGAGAGGCCCAAGTGAAATTACGTACTCCTTACTTTCCATGTCTTATAAAGGGTCTTCACTTTGTGCCTGTCTTTGTGTTGTTGACACCACCCTCAACACTGTGCTAGTTTGACATGCATCACAAACTTCCACACTCGTCCTAAAATTATCTTTGACCACTTGATTGACTTTCCATCAGAAATCTCAATGACTACACCAGACTTTCCAGTTTGCAGTCATTTATAAGTGTGTGTGCGTATGTATGTGCGTGTGTGTGTGCCCCCAATATCAAACAGCTACTTACAGAACTTTCACATTTTCATACACGCATGCATGCTCACATTAGTCTTCATGGAGCCCAATTGGCATCCATCCATATAGAGTATGAATCTATCAGTTAAGAGTCTTTAGAGCAGTGTACTGGGAATATTGTGCTTATTTTTGTTTAGGTACTTACTGCACTGTGTTGTCATGTGGGTTCTGCACTAAGTTTCTGACTTAACACTAATATTTAGGTTCTTGGTTTATGTTGATGTAACTGTGACATGGGTGCCGTCACCTTATCCTGGTGGAGGGTTTTGTGTGTCCAAATGATCCTTGGAGCTAAGTTGTCTTTTAGGGTCATCCTTGGCAAACAGGTCCTAGATGAAGGACCAGACAAAACACGCCTCCATAAACCCCCATGTTGAATAAAAATAATGGATCTAAGTTTTCTTTCCCTACACGTGGGTCACCAGGGGCCCCTCTGGAGCCAGGACTGGAGGTGGGGCTTGAAGCCGAGCTCCTGGTGGCCTGGCCTGGGTGACCCATGTGGCTTGGCGAGGCACACTCCGAAAGAGTAACGTGGGTCCCCTTTTCCCATGAGCTCACCACCTGTGTGAGGGGCCATAGGTGTAGGGTGGAGTGGAGAGATCTCCGACTACAGAAAATGGCTCTTGGAACATGGAATATCACCTCTTTGGCAGGGAGGGGCCTGAGCTGGTGTGTAAGGATGAGAAGTTCAGACTAGATATGAAGAGTTCAGACACAAAATCAGATATATCCATTTTTTTTGTTTCTGTAGATTCTTTGATTTACATAATACATAAATCTGCTTTTGCCTCTGAACTCTTTTTATAGTCGAACATCCCTCCACACACCACTTGGGCTCTGGTACCAGTCCTCTTGTGGGGGGTTGGACTCTGTACAACTTTGGAGTTACCCACGGTGAAAGGCACCAAGCAGGAGTGGGTATACAGTGGTACGTACAAAATTAATTCGTTCTGGAAGTCGTTTCGTAACCTTAAGGAATAGAGGCTGCCTCCTCCTCACCGCCGAAAACTGGTCCTGCATTGTCGTGTGTTGCATCGTCTCCAGCTTCTCCGTCGAAAGATCCTTGAGGTGCTCCTGGACCAACTCATCGATGTCCTCCTCAGCCTTTCCCACCGATACAATTTCCTCAACTTCAGGTTCAACCTCCACTTTGAACCTCTCAAGTCGAGCAGAAGCAGCATGAAGCCACATGCACAAATGTCTTTTTCATATTTCAATTTTTTTTTTCTTGTTTTGTTTTAATGGACAAAACAACTCTCTTCTTCTCCTCACTGGCGCTAGTCATCAATTTCTTGGGGCCCACGGTGAAAAAAATGAATAAATCTGGGAAGTTGTACAGTCCAAGTGTCCACGAGTGTATGACAATGGAGTCGGTGATGAAAATCCAGGGAGTGCATCATGGGCAAAGCTTAGCATCCTCCCCATCAGAAAAAAAAAAAGATTGATATCGCTCTTAGCCAATGGAGGGATGCAATGCCAGGAAGATGCTGCTTGATAGCCAATAGGGGGATCTGCTCTATTGCGCCACACATACCAAGAGACAGGATGTCATAGTTGAAGATTGACATCCCTTCTAGTCAATGTGATGCCAGAAAGCTGCTTCTGTGGTGGCCAGTGGGAGAGCAGCTCTATTGCATCACTTTCAAACCAAGAAACAGTACAGAATGTTTACATTCAGAGGAATCTAGCGCCATTTTTTCCCTTTCATATCCTGAATTTCTTTGGTAACTAGAGACAAAAATTTTCCGCGGAGGCTTTTCATCACCTGGATCTTTCGTTAGTAGAGCCTTCGTATGTAGAGGTACTTATTGCCCTCCCGAGGTTCTGTGACTGTCCATAGCAGTTCACCCTGTTGGACGAGATGGTAGCCTCCTTCCGCCTTCAGGCGGGGAGACAGGTCCTGACTGTTGTTTATGCCTATACACCAAACAACAGTTCAGAGTACCCACCCTTTTTAGATCTCTTAGATGGAGTGCTGGACAACGCTCCTGCTGGGGACTCAATCATTCTGCTGGGAGACTACAATTCTCACGTGGGCAATGACAGTGAGATCTTGAAGGGCGTGATTGGGAAGAACAGCCCCCCCACCCCGATCACAGCCCAAGTGGTGTTCTGTTTATGGACTTCCATGTTCATTATTGGATTGTCCACAACGGACACTATGTTCAGGTATAAAGGTGTCCACATGTGCACTTGTAACCAGGACACATTAGGTCACAGTTCGATGATCGACCTTGTGGCCGTGTCATTGGACTTGTAGCTGTATGCCTTGGACATTCCGGTGAAGAAAGGGGTGGAGCTATCAACTGATCATCAAAAGGTGGTCCGATGGTGGGAGAAGATGCCAGTCCAACGTGCCACACCCAAACATATTGTGAGCGTCTGCTGGGAATGGCTGGCAGAATCCCCTGTCAAAAGGAGTTTTAATTCCCAGCTCCGACAGAACTTTACTCATGTTCCGGGGAAGGCGGGGGACATTGAGTCCAAGTGGACCATGTTCTGCGCCTCCAATGGTGAGGCAGCCGACTGAAGCTGTGGCCATAAGCTGGTCGGTTTCTGTCGTGGTGGCAATCCCCAAACAGGTTGGTGAACACCAACAGTGAGTGATGCCTTCAAGTTGGAGATGGAGTCCCATCTGGCCTTTTTGGTGAGTGTGACTCCCGAGACAGCTGGTGTGTACCGGTTGGCCAAGCGGAGTGCAGCTTTGGTAATTGCTGAGGGAAAACCCCAGGTATAGGAGGAGTTTGGTGAGGCTATGGAAAACAACTTCAAGACGTCTTACAGGAAATTCTGGTCCACTGTTCGGCATCTCAGGAGGAGGAAGCAGTGCATCATCAACACTGTGTATAGTGAAGATGGTGTCCTGCTGACCTTGACTTGAGACATTGTGAATCGGTGGGGAGAATACTTCAAAGACCTCCTCAATTCCACTGACACATCTTTCCATGAGGAAGCAGAGTCTGGGTTCTCTGAGGTGGGCTCTCCTGTATCTGGGGTTGAGGTCACCATGGTCGTTTAAAAGCCTCTCAGTGGCAAGGCCCTGAGGGTGGATGAGATTCAACCAGAATTCCGAATGGCTTGGGATGTTGTGGGGCTGTACTGGTTGACACACCTCTGCAACATCACCTGTACTTCGGGAACAGTGCCTCTGGGTTGGCAGACTGGAGTGGTGATCCCCCTTTTTCAGAAGGGGAACCAGAGGGTGTGTTCCATCTACAGGAGGATCACGCTCCTCATCCTCCCTGGTAAAGTCTATTCAGGGGTACTGGAGTGGAGGGCCCATGGGGAAGTCTCAGGTTTAGGGTGAGAAATGTGGTTTTCCTCCTGGTCTTGGAACAGTGGACCAGCTCTACACTTTCAGCAAAGTCCACGAGGATGCATGGGAGTTCTCCCAACCAGTCTACATGTGTTTTATGGAATTGGAAAAGGCATTTGACCATCTGGGAGTCCTGTTGGGTGTTCTTTGGGAGTGTGGGAAACCCAAACCCAAACCCCCTGATATGAGCTGTTCTGTTGCTATACGAGTTTGCTCCGCAGTGACGGCAGTAAGTTGGACTAATTTCTGTTGAAACTTGGACTCCGTAAAGGCTACCCTTTAATAACGACTACTAACTCTAATCCTCTGTTCTTAAAATAACATTATGTACAGAAACTCTTGGCTCAACCAAGACATGGAGAATCCGGTTTGGTGACCTCCATATTGCATCTTGAGTTTTTCCAGTAGATGTGGTTCTCTTGGTTTCGTCAAGCCGTGATCTCCAACTTTCACTGGAGTGGTGGGTACGAACAGCAAAAATGAGTTTCCTCTTCAGGGTGTCCGGGCTCTTCCTTAGAGATTGGGTGAGGAGCTTGGTAATCCTGGGGTGACTCAGAGTCCGCATTGAGAGGAGCCAGATGAGGTGGCTGTGACATCTGATTCAAATGCCTCCCAGACGCCTCCCAGGTGAGGTGTTGCGGGCATGCCCCACCATAAGGAGACCATGGGGAAGACTCAGGACACACTGGAGGGACTACATCTCTTGGCTGGCCTGTGAATGCCTCCGGATCCCACTAGAAGAGCTGGATGAAGGATGAAGGCTGGGGAAAGGGAAGTCTGGGCATCCCCGCTAAAGCTACTGCCCTCACAAGCTGACACAGATAAGCGGTACAAGATGGATGGGTAGTTATGTTAATGCAGCTAGATAGATAGATAGATAGATAGATAGATAGATAGATAGATAGATATAGATAGATAGATAGATAGATAGATAGATAGATAGATAGATGATAGATAGATAGATAGATAGATAGATAGATAGATAGATAGATAGATAGATAGATAGATAGATAGATAGATAGATAGATAGATAGATAGATAGATAGATAGATAGATAGATAGATAGATAGATATCACAGTGGTTGGACTGGTTAGAACACACCTGTCAAACTCAAAGCCCAGGGGCCCGATGCGGCCCACCACATGATTTTTTGTGCCCCACGACGGCATATCATGTGTATCAACTTTCATGATTTTCGTTCAAATCTGTATCAAAATTTAAAATTATCATATCCTTAATGATGACATTGGGATATTGCAAGCATTTTTGTGTTACCAAACATCAAAATAGTTGAAAAAACATTTCCTTTGATTTCTGATTCCAAAAGTAGGTGATAAATTTTATGTGTAAATATGGTGGATCAATTCAAGATTTTCATGGTTTCAGTCGTAATGGCTGTCTGAGAGAAACCATAACTACAATGTGGCCCGCGATAAAAACGAGTTTGACACCCCTGGGTTAGACCATTGGCCTCACAGTTCTGAGGACTGGCGTTCAAATCCCGGCCCAGCCAGGCACTCCGTTTTCCCCCCGCATCTCAAAAATATGTGTTAACATGCATGTCTCCAATATATTACTGGAAGGTGCTAAAAACAAAGGAGAAAAACAGACCTGGGATTCTGCCCTCGTGTTTTTCATTTTGCTAAGATAGATAGATACGGTTGAAGACAAAGAAGAGTCTCATTGTATAGTCAGCATCAGAGCCAGGAGTGTAATCCATCCACGCATTCCTTCCAGGGTATGCCAAACAGCCTGCTGAATATGAGCCGAGCACCCATTAGATCTCTGTGTTCTATCTCTCAAAACACACACACACACACACACACACACACACACCACACACACACACACACACACACACATCCACACGAACACACAGCTTCTAAATTCATTAGTGCAAAATGTCCTGCTCGCCATATAAGAAGCTTTCTCCAGTGATGCTGCTTCCACAACCATGCATCTGTACTTTGAAAACACACGCTACCTCTATTGAGGAGGTTATCATTGCAGTTTGCTTGTTAGCTGGATCATATTTAAAAATTACTTCAGCAGGTTACACGCGTAACAATAATTTTGTCCTTTCTGTGCAAAGTCAGCAGAGGCCCAATTTTGGATGTCTCTTTTCTGAGCACTGATCATGTGGTGTGAGATGTGTTCAGGGTGATTTTTAGCCCCGTTCTGCTTGGTTTGCAGTTGCGGCCGGCAATCGGAAATGTAAAACCTTTTCAATATTCACGATGAGGAGTCCATATCTGTGTCGTCAACACCATGTTTGGCCAATCCATGCAGTCTGTGTTTTAAAGTAAAATGTAACAAAATCCAATGTGGAAGCTCTGCTGGACACAAATAGTGGAGCAAGTGATTGTGTTGAGTCTTTGTATAAGGAGTGTCACAATTAATTTGCTGTGGTAAATATGGCAAAAAGAATTTGCCACTGCAATGTTATCAGCAGATATGTAAAATGTTAGCCTAGCTTCTTGTATTTGTTCTTTTATGATTGTTTTTTTTATATTTTTTGAAAGTCTGGATACATTTTGGCGCCATACTACAACTACTTCAGTTTTGTTACAACTCCAGACATCTGTTTTAGTGGAAGGGAATCACATGATAATGTAGCTATGTGTATATTATGCTGTGTTGTGTTGGTCATCTCCTTTGTAAAAGCAGTAACCAAGTACACAAGTACAGGTTTTTTTTCACTTCTCACTTCTTTTCACAGTTTAAATACTTAAAAGTGTATACCTCACTAATACTGATATTCAGAAGAAGAACCCATCAAATTGTGTTGTGAATGTGACTGTCATCCAGAATGTCTTTTTTGGAATGATGAATTAAAAAAAGGGTGAATTTAGAGATGAGATTCTAAATACTATATATATATTACACGCAGCCCAATGGGGGCACAATGCAGAGGGTTGCATCAAGAAAGGGTATCCAGCGTAAAACTTGCCAAACAATTATCAGCGTTCATTTAAACAATACCATATCGGAGCAGTCGTGGCTCAGGGTGACAAAGCCCGTCCCCGGCACCGTTAACCTGCAGGGCATCGGTGGAAATTCAGCTACTGTGGGTAGAGGACAAAGAAGAGGAGGAAACCGAATTCGTTGACAGAAGAAGAAGAGGAATGCACAGAGCCTACAACTGAGTGTACGTACTTTGAATGCTGGGAATATGATGGGAAAAGCTCAGGAGTTGGTTGACATGATGATTAGGAAAAAGGTTGATATATTGTGCTTCCAAAGAGAGCGGTTGGAAAGGTAGTAAGGCTAGAAGTTTAGGAGCAGGGTTCAAATTATTTTGCCATGGAATTGATGGGACGAGGCGGCACGGTGACTCAGCTGGTAAAGCGTTGGCCTCACAGTATTGAGGCCCCGAGTTCGATCCCACCCCCGCCTGTTTAAAGTTTACATGATATCCCTGTGCCTGCGTGGGTTTTCTCCGGGCACTCCGGTTTTCTCCCACATCCCAAAAGCATGCAACATTAAATGGACACTCTAAATTGCCCGAGGTGTGATTGTGAGTGTGGCATTTTGTCTCTATGTGCCCTGTGATTGGCTGACAACCAGTTCATGGTGTACCCCGCCTCCTACCCGTTGACTGCTGGGATAGACTCCAGCACTCCCCACAACCCACATGAGGATAAGCAGCAAAGAAAATGGATGGATAGATGGGAAGAGAAATGCAGTAGGGATTATTTTAAAGAAAGAGTTGGCAAAGAGTGTCTTGGAGGTGAAAAGAGTATCAGATTGAGTGATGAGGCTGAAACTTGAAATTGAGGGTGTTATGGAAAATGTGATTTGTGTGACATAGAGTTGAAAGAGAAATTCTGGAAGGAACTTGAAGTTCTGAGCATCCCAGACAGTGAGATGTGATTTGTGCAGATTGTAATGGACATGATAGTGAAGGAAACAGGGGCAATGAAGACGTGATGGGTAAGTACGGCATCGAGGAAATTAACTTTGAGGGACAGATGGTGGTGGACTTTGCAAAAAGGATGGAAATGGCACTAGTGAACATTTTTTTCCATAGGAACATAGAGTGACCTACAAGAGCGGTGGTAGAACCACACAGGTGGATTACATTTTGTGCAGACGATGCAATCTGAAGGAGGTTACTGACTGTAAGGTAGTCGTAGGTGTAGCTCAACAGCATAGGGTGGTGGTGTGTAGGATGACTCTGGAGGAAGTTTAAGAAGACAAGGGTAGAGCAGAAAACTATGTGGTTGGAGTTGAGAAAAGAAGAATGTTGTGCAGCCTTTCGGAAAGAGGTGAGACAGGCTCTTGATGGACAGGAAGAGCTCCCAGGAGACTGGACTACTACAACCAAGGTGATCAGAGAGACAGGCAGGACAGTAGTTGATGTGTCTTTTGGTAGGAAAGAGGAGAAGGAGATTTGGTGGTGGAACCCCAAAATACAGGAAGTCATACAAGGAAAGAGGTTAGCAAAGGAGTGGGACACTGAGAGGACTGAGGAGGAATTAAAGGAATACAATGAGATGGAATGTAGGGCAAAGGTCCAGGTGGCAAAGGCTAAACAAGAGGCATATGACGACATGTACACCAGGTTGGACATGAAAGAAGGAGAAAATGATCTCTACAGGTTGGCCAGACAGAAGGATAGAGATGAGAAGGCTGTGCAGCGGGTAAGGGTGCTTAAGGATAGAGATGGAAATGTGTTGACTGGTGCCAGTAGCGTGCTAAATAGATGGAAAAAAAAATTGAGAAGTTGATGAATGAAGAAAATGAGAGAGAAGGGAGAGTAGAAGAGGCAAGTGTGAAGGACCAGGAATGGCAATGATTAGCAAGGGGGAAGTCAGAAAGGCACTACAAAGGATGAAAAATGGAAAGGCAGTTGGTCCTGATGACATACTTATGGAGGTATGGTAGCAATTTGGAGAGGAGGCTGTGGAGTTTTTGACCAACCTATTCAACAGAATACTAGAGGGCTAGAAGATGCATGAAGAATGGAGGGAAAGTGTGCTAGTTCCCATTTTTTAAGACCAAAGGCCATGTGGAGGGTTGTGTGAATGATTGCAGAATAAAGTTGATGAGCCACACAATGAAGTTATGGGAAACAGTTGTGGAAGGTAGACTCAGGACAGAAATAAGCAATAGTTTGGTTTCATGCCTAGAAAGAGTACCACAGATACATTATTTGCCTTGAGGAAGCTAGTGGGAAAGTACAAAGAAGGTCAGAAGGAGCTACATTGTGTCTTTGTGGACCAAGAGAAATCCTACGACAGAGTACCAAGAGAGGAACAGTGGTACTGAATGCGTAAGTAAGTCTGGCGTGGCGGAGAAATATGTCAGAATAGTACAGGACATGAATGAGGGCAGCAGAACAATGGTGAGATATGCCGTAGATGTGACAGAAGAATTTAAAGTGGGACTAACATCCCTATGAACATTCTAAAATAGATATTGTAATGAAAAATACATATAACAGTAACTTCAATGTCTATACGAAAAAAAAGTGACCAGAGAGCGCGTCATCCATGCAAAAAGTTGCGCAATTGAGTGTCCCTCGACATCCAAGTGGTCGCCATATAAGTCTCGTCCTCTGTCCTTGACGTCATCGTCACTTCCGCCGTTGAAAATATTCGCATTTTTCCGACGCCCCTTCTGACACCAATGCTCTTTTCAAAAAGGACAACACCACACAACGGAGTGAAGTTACCGGGGCAATATTACATTATTTTTTTCAGGCTCTCAGGGCTATATTACACTATTGTTTCAAGCCATATTCAGATGATATCCGATCACGGCCAAACTGCATCCCGTCTGATCCACTTCCGTGGCGGAGATGAGCCATCGCGGCTCATCGCAGCCATCGTGGCTTATGACAGAGCCGAGCGGTGCTGCTTTAGGGGGGTGCTCACAGTCAAGCCGGGGTGCTTTATGCGCGCACGCGACTGATTAACGCATTTTCGGCTGGGTTCTTCAGAGGCGCCCCTGTCGCAAGGCCCAATGCGCAGCCTTCGCAGAAGCTGTGACCGCCGAACGCGGCGCCTCTGCCGGTGTGGCTGAGTTTCGGCGCCAGTGGTGGCATATAAGGAGGAGGTGGAGCCGAGCTATGCTGCTTTTAGGGGTATGTTCAAAGTCACCACAGTACGCGATGAACACTATCGAGACATTGTTGGCTGGGTGATCCGCACATCGACACATTTCATATGCGGATATTTTGTTACATTTTGAGAGAGACTGATTATGTGGTCCACCCCAAACTATTATTTTTTTTAGTAACTGTATGCACACATCAACACATTTCATACGCGGATCTTTTGCTACGTTATGAGCGAGACCGATTACGTGGTCCGCCCCAAACTATTTTTTTTTAGTAGCTGTATACACACCTACCTGTTATTTGGAACCCACAAAGCTCTTGTCCTCTGCACCCGTGCAATCCATTTTTCACAATGAACAGGGTCTCTATAAAACTTATGAAGCGTCATTTCATTCTCCCGAGTGTTCAAACAACGTCCAGCAATGCAATGAGCCGGCATTTTGGCTAACACGAAGGAACAACGAGCAAATTTCCCGGAGGTAAACCTAATGGAAACAAACGAGTCCACGAGGGGGCACCGCTGTCCTTTACGTCACTTCCTGCTTCTTCTCGAAAACAAATCCCTGAGAGGATTTTCATGGCGGGAGTTACAAAAAGCTGTATACGTCAAAATCATGTTTTGTGGTACAAAAACACATGGGACCATATTGGCTGTGGGTTTTTCATTAATAATATACCAAAAATCATCCGTTTGACGACACTTGACCTTTAAGGTGGAAGTGGGACTGCATCAGAGATCAGCTCTGAGCCCCTTCCTGTTTACTGTGGTAATGGATAAGCTGACAGATGAGTGCATGCATTGATTAGAGACTCTAAATAGCCCCTAGGCGTGATTGTGAGTGCGACTGTTGTCTGCCTCCATGTGCCCTGCAATTGGCTGGCAGCCAGTTCAGGGTGTACCCAGCCTCCTGCCCGATGACAGCTGGGATTGGCTCCACTGCTGCGACCCTCGTGGGGACAAGCGGCTCGGAAAACGGATGGATGGATGTTTGAAGATAGAAATTCCTGAAAACAAAGACTGAGGACAATGTAGTAATGAATTGTTGTGATAAAGGACTATATTTTCGATACTTTATATTCGTAGACTGCACAACATGCGTCTGAGTTGAAATGGTGCACATCTTGCTATTTGTACCAACGCAAGGCTCACTGTGTGTGTGTTGCCTTTTTTGCAGACCGGTCTGCGCCAAGCTGATTGGTGTTAGTGTAGCTTGGGTGTGTCCTTTGGCATCCACATGTGACATTGTGGTGAGTGAGGACTTTATTGTCAGGGGTGCATTTTATTTTGTGCAAGTTCAAGGCTTGTTCACTAAACTGGGCGATGTCAGGGCAAACATTTAAGTGGCCAGTGATTCTTCACCAGCTCATTCTATATTTAGCAATAAGGGTATATGGCTAACATTCAATGCAGTCAAGCATGAATTGCTGAGGGGACTTTCTTAAACACTTTGAAAAAAAAACTCAAGTTGATGTTACACATTACAGCCAGCCAGTTGCTTAATGTCAGAAAACATTAATTAATCATCACTTAAATTTATTGTAAGATGATATCTTTAATCATGCCCACTCCACCCTCTGAAAATAGCAGAACAATTGGCGCATTATTCTAAATTTTATGGATAAATATGACGGCCTCACCTTGCTGTCCAATTTGGCAGCGCCTCGCTCCATGCGCCGCATATGGGTCCTCATAACAGAGACACTTCAGGGAAACTTAACTGTACGTATATTAAACACAACTGTGTTATTATGCTATGTTAGTCAGCCTGTGGCTCAAACTAGACATTTGACCACATATACGAACGAATGTAGTGTTAATGTGAAAGGTGCAGGTCGAGGGGGCCTGTTTTCAGCAGCCTTTTAGCGGAAACTCCCAGTGCCTCAGATACCGTGGATGATTTTTTCTGGATTTTAGATTATTTTATGTTTGATCTCATTAAATGAAAGTTTATTGATTGTTTTTATTCATTCAGTTGGTGGGATTGTAAACAACACTCATCTCTGCGCTGTGTGAAATTTACAAGACATTTTATTTTAACTTTACAAGGACTTTTACATTTTTTACACCGCAAGATAAAGAATAAAGGCGATAATCTCGTGTGAGTCTAAGTCAGAAAAGGAGTACGGAGGTACAGAATTTTCTCGTTGCGCACATTCACCCGTCCGCTTAAATCTGTCTTTTATGCACCCTGAATGCCACCCTAAAATTGGCCATTCCCTGTCAAATCTGGACCTGAATGTGTTCTCGCATGAACTAGCACTTTTCCTCTTCCAGTGTCTGTATTAAATCAAAAGCCCAGTGAATCTGAAACACTTTTGATTCACTTCACTGCCTCCCAATTGCCTTACTGACACTGACTGGTACTGATGGTGCAGGACACACCAGGGCCGTAACGCTAACCAACACTCAGTGACTGCCCAACAGCCATTAAATGTCCCCGGTACGTTTCAGTGACAGCTGAATGACAACATATTACATCATATTCATCCTGTACTGCTTATCATCAATTTATCCCTTGTTTTCTGATCTCCAAATATCCATCCATCCATTTTCTTTGCCGCTTATCCTCACAAGGGTTTCAGCTGTCAATGGGCAGGAGGTGGGTTACACCCTAAAATGGTTGCCAGCCAATCGCAGGAAACAGGGATAAACAACCGCACTCACAATCACACCTAGGGGCAATTTAGTGTCCAATTAATCTTACATGTTTTTGGGATGTGGGAGGAAACCGGAGTGCCCGGAGAAAACCCACGCAGACATGGGAAAAACGTGAAACTCCACACAGGCAGGCCGGGATTGAACCCGGGTCCTCAGAATTGTGAGGCCAATGCTTTTCAGCTGCACCACCATGCCACCCATCTGGTCATAACCACAGTAATTTGATTAAATTGGTTTTACAGCCTTTATTTCATCCAGAATTAAAAAAAAATCATATGCTCTCCTTCATAGACACAGCAATACATCTGCTACATGTTTTTTTTTTTCTTTTTCACAGTTAGACTGTACTGTAATTTCCAAACTGATTTCTGGGACATTCAAGTCAAGTGTCAGGGAGAATGCCACGATTTGCCATGATTTACAACCAGCCTCAGACTTTCGTTAACCAACTCTCTTTGGTGGTTGTGCACAAATTCTCATTTTACAAATGGTGGATGTGTCAAAAGTCTGGACAGGAATATGCGCATAGCTAGAACATGCAAGCCAGGCAATGTAAAAAAAAAAAAAAACACTTGAGCACACACGAAAATATGTTACTGAGTGAACAATGCATTATTCGGATCGACAACAAAACTCGAACAAATGCAGTTTCAATTTGTTGTTGATCAAGATTTGGATTGCTCGACTTTCATGAGCAATAAAACCGGGAATCACTTTTCATTTCCTTTTGATCCCACCTGTTTTTCTGGGGCTAAACAGTCCAACAGTCCTTTGAACACACACAAGCAGATACATATACTGTACTACGAGAGGAAATACTGTGATACAACCTTGAGTCACGCCAAAGCTCCAAGAAAAAAAAAACAAAAAAGAAAGCAGGATTATGTCTGTGTACATGTGGCTCCCTTCTCACATATTTTTCGCTCTGTGCTTCCTCTCATCCATTACCCTCGGATGCCTTTTTCCATCGCTCCCATTCATATTCACTGTCCCAATTCAGCAGTGCACAGATGAGCACTGATGGTAGGAAATGAGAGTCTCTTTCTTGCGCTCTCTCTCTCTCTCTCTCTCTCTCTCTCTCTCTTCTCTCTCTCTCTCTCTCTCTCTCTCTCTCTCCTCTCTCTCTCTCTCTCTCTCTCACCCACCGCACACACACAAGGAATGTAATATATTTACGTTGGAATGTGGAAGCTGCAACTATTCCTGATCCTACTGACCTCTTCCTTTTATTAAAATTCACATTCCCTGGCAGTCACAGTGCGCAGTCACCTTGGGAGTCATACAGCCTGCAGATAAAAATGATGACTCGTCTTTCTTACACACACACACACACAATGTGCTGTCTTTTATGCCCTCTCACATTGTGAAGCCACAGCAATAGCACATATCTAATTGGGTTGTCGGTAAATAAATTGATAGATCGACGTAATGAATGAATCATTACATCATTTGTAGTCAAGATTAATGAAAAATGTTTTGTATTTCTTCAATAATTTTGCAAATAGATAATCTAACAAGGTGAAAAGAACTTTTGGCGATGGTCTATCTACCAGGATGAATTTAAAAGTACATGATGCTTGAAACTTCCCATCATGCTTGTGCTCTCACCCCTGCCCAGAAGTCCTTCCTCCACAGCTTTCTCTTTCCTCTTTGGGCGTGACATATTGATGTGGTGTGCGGAGGTTAAGCTGTTGGTTTAGTGCCCAGGCAGCCGTGACATTCTGCCTCGCTGGGCCGTAATTGACTCGTCAGCATGAGTATCAGTTAAACCTCAGCTCACCTGCTCCACGCGTGTCCACTGGGCTTGTGATTGACAAGTTGCTCTCAAGCCCAGCTCTAGAATTTGAGCCAGCATTTCTTCCTCTTTTTTTTTTTCCATTTGGTGGATATGTTGTCCGTTTCTCTTCCCTTGAGGTCCATCTCACCATCGTTCTCTCTGTTCTCATCACCATCAGATCGGTTCTGGGCCTACGTCTTCTCTGTTTTGTAGAGTGTCACTTCATGTTAGCCGTGTAAACGTTACACAAGTCTGTGGAAAGCAGGTGGAGTTCTCAGTTACTGTGGAAAGTTGGCTGCTCATACTGCAGGCATGTTGGCTTGAATTCAGATGTCTACTCCTGCACATGCATGCAGACACACATTTACATGTACACACAGACACATGTGCACCATCAAATTTTCCAACCCTTGTAGTGATCAGACCTTAGTGAAGAAGCATTCTCTGTCGGTTGAGAGCTCGCTCACAACACCCATGGCAAAACTCAAATATTGTGTTTTTAATCAGCTTTTTACAAGTTCCACGTAGATTTTCCAAGGCATCGTCTGACGTACGCTCATAAAAACTGACTTCTGTCAAGAATTTGTAAAGCTAATTTCAATATGTTAGTGAGATTTTAGACATTTTAAAAAATGTCACACATTGGTACAATCATTTTGGGTCATTTGCTATTCTAGGCTCATGTTTTATATTTGTTTCCATCATCGAAGTGGCACTGTGGGATGGGAATAATGAAGCAGGCCTGTAAATAATGAATCAAACATTGCAGTGCTTCAATTAAGAGCCGTTTACAGCATGGTCTTCATCTCATCGGTGGATCTGTGTGTGCGTTTGTGAGTGCGTACATGTGTGTTATTTCGCATGGGCTTGGCTCATATCCTTTTGAATACACAATCAGTCCTGGCACCATACCATCACCTCTGATATAAAAATGAGCTGACTACAAACCACACTAATATGTCACACTAATTGTTCTTTGACAGCTTCACTCACACTGTCAAGACGATATTGCAAAGATAATAGCATGGGAGACTCAAACACTCCCCCCAACCCAAGTCTGGCGGCCATCCAGGCCACCAAACGCGAGGCGTCCGGGTGGACAGGTCAGGAGGATGACCTGGACGCCAAGCACCAGGATCCCCACGGGGCGATTCGGGTGGACGGCCTCTGAGAGGAACCCAACGGCGAACCAGGAACCAGACAACAGCATTAAACTGCTCTGGACGAAGACCTCCCATGCCGTTGTTGCAAGGCGAGCGGGGATTGGTCGCCGCCAAGGCTTGGCCAGGAGGCAGCCGTGGACTGACTGGTCACCAACGAGGCTCGGCCACATGGTGGCCAGGGAGCGGTTGCCGCTGCCGAGGCCAGGTCATAAAGCGGCTGGGAACTATCAGGAGCGAAGAGGATGAGGGAGAGAAGGACCAAACCCATAACCACCATAATCACCATCACAGCCATCCCGACGCTTTTCCATTTCCGGGGTGACCCATCAGAACTCCCCAGCTCCTGTCGCCGTCGAGACTGGAACGAAAACGACTGTGGTTCCGTCGCCGTCTGCTGGACAGGAACATGAGGATGGCAATGAGCCATTGCCCTCCTCTGTTGCAGTCGAGACAGGGTCGTGGAACGACCGCGTGCTAGTCGCCGACGAAGGAGGAGCGGGGGGCGACCGTGGGCCGGTCGCCGACAAAGCAAGAGCATGGGGCGGCCTCGGGGTGGTCGCCGACGAAGCAGGAGCGTGGGACGGCCGTGAGCGCCCGACCTGGGCATCTCCTCTGGCCGCCACGTGGAGGACCCGGGTCGATGTCCAAGCGGGTTCCTTCAAACAGGATGGAGGACTCGGACCTACTGGGCGAAGAGGCTCACGAGCTGGAAACGCTGGGAGGTGAAACAAACTGACTGGGATTAAAGATCGAGCTAAGAAATTCATTGTCGAAATAATCCAAGTCGTAGTCAGGCAGCTGGTCATATAAATCAAGGTCCTCCTCATAGTCCAAAAAATCTGAGTCCAAAAGAATATGAGGTGCTGGACGGGTCGTGGTCGGACGTATTCATAGCTCGCCGGTGGAGCATGTGACACGGAAGCAGAGGACGTCATGGAGCCTACCCGGAAATGGAGGTAGGACCCAAATGCAGAGGTAATTCAGGAAAAATTTTTATTGTTCCACGGTCGGGGTTCGGGCAGGCAGTCAGGTGCAGCAGCGGTAGTCAGGACATCAGGCGTAGAAAGCAGATCAGCGGGCAGGCAGGAGTCGGTACACGGGAGATCGATCAAAGCAGGCAGGAGTATCAAAGGAGTCAGGCTTACGGGGTCGGTCAGAGAACAGGCGGAGGTCGGTACACACGGGTTGACGATCAGGGATACGGGAGTGCTGGAACGGGGTATGAGTTGCAACGATCCGACGATGGACCAGTCCTCCCCGGGATCCTATATACACCGGGGCCGATCAGCCAGCATGAGGCCCCAATCAGCGCGACCGCACGGGCACCCGCACAGCCAGGGCTGGACCGGCAGGATCATGACAATTTCCTTCACCACGGGGAAGAAAAAAAATTATAAATCAGAGGTTAACCAGAATCCTGGAAGATCATATTTTATTTCAGATAACCCACTGCATAGATCGACAGGACATTTGATGCTACTGATACATTGATGTCAAATAATCCTCCACAAAGCTCCCCCATACTAGCCCACTGTCACTTGTGCATGCATGCAAGTCTTTCTACTCAGAGCCCATCCATTAGTGCTTTGAATATCCCAACTTTGTTTTTGTGCATGCCACTTGCCTTGGTTTCTGATTTGGCTGCGAGGAGTATGTTAAAGACACAAATATTATATTTTTGTAAGACTGAATAGATAAGCAGCCTTCTCCAAAGGATGACCTCGCTATTGTTTACAGCAGCTGACAATGTATTTGTGTGCATCATTTGAGCACACCGTAGATCAGCTCACTTGCACACAGGAGAAAATGGCAATGCCAGTTTTTGCCTCTTTATCCAACCTTTTTAATTGTCTTGGTGCTAAAGCTTCCACAAAAAGCCGATTTTGGACGCATGAAGCAATTCTGCTCCGAAACTAGCAGATTTTGTCATGAACAGTTCTGTCTCTATTCCAAAGACCCACTCAAAGCAAGAATCAATGTGATAACGATGTGATTGGCCTTCTTTCGATCAGCAAAATAACAAACAGATAACTTTGAAGAAGTGAAATTGACCAAATTTGAACATGGCCGGTTTCCACCAGGGAGCAACCAAACAAATAAATTATGTTTGTGCTGAAAGGAGGACATGAGGTGAAATGACCACAGACACGAACATATTTCTATATTTTCAGAAAGTGTGTGCCAGTGTGACACTGCAGCACAAACTACTCAGGACACTTGCATGTGTGATGACTGGAAAGTTGTTGTCACGAGGCAGCAATGCAACCTCATTGTTGACATTACAGCACTGCATGACTAACTGGACTCTAGCTATATTTATTCATTAAGGTCCTATAAAAAGAATCTTGAACTGCTTTCATGTGTGTGTGTACTTATGTGCTTTCGTCATGCATGTGTCTGTCATAAATGTGAGGAGCCATTAGGAAAACTGGTAAACAATAGCAGTAATGCTGGCATGAGCTGCAACAACATATCAAGAGTATACTTCCAGCACAATTGCTGTGGTTATGTACAGGTTCTGACAGCACGGCTTCTGTAACATCTGTGGGACGACTGAAAACTTATTGACCCAAAGCTAGGACCCACAGCGTCAGGGTTTCTAACCATGTGGCCATTATTGATAATGAGCACGACATGTGGACATCTCGTTTAGCAAAATGGGCTGGTGACCCACCCTGCCAAACAATTAGAAGGTATCAGCGTGACCTTTGGATGGTGGCTGCTCTGGCGCCAGGACTTGGAACTAATGAGTACAGCTGCAGCCACAACATCAAGTACACAATCTTGGTGCAACCCAGCGCAATCCAATAGTTTTCGGCCTTCATACAGTTAATGATGGTCAGCTTGTGGATGGAGAATGATGGAGAATTTTCCCGATATATTCTAAGAAACATTTTAATATTCCTAGTTAATCTTTGTTAATAATGAACTCCACTGTGATAAGCATGCAGTTGATGACTTTAGTACTAGTACTCTTTTCATATAAAGAGTACTATCTCGAGTTCCATTCTTCTGTTATTGCTATTGCTATATCATTACCACATTGACATAACCATTACTATATTCCTTTTTTTTTTTTTTTAACAAACCTAGAATCCTCTTTTCTAAAGCAATGTCCTTAAAAACTGTTGATGTTGTGAAGCTCTCCTTTTTTGCAGTGCTGTATAAGGTGTAGGGATTTGCGAATTTGGGCCCTACGCGTGTCCGTTGATCGAGGAAAGGATGACCATGATTAGAAAAAGTTAACAGCAAAGGGATTTATTACAAAGGAATGTGCAATACAGACGTCCGGGTCTTATCTAGGTATCTGCCGCACACGAGACCTGTGTCTTCTGGCAGGATAGCCAAAGAAGAAGACAGGAGCTGCCCGGTAACGGGTCCATGGTAAAAGTGGCTGCCCCCCCCCCCCCCCCCCGCAGTCTAGTCCTGGGCCGGATGGTAACTTCCCGCTCCTTCTCTGGTGTTGTTCGTCTCCACGGCAACGCCTGGGAGAGGAGGATGCCACTACCCGGTTTTCTGTGCACAAAGATCAAGGACAACCACCGACTCACAACACATCCTTGTCTGATTAGCAAATGGACAACACTTTATCTGTTGATTAAATGTATAAGGTCATATTTAAGCAAATAATGAAAGTCCATTAAAAGTAAAATAGTCTTCAAAGGACACAAATAAAATCATGCACTCTGTGCCAACCATTGCCTTGGAAACTATAAACAGTCATCTCAAAGCAGCAATGATTCAATGGTTCACATTATTTGTTTGTCTATGATCCCTTTCTTGTCTTTACTATCTGCTTTATCCACCTCTTTTTCTTATGTTTGATGTTGTTCCTGTTTGTTGTCCTGTCTGGCCTGCTTCGGTCAGCCACCCTCACAGATCCTCTTCAAAATAAAGACAAAGCCCACGTTAAATGCTCAACATTGATCTGGATTTGCCTTGGGACAATTTTACTGTTTGACTTTGATTTCCTATTCTATTATGATTCCACATGGTCGCATGCCTCCTCCATTTGTCCATTGGAGACTGACATGATATTTACATGTCAACAGTTTTGGCCCTTGGATTACATGAGCATGGCATTTTAAAGCCTTAAAATGCAAACATTTGAAAACATCCATCCATCCCTCCATTGAGTCACCATGCCGCCCAGTTGAAAACATGTCTCAAATATATTTTTTTAATTACACCATTTCCCATGTAAACACTGAAAACATCTGTGAACATGAAAGATATGAACATGGATTGTTAGTGTTCAGTCTGGGCATTTATTGCATATCAAAGAATAATCAATAGTGCACCAAGGGTTTATGGAACATAACATGTAGACTAGTGTGATGCACGATGTAATCGAGGTGTGTTGGCCAGAACGGCCCCACAACTTCCAGCGCTAGTTTTAGGAGCTCCAAGCACATCTTATTCACGAACCGGGGACTGTCACTGAAGAGTTTGTGACCACCTCGATAACTTCACCACCCCAGTGATAGGAGAGTCCCCTGGCTATTCTTCATCATTGGATGGCTTATAAGTGATCTTGAGAAGGTCTTTGTTAGGGTTGCACAAGTACTATAATTTAAAAAAAAACAGGCACACATATACACACAGGAGGTGGGGATGCTTTGCAATCATCTACATTCTCCCAATAATGTACAGGTGAGAAATCGAATTTCCACAAGACATATACATGTTAGAAATAAAGACCATCTTTGTCATACGGGTGAATGCTCTGTTGCTGTTGTGTGGTTGCATTCCCACCCGGCCAGAATAGAAAAGCCTCTCACTCAGTGTGCTTGGAGCTGGGAGAGCAATTTAACATTTGCACAATTTATCCAAATGGGGAAACTGTTCTCATTCTGCATCCATCACAGCAGTGGGCTCTGCATGGTAGCAATTTGTGGTGTTAGCAAATAATCACAAAGCTCAACGTCTGCTGTGGAATAATTACCCAGTGGCTTATGTCCCATTTACTGGTACTCCCTATAGATAGAAATAGAAGGCAATATTGATAAAATAAAGTGAAGGATTAATTTCATTCAGTGTACTCATCTGTTGTTGCAAGCTGCTTTGCCTCCTCATCAAGCCCAAAACATGTGACAACTTGTCAACATCATGCTCTAAATATCATTATGGAGTTGTAAAGTCAAATTTAGTAGCACCCATCCCCACTACAGTCAAATTTGATAGTACAGTGCTTCTTGCTTTTAAGAGGCAAAATGGTGGATCTGAATTTTCTCAGAGCTGTCCAAAAGTGATTGTCCATCACCTCACTGAACTCCTACCATGCCTCAGTGACCACAAAAGCCACATTCCACGAAGCTGGCAGGTACCCATCAGCTGCCTTGGGAGCCCCACAGCCCAAAAAGGTCTAAAAGTACCACATCTTCAGCCTGATGGCAGTCCTCACTGTCATTGTCCCATGGCTTTGGGGATTTTGCCACGACAGGTCATTAACACCTTATGACAACAACGCTGGTCAGCCTCTTCAACAAAAGAGCCACTGAAGATGGCCCATTTAGATTCAGTGTCACTTTTGCCAGATGCCAAAATGACATCACCAACTATATTTGTGTGAATGGCAAACATTTGGACACTAGGGTCCGTATGTGAATCTTTCCTAAATTACAACTTTCCTGTTTTTACAAGGCCATTGTCATGTCGACCTTGACTCTATCAAGGTTTGACCACGGGATATGACCAATATCCACAAATCGGGAGACAAGGTGCAATTCCAAAATAGGATTTTTATAACAGGTAGAGGACGGCACATTGGCAGGCAGTCCAAAAGGCAACAGTATCCAAATCGTGAGGCAAAAAGGCAAGGTCAGAAAACAGGTCAGGGTCTAGCTAACTATGAGTCAAGGACGTGGAACGAGGAACTCTGAAATGTGATGACAAGACACAATGAACTGGTAGCAGACAGAATGAGACACATGGTTATATTCATGCAGTAATTAGCACAGAGAAAGTACAGGTTGGAAGCTGCTCACAGGAGCAGGTGCATACAAGATAGGGGAATGACCAACCTATTAACAGTACTCCCCCAACCCCCTAACGGCCGACACCAAACAGCCACAGCGCCTCAGGATGCAGAGCATGGAAGTCTCTAATGAGTGTGTTGCTGAAGATACACCTAGACAGGATTCAAGAAAGCTCCTCAGGCCAAGAGCCCCCCCAGTCCACCAGTAACTGCACTCTACTCCCCCTACAACGAGATGACAGCAGCCACCTCACCGAGAAGACGGGGCCCCCGTCCATGAACCGTGGGGTTGTAGGGGCCAGGAAGGTGGGACCAGTAGGGACACCGGGGCAGCCTTGAGCAGACTGATGTGAAAAGCTGGGTGAACCCGCAAAGATGTCGGGAACCTCAACTGCATGGTGACCGGTTTGACAGTCTTCGTGATGGGGAAGGGACCGACGAACGTGGTAGCGAGGTTCTGGGACTCCGCCCTAAGTGGAAGATGTTTAGTTAGTTCGGGGCTGTTGTCCTCTTAGGGTCAGCCGCGGTCTTGTAGGACCATCCCTGGCGTAGTGGCATTTGTTGGGCTTGCTCCCAGGTCCTCCTGTAGCGTCTCACCAAGCCCAATGGAGAGGAGACTATGGACTCAGGGGCTATAGCAGGAAACAGAGTCATGCGCGATATGAAAAGGAGACAAACCGGTGGATGCAGGGAGAAAAGAGAATTGTGCGAAAACTGAACCCAAACCAGCTATCAGCAGGAGTGTGGTTCCTGAGAAGCAAGGTATCAGAGCCCAGTCTCCATGTCCTGGTTCAGGCTTTCAGCCTACCCATTGGTTTCTGGATGAAACCCAGATGATAGACTCAAACTAGCACCTATTAATGAGCACAATTACTTCTAAAAATGAGAAACAAACTGGAGGCCCCTATCAGAAACTTTATTTCATGGGAAACCATCCATTCATCCATTTTCTGAGTTACTTATCCTCACAAGGGTCACAGGAGCACTGGAGTCTACCCCAGCTATCGCCGGTGAGTAGGCGGGGTACAATATGAACTGGTTACAAGCCAATTGCATGGCACATAGAAACACACAACAAACCGTGAAATTTAAAAGCATGGTTTATCATAATCTCTGCGGTTTGTTTAGCTAAGGGAAGCTTCTGCTGTGCAATGAAATATGCCATTTTTGAGAAACGGTCAACAACTTTGACAAAGGTGGTATTACACTGAAAGGCTGGTAATCCAGTTACAAACTGTGTGCGGTGACAAATCCTTCTGCCGATCTGTGTCCAGCTCCTGATCTATGAGGTGCTTGTCAATCTTGATGCTGAGAGCGATGAGCGTGTGCAAATCAGTAGTAGATTTGCCGGCGGGGGATAGCCCTTCAACAAAATGCATCAAGTAGTCCCCTTTTGTTCCACTGACTCTCAGCCGCTGGGATGCAAAATTCAATAGCATAATCCAACACTCTGCGCTTGCCTTGCTGTAATGTGATTAAGGATCAACTTTTATAATTACTATATATAGGGTTCCCTCACTACTTCGCGTTTCACTTTTTGTGGCTTCAATGCATTGTGGATTTTATTCATCAAAAAAAAAAAAAAACAGCCAGATCATTAGTGTTAGGTTAGGTTAGGGTTAGGGGTTAGGGTTAGCCTAACCCTAACCCTATTCAGGAGCTGATTGGTTGCACATCATCGAAACCTCACACAGCGACTTCCCTTGACCCACCCATTTCCTTGTTGTCCCATTGTTTCATTCGCGCTGTTGACCGTCTCGCATATATACTGTATGTTAGTGTTGTGTTCGTGATAACTTTTTTTTTTAAGTGATACAATTTTTTGGTCATGTAGTTCTAATACCACCTCGCTGTTGTGCTCCAGTGAAAGTTTCCTCTATGGCGCCCATGTGTGTCCTTTTAGGGATCCAGCTGAAGAATCAACCACTTTGTGCAGCAAATGATGCGGGCACCGCGGGGACCTACTGAGATGTCCTCCAGGGCTCTGGACAGGGCAATTTTCTCCTTGTTGGACCCTGCATTGTGATACTCCCCCTCGAGGACAAGACTTTTTGGACAGCAAAGGCTGGTTTGAATTTTTTTTTAAAAAGATATCCTCAGAAATGTGCCTCTGTACGGGTTTATGATCATTGTGTGGCAATACTGCCGGTGAGTGAACTTAAAGTTGTCACGTCCCATCGGAACGAGAGGTAGGACCCAAATGCAGGAACTCGGAAGACGCAAGATAGTTCAAGAAGAGACACGTTTATTGTATGCCGAGGTCGGGGATCGAGCAGGCAGTCCGGTGCAGCAGCGGTTGTTGTGATGTCGGGCGAGAGAGCAGATGAGCGGACAGGCAGGAGTCGGTACACGGGGAAACAATCAACGCAGGCAGAAGTATCAAGGAGTCAGGCTTACAGGTTGGTCGGAGAACGGACGAAGGTCGGTACACACAGGTTCAATCCGGAATACGAGAGTGCTGGAACGAGACATAAAGCTCAACGAACTGGCGGAGGACCAGTCGTCACCGGGTCCTATATATACGGGGGATGATCAGCCCGCATGAGGCACAGGTGTGTGCCTCCCAATTAGCGCAGCCGTGCGGGCACCCGCACAGCTCATGTTGAAGCGGCAGGATCATGACAGTACCCCCCCCCCTCAAAGGCACGGCTCCCAGACGTGCCTAAACAAACAAAAAAAGACAATAATAACACAGGCAGGGGTGGGTGGAAGGGGGTCCGGAGGAGGGCACGCCCCCCCCCCCCTGAACCCCAGACTGGTGGCCATCCAGGCCACCAAGCACGAGGCGTCCGGGTGGACAGGTCAGGAGGACGACCCGGACGCCAAGCACCAGGGTCCCCACGGGGCGATTCGGGCGGACGACCTCTGTGAGGAACCAAACGGCGAGGCAGGAACCAGAACGAGGCAGGCAACTGCTCTGGATGAGAACCTCCCACGCCGTTGTTGCGAGACGACCAGGGACTGGTCGCCACCGAGGCTTGGTCAGGAAGCGGCTGGGAGCCATCTGGAGTGAATAGGATGATGGAGAGAAGGACCAGAGCAATGACCACCACCCTCCCGTAGTCTCTCCAGCTCCAGGGTTGCTCCACAGAACTCCCCAGCTCCTCCTGGACAGGAACGTGAGAAGGCGGCGCCAGTACCGCCCCCTCCTGGACAGCAACGTGAGAAGGCGGCGCCAGTACCGCCCCCCCCCCCCGTGGACAGCAACTTGAGAAGGCGGCGCCAGTACCGCCCCCTCCTGGACAGCAACGTGACAAGGCGGCGCCAGTACCACCCCCCCCTGGACAGCAACGTGAGAAGGCGGCGCCAGTACCGCCCCCCCCCCCCCCGACAGCAACTTTAGAAGGCAGCGACCCCGTCGCCGCCTCCTGGACAGGAACGTGAGAAGGCGGCAGCAGCATCACCAACTCCACCTCCTCCTGGACGGGAGCGTGAGGCGGCTGGGGAACTGTCGCCACCTCCTGGACAGGAACGTGAGGGCGTGCCCACTGCCACGTGAGCTTGCACTGCATCCGTTGAAACAGCAACGTGGGCGTGGCGCGGTGGCGAATCCATTTCCAGGGCAACGTGAACCTGAGTAGGCGGAGAGTCAGTCGAAACTGACACATGGGCGTGTCTCGGGAGCGAGTCAGTTCCGACTGCCGCGTGAGCTCTGCTCGGAACCGCCAACACTGCGACGTGCACTTGAGGTGGCGAGTCTGTTCCCACTGTGGCGTGCACTTGGCAAGGGGGCGGGTCGGTTTCCACGGCAACGTGAACCTGAGTCAGCAGTTTGTCCATCGCCGTTGCGACGTCAGCGAAGCTCGGCTGGTTCGCTAATCCTTGCCGGACCTGGGCCGTGAGAGTCGCCAATTCCGCGCTCTGCCGCTCTATCTCCGCCCGCATTTCGCGGCAGAACGCCTCATGATTTGGCGACTCCTCCTCCCTCTGGGCTGGAAGCTTCGCCACCAGCTGTGGGTCTGCCGGTTTCACCGTTGCCGGCGAGGAGTAGGTGGACGATGTCTTAGTTGCCACGCAGCGGGAGGCACCGGGGAGCGCCCGGCCGGGGCGTCTCCTCTGGCCGCCACGCGGAGGTCCCGGGTAGATGGCCAAGCGGGTTCCCTCGTACCGATAGGTGTACTTGGACCTACAGTGCGAAGTCGCTCGGGTGCTGGGAACGCGGGGAGGTGAAACAAACTGACTGGGATGCAAAGTCGGGCAAAGAGATTCGAAATCAAAATCATCAGAGTCGTACTCAGGCAGCCGGTCAAACAAATCGTGGTCCTCCTCATATTCCGAAAAGTCAGAGTCCAGAATAATATGAGGAGCCGGACGGGTTGTGTTCGGGACGTATTCATACCTCGCTGGCGGAGAGTAAGACACGGAAGTGGAGGACGTTAGGGAGCCTACCCGGA
This sequence comes from Syngnathoides biaculeatus, assembly GCF_019802595.1. Taxonomy (NCBI): domain Eukaryota; kingdom Metazoa; phylum Chordata; class Actinopteri; order Syngnathiformes; family Syngnathidae; genus Syngnathoides; species Syngnathoides biaculeatus. The sequence continues at coordinate 38,841,931 of NC_084641.1, forward strand.
TTGGACAGGCTTGGTCCTCCGGCAGACGGTCTACCTTGCGTCGGTCCCGGCGACGCCGGGTCTTTCCTGCTGGGTCCTGTATTGGCCAGTTCGTTCTGTCACGTCCCGTCGGAACGAGAGGTAGGACCCAAATGCAGGAACTCGGAAGACGCAAGGTAGTTCAAGAAGAGGCACGTTTATTGTATGCAGAGGGCGGGGATCGAGCAGGCAGTCCGGTGCAGCAGCGGTTGTTGTGACGCCGGGCGAGAGAGCAGATGAGCGGACAGGCAGGAGTCGGTACACGGGGAAACAATCAAGGCAGGTAGAAATATCAAGGAGTCAGGCTTACAAGGTTGGTCGGAGAACGGACGAAGGTCGGTACACACAGGTTCAATCCGGAATACGAGAGTGCTGGAACGGGACATAAAGCTCAACGAACTGGCAGCGGACCAGTCGTCACCGGGTCCTATATATACGGGGGATAATCAGGCCGCATGAAGCACAGGTGTGTGCCTCCCAATTAGCGCAGCCGCACGGGCACCCGCACAGCTCGTGTTGAAGCGGCAGGATCATGACAAAAGTCTCTTCTAGCCTCTCCTTTGTTGTATGTGTGTGTGGGTGCGTGTGTGTGTGAGAGAGAGAAAGAGAGTGCAAGCGAGAGACTGTGTTAGCACAATCATCTGCCATTTCTGTATCCAAATGTACCATTTCTATTTTTAGTCCGATTGTTCAAAAACTAAATTTAGGAGCCAAACCCATAGGCACTGTTAGGGAATCAATTTTGTCATTCTCGTATGATGTCTGATTATTAGGTCAGCAAACAAATGCCGAGGGAGAAGCAGTAATTTGCTAATTAATTGATAATTCTTTTCTTTAATCTATAAAATTATTTGTCTAGACTTTTGGCCTCAGGATAGAACCCCAATGTGTCAAGTTAGAGTTTAATAATCATATTTATTTATAACCCCATATTTATCTCTGCTGGGAGAAAATGATTGTGGAAATGTGCGCAACCAGTGTAGTGCAAATTCTGTATTTAAATAACAATCTAAAACTCTTCTTCAACTGTTCCTGATGATGGTTTATACATAATTCAGAGGAAGAATTACAAAAAAGTCTTGGAGTTGTTTGGCTATTAAAAGTGTCACGTTGTGCTCATCTACCAACAAAAGAAATTTATGGCATCAATACGGTACTTTAGGGAAAAAAAAGATTTACTTGTGAAAGACACAGATCACTTTGCTGCCTTTCATCTTAAATTTGTAGTTCTTGAGCGATCGTAGTGTCTTGGAACACACAACGCTTCAAAGGGAAAATGAAAAAACTATCAAGTTGACAAACACTTGACAGTTTTGCTTGAAATGAGGAAAAACCAGAACCATATTATCGGTACACATTTAAAGCGGACTCACTCACTCATATTCCATGACTTGAAACTGATGGTGTGTTTCAGAACAACAACACAGCTTCCTTTGAGATGAGGAACAGGTTTTAGGCAAATGCTTTTCTAAATTAGTGTGCTTGCATTTTGTCTCTTCTTGCACTGGATTGTGAAAGATTAATTCGATATGGACCACCTACCAAATATCACTGTGAGGAAAGTCAAGAAGTGATGGCAGAATCCTGACAAAGAGCTGACATGGAAGAGGAAAGAGGACGCTTTGGGAAACAGGACGTATGGTCAGCATTTAACACTGCTCAACAACAGATTTATTGTTGAATATTTATTTTTTTATGCTGATTATGGACAATTTGGATATGCTGAATCAAAATCTCATTTGTTAAGTTTTGTTAAGTCAGGTCAGAACTATCGCTAGATCTTTTTATGTACATGTACATGTATTTTCGCTTTAAAGGATCAAATAAGTGTTGATTCATGGTCAGAATTTTTAACAAAGACGAGGTAACATTAAATTTACAGGTTCCTACTTTCATCAGTGTTTACTTTTCAGTTTACAGTAAGAAAAGTTTGCTACATTTGATTACTAAACTGACATAAACCAAAGAAAAAAAACTGCATTTTTTTATTCTGCAATGTGAAATTGTTCAGAATCAGTTGGAGTGAAAAAGCCAACCAAAAACAAAAATTGGGGTCCACTGTGATCCATTGCTGACAATAAAATTTTGGACACACGTATCACAAGCACACATACATTACCGCTTCAGTGGACCTGAGCTCATTAGGTTGGGTAGTGCAGGTGTGTTCGATGCGATTTTAATTAGGCAGTTAATTAGCTTTGCATCGACTCTGCTCCTATAGTCACAACACGTGCATGCAACCACTAATGTGAGTCAGTGAGGCTAACTAGGTATGCATTTTTCTATCTGGTCTACTGTTTGAACAGCGCTTGGAAGCACGTAGCAAGGTAGATACGCTGTGTCAAAATCATGATGGCACGAGGGTGGGGAATCTTGCACAATCCAGTATGTGGTGTGAAGGTGTGAGATGACCTCAACTGCTCTTCCCTGATAAACTTGTTTGTTGTGTTTACCTTGTCACCCGTTGATCTTCATCCATCTTCACTTTGGTGACGCTCGGCTTCGCCTGAGGTCACGGCAAGTTTGATAACAGGCCTCGGATGTATCTCCTTATTCCATTGCAAGTGAACCTCATATGCTTACCTGATAGCATGCCATTCTTCCCCAAAAGCTGTTAGTGGTAGCATAGCCTGGTGGAGACTATGACAGCTGACCCACACTGAGTTGTTGATTTGTTATTTGTTTTTCTGCCACCATTGATTTACCATGAGGAAACTCGGGAGACTTTATTGAATTACAATTCAGCAGGATGGAGTGTCATTCTCCATCAAATTCCACGTGTCTGACATCTTTCTCTCTCTCTCTCTCATCAGAATGTATGAGGTGCCTGGATGCCATTTGATATTCTATATCCATGGCTAAATAATGATGGATATGTGTCCTGTCTCATTCACCTGTCTCCTTTTAGTCACGCATCTCATGTGTACTTACAACTTTGGTGACCTCAGAGACCTGTGCTGAGGTTGTGCCACCATATAAGGCAGACAGCATCTTTGTTTTGAAATCTTGCCTCAAGGAGACAAAGATGCGCTCCACTTTCCATCCAGTGGTCATAGCGAGGTCAATCAGTGCCAATGGAGGCACACAAAGAGTGTGTGTGTGTGTGTGTGTGTGTGTGTGTGTGGTGTGTGTGTGTGGTGTGTGTGTGTGTGTGTGTGTGCGTGCGTGCCTGCGTGTTCATGTGTGTGTGTGTGCATGTGTGGTGGAAATGCACGTCAAGTCACTTACTTGGCTGACACAGATGTTACCTTTGTGGTCTAAAAGCCGGACGTCGATTTGGTTCCACTAATGGAGATAAGCGCTTAGCCGTCTCATATTGATAAGATTAGCATGGTAATGTGAACACTGCTGGGTTAAACCAAATTAAGAAAGCCTCCTTTCTCCAAGATTCTGCTTCTTTTTTTTTTTTTAATAAATTGTCATTGTAAGTGGTATCCTCTGGCGCTGATGCACTTCTTCCCATCTCTCATAATAGGAATTTTCTTCTTGTATGCCCTTTGCCTTGCCCTCACCTCCCTCCACAGCAAATCTCCTCCGCTTTTTATCTTCACATCGTCCTTATCTCCCTTCTTTTAATTGGTCGACTTTAGTTGGAATAATTCCATCGTCAGAAATCCTGCACTTTCCACATTTCACTTTGTCTCTACTTTCTCCTCATGATGTTTCTCTTCTGCTGTAATGTAAATGCTTAGTCATTTTACTTCAAGGTTTTGTAATATACTCATTTAAATAGTTTTATCTGAACTTTAAACGCTGGACAGCTATCACAATATTTTGTAAGTTTGTTCCTTAAAACATGCAATGACGGCTCTCTGTAATTGCAATGTTTTATAATTATATTTACTGTGTGTAGTTATCAATGTTGTCTCGTTGGTTAGAGAATTCACAAGGTTCTACGTTTACTTATAGCAATCTCTTGGGTCTGAAAGACTTATGGGGGGGGGGGTGGAATGCCGTACAATAACAACCATACATTACACAGTATATTTTACCATTTGAACCCCTATGACGAATACATTTATTGGATCTTCATTTTTCATTTCCCTTGCCCGGACGCAGATCACCGGGGCCCCCTCTGGAGCTAGCCATGGAGGTGGAGCTCAAAGGTGAGTGCCTGGTGGCCGGCCCTGCAGCCATGGGGCTCAGCTAGGCACAGCCCGAAAGGGTTACTTTTGTCCCCCTTACCATGGGCTCACCATCTGTGGGAGGGGCCATAGGGGTTGGGTGCTATGTGAGCTGGGCTGTAGCCAAAGACGGGACCTCAGCGGTCCGATCCCGGCTACAGAGACTAGCTCTCGGGAGATGGAATGTCACCTCTCTGTCCGGGAGGGAGCCCGCGCTGGTGCGTAAACTCGATAAGTTCTGACTAGATATAGTCAGACTTGCCTCTACACACCGCTTGGGTTCTGGTATCAGTCCTCTTGAGAGGGGTTGAACTCTGTTCCACTCTGGAGTTGCCCACGGTGAGAAACATCGAGCATGTATCTTCTTCTTCTTTTCCTTTCGGCTTGTCCCGTTAGGGGTCGAGACAGCATGTCATCCTTTTCCATCTATGCCTATCTTGTGCATCTTTTTCTCTAACACCCACTGTCCTCATGTCCTCCCTCACAGCATCCATCAACCTTTTCTTTGGTCCTCCTCTCGCTCTTTTGCCTGGTAGCTCCATCCTCTCGCTTTTGAACATGTCCAGATCATCTAAGTCTGCTCTCTCTAACCTTGTCTCCAAAACATCCAACTTTGGCTGTCCCTCTAATGCGCTAATTTCTAATCCTATCCAACCTGTTCACACCAAGCGAGAACCTCAGCATCTTCATTTCTGCTACCTCCAGTTCTGCTTCCTGTTTTTTCTTCAGAGCCACCGTCTCTAATCAGTACATAATGGCTGGCCTCAACACTGTTTTATAAACTTTGCCTTTCATCCTAGCGACTCTCCTGTCACATAAAACACCAGACACCTTCCGCCAACTGTTCCACCCCGCTTGGACCAGTTTCTTCACTTCTTTACCACAGTCGCCATTGCTCTGTATTGTTGACCCCAAGTATTTGAAGTCATCCACTCTCGCAATCTCTTCTCCCTGGAGCTTCACTCCTCCTCCTCCGCACCTTACATTCATGCACATATATTCTGTTTTACTTCGACTAATCTTCATTCCTCTCCTTTCCAGTGCGTGCCTCCATCTTTCTAATTGTTCCTCTCCCTGCTCCCTGCTTTCACTGCAGATCACAATAACATCTGCGAACATCAAAGTCCAAGGGGATTCCAGTCTATTCTAATCTGTCAGCCTATCCATTACTACCACAAACAGGAAGGGGCTCAGCGCGGATCCTTGATGCAACCCCACCTCCACGTTAAATTCTTCTGACACAACAACGGCACTCCTCACCACTGTTCTGCTGCCCTCATACATGTCCTGTACTATTGAAACATATTTCTCCCCCACACCAGACCTGCGCATGCAGTACCACAGTTCATCTCTTGGTACTCTGTCATAGGCTTTCTCTCGGTCTCCAAAGACACAATGTAGATCCTTCTGACCTTATCTGTACTTTTCCACGAGCATCCTCAAGAAAATAATGCATCTGTGGTACTGTTTCTAGGCATGAAACCATGCTGTTGCTCGCAGATACTTACTTCAGTCCTGTCTAGCCTCCACTACTCTTTCCCATAACTTCATTGTGTGGCTCATCATCTTTATTCCTCAATAGTTTCCACAGCTCTGAACATCGCCTTTGTTCTTAAAAATGGGGACTAGCACACTTTTCCGCCATTCTTCTGGCATCTTCTCTCCTGTTAGTATTCTTTTGAATAAGTTGGTCAAAAACTCCAAACCACCGCTCCAAATTGCTTCCATACCTCCACTGGTATGCCTTCAGGACCAACTGTCTTTCCATTTTTCATTCTGTTCAGTGCCTTTCTAACTTCCCCTTTACTAATCATTGTCACTTCCTGGTCATTCAAGCTTGCGTCTTTTACTCTACCTTCTCTCTCATTCTCTTAATTCATTAACTTCTCAAAGTACTCTTTCCATCTACTTTGCACACTACTGGCACCAGTCAACATATTTCCATCACTAACCTTAATCACGATTACTTGCTGCACATCCTTCCCATCTCTATCCCTCTGTCTGGCCAACCTGTAGAGATCCTTTTCTCCCTCTTTTGTATCCAACCTGGTGTACATGTCGTCATATGTCTCTTGTTTAGCCTTTGCCACCTCTACCTTTTCCCTATGACACATCTCAATGTCTTCCTTACGCTTACGGTGTAATTATATTTGGCCCGTGAGGCAATTTAAAATTAATATTAGAGCTGGCCCGCCGATATTACAAGTATTACGCACTTGTTTGGTTCCATATTAAAAGGTTCATTTGTTCAACCTTCGCCTTGGCTTTGTTCAATTTAAAATTTTGGCTCACTGTGAATTTTAGTTTGACACTCTGATCTAGAGCCTGTCTCACTTCTTTCCAAAAGGCCACACGACATTCTTCCTTCCTCAACTTCCACCACCTGATTCTCTGCTCTACCTTTGTCTTCTTAATCTTCCTATCCACTACCAGAGTCATCCTGCACACCACCATCCTATGCTGTCGAGCTACACTCTCTCCCACCACTACCTTACAATCAGTAACCTCCTTCAGATTACATCGTCTGCACAAAATATAATCCACCTGCGTGTTTCTACCTCCGCTCTTGTAGGTCACTCTTCTAGAAATAAGTGTTCACCACTCCCAAGTCCATCCTTTTCGCGAAGTCCACCACCATCTGACCCTCAAAGTTCCTTGGCTGAATGCTGTACTTAGCCATCACTTCTTCATCGCCTCTGTTTCCTTCGTCAACATGTCCAATCACAACTCTCTCTCTCTCTGGACTACTTCATCTAGTTCCTTCCAAAATTTCTCTTTCAAGTCAAGGTCACTTGCTACTTGTGAGGCATAGTCAGTAATCACATTATACACAATACACTCAATTTCAAATTTCAGCCTTATAACTCAATCCGATACTCTTTTCACCTCTAAGACATTCTTAGCCAGCTCTTCCTTTGAAATAATCCCTACTCCATATCTCTGCCCATCTACTCTATGGTAAAATAATTTAAACCCTGCTCCTAAACCTCAAGCCTTACTACCTTCCACTTACTTTCTTGGATGCACAATATCTCAACCTTTCTCCTCATCATCATGTCAACCAAATCCTGAGCTTTTCCTGTCAAGAGTCCCAACTTTCAAAGTTCCCACACACAGTTGCAGGCTCTGTCCATTCCGCTTCTTCTTCTGCCGATGAATTTGCTTTCCTCCTCCTCTTTGTCTTTGAACCACAGTAGCTGAATTTCTACCTATGTTTTGCAGATTAACAGTGCCGGGGCCGAGCTTTGTTAGCCCGGGCCACGACCTATCCGTTATGGAAGTTGTTTGATGAAAGCTCATATATACTTTGGTCACAATTATTGCCCCCCGGGTTGGCGCCTGTACGTCGGGGTTCACATCGGTGGATGAGAGGGTGGCCTCCCTCGGGGGGAGGGGTCCTGATTGTTGTTTGTGCCTCTTCACCAAAACAGCAGTTCAAAGAACCCACCCAAGTGCTGGAAGCTGCTCCCTCTGAGGACGCCATCATTCTGCTGAGGACTTCAATACCTACATGGGCAATGACAGTGACACCTGGAAGGGCGTGATTGGGAATACCCCCCATCAGAACCTGAGCGGTGTTCTGTTACTGGACTTTTGTGCTCATTATGGATTGTCCATAACGAAGCCCATGTTCAGGCATATTGGTGTTCACATGTGCACTTAGCACCAAGACACCCTAGGTCGAAGTTCAATGATTGACTTTGTGGTCGCGCCATCAGACTTGTCTTGGACACCCATTTGAAAAGAGGGGTTCATAACTTTAAAGGACACATTTCTAGGTGCAGCCTAAGCGTAGGGAGGGTCCGGTTTGCTGGCCTCAGCATCACATTTCTGCTCTTTGCAAATGATGGGGTTGTGTTGGCTTCATCAAGCCCTGATCTCCAAGTCTCATTGGAGCGGTTTGCAGCCGAGCAACTGGGATGGGTATCAACACCTCCAGATCTGAGACCATGGTCCTCAGTGAGAAAAGGGTGGTGTGCCCTCAGGGGATCAGGGATGAGATCCTCCCCCAAGTGGAGGAGTTCAAGTATCTTGGGGTCTTGTTCATGAGCGAGAGAAGAATAGAATGGGAGATCGACAGGCAAATTGTTGCAGCATTGACTTGGTCGAAGTCGAAAGGTAAAGCTCTCAATTTACCAGTCGCTCAATGTACTTACCGTCACTAATGGTCATGAGCTGTGGGTCATGACCGAAAGAACAAGATCCTGGATACGAGCGGATGAAATAAGTTTCCTCCGCAGGGTGTCTGGACTCTACCTTAGAGAAAGGTTGAGATGCTCGGTCATCTGGGAGGGGCTCAGTGTCGGGCCGCTGCTCCTCCAAATTGAGAGGAGCCTGATGAGGTGGCTGGGGCATCTGGTTTGGATGCCTCCTGGACGCCTCCCTGGTGAGGTATTCCCGGGCACGTCCCACTGGAAAGAGACCCCGGGAATGACCCAAGAAACGGAGAGACTATGGATCTCAGCTGGCCTGTGTACACCTCAGGATCCCTCCGGCAGAGCTGGAAGAATTGGTTGGGGAAAGGGAGGTCTTGGTATCCCTGCTGAAGCTACTGCCCCAGTGTCCTGACCCAGAAAAGTGGTAGAAGATGGATGGATGGATTTTGCTATTTGGTACATTTGAACACATTTTTTTTAAAAAGAGGATCATAAATGTTTCTGGGAAAGTATGTGACTAAACCATCAAATTCAATAAACTTTATAATTGTTGAGCCACATCAAAAGAGGAATGGGTTGACTTTATAAAAGAAACATATTGTAACCCTAATGATTTACTGGTGAAGACAATTCATTTTTAATATACATTAATCATATGCATTAATTTCTGGAGTTAACCAGACCCCCATAGTGAGTACTAAAAGTAACACCATTAGAGCTCGGACTTATTATGGGAATATTATTTGAAACGCAATGCACAACATATACAATCTCCTATTCCAATAAAATTGGAAGTTATATAAAATATAATTAAAACTGAATACAATGATTTGCAAATCCTTTAAAAACTATATTTGACAATACACTACAAAGACCAAATAAACTTTGATGTTGTTTTTTGGAACTATGCACTTATTTTGTCAATGATATCTGCTGTATAATATATGACCCCAAAATGCTGGCGCAGAGCTTTGTACAAAAAAAAACTTTTGTGAATACTTCTCTTACTGTTAATAATCCTCTTTGCTCCTCCTTCTCTCTGCATCCTAACACAAATTAGAATGTTAATAACAACTCGGCATCCATTACAGCCTTCCATGCTTCCATCAGTGATCCATACGCAACATTTCATCCTCTTTTTTTTTCCCAAAATAGGTTATTAGGGAGTTTGTCCATACTGACCTGAGGTGTTTTAATCCAGGAGTAGTCAAATGTTATTATTATTATTATTATGAAAAAGAACTTGACTCAACTGTTATCCTTTCACTGATAGAAAAGCCCTCTCTCTCCAAAAAAGGAACCCATAACAACGACGTGGCCCATGATGAAACTTTCACTTTCACTTTGCCTTGCATCGTCCCTCCCCCCTCGGTAAAGCAATAAAACTTTGTCACATTAACATACACTTGTTCTTGAGTGCTCTGCTCTTGAGTTTGCAGCGTGATTTAAAAAAAAAAATAAAACTCACAGCAAACAAGGCATGGAGAATTGCATCTTTTCTCTTCACAGCTCGCTCCATCAGCATCATGACCGGGCCCGAGAGAGACACTTTGAAATGTTGCTAACACAAGGCTATCCTTTCCAACAGCAAACATCTTTTTTGTGCAGGTTTAATTTGAAAACCACTCCTGTAAGTTATTGGATGACCATCTGGAAAGTATGCATCGTAAACTCCCTCCTTTGAGACATGCTGCTTGCTAGAGTGCAGCAATGGATGGGGTGGGTGCACAGAGGGGTGTGTTTCAGAGGTAAACGGGTGTTGAAGGTCACTTTGATGTGCCAATAAAGACACACAGCAGGCCAGTGGAAGGAGATGAAACAAGGTTGAGCAGACGTAAAATGGATCCTGGTGGAGAGGGTGAGGAAGAGGAGTCCCTCCCACAGTACACAGTGGATAATGATGCCGCACCACAAATGAGAGGTGGCTGTGGATCTTGCAGTTAAAGATAGCAAACAACTTTATCTGAAAGCAGAACAAAGACACAGCCTACCAGAGAACCACAATCAAGAAAAATCAACATTGGACATGATGATCAGAAAAAGACTGGCAACTGACAACTTTCTGCAATTAAACAAAAAAAAAAGGGGGAAAAACAAGAATTTGGCTCTGTTCTGATAATGAGATGCAATTTTGTCATTTAGATCAATAATACTTAAATAAAAGTCGACACTATTATTTACTTTACTACAGTATACTATTTATACCAATGGAGCTCCTGCATTCCGATTGCCTCCCTGGTGCTGCATCCTCGTGCAGTTGCATGCCCCCATTAGGCCTGCTGGTGCACTGCAAGGAATAAACACCGTTTATATTAGATTAGATAGATAGATAGATAGATAGATAGATAGATAGATAGATAGATAGATAGATAGATAGATAGATAGATAGATAGATAGATAGATAGATAGATAGATAGATAGATAGATAGATAGATAGATAGATAGATAGATAGATAGATAGATAGATAGATAGATAGATAGATAGATAGATAGATAGATAGATAGTAGATAGATAGATAGATAGATAGATAGATAGATAGATAGATAGATAGATAGATAGATAGATAGATAGATAGATAGATAGATAGATAGATAGATAGATAGATGGCGGGATCGGTGGCAAGTGGTTAGAGGATTGACCTCACAGTTCTTAAGGACCGGGTTCAACCGCGAACAAGTCAGGGCACACTGTATAAGCTTAACATAATGTGGGAGGTTGACACATTTTAACTGCTCTAAATGCTAGAAGACTCTGCATCTTTGCACAACTGTGACTCTGATAAGAAATACTTCCATATTAATTGAATGTTTATGTAATATTCATTCTTGTTAGTTTGTTTGTTTTTCTTCTCAGTACTAAAGATGATTGTTGTACAAGGGCAGCACCAACTGCCGGAGACAAATTCCTTGTGTGTTGTTACATACTTGGCCATTAAAGCTGATTCTTATTCTAATTCACAAAATCATATATACTATTGCAAATTGTTGCAAATTGTCTGTGTGTGTGTTGCCTTATGCAATTATCACCCTTGGATTGACAGTTTAGTAAGAATTAGAAAGAGTTGTGAGAAGATCCTGTCATTTGGGGGAAACATTTTTCTTTTGTGTGTGTGTGTGGTGTGTGTGTGTGTGTGTGTGTGGTGTGTGTGTGTGTGTGTGTGCAGCTGTGCATTTGAGATTGAGATCAGATTCATTTTTTATGATTCCATAAGGAATCTGGGTCACTGTAGGTGCCAATCACCAATGGAAGGTAAAACTACAACAAATTTTTTTGAAGATTGCAGACGTTTCCATCTTCATCTCATGGCGCAGTCATGTACTGTAAATAAAAAGGGTGTGAAACTGATACACTGTGGTCCAACACCAATGCAAAACTCCTTCTTGAACCTCCATTCTTGTGATTACAGTCTTCCTGGTCCCATCCTCTTGTAAATCCCTAATAGAATCAAATGAATTCTGGAGTTCTTTTACAAGTTTTAAAATGTTTTAACAGTCTTGGGGCATTTTTACCATTTGATATGCTTTTATCATCTCAACCCTCATGGGTTTTACCAGAAGCTACAGCAAAAACCTATAGATAGGCTGCATTCAGCCATTATGGCCCTCGAGAGCATCTCACCGCAGGGCATCAGGAACACAGAGACTGTTAATGCGTTTTAAAAGGCGGCTTACAACTCACTTGTTTGGCTTCGCATTTTACTAATTTTTTTTTTAATATTTCTTTCCCTTCGAACTGAATTATTTAATAATTTGCTTTGACATCTACTAAATTGTTTGTTTAATTATCAACTTATCATCTATAATCTATTTATTATTCTACTTTATTGTATCTCCTATTATCTATTTTCATCCCGTCTTATTGCCTTTGAGGCTTTTTAAATTGTACTTGAATGTCTGCTCATGGGTAGTATGGTGGACAACTGGTTAGCACATCTGCATCACAGTTCTGAGGACCGGGATCCTAACCCTGCCTGTGTGGCGTTTGCATGGTTGTTTGTTAATGTTCGCCCTGCAATCGGCTGTCGAGCATTTCAGGGTGTATGCTGCCTATAGCAGAGTCAGTTGGAGTAGGATCCAGCATGCCCGCAATACCAGTGAGAATAAGTGCTACAGAAAGTCAATTTAACATTTTAAGTCTGAAAAATGCTATATACTGTAAATAACGTGGTATTAGATCAAATGTTGAATCTGTGTTAATTCCCTGATGAGTAGGAATTGAGAATCACTCAAAAACACCTGAAACTTCAGCATGCTCACTGATAAAAAAAAAAAAAAAGCTCTGTCGATTGTTACGGTGGGGCAATAGGAGCCAAGAGATTATAATGTCGAGGTGGCGGTGTTATCAGTTATGCTGTCAGTATTCAGGCCATCTTTATGATAGGAGAGCCAGCATTGGATTGCATGTTCTCTTCTAACTTCCCTTGAAAGAGTTCCCATCTGCTCATGTGTGCACTTGAATTGGGATTTTCAAGGTTCTACGTTCACTTATAGCAATCTCTTGGGTCTGAAAGAAACAGTCGCCCACACAATACACACACAAAACAGTGTATTTTTCCTCACAGGTTTCATCAACGTAGATGGTCATTTATCCCAATACTTTTGTCTACCATATGTCACTTATGATTTCGTCCCCTTATTGAACCTCTCAACCTGAATTGCTGAACCCCTCGATTAGAGTATCAGCATTCCCTAATGGGAGACACACCAACAGTAGTCCCCGAAAAAATTTTTGTAGTCCCTCCAGTGGACTGTTGCCCTCCATTAGCCAAACATTGACCTAATGTTAGGGGGAGACCGCATGGTGGGGCAGAAATGTTGACAAATGGGTGAGTGGGGTATCAAATGACCCCCAAGGAGTAAGAATGGGTGTAGTTGTGGTAGAAGAATGTTGCGTGGAGGTTTTATGTTGTTTTACTCACTATCCCTCTATCGGCGAGACATGCTCACTGCTGAGGATCAGTGAAGGGCTCGCTCGCCCCCACCAACAACATTTTAGTTTGCATGGATGAAGCATAAATAACAACATCAGTACAAATGATTAACTGCTTTATGCCCACCATGCACCACCGGAAGACCCAGATTAGGCAATCAAAGTGACATTTGACTGCTCTCTTGCGCGAAAGGTGGGTTTAAAAGTGAGTGACATGCTGCAAGAAGGCTGCAAGTTGTGTGAGGGGTGGGGTTAAAGCAAACACACAGACACAAGCACAAGCAGGCACAATTGTCATGCAACCTTCAGCCAGGGGCATCGGATTAGATTATTTTTATTCCTGTAGGGAAGTTCTTACTTTTATAAAGTGGGGTTCTGCATGTTTTGTCTTCTAATAAGTACCCTGGAACTTCACATCAAACATATGGTTCAAAGACAATCCTTTTCTGGATGGATGACATGGTCACATTTTCAAATTTTCAGCACGATAAAGTAATGGTTTGTCTGTCAAAGCCATACTGCTTATTTGTGAACTGTTTTCTGTTAAATCTTGTATGTATTACGTTATTGTGGATAGCAGTGGCATGCGTTGCACTTCAGACGTGAGCCTTCGCTTTGCTCTCTGACCTATCTTACAATGTCCAGATTTTCTTGAAAGGTCTAACTTGAAAATGAATTTGGAATTATGTTTGCCTTTCGTCCTCTGTTGCTGTGTCGCCAGCTTCTTGCTCTAATGAGGACAAAAATGCAGCCTTAAAACTGAGCCTTTGTGAAGGTGAATCTGAAAGCTGTTCAGATTGTTTAAGAAAAAAATACCATTACCATTGTGTGTATTTCGCATGGACCAACATATAGAATTGAAGGTCCTGGCCACATAAGATTGGAATGGCAACACTTAGAAGCTAAAATATGATTGGGCGATAAATAAATAAATAGATTCATAACTTGATGACCAACTATCCACTATGGAAACAGAAAGTGTTTGCTTTGGACAAGATATGGCACAAACGATCAATAGGCCTTTCAATCTTACTCACAGTAGAGGTCATAATTTAGTTTGTCCAATAATTCTGTTCTGGAATGATGAATGCTGCCCGGAATTTGTTTCTGATTACAATAAACAGCATTGGACATAACTTTGGTTCTTGGAGGTCTCTCGATTGTCTATTGGTGGCAATCTGTGTGAACGGTTGGTTGTCTAATAATGCCCTGTGACTGATTGGCCTCTAGACCAGGGTGTACCCCCCGTCCTGCTTGAGGTCATCTGGACTGGGCTCCAGCTCACCCACAACCGTAATCAAGACATCAGAAAATAGATGGAAGGATTTTAACATTTTCATACTTGTGTGACCTAAAATAGTGGGAGACAACTGTGTGAGAGAACTGAGTCCTCAGGCTTAATTCACATCCCTGTCCCGGGCTCTCCGTCATTTCCTTTCATGCCGTCGTCTCAACTCAGCTCAACCTTGACCGTGCATTCTAGAACACTACTTCAGGCAAAAGAAAGTTGGATTATTGTATTCACATTTTTATTTAAGTGCTGTGAAAGGTGTTACAGTTGGAGGTGTCTATATGCGTGAAAAAGAAGTAAACCACAGCAAAAGCTGAAAACAAATTTTAAAAATATCTAGACTAACTTTTACAGCAAGTGACATATTTATTGCTTTGCGTGTGAGACCATTCACTTGACAGAACTGTTTATTTATATTTCTCCTCAATTTTGTCTTGCATTCCTGGTTGACAGTAGTAGTTTTATGGTAATGTACAGTATGGAGCAAAATATCCACAGAAAGCGAATAAAAAAGGACAGCATTTACACCAAGTTAATATTTCAATGCTGGGCTGAGGTCTTGTAAATAAAACAATTTGACTGACTTCATGTGTGACGGTTTTCCGGGATATGCCTCGGTGCTTTCAGCATCACAGTGTTTCACCTCCTACCAAAAAACTCTGCGTGGGTCTGGATGTTTTGAGAAGGCACATAGCCAGTACAAATAGAGATGCCAAGGAGGCCTCATGATGCAGCCCTTCTATTACATGGTAACCCAAGCCCTGGGAAGGGCACATGGGCAGAACTTTCTCAGCAGATTATTTTGGGATCGCAACCGTGTCATTAGACTGCTACGCCTCTGAATTTAGTCCTGCTGATTGCAGGGCAAAGCCTGGGCCGGAATGAGGTGGGCTCTGCTTCGCCAATGTCAAAGGCTGTGACAATGTTAAATTTGCTTCATGTGTTCTGTGGTAAAAGGCCATCACAGGCCATTTGTTGTGGACCCCTCCCCTTTTCCCAGACAGTACCCAGCTCCCCCCCCCCCCCAAGCTTATTTGTTGTTTCTGTCACCTCCAAGTCTTTGCAAAGAGCCTCGGGACTTGTTTGTTTTATGGGACACTGTGTCTTATCGAGGCCTCATCTGTGTGCTGGGCTTCCTATCTGTTCTCTGATCGTCTCACTTGTTTTGTGTGTGTGTGTGGTGTGTGTGTGTGTGTGTGTGTGTGTGTGTGTGTGTGTGGTGTGTGTGTGTGTGTGTGTGTGTGTGAGTGTGTGAGTGTGTGAGTGTGTGAGTGTGTGAGTGTGTGTGTGTGTGTGTGGTGTGTGTGTGTGTGTGTGTGTGTGTGTGTGTGAGGGTATTGGGGGCGCGTGCGCGTGCAACCCCAGCCGTCTCCCAGCCCGCCCAATCTGTTTTTCTCTCGCCCCTAAACTCAGTAATCCCCTGGAGGGGGGGCGGGACCAAGGCGCAGAAGTCCCCTCTCTCTCTGTCTCTCCCCCACATTGGCGCGCGCAACTGTTACGCACACAAGAACCACGCTGTGGAAACGAGCTGATTTCAGATTCAGCCGCTGGTGGAGACGCACACAGATTCTCCTCCGTGCTGGATTAAAGTGTGACACTGCCGCAGACCTTCCCTCTTGATGACAGACGACCTCCGTGAGCGGAACAGAAAGGCGATCCCCGGAGCCTGGCTGCACCCTCCGCAGATCTTCTTGACGTCCACACGTCGAGAGTCAACCACACGACTCCTATCGACACCCCCACCCCCCACCACGCACACACACCCTTATTTTTGTTTTGTTTTTGTTTTGGGTTTTTGTTTGGGGACTTTAACATTTTTGCCGTTGAATTTGCTGCTGGGTCACCGACTTTGGCATGAGCCAAATTAAAGATCTTTTTATGTTTTGTGACATGTAGTAGTCACGTTGCCCAATCGACGGTGACTCAATCCATGCCGTGGAATTCTTGAACTCATTCCTGTTTAATCCCAAAGTGATGTGAAGCGCTTTTTCGCTTCTACGAGTGGGAAGATTGGTGGGGAAAAACTGACATTGCATCGTCCAAGATGGATTTTGTGTGCTCACTGCTGGGATGCTTATTGGCATTTTGTCATGTGGCGCTGCATGTAAGAGGAGAAGACGGTAAGTTTGACTGAGTTTTGCATTTTACACCCATCAAGTATCATCAGGTATTTGGAGGCTTGGATGTCTAGTTATTTTATATATGGAGTACTTAAATTTTCAAAAACGTCATTTTCTTCTTATTATTATTTATTTAGTTAGTTAGTTAGTTAGTTAGTTAGTTTAAGGAAATTAAACTAAACTCTAAATGAGAAAACGATCTTTGGTGTTCAAAAAAGCGTGCGTAACAGCTGATCTATTGGTCGTTTTTAGGATTTTTAGGGCTGACTGACACTATAATCTCCATCTGGGAGTAAAAGTCTGTATCCTTCATGATCGCCTCCCGTTCGGCTTTCTCGCATGTCTGCGAGCCGACAGCTCCGAGCATAAACGCACCGAAACACACGGGGGCCGGACTGGCAAGCAGCTGCTATCAGAAAATAACGTGAAATTCCTCTTAAATTATATTAAAACATTGCTGTTAAGAATGAAACGTTGTTGTTTTGAACCCGTAGGACTGCTGAATTAACAGTGAGTGAAGTTCTTTCGATTGTCATTCATTATGTTAATGTAATTCGACATTTTCGAAATGTCCAGCATTCAAACTGTAGATTTTCAATGATAAATGATGGCAATATAATGAATCATTATATATATGCGTGCATCATATAAACTTTATGTTTTAAAAATATTTATCACTGAATTAAATCATCAAAACGAATCCACGTGTTCACTCGTTATAAATATACACACACAGATATATTAGATAAAGCGACAAAAGAACGCGTGTATCGTTTTGGTAAAATGTTATCCTTGTAGCCTCACTTCTCCACAATCATGCCGTTTATGGGCTAGCTTTAAATTAAAGTTTAGGTTTCTTACGGTTTGTGACAAGTACTATGTGATCTCATTGATGCTGGCTTATGCCTTTATAGCCTCTTCGTCTTTATGGCTACCTGTTCCATCAGCACTATCTCCTGATGTTTGAGTCGGCAGGAGTGTGCGGGTGTGTTTTTTACTGGCTGCCTATGCGCCACTGATGCTAGACAGATGTGGACCTCTTGGCAGTAATGCGCCCAAGAAGCTCCATCCCCTCCTCCTTGCGTGTCTCCCTGCCAAGAGGCTGCCTCAAGAGCCACATTAGAGTCACCGGCAGAAAAGGGAGGGGAGAAGCAGGAAGGGAGCAGCCTGGAGGCCAAGTGGCCAGCCAGCTTCGGGGAGCCATACAAGCAGGAGGGACAGAGTTTTGTGACTTGTCAGCGAGACTCGCGGGCGGGGGTGGATGTACTCTTGGTGGCAGAAGGCAACATCAAAGCATGCTGGGTCACCAACTTAAAATGGATAGAGACAGAGGAGATCAGGGTTCAAGGAGTAAGAGTGAATCCACAAGAGGAGGCTCTCTTGTGATTTGATGCTCCCACGCATATGAGGGGCCCTTTAAAGAGATCTTTTAGAAAGTGGCTTCCCATAATATGAGAAAACGCATCCATAACAAGTTGGCAGACAGTGGAGCGAGTTGATTTTCTGACATTCTGTCGTGACCAGGGCTGATGACTCTTGCAGGGCTGAAATTAGCTTAAACGTTAACTTTTTCAGACCTGCTGACCACTTGGGATGCAGAGGAACTTGCATTATACACTTGTGCAGTAATCACGTTAACTTGACTGCCTGGCGTATATATTAATTACCAGTACCGGCAGGATGAATATTCCCACCATTAAGCAGCTCATTTGCATGTTTATTGAGTGGGTGGTTGTGCAGCGCCTCCACCTATGGTATCATATTCTCCCAGAGTTGGCGCTCTGCTCATTTAATCATTTGTTTTTCAAATGCTCGCTTCAGGCTGATTCTTATTTTTCCCCTCCTCTTTTGTTCGGTCCGTTGTTTCTCTCATATTATTCCCTGAGCTGCCCTGCGAAGCTTTAAATCCACTTCAGTTTCAGAGGTATCAGCTGTGAAAAGAAGGCCACGTTTCGGTGTTACTTGGCCAAGTGGCCTGTTCAATATGAGTCAAGTATGCATGCATGCATGCAAACAGCCTGCCACAAGACCTCCATAAATAGATCAGAGCTGGGTCTTTCACATGGCTTTATTTTAAAGGCTTCGGGGGGGACAGGCTTAGTCAAACAGAACACCGAGTTTGGCGCAGCATGTATGATATATTGTTATTCAAAAGTGGGGTGAAAGAGTTAGCGTTGAGAGTGTGTCAGCCCGTAAGAAAATGAAGCATTCCGAACATGGGTGGCAACAAATCACCAGAGTCACGGAGCAAAATAATGATTCTTCATGCTTCTCCCCTGCTGATGTTGACTCCAGCAAGCGTGTCTCTGGAGAAGTGCTTCACTGTTGTCATTTGAACACCGGTGCACAGAGAAGAGAGCGCCAGCGAGGCAAGGAGATATGTATGATACTGCAGTCAGTTACTGTTTAGGATAAGGCCCCCGCAATTACTCCCCTGCAGGGACCAGCAACCACCTGTTTACCTGATTGATCCATTGAACCTTCGATAACAATAGGCAGCACTGTGCATTTAGCTGATTAGCATGGGCCACTTATCCTGTTAGGAAGGGGAGAGTAGAAAGGAGTGGGGGTAGAAATTATCTCTCCTTAATGTGGCTTTTGTTAGTTCTTTAAGGGAACACTATGCTGTTAAAGATTTAAAACAGATGAACAAAAAAGTTATTCTTGAATCATTTCTGGTGAATCAACGGAAAGTTCTGAATAAATAACAGCCCTGAAAGGGGACCCAGTCTTGTGCAAATCCGGGTGGACCTTCCTTCTTCTTCTTCATTTCTCCCATCCTTTTCCTAACTCCAGTCTAGTGGAGGGTGTCTGAGATTAAAGCTTAGCTCTGGACTGAATGGATGAGCGCTGCTCATTGGCCCCTCTCATTCCCTCACTCTGGGTGATAGCACTTTTTAATTAAGGTGGAGTGGGGATGGGGGGGGCAGTTACACTGGGAATGATGGAGGAATTTATTAGCCTACCCTCACATTCACTGCTTATCCCAATGCGTTACACCACCCATCCCAGATAAGGCAGCTAATAGAAATGAGCGCTATATGCAGACATGCACATTTTCACAGATAATGAAGATAAAGGTGGTGGCTCCTTTGTGCAACAATGTCTGGATCTCTCTGGAGGTGTGCGTACACACACAGGCACACACACCCGCACACACTCACAAATCCACAAATGCAATAAAACCTTGTAATTAAAGCCATGAATGCAGAAGGTTTTGTGAATATTCATTCATGCAAAAGAGACACGAGCACCCTTGTGCACTGCAAAAAGAGAAGGCCAGTTAATTGACTACAGATTGTTCAGTGCTCAAGGTTTGCCAAATAGCGATCATGTTTATGGTTGTATGATGCAACTCCAGGAAATGACTGTGAGTTTTTGTAATCCCCACAAGTGACATAACTAAACATGGATGTCATTTTGTAACTAACTGTCAGGTTCACCAATCAGATATTCATTAAACAGGACAAAAAAGGAAGCAAAGACATCAGTTCAAGTCTCGCGAGGAGAGAGGAGAGGAACTGTCTTGTACAATTCACCTCTGCACTCTCTGATTATCCTCTCCTCAGCACCTGTACTTATTTAGTTTTAAGTCGCCCCTTATTTACATGGATGTTACAAATAGGAGACGACAAGCAAAACAATTTGAAACAAGGTGTGCATGTTTGTTCATGTGCGTGTGCATGTGTGGAAGATTGCTGAATACATGTGTGGTCGTCATTTCTTTAACAGGCAGCAGTTCTAACAGTTCTGATGATTAGATGTTTTTGTTCTTGCTATCTCCTGCTAGGAGGCTGCCACGTTATCTCGAGCAGAGCAAAGCATTTCTTTATTGGAAGCAGATGTATGATAATTATGATCACAATTATTCCTACACTAACCACGGTGATACGCACTCACACAATAACCTCTTGTGCATGACTGACAGGGGTTTCCAAGTCTACAGTGTGGAGCTTAGTTAGCAACATTTATTAATGAGCACCACTTTCCCTCCTTGTTATTTTTTCTCCTATATAATCTTGAATTGCCTCACTACCTTCTGATCAATCGCCCTGGGTGTTCTGCCTCAATCCATCTTTTATCTGGAGTACACTCTCCCTCCCTCCCTCCTCAGCCTTCCCAAAGGTTTAAATAGGTAGTGTTACTGCTGCAGAACACTCCCAGCATGGCTTAACACGCACATAGCGACAGCCGGGGCACAGTGTGAGTATTTTTCCTCGCCTACTATCAACGTCAGAAAAAGTCTGACGATCAGATGTGTCTAAAAATAACTATCCTGAGTGATTATCCTGTGGTGTGAGGTGTGTTAAGTTAAGTTAGTTACTGTAGTTACGTTAAGTTATTGTAGCACACGTTGAAAAAAAATCAATTAAGATGATAAAAATGGATATTTGTGGGGTTTTTTTTTTCAATCAGCATGTGATTGACAGTTACTTGGTGGAAAGCTTTCCCAAAACACTCAAAACTTCAGTGCCGAGAAGATGAGCACAATTGTGAACATTTGTACAAATGGGCATCTCTCCTCAAATGAAGTCACTGCAGATCTTTCAAATGTCAACGAACCTTAAGTGTGGCTTTCAAGTACAACAGGAGGCAGAAATGTCAGTGCTCAATGGATCCATTAGACTTAAAGCCTGTAGTGCGCCTTTTTTTGCTTCTTTTAGTGTTTGGGGTTTTTTTTTTTATGTTGTTGTTGTTGTTTGCAACCCATTTACTGTATGTCAAGAATGTCACTATTTGGCACTGCAAAGTTTCAAGTAGTTTTTGATGTTCAGATGAAGAATGCCTTTCACAATATCACTTTAGGTGTCAATTTTGGTCTTGTTGGATCTCAGTGCAGCTTTTGATACCCTATATCACAATATACTGCTGAACAGGTTGGAAACGGTAGGACTAAATAGAACAGTCTTTTAAATGGTTCAGGTCCGACCTGGAGGAAAGGAGCTACTTCGCTACCATTGGAAGAGTTCAGTCTAAAAAAATGGCAACGACATTTGGGGTCCCTCAAGGGTCAGTTCTTGGCCCCATTCCTGTTCACCGTGTATATGGTCTCCTTTGGGTCAAATTTTCCAGAACTTAGTTTTGGCTATCATAGCTATGCACATGACACGCAGTTGTATGTAACAGTGTCTCCAGATGACTAGAGTTCAATTGAGGTCTTGTGCCACTGTCTATAGCAAATAAATAACTGGATGAATCAAAATTTGCTTCAACTAAACCACAACAAAATTTGGAAATCAAGACAAAAACAATTGCTGTCCGTAAATAGCTGGACTCGCTATCTTTAAAAAAGTCTGGAAGCTTGGTGTTCTGAGTCTAACCTGACCTTAAACAGTCATATCAAATCAATTACTAAAAGTGCTTTTTACCATCTGAAGAACATATCTAGGGTGAAGGCTTGTGTGTGTCAAGCAGACCAGGAGGTCATCCATGCTTTTATCTCTAGACTTGACAATTGTAATGGTTTTTCTGACTGGGCTCCCCAAAAAGAGCATTAAACAGCTCGTTCAGAATGCTTCAGCTCAGGTTCTGACCAGAAAAAAGCGGTCAGAGCAAACAACTCCAATTCTAAAGTATTTACATTGGCTTCCAGTCAGTTTTAGAATAGATTTTAAAGTTGTGCTCCTGGTCTATAAATCACTCAATGGTTTAGGTCCGGAATACATGAAAGAAATGGTAATGGAATACAATCACAGTAAGGCTCTGAGATCAACTGACTCTGGTCTAATAATGGAGTGCAGAGTCCAAAGCAAACAGAGTGAAGCACCATTTAGCTATTATGCTGAAAAAAAAATGGAACAAATTGCCCACAGAGGTGATGTCAGCCCCAAGTATGAGTGTTTTCATATCCAGATTAAAAATTCTTCTTTTTTCTCATGCATTTTAGAGTACTTGCAGTTTTCAGTGATATTTCTTGCACTAAAAGCTATTTTAATGGTACTCTTTCAAATGTTTTTACATGTGCATTTGAATGCTTTTAATCATGTAAAGCGTATTGAGTTACCTTGTATATGAAATAAATTTGCCTTGCTTTGCTTTACATTCAAGACCACATAATTTTCATTTATGATCTATAGACCCTCCAGCTGCACGTGGGAATAAAACAAATCTACAGCCACTCCTTGCTATTGCCAAGGTGAAGGCCTACCAGCCTGACTCCAGTAAAAACTAATAAAAGTAATAAAAGATACATTATACACATAGATTCAAGCCATCTCGATGTGGGTGTGCACGTGTAGAATAACTTTGGATGTTTCTTTTGTATGTGTACATGTGCTGGTGTGTTAGGGGAGATAAAGCAGAAAAAGAGCTGCTTGTAGCTGAGTAGAGAAACAAGACTTTGTCGTTGCATTCATTTCTCATGACAGAGTTGGGGTGACCACTCGCCCCCACACCCAGAGCCCCGCGAGACACACCGTCTGTGTGTCACTTCCTGTCTAAGCCTTTGGAGCGATGCGATTGGCAGGCTATTGTTCCTGGGAGAGCATGATAGGATCGGAGAATGTGTTCTAATGTTTGCAGATTGACTTGCTGGTGCAACAATTATAGTAGGAGAACGCTCCCCAAGGGAAAATGGGGGAGATAAGAGCCTGGGTTTGGAAGGGGCTGGGTTAGGCTGCGTGTGTGTATGTGTGTTTGGATGTGTCTCTGCAAGAGAGAGCAGCAAATATGTCTCTGATGTTGTTGTATTGTTTTATTAGCCACTTGCACTGAGAATCCACAATGGTTAAATTTTTCCAATTTCCTTCAAAGTGACAGCCTAAATTGCTTTCTTTGTTTTACTGTTCATGTGTTGCACCATATCCTTATGGAGAAGAAACAAGATAATGAGTGTAGAGTTTACAATCCATTCATGCAAAGGAGAAAGAGAAATTGCTCTGATTTACTGTAATAAAATCTTACAAATAATTAGTTACAGGCACGTGCACAGAGAGACCCCAAATGGTGCTGAAGCACCAGTGCCATTTTTTGCTGCAGCCCATTTATTCCCCCACGATGACTGGAAAATCATCAGGACCACCCCCCTGTTGGCTAATATTTCCCCAGGGGTGTTCTGTTTTTGTTTTTGAGCGCCTCCCATTTTAAATCTCAGTGCACATGCTTGAACAGAATTGTTTGAAATCTGTTTTTCAATGTTTCCTGTGTGTGGTCTTTTAGCAGTATCTGAGTGTAGGGGTATTTTCGATGCCAGCATGGCCGGATACATTACCTCTCCCGGATACCCTCTGGAATACCCGCCTCATCAGAATTGCCAATGGGTCATCACAGCTCCAGAACCCTCGCAGCGCATCGTCCTCAATTTCAACCCACACTTTGAGATCGAGAGGCTGGATTGCAAGTAAGACTGGGAGGGCGGTGAATGTGTTTACATGACTGTTGTCTTGTTTTATTATTTTGTATTGTAATTCCCCCTCAGCATGTCTGTACGGTTTGATCCCAACATTCTGATCAGTTACAAAGGAAACTTTAATTGTACTTACAAGCTTTGTGTAAGATGCAGGCCATTAAGTGGATTGTGGTTTTGTTATTGAGAGAATTGAGCACAAACATCACAGCACATTTAATGGGGTGGATGAGGCCCAAGCTCAACCACAAACATCTTGACCTCTTCAACGGTTCTCCGGGGGCAATTACCGGGTAGAGTTCCTTTCTCGGAGGCATGTCAGCTCCTCAAAACTGCTTTAGTTCAGGTGTTGAAAGTAAAGGCTGAATTGAAGGAACTATTCAAAATCTAGACAGAACTGATGGAAGAAACGATTAAAATTAGCTGGGGGGTCACAGAGAAGTCAAGAAGGAGAGGGGAAAAAGGACAAGAAACAGGGATAAAGTCCAGCTGTTTAGATGGGAATCTTGGTCTATTTTCCCAGAGATGTGAGTAATTAAAATCATCTGTTATTTTCCTCAGAGAGAGCTGGAACTCTTTTTTAATCCACTTTCAAAACTCATATCCCAGTGTTTGATTAACATTGCAAAGTGTTTAAATTCAGGTCAAAACAATATGCAGCAAGTTAGCAATTTTTAGAACTGTATTTTGAAGAACAGTGACACCTGCAAAAACAC
Organism: Syngnathoides biaculeatus; assembly: GCF_019802595.1. Classification (NCBI taxonomy): domain Eukaryota; kingdom Metazoa; phylum Chordata; class Actinopteri; order Syngnathiformes; family Syngnathidae; genus Syngnathoides; species Syngnathoides biaculeatus. The sequence continues at coordinate 38,866,632 of NC_084641.1, forward strand.
TTCATTAGCTAATTTGAAAAATATAGACGTGCATATTCAATGAAACTCGAAATTTTGAGTAACTAAAACTCGCCAAATCTCTGACTCTAGGCTACAGCACAAATATTTTTTTTCCTTCTCTGCAAAACATTATAAAAAGTGCAAAGAAAAAATGAAAAAAAATTAAGATAACAAATAAAATATATTTTCAACACATATAGCAGTGCAATAACAAAGAGTGTTTAAATGTCCAACAAACTTATACTTAGCCCTCATATGTATATATTTTGTTCAACAACAATAATAGACTGATGTCAATCTCAGCGTTTACTCTTGACCAAAGAAATGGTTTACTGTTGCAAAGCTAAGACAGTTGTGTATCAACATATGGCTCTGCCCCATCATAAACCCAGACATAAATTTTACTTTTCCACTCATCCCTAATTTCTGTGTAAACTGTAGTTCATAAACAAATGACGCTTTGTAGTCACACACCACCAAAAGCATCGGTGACATGCAGTTTTATGATGTAAGATTTTTTTTTCCGAGCTGATATAAATCCCAGGGAGAATGCACTAAATTGGACTTCCCAACTAGTCACAGAATGATACATGAGCACAACTATTGTCAATCCAGGAGAGAAACATAAAATGTTCCTTCTTCACTCAACCCCAAACGTGTTCTGGGGTGAGTGAAGAAGGGACCTTCCTTTTACACTTACATCCTTCCTTTACGTTTGCCTAGAGGGATGGAGGCCTCGGCCTGCCCTCTGACACACTCCTACTCAGTCTCGTATTCTCTGGATGTATTTGCATTTGAGCGTGGGTGGCGAATGGTGCAAGCGTGTAAGTCTGCAAGCCAGTGAATCTTACTGAGAATAGCCGCTTCCGCCTCATTATAAATACCACAGCATACTGCCATCTATTTTTATAAAAAAGGAAAATCTCTTCTTTGAGACCCCACTACGCTCTCTACCCCTAGATGCGTGTACACCTCCATTAGCACAGTCACAGTCAGATTCTTCTTTTTGCCAGTGTGATTACACGCAGCGGTGCCAGTGAGCAGAGGAGTAGATTTTTGCATGTTTTCACGCTCGTCTGGGAGGTTAAGGCGGTGGGCATCCGCTGGAGGGGTGGAGAGGTTAACGGCTCCGTGTCTCACTGGGGCCAGAGAAATGTGTGTGACAGCTGCGATTACAAAGAGCACCATCGCTCAACAATAACAATAGGTGAACAGCTACACAAGCTACATTAGCTCTTGGTTCAGCAGACGTAGCGATTTATGTCAAAGCCATATGCAAGACGTGTTTGGTCAGCCCTGGCAAGAACCTTTCTGGCTAACTTCCCTGATTGCTGCTTTCCCTCAGCGGGTTCCAACTGTCCACACTCGGCCTACCTAGCGCACCCAAATCACCACACTGCTGCAGCAATCAAATCTGCAACCATATCTACGCGTTCCACGTCTGAGGTGGCACTTTAATTCAGAATTTCATTTCAGAGGGATTTCGGCCGCATGCCAAAAAGCTCTTTCCTCCAGGATGCCAGCCGATTGATGTGATCTAAATGTAATAAAGGCTAGATGAAATGTCAGGCCCATATCTCTTGTGCAATTTGCCATCATCATGCCCCAGGATGCACCGGGAGCAACGGAGCGCTGCTTCTTCCAAGCTTCTCCTCCCACTTGCTCCCTTTCTTGGGGTACGCCTCCTCCTCACGTAGTTCTCCTCAAAGACAAGGGAGGGCCTGTTTTAGTTTTAGTCACCTGAATTAAACATGGGAGCCTCGGGAATCGTAACACACATACAAACGCAGACGTGTGTGTGTGTGCATGTATATACCCATGATTACACTTTCCCAATGGAGCAGGCTCTTGGATCAATGTCTGTATTTTGCTTGCAAGTCTATAGATGATAGCTAACGGACGGAGGAAGCGACGCCTGTTGAGGAGCTAAACTGTTTGACACACACAAGAGAGACACAAGGGTCACCAAAGGGACTTGTTGTGGGATATCAATATCAGACTGATGTGAAAGACAGGATTACAGTACGTGTAGTTCTGGTGTTGACGTTTCCTGTCTGAGTCAAAGATATAATCAAATAATGCAGCATATTCAAAACAATAAACAAGATTTGCCAATAGTCTCACACCACAGCTTAATTTTTCTACAATGAGTTCAAGCCTTAGCCGTGTCTGCGGGATGGGCAGCGAGATGGGGAACTGAGATGTGGGGACACGGGGAAGAAGAGAGCTATTTGGTTTGGGGCAGGATTGAAGGTGGCAGGCCCCCGGGATCTGCTGGGATTTTGCTCCCAGCATCTTGTTAATATTTCAGAGGCACTTATGGTTTATTAGAGGAGAGGAAGAAATGTGTGCATGTGTATTTCTACTGTACACACTCCCCCTTACCTTCCTTGTTGAAGGCAGAAGCAAAAAAAAAATGACAGCTCTCAGATTGTTAGCACATTCTGTTCCCGTTTGTTCCGTTGTAGGAGAACAAGGGAAACTACACAATGGAGCAGAGGCAACTCAAGAGTGTGCAAAGTTGTATTTACTGATAGTCGCAAGCAGCTTGAGCCCCTCAAGCAGGCTGAAACTGAATAAACACAACGAAGCGCAGTAAATCAGGTCTTCGGGGAGAAATGTGATTTAAAAAAAAACAACATGGCCAGCGATTTTCAATCCCTTCCTTTGTGAAGAAAATGATAAGTTGCTGCTAGTTGTGCCCATAAAGGAACAGTTCAAGCACCTCAAGACACAAACACAAAGAAACACGCATATACATATGGATGACGTTACCCCTTTTTGGCCACCCATATGCGGTCACATGAAAGTGGAAGAACAAAAATGAAAGAGAAACAATGAAATGGTGTGTGGTTTTTGTACTGAAACAACACCAAGAGCATCTGCTAGTCCAAATGCATCAAGAAAATTTGACTTGACCATCCATCCACTTTCATTGCAGGTATGCAGGAGCTTATCTCATCTGACTTTGAGCTATTCCCTGGATTGGTAGCCAGCCAATTGTAGCTTCACAGTCTAGTTGGAAGTTATCTTTTCACCATGATTCCAAAATTGTTGCTTTTGTCTAAAGCTTGCCAGATCAAACAAGGAGTTGATTAAATTTAAATCCTCACAATTTTCACACAAGGCGATGTGTCATTAATGAAATTGCTCAGGGAAGAGGCCACTTTTAGTCACTGGAACTGAGGGGAAAAGGTCATAAACTGAGATTTGAGAGGAAGCACATATAATTTTGCAGCATTGAGGCCTAATGGTTACAGACTTACAGTATGTAAGCGCAAAACACACTCTTGGGGAAAACAAACATCCACGTTTATACAAAGGCAGGGCAGCATTCATGTTCACAGCACCATTTTGCCTACAGTGAGGATAAAACGCCTGTGAAGAATCTGTGAACCTAATTGGGTTTTAATTGATTTTGGAGTGGATCTCTATGATTTTTTTCGCACTTCCCATCCCATTGTCTCCCGCTGTGGATTAGCGCCAGTCAGCGAGTGAGTGATCCTCAGACGTGAGTATTGACCGATGCGCTCAGCCTCTGATGAATACATACATGTATGAGTGTCTGACACATCTCCGGCACCCACTTGAACACATTCCACGACCCATGACACATTCACTTTAGCACATACACTAAGACCCAGTCTGGGTCTAAAACACATCTGTATCGCTCCATCAACTCTCCAAATCCCAGTCTTTTGTTAGTCTGGCAGAATATATGTGAGCCTGTGCTTGGCTCATGAGGCAACGATTGGGTGGAGACCAGTATATATACAATGTGTAGTAGTTGGCTTTTCCTCTCAAACGTAACACCCTTTTCCCCCCATAATAACTAATTACCTTTCACACCTTTGGCTGTTTGTTGGTTCCTGAGGAATGCAGTATGCGGCTCACTACTATGTATGTACGTGTGTGTGTGTGTGTGTGTGCATGCATGTGCATGCATCTAATTTTGTTTATGCAATGATGGACACTGGCTAAAAAGAGCTAGCTAATTTTGGATAGGCCAGGTGGACTGAGTCTTTTTTTTCCTCTCACACACTCTGACCTGACACTGAGAAGAATTTGCTTTTATTGTTCTGGGTGAGCTGGCGGGTCAAAGATCACAGTGAACTGTGAACCTGACCATGTGAGAAGTGTTTCTATTTATCTATCCTAATTTTCTTTTTGCTTAATCCCTTATGCCTCTCATGTCCCTGCCAATTTTCTTTCTAAAGCACCCCAACCACGAACCATTTAATTAATTACCCAACACGCATCACTTCCCTCAGGCTCTGTCCACAGGTAAACTTGCATTTAGAAAAATATTTTTTTTCATAATGGCTTGGTTTAAAAAATAATGTTCACAAATGGCCTTCGCAGGCTTTCAAGTGCATGCCAAAGGAAACCTTTTGCCCGAAGGCCATTTTTGCTAAGAAAGCACATGATGACTTTCTGATATTTTTAGTTAAGACCAATAGTGAGGAGGAGATACTTCTGAATATCCCACCCTGACAATTTGTTACAATCTCCCCCAATAGAAGTCAGCATAGTCTCATGCCGAGTATTCCAAAAATCATATCCTGTCACCTAAAACAGAGCTGGGAGTGTGAAAAGAAAATAGTGTCATCAGATTCCAGCCTCTTGTTTTTCTCCATGATCGATATTTTGGGGTTTTCCTGTGATGTCTGCTGTGACTTGAAGATGAAATGAAGGCAGCGGATGTGAAGCAGCTGATGCCTATTTTTGACTAAGAGCCAACTGTGTGGCTAATATGTTTACTTCTAGCTTAGTTAGCATGGGTTTTGCTCTCCTCAATGTTTTGCCTCCACAGTGCAAACAGTGTCCGGTGAATGAACCTCAGATGGTAAATTTCTCCATCTGTCTATGTTGTTTTTTTTTTTTTATTATCACCGTTCATTACATAACTCCTTTACTTGTTTTGTTTGTCTCGGATTAGCAATGCTCTCTTACCTCCGTGCCTTTGTTATAATTCTTTCCTGCTGTGTCCCTGGTCAGGGAAATTTTTAACCTCTCCTGTTTTTACCCTTTCAACCCCCCACCGACCCTTTTTTCAAATTAGGTACGACTTCATTGAGATCCGAGACGGGACTTCTGAAAATGCAGACGTCTTGGGTCGGCACTGCAGCAACATAGCCCCACCACCAATCATATCATCGGGTCCTTCTCTCCAGATACGATTTGTGTCTGACTACGCCCACCAAGGAGCGGGCTTCTCTCTGCGCTACGAAATCTTTAAAACAGGTGAGGAGTCAGCTGCCAGAAATGTGATGGATGCCTTAAAAAAAATCAATTTCGTTTGACACTGAGACTTCATCCACTCGGAGTGGTTCATATAAAATTCAAAAGAAGGAAGGTAGTTTAAATACAGGCACGGTTGGACGCATTTAGCTGCTCCTTGTTTATTGTTTGTCTCAGTGCTAAAAGTTTGTACGCAAACATTTAAAGAAATGATTTTGCATAGTCAACTCCTCCTCTTTGCTATGTGTTAATGGCCAAGAACCAAAGATTATCCAACACTTTGCTCCCCAGAACTCCTCAACAATTTAAACAAAAAGAAGCAGCCATGCATATGGAACACCGGAGTGAAAACTCAGCTTTTATTCACTACTTTAACTGCCTGAAACTATGTGAAGTGAATTCCATTTTATCTTGGGTGATGAGGGGATGGGCATCCACAATGCGTGGAGGGGCGGCGCCCTCTTGGAGTCAGACCTCTACAGGTCAAAGGTTTATGGGTTAAGTGTGGAGATTGATGGAGATGAGCATGAGCCAAAATTGAATTTTTTTGGGAGGCCGCTGGAATGTACAAGGTAACATGGAGTTTGAAGGCATGGTTGTTTTATGGTTTGTGTTTGTGTGTGCATGTGAAATTGTCAGGTGGCTGTGAGGCAGCTTAAGGACTTACTATCTGGTCAAGTGATATGGTTTGACTTTACAATGTCTTGAGTGGCTTCATTTAAGCCAAATGCTCCATCTCCTATCTGAAATAGCATGCAGTGAAGAAAGTAAGTATTTGAAAACCCTGCTAAACTGCAAGTTCTCCTACTTAGAAATCTAAAAAGAAAATCCAAAAATCACAATGTATGATTTGTTTTAACAAATTATTTGTGTCACAGAGCTGCAAATAAGTATTTGAACACCTGAGAAAACTAATGTTAATGTTTGGTACAGTAGCCTTTGTTTACAATTACAGAGGTGAAACGTTTCCTGTAGTTGTTCACCAAGTTTGCACACACTGCAGAAGGGATTTTGGTCCACTCCTCAAAACAGATCTTCTCTAGATCCTCCCTCCAAAGATTTTCTATTGGGTTTAGGTCTGGAGAATTTATCATTCGCCTTCCTCGAAACACTGTTAGTAGAATTATGACCAAAAAGTTCAATTTTGGTCTCATATGACCACAAAATGTTCTACCATGACTCCTCTGTATCATCCAATTGGTCATTGGGAAACTCAAGATGGGCCTTGACATGTGCTGGTTTAAGCTTGGGAACCTTTCATGCCATGCATGATTTCAAATCATAACGTCTTAGTGTATTACCAACGGTCACCTTAGAAATGGTAGTCCCAGCCCTTTTCAGGTCATTGACCAAGTCCTGCCGTGTAGTCCTGGGCTGATTCCTCACCTTTCTAAGGATCATTGAGACAACACGAGGTGATATCTTGAATGGGGCTCCACTCTGATTGAGATTGACCGTCATGTTTAGCTTCTTCCATTTTCTAATGATTGCTCCAACAGTGGACCTTTTTTCACCAAGCTGCTTGGCAATTAACAACGTCACACAGGTGCCTCTGATTCAGGATAATACATGGAGTGGAGGTGGACTTTTAAAGGCGGACTAACAGGTCTTTGAGGGTCAGAATTGTAGCTGATAGACAGGCGTTCAAATACTTATTTGCAGCTGTATCACACAAATAAATAATTTAAAAAATCATACATTTTGATTTCTGGATTTTTCTTTTTATATTATCTCGCACACAGTGGACATGCACCTCCGATGAAAATTTCAGCCCCATCCATGATTTCTAAGTGGTAGAACTTGCAGTATAGCAGGGTGTTCAAATACTTATTTTCTACATTGTATCAACTGAAAAGATTTAAACAGCCTGTACAAACTTTAAAATGAAGAATTTCATTGGCATACAAGTAACTTTAGTTACTTTTCTGATAACTTGATTTCAAAAGTACTTAAGTTAGAAAAAAAATAACTTTTCATTAGTTTCAGCAGCTGCCCAGTGGCAGGAATATTAGTTCTCCACAGTACAAAAAAAGCATTACATTAATGGTACCCATTGCCTGGTAATGTATGCCATACAGAATCATGTCATCAACATCAAATGCGAATTTAAATGTTAGCATACCGTAGTTGAAGCCACATTCAGAATCAACAACTTACTGCAGACTTCACATGGCAAATACAGTAAGTGCATAAACATGTAAATAGTCACGTTTGAAAAATGTACGGGTGTGGTCAGTCATGCTCGCAAATAAAGTTGCGGGTGTGATTAGGGATGGAATCTCAAAACCTTGAAATAACTTACTGGATTAATATAACATAACTGTAAATTAAAAATAAACAAATGCACAACTAAAATAGAAAATGAAAATTTCAAACTCAGAAATGATAATTTCCAATTTCAACTGATATTAGTAGAACATGATATAAAACCGCAAATTCTTCATCTGACAAACTCTATATGAAGAAAAGTTAAATGGACTGGCCTGTCAAGGAATAAACACGAACAGTCTATACCCGCAATTTTTTGAAAATGGTGAAAGTTTAGTTCAACAAAATCTCAAGATAATGGGTGGATGAATGTTTTTTCTGTTGTAAGTGCTTGGTGAGGATGCTTATGGAATTATTTGTGTGCAGAGGCATCTACATGTGTATTCTTTTATGTGGTTTGTCAGTGTAAACACAGGTATACTATACTGTATGTGTCACTTGAAATCTACATGAAAATCGGCATTAAATTAGAAATGGGCCATTGGACCTACACTGTCAATCCAGCCTTACACACAGACACGTGTACGTCGATGTTTTAATAAGATTGTAGCAAACGTTTAAAGCCTTCAGCAGATGTGTGATACTGTGAGCACACAGAGGCGTCTGCTTGCCACTTGTGTGGGTGTTTCCACTCAGCATATTATATGTCTCAATATGTAATCGGAGTGATAGATTGACAGAGGTGGTGGTGAAATGACTGGGGTGGCCAGGAGACAAATCAGCAACAGGATCAATGGTGATATTGAAGACAATGATGACAATGACAACGACGACAACAGTAATGATGATAATGTAGACTGTGTATTAATCGCAGCACTTTCACCTCATTGGTGTTTGGCTTCCATAGGGCAGCAAACAGTCTTACACATCCACCTACACACACGCTCACGCAAAAAAAAAAACACTTGTGCGCAGTGACTCAGCATACGTGGATGTGCTTGTTGACAAAAACAGTCCAACGCTTCCTGGAGTAGTTACACTCATCGCTGTAACATGGTTTAATGAGCCAAACAAAAACAAGTCAGTTGTTTGTCACTGCTCACTGAACCCACACTTGGATGCACGCACACACATAAAGACACAAAGACACAGAGAAACACACAAAACCCTGAAACAAGACGACCAGCGTCAGGCCCTTTGAAACAATGTGCTGGAGTCGGCCTGAGCTCTGAGCTGTGCTGTCTGGGTGTCAACACACACATACACACTGACACACTTCCACACTCATCTCACAACATGTGTAATGGTGTGCTGAGATCTTGATCTCTGACAAGACACGCCCTTTAACAACACATGCACTTCAAAGACCCTTCAAACTGATTATGAAGGAACCCAAACACTTTTTGGGGGAATCAAATAACTCATTCGGTATTATGTATTCTAAAGAAGTGGAAACCGAGGCTGAATGTTACACACGACTACTGTAATCACTTCAAGAGTGAAAGTAAAAAAGCAATTACTTTAACTCTCGCGAATAAACATGTCTGCATGGGAAGAGTGTGTGTGTGTGTGTGTGTGTGTGTGTGTGTGTGCGTGTGTGTGCGTGTGTGTGTGGTGTGTGTGTGTGTGTGTGTGTTGTGTGTGTGTGTGTGCGTGTGTGTGCGTGTGTGTGCGTGTGTGTGTGGTGTGTGTGTGTGTGTGGTGTGTGTGTGTGTGTGTGTGTGTGTGTGTCTGCTCTCATCATTTCCAATTGGCTCCACAGCCACAATGAAACTCAAAATCTTCTCCACTACCCCTGAACATGTCCCCCCCCAAAAAAGCCACCCTCAAGCTCCCTTCCCATATGGTTGTAACCTACTTTTCTCTCACTGGTACATGCAAAACCCTTTATTCATCCGAGACTACATCCTCCCCCAACGCCCCTATCCATTTGTCATCCATCTTCACTCAGTCACGTGCCATTGATGCTGTTACCACGGCTCCTGGAGGCAGACTTACCGGCACAGCCCGCTTTTCCTGGTTCCTCAAATGGCCACTATTAGAATGGTGTGGGGCCATGCCATAGCCAATCTTGATTTGAATGCGGGGGTAGCACTTGAGGCCACTCGGTCCCCTCTATGACCATCGGTGACTGGTGCTGTGACATGTGTGGGTTCTCGACAGGAGCACACCCTGAGGCTGGACCCAACCACTCCCACTCCACACCCTATTTGCCTGGGGACCCAGTCACACATTCTGGGTTTGCACTGTATTACTATGTAATATTTCAAATGCCATCACATTGATTGTACCTCAACGCTGACAACAATGCTGTGTGTTGCTACAATATACAATATGCCCGACTGGTTCACACTGTGTATCTCTTCACCCTCCGAGAAATGTGAATAAACAAACACTGTTTATGTCTGATGAGCTCAAAAGAGAATTATTCCCCAAAATGAAAAAACAAGGTATGATCAGAATAAAACCATAAAACCAGCATAAAAAAAGTTGGCACTTCTGATTGGGACACACAGTTTGAACACAAATGCTTTTTCCCAAGCTCAAGCCTCTTAAACCTATGGTGTTCAATTCCGTGGGCCAAATCAAAAGCATCATCATGATGTCAGACTTTTAACGAAGCAGTTAGATTCACGCAAACTGTCTCACTAGGCCTAAACATGTGGACCAATGACATGCTAAGAATGTTGCTTTTTCTTTCTGTGGCTTTTTCTTTTTTTGTTGTCGTTATTGTGGATTTTCTACTCATTAACAAACCTCCCCCTGCTCCCATTTTGAATGCCCCTTTTGCACACATCCTGACACGGACACCTTGGGAGAGATTTTCTTCAATGAACTCTCGTAGCTCAGGCAGGGTTACATGAGTGATGTATACGTCTGGTGGTTGACGTCTGTCATGCACGCCGGCAGATACAGTATGATACACACACGACACAGAGGTGAGTACGTAGGTGAATCCTCAGCAGAAATTGTCTGGTAACGAGGGGACGCCAGACAGCAGACAAGACGGAGAACGCACAAACTGCACATGACAAAAAAAGGAAAAGACAAGACAGGATGGGAGGTGAATGCGGGGGCACCCAAGTGAAAAACAGGAGTGGGTTTTACCCAGCAACTTCTCTAGCCCCCTGCTTTATGGCCACAGTGGCACATTGCGTTCTTGACCAATGACAGCTCTCACCAAGCTGAATCTAGTCTTACACATGTGTTGGAGGGAGGATCCGAGACTTGTTTTTGGCGTGCTCAGACACCATGAACTAATGACCACTAACGAAAAGGAGAAGGCACTCATGCATATCTGACTGCTTCACAAGCGTGCAAAATAAAGATGTCAGCCATGCACTCTGCGTGGCGCATGCTCAATGACCGGTTGCTGCACATTGTCTGGAAAATGCAAACACTGTGGAGTACTGCCCTGGGAGACGTGGAATCAAGCTGTGCTTATATTGAAGTTTTCACGACTCCAGACTGCTGATTTGTGACCCAGTAAGAAACAAGGCTACTGTGTTACTAGGTCTCACACACATTGAGAAGCTGTCACGCACACACCTCACATGTCCCATATGCAAACATAAAAATGCCAGCAGCAAAAAAGAAAACAGATAATAATATAATAGAAAAACAACGAGCTAAGACACTCACAAAACATGACTCACACGTGGGAGAACTTCTCAATCATGTGGCTGTTCTCATTGCTCATTGTAGACAACTTGGTGATAATTACCAGCACGCAAGCAGCGCAGTGCCCTTATGGGGAGCACATCTGTCTCACATTTCTGAGGTGCCAGGTTCAAGTCTCAGCTCAGCCCTTCCTGTTTGGACTTTGAGTGTTTTTCATGTACTTCCTTAGGTTTCCTACAGGATCCCTCCCACATTCCAAAACATGATGTTGAATGTCAAGACTCCAAGTTGCTCATAGTTGTGAATGTATGTGTGAATGCCCATTTGTGCATCTATTTGTACCTTCCTTGGTAGACGCACCTCTGTAACATTGAAGGGAGAGGGACGGAGGTCATGGGTGCACAGGCTAAAAGAGACAATGCCCATGAACTGGCAACCTGGAGTGGCGATCCCTCTGATTAAGAAGGAGGGTGTTCTACTACAGGAGGATCACATGCTTCAACCGCCCCGGAATATTAGATTCAAAAGGAGCAGGGTGTTTGTTTTTAGTCCTGGCTGTGGAACAGTGGATTCTTAATTGATCTGTTGTGGTGAAGAAGATTTACTAGCTGGTCTACTGTACGTTTCTACCCTCAAATATGGCCACAAGTTGTGGTTACCACCTGAAAGAAGAAGCTCACAGATATAAGTGGCCAAAAGGGGTTTCCTCCACAGGCTGTCTGGGCTCTCTCTTTGATATAGGGTTAGAAGCCCAGTTATGCGGCACAGGCTTTAAGTCGAATACACTAGGAAAGGCCAGACAAAGCAACTTCGAAGAGTAAGGGGGGAACAGTGAGCCCACCCCCGCTTTTATAGGTCTGCCTGATATTAAAGACTGGTGCCTTGTCGGAATGCTGCTGCAGGAATGTGCTCTTAACGTGTCTGAGCTCCCGATGCTGGTTTTATACATTTGGATGTGGGTATTAACTTGCTGGTCCCAAGTTTAAACTTCAGAGGCAGGAACCACTCCTCTGTCTTAATGCACAAGCTGGTAAAATGCAGTCAAGAAAATTTAAACTTTATCAACTTCATCACTTTAAGATACTGCTATTACTATACCTTAAGCATAGAAAGAAAAAATGAAAATGTAATGCAACCAGATAATCTACATATATTGGAAACAATGATGGTGAAAATCATGAAATAATACGAATCAACATGTTATAGGTGTCTTTTTCGAACACTCAAAGGCCGAATGGGTAGATGATGGGAATGGTGCAGCTGCTCAAGGTGAGCGGTCCTGGCTGCATAAATCTGCATAGGTAATGAGAAGCTGCCGCAACGGGCTCACTAAGAGCCATTACCCAAGGTCTGTGGAGTTTGACTTCATGAGAAAAAAGAAAGCCCCAGAGAGCGTGAGATAGTGAGAGAGAGAGAGAGAGAATACAGACCCTAGAAGAACATTTATTTTATTGACACATGAATGTATGCAAAAGCTCAGAAGTCAGAGATTTTGTCCTCAAAGTCTGATGCATGTCAAATTAAGGCAGGCAAAAAACACTTTGCATGGAAGCTTTGAAGGCCTGAAACGAGTAACAGATCTTTCTTCACATCTTGAACCAATATAATTGTTTTTGAGGACACAACAGTTGCTGAAAGCTGCATAGTGCTGTGTCATAACGCTCAGGATTGGCAGGTTTAGATGCCGCTCGGGTAGAGTGGTTGTCTTCATGTCATATGTAACAATGGACACACTGTGAGATGGACTCCATCTGCAAGTCAGATATTTCTCCTGTTTGATCCGTTGTTCTTCTCTGATCTGTAAGTTATATTATAACGTATGCCTTCTTCTTCTTATCCTTTTCTCCCCTCAGGGTCAGAATTCTGCTTCCGCAATTTCACCAGCAGCTCCGGAATGATCGAGTCACCGGGTTTCCCTGATAAATACCCCCACAATCTGGAGTGCTCGTACATGATCATTGCTCCAGCCCACATGGACATCAGCCTCACGTTCCTGACATTTGATCTGGAGAACGACCCCCTGTTGGTGGGAGAGGGTGACTGCAAATACGACTGGTTGGACGTGTGGGACGGCCTGCCCCAAGGTAAGAGCATGTAGATGTTGAAGTAAACATTGGAGATGAGACTAAAAAAAATAATTTCCCCGCCTCAAGCACATACTGACTCATGCAATTTCTGCACTAACACACAAACATTCTTTCAGGTAGTTCATGCTTTGAAGGGCACAACCTAGCCATCCATTACTTTGCATTACATATAGGAAACATTATTTCACACTGGGCGACATGGTAACTTAGCTGGAAAGAGTTGGCCTCACAGTTCTGAGGTCCCGGGTTCAATCCCGGACCCACCTGTGTGGAGTTTGCATGTTCTCCCCGTGCCTGTGTGGGTTTTCTCTGGGCACTCCGGTTTACTCCCATGTCCCAAAAACATGTAACATTAATTGGACATTCTAAATTGCCCCTAGGTGTGATTGTGAGTGTGGGTGTTTGTCTCGATGTGCCCTGCGATTGGCTGGCAACCAGTTCAAGGTGTACCCCGCCTCCTGCCTGTAGACAGCTGGGATAGGCAATAGCACTCCCTGTGATCCTTATGAGGATAAGCGGCTAAGAAATTGTATGGATGGATATTTCAGACTGGCATCCAAATGTGCTTTGACACTAACAAAGGAAAAACCCCAACGACCCCCCCCCCCATAATAACACCATTCATTAGCTCCTTCCTACCAACAATCTGCTCACTCCTTCCAACTCCGGATGAGAGTGAGTGTTATGATGAGACCCTGTTAGGTCAGGCGCCAGATGTCAGAAAACTAACCTTTCCACCTCACAAGAAATGGCAAAGCACAAATATTTGTTCTGAACTGACGTGTACATAAGTACAGAAAATATGAAAGCACACCAGATTCAACTGTGTCACTGCGTATTTACATACCAAGCATTATGTATTTTTGTTTTTGGAAGAATACAGCAGGAGATGAGACTGAATGGAATCAGTTGAGGAACTGATTCAGTCCTTTCTCAGGTCAGTCTAGGTCAGCCTCAAGTGTGTTTCGTTTGAGAGACTCCCCCGCCACTTGTTGAGTGGTGACAATTTTTTATTGCAGAAGTTGTCACCTTCGTCGGCCTCTCAGGCTGGGTGCAGAGCAACTACGTTGTTTTCTTCAAAATATCTCTATATTCATGTGACCATTGTGCGTAAAAGATTGTGGACAGCTGACATTGTGTACTGCAGCAGATCAGCAGATCGCACGGTCCCGTACTGTATGCCTTTGAGTTCATCCCGTGAGGTCCATGGGTTATGGAAAAAATTAGCAACAGCCTCTTGTGCTCCTTTCGAAACCAGACCATAATTGCGATGTGGACTCCTGATTATGAAGTGCTTTGATACTTACTACCAAAGAGTAATTGCTGTTGTATCACCGATGAAAACCACATAAGCAGGGACAAAAGGCACTTTAACACCTTACACTTTTCCATTTGACAGGTCTTCCTCTTATTGAAAATAAATGAGGCAGAGGACTTCTTTGCTGTAATTATTCAATTTTTGGTTTCTAAAAAGGGATCCGTATGGATTTAAATTTCCACTTGCGTACAGCTTCATATTTGAGAGCTCCAGTAGCCACAAACATTCAAAGTAGGAGAAAAAGGAGGAAATTCATCTTTAGCTCAATTCAAATTAAGCTAGTCCTCAGGCGTGAAAGGGTCTTGGCAGACAAGAGACATGGGTGAAGAATTTGGCGTCTGGCAACAGAGCACATCTCAAGTCGACTGTAATCCTCACTGGCTTGGTGTGCGCACACATGCGGATGATCCCGGAGCAGCTTGTATTAAGGTTGGAATTCCAGTCCCCATGCTGGGGTCTTGCTTAAACACACAGATGGAGGGAGGATGAAAACGGGAATCAGGAGAAAGAAAGATGGCACTGGGGGCTGTGGGGATGAACTCGTTACCACCAAAAAGCATCTGCAACAAAATAAAAGGTTTGTGAAAATCGATGAATGGTCCAAACTTGGTGACTGACTTGATTTGTTTATCTGCAGTGTCTCCGCTGATCGGACGATACTGCGGTACAAAGATCCCTCCAGAGATTCAGTCATCATCTGGGCTGCTCTCCCTTTCTTTCCACACGGACATGGCAGTGGCCAAAGATGGCTTCTCTGCCCGATACAACATGACTCGCAAAGAAGTCAGCGGCTGTGAGTGCCAGACGACTTTCTATTTGAGTGTGTATGTTTGTGTTTGGCACGTTTGCAGACAGGCGCTTATAAAATCTGTATTTCCGCACCATCTTCCAACACTTTTTTATTTCTTTCGGTACCCCACCTCCTGTGTGTTATCCGCTTTGGTACTTGAGGCAATTCTCAAGATCACGCTTTAAAAAGCCAACCAACTGTATTTTTTTCATTGAATTTGAATTACCTCCACCTCAATAAACTTTGGATAACTTTATTTGCCTAATCGTCCTGTGGATGTACAGTTACGTTTTCCCATCTTTGTAATCTGCTCTGTCTTTGCCACTGTCATTAATTCTACTCAACCTTCCATGACAACTAAATTCCCATTTCTTTTCCTCTCTCAGCATTTCACTGTAGCCTGCCACTCGGCTTGGAATCGGGGAAGATCAGTGACGATCAGATAAGTGCCTCCACAACCTTCTACGACAACCGCTGGTTGCCCCGCCAAGCTCGCCTCAACAACCACGACAATGCCTGGACGCCCTCAGAGGACAGCAACAAAGAGTACATTCAGGTCTGACATTGCACCATTCCTCATCTTTTCTTTCCACTTTATTGCCCAGAATACTATGTTTTCACACACGGTCTACATTCAGTTTCCCACCAAGGTCAAATCATTTTAACCAGTACAAAAATACATCTTTAAAAACTCACTTCCTGCAGATGTCAGAATTTGTAATTAAGATGTATGTATTATTCACTGAGAATTTAAGGATATTTATGCAATCTTGCCTTCTCAGAAACAAAGGTAATGAAAACACACGCAGTATAGAAATAAAGTGTCTCATTGATAAATGATGCACCAGGCAGCAGTGACGATGAAGAAATGTGCACTGAAGAAACTGCAAGCTGATGATATGGAAGTGCTCCTGACTGTCATGTACTCAAACTGTATACAGTATATTTAGATTTATATAGATGCATACATATGTGGAAGCGAGAGCACCATGATGGATGAAAGCGGTTCAGAGGATCACATTGAAGTATTACGCCATTGATCTTAGCAAAAGGCGTTACACATGACAATGCCAAGAAGCAGCCGCCACCCCGGTTTCCTCTCCACTCTCGATCCCCAAATGCCTGTGTGACAAATAGAAACATAGGCTGGTTGTCTTGGTTATTGACATCACTCCTGTGCATCATAAATCCCCACCGGACACTGAGCGGGTTCTTCTCACATTTATCATTCAGTATTAAGAAAACATTTTATATTCAATGTTCTGTTTGCCTCTTTCTTCAAGGTTGACCTCCACTTCCTCAAGGTGCTGACGGGCATCGCCACCCAGGGGGCCGTTTCCAAAGAGACCCAAAAGTCTTATTATGTCACCACCTTCAAGCTGGAGGTCAGCACCAATGGGGAGGACTGGATGATCTATCGGCATGGCAAGAACCACAAGGTACATCACATTACTGCTAACTGGTAATGAATTTGACAAAGATGTTGAATATGACACACAGACCAAAGGACAAACATGGATGAATCCCTGTATATATGTTCGCGTGTGTTCTTTTTCCTGATTGAATGACATTTATTACATCTCAATAAATTATAATAATGGTCAACTTAAGATCTTTCAGTCGTTGATTTCAAGTAAAAATATATAAATTAAGTAAGGATTGTCTTTCTGAAGCCATTTCCCTTTGTTTAAAGAATCAGTACCATCAAAAAGTTTCACATTTTGAAATACTGAGATTTTCCACACTATTCTAATTTATTGAGCTGCACTTTTCAGTGATGAGTCTCTGCTGGGGCTATCAGAAGTCTCAAATGTGTCCCATACCACTGTGGTTAGTACTCCAACAAAATAGCATAGTATAACAGTAGTAATAGTACAAATAAAAACGTTTGGCAATTGAAAGGCAAAACAATTTCTTACAGTGCAAAACTGAAGTGTACTGCTTGGTGGAAATGGTTTGTCTCCAAAAGAAACACAAACATTCCTACAACTAGTATACCCGGCTCATGACATTGGTCATGTGGCAAAAAAAGTGTTGATGATAGGGAGGAAGAGATAGAGGGAGAGGTGGCGAAGCAGACAAACAACAATGCAGTCCTCTATGTGCCCTTCTGAGCATCTTATCTGTAATCTTTCACACATTGTCACAACCACACATGCACAAATGTATGTATAAATGTATCTGCAGTGCAGGATGTTTTTGTCATGGCGTATTGGTCTCCATTCCTCATATCTGGGTTGAGGTCACCATGGATTTTTAGTGGGGAATTGGAGAGTGGTGAGGGGGATCGTGACTCTGTGGAAGGGTTAATCCACAGACACTCACACATTTAACAACATAGACCCCTTCTGCGCTAGCCACTGATTGGTTTGGGTGGGGCCAATTGGGAGTATCTGATGTGGAGATTACTGAGTGAAAAGTGACTGAGTGACTTAAAAAGAAGCAACGACATCTGTGCTGTCTATTCGAACCCCTCAACGCCTGCCGCCTTTAAGTAACCTCTGACTATTTGCCCGTCTGAAGACAGATGAAATCTGTCTCATTGTAATCCGAGTCTCTACTCACCTTTACGAGCCTCCAAAGATGACCTAATTATTTTTACGTAAGTGTAACTTTCCAAATGAAAAATTGACTTCAACATTCTCCTCGCCAGCCAGGTTCCTCCCGCCATCCCCTTGGGCCACAGTGAAATCTACTGTGACTGCTAATCCATCGTCCACGCAGTACAAACTCCCGGTTAGCCGTCCTAAGCCCCCCAAAGAGCCCTTAAGTGGTTGAAGCTCATTTTCCATCAGGGTTCCTGTAATGATGAGGATTTCACTTCTGTAATTGTCATTTAACATGGTGCTCAAATGTATATTGTGGTTTTGGAGGTTTTCACACATGCATGTTTGGTTTATTTAAAAAAATAAAATAAAAACCTTGACTGGAGAACGCCAGTCCAGTAGAGCAGTCTGCCATATCAATTCCGTATGCTTATACATGCGAGTGTCTCTGCGTGTATGTCTATCAACCTGTGTTTTTATGTCTTTGATGCAACATACTGTTGAGATGGCTAAATGTGTAAATCACACTATTCACACGTTTGTTGTTTGAAGTGATGTTAGCCAACGTATAGCTCTCGCTTATGCACATACATTCACATATTTGCACCCACAAAACACACACCCAGTCAAAAACTGAAAAGTCATTCCGATAATGTGATGTGCAGAGCTCGCTACGTCTCCCTGAGGTAGGCAGCACCGAGGAGAGCACTGCTCAGGCTGCACAGGCCAGACCGACTGTGAGAGGAATCCCGGAATTGTAAATGAATTATACGGTGATGCACGTAAACACAGTGATTTTAAGAGCACTAACAACATACTGTGAGATTATCTCTAATTTGTGGCGCACATGATTGTTTGCTATTCTCTTTGCTTGGCCACAAATGTTGATTTACAAAGGCTGCACAATAAATATAATACAAAAGAAAACCCTTGTTTATCGCTGGGGTTACATTCCAGAAAACTCCTCCCAATAAATGAGGTCTGTTAAGAGACCATTACATGAGTCATTTGCCACATTAGAATCATCTAGACAATAAAACTATCAGAGATGTGGAGGCGAGTAACTGCGCTATATTGACTAATAATTTTTTTTTTAATCTGCAACAGACTGATTCTGCAATGAGTAACCCGTGCTATAGCAAGGGATTACTGTATAGCCCCACCTTCCACCGTGACCATGTTTTTCACCAAGGTCATCAATAGTTATATACCCATGGTGCTTTACCTGCGTCCTGACCATGCAGCCTTTCTATGCGTGTATATGCTGAGCCTTCCACAATGAGCAGAGCTTCGTTATATTTTCATGACTCTCCACGCAAAGAGACACAACATGGCCGCTTCAATTATTCAACTCACCCGCTTGCATGTGACACAACCTGGAACCGCACCACTGTCGTCAGGCAGATTAAAGTCAAACATTTTAAACCGAAAATTTTAATCGTGTAAAAAGTGACAGCGCCCTCGACACGTTACTCGGTGCCCAACCATCTGCTTCCCAGAGCCAATGGCCTTTAACCCTTGAAGTACTCGGGTTGGGTGCTGTCTCAATAGTCAGGAGGAAGTAGAGGAAACTGACAACATCAGCTCTTTGTGTCTCCTTTGCCTCCTCTTCCCATCTTGTCTTCCTGCTCTCACCTCATGAGATTTGTCTCACTGGGTCATTTAGATAGTCCATGAAATCCATGAAAATATTTTGATGTGGAGCCAATAAGGAAGGGCAAGAATATCCCACATATGGTTATTTACTGTAGTTATTGTGGCCATTTTGGAATGCAGCCCTATGGGGGCACAAACCAGTGCAATCTGTAGGCCGGTCCCAAGCCCGGATAAATGCAGAGGGTTGCGTCAGGAAGGGCATCCGGCGTAAAAACTGTGCCAAACAAATATGAGCGTTCATCTAAAGAATCCCATACCGGATCGGTCGTGGCCCGGGTTAACAACGCCCGCCCCCGGCACTGCTAACCTGCAGGGCGTCGGTGGAAATTCAGCTACTGTGGGTCGAAGACAAAGAAGAGGAGGAAACCGGATCCAGCGTCAGAAGAAAAAGAGGAATGCACAGAGCCTACAACTGAGTGTAGGGACTTTGAATGTTGGGACTATGACAGGAAAAGCACAGGAGTTGGTTGACATGATGATTAGGAGAAAGGTTGATATTCTGTGCATCCAAGAGAGCAGGTGGAAAGGTAGTAAGGCTAGAAGTTTGGGAGCAGGGTTTAAATTATTCTACCACGGAGTAGATGGGAAGAGAAATGGAGTAGGGGTTATTTTAAAGGAAGAGCTGGCTAAGAATGTCTTGGAGGTGAAAAGAGTATCAGATCGAGTGATGAGACTAAAATTTGAAATTGAGGGTGTTATGTATAATGTGGTTAGCGGCTATGCACCACAGGTAGGATGTGACCTAGAGTTGAAAGAGAAATTCTGGAAGGAACTAGATGAAGTAGTTCTGAGCATCCCAGACAGCGAGAGAGTTGTGATTGGTGCAGATTGTAATGGACATATTGGTAAAGGAAACAGGGGCGATGAAGAAGTGATGGGTAAGTACGGCATCCATGAAAGGAACTTTGAAGGGCAGATGGTGGTGGACTTTGCAAAAAGGATGGAGATGGCTGTAGTGAACACTTATTTCCAGAAGAGGGAGGAACATATAGTGACCTACAAGAGCGGAGGTAGAACCACGCAGGTAGATTATATTTTGTGCAGACGATGTAATCTGAAGGAGGTTACTGACTGTAAAGTAGTGGTAGGGGAGAGTGTAGCTCGACAGCATAGGATGGTAGTTTGTAGGATGATTCTGGTGGTGGGTAGGAAGATTAAGAAGACAAAGGTAGAGCAGAGAACCATGTGGTGGAAGCTGAGAAAGGAAGAATGTTGTGCGGCCTTCCGGAAAGAGGTGAGACAGGCTCTCGATGGACAACCGAAGCTCCCGGAAGACTGGACGACGACAGCCAAGGTGATCAGAGAGACAGGCAGGAGAGTACTTGGTGTGTCATCTGGTAGGAAAGGGGAGAAGGAGACTTGGTGGTGGAACCCCAAAATACAGGGAGTCATACAAGGAAAGAAATTAGCGAAGAAGAAGTGGGATACTGAGAGGACTGAGGAGAGGCGAAAGGAGTACATCGAGATGCGACGTAGGGCAAAGGTAGAGGTGGCAAAGGCTAAACAAGAGGCATATGAAGACATGTACACCAGGTTGGACACGAAAGAAGGAGAAAAGGATCTCTACAGGTTGGCCAGACAGAGGGATAGAGATGGGAAGGATGTGCAGCAGGTAAGGGTGATTAAGGATAGAGATGGAAATGTGTTGACTGGTGCCGGTAGTGTACTAAATAGATGGAAAGAATACTTTGAGAAGTTGATGAATGAAGAAAATGAGAGAGAAGGAAGAGTTGAAGAGGCAAGAGTGAAGGACCAGGAAGTGGAAATGATTACTAAGGGGGAAGTCAGAAAGGCACTACAAAGGATGAAAAATGGAAAGGCAGTTGGTCCTGATGACATACCGGTAGAGGTATGGAAGCAATTTGGAGAGATGGCTGTGGAGTTTTTGACCAACTTATTCAACAGAATACTAGCGGGCGAAAAGATGCCTGAAGAATGGAGGAAAAGTGTTCTAGTTCCCATTTTTAAGAACAAAGGGGATGTTCAGAGCTGTGGGAACTATAGAGGAATAAAGTTGATGAGCCACACAATGAAGTTATGGGAAAGAGTAGTGGAGGCTAGACTCAGGACAGAAGTAAGTATCTGCGAGCAACAGTATGGTTTCATGCCTAGAAAGAGTACCACAGATGCATTATTTGCCTTGAGGATGCTCGTGGAAAAGTACAGAGAAGGTCAGAAGGAGCTACATTGTGTCTTTGTGGATCTAGAGAAAGCCTATGACAGAGTACCAAGAGAGGAACTGTGGTACTGCATGCGTAAGTCTGGTGTGGCAGAGAAGTATGTTAAAATAGTACAGGACATGTATGATGGTAGCAGAACAATGGTGAGGTGTGCCTTAGGTGTGACAGAGGAATTTAAGGTGGAGGTGGGACTGCATCAGGGATCAGCTCTGAGCCCCTTCCTATTTGCAGTGGTAATGGATAGGCTGACAGATGAGGTTAGACTGGAATCCCCTTGGACCATGATGTTCGCAGATGATATTGTCATATGCATGAAAGCAGGGAGCATGCAGAGGAACAATTGGAAAGATGGAGACATGCACTGGAAAGGAGAGGAATGAAGATTAGCCGAAGTAAAACAGAATATATGTGCGTGAATGAGAAAAGTAGAGGGGGAAGAGTGAGGCTACAGGGAGAAGAGATAGCGAGGGTGGACGACTTCAAATACTTGGGGTCAACAATACAGAGCAATGGAGAGTGTGGTCAGGAAGTGAAGAAACGGGTCCAAGCAGGTTGGAACAGCTGGCGAAAGGTGTCTGGTGTGTTATGTGACAGAAGAGTGTCTGCTAGGATGAAGGGCAAAGTTTACAAAACAGTGGTGAGGCCGGCCATGATGTACGGATTAGAGACGGTGGCACTGAAGAAACAACAGGAAGCAGAACTGGAGGTGGCAGAAATGAAGATGTTGAGGTTCTCGCTCGGAGTGACCAGGTTGGATAGGATTAGAAATGAGCTCATTCGAGGGACAGCCAAAGCTGGATGTTTTGGAGACAAGATTCGAGAGAGCAGACTTCGATGGTTTGGACATGTTCAGAGGCGAGAGAGTGAGTATATTGGTAGAAGGATGCTGAGGATGGCGCTCCCAGGCAAAAGAGCGAGAGGAAGACCAAAGAGAAGGTTTATGGATGTGGTGAGGGAAGACATGAGGGCAGTTGGGGTTAGAGAGGAAGATGCAGGAGATAGGCTAAGATGGCAAAAGATGACACGCTATGGCGACCCCTAACGGGACAAGCCGAAAGGAAAAGAAGAAGAAGAAGAAGAAGATTGTGGCCATTTTGGATTCCTTCTTGCTCTCTTGTTTGCTGTCCCACTTTCATTTCCAAATTATTAAAACCTTTCTCATGATCTATATTAATGGAAATTCCAGTTAATTTGCCATTTAACGCTCTGATAGTTTATTTCCTGTCCTAGTGATAAAGCTGCTCATTGTGCATTGCTTTCCACTTCCCCACCCACCAACATTCTCCATGTGCCTGTTCACTTTTTTTTTCTCTCATCAAAATAAGCAAGCACACACATACCAATTTTTAACATCTTAATTCACTTTCAAAATGTGAGCAAGGAAAACCTAATTGTGTGTATACTTGCTCTAGTGTGTGGTGTACTCTAGATTAGTGATTCTCAACCAGTGTGCTGTAGCACATCAGTGTACAGTGAGCGCTGTTCAGGTGTGCTGTGGGAAATTATTAAATTTTATGTA
This sequence comes from Syngnathoides biaculeatus, assembly GCF_019802595.1. NCBI lineage: Eukaryota > Metazoa > Chordata > Actinopteri > Syngnathiformes > Syngnathidae > Syngnathoides > Syngnathoides biaculeatus. The sequence goes on from NC_084641.1 coordinate 38,889,798, forward strand.
ATTGTCAGCACTCACATGACCCTTGTGAGGATAAGCAGCTTGGAAAGTGGATGGATGGATACTCCAAAAAATATTTATGCACTAGAAATTTAGAAATGAAATCTTTGTTTAGCTATTCATACCAGTGAGGTGTAGTGACAGAGCAAATAAATGCTCTTCTATTAGATGGCGGTCCATAAAATAATTAATGTAGCCACGTTGGGTGACATTTTTGTGTGTTGGGGTGTCGTGAAATTTTTCAACTGTAAAATATGTGCCTTGGCTCCATAAAAGTTGGAAATCACTGCTCTAGATGACCAACACAGCACACCACACACAGAACCACAGGGAATGACTTGCGAAACATGTGATGCGATACGCCATTCATTTTGTACTGTATATACTATACTACAAACATATCGAGTTGTCGCCAACAATAGCATCAACTGGTTATCATTCTGTCTTACATCACAATCTGGAAGTCTGTGGCTTGGCCGAAGTCGATGTTGACCCCACACTTTGGGATTTGGCATTGTCAATATTGACCGTGTGATCGTAAATATTGAACGTTTAAACATTTACGATTGTGGACCTGACTGACCTGACAACAGATTGGAGATTATAAATCACTCAGCACACTCCACACCCTTGGATAATCACTCAAGATAGTATTTTGGGGACATGTGATAATTATGACTTCATGTTAGAGTTAATGCCTGGTTCAACCTTCTAGTGTGAGCCGTTGTCTTCACCTACTTTCAATTATTATTGTGAAGACATCTCAAGTCAATTTTAGTTTATCTTGTTTTTCCACTCACAGCTTTGTTCAAAATATCTGGGAGCGGCAAAGATGTTGCCTTTGTGTAAGAGTGCGTAGGTGTTTGCATAACCCCCATAAGAGCTCACATCCACTGTTTGGCCTCTAAGGTAAACACAGCGGCTGCTGGTGGTCCATCCAGCAGCAGGCACACCATGGATAGCCCCTTTTTCTGTTCAAACACTGACTGGTGTGTATTATCACTGTCAGAATCCACTCGGTTAAATCAGGGCATGCCACAAATCAAATAAACCCCCCTGAGAAGCATTTTGAAGTCCTGTCACTCTGCGGGGCATATACCAGACAAGGATTATCAGAAATGGGTCACTTTCCAACATGGCAGAGTAGCATATTCAGTTACTCTTTGTCTTTTTGCTTTGTCATTTCCTGAAGTGATTGATTTATTCTCTGGATAGTTGAGATTATCTTTCCATCCTCCTCCATTGTGATGCCTGGCCAAAACACAACAGCATGAATGACACGTAATTGTCTTTTGTCTAATCTGCCTCGTTTCAGTTAGTCACAGAAAATGCACAGATAGTGAAAATGGAGGTGCAGTCGGAAAGAGGACGTGGTCCTCTAAAAGAAAGATTCCTGTCTGTCAGTGAAGGCACAATGAAATGCCCCTTCAACATCCCAGGACTCTCTACCCCAAAACAGGAAGTAACCCGAGCATGCAGGTTACTGCCCTCTCACCCCTGGAAGCCCATACTGCCAATACAGAGCCAATGGGAGGGACGGAATATTCCTCAAGGAGAGATGAAAGTTGGTGTTTGGGATGGGATGGATACCTCATATCCTCACATCCTGCCCACCTGGACACACTTCCTGTGCTTCCTGGCCAATTCTGTTTGGTCATGTCAGGTCACGTCTCACCCACAGCCCCCACAAAGACTTGCTTTGCACGGAAGCTCATGAGCATTGTGTGTAGGTGTGCCTGTGTATGTATGTGAGTGAGTGAATCCTTGAGATCATAAGCCCTCATCCATTCTCTCACTTTCCCAGCCTCCTAGAGCTGAATGTTCGACCCCAAAACACAATGACAGCTGGGCTGGTGACATCGGATCTGTGTTTGGGTTGTCTCTTCTGTGTGGTACTGCCTCTGTGTATGGGTATGTTTCGTGTGTGCGGCCAAGCGAAGCCATTCACTTCGTGCTGAAGTGTGAGGAAATGACAGATAAGACAAACCCGTATAAGGGTTAGCACATTCACCAGCAAGCAACCCAGTGATGATAGTCTTTGCGTCTCTGCAGGTTTTCCATGCCAATACAGACCCAGCCGAGGTGGTGCTCAATCGCGTACCGCAGCCCGTTTTGGTGCGGTTTGTGCGTATCCGACCACAAACGTGGCGTAATGGCATTGCTCTGCGCTTTGAGCTCTACGGATGCCAAATTACAGGTGTGTAGAAAAGAACTCAAGTTTCTATTATTCTCATTGCTGATTTAATGCAACCACATGAAGCTTAAAGCGGAAAACAGATTGTAACACAACACAACATGACATAGTGTTTAACACAAGTGTGACACGCCACTAATTATTTTTCATCTTTCTCAACATTTACATTTTCTGTCAGTTATAAGGCCCCCTCAGTTTAGAACGGTGCACCGGTATTGTGACACCATCATAACCGAATCTCGTACATAAATTCAAAGATTCTATAGTCTCTAGAACTGACCTTAACTATTATTAATTATTGTAAATATTTGCATGAAAGGGTTCAATTCAAGCCCATAATTATAAAACAATCAATTGATAAACAGTGACAATAGATAAAACAATTTCTAACCTATTCTCTTTTTTTGGGTTTATCCATGAGAGGCTTGCAAGGATGCCACACTCACCAGCCGTGTTTACACAAAAGAGTAGAGTACATTTACGTTTCTGCACAGGCAATGCAGTGAATTTGGCGTCCACTTCTGGGGTCACAACAAGATATTGGGGACATGTGGATTTTGACGCAAGATATTGGAGACAAGTCGATTTTGACGTTGTTACATAAAATGTATTGGGATTATTTTAGTCCATTTAATTTTCTTGAGAAAGAAAGACATGAAATCAATAGACTTTACACTGATCTGATTGGCTTGATCGGTATTGGGCAATAATTCGCATTTAATGCCGATCGGGTGATCAGGTCTAATGTCATAATTTGCCAATATGATCAATGGCGTCAGTGATGGCCTCCACTAAAGACATTTAGCCTGCATCATCATGTGCAGTCTATTTTAATCCAAATGCTAGTTTATTTTTATCTTGGGGGTGTGTAAAAATATTTTTTAAAACAAAACATGTCGGCGGTGTGGGACAGACAACATGTGTGAGACAGACAACCTTACACGTCCCGATCAGACTACAATTTTGCTCTTTTACAATTGCAATATGTCAGACTACTGCAATAACATCTTGTATACCGATACGCCCGCATCCTATTTTTTTCACGATCACAGGGCTTTATCTTGTCAGCTCAAACGCAACCATTTTCACTCGTTACCATGGCGACAACAACAATAATGGATCGTCCCATGTGTTTATAAGAACAAAATGGGTGTGCATGTTCTCACAGGTGGTCAGCAGAGGACTTTAATTCTAGGCTTGCATGAGGTATGTTCACGTACTTTTAATACAATAGGCTCACAAGCAGGCAACAAGAAATAATGTAACCGAGCAAGCTAGTGCTCATACTAACAGTTCTACGTAAACACCCAACATTATATTGATCATGCACCAAAGTTTTGCTGTGTGTCAAGTAATTTCATTACAATAAAGTGATTTAATTACAGTAAGTTAGCACCATTAGTTCTGTCATGTAACGTTGGTTTGACCTGACTGATTAAAATACATGACCTAAATAGAGAATACTTTAAGATACTCAGTATACAGTACACAAGTACAGTGAAGAAAATGAGTATTTGAACACCCTGCTGTATTGCAGGTTCTCCCACTTAGAAATCATGGAGGGGTTAAAAATTTTCGTCGTAGGTGCATGTCCACTGTGAGAGAGATAATCTAAATAGAAAAATCCAGAAATCACAATGTATGATTTTTTTAACTGTTTATTTGTGTGATACACCTGCAAATAAGTATTTGAACACCTGTCTATCAGCTAGAATTCTGACCCGCAAAGATCTGTTAGTCTGCCTTTAAAGTCTACCTCCACTCCATGTATTATCCTGAATCAGATGCACCTGTGTGAGGTCGTTAGCTGCATAAAGACACCTGTCCACCCCATACAATCAGTAAGACTCAAACTTGTAACATGGCCAAAACCAAAGAGCTGTCCAAAGACAACAGAGACAAAATTGTACAACTCCCCACGGCTGGAAAGGGCTACGGAGAAATTACCAAGCAGCTTGGTGAAAAGTGTCCACTGTTGGAGCAATCATTCGAAAATGGAAGAAGTGAAACATGACGGTCACTCTAAATCGGAGTGGAGCCCCATGCAAGATATTACCTTGTGGGGTCTCAATGATCCTTAGAAAGGTGAGGAATTAGCCCAGGACTACACAACAGGACTTGGTCAATGACCTGAAAAGAGGTGGGACTACCATTTCCAAGATGACTGTTGGTAATACACTAAGACGTCATGGTTTGAAATCATGCATGGCATGGAAGATTCCCCTGCTTAAACCAGCACATGTCAAGGCCCGTCTTAAGTTTGCCAATGACCACTTGGATGATACAGAGGAGTCATGGGAGGAAGTTTTGTGCTCAGATGAGACCAAAATGGAACTTTTTGGTCATAATTCCACTAACCGTGTTTGGAGGAAGACGAATGATGAGTTCCATCCCAAGAACACCATCCTACTGTGAAGCATGGGGTTGATAGCATCACGCTTTGGGGGTGTTTTTGCTGCACATGGGACAGGACGACTGCACTGTATTAAGGAGAGGATGACTGTGGCCATGTATTGTGAGATTTGGGGGAACAACCTCTTTCCCTCAGTCAGAGCATTGAAGATGGGTCGTGGCTGGGTCTTTTAGTATGACAATGACCCGAAGAACACAGCGAGGGATCCAAAGGAGTGGATCCGTAAGAAGCATATCAAGGTTCTGGTGTGGCCTTGCGAGTCACGGCTCCTGCAGGTGGGGACCATCAAGCCGGACAGCCACTGACAAAAAGGGCTGCCACACCCAGTCCCGCTGAACCCACCCAGGGGGACCCCACCGACACACGCATACATTTCCGCCAGCAGCCAGTACTCACCCCCAAGTGTAGAGGTGGACCACCCCCTACAATTCCAACCAGGCAGGGACAAAAACCCCACAAAAGACCCCACAGACCACAAGGGACCACTTGTCCCCTCACCCTTGGGGAGAGGAAGACCTGACTGCAGCAGGACGCAGGGAACAGAGAGAAGAGGAGGAAGCAGGCTCGAGGAGCCACAGGCCAGCCCCACCGCCTCCACCTGCAGCCAGAACAAATGACCCAGGCATGCACCAGCGGCCTTTACATCAGTTATATCACCTTTGAAGGGCGTCATACATTTGCGGAAATTCGTAAATTATGGCCTGGCTCGATACCTATCCACCACAAATCACAGGAGTCAACTAAAACAGAATGATTTGGTTTATTATTGTATGAAAGTTTACTCAAAATGAGGATCTATTCTGTTCAGCCTTGAAAAGAAATTGTAACCAAATATAAGGCCGACTTGAACGTCAAGTGAAAATAATTCCCTGAACTATAAAAAGCAAGAAGACTTGCACATATTTAGGCTGTCTCACACTCCCTGTGCTATATTTTAAACATTGTATGCCTCAGGCTAATGAAAGGAAAATGTTACTCTGTTCTTCCTTCCAGTCTTTACTTGTGTCATTTGCCTCTCCCACATTCTCTCAGAGCACACGCTTCCTCTCCAGATGGCACCTATCTTCCCTCTCATGGGGTTAGACACTTTTTGATGTGTCCTCTTTGCTCAGTGAACTCTACCCGATTGGGTAATGAGTAGCGCTCAATCTTTAATGACCGGCTCCATGTCCGTACATGGCACGCTGTGATCCACTTCAGCTGCTAATCACTGTGCCTGAAGTCACTATTAGCGTCACAGGACAGGTATTTCCACACCCTGATAGTTTTTAATGTACCAGCACACCCATATAAATGCATATCACATTCCTTTGCTTTAAATAAATGATTTATTTATTTATGTTTTGCAGTGACATAACAGCATGCAAGCTTGATCTGCATTCTTTTAAAACGTCAACAGAGCTGACATCTTCCTGCCTCTGCCCCTTTCTCAGTTCCTGTATCTCCTCCTTTTACTCCTCCCACTCCAATGATCGCCTCGCCCTTGCCTTTCCTGTCCTGGCGCTTGTGACTGCTATAGTCTGATCCCAGCATCCCCAAGACGTCATCCTCGTCCATTTTCCTTTATTATCATTTCTTCTTCACATGCAACAACTTTCACTGGCACTTTCTTGCCAATATCTGAATGGCTTTCATTGCCACACGTGCGTTTGATTCAATGCGTTGTGTTCAATGTGTTTGTGTATGAAGTGGAGATCATTGATGAACTCGTAAATAAGCAAATGAAATGCACTAAAATGTGTGCAAGAACACTGAGAAAATAAACATTTCAGCAAAAGCATGTGATTTCTTTCATCCCACTAAAATACAGTAATTATATCGTAAACACACATTAGACGCATCACTTTCCTTCTCTTGCTTTCTTAGTCTTTCCTCCAGTCTCGACTCTGAGGAGCTTAGTGGCCAGTAGTGCTATGATCCAGTGGAGCTTAACAGCTCCAAGGTGGGAATATGTATAACTGCATGAGTGTAAGTGTTGGGTCAATGACTCAGATGCGTCCATCTACCCCTCCGGAGGTAAAGGTGAAAATAATATTGGCTCATTTTGCTCAATCGCTCCAGATGCTCCGTGTTCCAGCATGCAGGGCCTGCTGTCCGGTCTTCTGCCTGACAACCAGATCTCGGCCTCCTCTAGCAGGGACATGGTCTGGAACCCCAGTTCAGCCCGGTTAGTGGCCAGTCGCTCTGGCTGGTTCCCTGCACCGTCACAGCCTCTTGCTGGAGAAGAGTGGCTTCAGGTACAATAAGATTTGAACTGCATCCACAATTGCTTCCTAATCGGGTGCATCGTCAACTGCAGTGCAATCAGTACAAAACATAGCGCCAAATCATACACCTTTACAGAGATCCACTTCAAACGCCTGAGTTTCATCCTTAGTATTAATGCAGTGATTGAGAAATTTCAAAAATTGACTTGTAATTTCAATTTCTGGGTGGTTTTTGCATGTTCTCCCTGTAACTGTGTGGGTTTTCTCTGGTTATTCCGGTTTCCTCCCACATCCCAAAAACATGTGTGTAGATGTGAATGTGAGTGTGAATGGTTGTTTCTCTCTGCCCTACGATTGGCTGGCGAAAAGCTCAGGGTGTACATCGTCTCTCAGCGGAAGATAGCTGAGTTTGGCTCCACCGTGCCTATGATCCTTGCGAGGCTAAGTGGTCCAGAAAATGGATGAGTGAATGAATATTCACATGTTTTTTGCTTTTCCTGTTCACCAGCAAACAAACTCATGATGATTAAAGCATAATCTCCATGTTCGGGATAATTATACAAGCTGCTGGAGAACCATTAAATCATTTGTTTTTTCTCTTTCACCGTTGATTGTTTGCAGGTTGACCTGGGTGTGCCTAAAACAGTGCGGGGAGTGATCACCCAGGGAGCAAGGGGAGGAGATGCAGCAAGTGGAGGAACCACAGAGAACCGGGCTTTTATCCGGAAGTACAAAGTTGCTTATAGCATCAATGGAAAAGAATGGAATTTCATCATGGACAGAAAGACCAGCCAGTCCAAGGTGGGTATTGAAAGTAAGATGGATGTTCTGTGTTTATTGGTGGTTCCACTCTGTAGATTTTGTCTTTGCATGTTTATTTCTTACAGATTTTTGAGGGTAACACACATTATGACACTCCAGAGCTGCGTCATTTTGAGGAGACGGTTGCTCAGTACATTAGACTTTACCCTGAGCGGTGGTCTCCGGCAGGCATTGGGATGAGAGTGGAGATACTGGGCTGTGACCTTCCAGGTAGGGCATTCAGCTCTCATGACAGGGAATCATTGTATATCAGCGGTTTAGTGTTTGTTCAAATTTGTATATGAACTATGTCAAACTTAACAATTTGCACATATTTTTAGATTTGATTAGCTTTAATTAATATCATTGTAATACATTAATCATTTTTAATTACAAATCTAAATGCATATTTTAAAGAATTATTTTACTAATATTAATGGAATTTAGTTTTTTGCAATACCCTTCCTTGAGCCTTCACTTTATTGTGGTGGAAGGGTTTGTGTGTCCCAATGATTCTAGGAGCCAAGTTGTCTCGGGCTTCATGCCCCTGGTAGCATCACCTATGGTAAACAGGTCCTAGGTGAGGGACCAGACAAAGCACAACTCCACAAACCCCTATGAAGATTAAAAACAATGGATTTATGTTTCCCTTCCCTGGACACGGGTCACTGGGACCCCACTCTGGAACCAGGCATAGAGGTGGGTTCAAAGGCAAGTGCCTGTTGGCCGGGACTGCACCCTGGTGGCCTCGCAAGGCACAGCCAGAAAGGGCAATGACGGTCCCCCTACCGTTGGCCTGTGTGTGGGAGAGGTCATAGGGGTTTGGTGCAGTGTGAGCTGGGTGCTGGACAAAGGTGGGATATTGCGTTCCGATCCCTGACTACAGAAACTGGCTCTAGCGATATGGGATGTCACCTCTCTTACAAGGAAGAAGCCTGAGCTGATGTGTGAGGTTGAGGAAATCCAACTACATAAAGTCCAGCTCACCTCCACACATGGCTTGGGCTCTTGAGAGGGGTTGGACTCTTTTCCACTGTGGAGTTGCCCGTGATGAGAGCCTCCAGGCAGGTGTGGGTATACTTATTGTCTCCCGGCTTGCCTCCTGGACTTTGAGGTTCATCCCGGTGGATGAGAGTGTCGTCTCCCTCCAGCTTCACCAAAATGAGATCCTCCTAAGGGTATCCGGGCTCCCCCTTAGCGATAGGGTTGAGAAGCTTATCCTTGAGGGCCTCAGAGTAGAGCCACTTTTCCTCCACATTTAGAGAAGCCAGATGAGGTGGCTGGAGAATCTGATTTGGATATCTTCCAGATGTCTCCCTGGTAAGGTGTTCTGGGCACATCTCGCTGGAAGGAGACCCCAGAGACTACCTGGGACATGCTGGAGAGACTGTGTCTCTCGGCTGGCCTGGGAACACCTCGGGATATTTCCGGAAGAGCTGGATGAAGTGGCTGTAGAGAGGGAAGTCTGGGTGACCCTGGTAAATCTACTTTCCCTGAGACCCAACCTCGGATGAGTGGTAGAAAATGTTTCAAATGAATAAATATATTTTAATTAACCTATTTTAAGAAAAAATGGAAAAATTATTATTGCAACACAGAATACATGATTCTTGCAATGTAAATGCTCGGAACAGAGCAGACTGTGTGTCTTTTGCTGACCTCAGTTTTTGTTGCTGCCTCAAGCATGAGGCTGAACTATTTTCTCTAGTGATACAAACACAGACCATCTAGGTAAAAAATAACAAAAAAAAAAACGAGGAAAGCCGCTCCCAAGAATAGTGAGGCTCGTGTAAGATGAACATAGATCTGCATGGAGTTGCTCAATGGAAGAAAGTCTCACCCATTGCAAATTGGAAGAGCCTGCAGAAAAGTGATATGTTTTTGAATTTCTTTCACCTGGAAAACATGAGTTCTCTGCAAGCTTCCAGAAACATGTGCTATTACCAGGAGGGAGTGGAGAGCATTTGTGTTGCAGGAATGCATCCCCAGGGAGACCTTTCAACATCGTCTGTTTTCCAGATGTGTTGCACATACACACACTGAGACACATACTGTATACATACTCATACATTTGCTTGCACAAGCACACATATGGACTTTCACTGTTCACCACTCCCTCTGAGCCTTAACAGGCTGACATGTCATATACATACAAGAGGCACATCAAGCAAACCACTGAGAGACACTCACAAACACAGAGATATGACATCATGGCCCATTTAACTTTCCCAGGTGACAATGATGTAGTTTTGCATTCAATTCTGCTTGAGGTTTGCAGTGTAGAAAGGTCATCAAACTAATTTCTAAGTAAGGTGGAATGTATTGCAGACGTCTGATGTCGAGGGTCACACCTTGTTCCAAGCTCAGCAGGACCACTGATGACAGCTTGTAAATTCTCGACTTTCTCTCATGTGTATTCCTTCACTTCTGCCCTCCCTGATGCCCTCTCAGGTTTCACATTCCATTTCATATTTTTTAACCTGACTCCTGGTTCGGTCATTTGAAAGTAGGAGCTGTGGCAGAAGTGTATAATAAGATCCTTCTCACCATCCCAAGACATGGTTGTACTTCTTTCCCCTTTGAGGCCCTGTGCGTGGGTTCATAAATGTTTTTGTCTTTACTCCCGTCTTTTCCATCTCATCCTCTGCATATCTCACTTGTGCACAAACACAAACATACACTCACAACACTGCTTTTGCAAATGTACTCTGTCCAAAAAATGCAAAATGCATGAGGATTATTTCAGTCTGAGAGGAGCATCGCATTGTTCACACGTGCACATCTGCAAATTAAACGGCTGGTGCCACTGCATCACAACATGCATACACAATTTGGGATTCTGGCAGAAGAAAGAGAAAAAGATCATTTTAATCTCATGACAATTTAGTGGAAAATTCCATATTGAAATTGAAAGGGAATACTTTCTAGTGACAGAAAACAGTCCTTCCAAAGCATACTGAACAAACATGGCAATATACTCTGCTTAAAATACTGTTGTTGTTTTTTCTTCACAAAAAACGTATGTACTGTTAAAAGGAGCAGCGTTTGTGTCTGGGAGTATTACTGTATATACTTGAAATTCGGTGATGAAGACAAAGCTTTTTGTCCTTTTGTAAAAAGACCATTACACTGTACTTCCAACACACTCCTACTCATGAGAACTGGCTGAGTCTTGTAGGTGTTAATGGGTGGGCATGTGCACTTATTGGTAATTTACGATTTAATTTACAATCTTTGAGCCCTGCTCTAAATTTCAGTCTCATCTCATGCATTAGGATGAATTGCATCATCACCTGCAGCTGTAGCAGAGACTTAATGTAAGGCAACACGTCATTGTGGAAGGTCATTTTCCGCATTACAAAGTACCTACACTGTCTGGCATGTGGCATGTTCCTTGTTCCCATCAAGAATGGTACCTTAGGGCAAAGTACAATAGTCAGGCGAGTTCTCTCCAGGCAAACATCCACATGCCCACAATCACACAAGTCAGCCTTATTCCCACTGCCTATGACACTCCTGTCACCCAGGAAAGGTCAACACATTTACACTGTGACCTTTTGAAAGCACTGTGCTCTCAGGAGCTGGTGAGAATTTTAATGGACTATAAGGCTGTTTGTTTTGATGCACATGCATTTATTCACTAACATGCAGGTTATAACTATAATATTCCACAAAATCTCAGGGACCTAGGAGTCATACTTGATTAAAAACAGCAAATGATATCACAAGAGTGAAAGGGAAATTCTTGATTTTCTAAGTGTCCTGCCATAACAGCTGAGTGTGCTGGGAGATAAGCGTCATTAGGTGGCTAATGATTGGCATAAAGGACGGTACATAAATGCGGCGTTAATGTCACACGCCCTCGCCAGCTGCATCAGCGCTTTTATGTCAGCCATCTCTGCAATTGTAGATCGGTCATAGTCCCTTTCACGGCGAGTTTCTTTTAGTAGACCACAGCATTTGGTCTCCTCAATGCCTTTCATGGTTCTTCAAGGATGTCACAAGTGATTCAGAAAGTGGAATGTCATCAGCAAGGGGTCTGTAATTGGTGTTAAGCAGAAACACTTTCATTAGATACTTAAGACAATACAACAGTAGGTACAACTGCAGAAAACTGGAGAAAATACTATAATAAACACGCTGTTAAATGAATACCTCTGAAACGATTGAGAATACATTTTTTCATAAAGTTTTTTATAAAATTGTGCTGGACTTGGTGCCCTGTGACTGACTGGTTCAGGGTTGAGTCTGTCTTTTGCCCGAAGTCAGCTGGGATAAGCTCCAGCACCCTGTGACCCTAACCAGGATAAGCGGTGTTGAAAATGGAAGGATGTTTGTAAGTTAGTCTGTTGTTCATTTAGCTATAAAGTAAGGGAGACATTTGTAATGTCTGTGTGCGTCCTTGTCACATACTGAGTGATCCCAGAGTATGTTCTCCCTCTCCAAGGTCAGGGGGAGTTTGTTTTACACATCCATCCACCAATTCATCCATCCATCACACAAGCCTCATATAATATGTGCCTACTTATGTACTGATGATATGAAGCCGCTTCTCCTGCTGTCAAATGAGCTGATCCTCAAGGGAAAGAATATGGAAACATTATCTGTGTTTTACATTGTAAAGAAACCTCGTACCCTCAAACTTGTTCATTTGCTGTTTATGCTAGACAAGTGCTTTGCTAGGACCAGTTGCCAGGCAACCAACACAGACCCCTAGAAGTGTCTGCTCTCAGCCAAGAAATAATCTGACACATGGCCCACTGTAATACTCTCAATTGTCATTTTCTCACTTTGTCTTTTTGTGTGGAAACTCTGACTTTATGCATGGGATTGGGGCTTGGTGGACTTTAGCTCGTTATTGGTATGAAAGTGGTATCTTATCATGTGTCTGTTGTCGAGGATCTACAACAACATCATCCAAAATGTGACACCAAAGAGTTATGTGCCATGACACTAGCAGTATTCTGTGCTGCGTCAAGGTGGAACCTAGCTCATCTGATTTTGGGTTAGAGGTTCCTGGAGATATGTACTGCCAAACTCTCAGGTGTTTGAAACTGGTTGCGTCGAATGATTTTGTTAAATCTAATGACCCTGTTGTTCCTGCAGAAATTACCACACTAGCAGATACAACCATGGCCACAGTTCCTGCTCAGACCACCACTCCCATGGCATCCACCACAGGTAATACCAAACCGGGTTTGACGCAGGAGTGCTATCAGAAGGGGTCTTAGCGCTTGTTGGCTTTCACGGTTGTTCTCCTTTTTACTTTACAGTGGTCACCGCTCCACCAGCAGAAGGCATGTGTGACTTTGATTATGGTCTGTGTGGATGGATGCATGACCCTAGTGCCCCCCTCCTCTGGTCCATGCACAGTGATGGTGAGTGTCCTCAAATGTCTGCACCGCTGTTTGCTCACCTGTCAAAGATCTGATGTTTTCTCCATGTAGTGAGCTTTTGATGGACAAAAGGTCTAAAGGGGCATCAGTCAACGAGATAGAGCAGCAAATACAATGTGGTTTAGCAGCTCATGGAATGGGCAACCGTGAGCGCTTCCAAGGTTTCTAATTACTGCGGCGCTTACATGTGTGCTACTTCAGGCAAAATTCCATTTGTTCACAGAAGATTGCACAAGCAGAATTGTATTAAAGTCGAATTTATCACTGAGTCTAGACACGATAGCGTTTCTTACAATTAAATAGAGTCGTTTTCGTGCTCATGCAACTTCACTGAATTCCTCTTTCAATGTGACTGAGATAATTCATTCAATTTAAAACAGTCTAATTTAGACATGTGTGCCAGACACGCTACTTTTGTGCCAGAAGCGTGCACACACACACACACTTGTATGTGAGGCACCAGCTGTAGAAAAAGAAGAGGAGATTCCAAACAAAACCCATTATTCAAGGACCTCTTTCTGCTTATTTTCTACCTCGGGTAGAGTGATGCTATGAACACTTCCAACCACTTAGAAGTCAATGAAGAAATCATTCCCTCTCTTTCTCTCTCTTAATACATTAGCAGATCAAAAGTACAGCTCTTAGCATGATATTAGATGCTCTTGGATACATAGTTCACTGAGTTTTTTGGTGAATGTTGAATAGTACCTGGATCATGTTCATCTGATCTTAAAGCAAAGAGAGGCCAGTGTGACCTGTTGAGCACCACGCTGTCTCTGACAATAGGGTTCAAAGTGACGTCTTTCAACACAGCATTCAAAGGTTCTCCTTAGATTAGTCCAAGTTGGAGCTTTCGTGCACAAGGAATCATTTCCAGCCGCCCACAGTCACTACATAGTCTTTGAATTCCTTGCTCATGTCAAAGGTCCCAAATCCCAGCCACTACAGGATCCTTAATTTACTCCTGTCAAATCACCGTCGACATCTTCTTCCTCTCAAATCTGCAAACCATCTTCTTCTCACATAAACTATCTCTGATGAAGACACAATGGCAAAGATTGTTTATCGCAATGGGAATAGAATAGAATAGGATAGAAAGCCTTTATTGTCATTGTAGCATGTAGAAGAATTTGTGGTTCCCACAAGGATCTGCTATGAAATGGATTAAAATAATGTTCACTTTTGCTTTGCATTGCAGGCAGTCTTTTTTACAAGCTATCTGGCCAGCAAGTAGAAGAATGTGTTTAGGGGAGAAAAATTAAGGGCTAAAACCTTTCAAATACAATTTAGGAGAAGGATTTGCATTTTTTTTTACCACAATATAAAACAGTCCCCTGGTTTCATAATGACATGTCTGCGTGGCATGCTTTCATCAAAATATTGTGCACACACACATATATACATTTCTACTTCACACAGTGAGGGGAGATAACCGTGTTTTAAGATATAGAATTAACCCCACAAGCCCATTTACTCTAATCTTCATCCGATGATTGCATACACTAAATCAGAAATTGGGATCCCTCAAAATGACACATGCAATTTGCAGGCTAAATGTCCTCAATGACTGATTTGCCGGAGATTTCCGGAAATGATCATTGACTGACTGGAAAATGAAAAGCAATTGTCCCTGCAGGTTTTTGGCTGGTTCCGCTCCCATGTACGAAGGGAGGTCTCACTTTTCTGTGTTTACACTTGTGTATTATTATATTAGAAGGTGGGTAATGGCAATATCATTTCTGTAAGGAACGAATGATTCTTGTCCTTTTTGTTGCCCTTGCTTCCAATTGTGTTAAAAGTAATGTAGTGTTAGTGAGAATAAGGATGAAGGACTGGGCCTTTCTTTAGTTACATGGATGATTGATGATGATTACTGTGTCACTGGAACCATGAACATGCACAGTGTGTGTGTGTGTGGTGTGTGTGTGTGTGTTGTGTGTGTGTGTGTGTGTGTGTGTGTGTGTGTGTGTGTGGTGTGTGTGTGTGTGTGTGTGTGTGTGTGATCAATTTGCCCATATATTGTACCTTAAAAATACAGGTTTTTGCACTTAGTGTGGTGATACTGACTCTCTCTGGCGTCCAGGGCTAAATAAATAAAAATGAAAACATTATTGTTTCTGAGTAGCATCAAAGCTCACTACTGGGAACATGGATTTGACTCAAACAGTTTTGTTACATTTTAGAGCAATTTTCTGACCTGATTTCCTGGGACTTTCTTGGCTACAGTCCTGATGCTTGCTGCTCATGTACACACATTTAATATTTAAATAAAAAGATAACTCATGGTGCTACAACTTCTTCAGAGCTCAACAGTCATCTGTATATTGAAGCCAGCCCAAAGAGAGAGCAGCAGCAAGCCCGCCTCCTGAGCCCCCTGGTGGCAGCTGATACCGGGCCTGTCTGCCTCCTCTTTTCCTACCAAATGTGGGGGGGGGGACGGGGGCACCTCAGAGTCCTGCTGCGGGATTCCCACAATGAGGAAACCATCCTATGGTCTCTGAAAGATGACCAAGGCCCAGTCTGGAAGGAGGGCCGCACTATCCTGCCTCGTTCACCTAAAGACTACCAGGTAGTGATGAATTCCCTGCACTGTTACTAGTCAGCTATAAATAGAACCTACAAGAAGTCACACTGTCTCTTCGGGTTGCATGATTGTGTGGAGTTGCATTTTTCAGAGCAATCATATTGATGTTCTCATAAATTAGTAAGTTGCTTGCAAGTGAGGGGGAAGATGATTGCAAGTATGAGTTGTTGCTTTGAAATTGGAAGCAATCTATTAAGTTTTCATCCCCGTCTTTTCTTCCTTTTTGTCCCTTGTGTTGCCTTCTGCGTTCCATTCTTCCTCTCTTTCTTCTTCCTGTTCTCCTGTTGGTGGTTAGGTTGTGATGGAGGGCTCCTTCACGCACAGCACTAGAGGACAGGTCTGGATTGACAACATCCACATGAGCTCCAGCACACCACTGGAGGAGTGCACACGTAAGTGGCAGAAGCCCACACAGATCATGTGGCATGAGGTGTACTGTTTTGTTCTTTATTTGACCCACCGGTCCTCGACTCAGACCTCTTAAAGGCATCTGTAATGAATGTGAAGTGATAAACACCCCCAACATACCTCCTGTTTTATTCCAAAACACCCACCTAGTACACAAGTGAAATAGACAGAGCAAGGGAAGGAGGGGCAGTGTATAAACTCTTCCAGAAAAAAAAAGAATAGGAAAAGTAGGTCATAAACGCCCTGTGGGTCCCAGCGATGCTAATCTATGTTTCATTAGATTTCTATTATCCTCATTCTCTCCTCCCTCTATCTCTCATGCGCACAAGTCGGTCGTATTTGTAAACAGAGCTTTTCCCGAGCTGTCAAAGGGAATTACTCGACAGGCTGTTTCCAAAGCAAATGGTGGAGCGGCTGGCACGAGTCGAGAGCCAATGCAGCTTCCTTAATCTGGCTTGAGAGAGGGCTTTGGAGAGGGTTTTAAGCAGATCAAAGACCGACCTTGAGTTGCAGAGTTAGAAACCTGCTGCCATCTTCTGCCTGACATCAATGGTGCTTTTGAGCCAGACCAGCCAGTGTGCATCAGGCATCTTGTGTGTGCTTTTGCCTCTCTGAATTTGCATCAGTCATGGAGTGCGTATAGACTCTAAACAGCTCAAGCAGTCAAGAAAGCAGAAAATGACAGCCGAGGTGGGTTCCTGCGCCACTCCCACAGCATGCTGGGATGCTGCTTATCACTCAATGCAGTGGAATTTTTCACAGTACGTTGGTGTTTCTGCCAAAAGGCGCCAGTTCCCAAGCCCCCTTTGACCACCCACTCCATCCCATGTACATACACGCGTCACGTCTTTGTGTTTGCATTCCCTGCAGTCAAAGTGAAGGTTCTGCTCTGTGGATTCCCAAACAACGTTCTGCAGTTGAACTGGACTCGGATTTAACATCTTGAAATGCATGCTAGTCCTACCTCACACAAATGACATTGTCACACTGGAGCTGAGTAAAGGCCATAATTGATGTGAGCTCTCTGAGGAATTAACTTATATTTCCTCCGGAAGCATTTGATAGTCTTGTGACATTTATTTGACATTTGGCTGGCTTTTCAATCATATGTAAAGTTATCTCACGGTTCTCTCTCTCTTTCACCCTCTCTCTCTGTTCCACGTACTTACGGACTGTCCTCACAGAACCCATCAACGCCATCTCTCCAGATATGACCGGTGAGTGCATGATGTCACTTATTCTCTGGCCTTGCTGCTTCTGCTCGTTAGTATGCACCAGGGTGTGGGTTTTTGCTTGGCAGCACCAAAACATCTCAACGACTATAAAAGCTGCACAAACTATCCCATGGCCGACTACACTGCAAGAATGTCTGAATGAATACAAGTCCACATCTAGAGCAGCATGTAGAAATCCCCAAACAAATACTAAACACCTGATTGATAAATGCCAGATTATGTTGGTTAGCTGAAAAATTGATTATTTCAGTAATTAATTGTGTCCCAATGGAAACAAGACATTGGCAAAAGAGCAAATGTTACATGAAACGCAAGGGAAATTAAGGATACCTCGGGCAGTCAGATATGAAAAAATATCTTTTTCATGTTCTCGGTTGCAGGCTCACAGACCGAGCCTGAGGGTCTTTAAATTACTGTCCGCCTCATGAAAAATATTTAGACCATCCTGCGGGAATCTATGAGATTGATGTTTGTGCTCTGGCATCTCATAATGTCCTCCAATAAGATAAGAGCTTGGTGGTTCCTGTCACTGCAAATATCATGTGGGCACCCACCTTAGCTTTCCTACATCTTTCTTTCACAGCCTCCCCTACATTTCACACATTAATATGGCCATGTATATACACAGCAAGCCCCTGCGCTCGGCAGCTCACCTAATGAACGTGCATAGTCTAAAGCTGCAGTAGTGGTATGCAGCAGTTCTGCTTCTCTCCTCAAAGTTGATTGTTGCTCTGCACGTCTTTTAAGTTAAGTCAGAGTCAGATTTCGATCATGCTAATAAAATGTATTTCTTGAGTCCCTGGGTTGTACTGTAGATTTCTCAGGAATCTTGTAAGAGAGGCTTCTTGGAAGGCAGTTAGGTTAGTTCATCACCAATAAATGGAGAAGGAGTTCAATCCATGGGCAACATTGTGAAAAGCTTTTGGCTTGTAGGGGAGAGGGCTGGCCTGGAGGCTGATGCATGAGAAGAAAGGCATAGTGAGAAAGCTGAATAACATGAGGTATGTGCTTGAAGCCTATCTGCCAAGCCAAGCCAGTTAAATAACAGATCCCGCATCAGCTCAAAGTGAACTCTGGCCGCACTCAATTCCCATGTGGTGTCTGTGTGAGTCTTGCATGGGGATGTAGTTGAAGGGGCTAACGAGAGGAAAAAGCTCCCTAATTAACTGTGTGTGGGTGCTTTTAAACTAATTATTACAACTTGCTTTCACACCAAATCATGTTGCTGTGAGTTGTCAAGTAACGCAACAGCATTTTCATTGATTATTTAACAATTGGACTGATTTAAAGTTGATGATGTTGGTGTGAAAATTTGTCCTCAACCAAAAGATGCATTTACGCACCTGGATGCATTTAAATATTTCTTTGGCTGTGGGTATTTCTTTTTTTGTTTTTCCACTCAGCATGCTTGTGCATGCTCAGGTGCACGCCTCCTCTCTGGGATAGAAAATAACAGACTTTCAGTAATGAAGCGTCACTCCTCTCGTTTTCCTGTCGGCCAATTATTCTGTATCTCTCCACCAGGGGGAGGTATTCCTGTGCCTCCCTTCCCCATCCACTGGTATTACATTATGGCTGTTGGGGCCACCCTCCTCATCCTGGCTGTGGCCATCTTGGTCAGAGCTCTTTGTTGCTGCAGACGACACCTGGCCACTAAGAAGAGCCAACAATCGGTGGCTTATCACAGCTCTTCGCAATGCTTCCAGTACTCAAACTGGTCCTCCAGTATGGCCGCCCCAGGGGTGGAGCCTGTGCTGACAGTGAGGTTGGACAGCCGGGACCGACACCGCACCCTCTGCTGAAATGAGCAGTTCGGCTTGATTGTTTTTGTGTGCAGGATGTGTACACGTGAAGTTGATATCTGAAAGCCGCTCAACAAATGTATCAGTTTACAGCTGCACAGTTGATGATGGAAGTCTACAAAAACAAATGGGTGTACTCTACTGGATGTCTCTTTGGTTGCTTGTTTTCCTCTTTGCTTTGTTGAGGAAGATTGGCATGCATCACACTATGACCTGCTTATCCTGATGGCGGGGCTGGAATGGAGGATTTATTTATCTGAGCAGCTTATTAGGGCCCACTGAATACTGTCTTGCCCCTCAGGCCCCAAACGTCCTCTCAAAATTCCCCCAGCTTGGACTTCCACATAGACGTGTGGGCTGGGTTCAGCCAGGCAGCACTACCAAACCACCAGCTAAAACAAGACCCCCGGACAGCAGGATGAATCTGGATGGAGACATTAATAGTTTTGTTTGGACTTTGACCTGTTCTAGTGGCGGTGGGAAGGAGGGGCTCCATGATCATTTCCAAACAAGCATGTGCATATTTGAGAAACAACGAAACTCTTCTGAAAAGGCGTCAGTCAGTGATGAATGCAGCCATCGTCAGCACTACGTTTTTATGCTCTTACTGTCTTTCACAATAAAGCACATCTCTCCTCTCCCATTTACGTATCGCACCACCCACTTGCGATTTCCTCTCCGCATCTTTAAAGCCACACAAGCAGAGTTAGGTTGTGGGTGTAAATAGATACAGTTGTCTAATGTAATTCCTTTCTTGATGTTTGCGACTACAAATCCAAGAGTGGCATTATAGCAACTTCGGCCTATTGGTGTCTACTTAAAGACTGAGCAAGGCATCATGAAAACCGAGGGAAAAATCATTGCTGATCTTTTTTCTCTTTATAGGCAGAAGCCAGAAATTATGATTCCCATGGGAATTGTATGTGAATGCGGTTAAATGTTTTCTCCTAAAATTAATTATTACATCACAGCATATTAAAGCTTTTCTTACATACCATGAAAATATGCCCCACAGTGGCTATGAGCACTACTGTATAGGAATGAAATCACATCAATCTGATTCACTGAGTCTAATAAGTTTCTGTCATGGTCATATTATTGCTAGGCCATTGTCTTTTTTTTTGTCATTTTTTTAAAACCATGACTTTGTGTTTCTTCAAAAAAAAAATACTTCAGAACCAATTTTGTTTTTTCCCGAACCAGGCACACTTTTTGTTTGTAATCATTGCGTTTCAACCCACTGAGCTGTTTTAACGGCTAATACCCACAGTTAAAGCAAGCAAAAGAATGCAAAGAATATTTTTATTGACAACATTATTACTGAGAAAGCGTGTCCCTCAGCAGTCACTTTTAATGACTCCAAACTGAAATTCCAAAATGATGCTAAGTTTCTTAATGTCTTCTCTTTTAAAACTGAACAGCACATCGCATGCCACTCTGCAGGACGCGCGTTGCCACTTTTACTTGCGGCACTTTTCTCTCCTGAGTGGTTTTGGCTGATGCTGTGCTTTTAAATCAACGGGAGGAGGAGAGACTGGACACCTGGCTTGACACTGTTCTGCTTCAAATCTCCAATACTCGTAATTAGTTAATGGACAGATAACATTTATTAAGGCTCCGCAATGCACTTTTTCTTCCCTCTACCGCACTTACAACATCCTCTATCCTGACAACTTCAGTTGACCTGGAAACATTGGTCATCGCAACACTTCAGATCAAGATGTGTGCCTTGCCAAGCAGTTACTCCTCTTCCAGTAGGCCTGCCAACCACAGCGAATGCACAACCCACACTCCATCACGTCATCACTCACTTAATACACAGCTCTTAAAGGAGAATAGTTTTGTTTTTAAAGGACACTTCGTTATCTGATGACACATTTGCGTCTTATAACATCTACATGCTACATTTTGACTGTTTTTGACAGTAATGTATCATAATGATCTCTCTAATTAATAAAGTCATATTTTTCTACAATTTCAAGAACTACCCGTCATTACATTTCTAAACACTGTTTGAATGTAACAGTTTGTCAGTGCACTTAAACAATATTTATAGTTCATATTCACAAACTTCTGTGGCACGGTGGAACAGCAGTAGAGTGTTGGCCCCACAGTTCTGAGGATCGTGGTTCAAATCCCAACCCTGCCTGTGTGGGTTTTCTCCGGGCACTCTGCTTTCCTCCCACATCCTCCAAAACATGCATTAATTGGAGACTCTAAATTGCCCCTTGGTGTGATTGTGAGTGCGACTGTTGTCTGTCTCCATGTGCCCTGTGACTGGCTGGCAACCTGGTAAGGGTGTACCCTGCCTCCTGCACAATGACAACTGGGATAGGCTCCAGCAATTCCGTGACCCTTTTGAGGATAAGTGGCTCAGAAAATGGATGGATGCACAAACTTAAAATATTCATATACTGTGTATTGCACAATCTCCCCATGATGTTACAGATGGAGAAAGTCAAAGTGAAAGGAAATAATAGTTATATTCCATCACACCTATGTTTGGCTTGATTCAGATGATTAGGTTTCGATCAGAGCTCTCGAGTTCTTCCACAACAAACACACCAAATCATCCATCCATCCATCCATCAATTTCCTTTAGCGATTGTCCATGTCAGGGTCTTGGTTAAAATGAATCCTATCTGGCTGACTTCAGATGGAAAGGGCAATACCCTTGACTGTGCTATCTTATCTGGTAATTACAGTATATCGCATTCTTCTATGTAAGTTTTATTGTGCTGATTGACTTGCAAGACAAAAAAACTCAGTACAGCCGGTTCTTCATCTACAGTGAAGAAAATAAGTGTTTCAACACCCTACTATATTGCAAGCTCTCCAACTTAGAAATCATGGAGGGGTCTGAAATTTTTATTGTAGGTACAAGTCCACTGTGAGAGAGATAATCTAAAAAGAACAATCCAGAAATCACAATATATGATTTTTTTTAATGGTTTATTTGTGTGATACAGCTGCAAATAAGTATTTGAGCACCTGAGAAAACCAATGTTAATATTTGGTAGAGTAGCCTTTGTTTGCAATTACAGAGGTCAAACATTTCCTTTAGTTGTTCACTAGGTTTACACACAATGCAGGAGGGATTTTGGCCCACTCCTCCACACAGATCTTCTCTAGATGATACAGGTTTCTGGGCTGTTGCTGAGAAAAACGGAGTTTCAGCTCCCTCCAAAGATTTTTCTTTGGGTTTAGGTCTGGAGACTGGCTAGGCCACACCAGAACCTTGATATGCTTCTTACGAAGCCACTCCTTTTTTTTCATGGCTGTGTGCTTCAGGTCATTGTCATTGTCAAGACCCAGCCACGACCCATCTTCAATACTCTGAGGGAAAAAGGTTGTTCCCCAAAATCTCACAATACATGGCCGCAGTCATACTCTCCTTAATACAGTGCAGTCATCCTGTCCCATGTGCAGAAAAATACCCCCAAAGCATAATTCTACCACCCCCATGCTTCACAAAAGAGATGGTGTTCTTGGGATGGAACTCATCATTTGTCTTCCTCCAAACAGAGTTAATCTAACTATGAACAAAAAGTTCCATTTTGGTCTCATCTGACCACAAAACCTTCTCCCATAGCTCCTCTGCATCAGCCAAATTGTCATTGGCAAACTTAAAACGGGCCTTGGCATGTGCTGGTTTAAGCAGGGGGTTAGGCCATGCATGATTTCAAACCATGACGTCTTAGTATATTACCAACAGTCACCGTGGAAACGGTAGTCCCAGCTCTTTTCAGGTCATTGACCAAGACCTGTCGCGTAGTCCTGGGCTGATTCCACACCTTTCTAAGGATCATGGAGACCCCACGAGGTGATATCTTGCATGGGGCTCAACTCCGATTGAGATTGACAGTCATATTTAGCTTCTTTCATTTTCTAATGATTGCTCCAACAGTGGACCTTTTTACACCAGCCGTGTGGAGTTGTACAATTTTGTCTCTGGTGTCTTTGGACAGCTCTTTGGTCTTGGCCATGTTAAAAGTCTTACTGATTGTATGGGGTGGACAAGTGTCTTTATGCAGCTAACGACTTCACACAGGTGCATGTGATTCGGGATAATACATGGAGTAGAGAAGGACTTTTAAAGGCAAACTAACGGGTCTTTGAGGGTCAGAATTCTAGCTGATAGACAGGTGTTCAAATTCTTATTTGCAGCTGTATCACACAAATAAATTGTTAAAAACCATATATTGTGATTTGTGGATTTTTCTATTTAGATTATCTCTCTCACAGTGGACATGCATCTACGATGAAAATTTCAGACCCCTCCATGATTTTTTAAGTATTTATTTTCTTCAATGTATTTTTGTCTGGAGAAAGTACAGTATGTTGCTTCCTATTTAGCTTTTTTTCCATTTCACATCACGATGTTACTCAGCAGATTTGGATTTGCACTCGTAAATACTGGACTGGTTAAATTTTACGATAGCCCTGAACATTTTGCCAGCAGAAGTTGGAGGAAAAAAATAGTATTAAAGTACCATACACTGCAGTTTAAACATCCAATAATTTGGCCTTTGCTGTCTCTGATCGGAAGAGAAGATACATGAAGGAGGCCCAATTGTGTGTACGTCACGTTAGACTTTTAAATAAATCTAAAAAAATGTAGAGTGTAGGAGAAATTTAGGATATGAAGAAAAAAACATACATGCAGAGGGACAACATGTATACCCGCACTCAAGTCTCTGAGCTGAGATTAAAATTTTGGACTTCTCGACTGTGAGTTAGAAATCCTCATGCTCATTGTATATACTATACTATACTATACTATACTATAATATTTTTCTGCCATATACCAAATCAAATTGCCATAAAATGGTAAACTGATAAATTGAGATTCAGAGGAAGCTAAACAGGTGAAGTATTTTTGTGCATGTGAAAAGATGTGCCTGGATCAGTGCCAAGGCAACAAATGTTCTGTGCTTCTCTCTAGCAGTCAAGACACCTAATCAGTTTGGAGATGTGCAGCTCGTGAGTGGCAGAGAACCACTAGGTGGAGGTAAGCAAAAAAAATGTCTCTTTTTATAAAATGTCAAAAATTTGTAGCACCACTGTGGAGAACATTTTAGCACATCTTCCTCACAGTTCTGAGGACCCTGGTTCCAATTCATCCATGCCTGTATGGAGTTTGCATGTTCTCCCCATGCCTAATTGATAAGAGTAAATGTGAGTGTGAGTGGTTGTTTGTTTATATGTGTCCTGTGATTGGCTCTATCCTGTTTCTCACTCGAAGTCAGCTGGGATAGGCTCCAGCATGCCTGTGACTCTAGTGAGGATAAGTGGTTCAGAAATTAGATGGATACGTTTTGACACACTCTGGTCCTGTCCTAGGTTTACACTTTCCAGAATGGAACACAGCGTTGCCATCATTGGAACCGCCGGTGACTCCAGCCTCAGAGAAGGACAGTTCATGGCTGTACACGTTGGACCCCATTCTTGTCACGATCATTGTGATGAGTTCTCTGGGTGTCCTACTTGGTGCAGTGTGTGCAGGTCTCCTCTTATACTGTACCTGCTCCTACAGTGGTCTGTCCTCACGTTCCTCCACCACACTGGAGAACTACAACTTTGAACTCTACGACGGCCTCAAGCATAAGGTCAAACTGAACCAGCAGCGCTGCTGCACTGAGGCATGAGGAGGAAGAGAGACAAAACAATGTTTTTTTGAAAGCCACTCACGATTGTCTTCATTTTCTCCTAGCTTCACCATCGTGTCAGCTGTCTTCCTCAAGGAAACGGATCCCTGGACACATGAACAAGTTTGCCACATATTTGCTCGAGAGAGCGATCCTTTTCCTGTTGGAATAATGGCACAGTCAAATATTTTTTGGTGAAAGCAACAATTCCAAGGACTCACACATCGAAATATCTACACATATCACTTCCTGCCCCACTAAAAGTGAAATGTTTCTAAATGATCGTCATAGATTTGTAAGAGTTATAGTTTTGGAAGTGCACATACCAAGTGAAAATATTGTGTTGGAAAGGTGGTAGGTTAGGAACTTGCTTAGCAAACATCATTTTTGGTTCACACATGTGAACATGTTGGCCCAGAACCTAGCTTCTCTTGTCTGACCTGTTGACTTTTTTTTCCATTGTGGACACTTCTCCTCATTGGGCTTGCCCTGCGCCCTGGTATTTTTAGTTACTAATATCCCACAACTTTGTATTTCTGCACTCGGTCTCCTTCTGTTTAATGTTTCTGTTTTGGCCCATGGCCAATTAGTGATTAGCTGATAAGAGGTTAAGAAAGTGGCTGGTGTGAAGGTTGGTGAGGCGTTTTTTTTTTTTTTTAATGACATGGGGAGTTATAGTCATTGGAGAAAAGGTAATGTTTTCTTTGTACTTAATGGAGAAAGGTCTAGGAGTTTTTGTGGGTGCATCCTATGGATTGCTGCTGAGGGCAGGGACCGACGACTGTGGAGGAGAGACAAAACAAGGAGAAGCGGACATGGGCCGTGAGTGAAAGAACGTCAAGCACTCCACGCGTCAATATGTTCCAACTCTGTGCCAAAGACGAGACGCAAACGTGCAGCCAGAAAGTTCTCGTCTCATTGGCATGACAACACGCCACTGGACACACATGAAGCCTTAACCTGGAAAAAAATCAAGCGGACATACTGAGGAGACACCAAGGTGAGAGCATATCCCACTTTGGCGCAGAAAAGCCATATGAAGGACCTATCCCACCACGATCTTGAACATTCAATGCACAAACCTGACTCAACCGCATGACCAATGATGGTTTGTTTTATTATGTTGTCTATGTTTTTCTCTAACATGTACAGCAGGCGGCACGTTGGGACATCAGCCTCACAGTTCTGTTGACCGGGGGTTCAAATCCCAGGCCCGCCTGTGTGGACTTTACATGTTCTCCCCATGCCTGCGTGGGTTTTTCTCCGAGCACTCTGGTTTCCTCCCACATTCCAAAAACATACATTCATTGGAAACTCTAAATTGCGCCGAGGTATGATTGTGAGTGCGACTGTTGTTTGTCTCTATGCACCCTGCAATTGGCTGGCAACCAGTTCAGGGTGTACCCTGCCTTTTGCCCAATGATAGATTGGATAGGCTCCAGTAGTCCTGCGACACTTGTGAGGATGCGTGGCTCAGAAAATGGATGGACTGATGTTCAGAACTCATAAAGCAAGGTGAGCATTCTTTGAAAACACCCTGCACATAAATGGACTAAGTGTTGAAACGGGAGAAGGAGAGAAAATATTGATTTTGCAGTGATGCTACTTTCAAAATTTCAAAAGATTTTGCAGCCCTAGCTACTCGTGAGTTTGCAAATGGAACACATTTCAATGTGCAAATTCCCAGGCTATATCGTGGCGCAAATTGTTTTTGAGTTTTATCCTTCTGAAGGACTGAATATGC
Source organism: Syngnathoides biaculeatus (assembly GCF_019802595.1). NCBI lineage: Eukaryota > Metazoa > Chordata > Actinopteri > Syngnathiformes > Syngnathidae > Syngnathoides > Syngnathoides biaculeatus. The sequence continues at coordinate 38,916,227 of NC_084641.1, forward strand.
CCTGCTTTGCTGCGCAGTAAAGGGGCACGGAGTTCAATTCCTATGATACTGACGTAACAGAATTTTGATATCAGTCAGAACACTGTGGTGTAACACGAATGTTGTAGTAGTCATAATTACAGAAACTATATGAAAAACACTTTTAGGCCATTAATTGTAAAATATAATGAAAATAAATGGAAAAACTGAAGTAGCCCACGGTGATAAGAGAACAGACCTTCTAGTATTTAGAGCACAACCATCATCAGTCAAAACAAATGTTTCTTAAATATTTATGGGTGTTGCATCCCAGCTTGGGAACCTCATAGATTGAACCAGCTGTAAAATACAAATCATCAACGTCTTCATTGTCATCCTTAACGCAAAGCTGATTTCTCATCAAGTTTCGCTGTTAAGTACACTGACTTGAGTGTGAATTCCAGTACCTTTATGTATTTTTGAAAAATAGCGTCTTTACACGTTTTGCTGATGTTTTTGGCATATAAGCCCATCAAAAACTTTAACTAAGATGCCTGAGGTGTGTATTTGAGCCTGGAGAAAGTATGAAGAAACATCCCTACCATACGGTCCACATTTTGTATACAGTCAACATTGCATCTGTATCGAACAGACACACGCCCACACAAACTAGTCCTCTCCTGAGGCTAACTTCTCTGGACCACATTGACTCTCTTCAAAGTGCCTTGGAGCCAGTTCCAGACAGTCACATGACACTGAGAGTGACCATGTTAGCATCCCTTTTGACTTAGGGGGACCAAACACATTTGAAAACAAGACCTCCTCTTGCACTGCTTGGACTGCTGCTGCTGTTGCTGTTATTTTAAAGGGGTGTTTGTACAGAAATGCGCTTTTTATGATTGTTTTGATTGTTGTTATGATTATTTAATAAAGGATTTATACCATAATAAGGACCAAGTGAGCATATTTTTTCTCACCAACTAACTTTCTTTTAGACTTTCAAACCAAACCTTAAAAAAAACAACAACAACAATAATTGTGCACAAATGTATGTTGTCGAAGATATTTTGTTTTGCCAGTCTCTGATACTGGGCCTCTAATATCTGCATGAACTCCCATTAGTCCAGACCTCTGGTGGCCCTCATTTAGAGCTCCTACATCAAAGCTTTGAAGAGTGTGGTATCTCAGCCTCAGCCACCCCACTAGCAACCCCCCTCCCACCCACAACCACCGACAAAAATATATGGTACTTTGCAATTACTCATCTTTTTTTGTACAGTGTACAAAGTCTCCCACACACGGTTCCATTTTTCCACAAAGTCCTTCCTCGCTTAAAAGCGAAGCTTATTAGCAAACAGTGCACACTGTCAGAGCTTCCATGCTATTTCTTTGTGAATTCCTGTAATGAAGCCGAAGATTGTGCACAGAATGCTCAAGGGAGGAGATGTGGAGTCATGACGAACGATTAATGAGCATGCTCAAATTAACTGCATTTTTCAGCTACTTTGCACTCTTGAAATGCGTTTTTTATTCTCTGTCAAAAAGGCAGACGTCATCACCTGTTAAGTTTGACAACATGTAACTACTTGGAGTTAGCATGCCTGTCAGAGCTGTGCCAAAGCAGAAGGTGTGTGCGAGTGTGTGTGTGTGCGTGTTTGTGTGTGTGTGTGTGTGTGTGTGTGTGTGTGCGTGTTTGTGTGTGTGTGTGTGTGTCTGTGTGTGTGTGTGGTGTGTGTGTGTGTGTGTGTGTGTGTGTGTGTGTGTGTGTGTGTGTGTGTGTGTGTGTGTGTGTGTGTGTGTGCTGACGCCTTGTAGCAATGGAGGCAGTTAGTGAGCTCAGGTCCGTGACGCAGCAGAGCACGCCAATTACCGCCTCTGAATAAAACGCACTCAGTGGTCCACTGAAGGAGTACAACGCCATCTGCTCATGTGTTTGATTGATCCCGCCAAAGCAGTCATGGCCACATCACACAAATAAATGTCGACGGGACATTACCCAAGCAGCGAGATTGTCATTGTTCCATGATACCGCCTCTAGTATTCTCAAGCAAATGTAACTTAACTTTATGTTCCCGTGAGTATTTGTGTGCCACCCAAATTGGAGATTTTCTTGTTGAGTTTTGTCGGAATGTAAACTGACTGCAAGGGCTTTTCCTCTCCTTCATCAGATGAGAGAGTTCTTTGCCTCTAAAGCCTTCAAAGAAAGACCCTGGCGCCATGTAAAGCGATAGGCCAGATTGCAGAGGGCGCCTATTTCAGTTGCTCTAGAGGAAGTAACTGGAACGCACAGCTAATTGACCCCTCTGTGGATATTGCGCAATCCGCGTCATTGACCAATCAGAGGCCAGAGATCTGCATAAACCAAAGCCCGTTTTTGCTCCCGCCATTTTCTCAGACAACATTGCATGGTCCAGTATAGGTTTAGTTAGCGTTTTATCGCGTATTTGGGTTATTTAACAAAAAATATGGTTAAGAGGTGTAGTCACGGACTTTGTAATAGTGATGACAGGTATCCTGAAAGACTAGTTGGTGGAGTTCGATTCGTACCCTTTCCAAAACCGAAGACCCAGTACAAAAAATGCCTTCGATGGCTCAAACTTTGTGGAAGACCGCATCATCAACTAAATCCATCTAATATCAACCGGAACATATGTTTGCACGAAGGTATGCCCTATATTTGATTTTTAATACACGTCTCGTATAAATGAATGAGACGTTCTCCGCTAGCATAACATTGCTACGTGTGAATGATTGACACACTTATTCTTTGTTGAGCGATATTTAGCGATGATCGGACTGCACAAACGTATTGATTTCTTGCTGGCTCGCGGCCGAAACTTAACCAGACTGTGTTTGCACGAAGATATGCCCTAAATTTGATTTTTAATACACGTCTCGTATAAATGAATGAGACGTTCTCCGCTAGCAAAACATTGCTACGTGTGAATGATTGAATGAAATCTGAAGCATGACGTCTCTCTCAGTTAAGAATGTATTGTATTTAGAATCTATAATATAGTGTTGATTTGAATGAAATCAGAAGCATAGAGTCTGTCTCAGTTCAGAATGTATTGTATTGTATTTGCCATTTTTACTGTTTGTCTTACGTCAGCGCACATGGCGTGACGTCACGTCAGGAGGCGTGGTTAAGTGCCCTGTACGGAGGGGTCCATTATTTTTGAGGGATTAAGTAAGATAAAGATGGAGGAGCAGGCACACAGGTCATTGCACAGTCATTACAGTTGAAACAAACACTAGTAGAATAAATATATGGATATAAATGAAGGGAGCACAGAGTATTGTGAGAACCTCTAACAATTGAGTGGTTCCAGGTTTGGATTTTATCTATGGCCCTCCTTTCTGGAATTTTATTGCGCCCCTCATGCTTGCATCGATTTTCTACGCGGACTGATACTATCCAAACCTACCCTTCCTCCAACCACCATCACCACCATTTTCTAAAAACAAGCACATTTGAGGACTCAGGATTATGATGGGTGAGTGTGATTGTGAATGGTTGTCTGTCGGTGGCCTTGTAACTATCCAGGGTGCATTTTACCTCAGCTGGGATATGCTCCAACTCACGTGCAATACTAATGTGGACAAGTGCTAAAGAAAATGAATTGAAGGGTGCATACAGATGAAGTACTCTATTCCAAAGTACCTCCATCTACAATAGTACAACTGTATTTAACCCTGGCTAATAGAAAAGACAGTCAGGCTGAATATTAATAGCACAGAGCACCACATTTCTGGATAAATTTCAGAGAGAATAACTCCTGTGTTTTCTCCTTCATGCATCCTCAAAGAGAGACTTGAGTTAGAAGAACAGAACTACCTGGAGACAAAATCTTGCTGTGTCTTTCAACAGCATCGAAGGCGCAGTCACAAACTGCAGCAGCAATACATGAACACATGTAGAGACTGACACTTCTGTTCTGAAATACATTTCGTGCACACATCAGAGCATGCCCACGTCCCCGTGGTCTTCCTGGGAAGGGGGCCCAGATAATCTTACTGGGTCTGCCAGTGGTTCAAAGCACCTATATGGGTCAGTGTACATAGTTTGTGTGTATGCATGCATGCGTGCGTGTGTGTGTGTGTGTGTGTGTGCGTGTGCGTGTGCGTGTGCGTGCGTGTGTGTGTGTGTGTGTGTGTGTGTGTGTGTGTGTGGTGTGTGTGTGTGTGTGTGTGTGTGTGGTGTGTGTGTGTGTGTGTGTGTGTCAAAGCCAATGTGCCTGCAAATTGACACAAGACAACAACAGCAATTGAAAGAGTTTACATGGGCACAAAGTCAAGCACCAATTTCTTTCATCTGTTCCATTATCATCCACACAACACCACTGGATCGTCCTTCTGAAAACAAATACATGGAGGAAATTATGAAAGTCTACTCGGAAATCCAAAGTAGGCCAAACCAGCACAGAGGAAATGGACTGAGTGGCAAGCTTTATCCAACATATCAGAGACCACAAACAAAAGAATTTCGTCTATTTGAGTCGTCCACTGCAGACTTCTTGAGTGACCATTGATCAATGTTCCCTCTAAGCTGCGCAACTGCGTATTTGCGCACTTGTCGCACACTCTCAGCGAAGATGAAAAGAGATCCAGCGCAGTGAAATACAGTCTGATGTTTTCTTTTGTTTTTGTTTTTTAATCATGGCAGCACACTGCCTCTCACGACGAGCTACTGCCCCGAGTCGGCCACACACGCAACTTCCTGGTTTACCTGACTCCGCCCCCTTCGCTCTGAAAGTGATAAATACAATGAGTGTGTAATGTTAAAATTCCACCTTCGCACACCTGACGAGGATAAAAGCACGGACGATACAGGGCCCAAAAAGCTAATTCGGTATTTTAAGTATAGGAGGCAATATACCATTAACCCTAAAGCTGTTTAGGAGATATCATTGTGGGTTAAAAAAAAAAATGAAACAAAGTTGGAAGCAACATTTCAAATTTATAGTCCATAGTTGGCTTGGTGTGGTCAGCAATGTATTTTTTTTTTTGTTTGTTTTAATTTGACATTTTCTGTGTAAGTTTGCAAAAACACAAAATTGTTCTTAAAAATGTTCTGATGGGAACGTAATCTGAACCTTTTAATGAGCCATGTAACTTCAGTGGATGACACTGATTGACCGCAGTGCGTGCGTCTGATGTTGCTCACAGTGGTCAAAGGGGGTGCTCCCGCCCTTAGTGTGTTTGCTCAGACACTTAAAAAATTATAGGGAACATTGACATTGATCCTGCCTGATTTCTCTCAGGAAAGCTGTGCACAGGATTGATGGGGCACCTCACATATTGTATGTGGACTAATTCGTGGTGAATCAATTCAAGCGCATGCGGTCAGTCTACTCCAGTAGGAGCTTGTGGCAGCAATTTTGCTGTTTAGGTTAATTGCTTTCCTCATTTCCCTGTAAAGTCGTGTCACATTCGTTGTTGATTGTTTCTGGTTTTTCTCATATGCACGTCCATCGTGTCATTGTGTTGAAGACTAATGACTTCCAAAACCAACACTGTAAATATTTGGCCCAGTGGGCATATTCACACATAGGGAACCTTGCCACGGAGCATGAGAATGCAGAGGGTGAACTGGATAGTAAAAAAGTCATGTCCCCTGATTCAGCTGCTTCACTCTTCAACCCTGCCAGTTTCCCATTACACCAGTCAATTTGGGGAATGCGGTGCCAGGCTTACTAGAAGACCAGGCAAGGTGTCTTGGCCTCCCTTTCTTGCTTTAAACTTAACCTGGATCGCTGGGATGAAGGCAGAGAATGAGGGTCAGCGGTGCCCCATAGCCATCCCTCTATGGTGGTCGGCCGGGGTTGCTGATCCCTCACTTGCGGGGCTGCTTGGGGTGCCTTGGTGTTGCTGGCGGGACCGTCCTGAGTCCCAGAGCATGAGTGGTGCTCTCTCAACAGGTCTCACACAGCATCAGCGCCCTGGCCCAGACTTCCACTATGGCTGGATAAAGCCAGTCCGCCCGTCCTCACTGGCACAGCACAGAAACTCTTGACAAGAGAAAATTTACATGCAATGGGTCACGTTTCTTCACTACTTAATTAGAAATAGACTATGTAATATTATAGTCATATAGCATGTTATTCTGTGCCACTGTTTACAGTTTTTTCTTTTCCTATTTTCTAATTATTTCTATTCTCTCTGTCTGTCCCTTCACAAAACCTGTTCTGTCCAGTTGCATTTGAAATAAATAGTAGTTTATTAAAGAAAAAACCTGTGAGGGAGTTATTTCAAAATACTGAAAAACTGAATCAAGCAACAACAACAAAAGCCCCCAAACCACCTTTGCATGGCCCTGCAGCTTAACGGGACAGGTTTAATAAAGAAAATCAAAAGAAGAATGACTAATGGTTTACAGAACGGAATTCTAAAAACAGATCAAATTTTCAGTATGAACTCTCGAGCTTGCCAGAGAAAAGGGCTAAACTTGTATTTGTCAATTTGATGCTGAAAGGGCTGCTACCGACATAGTGATCGTGTTTGAAATGCTGTCACCGTGTGAGCACATCAGACAAGTCTTATACTTGCAATGTGAAAGACTTGCATTGTTACGCTTGTTATTATCTCAACAAACGTGTTAATGTGTGTGGAAAAAAACAAGTCAGTAGTGGTCATGAGTTAAGCCTGACTAACTGGCTGTCAAGAATTTATTTGGGACAAATTTGTGCAAGAAACAAACAAGCAGCATTCCCCCTCATTAAACGCCCATTTCTGGCATAAGTGCAACATCCTTGATATTTTCTTTAAAGAGAAAATGCAATTCCATCAGAAATTTTGCCAATGCGATTCTGAAGCGATGCAAAGGGGTAGATTAATTGAAGAGTATACTGCAATGCTTGTTAATACATCATTGTTCAGTATGTAGAGTGGGTTGTCCAATGATGGAAGAGTCGCTGATTCAAATCCCTGCTCTGTCTTGTCCACTTGCAGAGGAGTCCTTGGACAAGACACTGAACCCTAACTTGCTCTCAATGGCCCTGGCAGCACCTTACATGACAGCAGCCGCCCATTGGTCTGTGAATGTGTGTCTGTTAATGGGTGAATGTGAAGCTTTGTAAAGCACTTTGGGTGCTGTGCTAGTGTAGATAAAGTGCTATATAAGTGCAGTCCAATTACCATTTATTTACCATGGTGGTTTTTATTATTTTTTTGCCACTGCCTCTGTGCGTCTGCTTCACAGTTGGGGATCAAATCCATGGTCAGGCCCTCCTTTCTGGAGTTTGAATGTCCTTGCTTGGGAAGGTTTTCTCCCAGCACTTCAAATTTGTACTGTAATAGGTACAGCGTGTTATGTTAGTTGGAGATTTTAAAGGTCTACACTGTGAATGTAAGCATGAATGGTTCTTTGTCAATATGTACCTTTCAATTGGCCAGTGACCATTTCTGGGTGTAGCCCACCTTTTGCCTGAAGTCAGATGGGATATTCTCCAGCTCACCCACTCCCTAATAAGGACAAGCAGTGGAGAAAATGGATTAATGGATTTCATAACATATCATCACAATTCCTAGATACAAGGGATGGAAAAGATTTTGGAAAACATCAAAGGATTTGATTCAACCGTTTTGGTTCGGTCCTCATGTTCTGTTCAGTTCACAACATATGTCTTTCTTTCCCTCATTTCCCGTGACCCGAGTGTCAATTAAACCAGAGCACAGTAGCAAGTTAGTCATAATGGTGGCGTGGACACGTCATCTGTGTCATGTCATCTAGCAGACAATGTAGCAGATAATCATATCACAGCGGGGCAAGTCACCAGAGATCTTGAGTTGAAGAGGACAGATACAGACCGAGGATAAGCAGTAAGCTTAATATGGTACGATGGTGTGTCTTTATCCAACTGACACAAGATCTCTGGTTTCTCATCTTGGCAGCTCCACCGCGTATCATCCAGTATTACTGATAGTCATCTGCGCCAACTGCCCTCCTTTACCCACCAATGGAGGAGATTGATTTAAGCAAAGAGATTCTCCAAGAACCATGGAAGTGATATGAGTATAATGTTCGCGACTGGCTGGGGTGTTTGATTAACACAGAAATTTGGCTTCACCCAAGGATACACGACTCTAGTATGTAGCAAGCTAGCCTTTAAAAATGAGGTTTTTTTTAAACCTGATTTGGAGTTGAATACTAAAATTAAATCTGAAAGTCTGTAGCAACCAAACACATCTTGTGCCAAAACCATAGTGGTGTTTAGAGCCAAAAAGATAACTGTGTTCATGTCCCAATATTTATTGGCGTAATTGAAAACAGTACAGTGGAACAGTGTGGAATTCAGTATGTACTAATTTGCTGGAACTTCCCCTGGTGAATTAAACGTGTGAATGTGAAAGTGTGTGCAATAGGTTGAACGTGTGCCCTCTTTTATTTCCTGATTTGAAATAATATCAGCCTTGTTTTGATAATTCACTCTGATCTTCTTAGTGTAGAGGCCCCGTAGCTCAGTGGTAAGATCACTGGTTTGGTAAACCAGGGGTTGTGGGTTCGTATCCCACTGGGGCCTCCACTCCCTGAGAAGGGTTGTGTCAGGAAGGGCATCCGGTGTAAAAATTGTGCCAAACATATATATGCGTTCATCTGAGATGATACGCTGTGGCAACCCCGAAAGGGACAAGCTGAAAGGAAAACAGCAACAACTCTGATCTTCTTAGTGTGATCATAAATATGTCGTAAGCCATGAATGGAAGTGGGAGAGGGAGGGGGAAGATGAGGTGTTGGCTTGTGTGAGATAAGGTGTTTGGTGTGAGTGGGTGGGTGTTAATGGCACAGCTAATATTTTATGCCTGTGTATTTGTGCTATCATAATGTGGTGACACCCTTCCTTGCTTCATGTGATGGAGCCAAAGTGGAGAAACTGCACCAAGGAGAAAGTAGATTTACAACCCCATGCTGCTGTGTTTGTCTCCAGTTAAAAATTATTAAAAATGGCAACTTACTACATTGCTACACAGTAACGTTGTCACGCACACAGAAGCACACATAAGCTCACACACACACACACCATTGCGCTCTTTCTGAATACTATCATGCAGGAAACTTAAATATTCTGAGTTCCTGTTTTGAAAGATGTATCCTTAATTTCTCAGCATGAAACCTTTAGCACTGCTCATACAACCTCTACATTCTCATAACATTAAAAGCTCAGATATATAGAGTGATTCTAAGAGGAAAGTGAATAGGAAAGTGATAAAACAAATTGCATGGTTGTGAAATAGTCACTCCTTATTAGCAAGAACCAAAGAGCCTTGCTTATTTTGCTTATCATTTCTTCTCAAGCTACAGTTTGTCCCTCCCACGAGACATAACAGTAACAGGCCACTGGGGCACATGAAGGAAGTAGTGTAAACACATCATGGTCAAGTAAGCAAGCACAAAGGCCTTCCTCCCATGACCAAGGCCACAAACAAAGACACAATAGAGAAAATGAAAACAAATAAATCCTCTGGTTAATATTAAATCAACATCCTGTCTTCTTTTTTTTTGCAACAATTTGGACTTGGCGTAGTTGTGGGATTATTTGTGAATGGAAAAACGTCTCTGAGGATGGACACAGGGGAGGGTGGGCCACCTGCCTTCCCCTCCAAACACACCTAGGTTGGGAAAACAACAAGAGTGGGTTTATGTCTGTCAGGTAGATGAACGCATGTTTGTAAATTAAATATGTGTCATGTACATGTATGAACTTGCTTGTGTGCTTGTTTTGCAGTAACTGTATGAGATCTGCCACCCACACCTGTATAACATCTTCACCTTTAGTTGTTATGGAAACAAGCAGAAGCAGTGGCTTGGCTATTTACTGCATGCTAGTGTATTAAAGAATGACGGGGTAAAGACAGTAAGTGTAAAACTACAATGCTTTGTGTAAAGCTTTGTATAATAAGAACACCTGAATAATTTTTAATCTTATGGGAAACTTAAATTCAGCAGTTCAATTGAAAAAGTGGAACTCAGATTTATAAAACATTGAAATATTTAAACCAATCTACAACTACTGTTGTGTGCGTGTGTTTGTGTAAAAAAGTAATTTTCAACCAAGCCACTACTAGAAGAGATGAGAGAATGTTAATTTAGCCTGTCAGCTCCTTCCGCATCTTGCTGTATTTCAATTTTTTTTTTTTTTTTTGTCCACCGTAGACATTCCTGCGCTGGCATAGCTATCGGCACAACACAAATGGCGGAAATGTCGGCACTACTAAAATGACACATTATTGGCAGAGTGTGGCTGTTAAAATACTCACAAAAATATTTGTCATTTCTGTCACATAAAATCATACAATAATTGGTTGATAAACAAAAAAACAACAATAAAACATCAACTGTACCTCTTTTCAAGGAGCTGTTGCCTGCCATCAGCTGTGTGCGCAGTCACGTGGTCACAATATCTCCTCTTACTGATCTGTTTTTATTGGTTTTGTTGATCCATATCCCAAATTCTTTTAACGTGTAATTTAACTTGCTACTGCCTGAGTGTAGTTTGTGATAACTTTTATCCACTTGATTATAATTCCCATGCGTATGCGTTGCATCTGAAAGGTCACTGCGCTCAAGGCCTCGACTACCCATGGATTAATCAGGTTGGTGTCCGATCCCAAGTCAATAAAGGCCGTAGCAGAATAAGTACGACCCCCCGTGCTCAAGGTGACTTGAAGCAGTGATCGACTTGATCCCGCCGCGGAGTAATTCACACTCACTGGAGTTGTGATCTTAAGAACGGAGCGCTTGGGCCTGACCGGACAGTGGGCTATTAAGTGGCCCAGCAGTTCACAGTTGAAGCATTGGCCCTCTCGCTGGCGTCGCAGTCGTTCCTTGCCCGACCATCAAGCCCCTCAACCTCTTCAGCTCCGTCACGGTTATGGGCGTCGGCAGAAGGGGAACCGGTAGGGCTCTCCTTCTAGTAGCGTGTCCACTTGTCCCTGGATCGCTAGCCTCTGGTCGATCTTGTGAGATAGGGCCATGAGTGAATCCAGGGAGGTAGGCCATTCCACTGCAAAAGGTGACTGCGGATCTGCGGTGAAAGCCCTTGGAAAAAGGCATCAAGAAGCGTATCCTCATTTCATCGACTCTCAGCTGCTCTGATGCAAAACTCGATAGGATAATCTGCCACACGACGCTGGCCCTGTCGAACTGTAATCAACGTTGCCGCTGCTTCGCGTTCCGGTGCGGCATACTGGAAAACTTGCATCATGGCACATACGAAGGAGGTCCAGGAGTGGCACGTTTCGGCGTTACGACTCCACTCTGCTGTGGCCCAAGCCTCTGCTCTTCCCGTCAGGTGGGACATGACAAAGGTAATACATGCACGGTCCGTTGGGAAGGCGGAAGCCTGAAGCTCGAATTGGATTTCTCACTGGGCAAGGAAGGGTTTGATCTTCCCCGTGTCGCCGGAAAAGCATTCAGGCCGGGAGAGAGGTGTGGCCTCAAACCGCTGAAACTCCACGACTGGCGGGGTAGTAGGAGCGACCTGGACTGAGGTAGGAACTGTGCTGGGCGCCGTCGACATGACGTCAGCGACACTAGGCTGAGATGCTAGCCATGGGTCTAATGGGGCACAGATCTCGAGAAGTCTCTGGTTGGTAACCTGAAGAGCAGTCTCCTGCTCGACCAGGTGTCTGCCCTGGATCTGTAGAGAGCGGTGGATGGCTTCTGAGTCGGCTGGGTCCATGTCGTGCCTGATCGGTCTGTAATAACGAGAACTCTAGTGTGGACTCAAATGCACGACTCGGTAGACAGGGAGGCAGTTAAAGGAAGGTCTTTATTTGTTCCAAGGTCGTAAGGCAGAGAGTCAGTCAGAGAGAACAGCAGTATCAAGAGCATCAAGCTTACGGGGTTGGTCGGAGGACAGCCGGAGGTCGGTACACAGGGGTTCAAGATCAGGAATAAGGAAGTGCGGGAACGAGGCATGGATGGAAACACATTGAGCCACTGGATATGTGGACTAGCACTTGATGCCGCACAAATAGTATGTTGTACTTTATCGCTTGATTAATAGTTTGGAAGAAGCCTGTTGAATAGGTTGGTGAGAGGAACAAATGTACATATGTACTGTATACAACCTCGTACATTTTGGCCAAAAGCTTTGTTTTTTTATGTGCAGTCCAATATATATAGTAGTACAGTCCAATAGTATGTGTCTTTCGGCTGGTTCCATTAGGGGTTGCCACAGGATGACATTTCAGATGAACGCTCATATTTGTTTGGCACAGTTCTTACGCCGGATGCCCTTCCTGATGCAACCCCTCTTGGGGAGTAGAGACCCCAGTGGGATACGAACTCACAACCTCTGATTTACCAAAATCAAAATCAAAATATAGATCGGTATCGTTGTAAAACGCAATATGTTTACTTGATAATCTACATTATTTGAATGGTTTAGGGTGAACCTGGAAATATATGTGTGTGTTTCTACATTCACAGGTAGTGCAACACTGCAGTGGTTAGAGAACATTTATACACATTGGATAGTTTCACTTGCCAGGCTCCAGGCTTCAATCTTTGCTGGCAGTCCGGGTCAGGGAGTTGTCGGGGAAAGAATAAGGCAACAGGATATGCTTCTATATCAATGAAGAAAATTATGTTCTGATGTCATGGAGCTAAGCACATCCTGCAGGCCAGTGGCTGATTTTGAACCATTAGCCATTTTAGTCACCTTCCGAATTACCATCTTTCATTCTTACGTTCCTCCTCAAGCTAACATGTCACACTGCGAACGCTCGCTGAATAAGTAAACGAAATAAAAAAAAAATAAACTCAGATTCATATCCCCATTATTTTTGCCAACTTTAACATGGCTGAAACTCAACCACTAACTTCTTAAATACAAACAGCAAATCGACTGTCCTACCAAGGAAAATAACATTTTAGACTACTGCTATACGATATACTAAATAATGCATAGTGTGCGTTATCTTCTGCAACACTGGACTCATCTGTTCACTTCTTAATTCACGTAACGACAATGTACAGGCAACAACTTAAATATGGGAAACTTACGGTGAAAACGGTGAAAAGGTGGACCAACGTAGCAAAGTTAGAACTTCAAAGATGTCTACATTGCACAGACTGTAGTGTCCTTGAAAATCCAGCGAGCAGCCTTGATGAATATGTGGACACTGTCACATCCTATATCAGTTTCTGTGAAGAGGTTTGTGTACCATCAGTCATTTTGCACGTTCAATACTAATAAACCATGGTTCACTCCAAATTTAAGCAACTTCACCAGGCTTCAGAAGATGCATATCATAGTGGGGAAAGGACACTATAATTGCACTAGAAACCTGCTCCCTAAAGGAATTTACATTACAAAAAGAAACCATGCAGTAAAATTACGTAAACAGTGTCCAAAACAATGCAATATGATAATAAACAAACACAATAAGCATGAGGACCATGCAGATAACCACTGGAAATTACAGCAATCCACTAGTCAACACAGTATCAGATGGCCCAATCACATCCCTAAGGCCCGGTACACACATTAAGACAATTGATTTTGCCCCTATCAGATCAAGCACATCAGACCCCAGAAAGTCATAAGTTTGCTATAATTATCCAGTAATAATGTCCTTGGGTCAGATGTGTGAGTGGATTCAACCTGATTTTAGGGTCCAATTATAGGTCAAATGTAACTAATTAAAGAAGACCCAAGAGAGAAAAACACGGAAACCAATGCAAATGAAAATAAAAATGTCTTTCCCAATGTCATTTTATGATAGAAAAGTGAAAAGTTTTTCAAAGCAAGTAGATTTTTAAGAACATTGCAATTTGAGAAGGCTCCCGGCTCTGGAAACCTTCAGGAACACTCGGGCAATATTTTCATGTATCCAAACATGTTTCTTCTCCCTGGGTTTTGTGAGCTCACTTGTGATCATGGGATACTGAAATTGGCAGTATAAATGAATCTGTGTGTAGGGTGCTGTGTTGAGATTTTTTAAGCACACCACATACGATAACCAAAACTGTTGAATGCCGTATTTTTTACCTATATGTTTGGATCTACAGCAAATAAAAAAATCAAATCTTTGCACTTTATATTTAAGGTGAAATACCTGCCAACCACCACCATATTGACCAACAGTGAAATACAGTAGCGTAAAATGAGGGCAGGTTTTATTTTTACAAATATATTCACCCCAATAAGGATGAATGCTGTAGAAAATTGGAGTGATGCCATTGTAGGGCTAACACCTAACACAAAAAGCAAACACACCAGCACTACAACTGTGTCAGGCAGCATCACTTTCTCATCAGCAAGAAGATGCTATTTGTAATCCCACAACCAAGAACCGAATAAAAACTTTGTGTTCACCAGCAATAGTCCTCATCACCAGATGCACCCTGTAGGCTCCCCACCTCCTCCTCCACAGCCATATCGCAATCTTGGGGGAATAGACACTTCAGCTATGCAATCAGCCATATGGCACTATCACTGTCAGGAGCTGGAAGGAGGCCTTCATCTCCTGATTCTACTTGTATGTTGAGTAATGTCCACCAATCCGTTCCTTTCAGGTGTGTGCTACATTGGGTCAGACATCTCCCATCCTCCCTCCATGCATCTGTGGCAGATTATCCATGTGTCCCACACACTCTTGGCCATTTGTCAGGTACTGCATTCTCTTTATGGATGGCTATCCACAGAGGCCTGTGGAGAGGTTTCCAGTCACTCACAGCAGAGCCTAGATATTTTGTGTTTTGAAGAGAAGATCTCGAAAGTGATGGCCGCTGCACTTAACTAAAAAGCACACGTTCAAAAGAGCTAAAATCACCCTGTATAATTTCTTTACATTGAAATAATGATTTAAAAATAACAGTACCTTTTTCCCTGGACGACACTTGTTCATAAAATTAAAATCTGCTGGTGTTGCCTCATTTAAAATGGTATTACAGATACTTTTTGTTTTTGTTTCATTTAATAACAAAAAGTCCAGACCATATGTTGTAATGATGTCATTGATCAACATTGATTTGTTATCCAATCACCTGGTATTAAAAAGAGCTAGTCTCGCAGAGTTGGCTGGAGAGAATGGTTTGATAGACTCACATTTTATCCTCACCAGGTTGGAAGTTCTACTTTTTTGGTGCCATATCTTTTCGATCAACTTTCTGTCCCTTGTAATTACAGGGATGAAAAATGCCTGATCTCTATAGGGCTCTGAGTTATTTTGGAAAAGACCCGATAAATATCAGTCAGAGTTACAGGTAGTCTTCATGGGTGGAGGAGAGGCCTTTCACTTGTTAGTGGACGGTGGTTTCAGGCGAGGGGGGATGGGAGGAAGATCTTGGCATAGTATGGGCTGGACTCCATCGTTGACAGTAGTCTTCATCCTGTCCATCAGACCCAACATTGCATTCAGGCTAGAAGAGGGGGACCCAACATCTACTGCGGATTGTATGGTTGTTGTAATCATAGAGGGGAGATTCTGAGGTGTGGATGCCTCCAATGGGGCAGGAAGAGGTGTGGGAGATTTAATGTGCTGGCACTTTCCATTTGGCATTTGCGCATCAGATTGCTTGGATGACGCAAATGTATCTGTGTGCACCTTGTCTCACCTTATCTCTTCTTCCTCCGATTGTTTGGAACAACTGGATCCTTTTGTCCTTGGTTTTTGTAAACATTTTCTTTATGGGGCGGTGACGCACAGTAGAAAATGTTGGCAGCTAATAACTTAACCCCTCATCTGTTTAGATAGTCTGCT
Organism: Syngnathoides biaculeatus; assembly: GCF_019802595.1. Lineage (NCBI taxonomy): Eukaryota > Metazoa > Chordata > Actinopteri > Syngnathiformes > Syngnathidae > Syngnathoides > Syngnathoides biaculeatus. Next base: position 38,931,896 of record NC_084641.1, read on the forward strand.
GTGTAAAGATTTTTACGCTCCCAAAAAAGGCAGAAATTGTCAATGAAACTCACGGATAGTGCAGTGCACACCTTGCCTAACGTGCCTATTCAATTGACCCCTCCGTAGAAATTGCGTCATCCGCGTCACTGACCAATCAGAGGCCAGAGATCTGCATAAACCACGCCCCTTGTTGGCGTTCGCCATTACCTCTGACAAAGTCGCATGGTCCAGTATAGCTTTTCATAGCGTTTTATCACGTATTTGGGTTCCTTAACAATAGATATGGTTAAGAGGTGTAGACACGGACTTTGTAATAGTGACGACAGGTATCCTGATAAGCTAGTTGGTGGAGATCAATTCGTACCCTTTCCAAAACCGAAGACCAAGTACGAAAAATGTCTTAGATGGATCAAACTTTGTGGAAGATCGCATGATCAACTGAATCCATCTAAAATCAACCGGAACAGATATGTTTGCACGAAGGTAAGCCCTATATTTGATTTTCAATACATGTCTTATATAAATGAATTAGCAGTTCTTCGCTTGCATAACAGCTACGTGTGAATGATTGACACACTTGATCTGTGTTGAGCGATATTTTGCGATGATCTGACTGAACAAACGTGTCTCTTTGTTGCCGGCTAGCGAGCTATGCTAAACCGGACTAGCGAGTCCTAAAAGCCTTCGACCTGCACCGAGACACCAAGACTGGAGGAAGGATGTTTGAGGACACTAAAGTAGTGATTGTCGTACTCGGTCGGGACTTACGTAGGTTCGGCACTAATTCAAGAATAATTATTGAGGAGAGCACGTGATGGTACACAAAGAAAACGAGAGAAACAACTCGTAAATCAAGCCTCGCCTTCTTCTTTTCCTTCATACGGCGGTTCACAAATGGCTATACAGATACACATACAGATTCTACACACAAGTGTGATAGGTAACACAAAAATAGGAAACTGTCAATGACGAATTCGTCTGTGGGTTATAATATATTATGTGGCTTCTCGGTCTTCCTCTGACTCCGGAAAGATCTCGCACTAATATCGATGGTTTCTCCGTCGATATGCATGGAAATACCATTGAAATACCCTTCGCTGAAATACTTGAAGCCCTGCTGTCTGCTCTTCAACGATATTTCACTATTCGGTAACAATGCGAGTGAAAAATCAGCTGGTAAATCGGACAATTTCGCTCTCGTCTTTTCTTCCTGCGACGCCATTTTTGCTAATTGTTTGTCTGAGGTTAGCAAGTGTGGGGTGACATAACTTCAGGAGGCGTGGTTAAGTCCCCTGTATGGAGGGGTCAATTGACGGAGCCTCGAGAAACATTAATCTCGAGATCGTACAAGTGGGAGAGGTCCACTTATAAAAACCTCAGTATCCATCTCTTGCACTTTTGTTTGGAGATCAAAGAAATCTAGCTTCAGTACCTCTGATTGCTGCTTGAGAATGATAGATTTCACAGTTGGGTGCTGATCAGTGATCTCCAGGATTTTCTGAGAGATATCAGACACCATGTCATTAGTAAAACACAGTACTTTGGTGTTCTTCTCACTGCAAAAGCATTTCACATCCTTGATGGCTTCATCTATTATTAATTAATATAATAATTATTACTATTAATGTTTGGGGTCCCAATTTTTTCTTGGATGATTTAATTTCATACCTTTCCGTTGTCGTGGAGGATGAACATTCTTTGCCTTGGTCTTGTAAGAGTGCCTCAAATCTATTTGTAAGTCTGACGTCAATATTTTGCACTGAATCACATTCTTTTTTCTTGCTCTTTGCTGTAACGACCGTCAATGGCCGCTCACTCAATTTAGGCCAGCCAGATTTTTCGGTAATCTCTTGGTGCTGTTGTCTCTTCCTTTTAAAATGTCTCATATGTATGGGCTTTGCAACCACTAAATTCCAGGGAGGACTGCTGGGGTGTCCGTTATCCTTTCCACAGTTCACGTGAGTCCGCATTGTTGAGCTAGGTGGCTGTCTGTTAGCACAGCTCTGCTCACCATTTTGAGACGTCTGTAGAATGGTTTCATTCCCCGACTGTCCATTTACATCCACATAAACTTCAAGACGGCAGATTTTCGATTCCAGAATTGACACCCTCTGCAGTAGCCCATGATAGTCCTCAGTAGAGAAGGGAGGCATCTTGACGGGTGGTCTTGTTGCTAACACCGGGTTTGTGCTAATTAGCACATAAGGATGAAACATCTGATTATCCACAGAAATGGGAAAAAAAAACAGTCCCACATATTTAAAAGTATCCAGGAGTTGCTGCTTCTACAAACAAAACATTTTAGAAGGAAAACGATCTCATCAGCAAGAAAAAAAAGTGTCAACAGAGGCAAAGCAAGCAGAGCAAGAGCAAAGAAAAAAGCGTCTGCACTTTTTGAGAAGCAAGAGAGGAAGTGCTATATATATTATTTTGTATTTTTCTAGAGGCAGTGCTTCCTTCACTGGGTACGTATGTAGCACATGGACATGTCACCGAACTGAAAATGACACAACTGTGTTGACAACTTCCCATAGGAATCAAGTGATGTGCCGCTTATCAGAAGCTAACACTGTTAGCTAGTGCTAATTTGTACAACTCAGTGCATCTCTGATTATCTTCTGGTTTTACACTTGACCCTGATCATGTCATTGGAGGAGAACTTTGTGTTGGACTCTATCCATGCAACCATTTTCTGAGCTGCTTATCTTCACAAGGGTCACGGGAGCGCTGTAGCCAATCCCAGCTGTCAACAGGCAGGAAACAGGGTAGACCACGAACTGGTTGCTACCCAACTGCAGGGGACATGGAGACCCACAGCAGTCACACTCACAATCATACCTAGGGTCAATTTAGAGTCTCCAATGAATGCATGTTTGGGGATGTGGGAGGAAACTGGAGTTCCCGGAGGAAACTCACGCAGTCACAGCGAGATCATGCTAAATCTGTCTAGCCAGTTGCGCCACAGTAAGAGGGGGGCACATTTTCTGATAAAAGATTTTTTACAATTGGTGGTCCATGCAACTATTTGTATCTGAGCAATTAAAAGTGTCACATGAGGTTTTCTTTTTGGTGCAGTGCAAGCGAAAGGCACATGTACTCAAGCATGGCAAATAAGCCAAGGCAGTTGTGCAGGGAAATTGTAAAACTGTTATTTACAAAAAAATATATATAGCACTGAGTGACAGGATCAACAATCATAATTACAACCTCTAAACAAGCTAATGTTGAAAAAAAAAAAAAGATGAAACAAGAACAGAGTGGCCACCATAGACGCCCGCTGACATAGGACAATGACTAGCGGCAAATGGAAAAGAGCAACTACTGTTAAGACAAACAGACTACGAGACAACAAAGCAAACCTGGACAAGACACAACTGTAGAGAACTGATTGGTTGATATAAGGCGCATAGAACTGACAAGACCAAGTATAGACGGGAAGAGACATGAAACTCCAGATAACATTGTTTATTTTACATATCCTATTTAAACTCAAAGATAGCAAGAAAAAAAAAAAAGGTTACGCCTCATACTGTTTTTCACATTTTTAGCCGGCCTCATGCTTGTGCAGCTGGGGTCACACAATACGTCATCATGTGTGTGTGTCATGAGCACGGGACAAGGGGTTGGACCCAAATGCCGGACTCCGAGGCAGTGATAAAATGTTCAGGGTGGTTTTATTCCAGGCTGAGATTATACAAAGGTAAGCAGTCCAAAAAAGGCAAAGGCAGAAAAACACGTGGAAAAAGGCAAGGTCCAAAAACATGAAAACAAGGTTGGATAACTACTAGGCAAAAAAACAAGACTTGACCATATCTGGCTATGGGGGCACAAGAACACTGGATGTGGCGACGAGGCAAATACATACCAAGAAGCTCGTACACTCACGCAGACTCATAGAAAGAACTACTAACAATACAGCACACAAGCCTTAAAGGGCCACTGTCATGAAATGCGTGATTCTTAGTATGTTAATAATGAAAAAACGGCAGCCGACATGGACCCATGCATTTTTTCACCACAAAACATGATTTTGATATATTTGGCTTTTTGTAACTCCTGCCATGAAAATCCTCTCGAGGGATTTGTTGAAGAAGCAGGAAGTGTCATACATGGCAGGACCGCCCTTAAGTGGACTCGTTTGTTTCTATTAGTTTTACTCTCGGGAAGGTAGCTCCTTGTTCCTTCGTGTTAGCCAAAATGCCGGCTCGTTGCATTGCTGGACATTGCTTGAACACTCGGGAGGATGGATTTACCCTTCATAAGTTGGCAAGAGACCCGGTTCATTGTGAAAAATGGATTGCATGGGTGCTGAAGACTATTTTACTTTTATGGCACTTTCATTATTTGCTTAATTATGACCTTATACATTTAATCAACAGATAAAGTGTTGTGCATTTGCTAATCAGACAAGGATGTGTTGTGGAGCCGGTGGTTGTCCTGTACGCAGAAAACCCGCTGGCGCCATCCTCCTCTCCCAGGCGTTGCCGTGGAGACAAATGACACCAGATAAAGAGCGGAAAGTTACCATCCTGGCCCAGGATCTGACTCCGGGGGGGGCAGCCACTTCTACCATGGACCCATACATATAAAAACCTTGTGTTAACGGGCAGATTTTGTCTTCTTCTTTGGCTATCCTGCCAGAAGACACACGCCTCGTGTGCGGCAGATACCTAGATAAGACCCGGACGTCTGTACTGCACATTCCTTTGTAATAAATCAATTTGCTGTTAACTTTTTCTAATCATTGGTCATATCTTCCTCGACTCGTGAACACGCGTAGCGTCCAAACTCGCAAATCCCTACAGTGCAAATGACGAGAGCTTCGTATATACTGCTACTAAAAAAAATAAGTTTGGGGCAGACCAAGTAATCTGTCTCTCATAACGTGATAAAAGATCCATACGTATGACGGGTGTGCTAAATGTGTCAATGTGCGCGTCAGACGTCAAAGGGCTCGCCAGCGAAAGCTGCTGCGTCACCTAGCCAGTGAAAGCTGCCGCGTCGCCTCGTGGACGAAAGTGGCTATGAACAAGGCTCCCGACAATGGCCCACTCAGCCACGTGCAACGACAGCGCCGTAAAGCAGCCCCGCTCGGCTCCGTGATAAGTGGATCGGAAGTGGATCGGACGGGGAGGCGGTTTGGCTGTGATCGCATATCTGAATATGGCTTGAAAAAAATGGGGTAATATTGCCCCGGTATTCACTCGGTTGTGTGATGTTCCCTTCTTCGAAAAGAGCTTCCATGTCAGAAGGGGCGTGTTCGTCTCCGATAGTAGGTTCCACCACGTATTTTCAATGGCGAATGTCCGGGGTGACGTCACGGACAGGGGATGCAGTCAATATGGCGACCACTTGGATGTCGTCGAATGACACTTCCGCAACTTTGCGCATGAATGACGCACTCTCCGCTCATATTTATTTTTTCATATAGACATTGAAGTGAATAATGTTATATGTATTTTTCATTACAATATCTATTTTAGAATGTTTATAGGGATGACACTTGACCTTTAAATACATAACATAATTAGCGACAGGTGAAGAGATGCTGCCGGAAATGGCCGCGCACACGGCAGTGGCTTAGCCGCGGCCATTACAGTGTGAGTAAGTACTATATATCATGCTCCTGGATTCCAGCCCGGGCTGGGCGTGGCCAGCTAATCAGAAGGCGCACACCTGCGCCTCATGACCACTGATTAGACCCAGTACATATAGGACCCGGGGGACGACAAATACTCCGCTAGATCGTTGCTCTTGATGCCTCGTTCCCGCACTCCTGCTTTCCTGACTTCTGATCTCCGTGCATCGACCCACGCCTGTCCACTGACCACCCTCGTAAGCCCATCCGTACTGGTACTTCGGATTGTTTGGACTGTCTACCTGATCTCAGACCTCGGACCGAATAAAGGTTTCCTCTGTACTGTCTGCTGTCTCTGGAGTCGTGCATTTGGGTCCACCCTTGAGCCCCGTTTCGTGACAGAACGATCTAGCCAGAACATAGACCCAGCCGACTCCGAAGCCATCTGCCGTGCGCTGCAAGCGCAGGGCAAACGCCTGGGCGAGCAAGAGGCTACTCTCCAGGGTATGACTCACCAGATCCAGGAGCTCTGCGCCCAGCTGGAACCGTGGCTAGCCTCTCAAGCTAGCGCGGCCGCTCCTGTGCCTCCCCGTGCCGGCATCACTCCGCTCTCTCGACCAGAGCGGTTCTCAGGCTACTCCGGTAACGTCAAGCCCTTCCTGGTGCAGTGCGATCTCCACTTGAGCTGCAAGCGTCCGCTTTTCCCACGGACCGCTCCCGGATCGCCTTCGTCATTTCCCACATGACGGGGAGGGCGGAGGCATGGGCCACCGCCGAGTGGGGTCGTAACTCGGAGATCTGCCGTTCATGGACGAGGTTCGTCTGCGCGCTCACCCAGGTTTTCCAGTACGCGGCTCCGGAACGCCAGGCGGCGTCCTCACTCATGACGATTCGTCAAGGACGTCGCTGCGTGTCCGACTATGGCATTGAGTTCCGAATCTGCGCCGCCGAGAGTCGATGGAACGAGGACGCCCTGCACGACGCCTTTTTCCAGGGGCTTTCCCCCCAAATCCGGGGTCTCCTCATCGCTGTTGATCTTCCTCCCTCGCTGGACGCACTCATCGCGTTGGCCCTCAAGGTTGACGAGCGACTAGTAATGGAGGATCAACTAGCCGTGATGACTGAGGGAGAGAGGGAGGGGTCCAGTCCGGCTGCCGCCCGGTCGTTCACTGCTAAACCCACTCAGGTGGAGGGTCACGACGGGCCAGTGGAGGAGCGTCTGCGCCGGCGACGGGAGGGGCGTTGTTTTTACTGTGGGCATTTGGGACACTTGATCGCCCGCTGCCCGACTCGACCAGAGCACTCTGACATCAGGATCTCTACTCCGGTGAGTGTGCGGTACACCGCGGCGGGGTCAGGGAGGTCCCTTCTTCACCTCACCTTGGGAACGGACTCCCGTTCATCCACTGTGACAGCTTTCATAGATTCCGGGTCGGACGCAAACCTGATAAATCCCCGCGTGGTCGAAGAGCTGGGGGTAGTAACCTTCCCCACACAACGGCTTCGTCACGCCTATGCCGCCAACGGCAAGTTCCTTTGTCGGGTTACACATCGCACTCAGACGCTACGTATGAGCTTTCCGGACGCTCACTCGGAGCGTATTAGCTTCCATGTCTTCAACGCACGTAGTAGCGACATCATCCTGGGCAGCCCGTGGCTCAAAGAACATAACCCGCACATAGATTGGACCACGGGTCAGATCAAGACTTGGGGAGAGGACTGTCTCAGTCGCTGTTTCGCTGTCCAGCAAGACAAGGGTATTCAAGTCGCGCCGGTTCGGTTAACAGAACCTAGTACCGCCCCGAAGCTGACCGCGGTGCCCTCCTGCTACCATGACCTACGGGAGGTCTTCACTGAATCTAAGGCAAAGTCTCTGCCGCCACATCGGTCATACGACTGCGCGATTGAACTCCTGCCAGGCACCTCTCCTCCCAGAGGGAAACTGTTCTCGCTAACAGGACCAGAGCATCAAGCCATGAGGGACTACATCGAGGACTCGCTGGCAGCCGGACTCATTTGCCCCTCATCCTCACCAGCCGGTGCAGGGTTTTTTTTTGTCAAGAAGAAGGACTCCACGCTGCGACCCTGCGTCGACTTCCGAGGATTGAACGACATCAGTCAAGAACAGGTACCCTTTGCCGCTGATCGCTACAGCATTCGAACTCCTTCAGGGAGCCCGGATCTTCACCAAGCTCGACTTGCGCAGCGCTTACCATCTGGTGCGGATTCGGGAAGGGGATGAGTGGAAGACGGCGTTCAACACCCCCACAGGGCACTATGAGTATCTTGTGATGCCTTTTGGACTGACAAACGCCCCGGCCGCCTTCCAAAACTTCATTAACGACGTGCTTCGGGGGTTTCTGAATAGATCTGTCTTTGTATACCTGGATGACATTCTCATCTTTTCAGCGGACCTAACCTCTCACATTCAACAAGTCAGAGAGGTGCTCCGGCGTCTGCAGCAGCACCAATTGTACGTGAATATGGATAACTGTGAGTTCCATCGGGCATCCGTGTCCTTCCTGGGCTTCGTCCTGGCTGAGGGAGAGATACGGATGGACCCCGGGAAGGTCGACGCGGTGCTGCGGTGGCCTACCCCCACCAACAGGAGGGACGTACAGAGGTTTTTGGGATTTGCCAATTTCTATAGGAAATTCATAAGGAACTTCAGTTCCGTGGCCGCTCCTCTGCATTCGCTCACCTCGCCACACACCACCTTCGCGTGGTCCGGGACCTGCCAGGAGGCCTTCAGCAGGCTAAAGGCAAGTTTCACTACTGCGCCCGTTCTCATTGTTCCGGACCCAGATAACCAGTTTGTGGTGGAGGTGGATGCGTCTAATTCAGGAATCGGAGCAGTCTTGTCGCAGAGGAGTCCCCGGGATGGAAGGATCCACCCGTGCGCGTTCCTGTCTAGGAGGCTGACCCCGGCAGAGAGGAACTACGACGTGGGAGATCGGCAACTGCTGGCAGTCGAGAGCGCGTTGGAGGAGTGGCGGCACTGGCTGGAGGGCTCACAAGTACCGTTCGTTGTCTTCACGGACCATAAGAACCTCGAATACCTGAAGTCTGCGAAGAGGTTGAACGCCCGTCAGGCCAGGTGGGCCATGTTTTTCACCCGCTTGCGCTTTACGGTGTCCTTCCGCCCATGCTCCAAGAACGGCAAGCCGGATGCACTCTCGCGGATCCACGGGGGGGAGCGTACGGAATCAGAGGCCGCTCCTATTCTGCCAGAGGCGTGCTTCGTGTCCGGCTTCACCTGGGCGGTCGAGTCAGGGGTGAAGGAGGCCCTGGGAGAGTCACCACCGCCCGCGGATTGTCCGCCGGGCCGCCTTTTCGTCATCCCATCTCTGCGGGGAGACGTCGTCGCCTGGGCCCATACCAACAAGACGGTCTGTCACCCGGGTATGGCAAAGACACGTTCAGTGGTGGAACAAAGGTTCTGGTGGCCCAACCTCAACAAGGACGTAAGGGAGTTTGTCAACGCCTGCCCGGTATGTGCGGCCAATAAGACTTCCCGCCAACGGCCCGTTGGTGAGTTACGACCCCTGTCCACTCCCTTTCGTCCGTGGTCACACATCGCGCTGGACTTCGTCAACGGCCTGCCGCCCTCCCAAGGGAACACAGTGGTCCTGTCTGTAGTGGACCGTTTCTCCAAGATGGTCCATTTCGTGCCGCTTCCAAAGATCCCGTCGCCCAAGCAGACAGCCCAGCTGGTGTTAGACGAGGTGGTAACGGACGACCCCGGGACATCGTTTCGGACAGGGGCCCGCAATTCAGTGCTCGCTTCTGGAAAGAGTTCTGCAAACTCATCGGCACGTCAGCTAGTCTGACATCGGGTCATCACCCGGAGTCGAATGGCCAGACTGAGAGGATAAATCAGGAGCTGGAGACCGGTCTTCGATGCCTGGCCTCCAGGGACCAGAGCACGTGGAGCCAGCACATCAAGTGGGTGGAGTATGCCCACAATTCTCTACCCTCCGCCTCAACAGGTATGGCTCCACTCCATGTCGTGCACAGTTATCCTCCGTCCCTGTTTCCTCCACTGGCCACAGACTCCGTGGTCCCGTGGTCCCGTCGGCCCTGGCCGTGGTGCGACGCTGCAAATGGACCTGGGAAGCAGCGCGGAGGACACTGCTGCGCATGAGCAGCGCCTACAAGGCCGCAGCGGACCACAAGAGGAGGCCAGCCCCAGAGTTCAGAGTGGGACAGCGAATGTGGCTCTCCACCAAAGATCTCCCGCTGCGGACGGAATCCCGCAAACTGGCTCCCAGGTTCGTTGGCCCGTTTCCGATTTCCAAGATCATTAACCCGGTCGCCGTCTCGCTGAAACTGCCCAGGTCGATGAAGGTGCACCCTACGTTCCACGTCAGCAGACTTCGCCCGAATCGCACTTCGTCGCTGGCTCCTCTGGTCAAGCCCCCCGCCCCCCCCCGCATGATCGACGGGGGGCCGGTGTATACTGTGCGCCGGTTGCTGTCTTCCCACCGCAGAGGAAGGGGGATCCAGTACCTGGTGGACTGTGAGGGATATGGCCTGGAGGAGCGCTCCTGGATCCCTCCCGCTTCGTCGTGGACCGCTCCCTCATCAGGGACTTACACGCGGCTCACCCTGATGCTCCTGGGCCGTCCAGAGCCGGCCGTTGAGGGGGGGGGTACTGTCATGCTCCTGGATTCCAGCCCGGGCTGGGCGTGGCCAGCTAATCAGAAGGCGCACACCTGCGCCTCATGACCACCGATTAGACCCAGTACATATAGGACCCGGGGGACGACAAATACTCCGCTAGATCGTTGCTCTTGATGCCTCGTTCCCGCACTCCTCCTTTCCTGACTTCTGATCTCCGTGCACCGACCCACGCCTGTCCACTGACCACCCTCGTAAGCCCATCCGTACTGGTACTTCGGATTGTTTGGACTGTCTACCTGATCTCAGACTTCGGACCGAATAAAGGTTTCCTCTGTACTGTCTGCTGTCTCTGGAGTCGTGCATTTGGGTCCACCCTTGAGCCCCGTTTCGTGACACTATATTAGAGCTTGCAGAGGTCCCCTGCCACTGAGTTTATGACAAGAACTGACATCACTCATCTTACATCATGACTGCTACAACCTAATGCAACTAAAAAGCTTATTGATCTCCCTGGTGGCTAATGGCTTTGGAAGCAACATCTCCTACACCACTGGTATTCTTTTCTGGCTAAATCACAGGATTAGACTGACGTCCACCTTCCCTTCATTCCGGCCTATCACAATCCATATGTGCCAGTCATTCACGGGGGGATGCTACAGGAATGAGAGAAAAGGTGGGAATAACTCCTCCTCCACAGATACTGAAGTCAGAAAGGTCCACAAAAGGAGTCGGAGATGAATGCTGTGATGGACAGCCCATCACATCTGCAGAAGGACAAAAGAACAGGGTGACAACCAGCTGGTGAACATAAGGGCCATTTCCACTCATACAAAAGCACTGTGGCAATGAAGCAGATTAAGAGCTCTTTGTAACCATTGTGAAGGCTTTAGTATAAACGATTTCACTCCACACTGTGTATGTTTGTGTATACGTGTGCTTGTGTGGGTGTGCGTGTGTGTCTGCGTGCGTGTGTGTGTGTGTGTGGTGTGTGTGTGTGTGTGTGTGTGTGTGTGTGTGTGTGTGTGTGTGTGTGTGTGTGTGTGTGTGTGTGTGTGTGTGTTCGTCGTGTTTCTTAAATCCTTTGCACTCTCCCATCAGGAAAAGATGATCCTCTTTATTTCCTTCCTTTCATATGCAGGTATATACTCACTTTCTTCTGAGCCTTTCATTAATCCCCATTCAAAGGACAGATGAGACAGCTGGCTTTTCAGGTAGTTTTTTTCCCGAGAAATCTGAATTTTTAATTACGGGGAAACTTCAAATCCTCTTTCCCTTTACTGTATGAGACGTCATTTGTAAAATATATATATTTGAAACTGCAATTATGTTTGTTCCATCAATCATGTTACAGTTGTCATACTCTATGTAGGAACCGTTTTTTGTTTTTTTGCAACTGGTAGTGCTTGTGTCTGCGCGGTCGTAGAGTACTTAAACACCATTTATACATTTGTAACTAGCGCCATCTTTTGGCCTGATTGTAATACCACTGTCGTTCCTTGTGTTTTTGTTTAGTTTTGTTTTTTTCCATTTTCCATATCGCTTATATCTGGTCAAGAGACTGGGTACACCATAAACTGGTCGTCAGAAAATGGCAGGTACATACATTCCTTCAAACTGACACCTGAGGGCAATTTAGGGTCTTCAGAAACCGAAATAGTACCCAGAACTCATGCAAGTACTGAGAGCGGATGCAAACTCCACATGGGTGATGCCAAATTTAAACCCTAGCCCTCAGAATTGTGGGCCACATATACTTTCAAGATATCCATCAGGCCTCCTCCTTCTGCTTATTTGGTTTTCACAAAAGAAAAAATAAATTCATCTTGAATTTCATTATTACATGGAGCACCCTGTAATGGTCTAGCCATCATAAACCACTAATCTGGTGCCAATTACCAATTTTAAGATTTTCAGGTGATGACAGGTTATTATGGCGGCATGGTGGCTCAGCTGGTAAAGCGTTGGCCTCACAGTTCTGAGGTCCCGGGTTCAATCCCGGACCCACCTGTGTGGAGTTTGCATGTTCTCCCCATGCCTGCGTGGGTTTCCTCCAGGCACTCCGGTTTCCTCCCACATTCCAAAAACATGCAACATTAATTGGACACTCTAAATAGCCCGTAGGAGTGATTGTGAGTGCGACTGTTGCTGAGATAGGCTCCAGCACTCCCCATGACACTTGTGAGGATAAGCGGTGAAGAAAATGAATAAATGGATGGATAGGTTTTTATTCTACAGTATTTTAACCCGGGTCACTGGCAGTGATTTGTGGCCAAGTTGGGGGTTGGGGGGAATGACTCTCAGGCCCCAACATAAAAACTTTCACCTTTGAAGAGCTTACTAGGAATGGAGTGTAGGCCACGTAACACCTCATCAGTCATGTTTGGCATAAAACTTTCTTTAACAATAAATTAACACTTTTCTGTGATAGATAGATAGATAGATAGATAGATAGATAGATAGATAGATAGATAGATAGATAGATAGATAGATAGATAGATAGATAGATAGATAGATAGATAGATAGATAGATAGATAGATAGATAGATAGATAGATAGATAGATAGATAGATAGATAGATTCATCATAAATTATATATGTATGTCATATTCAGTGATAAAAGCAAGGGTCATCATAGTGGTGCCCTCAGGCACCAGGTAGGTGAAGGTAATTTTGTCACTTCAGAAGTGTGCGTTAAACTGGTAGCCCCTCGCATCAAACAGTACCCAAGACTTAGTTCTTACTTTCAAAAATGTTGGTGATCCCTCCTCTAAAGTGCCAACCTCCTGTGCCTTCAACACTTTGGGGACATTTGTGATACTTCATTTCAGTTTTTATGTATAATATAGATATACATACATACCGTTCTATATTATGGTATACTATATATTATTATTATAATATATTATGCACTATGGATGACTTGTTACTCCAGCTCCCTCATATATCAGAGGTAATGGGTTAGAGTATGGACTCCAGCCTTATTGTTTGGACTTTAAATGTTCTCCCCACGTCTGGAAAAAAAGCATTATATAAAATAGTTGTGATTCCTTTGTTAAAATTGCAGATTTAGTACATTTCTTGTTCAACTACTATGTACAATACATTGAAGTGCGGCAGCGAGCAGCCAACCTAAAATCACAGACAAAGGCTGTAGTCCAACACCGAGCGTGTGTGTGTGTGTGTGTGTGTGTGTGTGTGTGTGTGTGTGTGTGTGTGTGTGTGTGTGTGTGTGTGTGTGTGTGAAAGCAGGACAAAAATTATATATGCAATGTTGGAACGCTACCGTTGGCGGACTAGCCTCAAAACAGGATCTAACTGATTTGACTAGACACCCAAGGCCGTTGAGTCTACGGAGAACCATTTCCGTTGTGGCTGGACACTCAAGGGAGGTGCCTGCTACAAAACAACTCCATTTTAGGCAGTTCCTGGAACCAGGTATTAGCAAAGGTTCCTGTCCTAACATAACCTTTCAGTGTCTAGGGAGTGGTTGGCGACCAGTTCAGAGTGTACCCCACCTCTTGCCCAAGATATTCTGGAAAGACTCCAGCACAATCACGATCCTAATGAGGATAAGCAGTCGGGAAAATGGGTTAATGTGTTAGGAATGGTAGTGTCCACCCACTGCTCAATGGTTTCTTCCAGTAACGTACGCGGAAGCGCGGGAATGTTATGTAAAGAGCTGTGACTGAATACAAGCACTACTGAGCATTCAAAGCTGTCTCACGTCCTTTTTGTTGACACAAGCAAAAACATGGTGTCATAAGTGGCTAGAACAAGAGGCAATACCGTGGATTAATTTGCCATTTCACCGTAGGACTCAACAAAAAAGCAATGACCGAAGCAGCAGAAGGGATTAGCAACGGGCCAAGCTAACGACGTCAACATGGCACTGAACATTCCACCTCCAGAGGAGATGAAGATGGGTGGCAATTTGGCGAGTAACTGCGACAACTTCAGAGCAGAACTCGAGTATTGTGTGGTGGCAACAGGATACAATACAAAGCAAAAGAGGTACAGGCAGCGACGTTGCGAAAAGTGACGGAAAGTGAATGCCGTAACATGTTCAAACACAACCTGGGACTTTCTGTAGAAAAAGGAAAGGACCCCAAAGTCATTCTGGACGCATTGGAGGAGTATTTCAAACCAGCCAGGAACGTCATATTCGACAGGTACACGCTTGGCATGTGCAAGTAAGATGAAGGAGAGCCCATTGATCCTTTGTGACGAAATTGCGGAAGAAGGCTGTTTCCTGTGTGTATGGACAACTCAGAGATCTGATAAAAGACGCATTGGTGGTTGGCGTTAGCGACGAGAGTGTGCGCTGTCGCTTGTTTAGAGAGAAAGATATTACAATGGTTTCAGCCATAGAAATTTGCAGAACTGCTGAAATGACAGACATCATAAAGCAATCACTCGAGACCAGTTGTTAGAGACACTCCATGCAATGTATGGACACTGTTCTCGGGTTCCACAAAGGCAGGAACACTCTGAAAAAGATCAATTAAAGACTCTGGGCACAAGTGAGAACACGCTATGCAAATCTGCAGCAATAAGCACAGATGTGGGCAGGACTTTTGCGCTGAATTTGGAAAGAACTGTCACCACTGTGGGACTGCAAATCATTTTGCCAAAGTCTTTATGAAAAGGGGCCAGAATATGCGACAGCTCCACACGGCAGAAACTGAGGTGGAGGATACGGGCAGACTTGTCACAGAGGCGCACATATATACTGCAGAGAGCATATGGGCGTTTCAGGAACGAGGAAAAAAGTGGTTTGTTAACATTAAAATGACAGAAGGGTCTCAGAGATGCCAGCTGGATTCAGGGCCAATATGATGTAATGACTATACAAGATGTGAAGAGGCTTGCTCCTGGAGTTAAGATGCTGCCAAGCCAGACTCGATTGCTTCTGTATTTGGTTCAATCAATGTAATCGATAGGCATATTCCAAACAGTATGTGGTGAGAGGGAAGACACACAAGTTACGATTTAAAATAGTAAGAAGCGGGCAGAGACCTCTGTTGTCTGGTGAAACTAGTGAAAGTCTCAGTTTAATGCAGTTTACCATCCCAGAGGAGCTGATGATGATCGGACACGACAGCTCAGAAACACTGACTAGACACTTCTCACTGACACCTAGTGTAGCCCTACCACGGTGTAGTCAATGACCCAGTCGAGTCTCTTATAGGGGATGTTCATTTTGAGCTGAATACAAATGTAGACCCGGTACAGGCCTCCCTCGCAAGTGGCCCTAAGGGATGCTGTTAAGGCTCACTTAGATAAATATTAAAAAGATGGCAACCTAACCTCGGTGTCACAGGCTACTGAGTGGATTAGTAACATAGTTATTGTGCGACAACCGAACAAATTAAGAATATGCATTGACCCTAAGTTGTTAAATCAAGTTTTGAGAAGGTCTTACTACGTTATGCCGACACATGAGGTTGTACTTTGCAAGTTTCCTCGGGCTCGCATTTTCACACAGATGGATGGCTGAGATGCATTCTTACAGTGCAAGTTAGATGAGGAGACCAGTCTCACAACAACATTCTGGACACCATGGGGCAGGAAATACTGGCTAAAACTGCCATTTGAGGTGTCGGTTGCACCGGAAATCTATCAGCGAAACCAACATGAGCTACTGGTGGGTTTAAGTGGGGTAGAACCCACAGCAGATGACCTAATAATTAGGTGTGGAGAGACAGATGAGCTGGCCACACAAGATAATGATAAAAAATTGTTAGCACTCATGCAGTGGTGCAGGGAGGTAAAATTGAGGTTGAGTTTAAAGAAACTGCAATTCTGAGTCAGAGAGGTTAAATTCCACAGGGACATTTTGTCAGCAGAAGGGACTCAGGGCAGACTCTGAAAAGGTTAGGGCGGTCCAGGACATGCCACAAGGACAAGCTGTTCAACGGTTCAATGGATTTGTGACGTATCTGGCACGATTCATGCCATACCTCTTTGAGGTGTGCAAGCCGCTGCGTCGACTGCTGGTCAAGGACGTCCCATGGCACTGGCTGCCCAAACACGATCCTCCAGTCGAAGAGATCAAACGGGTTGTGACAGTTGTCCCGGATCTAAGATATTACGATGTGGCCAAACCAGTGGTAACACAGAGCAACGCGAGTTAGAAGGGACTTGGCCGCTGTTGTCTGCAGGAGGGTCAGCCTGTGTGCTTGAGCATCCTGTTTGCATGTCAGCGGTACCACTAGTACTTGTATGGGTGTGCAGAGGTCACTGCTAGGGATCGCAAAAAAACGCTTACTTTTATAACCGGTTTTAACCGAACAGCTGTAGCAAAAAAACGATTAACCGGTTTTAAAACCAATACCATTGTGGTATATACATAATTCACCCGCGGGACCTCGAGTTGGGGTGCGGGGTTCCGCACGGACTGTTTTTGTTGTTGCTCTTCCGGAAAGACGAGTTCACAGAGTTGCCCCCGTTGTGCGAGTAGTGTTTTGATGTCTGCCAATAAAACAAGTTTTGTTCCTGTGTCCAACACTCCGCCTCCGACTCCTTTTCTCCGGCGCTACACCATCGATCAATAATTTACTCCGCGGTAATGGGGTAGTTTGTATACAATATTGACAAACAAGCTTGTTGAATGTGGTTTTCAACAACGCACTCGTGTAAGTTAAATGTTTGTTATTTTTTTTGTAAAAATGTTTTGTTAACATTCTTCTTTCGGAAAGGGCATGAAAGTATAGCGAGCGTTTCCTCGATGCCATGTTTGATGTTTCTTTGATTTAACTGAATGTTCTTTTGAGTCCAACTTTACTCTAACAGCGAAACTTGAAAAAAGTGGAAATGATGTTGAAAAAATAGCGCAATGTGAACTACCGGAACCGGAAGAAATGATTGGAAATTTTAACCGATTTTGAAAGTCCGATTACGGTTTCGGTTTAAAAAAAAGAAAAAAAAAAAACGAAAAACGGTTATAACTGGTTATTTGTAACCGGTTGCGATCCCGAGTCACTGCAGAAACAGACCACAAACCGTTGATTTCCATATTTACAAAGTCTCTCCTGACAGTCCCCAAGCGACTCCAGAGTATGCTGTTTACGGTCCCGGCATATAATCTCAAGGTGGTTTACAGGCTGGGTACTGATATGCATATCAGCGTGGAATGAATACGCACACAAGCAGCAGCGAGAAACAATGATGTCACACAAACTTCCTGTCTGACCATGGCAAATTCTCAGCATGGATCTGTTTAAGCAAGTAAAAAAGTATAAAATATCCAATAAAATTCGTTCCACTTCACGTTTGTGTCCCACTTGTTTTTGATTCTTGACACAAAAAAAATATATCTTTATGTTTGAAGCCTGAAATGTGGCGAAAGGTTGAAAAATTCAAGGGGGCCAAATACTTTCACAAGGCATTGTACAATACCCTAAGGCAGGCTGGTACTTGGAGGCAAGATGAAAATGAAATTACACTAGTTAAATCACTACATGTACAACTAGATGCTCCCCTCGAAATGAATACTTGTGAATCTGTGTGGTTAAAAGTAATAAAACATAAATAGTCTGAACCTAGGTGTACAGCTCCCTTTCACGTCACAGAGCAGACAATCACAGCAGTACCTCCTGCAGGAAAGGGGGACACGTGGTTCTACATCTCGTCTACACGACCCGCCAGATCCACCTCAGGTTCAGTGATCCCTCCATCTGACGACAACCGGAAAACCACGTGTTCTCCGTTGATGACATCATTCGACAAGGAAGTTGACTGCTCCCCAGCTTGACTCATCCCAGAAGAAAAGGCTCCATGCCCGATGCACCACCCACTCCAGACAATGGCGACGCTGGCACCTTGCTTTAATATTGTTCATTTCAATTGTCGAACTCTTTCGAGTCCAAAAGGGGGATTGAAGTATGTCTTATGCTCATATTTAGTCATGACTACTTAATTTCCTCGTGTCCTCAGCTCTAGCCAGATGTGTCCTTGAGCGGATCTCTGCACATAGGCTAACCTTGATGAACTGCATCCTGGACACTTTGTAATAATCCATTGCCAGCTAGAACTGGTTGAGACAGAGACCCTTTTTCTAAGTGGAAAGCCCTGATCTCGCGCCACAGGTTTGATACCACCCATAGTCCGCCCTTCTGACAAGATAAAGGTTGTGTGCTTTCTCTGTATCTTCACACTTCTTATCTGTTCTCTACAGCCATTGTCTGTAACTCATCAGTCCCTGGAATATTCTGTAAGTAAATTCTTCGAAGAAACTGTTCATCTTCTCCAGCCTTTATTTGGATAACCAACATTCTCACTACCTGAAATTAAAGGAACACGCGGAGGGAAAAAAAAAAGCATCCTCAACAGAGGCAAGATGAAAATGAAATTACACTGGTCTCAACAAAAAAACAATCAAACGTGCTACTCCACTCCAACTGAAATGAGAAATGTGGTTTGGCTTCTCAAGAAAAACATATTAATGAAGGGTGTCCAAAGGAATTTGATAAAGTTCATATTGGGATATACTTTGTTTATTTATTATCTAAAGTATTTTTGTTTTATTCGCCATTGTATTTTCCTGCACATTCTCAGTGTCCACACTCCAGTCCAGCTGATGGCGGTAATGCACCAAGATAGGTTGCCATTCATTCGCTTGAAGAGAGTAGAAAAAGATTTGTATTTGTTAGTCTTCGTCCTCTGAGGGGCGCTAATAGCTAAGCAATATGCATTGGACACAGTTTCTGTCAACAGAAGCGTACGTCAGCAAGGTTGTTTTCTAACATGGTGACGTCATAGGGCTGGCGGAAAACGAATCAAGGACAGAACCGATGGCTCACAAGTGAACTTGTACGGGCTCATGTGGCTCGCTTTTCTTCATGCTGGGTTTGTTTTGGGACCGACGAGGCTAGCACATCTGCTACTGACACTTGGCTGGAGCGTTCAAATTGAGTTTAACAAGGTAATGATAGTTAAATTGCGCGTCAGAACGGTTAAAAGCCCTGAACAGGAACCCACTTGCTGCGTTGTGTAACTTTTTTATCGTTCAAATTTTGGGGACGTAATATGGTTATAAAGTAAAACAGCAGAAATGTTGGTGCATGAAGGCCCAAGTTATTTTTCTCTTGTCTGTGATCTTCTCTCAGCAGGATCATGGTGTTGGTCCACAGCTATTGTGAAGCCGGGTTTCCCATTTCCCACACATGGGTGGATGAAGGAATCGCCCCCTGCTTCTATTTCACTCTGGTCCCTGCTGTCCTGCTCACTATCGCTTTCTTCCTAGGCACCATTCACTGTGTCTTTTACCAAAAATATGGCACAGCAATGGAGCCCAAGTTCATCCCCCGCTCTCATCTCTACAGGCTCCAAGTGGCCATTTCCAGCCTACTCTTGGTTCAGTCTGTGTGCGGGATGGTGTGGCTTGCCACCCATGATCAGGAGCTCCCAGGCTATGTGCTGATTTATGGCAGCTCATCTGCCCTAGCCTGGGTTTGGGGGATTGCTTTGCTCACTGTGGAGAGGCGCAGGGCTCTACTCGTGGATCGAACGTGGGGCCACAGTACCGCGCTACTACTATTCTGGGCGACAGCGTTCGCAGCTGAGAACCTGCCATTTGTCTCCTGGTTCAGTCCTCACTGGTGGTGGGGCCTGGAGGACACCAGGCAACAGGTGAGACACACTCAAGTATGGTGCACAACAGCAGGCAGGCATGCCCACTCATGTACTGTATGTAAACTGGAGGTAACCAAATGTCGGAATCATGCAATGTAGTTGACAACTCTGCACATAACCACTACAATAATAAATACCTCGAGCTTACTGTCAGTCAAAACTGAGCATTTTTACCATTGAAAAGACACCTATTTTAGTGTACATTAGTTCTTTTATTAAATCTTAGTCGATTGTGGTGGGTGAGTCTGTCTTAAATTGGGCTTTTTACAATGCATGTCAGTCATGTTTGCCTCCTAGCAGATGTATAATGAAGCTGTTTAAAACTGGCACAGTCAAAATAATGCACACTGCATGATATATCACATTTGTCTATTTAATAGTCCAGTCTAATGGCTCAGTGGTTGTTTGTTTACAATAGGTGTGTCATTCATTCAGTGCATGTTGTCAAGACCTGTTTCCTGTATGACAAGCTCATTGCCCAGGCTTGTGGTGATTTAAAGAGTAGTCAAGATGAAGGGCTGTTATCTATTTGCTTATTTAATTACCTTATTCCATGCGCTTTTACTATTTAACATTTGTTTATATTTTACTTATTTGAAATTTGCATTCAATAACTTGTGGGACGGTTGTTTGTAGGAGAAAGGTGATGAGTTATTCAATGGGTTTTTCTTGGGGTCGGAGGAATAATTGACATTTTTATGTCTTAAATTTGTTTCAGTAAAAATAAATTGGGGGTGGGGGAAGAGGGTAACAGAGATGGAGGGCTGTGGGGTGAAGGCTATACTCCCTTTTTGTGCTGAGTCATTGTGACTGTCGAAATTCAGCTACCAAAAACTGTCAGCCACATCTTAACCCTCCTACTCCAAACACTTAACGGCAGCCATCATTTTGACCGACTTTTATTTGTAGTTTTACTTAATTGATGTTGTTTCCAACTGTCCATGAAACCCCTTAGGTGCAGTTTGCCTTATGGGTGGTGCGTTATGTGGGCACAGGACTGCTCTTCTTTCTTGGTCTTAAGGCCCCAGGGTTGCCAAAGAGACCGTACATTCTGCTTATAAATGAAGATGAGCGAGACGTAGAGCAGAGCAGACAGGTAAAGACCGGTGTGCAAAACAAAAAACACTCTTTGTAGATCACTCCATTTGGTAATTTTAAATGGCTCCTTTTCCCTATCCCAGAGCCTCTTGGGCAGACCAGAGCAGAACCAGTCAACTTGGCAAGGCTTCAGGAAGAAGATGAGGCTACTGTTACCTTACATGTGGCCTCAAGGCAGTGTCTGGCTCCAACTGCTTGTCCTCTTCTGTTTGGGGCTGCTGGCAGTCGAGAGGGTAATCAATGTCTTTGTTCCCATTTACTACAAAAATATAGGTGAGTATACCAACAAGACAACCACATCTTTACATGGAACATAATGTTTTTAATGAAGAAATTTCTGTCTTCTTCCCCTCTTAGTTAATGAACTCACGGATGGCAGCAGCTGGCACACTCTGATCATCACTGTGTGTATTTATGTCCTGCTAAAGTTCATGCAGGGTGGGGGAGCAGGTATGACAGACCTTTTTCCACACTGGATGCTAAGTCAACTCTTGGGTCTCTTTTTTTAAAAAGTGTGTGTAGCTTCCCCTTATAAATCAGATGCCCCCTTCAAAGTGCAAAGTCCATCGAATAGCCGTGCCTCAACAAATTTAACAAGAAAATGTCAATGCAAAGCACTATATGTATAAAACTGTTTACCATAGTTTTTGTGATCGTCGTACTAAAGCGCAGTCTCAATTGCAGGTGCAATTTCTGTATTTAACTCATACATGCAGCATGGTGGCATGACTGGTGGAAGCAAGTCACCAGTCGACACGCCATCCTCACTCACAGTGTCACACCAAACCAAAATAATTACACCACAACAAACAGAACAGCACAACCAGCAGACAACAAAACAACCACAACGATGAGCGAAGAAATAAGCGACACAAAACATGCACGTCAAACGCTATTTATGTACGTTTAGCACTGCAAAGCATATGACGCTACAATAAATTAGCTTAAAACATACGGTAGCATGTATGGACACTAATTAAAAAGGCAGCGGGAGCAAAACTGAGTCCGGTTGTACTGATTGGAAGTATTTAACATTGTAAGCAGAGTTTGGTTGTACTTTATAGAAGTATTTAATAATGTAAAAGGTGAGTTCGTTTGTACTTTATTGAAGTCTTTAACGGTGGACTTGCATAATTTTTTTACCAATCCTCTGCAAATCCATTGAAGTCCTTATCTTCTGTATCTGAAATGAACAGCTGGGCAAGTTCTCCAGCAAACACCAGGTTCCCTGGGGCTGAGCCCAGCTGTTCTTTGATCATTAATCAATCTATTGCTCGAGTTGATCTTCTGACTCAGGCCACCTCGTCTTGTTTCTGCAGAAACTCAGCTTCGTCTTCTTGTCTTCGCGAAGCTCGTTTTCCTGCTTCCTCCACTTCAGCACCATGGATTCGTTGATCTTGAAATCTCTCACGGCTGTTCGATTCCTATATTTCTCCACATAGCTGATAGGTTGCAGGTTAAACTTTGCTTCGTAAGCGTGTCTCTTCGTTGGTGCCATTATTGGGGGTCCTTGCCCAAAACGATGTTGTTTTGCACAAAGGAAATACCGGCACTTTAAAGTATGCTGCTGCTGGGGGGGTTGTTTTAGCGTCCTCTTCCACGCCTCCCCTTCCCCACTTTAACGTCCACATGATGTCCTCTGTTACGTCCGCCTTTCTTCTATATAAGCAGTGTGTCGCCAGGAAATGGTCCCAGTCATTCAGGTGGAACGGTCATCAAAATTACACAACAACATTTTCAGATTTTGGAACTCGGTGCACACATAAGGTGCGCTGTCCATTTTGGAGAGGATTGAAGACTTTTAAGTGTGCCTTATGGTTGTGAAAATACGGTATATTTGAACCTGTCAATCAATTTTACTTCACTATATATCACAAAATATCTAAGATGGCAACTTGTGACTACTGCTGTAATTGTTGTGAGCTTCAAATAGAAAATAATTCTGTGAGAAATCGGATGGTTAAAACAATTTAAAAATAAGCATGTGTGTCACAGGTCACCACATCAATGAATCCATGTTCAACAGGGCTTGTCGCCATAGGGTTGCCAATCCAAAATAACTGAGTATAACCTGGACTGGGTAGGAGTCAGTTATGGGCAGGTCGCAGCAGCCTTAGATAAAACTAAATCCATTATCATTTTTAAGACATTTTTGATCCATTGCTTATGAACAAAGTCACTGATGGTGCTCATTTCAAATCCTATCCAACCTGTTCACTCCATGCGAGAACCTCACTATCTTCATTTCTGCTACCTACAGTTCTGCTTCCTGTTGTTTCTACAGTGCCACCGTCTCTAATCTGTACATCATCGCCGGCCTCACCACTGTTTTATAAACTTTGCCCTTCATCCTGGCGGATACTCTTCTGTCACATAGAACACTAGACATCTTCCGCTAACTGTTCCACCCCACTTGGACCCGTTTCTGCATTTCCTTAACACATTCTCCTTTGGTCTGTATTGTTGACCCCAAGTATTTGAAGTCGTCCACCGTCGCTCTCTCTTCTCCCTGGAGCTTCACTCTTCCTCCTCCACCCCTCTCATTCATGCACATATATTCTGTTTCACTTCGGCTAATCTTCATTCCTCTCCTTTCCAGTGCGTACCTCTATCTATCTATCTGTTCCTAAGCCTGTTCCCTGCTTTCACTGCAGATCACAATGTCATCTGCGAACATCATGGTCCAAGGTGAATCCAGTCTAACCTCGTCTGTCAGCCTATCCATTACTACCGCAAACAGGAAGGGGCTCAGCGCGGAACCCTGATGTAGTCCCACCTTCACCTAAAATTCTTCTGACAACACCAACGGCACATCTCACCGCAGTTTTGCTGCCCTCATACATGTCCTTTACGATTCTAACATATTTTTCTGCCACACCAGACTTGCGCATGGAGTACCACACTTCATCTCTTGGTACTCTGTCATAGGCTTTCTCTTGGTCTACAAAGATACAGTGTAGCTCCTTCTGACCTTCTCTGTACTTTGCCACAAAAATTCTCAAGGGAAATAGTGCATCTGTGGTACTCTTTCTAGGCATGAAACCATACTGATGCCTGCAGATACTTACTTCTGTCCCAAGTCTAGCCTCCACTACTCTTTCCCAGAACTTAATTGTGTGGCTCATTGTCTTTATTATGTGCCTTGCAATTGGCTGGTGACAACTTCAGGAAGTACCCTGCCTTTCATCAGAAGTCGGCTAGGAGAAGTTCAAACTCACTGCAACAAATAAGGACAAAACACAGCTTGTAATTAATATTAAAGTGGGAATGTAGCTTTCACCCTGTTGTATTTTTTTTCTTGCATACCATGCAGAGAACCAACTTCACACAAGCATGCAAGGAGAGATGTCAGAAAAAGATTGGCACGCTAACAGTCTGCACCATTTGTGCTTGGGCTGGAGTTTGGTGGAGCTCAACAGTAGTGTGATGAGAATAGACTTTCTCCAACAACTAGCTATCTTTGATTTGTCTCTAAAGTAGCTACGTATATGGGGAATTTTATTAATGAGGCCCTTGGGACACAGGAAGGCAAGTGGATGCTTTGTAAGTGGTGCCATTCCTTCTCTTGCAGGAGCCTCAGGGTTTGTCAGCAACATGCGCTCCTTCCTATGGATCAGAGTGCAGCAATTCACTAACCGGGTAGTGCAGGTACGTCTGTTTGCCCACCTGCACGCCCTCTCACTCCGCTGGCACCTGGGCCGGAAAACTGGTGATGTGCTGAGAAGTATAGACCGTGGGACATCTTCCATAAACAGCTTGCTCAGGTGAGGTGGCTGTACCAATTATTGTAAGTCACACAAACAAACGCATTTGAATGGTTTCAGCAGCTTTTGTCTCGTAATTTTTCTATGATAGGCACAGTAAAAGCTGCAGATGGAGTTTACAGATCGTTTCCAAAAAAGTTTGAATTTTGTGGAAAAGTTTTATGGATTTCCATGATTCCATTCAAAACATTAAACTTTCATAAATTCTAGATTCAGGGTCCACACTCCAGTCCTTTATTTTTACATGATTTCGGCTTCCAGCTCAAAATATATGAAATCGGGAGTTGAAAAAAATTAGAATGCTGTGAAGATATCACCATTTACTTCTCAGTTTTTGTAGAAAAAAATAAATTTTTGTCACATTCAATCACTTGAATTATGGTACTTTAAAAACCATACAGAGCTCTGAAAAAGTATACTCTCCCTTCCTGAGTTCTCTTTTGTTCTGTTTTGTTTTTTTGCATATTTATCACGCACAAAGTTTTCAAGTCATTACAACTATTTTAATATCACTCAGAGACAACCCAAGGAATTAAAAAAAAAATCCAATTTTCAAATGACAATTCAATTTATTAAGGCACAAAATATAATCCAAACCTAATTGCCCTCTCAACTTAATAAGTTGTTGTGCCACCCCTGGCAGCAATAACTAAAATCAAATATTTACGGTAATTGGTGATCGTCTTTCATATCTCTCTGGAGGAATTTTGTCCCAATGTTCTTTACAGAATTCTTTCAACTCCACCATATTGGAGGGATTTTGAGCATGAACTGCTCGTTTAAGGTCACACCACAGCATCTCAATTGGATTTAAATCTGAACTTTGACTTAGCCACTCCAAAACCTTTTTTTTTTTGGGGGGGGGGCAGAGGTGGAGTTGCTGGTGTTTTTCGAATCATTGCCCTGCTGTATGATTGAAGAGCACTTGAGTTTGAACGTACGAATTGATGGAAGGCTGTTCTCCTTCAGTATTTTCTGATACACAGCAGAATTCATTGTTCCATAAATAACAGAAAGTTGTCCCAGTCCTGAGGCAGCAAAGCAGCACCAAACCATTACACTGCAAAACCGTGCTTCACTGTTGGCATAACGTTCTTTTTATCTAATGCTGTGCCATTTTTACACCAGATGTAACTGCCCACACAACTTCCAAAAGGTTGTTTTTTTTTTTACTCGTCAGTCCACAGTTTCTCCAAAAGTCTAGAGCAGGGGTCTCAAACTCAATTTACCTCAAGGCCACTTGAGACAGCGACCAGCTGAGGCTGGTCCGTAGCCGCTGCGGACATGCACTCATGGCCAATTTCAGTTAGTTTTGAGGTCTGGGATTCAAATCCTAGCCTCGCATGTGTGGAGTTTGCATATTCTCCCCATGCCTGCATGGGTTTTCTCTGGGCACTCTGGTTTCCCCCCACATCCCCAAAAACATGCAATAATTGGGGACTCTAAATGGGCCCTGCGATTGGCTGGCAACCAACTCAGTGTACCCCACATCTTGCCCGATGATACATGGGATTGGCGCCAGCACCACCGTGACCCTGGTGAGAATAAGCAGCTCAGAAAATGAATGAATGAAAAATCATAAAGATGCTTATGTCACACTGGATCTCAAACAGCTTAGGTTCTGTTCTCACCCATCTTCCTCCAAACACTTGGACCTTGATTCCTGAATGAAAGGCGCACTTTCATCGGAAAAGAGGGCCTCGGACCATTGGCAAATAGTCCATTACTCCTTCTCCTGGGACCAGTTAAGACACTTCCTATGTTGACTTAGACTCAGAAGTAGCCTGACATGAGAGAGCCAACAGTTTCTGTCATTCTCCTGGATACGTCTGAATGTGGTGGTTTTTGAAGCTGTGACTCCTGCCTCATTCCATTCTTTCTGGATTGGATCTCTGATGGATTATTTAATGCTCAAAGTCATCTCTTTTCCTGATGTATTTTCTTCTGCCACATTTTGTCCTTCCACCAGACTTTCCATTAATATGCTTGGACACAGCACTCTGTGAACAGTCTGCTTCCTTAGGTTTAAACGTTTGTAGTTTACAGATCCTATGGAGGGTGTAAATAATATTCTTCTGACCAGTTGTCAAATCTGCAGTCTTCCCCATATTGAACCCAACTGAGACAAACTGAAGCAATTTCATGACAGCTGGGGAAACCTGTGCAGGTGCTTTGAATTTAGTAGATGATTTGTTTGTGATACTCGGTTTCAAACATTTATGGCCTATAAAATTTGGGCTGATTACTTGATGGTATTGTACATTTTTTTTGGTTCCTGATTTTGTGTTTTTTATGAGCTAGGAGGCAAAATGATGTTAAGAATTAACAAACAAATACTTAAAATTGTTTAAATTGTGGGCCCTTTTATATATATATATATATATATATATATATATATATAATGTATGTGTGAGAGTTTCACATTTTGAATGGAATTATGGGAATAAATACAACTTTTTTTAGAAAGGGTTATGTCACAATTTACGGTTCTGGTCCCGTTTCATTAAGTTTCCAGTGATCCGAATGATCCAACAGATTTATCTAAAGTTGATAGTGTCACTGAAATGTCATTCCACACCAATGCTTTCTGTTCTCCGTAATTTGCCACGGTTTAAAAATTTCTTTCGATCAATTTCAGATTCTCTTAAATAGCTTCCGGTTCAGAAGTGTGTGTGTGTGTGTGTGTGCGTGCGTGTGTGTGTGTGTGCGTGTGTGTAATATGTATTTTTCTTTTGTATCATCCATAGATACTTTTTTTTTGTTGTTGGGGGGGGGTTCCATCTGGTCCACCAAGCATACATTTATGAAGAGGTATAATATTACTTTTAGTAATTGTTTTCCTGATACTGTTTCATTAAAATGTATGTATTCTTTTTTAAATTAATTTATCCAATTAAATAATTTGTTAATTGATATGTTGTAAATAATACAATTCTGATTTGATTAAAGAAAACATTTACATATTTTACTTTTTATATCGCTAAATAATATTGTGGGCACTAATTGTTTGTTTTTTACCCATATTGAATAAAATTGACTGATTTGTTTTTCTTCCCAGCTATATAGTGTTCAGCATCATCCCAACAATTGCTGACATTGTCATATCCATCATTTACTTTATCACCTATTTCAACGCGTGGTTTGGCCTCATTGTCTTTGTGTGCATGACCCTCTACCTCAGTAAGTAACATCTGTTGATGCTTCATCTCTCCTCCATTTTGCCCAGCTGTCACTCCCAATGATAAAACTCTCGCTGTGTGCACCAGCTATGACCATCATTATCACAGAGTGGAGGACTAAGTACAGACGGGACATGAATCAGCAGGACAATATTGCTAAGACTAAGGCGGTGGACTCCTTGCTGAACTTTGAGACTGTGAAATACTACAATGCAGAGAACTACGAAGTCAGCCGCTTTGAGGACGCTATCTTGAAATACCAGGTGTGACAAACCACAGACCAAGTATATTGATAAAATGAAACCTTGCCTGTTTTAAATTCTGACATAATAAGCAGAGAAAATTCACTGAGCAAACAGATCCTTTTTTTCCTCCATTATTGTTCTGATTGAAAATAATGTAACTGTATTTTGTTTTTCCTCATCAACTAGAAAATGGCAGCGGTCAGTGAACATGTTCACCTGTGTTTCGTATTACCATAATTTAATTTGTCCCCAAAAATATTAATAAGACACATTAGTAGTGGCACGTTCAACGACTGGTTAGAGCATCTCCCTCACAGTTCTGAGGACCGTGGCTCAAATCCCGGCCCTGCCAATGTAGAATTTGCATGTTCTACCGAAACTCCAGTTTCCTCCCACATCCTAAAAACATGCATTAATTGGAGACTCAAAATTGCCCATCAGTGTGATTGTGAGTGCAAATAGTTGTTTGTCTCTATGTGCCCTGCAATTGGGTGTCAACCAACTCAGGGTGTACGCCACCTCCTTCCCGAAGATAGCCGGGATAGGCTCCACCACTCTTGCGACCCCTATGAGGATAGGTGGCTCAGTTAATGGGTGGATGGATGGACACATTCGTATAGGTGGCAGCACAGTGGACGACTCGTTAGCAGAGCTGTGCATGCATCAGTTTTCTCCGGGTACTCCAGTTTTCTCCCTCATCCAACAAACACGCATGTTAGGTTAATTCAGTAGTTCCCAAACTTTTTTGCACCGCCCCACTTTAGGAGAGTAAATTCATTTCATACTCCACAGTATTAAAATTACAGTACAGCCTCGGTTCTCGACCACAATCCGTTCTAGAAGGCGGTTTGAGAAGTGATTTGTTGGAAAACCGAATTGATATTTCCCATTACTATGAAAGGAAAAAGAAACGTGTTCCAAGCCTAAAAAATTTAGCTTTTGAAAGCATTTTTTTTTAGCTTTTCCTGATAATAAACTTCATAGTAGGAATACATGTATAATTTAAATAATTTTATATAATGAAATAATTTAACAAATATATTTATTTTTTGCTACTAACGGGACAAGCCGAAAGAAAGCCTTGTAAACTTTTTTTTTTTTTTTTAAATTAACAAAAGTGCACAATAACTTTAAACAAGCAATAATGAGGGGTGGGGGAGTACAAAAAGTAATACCCAAAAACATTAACTCGTAACTCGAGTTAACGAAATCTTTGAAACAAAACAAAAATGCAGAAATGCTAATGGTACAGAGCATTATTAAAGTTCACAAGAAAAAAAGGAATCCAAAACTATCAACTGACTCCCCTCCTTTTTACAAAGAACGAATCTAGTGTCACTTGTTTCTGCCGTCTTTAAAGCACTTTCCTGAAGTGGCTCATCACAACATCATTACAATTTTGCAGTGCTCCACTGCATTCGACTTTATTGGGGTGATGAAGTTCTACGAAATTATGGATTTCATTCCATTTGGCACAGATAGCTTTGATATCAGCACTTGGGACATCCTTCTTGCCTTTATCCTCATCAGACGACATCTCCTCCTCCAACATCTTCTGCTCCTCCTGAAGGTGTAGGAGTTCTTTGGTAGTGAGCTTCCACTTGCCTTCTTTGGAGCCATGATGGGGGTTTACAGTCTTCAATCGGAAGAAAAAAAAAAACAGTCTCTACTGGGACAAATCTGCATACAGAGGCTGCGTTATATAGAATAACAGAATGCGTCATGGGTGGGTCAGCTGGTCTGGCCGCGCACGTTATTTTATTTCCGGGTTTTTTTGGCAGCGTGGGAAGTCACAACAAAGCGCGTCGTGTGTCAGCTTGTCCGGCCACGCGTGTTACGTTATTTCCGGGTTTTGTTGAGGGCGTTCGAGTACCGATTTTCATTCAAAAACAGGAGCAAAAAAATCTAAAAATTTTAATCCGAAAACCGATTTGTTCAAGAACGGGGACGTTCGAGAGTTGAGGCTGTACTGTAGTTCCATCTGCCGGGTATAATGTAATAATGAAAAGTGTTCATGCTAGCCCTTTGCCTCTCCCTCTTTGAAAACCACTGATTTCATCAAAGTTTATTTAAAAAAAAATATTAATTCAGGCGGCACGGTGGATCAGCTGGAAAGTGTTGGCCTCACAGTTCTGAGGTCCCGGGTTTGATTCTGGACCCACCTGTGTGGAGTTTGCATGTTCTCCCCGTGCCTGCGTGGGTTTCCTCCAGGAACCCCGATTTCTTCCCACACCCCAAAAGCATGCAACATTAATTGGACACTCTAAATTGCCCCTAGGTGTGATTGTGAGTGTGGCTGTTTGTCTTGATGTGCCCTGCGAATGGTTGGCAACCATTTCAGGTTGTTAATTGCTTCCTGCCTGTTGACAGTTGGGATAGGAACCAAAACTCCTCATGCTTGTGAGGATAAGAAGTTAAGAAAATGGATGCATAATTAATTCAACTAAAAAATGCGCATGTACAAACGTCATGAAAATCGTCATCAATGAATGGTTTTTAAGTCACACCCTAAAGAATTGAGAACATATTTACAGTCCACACAATCCACCACCACGTTTTTTAATAAACTTTTATTTTATTAGTTTTCATTTTGGATTGGTATCTAGTAATTACGAGATGTTTGTGTTCTTGTCAAAAGGTGGCACACCAGGGGGATTCATTCATTTTCTTTGCTTTTGAGCACCAGCTTACTGTAACCACAAGCGCAAAAGCAGATATCCTTTGTGCAAAACTTAAATGTTCTTGCACAAATGAATTGTATAGCACTATGAAGTTTGGCCTGATAAGACTCTACTTGTACCAGTCAACATCTAGCAAAAAGACCTTGTTTCCTTTTGAAAAGCCACAGCTAAATCAGCATCGGTGCCATCTGAGACAGACATAATTTAACACAAAAAGTAATTGCACTTTGAGCATGTAAACTGGGACTTTCAAGTTTACTCTGTGAAAAGGAGGAGAGGAAAAATATGTCAGTACACTGTGTAATAAAAAATGATGTATTCAGTGTGTCTAATGGTTGTGGTAATTTCAAACTCCAGTCATCAGAGTGGAAGACTCAGGCATCCTTGGCTCTCCTCAATCAAACCCAGAACCTGATCATCGGAGTGGGTCTGATGGCTGGCTCCCTGCTCTGTGCCTATTTTGTGACAGAAGGAAAGTTCCAGGTGCTGGTATATGTATGACATTTGGGATTTTCTGAATACATTTCATAACAATGTATACTTGAATTGCTCCCTGTGTTATCAAAGGTTGGTGATTTTGTTCTGTTTGGAACATATATCATCCAACTGTATACTCCTCTCAACTGGTTTGGAACCTACTACAGGTAGGAGCATGCAACTCCTAGTATGTATGTGTATGAGAATCATTTGCTGTTTTCAACAGAGGTTCTATTTTTAATTTCAGAATGATCCAAAATTCATTCATTGACATGGAAAGCATGATCAAACTTTTTGAGGAGGAGGAAGAGGTACCTCTGACTCTTAGTCATCTGTAATACCCACTTACCTAAAATAAATCTCTTTTCTACACAGGTAAGAGATGATGTAAATGCTGTGAATTTTCACTACAAGCTGGGAAAAATCGAATTTGAAAATGTTTACTTCAGCTACACACATGGGTGGGTTCCTCTTTGTTTTCTGCTTGATAAATATAACAGCCAATTTCACTCAATGATTGTCATTTTTACAGCAAGGAGGTTCTCAAGGACGTATCCTTTACAGTGCTACCTGGACAGACTGTGGCCCTGGTAAACCTGCATGAAAATAATGGCTCTAAAAAAAAGAATAATAACTTTTGTAGAACTTTCCATAGGTAGGACCATCAGGGTCCGGGAAGAGCACCATCATCCGACTCCTCTTCCGCTTCTATGATGTTCAGGACGGTTGCATTCATATTGACAGTCAGGACATATCCAAAGTAAGATTGTATTTAGGGGTATGTGTTTCTTGAATGATTTTAGTCCAGTAAAAAGCAGGAACGAGAGCAACTGCAACCTTTTTTTCCCCATGGTGTTCAGGTGACCCAGTCATCTCTGCGAGCACACATTGGTGTAGTCCCCCAGGATACGGTGTTGTTCAACGACACTATCCTGGAGAACATACGCTATGGTCGCATCTCTGCAAGCGACCAGGAGGTGGAGGAGGCTGCCATTGCTGGTGATATCCATGACAGAATCATTGGATTCCCTGAGGGTGATTTATGGATTGAGCATTCTCAGTTCTGTTTTGTGATTTGGGGTGACAAAGCAGATTATAATTTAATATTCATATATGATAGGTTATGATACTCAAGTGGGGGAAAGAGGCCTAAAGCTGAGTGGAGGAGAGAAGCAAAGGGTGGCGATAGCAAGGACCATCCTCAAAGCACCACAGATTATCCTGCTGGATGAGGTGATGAGATGATCACTGCTTGCCCATTTTGTCACTCCTTAGCAATATTTCCCATTTGACCACACATGATGTCTACAGGCCACATCAGCGCTCGATACCCAAACTGAACGCAACATCCAGGCTTCACTCGCCAAAGTCTCTGCTAATCGTACAACAGTTGTTGTAGCTCACAGGTAAACGATACCTTCAGAGGTCTTTGATTGATTTTATTGTATCTGGAGCTAAGAGTATGATCATAGGTTGTCCACAATCATCGCCGCAGACCAGATTCTGGTCATCAGCGAGGGTCGGATCGCTGAGCAGGGACGGTAAACGCTTTTTTTTCAATGACATGAAACATCCACTTGTTTGATGACATGATAATATCAACATCTTTCTATTCAAGACATGAGGATCTACTGCAAAAGCATGGCCTGTATGCAGACATGTGGGCAAGTCAACAGCAGGCTCAGGACTCCGATTCTTCATCAGACACTGAAGCCAAAGGCTTACAAGTCTGAGAAACTGCAGCCACCTTCTACTCCCTCAGGCCACCATGGCCATTGAATGTTGCTTGGTTGGTGTGATGATCTTGAGTCAAGATATTATTTGATCACTTGAGAGAATGTATCAGGCTTGTTTTTTTTTTTTTTAGAATACTGTGTTTGAATTTCTGAAAGGGATCCATTTTTTTCTATGACTGGACTGGTTCATTATAACTAGCCCTAGTGAGAATACAACAGTAGTTAGTAGTTTATGTAAGGATTTAGTCATTCAATCACATTTTTAAGACGGGCCATTTTTATTTTCTACATATTTTTAAGTGATGATATTAGGAAATACTGTCCTACATATGATAGGGATAACCAAATCATAAATCATGGTAATGTGGTAATGTTAGAAGGTTTTTAAAGAGGTAATAATAAAGCCATAGATTGTGCCACTGGGTTTGAGGCTTTGTGATGATGTGCTGGGCAAACTGTTGTTGCTGCAAAAACACATTTCTGGTGGACTATCTGTCAAATAAAGGTAAGTTTCTTTGGGCTTGTCCCTTTCGAGGTCGCCAAAGCGTGTCATCTCAGATTAACGCACATGTATGTTTGGCACAATTTTTACGCCGGATGCCCTTCCTGACGCAACCCTTCTCAGGGAGTAGAGGCCCCAGTGGGATACGAACCCACAACCCTGTCAAATGTCTTCTAATTTTTCTTATATAATAAAGTCAATTGTTTCACTTGGTTTGAGGCTTTGTGGTTGTGTGCTTGGCACTCTATTATCGTTTCTTCAAAAACAAATTTCTGTTGAATACCTACTGCTCATGGTGGTCCTGATGACATTTTGTATCCAGATGGTTTGTTCTGGAAAAATATCAGTTTCCAGCTGTTTCACCTCTAATTTGAAATGTGTGTACGAATGTATATTTGTAGCACATTTAAACCCATATGGATGCTCGAACATACTCGTTGGCGCTTAATGACTTTTTCCGCAATGACCAACATAATTATGGTTTAAATTCATGACATTTTTGCCAATGATGATCAAATTTTCACTTATCAAGCAGTGAGCATGATAATTTACAGCAAATATTGTACATGAAAATCTTTATTTGTGCAATCCAAGTGGACTGGTTCTGTGGGGTTGAAGCCGGACTTCCTGTGTGGAATTTGTACATTGCTGTGCTTGCATGGCTTTTTGTTTTTTGTTTTTTACAGATACTGTACTCCCATTTCTTCTACATTGCAAAAGCATCCATGTGAAGTTCATCCATTTTCCAAGTTTCTTATCCTCACAGGAGGTTGCAGGTTCCTATCCCAGCTAACTTTGGGCAAAAGGCAGACTACACCCTAAACTGGTCACCAGTTAGTCGCAAGGCTAATAATGACACCATGACTGAGCGGCAATTTAATTGAAAGTGAGGCGTGTATAGAGCTTGTGCACGTGACATGACCATTTTCACAGCGCCATATTGCTGGTCAAACAGCTGCTCCACATTGTGAGAGACATTGAACCGGAGGAGAATATTTACAATACCCAAGACCTGTTGTGCTGTTGGTTGTCACAACAGACGAGACAGATATTCAAAGAGATCATTCTATAGAGTTCCATCTGAAAAGACAAGAAGAGATCGATGGATTTCGGCAATTATGCGTGATGGCTGGTGCCCAACCAAGTACACACTCCTGTGTAGCAATCGCTTCATTTCAGGTAGGAATTATTCTTAACCTCAAATTACCAAGTAGCATCTATCATGTCAAACTGACTCATTCGAGAACAATGTATATTTAAAAAAAGAAAATAAACTGGCTGTCACAGAGAGGTTTATGTATGGGGGCGATACACCTCTGTGTACAGAGGAGCCAACTCGCCACCTTTTTTTTTCCCAAATCATAGTTAATGAATGCGAGTTTGTGTAAATCCAGGGGTAATCAATTTAAATATTGGTACTTGGATAGCATCTGAAAAGAGCAAAAAAAATAAAAAAATCGATGGATTTCGGCAAATAAACGTGATGGATGGTGCCCAGCCAAATACATGCCTGTGTAGCGATCATTTCAGGTAGGAGTTCTTCTTTTCCTTTCGACTTGTCCCGTTAGGGGTCGCCACAGCATGTCATCTTTTGCCATCTTAGCCTATCTCCTGCATCTTCCTCTCTAACCCCAACTGCCCTCATGTCTTTGCTCACCATATCCATAAACCTTCTCTTTGGTCTTCCTCTCGCTCTTTTGCCTGGCAGCTCCATCCCAGCACCCTTCTACCAATATACTCACTCTCTCGCCTCAGAACATGTCCAAACCATCGAAGTCTGCTCTCTCGAATCTTGTCTCCAAAACATCCAAGTTTGGCTGTCCCTCTAATGAGCTCATTTCTAATCCTATCCAACCTGCTCAATCCGAGCGAGAACCTCAACATCTTCACTTCTGCCACCTCCAGTTCTGCTTCCTGTTGTTTCTTCAGTGCCACCGTCTGTAATCCGTACATCATGGCACCACTGTTTTGTAAACTTTGGCCTTCATCCTAGCAGAGACTCTTCTGTCACATAACACACCAGACACCTTTCGCCAGCTGTTCCAACCTGCTTGGACCCGTTTCTTCACTTCCTTACCACACTCACCATTGCTCTGGATTGTTGACCCTAAATATTTGAAGTCGTCCACCCTCGCTATCTCTTCTCCCTGGAGCTTCACTCTTCCTCCTCCACCCCTCTCATTCATGCACATATATTCTGTTTTACTTCGGCTAATCTTCATTCCTCTCCTTTCCAGTGCATGTCTCCATCTTTCTAATTGTTCCTCTACTTGCTCCCTGCTTTCACTGCATATC
The DNA here is from genome assembly GCF_019802595.1 of Syngnathoides biaculeatus. Lineage (NCBI taxonomy): Eukaryota > Metazoa > Chordata > Actinopteri > Syngnathiformes > Syngnathidae > Syngnathoides > Syngnathoides biaculeatus. Next base: position 38,967,689 of record NC_084641.1, read on the forward strand.
ACAATATCATCTGCGAACATCATGGTCCAAGGGAATTCCAGTCTAACCTCATCTGTCAGCCTATCCATTACCACTGCAAACAAGAAGGGGCTCAGCGCTGATCCCTGATGCAGTCCCACCTCCACCTTAAATTCCTCTGTCACACTTAAGGCACACCTCACCATTGTTCTGCTGCTATCATACATGTCCTGTACTATTTTAACAAACTTCTCTGCCACACCAGACTTACGCATGCAGTACCACAATTCCTTTCTTGGTACTCTGTCATAGGCTTTCTCTAGATCCACAAAGACACAATGTAGCTCCTTCTGACCTTCTCTGTACTTTTCCACTAGCATCGTCAAGGCAAATAATGCATCTGTGGTACTCTTTCTAGGCATGAAATCATACTGTGGCTCGCAGATACTTACTTCTGTCCTGAGTCTAGCCTCCACTACTCTTTCCCATAACTTCATTGTGTGGCTCATCAACTTTATTCCTCTATAATTCCCACAGCTCTGAACATCGCCTTTGTTCTTAAAAATGGGAACTAGAATACTTTTCCTCCATTCTTCAGGTATCTTTTCCCCCGCTAATATTCTGTTGAATAAGTTGGTCAAAAACTCCACAGCCATCTCTCCAAATTGCTTCCATACCTCTACTGGTATGTCATCAGGACCAACTGCCTTTCCATTTTTCATCCTCTTTAGTGCCTTACTGACTTTCCCCTTTCTTATCATTGCCACTTCCTGGTCCATAACATTTGCCTCTTCTACTCTTCCATATTCTCTCATTTTTGTTCATTCATCAACTTCTCGAAGTATTCTTTCCATCTATTTAGCACACTACTGGCACCAGTCAACACATCTCAGTCTCTATCCTTAATCACCCTTATCTGCTGCACATCCTTCCCATCTCTATTCCTATGTCTGGCCAACCTATAGAGATCCTTTTCTCCTTCTTTCGTGTCCAACCTGGTGTACATGTCTTCATATGCCTCTTGTTTAGCCTTTGCCACCTCTACCTTTGCCTTAACGTCGCATCTCGATGTACTCTTTTCGCCTCTCCTCAGTCCTCTCAGTATCCCACTTCTTCGCTAATCTCTTTCCTTGTATGACTCCCTGTATTCTGGGGTTCCACCACCAAGTCTCCTTCTCCCCTTTCCTACCAAAAGACACACCAAGTACTCTCCTGCCTGTCTCTCTGATTACCTTGGCTGTCGTTGTCCAGTCTTCTGGGAGCTTCTGCTGTCCATCGAGAGCCTGTCTTACCTCTTTCCGAAAGGCCGCACAACATTCTTCCTTTCTCAGCTTCCACCACATGGTTCTCTGCTCTACCTTTGTCTTCTTAATCTTCCTACCCACCACCAGAGTCATCCTACACACTACTATCCAATGCTGTCGAGCTACACTCTCCCCTACCACTACTTTACAGTCAGTAACCTCCTTCAGATTACATCGTCTGCACAAAATATAATCCACCTGCGTGCTTCTACCTCCGCTCTTGTAGGTCACTATATGTTCCTCCCTCTTCTGGAAATAAGTGTTCACTACAGCCATCTCCATCCTTTTTGCAAAGTCCACCACCATCTGTCCCTCAAAGTTCATTTTCTGGATGCCGTACTTACCCATCACTTCTTCATCACCCCTGTTTCTTTTATCAATATGTCCATTACAATCTGAACCAACCACAACTCTCTTGCTGTCTGGGATGCTCAGAACTACTTCATCTAGTTCCTTCCAGAATTTCTCTTTCAACTCTAAGTAACATCCTACCTGTGGGGCATAGCCTACTACCTTTCCACCTGCTCTCTTGGATACACAGAATATCAACCTTTCTCCTAATCATCATGTCAACCAACTCCTGAGCTTTTCCTGTCATTGTCCCAACATTCAAAGTCCCTACACTCAGTTGTAGGCTCTGTGCATTCCTCATTTTTCTTCTGATGACGGATCCGGTTTCCTCCTCTTCTTTGTCTTCGACCCACAGTCGCTGAATTTCCACCGATGCCCTGCAGGTTAGCAGTTAGAAGTTATTCTTCTCAAACTCAAATGAGCAAAATGTATTTATAATGCCAAATTGACTCACTTGAGAACAATGCGTATTACAAATAATAATAATAATAATAATAAACCGTCTGTCACAAAGAAGGTTTACGGAGGTTTACATGTGGCAGCTTCCGTGTATGGAGGGGACGTCTCCGTCCTTTTTTTTCCAATCATAGTTAATGAATGCGAGTTTGTGTAAAACCGGAGGTCATTTATTTAAATATTGGTATTTGTATTGAAAAAAAATCAGAGTGACTCCATCACTATGTGGGATTTATTCTTGATTGAGAATAGATCCAGCAACGAAGTATTTGTATGCATCCAAATTTTATACACTTTCACACTCTTCTGTGTAAATCTCGACGACTTACTCACCAAATACATGTGTATATCCAGTTGTCCAAGACAAGCAGAAGCGAATTAAAAGTCCAATTTCTCATTGGTGAAAACATCGACTTCGGCATTAAATATGTGTCCTCTATGCCCATTGTCTCTCATTTTTCCACGTACCTTCGTTTATTATCGCCTTCTAAATGTTCAATGGTATCAGACAAAACTCTGGCCATCGTGGTATAAGACGTTTTCATTTTATCTCAACAGACTTAGCATTGAACAATGGTTTCTTTGACTGTCAATATGACCATGTGCTTTCGATGACGTAGGTGCACGAGCTCTATACTACTACACCGTCAGTGACCATGTGAAGTTCATTTAAGACTGAATTGCACGTAGGTGTGAGTGTGTGTGGGTGGTCAGTCCGAGTGATGGGGAACTAATATGTGAAGCATTGAACCACAAGCCCTAATTGTTCTGAAATTTGGTTGATAACTTTAAGCATAGGTCACTGATGGTGTAGTGGTTCGCAAGCCTGACTTCGGTGTGGGGAGGGTATGATCGAAAATAATATTAATATATTGTGTTTGCTTTGAATAACAATGATGCGCGTGTACTACACGCCTAGACATCAATTGGGACAGCGTACTCCACTTCTGGCTCGATCAATAATTTCACAACCATTGCGTCACCATAAAGCGCGCACCCTGTCGGTTCCTCATAGGAAGAAGTGTTCTAAGTGTCTGACGTCACGGCTCGGTCAGGGTCAGGGTGTGTTCCCGGTGTAGTGTTGGTGGGGGCCAATCCAATCACTCGTCCTCAACGTAACCCCAAGCAAATGTTGACCCGTCACTAAACGGAGATATGGATTTTGACTTTTTATTCAACGATTCAGCTATCCAATTTTCGGACTTCCGGGAGTTCACGGTAGGTTGTCCTATCCCTCAACTACCGAAGCTAAGCTAACGCGAGACGCCATGTTAGCTTGAAACTTCACGTTCTCTGAATGTTTTTTTTTAATGTCTGTGGCTGCTCGCTGTGGTTTTTAATGTTTTTGTGACTGTAAGTTAGTCGAAGTGTGTGAATTCGAAAGTAACCTAACCATTGTAAGTGTTTTACGTGTCAGCTGAATTGGTTCCGAATTTATTGTATCAAGTTTGATCTGGCACCTGCTAATGTTTACGGTATTAGTTATTCTTTGTAGCGTGAGATTGGCGGACTCAGGTCGTTCCTTCGCGGCGAATCGTCCACCACTTTGTTTCATGGAACACAGTAGTGACTTATATAATGGGATCTGCAGTGTAACTCAATCAATCACAAAGCATTTCATAAAGTTTCAGCTACATACAGATAGTCACTAAAACATCTTTTGTGTTGTGTTTGCAGTTTCTTCCTGGACACCAAATGTTGTCTGAACGAGTGAAAAAGAGGCTGTATTATGGTTTGGATCGTGATGTGTCACTTGAAGCCCTCTCCTCCCCGGTGACAGGTGACTGAGACGTTTTAGAACATGTTGATGAATGACTTTGGCGTGCGTTCTTTTCTTTTTTTTTCTTTCTGCTTGTCCCGTTAGGGGTCGCCACAGCGTGTCATCTTTTTCCATCGAAGCCTATCTCCTACAGCTTCCTCTCTAACATCAACTGCCCTCATGTCTTCCCTCACAACATCTGTCAGCCTTCTCTTTGGTCACTCTCGCTCTTTTGCCTAGCACCTCCATCCTCAGCACCCTTCCACCAATTTCCTCACTCTCTCGCCTCTGAACATGTCCAAACCATCAAAGTCTGCTTTCTCTAACCTCGTCTCCAAAACATCCAACTTTGGCTGTGCCTCTAATGAGCTAATTTCCAATACTATCCAACCAGTTTACTCCAAGCGAGAACCTTAGCATCTTCATTTCTGCTACCTCCAGTTCTGCTTCCTGTTTTTTCTTTAGTGCTACCATCTCAAATCCATACATCATAGCTGGCCTCACCACTGTTTTATAAACTTTGCCCTTCATCCTTGCAGATACTCTTTGTCACATAACACCTGACACATTCTGCCAGCTGTTCCAACCTGCTTGGATCAGTTTCTTCACTTCCTTACCACACTTACCATTGCTCTGTATTGTTGTCCCCAAGTATTTGAAGTCATCCACCCTCGCTATCTCTTCTCCCTGGAACCTCACTCTTCCCCCTCCATCCCTCTCATTCACGTACATATATTCTGTTTTACTTTGTTTAATCTTCATTCCTCTCCTTTTCAGTGCATGCCTCCATTTTTCTAATTGTTCCTCCACCTGCTCCCTGCTTTAACTCCATATCACAATGTCATCTGCGAACATCATGGTCCAAGGGGATTCCAGTCTAACCTCATCTGTCAGCCTATCCATTAACACAGCAAACAGGAAGGGGCTCAGAGCCTATCCCTGATGCAGTCCCACCTCCACCTTAAATTATTCTGTCACTCATACGGCGCACCTCACCACTGTCTTGGTACGTTCTTACATGTTCTGTACTATTCTAACATATTTCTCCGCCACACCAAACGTACGCATGCAGTACCACAGTTACTCTCTTGGTACTCTGTCATAGGCTTACTCTTCGCCTTACTCTTATGATCAAGGCAAATAATGCATCAGTGGTACTTTTTCTAGGCATGAAACCGTAGTGTTGCTCGCAGAAACTTAGTTCTGTCCTGAGTCTAGCCTCCACTACTCTTTAACTTCGTTTTATGGCTCATGAATTTTATTCCTCTATAGTTCCCACAACTCTGCAAATTGCCTTTTTTCTTAAAAATGGGAACTAGCACACTTTTCCTCTTTTCTTGAAGCATCTTCTCGGCCGCTAGTATTCTGTTGAATAAGTTGGTGAAAAACTCCACAGCCACCTCTCCAAATTGCTTCCTTACCTCCACTGGATGTCATCAGGACCATTTTTCATCCCGTTTAGTGCCTTTCTAACTTTCCCCTTACTAATCATTGTCACTTCCTGGTCCTTCACACTTTCCTCTTCTACGCTTCCTTCTCTTTCATTTTCTTCATTCATTAACTTCTCAAAGTATTCTTTACGTCTATTTAGGACACTACTGGCACCAGTCAACACATTTCCATCTTTATCCTTAATCACCCTTACCTGCTACACATCCTTCCCATCTCTATCTTTCTGTCTGAAAAATAAATCCCTAGTCCATTTCTCTTCCCATTTACTTCATGGTAAAATAATTTAAACCCTGATCCTAAACCTCTAGCCTTAGTACCTTTCCACTTGCTTTCTTGGATGCACAATATATCAACCTTTCTTCTCATCATCATGTCAACCAACTCCTGAGCTTTTCCTGTCAGAGTCCCAACATTCAAAGTCCCTACACACAGTTTTAGGCTCTGTGCATTCCACTTCTTCTTCTGCCAATGAATTTGCTTTCCTCCTCCCCTTTGTCTTCAAACCACAGTAGCTGAATTTCCACCGACGCCCTGCAGGTTAACAGTGCCGGGGGCAGGCGTTGTTAACCCAGGCCACGACCGTTCCAGTATGGTATTCTTTACATAAACACTCATATTTATTTGGTTTTGCGCCGGATGCCCTTCCTGACGCTACCCTCTGCATTTACCTGGGCTTGGGTTCGGCCTACAGATTGCACTGGCTTGTGCCCCCATAGGGTTGCATTACTTTGGCATGCATTACTCTCAAAAAGTTAGGGGATAGCTTGCTTTCGGGTGAAATTTCAAGATGAGTCGTAAGCACGCGATAATCATTACAGGTGGACCATCAGTGTATTTAGTCACCTTCACTTTTGTGTTGCAAAAATTTTCAATATTGTTTGTAATCAATTGTAAAGTATGAATGGGAGACAAGAACAAAGCCTTTAAATTAGTTCTCGAGGAGCAAGTAAGTAAAGGCAGTAAGTAAACCATCTCAATGCTTTTACCGCAATCAAGAACATTAATCAATAATCAAAAAAAAAATGTAACTGCTTTAACACTCAAAAGGCATGACCCACATCACTTGACGGCATTCTCCTCAGATCCTCAACAATGATGTGGTGGTTCAAGAGTATCTGGCTCTTGCTGTTGTCAGTATTGTCAGTAAAGACATCAATCATTCCATTTTCTGAGGTTCTTATCCTCACGAGGGTCGCGGGACTGCTGGAGCCACTCCCAGCTGTCTTCGGGCAGGAGCCAGGGTACCCCCTGAATTGGTTGCCAGCCAATTGCAAGGCACATACATGTCGACAGGCATCAGTTGCACTCACAACCGGTTAAGACCCACGCAGGCACAGGGAGAACATGTCAGCTCCACACAGGCCAGGGATTTGAACTTCTGTCCTCAGAACACTCATAGCTCTTTCTCATGAACTACTGAATGGATTTGGAAACTTTGATTTTATCCATCCCATTTTCTACCGCTTGTCCGTGATCTGGTCATGGAGGCACTAGCCTTCGCAGGGACGTCCAGAATTCCCAGCCACTTCACCCAGCTCTTCCGGAAAGATCCCCAGTTCCCAAGGCAGTCGAGAGACATACTGTAGTCACTCCAGCGAGTCCTGGATCATCCCCGGGGTCTCCTTGGTGGGATGTGTCGGGAACACCTCACCAGGGAGGTGTCCGGGAGTCATCCGACTCAGATGTGCCTGCCCCCTCATCTTGCTCCTCTCAATGTGGAGAAGCAGCGGTTCTACTCTGAGCCCCTCCCGGATGACCAAGCTTCTCACCCAGGAAGCTCATTTCGGCCGCTTCTACCAAGGATGTTGTTCTTTCAGTAGTGACTCACAGCTCATGAGCATAGGAACATCGCTCGACCGGTAAATTGAGAACTTAGCCTTTCAGTTTAGCTCTTTCTTTACCACAACGAACCAATACAAAGTCTGTATCAATGCACCGTTCCGCCTGAGCTCATCCCTGAGCTGGAAAAGACACAGCACCATTTATCAACTTAGAACCGTGGTCTCAGATTCGGAGCTGCTGATTCTCATCCCAACTGCTTCACGGTCGGATTTGAAGTGCTCCATTGAGAGTTGGAGATCACGAATTGATGAAGCCAACAGAACCACATCATCAGCAAAAAGTAGACATGCATTAATGAGAACCCCAAACCAGACCCCCTGTATGCCTCTGCTGCGCATAGACTTTCGGTTCATAAAAGTTATGAACAAAATCAATGAGAAAGGGCAACCTTGGTGGCTGATGTAACCTCTTCTCCAGCACTCCTGAATAGACCTTACCAGGGAGGCTGAGGAGTGTGATTTTCCCCCCTGTAGTTTGAACACAACCTCCACCAACTCTGTCTCCCAATCCAGAGGCACTGTCCCCGAAGTCCACACAATGTTGCAGATGGCTGTCAACCAGGACATCCCCACAAAATCCAGAGCCTTTAGACACTCCGGGCGAATCTCATCCACCCCTGGGGTCTTGCCACCGAGGAGCTTTTTAACCACCTCGATGACCTGAATCCCAAAGATAAGAGAGCCCGCCTCAGAGAACCCAGACTCTGCTTCTTCCTGGGAAGGCGTGTCGGTGGAATTGAGGAGGAATGTAATTATTCCTCTCTGCCTCGTAAGCGCCATCATATGGTATCTTACATGCACGCTAAAACACGTGCTTGTATGCCTGCTCAAAGTGTAACCAAGGTTTTCAAGTGTACTTTATATGACAAGTCACACAACAATTATCCGCATAAGCTATGCTGCTCATTTTGGAGAAAATGTTAGACTTTTAAGTACATCTTATGGTTGCAAAAATATGGTACATATACGTGTAAATATTAAAACTCCATTGATTATTTGCACATTTTCATTATTCGCAGGGGTGTAAGGAACGTAACCGCCAAAAATAACACGGGAACACTGTATAGAGAGAGCGAGAGAGCACCCCTGGTTTAGAGAATGTGAAGTTCATTTGTTGAAACATTTAGTTCACCTGCAAATGTTTTGTTCATCCTGATATTTTACCCAAAAGCCCAATATCCCAAACGTTTTATTAGTGTAATATATTAATTTGATGTTAGACTTAAATAATACCAACCCAAAATTGCACAAACATTATTTGCATATATTGTCATCCCTGTCAGATATTGCTGTTGAAATCTTCCAGAAATCTGCACCAAGCCCAATCAGGAAACTCCGCAAGAAATATGCCGTTTATGTCTCAAGGTGTGTAACATGGAACAAGGAATTGAAGGTAGAGAGATTTACAGTTGAGAGAAATTCTTTGTTGTTGTTGTTGTTATTTTTTGCTGCAGGGAGGCTTGTATTTCACCATGTGCCATGATGCTAGCACTGGTTTACATTGAAAGGCTCCGAAATAGAAACCCTGAATACCTCCAAAAGATCTCCTCATCTGACCTCTTCCTGATCTCCATGGTATGTGTCTGGGGTTGAAGGTCATTCTGTACATTTTGTTGAAATGTATTCAAAATGAAAATAGCAATGTGTGAGTGAAAACAGCAAATTTCTTTTTAAAATTCCATCAAACTACTACTTACATGGATTACTGCCATTTTTTACAAAGTGTAATTACTTTAATCACAGTTCATTGTTCATGAATACATATTTTTATTTTTTTCCCCTGTGGTTGTCCATCCCCAACTGTTGGCTGAAAAATGTACTTTATTTGTGCTCTTTCTGAAATGCCCTAAGATGCCGCCAAAGCCCTGTACAGTACAGTGTTTTTCCGGACGGCAAACCGCTACTTTTTTTCGGGCGCTGTGAACCCTGTGGCATTTTTTTGGATGTGGTTAAAATGTTTTTTCGTTAGTGGCTATGAATTCAAAAGTACAACAAAAACTTGTTCGAACAAAATGGTTAAAACATGGCCGTTCCCAACAATGCACTCAGGTTTGGCCATGTTCAGATTTTTCCATTCTACAGAAGAAGAGGGAGACTTTACTTTCACTGGGTGTAGAAGAAGAACCTGAACTCAATTGGCTGTAGAAAAAGAAGAGAGCACTAGTTTTTGGTGCCCTGAAAGCAGGATGCTGCACGTCACTCAGATGCATAATGTATTTTTTCCATCCATCCATTTCCTTAGACGCTTATCCTCACGAGGGTCCTGGGAGTGCTGGAGACTATCCCAGCTGTCAACAGGCAGGAGGCAGGGTACACCCTGAACTGGTTGCCAGCCAATTGCAGGGCACATAGAGAAAAAGAGACGCACTCACAATCTCACCTAGGGGCAGTTTAAAGTGTCCAATTAATGTTGCATGTTTTTGGATGTGGGAGGAAACTGGAGTGCCCAGAGAAAACCCACGTAGGCACGGGGAGAACATGCAAACTCCACACAGGTGGGTCCGGGATCGAACCCAGGACCTCAGAACTGTGAGGCCAACACTTTCCAGCTGATCCACCGTCCTGCCATACATATTTTTAATTTAATTAATTTGAAAATCTTTCACAAAAAATGGCCGCATGCAAAGCTCTTCCAGTGGATTTTAAACACGTGGAGCAGCGTGAAAAAAAATCTACGAGCACTAAAGGATTACAAGGCTGGACTGCTATGTGAGCAAAACAGAATCTACTATCACTAAATGATTAAAAGGCTGGACTGATCCATGAAGAGAAGAGAAGAGCTTCAACGGTAACTCAAGATGAAAATGACATTTTGAGATTCTCCAAGGCTCTTCAACCCTGATAATTTAGTGGTTTCTGTGAACAGGAAGAGAATGAATAAAAAGACATTTCTGTTCTATTTGAGCCATTTTACTGCTGTGTTCCAGTCACTGTTGAGAAACAAGCTATGTAAATAAACATTTGCTAAGTCTTTCTGTGTGAATATCTAATATTTAAAACGTACCAGTGCGTAGGTAAAAAGTATATCCGTGGCGTATGGTCCAGTGCATATTGTTTATCGGGGGGAAAAAAGACAAAAAAAAAACCATTCACCGGTGTGCACTGTCATCCAGAAAATACGGTGCATGAAAATCAGTCGCTTTTGGGTGAAATTCACCATTTTTAACATAAAAGATGACTTCGTCCAAAATTTCTATTTATAATAAACCCTCCAATCTGGAGTAATTTTGTTATTATTATTACATATGATTTGGACATTAATTGAAAGAAAAATTTGAAAATAAAGAATTTTTTTTTAAGTCCACGCAATATCTGTATATCTGCCAGCTCTGACAGCTAGACCTGCAAGAAATGTCACAGGGCGGGGTCAAGGATGTCACCGGGGCTGAGCATTCCAGACTATTCTTTCTAACTAGACCAAGATGCCGAGGTCTTGTGCCCCAAACTGTAACAACAATGAGACAACGCACCCAAATTTGTCGTTCTTCAACCCCCATGGGGTAATTGAATTATTATTATTATGAATTAATTAATGTAATTATTTTTGTTTGTTTGTAATTATCTTTCACAAAAATCGGCCACAAAATGGCAGATAGTGGAGGTTCGCTTTTCGGTGAAACCATATCCACAAGCAATGGGATCAGGACAGGAAGAAGTGTTGACATGGCAAACGCTGATTGGCTGTCAGTTTTCTAACGAGGGTTTATCGGAATGTCTTAGCGAGACAAGAATTTCGATAACAGTTTCCAATTTAGAGATGTTTCTAGGTGAAATCTGTGATAGATCCATTCCACATGTAATTTTGCGTGAGCATTGGCCTGAGGTTTCACCAGAAATGTCTGCTACTTTTGTGAAGAATATTGATACTTTAACTCTTTTACAGTGATGTAAATGTTGGACACTACTTTATCAATTGTTGTTTATTCATTTCGTTCGTGAGAATTTTTTCTTCAACATTGGACGGTGTTTGTGCCACTATATTTTAACCGCTATTGATATTTAAATCTAGTTCACCAATCAAATGACACAAGAAAGGACTTCGCACGACATTTTCTATTGGGTTTCCTGTAAATAGATGTAGATAAGCCCAGCTAATTGTCATACCTATGCAGTGCCCAACTTGGGAAGGTCACCGTGACCATGAGCGCAGTGGCGCGCCACTCTTACATTTAGATGAACCAAAAGCAACAGCTTTCATGTATTGTAGTATTAGTCTAGGCATTGTCTGCCTAAACCTGGATATTTCAGATCACTTATAGCTATAGAAAAACAGTAAATTTCATGTGATGATGTAGTTTTGCCTGAACACACGTCCACACAGCGCAACATCTGAATTTGCACATTGGGTCGAGGGGTGGTTGTATACACTCTGGAAAAATTTTTTGTTTTACTTGTCACATCGTCACTTAACACTACTCTTACTTAAGTAAAATGTTTGACTGCCCACCTTTGGAGCAGACATCCTCTTATTACTACGCTTATGTACAATGTAAATACTGTGAAGAAAATAAGTATTTGAACACCCTGCTATATTGCGAGTTCTCCCACTTAGAAATCATGGAGGAGTAAATTTTCATCGTAGGTCCATGTCCACTGTAAGAGAGATAATCTAAAAAGAAAAATGCAGAAATCACAATGTATGTTTTTTTAAACTATTTATTTGTGTGATACAGCTGCAAATAATATTTGAACACCTGAGAAAACCAATGTTAATATTTGGTACAGTAGCCTTTGTTTGCAATTACAGAGGTCAAACATTTCCTGTCGTTGTTCACCTGGTTTGCACACACTGCAGGAGGGATTTTGGCACCAGTCCTCCACACAGGTCTTCTCTTGATTAAAATGGTTTCTGGGCTGTCTCTGAGAAACAGAGTTTCAGCACCCTCCAAAGATTTTCTATTGGGTTTAGGTCTGGAGACTGGCTTGGCCACGCCAGAACCTTGATATGCTTCTTACGGAGCCACTCCTTGGTTTTCCTGGCTGTGTGCTTCAGGTCATTGTCATGTTAAATGACCCAGCCACGACCCATCTTCAATGCTCTGACTGAGGGAAAGAGGTTGTTCCCCCAAATCTCACAATACATGGCCGTGGTCATCCTGTCCTTTAATACAGTGCAGTCGTCCTGTCCCATGTACAGAAAAACACCCCCAAAGCATGATGCTACCACCCCCATGCTTCACAGTAGAGATGGTGTTCCTGGGATGGAATTCATCATTCTTCTTCCTCCAAACACGGGATAATGGATTTATGACCAAAAAGTTCCATTTTGATCTCATCTGACCACCAAATGTTCTCCCATGACTCATCTGTATCATCCAAATGGTCATTAGCAATCTTCAGACAGGCCTTGACATGTGCTGGTTTAAGCAGGGGAACCTTCCATGCCATGCATGATTTCAAACCATGATGTCTTAGTGTATTACCAACAGTCACCTTGGAAACGGTGCTCCCAGCTCTTTTTAGGTCATTGACCAAGTCCTGTTGTGTAGTCCTTCCTCACTTTTCTAAGGATCATTAAGACCCCATGAGGTGATATCTTGCATGGGGCTCCACTCCGATTGAGATTGACTGTCATGTTGAGATTATTAAATTTTCTAATGACTGCTCCAACAGTGGGCCTTTTTTCAAGATGCTTGGCAATTTCTCCATAGCCTTTTCCAGCTTTGTGGAGTTGTGCAATTTTGTTTCTAGTGTCTTTGGACAGCTCTTTAGTCTTGGCCATGTTACAAGTTTGAGTCTTACTGATTGTATGGGGTGGACAGGTGTCTTTATCCCGCTAACGACCTCACACTGGTGGACTTCTAAAGGCGGACTAACGGGGTCACAATCCTCGCTGATAGACAGGTGTTCAAATAAAAAAAAAATCATACATTGTGATTTCTGGATTTTTCTTTTTAGATTCTCTCTCTCACTGTGGACCTGGTCCTATGATGAAAATTTCAGGCCCCTCCATGATTTCGAAGTGTGAGAACTTGCAATATAGCAGGGTGTTTAAATACTTATTTTCTTCACTATACATTGTATTGTTTAACTTCAGTTGCTTATGCAATGGTGCCTCGGTTCTCGAAAACAATCCGTTCCTGAAGGCCGGTTGAAAGCTGAAGCGCGTTTTCCTATTAGAATGAATGGAAAAGGAAATAATACGTTCCAAGCCTAAAAAAAAAATTTTTAAAGCTTTTTTTTTTAAGCTTTTCCTGATTAAAAAAAAAATGCATAGTAGAAATACATGTATAGTTTAAATACTTTGTATAATTAATCATTTAAGAAATATATTTACTTTTTGCCTAAAATGTTTGCTTTAGTTGTAGAGTGCAAAAGTGAAGAATAACTTTAAACAAGCAGTAATGAGGGGGGGGGGCAAATAGTTTTTTATTTGGACAGAAAGTATGTAACGTAAAAAAAAATTTACTTGCAACGTCAGTGAAATTTTGCAGTGCTCTGCAACATTCTACTTTGTTAGCGTGATGGAGTTCTACAAAATTATTGATGTCGTTCCATTTCGCGCATATAGTTTTAATATCGGCAGTTGAAACATCCTTTCTCCCTTCAGCATCATCAGATTTCCTCCCTTCCTCGCCAACACTATCCCCAGCTAACTGCTGCTTGTTCACAAAAATAAGAAGCAAATTTTCGACTTCCTCCAAGATCTGTGGCCTCTGCTTGATCAATACGGTTTCTCCTTGAGCAACATCACTTGGTTTGAGGACATCCTTCTGTTTTAGGATAGTGCTGATCGTCGATTTCGCCATGCAATACTTCTTCGATAGCTCAGAAACACCCACACAAGATTCATGCTTGGCTATCAAATCCTTCTTGAAGTCGACAGTTTTACGCACCACTTTCCTTTTATCAGCACCAGTAGTTCCACTTGCCTTCTTTGAAGGCATGATCGGGGGTTAATATTACTCAATTGGAAGGAAAAAAATTCACTACCGGGACACGTCTGCGCGGAGAGGAGTGTGTGGGTCAACCGGTTGTGTCACGCGCGGTAGCGAGCAGTTGCGCGTGTTACGTCGTTTCCATTTTTTTCGGGGGTGCGTTCGAAAGCACAGTAACAAATCGTCGCGGCTCAGCTGGTCGGGGCGTTCGAATACCGATTTTTCGTTCAAAAACCAAAGCAAAAAAAATCGTAAAATTTTCGTTCGAAAACCGATTTGTACGAAAACAAAGACATTCAAAAACCAAGGTACCACTGTATGTTCAAAGTCACATTTGATGCTGTTTTGAGTCAAAATCAAGCACAATTTCCAAATTCTGTTATTCAGAAAAAAAGTTTTAAAAGCTTATAGAGTTGACACTGACATAGAGGTCAATGCATATACTGTACTTGAATTCAGAATATCCACTATTAATTTAAAGAATGGAAGTTCGGACTCTCCCCGATATGTTTACTACACAGTATATGAAGTATATTCTCGGGTCATTTTAATTTGCTACTTACATTCCCAATAAACTTGAGTATCTTGATTGCTTTCACAAATCCATGATATGCTGTTCTGTCTTAGATGGTTGCCAGCAAGTACTTGTACGACGAAGGTGAGGAGGAGGAGGTCTTCAATGATGAGTGGGGAGCAGCTGGGAAGCTGGATGTTGAAACGGTCAATAACCTGGAAATCAATTTCCTGAACGCAATTGTAAGTTTGTGAGTGTGTGCATCTAGCATGTGTCTGTTTATACTTAATCCCAATCATCTGTCAATTCTTGGAGGACTGGCGTCTCTTCGCGGAGTCAAGTGACTTCTTGGATGCACTGAGCCGACTAGAGAGCAGGTCTGTGCACTTTCTCTCCGTTCAAATTCTTACTTGGCAAATTAAGTCTTCATGTGATTTTTGGTTTTCAGCATTGCTGAGCGTCAGGGGGTGATGCGGGGTTGGTTTACATACACTGACGTCTGTGTGCTTCTCGAACAATCAGCATGGAATCAAGCACTTGCCGCTCTCTACCAGCACTTCATCAAGGTGAGCAGGGAGTCCCATCAAGAGCGTACTGGACATCACTGTGCGAGTCGTTTTATTCACAAGGTAGTAGTACACAAATCATAGTATGTTTAGTAGCGCTTCTGCGAAACACAAAAACTTATGTGTAAGGTGAAACAGTATCACAATTACAGTGACAAAAATAATGACCATCAGTCCGAAAACTATATTGGTAACATAAACAGGGATCTTGTTTCATGTGTCACCCGTCCCTGATAACCAAAAATGATGACTGAAGTGAACAATTTTGTGAATCTGCATCCACTGATGCACAACAATGCTTACCTACAAATGTGTGCAAAGCTCTAATTGAGCAGTCGTGCATTGCAGTTTCCAGGTCAAAGCTTATGCACCTCAGAAACCATAGTAAAGCAAAACTGCGAATCAGGATTACCGCATTGACGATTGCGAAGATAGCAGTGATGTACAAGACTTAATACATCTACTTCATCAATACAGTGGTATCTCTACTTATAAACATTTCTAGAAATGAAGAGTTGAGGTTATGAAATGCCTCCTCGGAAAACTATTGTCTCCAGTTACGAAGAAAAGTTCGGGATACAAAAGGAAAAAATGCGCGCTGGACTCACAGTCCCCTAATTCCACCGAACGTAAACATTCTGTATCGTGGTTCGTGTGGCGCGATAGAACTGGTGTCCCATTGGCTGTCACCGTAGCATCTTCCTGGCATCCCATTAGCTACGAGGAATGTCAATAAACTTTTTCGTGAGTTTTGCATTTGTCTTTTTTACAACTTTATTCGTCTTTCTTCACCACGGGCCCCCAGAAACTGAAGAAGAAGAAATGGAATTAAGTTGCGTGCGGACATTCATATGTATGTTTTCTCTCGGCTGTCAAACGTTTCCCTGCTCCTCTGTCCCACATGATGCCTTTTGTCACTCACCCTTCTCTTCACATAGTCAACCAATGCCAAAGGTAAATGAAGAGAAATTTTGTTATTCTTTACACTATGTACTTTGCTTATTTTTGGATGGGGGGGTGGGGGCTTGGAACATATTAGGGTATTTACATGTAAAAAAAGCATTTCTACTTACGAAAAATTCACATTACGAAACAACTTACGAACCGAATTAATTTCGTCAGTAGAGATTCCACTCTATGTGGAAGTGAAGTGTTGGACTCAGAAGTGCCAAGACAGCAGTTTCAAAATCTAAAGCTGAGTTGAGGAACGAGAGAGAGAAAAGACAATTGGCAAAAGTGTGGTTGCATTTCGTAGTGAAATGCAAGGTGAGTACCAGTTTGTTGTAGCATGGACCTTTGTCTCTCCCAAGTAAGATAGAACCTCAGGAACAGTAAAGTGCAAATCGGTAAGCTAAACATTAGTCTACTTTGCCAACATTATGTTGGGCCTGGGGAGTGCTGAGTGTCTGTTTTAATTGAGAGCTGTCGTACACAGTGTCGTGAAAAGGTATTTGGCCGCCTCCTGATTTCGATGGGGGTTTTTTTCTGGTTTTTTTTTTGCATATCTATCACACATAGAAGTTTCAAATCATCAAACCAATTTTAATACCATTCATAGACAACCCAAGGAAATACAAAATGCAGAATACAAAATGCAGTGGCCAAGTGTGTAAAAACACAAGGAAATTTTCTCTGCCAGTCTGTGCTGCCCTGGTACCACATTCAGAACAAGGAACAACATAGCAACAAGAACAAAGAACAAGAGACAAGGACTATTCCTTTTAAGATGTGCAAGATGTAAAATCTATATAGATAAGTGTGTTAATGTCTCGCATTGTGTTAAACTTGTACAGAGTGCCTTTACCCGTTTGGGGTTCTCGTTATAAACCAGTGCAATATGAATTGTGCAAAGGGAGCAGTTTAAAGTGACAAGTCTTGAGGATGTGAGTGAGTGTCCTAACATGGCACAAGGCAGAGAAATAGTAGGTTCACTGATCAAGAATTTAATGACTTAATTGCCGGAGGCAAAAAACTGTTTGAATGCCAGCTACTTTTGACTTTCATTGATCTGTACCCTTTCCCGACGAAAGGAGCTGGAAGAGCTGGTGCCCAGGATGTGGAGGTTCCGAAAGGATCCTCCCTGCTCTGGACCTAGTTCACATTGCATTCAAGACCTCAATAGTGGGTAGCGTGGTGCCGACAATCCGTTCAGCAGTTTTGATTGTGACAGAGGTACACAGTACTGATTGGATAACCGCTGTGTAAAACTTTTCTTAGCACCTCTTGTGACAGGCCGTGCTTCCTCAGAAGCCGCAAGAAGTACATCCTTTGCTGGGCTTTTTTGAGGATGGGGTTGATGTTCGTCCTACACTTCAGGTCCACTGAGACTGTAATTCCCAAGAATTTGAAGGTCTCGACGGTTGACACAAGACTGTTGGACAGTGTCAGAGGCAGCTGTGGTGAAGAATGCCTCCTGAAGTCCACAATCATCTCTACAGTCTTTAGAGCAGTGTTTTTCAACCTTTTTTGAGCCACGGCACATTTTTTACATTGGAAAAATTTTGTGGCACACCACTAACCAAAAATGTTACAAAATGACACTCTGTATAGTACATTTAATTACAATATAATTTCTCAATTTATTTATACTCAGTCAGTGTGAAACCTGGGCCTGTTTAGATGAAAGCCGATATCCTGGCAGGAATAGAAGAAAGACACACGCGAAGCTCTTCTTCAACAGCTCTGTCTTTTTCTGTTTTTAGTTTTTATAGCAGTTAGGCTTGAAAAGCTCAGCTCACACAGATATGTTCTGGAAAATGGGAGCAATGTCAGAACAGCTTTGTTGGCCAGAATGGGGAACTCCTTGGCAGCAGTCAACCAAAAACTGCCCAAAGGAAGATCAGCAAATCTTAGTTTTAAACCACGATCCTGTTTCAGTTCAGTTAGTTCCTCCTGCTCTTGTAGAGTCGTGTCCTTTCCAGCAACTGATGCCGAGCTGTATGGGTCCCTAACCCAGTCAAAGCTTTCAGTGGAGGCTGAAGAGAAATAAAATGACAACTTCTCCTCAAGACTTTTCAAATGTTTACCTATTACCTCAGACAGTGCAGCAGTGTTGCTTGGCCGTTTGTCTGTGAGTGGGAACATCTCCAGGTTGGCACGTTGCACATGTTGTTGCCAGAGGTGCGCCTTTAAACGGAATCCATTTCTTTTATCTGTGCTTGTAAGCAGGTTTTCATTTCGGCCATGCATCCTTGTGTTCAGTTCATTAAGATGATGAAATATATCAGCCAGGTATGCCAGCTTTGCGCACCACTCATCACTTGCAAACAGATTTGAGTAATCAGACCTCTCATTTGTCAAACATTTTAAGTTCCTCTCACAGCTCATACACACGGGTCAGCACCTTACCGCGCGACAACCATCGGACCTCCGTATGGAGCAATAAGGCATTATGCTCCGCTCCCATTTCCTCAACAGACATGCGAATATACGGCTTTTCAGAGGTCGTGTCTTTACAAAGTTCACTATGCGCACCACATCGTCCAACACAGGAACCAGTTCTGCTGGTAAAGTCTTAGCAACGAGGGCCTCACGGTGCAAAAAACAGTGCGTAACAATCAGATCTGGGTTTCTTTCCTTCACTCTACTCACGAAGCCTTTGGTGCGCCCGACCATGGCTGCAGCTCCATCAGTGCACACACTTGTGCAGTTTTCCCACGTAAGTCCTCCCTGGTCAAGATATTCCGATGTGACCCGAAAAATTTCCTCTCCAGTTGTTTTTTCTGGCAGTGCCTTGCAAAATAGGAAGTTTTCTCTAATGGCATCTCCATCCACAAAACGCACATTGGCCAAGAGCTGAGAATGTCCACTAATATCCGTAGACTCGTCAACTTGCAACCCAAATTTCCCACTGATGCGTATCTTTTCCAAAACATGGCTTTCGATGTCTGTAGACATGTCATCAATCCGCCTGGCAATTGTGTTATCAGAGAGCCGGACTTAAGCTATGTCTTTAACCGCATCAGGGCCGAGCATCTCGTTGACAATGGCTTTACAGGCAGGTAGTATTAATGTCTCTGCCACAGTGTGCGGCTTTTTTGATTTAGCAAGAAGTTCGGCGACTAGGTAACTAGCTTTGAGCGCTTTCTCATTTACCTTTGTGGTTTTTCTCATAAACGTTGCCTGTTTTCTCTGTTTACACGCAGGCGAACAAAATAGTCTATCGGCTTGTTTTGAAGCGACGGGTGTGTCGTTTGGAGATGGCGTTTAAGCTTGCTTGGCACCATGGCGCTGTTGGATAGCTTCTCGCCACACACCAGGCATAACAGAATAGGTGTCGTCTCATCCCCGGTGAAAGTAAATCCAAACGAAAGATAGCTTTCATTATATTGCCTTGAGCTCACCGTCTTTGCTTTCTTTTTCCCACCACTCATACTAGGGCCTTCATACGGGTCAGAATCTTGTCCAGGGCCCAGTTCGGAGTTTGCAGTTGTCCTTTTTAAAAACTTCTCCATGACTGTCACCACGGCCTCTCAGGTGCATCACTAATTCTCTTGGAGGAACGAGGCAATCAGCTACGTTTTGCCACACGGACAAATATTACATTACTCTGCCAGCCTTTACAGCACGGACACTGGACAATGACATAATATTTGCAGAAAATTATTACTAAATGTTAATTTAAAAAAAAAAAAAGTGATATTGGATAATTTCTCACGGCACACCTGATGATCTCTCACGGCACACTACTGTGCCGCGGCACAGTGGTTGAAAATCCCTGCTTTAGAGTGTTCAACAGCAGGATGTGTTGACCACACCAATGCTCCAGTCTTGCCACTTCCTGTCGATGAATGTGGTGTCATCTGCAAACTTCAGGAGTTTGACAGTTGGATGCCACGCCGTACAGTCGTTCGTCTGGACTGAGAAGAGCACAGGGGAGTGGACACAACCTTGGGGTGCCCCAGTTCTGATAGTGCGCGTGGATGAGATGGTGTCACTCAGCCTCACCTGGTGTGTCCTGCCCGTCAGGAAGTTGTAGAGCCACCGGGAGATGGCAGGCGAGATGCTGAACTGGAGAAGTTTGGAGGAGAGGAGTTCAGGGATGATTGTGTTAAACGCAGAGCTGAAGTCCACGAAAAGAATCCTCGCATAGGTACCTTCGCTGTCAAGATTTTCAACGATGAAGTGGCTCAAATAAACCAAAACTAACGTTTTTGAGTGGCCAAGTCAGAGTCTGGATTTAAATCCAATTGCGATGCTGTGGTGTGACCTTGAACGGGTGGTTCATGCTAAAAAACACTACAATATGGTTGAGTTGAAACAATTCTGCTATAAAGAGTGGGAGAAAACTCCTCCAAAGCTATGTGAAAGACTCATCACCAATTATTGTAAAAGCTTGATTTTGGTTTTTGCTGCCAAGGGTGGCACAACACTATTAGTTTCAGGGGGCAATTATTTTTTCACAGAGGTTTGGAAAGGTTTGGATTTAATAAATAAAATTGTCATTTGGAAACTGAATTTTGTATTTCTTTGGGTTGTTTCTTAGTTACATTCAAATTGGTCTGGTGACTTAAAACATTTGCGTGTGAATATATATGCAAAAAAACAAAAATCAGGAAGGGGCTGTATTAGAATGAAAGTGTGTACCTCTCATAACCTCTAGATGCTGTCATACATTTACAAAATGTAAAAGTTTTCCAGTGTAATGTGCACTATTGACGTTTGACAATATTTTTTTTTTGAGAGGGGGGGGTTCTACATTAGCCACGAGAAATAATGTTTATTGTATTTACTTTTTCTTCTTTTTCAGATTTCCTGTATGGTCGGATTTTTCTATCTGACTAGTGTGACTGGCCTCATTGTCACAAGCACTGTGCTCCAACAGCTCAGTCTTTGTCCAAGCACTCAGACTTTGTTGACACCCCCAGACAACATCACCCCGGCACTGCTTTCCACATCCAACCGAGCCCCTGACTCCCTTGGACGAAACCAGTGTCTCCCCTGTTGTACTCTGTCTAACAAGAGTCTGAACCATCACACCAACGTGATAGGAGGGGATCGACCACACAGAGCGCCTTCAATTCACGCCAGCCTACAGACATCAATATTGTGTCTGTGGGTCCCTACACAGCAACAAACACGATTGGAGTCACCTAAAACCTCGTACATTGTGTCTACTGTTCATCCGTGCTGTTGCAGCAGCCTCCCACGATATGGTCGCACGCTGAGAAACACCTCAGCCATAGTCACCCGTCATGCATCATTGTTGGCCTCCCTCTTGATTGGCAGTGCTAAAACAATTGAAATCTCTCACCTCAAAGTGTTTGCGCCTGTTCAGCAGGGAGCTTGTAATGCAAAGCTAATGTTACCTGTAGACAAAATGCAAGCCCTTTTCATGGCCGGCTAGCATACTGCAGATGCCACGACTATTTGTCACATACTCTGAAAAAGAAACCAGCACTGCTTTTTAATCACCACTTCATGTTTGTACTTTCCAAATCTAGAACACACGAGCGATAGCACATAACCAGATCTCAGACATGAGATCCTCGTACAGTAACTTTGTTTGACCGCAGCTATCCTAACTCATTTTGTATGTTTTTTTTTTTTTTTTTTTTTTTTTTTTTGGGGGGGGGGTACAAGTTACTGGTTTGAAGGCTGGAAGTCTTCATCATTGTCTTCTGAGTGATAGTCTCAGCTTGGAAGGGTTTAAGTATATAGAGGTGAAATGGTGCTTGGTGAGAAGAAAGTTTTACAATGTAGGGGATGTCTCACAGGTCATGCTCGTACAATGTGCAACCCTTTAAATGGAAAGGATGTTCATAATTCAACACTTCCTGCTCAAGCAATGAAAGTCTTAACGACAAAAGGGTAATGTGATAATTCCCATTTAGTAGTTTCTGATTTTGTGTTAAGTTTGTGTGGGTTTTTGCACATAATGCCTCATTATTTAGCATGCTTACTGACACTCCCTGCATTCTATTTTTGGTGAGGTGCTTTGCACTTGCTTACATATCTGTTGCAACAACAGCACCTTTCACTCTAAAGAGGGTGGTGACTGCAATATTGATCTGTTGGGCAGTAGAGGTTTGACATGCACAGTTTTGTGTGATTGCATTTCTAATAAAGCCAAAGTGGTCCACGGGAATTTGTAATTGAACATGCCATTTTGAAAATTTGGTATACTTGGATGCACAATGTTCTTAATTTTGTACATTCATGTAAAAATATGTATTTGTAAAACAAGCAAACTTGAAAAAAAAAAGTGACTTTCTTTGTTGAAATTACTTTGTTTCTGCATCAATTTGTAAAAAAAAAAAGCTGTCAGATTTGTCCACAAGTTTAAGTTTTCACTGTTTTCAGTGTCTAAAAGACAGAAAACAGACACGCAACGCACGTGGCTATAATTGTTGGTGAAAGGAAATGGTGCAGTGGTCACAAAAATAACGTAAATCTGACAAAGGAATAAAATGAATTAACTAACCAATAAAAAGACTTTGCTTTTCCAATAGAATTATTTTTAAAAAGAGACTTGAATAACAATCATGGTACCTTTTGGTATTTTGTTGCACAACCTTTTGAGGCAAACTTTTAGTTATTTTTTTTACTTTCAATGAGACGTCTGCTACTCTCAGTAGGTGTTATGGGCCGCTCTTGATGAGTAAACCTCTCCAGTTGAATACCGTTTGAAGGGTGATTTCTCCAGATGGCGTGTTTCAGATCCTGTCCAAGATTGGCTCACAAATCATCGAAGCCCACTTCAGAATGTGTCTCCGGTGGCAGGCTGTCTTGCGTTCTTCTCCTTTTGAAAGATCTATAACCTGAGTGAGACCAAGTTTTCTGACACTGGGTAGCACATTTATCTCTGCGATACTTTGATAGTCATGAGGATTGTATTGGACCCTGCATCAACTCAAGACAGCATGTTGACATGAAACAAAGCAGCCACATAAGATAAGAGACCTCCCTTTTCTATGTTTCACGGTTGAGACAGTGTTCTATTTTTCCTTCATCCAATGCTTCAATTTTCACCTCTGTAAACAGAGCTGATGTCTTGCCAAAAAGTTAGTTTTGTCTGTGTAAGACATTCTCTCAAGCATGGTGCCTTATCAACATGTAGTTTGACAAATTCAATTCTCTTTTTTTATCATTTATACGCCACTGTTCTATAACATTTTCTCTTTTGTCAGTGATTTGGATTCTCTCATGAAGTCATCTTTTTCTCACGTAATGGCAGATGTTGTGATCTAACTGATATACCTTGATGTTTGAGTTTACTTTTGTTTTTGGAGGTTGAGAAATAAAGATGCCAAAGTTCTCTCTAGGAGTGGGCAAGTTGGATAGGATTAAAAATGAGCTCATTAGAGTGATAGCCAAAGTTGGATGTAGAGAGAGCAGACTTTGATGGTTCAGACATGTCCAGAGGCGAGAGAGTGAGTACATTGGAAGAAGGGTGCAGATGGAGCTGCCAGTCTAAAGAGCGAGAGGAAGACCAAAGAGAATGTTGATGGATGTTGTGAGAAAAGACATGATGGCAGTTGGTGTTAGAGAGGAAGATGCAGGAGATAGGCACACATGGAAAAAGATGACGCACTGTGGACGCACTAGAACAAAGACAGCATAGTTTCATGTCAACTGTTACTCTTACTGCTTTTGTCTGTCAAAGGTGCAAAAGCCTTTTTTTGCGTGAGTGGCAAACAGCTTGAGGGCTCCACCTTTATGGGACACCAAATTGAAGAGATTTGTTGGTAAGGTGGGGGGAAATACTTGAAAAAAAAAAATCTTCAACTACTGCAAGTATTCATTTAATACACAAGGTAACTGAATGTGGTATCCATGATTAAAAGTATTTAAAACAAAAGAAATAAAACCTTAAAAACAACATACAGTGTAAGAAATACAGTATCATGTAAATATGGAAATATTGGCGACATGGTTGTGTAGCTGCAGAGCGTTGGCCTCACAGTTCTGAGGTCCAGGGTACAAATCCTGTCCTCCCCCTGTCTGGAGTTTGTATGTTCTTCCCATGCCTGCGTGGGTTTTTCTCTGGGCACTCCGGTTTCCTCCCACATCCCAAAAACATGGATTAATTGGGGACTCTAAATTGCCCCTAGTTGTGATTGTATGTCTGTCTCCATGTGCCCTGCGATTGGCTGACAACCGGTTCAGGGTGTACCCCCCGTCCTACCCAATGACAGCTGGAATAGTCTCCAGCACAGCCGCGACCCTTGTGAGGGTAAGCATTTCAGAAAATGGATGGATTAATGGGTAGATACTCTAAAAAGCATGAGGAATAAAGTTTTTAACATACCTCTAAAAACATTTACACTTGGGGCTGACATCACCACTGTTGACAACTTATTCCATTTGTGTGCAGCATAATCGATAAATGCTGCTTCACCATATTTGCTTTAGACACTGTGCTCCTCTATTTGACTTGAGTCTGTCAACCGGAGCACTACTGGGTTTATATTCCATTAGTATTTTTTCATGTATTCTAGCAGAACACGTTTCGGATTTGGTCTTTTAAAATAGTCCATGTATTCA
Source organism: Syngnathoides biaculeatus (assembly GCF_019802595.1). Classification (NCBI taxonomy): domain Eukaryota; kingdom Metazoa; phylum Chordata; class Actinopteri; order Syngnathiformes; family Syngnathidae; genus Syngnathoides; species Syngnathoides biaculeatus. The sequence goes on from NC_084641.1 coordinate 38,992,254, forward strand.
CCAACACCGATCCTCTTTTCCTCACTGCCAAAAACAGTTATCTAAGTTTTGTTTTAGTTTAATTGAAGTGAATGTTGGCTCATCCAGTTATTTATCTGCAAAGCAAAGCAAATTTCTATAGCGCATGTCATACACAAGGTAACTCAATGTGCTTTACATGATTAAAAGCATTTTAAAAAAAAGAGATAAAACATTTGAAATGGTATAAAAATGATTAAAATGGCAAACAAAATGTAAAAAAAGACAATTAAAACCGCATAGCATGCAAGTAATATGATCAAAAACTGGATATCTTCTCAAAAGCATGAGAAAAAAAGAAGAGTTTTCAACCTGGATTTAAAAACATTAACACTTTGGGCTGACCTCACCTCTATTGGCAACTTATTCCATTTGTGTGCAGCATAATAGCTAAGTGCTGCTTCACCATGTTTGCTTTTGACTCTGCTCTCCACTATTTGACCTGTCAGTCGATCTCAGAGCTCTACTGGGTTTCTAATCTGTAAGTATTTATTTCATGTATTCAGGACCTAAATCATTGAGTGATTTACAGACCAGTAGCAGAACTTTAAAATCTATTCTTAAGCAGACTGGAAGCCAGTGCAATTACTTTAAGATTGGAGTTATATGCTCTGGCCGCTTTGTTTTGGTCGGAACGTGAGCTGCAGCATTCTGGATGAGCTGCAGCTGTTTAATACTCTTTTTTTTGGGGGGGGGGGTGCAGTCAGAAGACCATTACAATAGTCAAGTCTTCTTGAGATAAAAGCATGGATGAGCTTTTCCTGCTCTGCTTGACACATACAAGATTTCACTCTAGATATGTTCTTCAGATGGTAGAAGGCAGTTTTTGTGATTGATTTGATATGATTGTTGAAAGTCAGGTCGAAATCAATCAGAACACCAAGGTTTCGGACTTGGTCTTTGGTTTTTAAAGATAGAGACTCCAGGTGTTTACTAACAGCAATGCTCTTTTCTTTATTGCCAAAAACAATTATCTCAGTTTTGTTGTGATTTAGTTGAAGAAAATTTTGGCTCATCCAGTTATCTGATTTAAACAGTGGCACAATACCTCAATTGAACTGTAGTCACCTAGAAACACTGCTAAATTTAACTGTGTGTCATCTGCATAGCTATGGTTGTCAAAATTAAAGTTTTGAAGAATTTGACCCAACGGTAGCATATACAGGCTGAACAGGAGAGGTCCAAGAACTGACCCTTGAGGGACCCAATAGGTCATTGCCATTTGCTGAGATCAAGCACCTCCACTGGTCACAAAGTAGCTCCTTTCCTCCAGGTAGGACCTAAACCATTTAAGGACCGTTCCATTTAGTCCTACCCACGTTTCCAACCTGTTTAGCAGTATATTGTGATCTTCTTCTTCTTCTTTTCCTTTCGGCTTGTCCCGTTAGGGGTCGCCACAGCGTGTCATCTTTTGCCATCTTAGCCTATCTCCTGCATCTTCCTCTCTAACCCCAACTGCCCTCATGTCTTCCCTCACCACATCCATAAACCTTCTCTTTGGTCTTCCTCTCGCTCTTTTTCCTGGGAGCTCCATCCTCAGCATCCTTCTACCAATATACTCACTCTCTCGCCTCTGAACATGTCCAAACCATCGAAGTCTGCTCTCTCGAATCTTGTCTCCAAAACATCCAGCTTTGGCTGTCCCTCTAATGAGCTCATTTCTAATCCTATCCAACCTGGTCACTCCGAGCGAGAACCTCAACATCTTCATTTCTGCCACCTCCAGTTCAGCTTCCTGTTGTTTCTTCAGTGCCACTGTCTCTAATCCGTACATCATGGCCGGCCTCACCACTGTTTTGTAAACTTTGCCCTTCATCCTAGCAGACACTCTTCTGTCACATAACACACCAGACACCTTTCCCCAGCTGTTCCAACATGCTTGGACCCGTTTCTTCACTTCCTGACCACACTCTCCATTGCTCTGTATTGTTGACCCCAAGTATTTGAAGTCGTCGACCCTCGCTATCTCTTCTCCCTGTAGCCTCACTCTTCCCCCTCCACTTTTCTCATTCACGCACATATATTCTGTTTTACTTCGGCTAATCTTCATTCCTCTCCTTTCCAGTGCATGTCTCCATCTTTCCAATTGTTCCTCTGCATGCTCCCTGCTTTCACTGCATATCACAATATCATCTGCGAACATCATGGTCCAAGGGGATTCCAGTCTAACCTCATCTGTCAGCCTATCCATTACCACTGCAAACAGGAAGGGGCTCAGAGCTGATCCCTGATGCAGTCCCACCTCCACCTTAAATTCCTCTGTCACACCTAAGGCACACCTCACCATTGTTCTGCTGCCATCATACATGTCCTGTACTATTTTAACATACTTCTCTGCCACACCAGACTTACGCATGCAGTACCACAGTTCCTCTCTTGGTACTCTGTCATAGGCTTTCTCTAGATCCACAAAGACACAATGTAGCTCCTGCTGACCTTCTCTGTACTTTTCCACGAGCATCCTCAAGGCAAATAATGCATCTGTGGTACTCTTTCTAGGCATGAAACCATACTGTTGCTCGCAGATACTTACTTCTGTCCTGAGTCTAGCCTCCACTACTCTTTCCCATAACTTCATTGTGTGGGTCATCAACTTTATTCCTCTATAGTTCCCACAGCTCTGAACATCCCCTTTGTTCTTAAAAATGGGAACTAGAACACTTTTCCTCCATTCTTCAGGCATCTTTTCGCCCGCTAGTATTCTGTTGAATAAGTTGGTCAAAAACTCCACAGCCATCTCTCCAAATTGCTTCCATACCTCTACCGGTATGTCATCAGGACCAACTGCCTTTCCAGTTTTCATCCTTTGTAGTGCCTTTCTGACTTCCCCCTTAGTAATCATTTCCACTTCCTGGTCCTTCACTCTTGCCTCTTCAACTCTTCCTTCTCTCTCATTTTCTTCATTCATCAACTTCTCAAAGTATTCTTTCCATCTATTTAGTACACTACCGGCACCAGTCAACACATTTCCATCTCTATCCTTAATCACCCTGACCTGCTGCACATCCTTCCCATCTCTATCCCTCTGTCTGGCCAACCTGTAGAGATCTTTTTCTTTATTGTGATCTACCGTATCAAAAGCCGTGCTGAGATCCAACAAGACCAAAATGGACACCTTTCCTGAGTCAGTATTCAACCTTATATCATTTAGCACTGTGATAAGAACAGATTCTGTACTGTGATGAGTTCGGAAACCTGATCTAAATTAGTCAAAAACTCCATTTAAATTCAAGAAATTTTTGATTTGATTAAAATAACTTTCTCAAGAATCTTGGCTATGAACGGGAGATTTGAGATGGGTCTATAGCTTGCTAACATGGAATCGTCCAGTGCTCTGTTTTTTAGAAGAGGCTTAACAGCAGCTACTTTAAAGGTCACGTGTCATCCCTATAAACATTCCAAAATAGATATTGTACTGAAAAATACATATGTTATTCCCTTCAAAGTCTATACAAAAAAATAAATACGAGCGGAGAGTGTGTCATCCATGCGCAAAGTTCCAGAAATGTAATTCGACGACATCCAAGTGGTCGCCATATTTGCTGCATCCCGTCTGTGACATCACCCCGAACATTTGCCATAACACACGGTGGAGCCTAATATGGAAGACAAACACGTCCCTTCTGACACCGAAGCTCTTTTTGAAGAAGAGAACATCACACAACCGAGTGAAGTTACCGGGGTAATATTACCCTATTGTTTCAAGCCCTATTCAGATTATATGCGATCACGGCCTAACTGCCTCCCCGTCCGATGCACTTCCGCGGCGGAGATGAGCCATCACGACCCGGCGCCCAGGTGGCTTATCATGGCGGCAAGCTGGGCCACTTTACGGCGTTGTTCATACCCGCCGTCCGCAATGAACAACACTGTCAAGCCAGGGCGTTTTACAGCGTTGTAGACGCACACGGCTGAGTGCGGGATTGTCGGCAAAGTTGTTCAGAGCCGCCACCGTCCGCGAGCCCGACTCGCAGCCTTCGCCGAAGCCGTGAACGGCATACACGGCGCTTCGGCCCGGATGCCTCATTTTCAGCGCCGAGGTGGCTTATCACGGAGCCAAGCCGAGCTGCTTTACGGCGTTGTTCATAGCCACAGCTGTCCGCGATGAACAACCCCGTCGAGCCGGGGCGCTTTACGACATTGTGGTCAGACGCAGCTGAGTGCGCCATTGTCGGCAGCATTCCTGACAGCCACTGCCGTCCGCGAGCCCAACACTGTCCAACGCGCACATCGACACATTTAGCATGCCCGTCATACATACGCGGATCTTTTGTAACGTTATGAGAGACTGATAACGTGGTCCGCCCCAAAATATTATTTTTTTTTAGTAGCTGTATACACACCTACCTGTCATTTGGAATCCACGAAGCTCTCGTCCATTGCATCCGTGCAATCCATTTTTCATGACGAACCGGGTCTCTTGCAAACTTATGAAGGGTAAATCCATCCTCCAATGCAATGTCCAGCAATGCAACGAGCCAGCATTTTAGTTAATACGAAGGAACAATGATCTACCTTCCCATAGGTAAAACTAATAGAAACAAACGAGTCCACTTGAGGGCGGTCCTGCCATGTACGTCACTTTCTAATTCTTCTTGAAAACAAATCCCTCGAGAGGATTTTCATGGCGGGAGTTACAAAAAGCTGTATACATCAAAATCATGTTTTGTGGTGAAAAAAACGCATGGGTGCATGTCGGCTGCCATTTTTTCATTAATAATATACTAAAAATCATGCATTTCCTGACGGTGGCACTTTAAGAGCTTTGGGAAACTCGCCAGACTGAAGTGAGCAATTGATTTGCTGCAAATCAGGTAGAACTGACTTCTCAATAGTTTTGAAAAAGTCAGATGGTATTGAGTCGAGACAGCTCGTTGATGGTTTCAACTGCTGAACAATTTTCTGTATAGTTTTTTGGTCAACTGTATCAAATTCTGACAACTTAATAGAGTTTTCTCTAGGTGGCTTCAGATGTGAGATTATTCCGTCATTTTGCTGATTTTTGCTGACATTTGACCTGATGGATTGTATTTTTTCAGTAAAATAAAAGGCAAACTCATTGCATTTGCGCGATGTTACGAGTTCTGGATCCATCTGATTGGGGGGGGGGTGTAAGCTTGTCAACCACAGCAAATAGAGCACGACTATTGTTGAGCTTCTTACTGATGATTTCAGAAAAGTGTTGCTGTCTAGGTCTAACTCTTGGTTTAAATTACAAAGACACTGTAAAGGTCATCATCAATTTGGGGTTTAGTTTTTCTCCATTTGCATTCTGCTTTCCTATACTGCGATTTAGATCTCTTTACTATCATTGTGCTCCTCCACGGTGTTTGAGGCTGCCTCAGGATGGTCTTAGTTTTAACAGGAGCGACAGCATTCATGGCATTTGGGATTTTTGAGGTGAAATTGTCCAAAAGTGCATCAACTGTCTCAGCATTCACAGTCTGTGGCACTGCCACAGTCTCCTTAAACTTAGTGGCAGTGCTCTCATTTATGTACCTTTTCCTAGTAGAGATAGAGGTTGTCTGAACATTTGGAAGACTCTGTAATTAAAAAATACACAAAAATGGTCAGAAATAGCCATATCCTTATTATCAATCGATAGACAGTGACACAACACCACAAATGAATTGTAGTCATCTGGAGACATTGCTAAATATAAGCTTGTGTCATCTGCATAGCTACGATAGTCAAAATTAAAGTTGTGAAGAATGTGACTCAATGGTAACCTATACAGGCTGAAGAGGAGGGGTCCAAGACCTGACCCTTGAGTGCCCCATAAGTCATTGCCATTTGTTGAGATTGAGCACTTCCAATGGTTACAAAGTAGCTTCTTTCCTCCAGGTAGGACTTCTTCTTCTTTTTCTTTCGGCTTGTCCCGTTAGGGGTTGACAGAGCATGTGATTTTTTTCCATCTATCTCGTGCATCCTCCTTTCTAACACCCACTGTCCTCATGTCCTCCCTCGCAACATCCATCAACCTTTTCTTTGGTCTTCCTCTCACTCTTCCCTGGCAGCTCCATCCTCAGCACCCTTCTACCAACAATACTCACTCTCTCGCCTCTGAACATGTCCAAACCATCAAAGTCTGCTTTCTCTAACCTCGTCTCCAAAACATCCAACTTTGACTGTCCCTCTAATGAGCTCATTTCTAATCCTATCCAACCTCTTCACACCAAGCAAGAACCTCAGCATCTTCATTTCTGCTACCTCCAGTTCTGCTTCCTGTTGTTTCTTCAGTGCCACCGTCTCTAATCCGTACAACATGGCCGGCCTCACCACTGTTTTATAAACTTTGCCCTTCATCCTGGCGGATACTCTTCGGTCACATAGAACACTAGAAACCTTCCGCCAACTGTTCCACCACACTTGGGCCCGTTTTTTCATTTCCTTACCACACTCACCATTGCTCTGTATTGTTGAGCCCAAGTATTTGAGGTTATCCACCCTCGCTATCTCTTCTCCCTGGAGCTTCACTCTTCCTCCTCCGCCCCTCTCGTTCACACACATATATTCTGTTTTTCTTTGACTAATCTTCATTCCTCTCCTTTCCAGTGCGTACCTCCATCTTTCTAACTGTTCTTCCGCCTGTTCCCTGCTTTCACAGCAGATCACAATATCATCTGCGAACATCATGGTCCAAGGGGAATCAAGTCTAACCTCGTCTGTCAGCCTATCCATTACTACTGCAAATAAGAAGGGGCTCGGTGCGGAACCCTGGTGCAGTCCCACCTCCACCTTAAATTCTTCTGACACACCTACGGCACATCTCACCACTGTTCTGCTGCCCTCATACTGTACATGTCCTGTACTATTCTAACATATTTCTCGGCCACACCTGACTTGCGCATGCAGTACCACAGTTCCTCTCTTGGTACTTTGTCATAGGCTTTCACAAGGTCTAGAAAGATACAATGTAGCTCCTTCTGACCTTCTCGGTACTTTTCAATTAGCATTCTCAAGGCAAATAGTGCATGTGTGGTACTCTTTCTAGGCATGAAACAATACTGTTGCTCGCAGATAGTTACTTCTGTCCCGAGTCTAGCCTCAACTACTCTTTCCCATAACTTCATTGTGTGGCCCATCTTATTCCTCTATAATTTCCACAGTTCTGAACATCGCCTAGGTTCTTAAAAATGGGGACTAGCACACTTTTCCTCCATTCTTCTCTCCTGCTATTATTCTATTGTATAAATTCAAAATCTTCACTGGTATGTCATCTGGACCAACTGTCTTTCCATTTTTCATTCTGTTCGGTGCCTTCTCCCTTACTAATCAATGCCACTTCCCGGTCATTAAAGCTTTCCTCTTTTTCTCTACCTTCTCTCCCATTCTCTTCATTCATTAACTTCTCAAAGTACTCTTTCCATCTACTTAGCACACTACTGGCACCAGTCAAAATATTTCCATCGCTATCCTTAATCACCTTTACTTGCTGCACATCCTTCCAATCTCTATTCCTCTGTCTGGCCAACCTGTAGAAATCCATTTCTCCTTCTTTCGTATCCAACCTGGAGTACATGTCATCATATGCCTCTTGTTTAGCCTTCGCCACTTCTACCTTTGCCCTACGATGCAGCTCAATGTATTCCTTACGCCTCTCCTCAGTCCTCTCTGTGTCCAACTTCTACTTTGCTAATTTCTTTCCTTGGATGACTTTCTGTATTTTGGGGTTCCACCACTAATTCTCCTTCTCCCCTATCTACCAGAAGACACCCCAAGTACTCTCCGGCCTGCCTCTCTGAATACCTTGAATACCTTCCTCCAGGTAAGACCTGAACCAATTAAGGACCGTTCCATTTATTCCTACCTAGGTTTCCAACTTATTGAGCAGTATATTATGATCTACCGTATCTAAAGCTGCACTGAGGTCCAACAAAAGCAAAATTGACAACTTTCCCAAGTCAGTGTTCAACCTTATATCATTTAGCACTTTGATGAGAGCAGATTCTGTGCTGTGATGAGTTTGGAAACCTGATTGAATTTTGTCCAAAAGACCATTTCAATTCAATAAATAACTCTGTTCTTTAAAAAACACTTTCTCAACAATCTTTACTATGAAAGGGAGATTCAAGATAGGTCTATGGCTTGCTCACATTGGAGCGCCCAGCGCTCTGTGTTTTAGAAGAGGTGGAACGCTAGCTACTTTAAAGGTCAAATGTCATCCTTATAAACATTATAAAATATGTATTGAAATAAAAATACATATAACATTAATCACTTCAATGTCTATACGAAAAAATAAATTTTAGAGGAGAGTGCGTCATCCATGCGCAAAGTTGCGGAAGTGTCATTCGACATCCAATTGCTCGCCATAATGGCTGCATCTACTGTTCATGACATCACCCCAGACACTCGCCATTGAAAACACGCTGTGGCCCTATTATGGGACACGCCCCATTAGACACGGAAGCTCTTTTAGAAGAAGAGAACATCTCACAATTTAACATCCCCGTCATACGTACGCACATCTTTTGTTACGTTATGAGAGATGGATTACGTGGTCCCCCCCAAACTATTATATTTTTTAGTAGCTGTATACACATCTACCTGTCATTTGGAACCCACGAAGCTCTCAACCTTTGCACCTGTGCAATCCATTTTTCACGAAAAACTGGGTCTCTTGGAAACTTATGAAGGGTAAATCCATCCTGCCAAGTGTTCGAGCAATATCCAGTAATGCAACGAGCCGGCATTTTGGGCAACACGAAGGAACAACGAGCTTCCTTCCCGGAGGTAAAACTAATGGAAACAAACGAGTTCACTTAAGGGTGGGTCTGTCCTTTACCTCACTTCCTACTTCTCAAAAGCAAATCCCTCGAGAGGATTTTCATGGCGGGAGTTACAAAAAGCCATATACATCAAAATTATGTTTTGTGGTGAAAAAACAGATGGGTCCATACCGGATGCTGTTTTTTTCATTAATAACATACTAAAAATCATACATTTCATGACACTTGACCTTTAAGAGCTTTAGGAAAGTCGCTAGACTGAAGTGACCAATTGATTATTTGCATCAAGTCAGTCAGCACAGACTTCACAACCATTTTGAAAATGTCAGTTGGTATTGAATCAAGACATCTCTTTGATGGTTTCACTTGCTCAACTGTTTTGTACGGTGACCTCGAAGTGCAAAAAATATATAACAAATTCTCTACAGTTTTTTGGTCAACTATATCAAATTTTGACATGGTAATACAGTTTTCCTGGGGTGGATTTAGATGTAGAATCTGTCACGATACGGGGCTCAAGGGTGGACCCAAATGCACGACTCCAGGGACAGCAGACAGTACAGAGGAAACCTTTATTCGGTCCGAGGTCTGAGATCAGGTAGACAGTCCAAACAATCCGCAGTACCAGTACGGATGGGCTTACGAGGGTGGTCAGTGGACAGGCGTGGGTCGTTGCACGGAGATCAGAAGTCAGGAAAGCAGGAGTGCGAGAATGAGTCATCAAGAACAACGATCTAGCAGAGTATTAGTCGTCCCCCGGGTCCTATATGTACTGGGTCTAATCAGTGGTCATGAGGCGCAGGTGTGCGCCTTCTGATTAGCTGGCCACGCCCAGCCCGGGCTGGAATCCAGGAGCATGACAGAATCATGTTATCATTTTGCTGATTTGTGCTGACATTTGACCTGATGAATTGTATTTTTTTTTAATCCTCAGGCAAACTGTTTATTAGCTGTTACGAGTTTTGGAGCTATCTGACTTCCGGGAGTGGAGGCGGGGGGGCTTGTCAAGCACAGCAAACAGAGTGCAAGTTATTGTTGAAGTTCCATGTAATGATTCCAGAAAAGGAAATTTTTCTTCGCTCACAGGTATGCTGACAATTACAGATTTTATCAACATCATTACAACATCAGTAAAAATTGTGCCAAACGCGTTCATCTGAGATGATACGCTGTGGCGACCCCGAAATGGACAAGCCGAAAGAAACACACTGTGATTACATATATATAACACTTTGGTTCCTGTGACAAGGTGCAGTTGTATGAGTTTGAGAACAAGAACATGGAGAGGTAGGTCACTTCAGCACAAGTAAAAAAATCTATACTGTATCTGTGATAGATCACAATGTATCCCACCGGATACCGATGCTGTATATGTGCCATAAGTTTATATTTGTTACCCCTGCTCTTCGTCTCCAGCACTTCCTTGTCCATATTCAGACACTTCATGGATTGTGTCTCTCTGGTCGGTGTCACATATCTTATCTCTTACAGGGGGTACACTCTTACATATTATGGACTACAGGAGCAATTGGCACTTCAGGTGTCAGATTTCTTGTTGGTGTCCGCAACCAGCAATGGTGTACACCCTCATTTTCCTTTGAATCACTTAGTTCTGAGATCTGTCCCTCATGTGTCTGTCTTCTCCCTGACCCAGTTATTGTAGAGGTTGGGTTCCGGTGGGGCTCTCTAGGTAAGTCTTTCACTTGTAGGAGGAGGTTCCTGTGGAGTGTGCAAAGAGGTTGACCTCCTGGCTCTGGACTAACCTTGTAGACTGGATTTTCTCTGATGTCGTCCCTCACAACATACAGTATATGAGCTGCTTTCAATATGGTCTGAGTTTGCTTGTGTTCGTTCTCCGAGATTGCGTACAAGGACCCTGAATCACACATCACAGTTGCTGGGTAACCAACAAGCAAACATTTAAGCCGACTCTTCTTTCCAACCCAAGGTGCTTTGCACGAACTTTTACTCAGGTGAGTCCGCGTGTGTGTCTTTGGTTGTCTTTTGGAGTTGGGTTGGCTTGCTAGCTGATTCAAAATGAGACCTAATGTTTGGGACTGGAGGTGTCTTCCGGTCTCTGTGTGTCCCTCCACAGAGAACCGAGCCCCATTTTCCTGCATCTTGACCCTTTTCAATCATCCTACTGCTCTGTGGCTGGCCTCCCCACACACAAAACAATAGCTGCACTCAGGAATGTTCTTTACACTGCATCCAGTACAACAATATGTCCTACCTCTCACTTGGGCAGTGGGTGTTCACAACTGTGGTTAGGTAAACTTGTTGGGTGGCAGTTGACTGTGAGTGTTTGGTTGACTGTGAGCTGGAAAGGATGGAGGTTAAGATGGTGACACATTTTTCACCAATTGATCAACTCATGCTGCCACCATGTGTGTCAGAGCCTCAACTTGAGCGCTGAGTTGCTGGAATGTTGAAAGATGCTTATTGGCTTTTGTATCCCTTGTAATGTCAGCATAGTAAATTGGCCCCCGTATCAACCTTGGCGCTGTACACTTGATTTGTCTTTTTGCGTGGGTTTTGTCCAAGTCGGCATTGGTTTTCATTCTCTTCATTTATAATTTTCATGACCTGACGGAGGAGTTCTTCATCGGTGACTTGGCTATGTGGGGATAGACTTCTTGGATGGTTTTCGAATCATATGAGAGATCTGCGCTAGCCTGCTGAGACTGAAGGATAAGTCTCTGTTTAAGCCCCATCATACGGTACAAGAACTGGTGAGGCGACTCTTGATCTGCTTGCTTGGTACACATCAATTCGTGGAACATCTCAGTCGTTGCGTTCTCCCCAAGATGGGATCTGAGGAAACTTTTCAGTTCAAGAACTGTTATTGCTTCTTTGTTTACGAGCATGTCTCTAAGGGGCCTCGGTTTGATGATCCTCAGCACACCTCTGACCACCTCTACCTCTGCAAATTGTCTTTAACTCCCTCGTCCATTTGCCTTCTGATGTTATTATAACATAAATCTGAGTTCTGGTACCCAATCTGTCCACCGTGCACTTTAAAGTCTCTCCGCTGTAGGTAGGAAAGGTCTCCGAGGGATAATGACCCCTCTTGTTGCCTCTGTGATGTGCGATGTTGCTCTGCTTCACTTTGGTGCGGGTCAGTGGCAGTTGACAGAGTTGATTCATCAGTAAAAGACAGTTGTCCCCTGCTGCTTTCTGTTACACTCTGATGGTGCATTGTGTGTTGGCACAACCCTCGGTGGCAGAATCTGGCAGCCCATGAGACGTACAACAATCTGGATGTGACGATACTCAAGGCTCTCGTTAGGGGCACGCGTTTCATGGAAGGTGTCTTCAAGCGCTATCCAGATGAAACCTTGGTGAGTATCATAAAATGCATTGTCACCGCTGAGGTGTGTGTGTCCTTCCACAGCACAAGGCTTGTAGAAATGTGAGGGAATACCCTTGGTTTCGGTACCTTGTAGGTCCACCGATTGGTGCTTGTGGAGAGAGCTGATGTGATGAGGGGCATCATATCACTGTCTGACCTGCTTCAGGCAATGGTTTAAACACTAACTGGCTTTGAGACCCTTTTGTCCAAGCAGGAAGAGGAATATGGCCCTGCTGTTATGGTTGGTGTAGGCTGCATCCTTGGCTGTCTTCCCAGGCAGTTAGGTAATCTGCAACCACTCATCCTCCACTAAATTACCATCTCTTTTGTATTTACAGTATAGTGCCTAGAACCCTCCTATAATGTTACCTCCTCAGCCATGGTTATAGCTGCTTGTGCTCATTTATTGTGGAAAATATAATTGTACAGTATTTTCTTCTGAATGTCCTGATGTCTTTCAGAAATGACAATGAAAATGAGGTGACAAATCCAGCTACAGCAGTTGTTTCAGTAGTACAGTGTCTACATTGTATGAAGGCAACTGCAACGGACGGGCGAGCTGAGCAGCCTCCACAATCTTCAGTTTCTAAGGTCTCTAATGCAGTCTTCATTTGACATTGACAACTGATCAATGTTTTTACTGTTCTTCTTCTTCTTTTCCTTTCAGCTCGTCCCGTTAGGGGTCGCCACAGCTTGTCATCTTTTGCCATCTTAGCCTATCTCCTGCATCTTCCTCTCTAACCCCAACTACCCTCATGTCTTCCCTCACCACATCCATAAACCTTCACTTTGGTCTTCCTCTCGCTCTTTTTCCTGGGAGCTCCATCCTCAGCACCCTTCCACCAATTTCCTCACTCTCTCGCCTTTGAACATGTCCAAACCATCGAAGTCTGCTCTCTCGAATCTTGTCTCCAAAACATCCAAGTTTGGCTGTCCCTCTAATGAGCTAATTTCAAATCCTATCCAACCTGCTCACTCCGAGCGAGAACCTCAACATCTTCATTTCTGCCACCTCCAGTTCTGCTTCCTGTTGTTTCTTCAGTGCCACCATCTCTAATCCGTACATCATGGCCGGCTTCACCACTGTTTTATAAACTTTGCCCTTCATCCTGGCAGAGACTCTTCTGTCACATAACACACCAGACACCTTTCGCCAGCTGTTCCAACCTGCTTGGACCAGTTTCTTCACTTCCTTAACACACTCACCATTGCTTTGGATTGTTGACCCTAAATATTTGAAGTCGTCCACCCTCGCTATCTCTTCTCCCTGTAGCCTCACTCTTCCCCCTCCACTTTTCTCATTCACGCACATATATTCTGTTTTACTTCGGCTAATCTTCATTCCTCTCCTTTCCAGTGCATGTCTCCATCTTTCCAATTGTTCCTCTGCATGCTCCCTGCTTTCACTGCATATCACAATATCATCTGCGAACATCATGGTCCAAGGGGATTCCAGTCTAACCTCATCTGTCAGCCTATCCATTACCACTGCAAACAGGAAGGGGCTCAGAGCTGATCCCTGATGCAGTCCCACCTCCACCTTAAATTCCTCTGTCACACCTAAGGCACACCTCACCATTGTTCTGCTGCCATCATACATGTCCTCTACTATTTTAACATACTTCTCTGCCACACCAGACTTACGCATGCAGTACCACAGTTCCTCTCTTGGTACTCTGTCATAGGCTTTCTCTAGATCCACAAAGACGCAATGTAGCTCCTTCTGACCTTCTCTGTACTTTTCCACGAGCATCCTCAAGGCAAATAATGCATCTGTGGTACTCTTTCTAGGCATGAAACCATACTGTTGCTCGCAGATACTTACTTCTGTCCTGAGTCTAGCCTCCACTACTCTATCCCATAACTTCATTGTGTGGCTCATCAAATTTATTCCTCTATAGTTCGCACAGCTCTGAACATCCCCTTTGTTCTTAAAAATGGGAACTAGAACACTTTTCCTCCATTCTTCAGGCATCTTTTCGCCCGCTAGTATTCCGTTGAATAAGTTGGTCAAAAACTCCACAGCCATCTCTCCAAATTGCTTCCATACCTCTACCGGTATGTCATCAGGACCAACTGCCTTTCCATTTTTCACCCTTTGTATTGCCTTTCTGACTTCCCCCTTAGTAATCATTCACTGGTCCTTCACACTTGCCTCTTCAACTCTTCCTTCTCTCTCATTTTCTTCATTCATCAACTTCTTTTTACTGTTAATTTTCTGTATTAATTTTTTTGGGGGTGATGCAGTATTTTCAGTTTACATTAAGTTTGATGAGGATCAATTAAATGAATGAGACAATCTAGAGGTCCTCAATTTGCGCCATATTACGAACGGCGTGGGGCGTAACTTTACATTGTTATACCCAACAAGAAGCCATGCTCAGTTACCTCCACTTGCTTTATGTATTCACAGTGATAAACTACCCATTTGTTACCTGAGTTCTCAGTGGGATATAATGATGTCATTGTAGGAACCACCAATGAAATACAAAAATGCAATATAACTGTGCCATGTACTATACATCTTCTGGCACAGTCAAGAAGCTATCATAAGTTGAAGAAAACATTGAAAGGGCAAATAAAAAAAATCTGATTCACCAGAGATGCTGATTAATAAACGTATTAATTTGTGCAGATTGTCACTGATCTTTTTAGCTAATCGACCAACTAATCACAACAGATAAAAATGTTGATGTCATTGTGGGCCAGCAATCAAAATTTAATTTAAAATATCACTAGTTAAAGAAACTATCCATCTGCTAATATTCTTACTTTTGGGCACAATAGGTAGCAAGGCCGAGGACTGATGAGATTGAAATGGCAGGTTGAAAACTGATTGCAAAAACAAATCTACTATCCATGTACATATACTGGAAGCAGTGACGTCTAGAGAAAGGCTATGAAATGAAGAGAACATACTGCTGAGAATAAGTTTTAATGATTTAATAAAACAAATATTTGAATTTTGCTTGTATTTTTTTATATAATATTTAGGGCCCAAAAAGGCTGGATGGAGACCATGATGTTCCAGAGTTGCCCATCAGAGAAACCTTCTGCCACTGACTGCTCACCACAGTGTTTTTTCCTTTAATTCATGACTAGAAATGTTTTCATGCAAATATTTATTTACTGCGAGTATGGCATATGGGTTGCATTAGATTAACGGCACGTTTCCAAATACGGACGAATTCGTTGCCGTCGTTGGAATGGGAGTCGGTCCTAACCCAAGGACGTCTTGTACAGTATTGTACTGTACTGTACTGTACTGTACATGAAATCGACGTTCATGCAGCCCAGTCGTGCAGTAAAATCTTCCTCCTGAGGGTGATAGACTTACATTTAAAGAGGCGAGCGTTAAGGTAAACAAGGAAACGTGACCTTTTTGTTACCACCCGCTGTGAGCATTTTACCAGAAGTACTTTGAGTTGGTTTGTTAGGTTTCTTCATGCGTTTTGATGAAGTAAAATATGTAGGGTTTTTAAATTTGGGGTCTATATGTTGATAAATTACTCCAATAAATACTTGTCAAGGCTGAATTATACTTTGCTTTATTTTGAAAGTCCACACGGAGGCAGTGTTTCATAGAACTGGTGGGCTTGACTCTGAGCTCGCCATTATACCCCGTGATCTCCAAAACATAACAAAGTGGCGCAAAGAAACATGGCGAGCGCTGAGGAGTCACGAAGACGCCCCTCCGTTACATCCTCTTCAGTCGGCCTGGAGGCCCTGTTTCCAGGCGGTACGTCGGAGCACTCTTGTGGCGAAAGGAACCCGGAGCTCGAGCGGGTGCGGGAGCGCCTTCAAGACTGGCTGTTGCCCTACGAGGCTGCGCTTCTGTGGTTTCAGCGGCTGCTGGTGTGGGAGAGGCCACTGTACAGCATCTCGGTGGCGGTCACGCTCAACACGTTATTCTGGTAAGGCCCAGTCGAGGTGGTCGAAAACGACTGTTGGCAGCTCGTTAATGTTGCAGTGATGTGCGAGCTAAACGTCAGTCAGGATAAAACTGCTAATCCCATCTGTAGCCGAATGCTAACACGGCTCGTCGACACCATAAAAGTGTGACAGGCATTGAACTGCTTGGACATGAGTGCACTGAAATCAGATCGGCCAAATAATTTGTGCCGAAGCGTTCATTCGGCGCTCGTGAAAGACTTGTACTTGGGCCACGATGAGTGGGGCCGTCCTGTGTATCAGCTGTCACGGGTAGCTTGGGCACTGTGCAACTAGGCGGGATGCTTGAGGGTACGTGTGTAAATAATCACGTTCATTCATACCGGGATTTTAAACAAGACACGACAATCTTTTTGTGTGTCTTTCACAGGCTCCTATCATACACTTCCCTGCGCCCACTTTTCCTGTTGAGTGTGTCCCTCCTGGGACTGATGCTGCTGGAGAGATGGAAGCCCAGGTTGCTTATCGTTACGAGTAAGAAAAAACACTCATGGCAATTTCATTATCAGACTTCGAGATGAACTGATTTTTGATTTAGGGCTGATTATCGATATTTGGAGGTGATGCTCTTTTGTTGTTCAAATGAAAATGTTGGCCTCAAAATTTTGAATACCAGCTCTACCACTTTTTAAAAATGGCTGTAAGCACAAGTTTTTTTTTTAAATTTTTTTTATTGAACTGCTTTTCAGATTTGCACCACAGGTTTTTCCATGTTAGACAATGCATCTTTGTTTTCAAATTTTAAGCAAAAGTGTAGTGAGATCCCAGGCTCGGCAGCATGTCTTCAGCAACTTATAACAAAGAACTGATTCCCTAAAGTTTTCCAAAATGTAATTGTAACCAAAATGCTCATCTTTGCCGTGTCTTTGTCTTCAGTTGTAACAAAAAGTTACCAAATGTAAGGAGTCTCCAGGGTTAGCATCTCCGAAACTAAACTCAAAATTAAGGGAAACAGCTCCCTAATGTTCACCCAATTTCTGACTGATTTTTATCCGACTTTTAAAACATTACAATATAAGGATGATTCAAATATACATCAAAATACGGAATATTGGCACTGATAATTGCCCTGGCCAAAAACCGATCCACTCCCCTCTAAAAATGTGACATTCCTTCATCCACTGTTGCCTCTCCAGTTCAAAATCCATGTATGTGGAAACCGCATTAATGCAACACATTTACACATCGGGTCCTCAGTGTATCAAAACTTTCCATTCCCAGGTGAACTGAATATGACCAGTAGCTGAAATGTCATAATTAAAGTAAATATATAGTTGTATTCAGAGCACATTGTCATTCATTATAAAACCTCTGGCTGATGATGTGTTCTTAGGCCACACTGTAGTCTGTCAACAACGTACTCTAACCAGGTAGAACAGTTATAATTATTTATGAAAATCACATTTAGGCTAGAAATGCAAAACTATCAAAAGACACCATAAATCACTACAAAATCTACACCTTCTCTAGAACTCTGCTGCCCATATTATCACAAGGACCCCCACTACTGCCCACACAGTCAAGTCTTGGAACAACTCTACTGGATCCCTGCCCAATACAGCATGTACTTCTTCTCTTTCTTTCGGCTTGTCACGTTAGGGGTTGCCACAGTATGTCGTCTTTTTCCATCTAAGCCTATCTCGTGCATCCTCCTCTCTAATATCCACTGTCCTCATATTCACCCTGACAACATCCATCAACCTTTTCTTTGATCTTTCTCTCACTCTTTTGCCTGGCAGCTCCATCCTCAGCATCCTTCTACCAATATACTCACCCTCTCGCCTCTGAACATGTCCAAACCATCGAAGTCTGCTCTCTCAAACCTTGTCTCCAAAACATCCAACTTTGACTATCCCTCTAATGAGCTAATTTCTAATCCTATCCAACCTGTTCACACCAAGCGAGAACCTCAGCATCTTCATTTCTGCTACCTCAAGTTCTGCTTCCTGTTGTTTCTTCAGAGCCACCTTCTCTTATTCCGTACATTATGGCTGGCCTCACCACTGTTTTATAAACTTTGCCCTTCATCCTGGCGGCTACTCCTCTGTCACATAACACACCAGACACCTTCCGCCAACTGTTCCATCCCGCTTAGACCCGTTTCTTCACTTCCTTACCACACTCACCATTGCTCTGTATTGTTGACCCCAAGTATTTTAGGTCATCCACCCTCGCTATCTCTTCTCCCTGAAGATTCACTCTTCCTTCTCCACCCCTCTCATTCACACACACATATTCTGTTTTACTTTGGCTAATCTTCATTCCTCTCCTTTCCAGTGCGTACCTCCATCTTTCTAATTATTCCTCTGCCTGCTCCCTGCTTTCACTGCAGATCACAATATCATCTGCGAACATCACGGTCCAATGGGATTCCAGTCTAGCCTCGTCTGTCAGTCTGTCTGTCTGTCTGTCTGTCTGTCTGTCTGTCATTAATCCCGCAAACAGGAAGGGGCTCTGCGCGGAACCCTGATGCAGTCCCACTTCCACCTTAAATTCTTCTGACACACCTACGGCACATCTCACCGCTGTTCTGCTGCCCTCATACATGTCTTGTATTATTCTAACATATTTCTCCGCCACACCAAATTTGCGCATGCAGTACCACAGTTCCTCTCTTGGTACTCTGTCATAGGCTTTCTCTGTCTACAAAGATACAATGTAGCTCCTTCTGACCTTCTATGTACTTTTCCACGAGCGTCCTCAAGCCAAATAATGCATCTGTGGTACTTTTTCTAGGCACAAAACCATACTGTTGCTCGCAGATACCTTTCTGTCCTGAGTCTAGCCTCCACTACTCTTTCTTATAACTTCATTGTGCAGCTCATCATCTATATTCCTCTGTAGTTTCCACAGTTCTGAATATTAACATTTCCGGGGGCGGGCGTAGGAAGCCCGGGCCACGACCTAACCGCTGTGGAATTCCTATGATGAACCCTCATATATGTTTGGCACAGTTTTACGCCGGATGCCCTTCCCGACGCAACCCTCTGCATTTATCCAGGCTCGGGACCGGCCGACAGGTAGAACTATATTGTGCTGCCCACAGGCTGCAGATAGTCAAAAAGAAGCAATAATGCATCTCATATAAAATAAAGATCCGGCCTTCTGCCACTAAGCCCCAGATCTTTGTAACTCACAACCACTTAACTTCTTAAACAGAGATTTATTAACCCTTTTCAAATCCAAACTCTAGACACATTTATTCCAGTCTGCCTATTCGCTTTAGCTTTTCCTGTGTCAGTTACCTTTTTAATGATAATTTTGCTGTTGTTTTGTATTTTTAACATTTGTGTACAGCATACCCTAGTGAAGATAAGTACTGTAGTCTGGCAAATGGTTGGATTATGATGATAATGATTACCAAAAACAGAATTGCAGTAACTGAACGTGCCTTCTTGTGCCTGATAACCATGTACTGTATTATTAGAGCGCTGCTTTACTAGTTAATTGGATGAGGTTTGTGCACCGAACACCCCGTTTACATTTGGACTACAATTCATAACGGAAAGCCGTACAATGTAATGATAAGAAAAAGGCCTCGATAAAGTTAATAATGAACAGTGATTTCTACTATTGTGGTGACCTCCTTCAGCTACAAATTAAGGTTTTTGACAATGTCACAAAATATACATCATCATGTTTGTGGTTGTACATATGAATATGCATATACAGCGGTACCTCTACTTACGAACATCTCTAGTAACAAAAACTTTAGGTTATGAAATGCCTCCTCGGAAAAATAATGTCTCTAGTTATGAAGGAAATTCAGGATACGAAAGTAAAAAATAGGTGCTAGATTCCCCAAATTCCACTGAAGTTTAACATCTTGTATCTTGGTTTGTGTGGCACGATAGAGCTGCTCTGCCATTGGCTAGTAGCATCTTCCTGGCATCCCATTGGCTCAGAAGGACGTGACTCTACCCATGATGCTTTATGAATCCCTTGGACTTTCAATTGCCACCGAGTCACACTCGCGCTGTCACACACTATCACAAGCTAACAAACACTGGAAAAGTACAACTTTTTGGTTTGTGTTTTTTGCAAATGTATTCATCTTTCTTCAGCATGGACCTCAAAAACTTTAGTAAAATGAAGTTGTGTGCGTGCGTACGTTCGTACATGTTTTCTCTTGGCTGTTAAAAGTTTGCCTCTTCCTCCGTCCCCCATGATGTTTTTTGCTTGTCACTCACCCTTCTCTTCGCATAGTCGCCCAACACCAAAGGTAAATTAACATTTTTTTCTATTCATCTTTACATTATGTACTTCGAATGCTTATTTTTAGCTGGGAGTGGGGGGACTTGGAACGGATTACACTATTTACATGTTAAATGCGCTTCTACTTATGAAAATTCACATTACGAAACGACTTCCGGAACGGATTAATTTCGTATGTAGATGTACCGCTGTATTTGAGTGCAATTTTAACACATTTTAATCTAATCCTGTGTTTTTCTGGCTACTTTAGTTCCACGTGTTGAGATTTCCCCCATTCAAAGGTATGCATATTTTGTAGTGGAGCTGATTTTGTGCCACTTGTGTGTGTGTGTTCTTCTTGCATCATCTGTGATAACATGTTAAGGACCACCTGGAGAGAAGTTTTGTTTCCATCTGAATTTTGTTGTTATTGGTGTGTGCGTGTGTGTGTGTGTGTGTGTGTGTGTGTGTGTGTGTGTGGGTGGGTGGGTGCGTGCGTGCGTGCGTGTGTGTGCAGTGAATCAGTGAGCACAAAGCAGCGGCTCCTTAGCCTTCCTGAGCTCAGTCACCACCTTGCGGAAAGTTACCTGACATCTTGTCTGTTCCTGCACGAGACACTACAGTACAAACGACAGAATCATGGCAAGGTAATACCAGGTACCAGTGTAATGAAAATGTACTTACAGTAGGTGTTTTTTTTTTTTATAATTTAAAATGTCATTGTTTAATGTGATCTTCTCACAAGCATGCTGACAAACATGCTCAGCACTTTCCAAGATGTTGCTCTTTGGCTTCCTACTTACCCTTTCCAGCTTCAGTACAGCTGCTGTCTTGCTTTTGAATTATGATTTTATTTCTCAGTTCTGCGCAGTGATGTGCAGCGGCTGTTTTGTACTTGCGGTTGTCGGACATTATGTTCCAGGAATCATGATCTCTTATATCATAGGTGAGTCACATTTTGTTGCTGCTGTCACAACAACTCTTTGTGATTACATTCAATTTTGTATGATGTGAACAATTTTTTTATAATTTGACCAGCATGCGGTGCTCATTTGCCTTGTTTCAAATTCCTTCAGGTCTGAGTGTAATTCTGTGGCCACTGGTGGTGTACCATGAACTGATCCAAAGGATGTACACCGGCCTGGAGCCCATCCTAATGAAACTGGACTACAGCATGAAGGGAGATACAGAGCCTCGCAAGCATGATAAGAGAAGTGAGCATCACTTGATGCAACAGTTTGCTGTGCATTTGTCTGTCACTATCAAATCTTTTTAGAATCGATCATCCTTTGGATATTCTGTGTATTTTTTTTTCTGAATCAGGAACATCGATTTTATTATTCACATTCATGAGGGCTGGCATTCATGTTGGTACTGAGTGTATGGTATATACCAGGGGTCGGGAACCTTCGAGGCTGAGAGAGTCAGTCTGATTTTTTTTTTTTTCTTTTTTTTTTTTTTTTTTTGGGCAAACCGTCACACAATCGACCAAAACTGCCTCACGATCGACCAGTTGATCAGGTTGGACACATTGAACACCCCTGCTGTATACAGTATGTCGTTATTAGGGCTCTGCGAGCATACGCAACCACCAAAAGAGCCAGGTATGCTCGCAAGCCATAGGTTCACGACCCCTGGTATAAACTCTTGTTGAATGGTTACTGTTTGCAAAGAGAATGAGTGTGCTAGCAATTACCATTTTAGATATTTGAAAAAAAACACCTACTATTCAGGTCATACATCATGTTTTGTACATTACACAGCTCATGTCTTAAAAATCACTCACAGGCATTCCTCTGATGCTTTTTAGCAGTGTATTTCACATGCCCAACAGTGTGTCCGTCTGGATCAAATGTCCGTGCTGTAAACATGGACAGTGGAAAAGTGCTTCTGGATGACACAAATGTGATTTGATTAATATTTTTTATTGCCTTGAAGCAGAAATGTGTGCGTTGACCAATTGTTATGCTAGCCGATTAGTTTTTTCCCCCCACAGTCCTAGCTAAGTTTCCTTTGTGGTTGTTTATTGTGCCAACTTTGACAATTCAAACACTTGTGTTTGTGTATCAGAATTAAAGAAGGAGATGGAGGAAGGTGATGAGCCAAGAGCCGAAACAGAAAGCGAAAGCGACGAGGAGCTCTCCTGTTTTGCGCCAACGGTATGGCCTCGTGATAGCTCTCATTTCAGAAACATTCACAACAGTCTCCATCTGGAGGTTTTTCAGCAGTCACGATGTCTGTAGTCCTTCCCACGTCCCATTGAAGTGGGCTTTTTCCCTTGTCTGTATCATTTGAAAGGAACGCACATAATTGGGGTTCCAAGACAAGCCATAAATACTGTATGTTTTTGTCCCATACTGATGCAGAGTGCGCTTTTGTTGTTTGTTGAACTAGCAACACTAAAAAAAAGTAACTAGCTAGCAACAAATTAGAAAAAAAATGTTGTGTTATGGGAGACTTCTGGGGATTCTGAAAGCCCCTAGCCATGAGATGTTCCCCCCTTCATGTCCAGACTACAAATGATGAACACTTGTGTGAATCCCCTACTGGGTAATTTCACCCTATCCTGTACTTTAACCATTTTTAAAGTCAACATTTAGCAAAATTCAGAAAGGCTCGCTCACAGACATATTTTTGGAATTAGGCTGCAAACAAAATATTTACTTTGTTGTTCAATGGGCAGCAGTCATGCCAGAGACCCTGCTATTTGTATACGAACAATTAAAACATCATTGATGCATAATGTTGTCCTTTTATAAAATCAATACTTTGAAATCAAGATTTTTGGCACTCAAAGACTTATATTTAGTGACTATTGTGTTCTATCTAATATTTTAAACCAGTTTTGTCATGTTCACGTGGTGCCATTTCAACTTTACAATTAAAAGGCTGCACAGTTGAATGTTTTGTGACTATAAGAGCCCAACAAGAAATATTGCATTACATTGCAGCCAATCTTTTGATATCTCTGGAGAATAATAGTGTAGAAGCAGTAGTTTCCAATCTTTCCATTTGGGGTATCCCCATATTGCCCTGCACTCTCCTGACGTCACATTTATACCGTATTGATCTTGATTTTGGCGATTGACACAAATAGACCGCTCACTTGGTTGCTAGCCACTTGCGCAAATACCGGTAAAAAAACAAGTGTTCATAGTCATGTTCACGTTTCTGGACAATTTAGAGCAGGGATCACCAACACGGTGCCTGCGAGCACCACTTAAGACACCCGTGAGATATGTTAAAAAAATAGCACAGGTCACAAATTGTGATTATTTGTGCTTTAAATTTTGAATCTGACCTGATTACATTAATTACATTTTTAAAATCATGTATAATATAAAGTATTTATATATTTGTAAAATATAAGGTGTTTTGGAAGTTTGCTGCAAACAGGTCCTGTAGCCCTTCATACGATCAGTGCTCACGAAGTAGCCCTCAGCCTCAAAAAGCTTGGTGACCCCTGATTTAGAGTGTCCATTTCACCTACCATGCATGCTTTTGGAATGTGGGAGGAGCCTCACTTAGTACCTTGGTGAAACTCTATGCAAGTAGGAGGAGAACATTCTAACTTACTCCATACCCAGGGTTAGAAAATTATTCAAAGGGGCTTGCAACAATGGTGAGATGTGATTTGAAAATGAATTCAATAATTTCCCTCCAACTTCATCTATCTTCCAGTATCTGATTAGAGTATTGTATTAGTACTTTTTTTCAATATTTCCATCCACACCTGCTCAGTGCCTCTCAACTGTGGGCAACTCCAGAGTGGAAGAGAGTCCAACTCCTCTCAAGAGGACTTGTACCAGTGCCCAAACTGTGTGTGGTGGCGAGCTCGACTGTATTAAGTCAAAACCTCTCGACCTCACACACCACCTCAGGGTGCTCCCCTGCCAGAGAGGTGATGTTCCACATCCTTACAGACATTTTCTGTAGCTGGGGATCAGATGACCATGGTCCCTGCCTTGGGCAACCGCGCAGGTCAGACTGCACTTGACTCCTGTGGCTCCTCCTGCAGGTGGTAAGTTCATGGGAAGGGGGAATGAAGTTTCCCTTTTGGGATGTCCCCGGCCAGACTCCATGGGTGCAAACTCGACTACCAGGTGCTCCCCTTAGAACCAACATCCAAGCCCAGCACCAGAGTGGGGCTCCAATGCCTCGTGTCTGGGCAAATGAAAACATGTTCTACTGTTTTTATGCAACATGGGAGTCTTCTGAGCTGTTCTTTGTCTAGTCCCTCACCTAGGACCTGTTTGTCATGGGTGACCCTGCCATGGTCATAAAGCCCCCAAACAACTTAACTACAAGGATCATTGGAACACACAAACCTCTCCGCCACGAAGGGTGACGGCTCAAGGAGGGGTTTGTCCCAATAGTGTAGCATTGCACTATAACTGTCCCATTGCCCAATATTTCTTTTCACACATATAATGGGTACTTATTTGTCATTGTGGTTATCTTACTCAGGTTGACGTTAAAACTACGGCCCTAGCAATGGCCATTACAGACTCAGAATTGTCTGATGAGGAGGCGTCCATATTGGAGAGCGGCGGGTTCTCAGTATCCAGAGCTACGACCCCCCAACTGACGGATGTGTCTGAAGGTAATGTTGCTTGTTTCAAAATGGCACTTTGAATTTTACCAGTATGGGAAATAATAGCCTTTCAGATAGAAGAGAGGCCTAGCCAGTTTTACATCAGTGTGGAGCCACAAAGAATTCAAAACACATTCCTTTATGCATGTTTTGAAGGACATTTTAGAGCAACAACTAGCTGTGTGGGAGCTTGTAGAAGACAGTATACCTTGAAAATATCCTTCATGTCTCATCTGTTCAGACCTGGATCAACAGAGTTTACACAGTGACCCTGAAGAGTCCTATCTGCGGGATCTACCTGAGTTTCCTTCCATTGAAGAGTTTCCGTCCTTCGACCACAACCGCCTGCGCTTCCCATTACAAGGGACGGGCCAAAGTGAAAGAACCCAGGCAAGCGCTCCTGCAGAGGCCCAACAGTTGAGCCCCGCTAGCCTCCTCATCCAGCACCTTGCATCCCCTCTTCACTTTGTGAACACTCACTTTAATGGCCATGGGAGACTGCCCGGCACTGAGGTGGGTGTGGTGCCGGCAATAGGGGAAGGAGCTTCGGGCCAGAGAGTAGAGGAGAGGGAAGCACTTGTTACCCAAGGTGCACAACGGTCACTTGAGGCTCTAAGTGAGGAGATTGTAAGCACAGCCATCTCCACTGTGGTGCAGAACACTTTGTCAGCACTGCTACGCTCCAGCGAGGCCAATGAGGAGCCCGTCCTGGCTGAGTTCCTTCCTCATGAGTCCCCCCCAGGCATTATGGAGACCTCCGCCCAACCCACCGAAAACGTTTCCCCTGTGATGGCGCAGATGCTGGCGCCTGACGAGGACCTAGAGACAATAACCACAGAGAGCATTACTGGTGATTACGTGCACGATGATACGCTGGTTGCCACCGAGGAAGAGGATTTTGAGCTTCTGGACCAAAGTGAACTCGAGCAGGCAGATGAGGGGCTGGAACTCAGCCCTGAAAAACTGCTCGTGGGGGAAACATTGGAAGCTGCACAGCATCAACATCAGTCATAGCTTCCCTTTTGCACCCCCAAAAAGAAATCCCACCATCCTCCCAATCCCCCTCCTCTTCCTAAATGTGTTTTCTTTTTAATGTGTCCATTACGATTACATGATACACACCACTACACGCAAAACATTTATATTGTTGTTGCCCGAGAACAGCTTGAGCTGTCAGCATTTCAGATCTGCCCTCTAAGAAATGAAATTTGCTTCGTAAGCAAATTCCCTGTGTTGAATTAACCTGCTGTCAAAAGCAGGTGTTTGTCCAGATGTTGTTACAGAGATTAGCATTACAATGCAGTATGTGCTCTAAATTATTTCATTTAACTGCTAGATGTCATATTTTGCTGTGGGTGCATTCAAAGTTTTATTACACCCCTTTAATGATATTGGTGACATGCCACAAATAGATTAAAAGTATTCTCTTTGTCTAATCAGCCACATTGAGTCATAGTTGCGCTTTCACTCGTTGCCTGGAAACGGAAACTTTGACAGTGTTGGATGTTGAAAAGCTCTTTACCCACACAGGTAAATGACCTTAACAGCTTTCCTCTATGGTTGGTGCCTCGTTCTTAACTAAAATTTCTTAGACGCTAATTTTATGCCACATCGTTGCTGCAGGTGATGTTGAGTTATTATAGTTATCCATTATTTAAGAACCAACCACAACAAGTACATTGCATGCCTTGCATTACACATGAACTAACCATGTTCAATTGTCAGGTCTTGGAAATTCGGAAGAAATGTATGTTTTGCTTTAACTGCTCAGCATCCAAATCTCAGGAGGTAGGGTGTACAAATTGGCTCCCGGCATTGTGTTTATTTCCCAACTTGTCCTCATGAACTGTATTTGTACTAACCATTCAGTTTACCAACCTGCCAGTGTATATTGTAGAAATGATTTAAAAGAAAAATGGAATTTATATATTCCGCAATATTCTGCATGTAAAAACACTTTCGTTTCTCAACTATGTGCTGCACAATGTGTGGGGGGAAAATACATTTGAATGTTTCGGCTTAAAGTCAGTTTCTTTATTATTTCTCAGTGAGCAGTTCTCCTTTGGTTTGTCCTCATTACAGTGACCTGTAAATGAAGAGCAATTGATGACATTCAGAGTTTGACAGATTAATTTGTTTGTTGGTGGTAGTGTGCTTACAAGATTGCTTAACTCATAAAGAAAAGATACCCATTGAACTGTTACCTGAAAGGAATATATTTTCTAAGTTCTCCTTTTCCATAAAGTACTCAGTTTGATCTTTTACATTGTGAGACTCAAAGGCAAAATAAGTTTGTACAGGCAAGGTTTATAATGTTAAAATGGTGAGTTGAACTACACTAAAGTGAGAGAATAAAAGAACAAACTGAAAAGGATAATGTATTTTAATTTATCCTTCTGTTTTTCCCAATCTATTTGTTAAAGGTCCCCTTTGGTCAATAATTTCAATTGTCTTTGAAGTCTATAATTAATCAATTTTCTGGACTGGTTGTTCTTACTGTGTTGGAGATGCCCAAAATGTCATTTTTCAAGCTTTTGTAGTTGGTCTTGTCTGTCTAGCATTAGACATGGTTGGATATCTCATTATTATGTCTGCCGTGTAAATCTATACTCTTAATGGATTGCTCGTCTTTGCCAGTTTAAACATCAAAAGCAGCTTGGCTCGGATGGCTCCAATCATGGCATCTTCTGTTGAGAAGCATGGAGCGGTGTGTTGTAAGTGGCCGTGGTGACCCCATCTGCGTCCTGTTCTTCCCAATTCTACTCCCCATTACGGCCCTCGCAGTCAGCGGGACACCCGTCCCCCATTGCGATCCTTGTGAGCCTTAATTCATTGTATTGTTGGCCTATTGATAGGAACTGAAAGGGGATGTGAATAAAAATATAAAGAGGGGTAGTTTGAGGTTATGCTCATCAATCGCTTCAATTCATTGGAATTGAGCTAACCTGCGATGACAACGATTTCTGGCAAATGTGACTGCAAGTTCACCACTTTAACCACTGTTACATCATAAATTATTAATATGAGTATTGTTGGAAAACACAAAATATTCACATTATATATTGTATTTTTATGATTTATGAGGCTCACTTGGAAGCCAGACATGGTGCCTTGCTGTTCAGCTGAGTTGGGTGGGTGTGTACCAACAACAAAGTGGGCAAATAGTTGATATCCATTGAAGAAATTACATCACAATGTCAATTATTTCAAATTCTCATGTTTTGCAAGCCTATGCTGTTGATTGATTTTAGCATTCAGTCAAGTGACTGCATGGATATCAAACTTAAACTGTGTCACAGACTCAATTTGACATACCTTGAGCATAAAATAGTAAAAAAAAAAAAAGATTCTGATGAGGGGACCTTTAACAGTTTGAAGTTTTATTTAGGTTTTTCCTTCGCTTGTGCTTTCCAAGATCAACATCTTTTTCCTGTGAAGGAAATGCATCATACATTAAGGTGATGTCAAGGGTAGGTTTGAAGGTCTTAGCCATTTTACTTACCTGAGTTCACTTGCAGAAAGTTGAAGACGCTGCTTCAGATCATCTCCAACAGTCACGTCGGACACCACGGACCACCGGCCATCTGTGAAAGTCACTGGAAAGGACAGGACCACGTCGTCTGGGAGGTCGTAATGGCCTGAAAGTTGCCCAAAGGTTTAAAATGCGTATTGTCATTTAGGTGAGCACGATTAATTGCATTGTAGTCCTCCTCTTTTAGTGTTGCACCTGTGCACAAGACCCCAACAGAAAACACCTGACTGGGAACGGAGGTCTTGTTCCATGCCTTTAGGAGAGTGAGGATCCCATTGGCAGTTGACATGTGAGTTCCGTGATGGGTCTTTGAAACTACAGCAGCTTGCTGACAACGCACAATATCTTGGAAGTCGCTCTCCAACCATTCCCTGAGTAAAACACAGAGGTCATTGGCTTTTTTGCTGGGGATACAAGTTGGAATGCTGGGTCTGTCATTCTCAGCTAAGCTGGTTTTGATAGCACTTTATTAAGTGCACAATCTAATGAGCAAAATTGTGCTCAAGGGCCATGCTTTTTTTTTTCTTAATGCTCTAACAGATACATGAGTCCGGTCATTTGTAGGTAGAGTAATAAAAAAAAGTTAAATGTAAGCAAGAAGATGGATGTATATGTGAAGGTATTTTAATGCTCATCTTAAAGAATTTTTTCCAGTCAGGTCTGATGTAATGCTAAAAGAGCTGTTTTATGCCACTACAAGTTACAAACGCCACAATAAACAGGTCATTCCAGATTTGGATGATGTTTACTGGCATTTCAATTTGATCCATCCACAAAAGAGAGGAATGTGCACTTGTTTAAAGTTTTCCTCAGATAAAAATGTAACTAGCTATGATAAAAGTGATTCTCAAATACAATATTATGTCCAATCCCAAAAATGTACCCTCTTAAAATTGCTTTTTCTTTTGTCATGCTGCAATTTTAATTGTCTATTTTTTATCTCTATGAAGGACTTATTTTTCCTCCCCCTCATTACCTTATTTAATTAAATAGCTTATTACAGGTTGGTCATATAAATGATGGGAAAAGTTGTGAAATTATTTATTTGTCTTGTTCCCACAAAAACCTGGCATGTCGATGTTTTATAGCCATCGAAGCTCCCTTTATATGCAAAGTTCCCTTGACGAGTTAGGATGGCAGCTGGCATCAACGCCTCAAATATTGTAACTAGAGGAATGCTAAAATTCATTTATCTTTGGTTGTCTCAGACAGCTACATAGATGCAAATACAAATATCTCATAAAACGTATGTCGTGGCTAAATTGTCCTTCAAGTCTGGTATGACCCAAACATTCAGTTACTACCTCTAGCTGAAAAGCTTGCTTTTTTGTTCTACTTTTTGTTTGCTGACTGACCTGTCATAGACAATTTCGAGTACTGGTTGGGAAAAGAAAGGCGGCCCTTTGATTGGTCCATTGTAATTAAAAACATTGGCCCTCTGGAGGTCAATGTAGAAGCGGTCACCAACATCTCCCCACACAATGACGTCTGTCACCTCTGAAGCAGAACACAATACAGTTGCTCAGAATTTTGACAAGTGACCACACTAAAAGGCAACCGGCGTAGCTACCTGAAGTCCTCACTTTGAGCTTGCTGGCGATGGCAGCCCTGGCTTCATTCTCCAACTGAGTTGCAACAGCAACAACGTGACGGCAGTCGATTGAGCAGGCTTTCAGCAGAAATGAGCATCTGAGATTCACAAGTGACCCACCGGACACGATCACCTTCACGTTGCTGCTTGCCCTTGCCTCAATCAAGTGCCCGTATTCAGTGTACCGGTCTGCAATTGCTTTCATCTTCTTTTGCTCCTGCACATCCTTGCTATCAGTGACTTCACACAAGTGGTCGTCCAACAGGAGGATGATCTCAGCTTTCTGGAATGCTTCTTTCAGATCTGTGTGAATGGTCACCTGTACATACATGAAGCCAGGAGGGTGGTTTTAATGGTAAGGTCACTAAAAAAAGAAAAAAATGATAATTATCTGCCTGATGAAGCTGAGGCAAAGCTAGATCTTCAGTCTCCATCTTTAGCGATTGTAATTCCTCCTGGTTGCCTTCCACATGCAGGAGATGGAGGCTAATGGCAGAGGCTTGGGACACCACCTCAGCAGAGAGCAGACTGGGGATCAGCATGTTGCATGTTGGGTTCAGCGCGCTGCCAAAGTACAAATCAGGCCAGTTAGTTGTACACAACAAGCACTTTACCACCAACACTTGTATGTATTTTTCCAGTCTATTTAACCTGCTAATCCATATGTGAAGGGGTTGGATGAGACTAGCGCGATGCTGCTCCTCCATAATCAGGTTAACCTTGGTGACAAGGTTTTCTTTGGCAATACTTTGCATCATTTCTTCAGACATGTCTGATGTTATGTTGTAGTACATCTGACGGTACAATACAGTACACAAATATGACAAAGGAACCATGCTCCACAACATAACCAGGTAATAAGTCAAATGTAAGGCCAACCTGACAGTGCTCTAAAAAATCCTCAAAGCCTCCTAAGAACACCCCTTTGCCTCCTTGGTGCACCAGTTCTCTCCACACTAAAGGTGACTCATCGTGTTTCCACCCATTCCTTATGCACGTATCTTCTAGCCAATTCTGACAGAAACCAGTGAGTTGTCATTGAGGTGCCACATACTGTACTTATATTCAACATGGACACAACTAAATTTACCTTCCAGTCATCTGGCAGGATTGAGATCTTGTGTATGCGGAAATTTGGCAAAGAACGTTGCAATTTGTCAGCCAAAAGTTCTGCTTTGGCATAGTATGGACAGTCAGTCTTGCCTGTGGGAACACATCAAATGTGGGCAAATACTTTCGCATGCCACATGTTCTATTGTTTTATTTGTCAAACACGTTTTCCTTTCACATTAAAATCAACCACTTTGTGTTGGTCTATCACATGAAACCACAATGAAATACATTTACGTTTCAAATGATACTTATGTCAACTTACCAGCCATCACAAACTTTGCCATTTTATGAAGGGACTTTGGCTTCAAGTGAGATGGCGTTGCAAAGCACAATATAATTTAATGTAATAATTAATTAATATAAATCCCTAGGCTAAATAACGTCTGTGTTTACTTCAAATTTGCTTGTGGAGTCAGTTGCTAGGTAACTGGGTTGCTCAACAATATTTGAGTCCGGAAGAAACTTCACAGTCAGCGCAAAATAATGAGTTTGCGGGAACACCGTAAAAATAGCTTTTGATGACCCATTTAAGTCATAATTAACATTAATGCGTTGAAAAAGATTATTCTTGCTTCAAATATTTTAGTATCTCTATTTAACGTTACATTTCGGCCAAAAAGATTTTCCTAACAAACTGCCAGATGGGCGAATTAAAGCGGTGCACACGTCTCGCAGATGTTATTAGAATCCACGTAGGTTCCTGACAGGACACGCCCAGCTGGCTTCAAGGCAAGAGGCAGAGCACGATGATTGGCTATTGTATCCTGGTCGAACATGCTCTACTGTCGCTTCATAGAAAAGTCCATTTGTTGTTTTCTTTTTGTTGATGATAACTCATCCTTATCCTGATTTTTACCCACCCTAAACCGCCTTAGCCCCATCCTTAAATATTACCCGAAAACCGTCTTCCATCCCTCCATTTTCTTCGCTTACACGAGGGTCGCGGGGAGTGCTGGAGCCTATCCCAGCTGTCAACGGGCAAGTGTACTGAACTGGTTGCCAGCCAATCGCAGGGAACATTGAGACAAACAGCCGCACTCACAATCACACCTAGAGGCATTTTATAGTGTCCATTTAATGTTTAATGATGGTGACATCTGCGTGGCTTGCCTCTTCCTATATTATGGACCCAATCATCTTACAGCGGGGCGTGTCTGGCCAGGAAAGGTCGTGGTACTGTCTATCGTACCTAATAACGACGATGGGGACCTAAAAATGTAAGGTAAAATATCCATAAAACGTTCCTGAAAGGATTTGCTGTGGTATTTTCTCGTCTAAATTGTATAATTTGAAGTTTAAAGTGAAGACAGGGTGTACTGACCTATTTACTTTTTACTTATTTGAGCGCAGTCGCCAATTTAGTGGAGAATGTCACTGCGGGTTGCACAGGAGCTCATGAGGCGGTCTCTACGGAGCTGCATCTATACGGTCAAACATTGCAGCTCTACGGTGACAGATTCAGACATGAACTCATCGTGTTCCTCCAAGCAACAGTTGGTTCACATTTATGGCACAAGGCAAATCCAACCGTGGCGGGTTACCACTTGCAACAGTTCAGTGAGGTACCACTCGCAGGATTCCAGTTTAGGACCAGAGAAAACGGAGCTAGTATATACTGCAGTGGCGGGCTCTTTAGTTCTGGAAGAAGTCCAGTCCCCCTCGGGCCAGAAACAGTGGCGATCCCCTTTTTTTGAGCACCTGCAGCTTTGTGGCTCCCCATCAGATGTGCTTGATCTCAGCCAACAATATAAACCCTCTCCTCGACATATTAGCAAATGCTTAACACACATGTGGGGCAGCATCAAGAATATGTCTGATGTGCAGCGGCGATGTGAGCTGCAGCTGATGTTTGAGCATCCCGAATTTGACCAGCTCCTGCAAGTTGCCATGACTGCTGTAGGCTCCATGTGGAATGAAGACTTGGCTTACTGTCTCCTGGCTATGGTGAATCTGGGCGTGCCCCAACGAAGCCGTGTGGTCCAAATGTACCTCCGTGCCTGCCAGGTAGACAGGCTTCATGGAAACTTGATTTTACACCTTAATTTGATACTTGTTTTCTTGTTGCTCACTGACAGGAGATGTTGAATGACTTTGATGAGAAGAGTCTGTCCATTTTGGCCTCCTGTCTGGAACAGATGAAGAACATGCCAAATGTGCCAAATGTTGATGCACTGAAACAAGGCTTGAGGTAACCTTCGTTTTGAGTTAAAACAATATTGTGCTGTTACTTATTGTTACTATTGTGCGCTACTTTTTCCGATCATGTGGCATTATCTTTTTTTTTTTTGCTCCAGGTTGGTTGTTGAGGGACGTCTTCCCAGGATTAAGAATGTTTTGGGGCTTCAGACCGCGATGCGTCTCTTGGGTAAAGATATGTCGCTTGAAGTCAAATGGAAACTT
Organism: Syngnathoides biaculeatus; assembly: GCF_019802595.1. Taxonomy (NCBI): domain Eukaryota; kingdom Metazoa; phylum Chordata; class Actinopteri; order Syngnathiformes; family Syngnathidae; genus Syngnathoides; species Syngnathoides biaculeatus. The sequence goes on from NC_084641.1 coordinate 39,025,731, forward strand.
GAGGTATGTTCCCGAACTGACAAAGAATTTGTCGTCATTCCATCTTGTAACATACACTATTTGGTTTCCTTTTTACTTTTTAAATCTGTGACTAGGTTTTCAGGTAGTGAGGTCATTTCATTTCATTTTTTGTTTTTGCTATTAGGATAAGGCTTAATCCACTTCTCTTTCAACCAAAATCCTATGTAAGGCTGAGGCACGGGCTATTGGGCACGGGCTTTATACAGGGTGTTCCAAAAAAAAATGTCATTTGAAATATGAATATCTTCGAAACATGTTCTACGAAAACTGAATTCAATCTTGTTGACTCTGAAAAATAGATTTTTTAAAAAGGAAAAAAAAAATCACATAAAAGATGAAAATAATTTTGCTATCAAAAAATGACTCTGCACATGGTGGCGAACCCCTAGTTGGCCAGTACAGATGTCAGACGTTTCCTGTAGTTGATTGGCAGGTTTGCCTCTTCTTGGGGAAAAAAATTGCATCGTTCCTCTTTGCAGATTTTCTCCAAATTCTTAAGGTTTTGAGGATGGAAGTCCCATCCACAACTCATTTGATGTTTTCTGGCTGAGAGAAGCAGGTTGTCATTCAGGATTTCACTGCACAAGATTCCATCCATATTTCCCTTCATGCGATGAAGTTGACCTGTCCCCTTTCCAGAGAAGCTCCCCCGAAGCCTGACCACATCACCATCACTGAATCATTCAGGTGTTCATTGGCAAACCTGTGCCTTCTTGAGCAGGGAGACCTTACAGGCGGTGCAGGATATTGATCCATCACTGGAAAGTGTTACCAATGGTTTTCTTCAATGGTTTTCTTGATGACTGTAGTCCCAGCTGCCTTAAAGTCATTAACGAGCTTCTCACATATAGTTCTGCTGAACCTTTTTCATGATTATTGATACATCACAAGGTGAAATCCTGAGAGGAGCCCCAGACTGAGGGAGACATTTCATGTTTGTTCCATTTTCTAATTATTACACCACTGTCTCCTTCCCACCCAGCCTCTTGCCAGTGGTCTTATACCCCACTCCAGCATTGTGCAAGTCTTATGTCCCTGATGTCCTCAGAAAGTTTCTTGATCTTGCCCATGATGCAGAGCTTGGCATCTCATTGACTCTTTGGACTGATTTCTTCATGTAAGCAACAAATTTGTCAGTCAGATAACCAGTTCAGGTTAGAAGTACAGACCTTATTTAAAATGAGACGTCTAGTCGGTGGGAGCCAGAATTCTTTGCTCAGGATCATATACATATTTCATTCAATGAAATGCTAATATGTTTTTGCCATCTGATTTTCAGAATTTTCTTTTAGATATTCCGTTTCTCACTCTCACAACATAAACCTACCATTAAAATAATGTACCACAAGGTCAGCTTTGCTCTTCGGAGTGCTATTCTAATGCCAAATGTTCATGTTTCTTAGGGTAATTTTTTTTCATCAGAAAGCATTAACCCACATTGTTTGAACTTTCAGCAAAAAGCCTTATCAATGACAGAGCAGTTCACCCTACCCAACACACAGTACATGATCTCCACCATGGCCATGATGGGCTTCTATTCCAAATCCCTGCTGGATATCTGCAGTCAGAGAATTACAGGTATGATCCATTTCTACCTACAGTAATTCCAGTGAACTAAACTTAGAAATAAGAAATGAAACAGCTTGCTATTGACCCGCCTCTTGTCTCTGCATGTGATTTGCACAGAAAACCTCCATGAAATCCCATTTAACAGACTATTAGCAGTGTTGCTGTCGTGTCGGGAGCTGAACTACAAAAATTTCACCCTGCTTACAAGCATCTGTGACTACCTTGCCTCCACCTTAGACATATGGACTCAAAAGGAGGTACTGCAGATTTGGATCATTTGTCACAATGTGAAGGTTTTTTCTTATCACTGCTGCATGAGATTTATTTTTTGGTTTATGAGTTACACACCAAATAGCTTGTGTTGTACAAATATTTAACTGTGATTTGTGGGAACATCAGTCACAAATGGGACCCTTTTAAGAACTTATAAACTGTAAATCCAGTCTCTATTCTTCTGACGATAGTCAGATAAAGTCAAATAACATCAGTCAGACTAGATTTATTAGATTATCCATCCCTTTTCTGTATTTCTTATCCTATTCAATAGATTATTCAATTCAAAATGCCACAATGTAGATATTTGTGTTTGCTTAAAAACCAAATCTCATCTTCACTCACTTGTCTCACTGCACTCTAGGTAGTCCTTCTCTTGTCCGTATTCGAGAGCCTTGCCTTTTGTCCTGCAGCATTGATGGGGGATTTTTCAAAAAAAATCATCGCCAATCCAGGCACTCTGTCACTTAAAGACCTTCTCTGTGTCCTTAAAGTGTACTCGTCGCTCAACTATTGCCTGCAGCATGACAGAGAACAGTATGTTTTTGCTTACATCATAGTTTATCAGCTAATACAAACCCAGTTCCATTGATGTTTGGACGTTGTGTTAAATATAAAGAAAAACAGAATACAATGGTTTGCAAATCATGTTCAATCTATATTTCATTATAGTACAAAGACAAGAATCATATTGATAATATATGAGGGACCAGACAACAGCAGGGCTTTAAGACCCCTACGATAAATGAAATAATTGAATGTAGGTTAGCCTTGCCTGGACGCGGGTCACCGGGCCCCCCCTCTGGAGCCTGGCCTGAAAGTGGGACTTGCAGGTGAGTGCCTGGTGGCCAGGCCTGCACCCTTGGGGCCCAGCTGGTGGGACCTTGACAATCTGATCCCTGGTTACAGAAATTGGTATATGCAATCTCACCTCTCTTTTTTTTTTTTTTATTTTTATTTTTTTTTTTTTTGAGTCCTTGGAAGGGGTGCTAGAGAGCGCTCTATTGACTCTATTGTTCTGATGGGAGACTTAATTGCTCTCATGGGCAATGACGGTGACACCTGGAAGGGCGTGATTGGTAGGAACATCCCTCCAATCAGAACCCGAGGGGTGTTCTGTTATTCAATGTCTGTGCTCACCTCAGAGGCCCGAACGTATTGTGAAGGTCAGCTCGGTTCGTCTGGCAGAATCCCCTGCCAGAAGGAGTTTCAACTCCCACCCCCAGCAGAACTTCACACACGTTCCTGGGAAGGCGGGGGGACATCGAGTCCGAGTGGACCCTGTACCGCGCCTCTATTGTTGAGGCAGGCAACCGGTGCTGTGGCTGTAAGTTAGTCTGTGCCTGTCGTGGGTGCAGTCCCTGAACCCGTTGGTGGACACCAGCAGTGAGGGATGCCGTTAAGCTGAAGACGTTTTCCTATCAGACCTTTTTGGCCAATGGGACACCTGAGAAAGCTGACAGATACTGGCTGGCCAAACGGAATGCAGCTTTGGTGGTCGCTGAGCCAAAAACTTGGGCATGAGAGGAGTTTGGTGAGGCCATCCGGCACCTCATAATATAGTCTCTTCCACACGGTGTCCAGGCTCTCCCTACGAAATAATTTGAAAAGTTCGGTCATCCAGGAGGGACTCAAGAGAAGAGCCGCTGCTCCTCCCCATCAAGAGGAGCCAGATGACGTGGCCCTGGTTGCCTCGCTCGTGAGGTGTTCCGGTAATGTCCAACCGGGAAGAGACCCCGGGAAGGCCTCCTGACATGTTGGAGAGACTATGTCCCTTAGCTTACTCGGGAACGCCTCGGGATCCCCTCGGAGGAGCTGGAGGAAATGCCTGTGGAGAAAAGTCTTCCCTGCTAAAGTTCCTGTCCCCGTGACCCAACATCAGGTAAGTGGAAGACAATGGTTGGATATGTAGATTTTCCTACTCACCATCCAAGCAAAGTCTTTTTTATGAACACCACTGCTTATTTCGGCAAGACAGTGCTAAACCACATTCCCCACATTACAACAGCGTGGCTTTGCGGTAAAAGAATGCAATTACTAGACTGGCGTCCCAGCAGTCCATATCAGTCTCCCATTGAAAATGTGTGGTGCATTATGAAACGTATAATATGAGAAAGGAGATCCCGTACTGTTGAACAGAAGAATCTTTACATCAAGCAAGAATGGAAAAGAATTTCACCTACAAAGCTTGAATAATTAGTGTCCACAGTTGCCAAACCTTTATTGAATGTTGTTAAAAGAAAAGGTGGTGTAACAGTGGTAAACACGCCCGTGTCCCAGCTTTTTGGGAAGTGTTGCAGCCATAAAATTCCAAGTTAATGATTATTTTCTAAAAACAAAGTTTATTAGTTTGAACATTAAATATCTTTGTAGTGTATTCAATTAAATATAGGTTGAACACGATTGGCAAATCATTGTATTCTGTTTTTAACACAACATCCCAACTTCATTTAAATTGGGTTTGTACATTCAAATGATCGAGCACAAAACCATATTCAGCTGCATACTGGTTCCATAAAGCTGGTGTCTGCCCTTGTGTTGCCCTAGGTTTCTGCAGAGTCTCAGCCAGTCTCTGAATTTCTACCTGCCCAGGATGTCTGAATATGAACTATTAAAGGCATGTTATTGTATGTGCCTTCTTGGTCACTTCCCATCCATGCCACTGGAGAAACTCCTACAGGGTTCTACCCTGGAGGTGCTGAGTAGCCGAGGTCTGGGCCACAGTTATTATCAATTTAAAAGAAAAAAAAATTGTAATCCTCTGAATTATCTCTACAGCAGTGAAGTATCCCAGGAAACAGGAGCAAATGTTTCAGACAGTGCACCTGTGCCTCCACCTTGACCAGCATTTTCTCCCTCGGCCATTGAGTGTCCCTGCACATATGCAGGGAGTAGTAAGATGCAGTGCTCCGCCTGCCAATCAGCGGTTCTTGCAACTCCTGCAAAGGACGTTGTCTGACCAAGCAGATATAGTGCTAGAGGAAATGGTGGTGGTGGAGAACCTATACTTCATAGGTAATAGAAGAGGCATTATTATTGCTTCTGATATGATAAAGCATAGAAATCAAATGCTAGGAGAAAATACAGCCATTTACCTTGTTCTATGTATTGTATACATACAGTCTATGCTTGCTTAAAAATGTAATTCAGTCTCAAATAACTTTTTTTTTGCGTTTACTGTTAGATGCTGTGATAAGCAAATTCGTGGCAAAACAACCCTCAAGTGAAGAAACGCAAGCACAAAAGTAAGAACTTTGAGCAACCACAAAGTTGCAGCTTCATGGCATCTCTCACTGCAGTGTCCACCAACAACCACATCAGGCACCAAACCCTTATAGCCTAAACTCTAATCAGCTGCTTTATCATGGAGGCACAGACCACGCACCCTGACTTAATGTTCCCAGGTTGCTCTGAATATCGTCAAGGTTTTGCCAGAGGTGGCCTGCCATTGCTCATGTGAGCATTTACGTTCTCTAACAGATTGAGGAAATCTCCAGTGGCAGTGCTCTCTCGTAGTGATACACTGACATTTCGGCGGCTGAAATGCTTTGGCCAAAATTGACACAAAAGAATGTTTTCAGTTTCGTCCAAATGTGCATTTTCGATTTCTGAACTTCAGTTAACAAAAAAAAGAAAAAAAAAACCTGAAGGACCATGTTGTTTATTGCCGCTACCACTTAGCTTTGCTGCGACTGCGCAAGCCTGTACACAGAATATTTTCACAAGATTTCCAAGCAATTCTTAGTGTGGCTTTGCTGACTGTCCAGTTGAATTTATTGGGAGGTGACTATTATACACAAAACCTACAATCACAGTTTGATGGTATAATAAATAAACCATGAATGTGCTACCAATAGTTAGCTGTAACATATCTGCGGTAATTCAAATGATTATATAATTCTAATGTATAAATTATAAAAATAATTGTAGGAACCACATGGCTTGACCATCATAAAGTTAACAGTTGGTCTAAACTGGACCACCCCAACTTCGCTGCCTTTCGCTGATTGGGTAAGGGAAATACTTGATGCATGCAATTGTCCTACCTACAAGCTACAGTTAACGGGACGAAATGTGATCCCAAGCCGCGGAGGCAAACATGTACCTCGCATCTGTTATCAGTGCAGCATAACTCACTAAGCATCACCTCTGTGATGACAAAAAAAATCCCTTCAATTTTAGACAAGTATTGTATCATGAAGGGAGTGTGAAGGATAAGCTGAAAGCCAGAAATGACGTGCTAGTATCCAAGCTATCATGACTGTTGCAAACGCACCCAAAAAATGATTGAATGATCCAGTATATGTCACGTCCCATCGGAAACGAGAGTAGGACCCAAATGCAGGAACTCGGAAGACGCAAGGTAGTTCAAGAAGAGACACGTTTATTCTATGCAGAGGTAGGGGATCGAGCAGGCAGTCCGGTGCAGCAGCGGTAGTTGTGACGTCGGGCGAAGAGAGCAGATGAGCGGACAGGCAGGAGTCGGTACACAGGGGAACAATCAACGTAGGCAGAAGTATCAAAGGAGTCAGGCTTACAAGGTTGGTCGGAGAACATGCGAAGGTCGGTACTCACAGGTTCAATCAGGGATATCGGAGCACACGAATGGGACATGAAGATCATACGAACTGGCGCCGGCCAGTTGTCATCGCGGTCATAAATCCACAGCATAATCAGGCCGCATGAGGCGCGGGTGTGCACCTTCCAATCAGCGCACCTGCGCGGACACCCGCACAGCTGGTGCTGAAGCGGCAGGATCATGACAGTATATTTGTCACGTAGGTCTGGGTGGAACTGCATTATAGTGGAGATTAGCCAACTTTGATGAGAACAATCACAGCCAAATTAGTACATACTTATCCAGGAAAATACCGTAACATACGATAATGCTCGACAACTGTACAGGACCTGGAAACAAGAAATGAAATAGTACCTCATTGCTGCTACATCACTTGAGAAAATGGGCCTATAACTTTAGTTAATTGATATACTAGATGTTTATAATTCTCTATATCCTTATTAGTCACATAGTGGGGAAATTTCTTTCATTTCAGCAGCAATAGTGGCTACAGGAAATACAAAAGTCATTTAAGAAGACATTTGGCTCCAAATGTGTCTGCCTTTACAAGGTTGTGGCAATAAATGCATGAAAACAACAAAATTTGAAGCCATAATTTATTAAAAATTACAGCGTAATATCTTTGCAAGTCAACATACATAAGCGACACACTGTCCACACAAGCACCTGTCTTGTTACTGTGACCTTTTTCTATCCTTCCAGAGTTATAAGTGACTGCTTGAGGAGGGCTCCTTTTTAGATTTCTTAAATTAGTTCTCTACAAGTGGTCCCGACCAACTCGGGACTGTCTTTCTTCAAAAATGGACCGCCTTCAGTAAGCTAGAGAAACCTTTTGTCGGTCTTCTAGATGGGCAGTTCTTTGTCTGGCTCCTTCTGCTTTCTGCTTTGGTACATCTCAACTGCGAGGTCCACTGGCTGTCAAGCTTCGCCATCTCAAGATTTTAGGATATCATCCAATTATGGTAAGAACCTATTTTTGAGTCACTAGTCACAATAAGGCTTCATATATATTGGTTCAATCTAGAAGCTCCTTCACCCAAATATATCATAATAATAAGGGATCCTATCCTCTTTGCTCCCCAGATAACACAACAGGATTTGAGGTCTGAAGAGAGGCAGCACAACTCCTCACAGCACAAATTTTTCTGGAAAGGCCAGCCCCAGGCATGACAATCAGTATCTGATAATCTTTGTTGTTATTATAAAGGTTGATGATCAGATGATCTGCGAATATGCTACCAGGTGTAGGTTATCCTGTTGCAAATGTTGTACTACTTATTCAAACAAAATCAAATGTACCCAAAGGTGAGATATTTAGCTGTCGATTAAAATTGTATGAGGTTATTAGAATTTTTTTCACAATTTCTCCCATAAATTTTAATTATTTAATTTATCAAATATGTGCTATATGCTGATCGTTTTTCTGCTTGCAATTAGTGCTAGTTCGCATGGTTTGCACAGTTTGTTGTGCAAACATTTAGTCAACTGTTTCGAGCAGCTACATTTGCAGAAACCTAAGGAAGAGGAAACCTGCGGTACAGACAGGAAACTGTTCAGTTGCATTGTTTTATCCAGATTTTGTTTTATTAGTACTCTTTACATATTGAGATCGTCCTTCGTTCTTTGAAAACAAACTGCTGCTTCAATTGCAGAAGAAACAAAATCCTCAAGCCGAATTTGAGGTCAATGCATTTTTTTTTTGTCCAAGAATAATAATAAAAAATTCTTTAGTTAAAACTAGCATGGGTGCTCCTGAAATTGTGGTCACAATGTTTAAAGAGACCCCCCCCCCCTTGTTTGGGTAATTTACTTGAACATCACTTTCAGTTTTTAGCCACTAAAGAGGGTCTTACCACACCTGTATGAATGAATGCAAGATGCAGGAAGTTTTTATTTGTATTTTTCACAACCTCAGCTCAAAGAACTGGTGTGAATTAAAGCTTCAAGGTACACAGTAATAATATAATACAGTTGCCTTCCAAGTAAGTAAGAGTGAGCATCTCAGGAGAAATTTGGGTTCTCAAATGTGGTGATGTCGAGTGTTCACTCGCACCCTCCTACGCTGGCTGGTGACTCTTGGTTTTGTGTTAATGTAATCATTCTGGAAATCTGCCTTCCGACCAGTAGCCTGAAAATGGGTTTTTAAAAAAAGAAACAACTAAACTGCATGTAATGCTCAGATGTCATATTCCTGTACATGTGACAAAAATGTGAGGTGGCAATTACACCTAAAGGAAGTAAGTTAAAATATGAGAAAATTTTATTTGCTTCATCTTACAAGATTTTTTTCTTTTGTCCATTTATTCCAAAAACATTTGTGAGCCTTGATATTCGCTCTTAATATCTGTTCTAGTCAATCCATAAGGTGTTGTAATAACAAGTTTACATACTCATTCAGATGCATCTTACCCAGTTGACCAAAGCAATGACTGTAATAATGATGCTATAGATGCAGAGAATTCCAAGCACAGGAATCCAAATCATGAGCTCTCCATGTCCCACTTTGGTTTCCCCAGTGCTGCAATGGTGACCTAAAATGGCAATATGTCAAGCATCTTTTTGACGATAGGGTTCCTACAAAAGTACAAAAAAAAGTTTGGTGTTTGAATAAATACATTTCCTGTTATGGAAAATGGGGGAAATATTGTAAAGACTGTTACAACACCTCTATTACCTAAATGAACAATTATGAAAATCAAAAACTACACATCTGCAGTGTGGATTTTCCTGTGTTACAGCGCTGCTTACTTGCAACATGCACGAGGATGCTCACATCACTCCTCTGTTTTAAGAGAGGAGGTGGGAATGTTACTATTCCCTCACACCTGTAGAGTCCACCTTTTGTGGCCGCCTTGCCAGTCAGGACAAAGCTGACTGATGCTTTGGCCTCATGTAGCCCCAAGTCAGCGCTGGTGTTCGATTCACAGTTCAACAAATTGTTTTTGTAGTAGCACGCTTGGTTGTAAATTACTTGTTCATCCTTCAGAAGGTTAAATCTCACTTCCTCGCCGGCCATCTTCGGACACGGGACAGTGACTGGATCATGTGTACACTCCGGTTGGAGTTCATCTGGTAAGGAAAACGTCGTTATGATTGAATCATGTGATGCATCAAAGTGTCACTCAGTTGCTAGTGGCTACAAAGAGTCATGTCAGTTCATTTGTTACAATGAAACCCAGTCGAGTACTTACATTTGCAGGCGCACTGTCTTTTTGTTGTAGTGGGTTGAAAGAAGCCCAACATGATCACAATCACCCAGGTCCTCATTTTAAACTTAAGGTGTGAGGACAATCTGCCTTGTGTCGTTACCTGAACTGCCAGTAACCGTTTGTCTTCAAAACATCCTGTGAAAGAAAACGCCTGCATATGTGAGTTTCCAGTCTCCTTGTGTGACCTGTGACCTACGTCATGAGCAATCAAACGAGCTTCAGATTTCTGCAACTTGAGGTACTTGGTGAAGCCACTAGAGGCCAACAAAATATTGTGTTTTGATAAACATGTTGATTGACATCCTGAACTGGTTGCCAGCCAATCGCAGGACACATAAAAACAACCCACCATACGCGCTCACAATCACACTTATAGAAATTTAGAGTCTCCAATTCATAGATGTTTTTGAGATGTAGAACGAAAACTGATTGCCAGGAGGAAATGCAGGCACAGGGAGAACATGAAAATTCTGCACAGGCGGGACCGGCTTAATTATATTGCTTGAAAACTTCGCCCATTATAAATGAAATGCAGAGCAACCTGGAGTATGCGATGCTAGGTGGATCAAAATAAAAAAAAAAACAGTTCTAGCCAATTTTTTTGGCCCAAATTCGTGTTATGGAGGCCAGTGTTTGCTGGCTGGAACAGGAACACGCAGTGTTTAACTGTGGATTCAAGGGGCCTCCATTATTAGCTGTCCGTAGCCCACGGCAACAACGAATGCTGGCAGAAGACATAGTACAGTACGGTACGTCCTTCACATCAGGCGAATAGACAGACAGACAATGTTTCCGTGTGTGTTTTGGTTGGTTTTGTACGTAACACGAGCCATACATAGGATTGTATTTTAGACAGAAAAAAGAGCGACATTACTTTTCCGTGCTCCGACGCAACAATTTGGTAGGACACGTTTATGTCCGATTATCCGTGGGTCATGAAGGCAGCGTGGATTGTGGGTTGGACAGGAAGCTGCGGGAACGCGCAGACTGTCCCCGAGAAGAATGGCCCGCATTTGGTATACATGAAGATGAGATTGATCGTGAAAACATGAAGATGTCGGATACTCTGGAGTAGGGTTTTTTTTTTCTTTTGGGGGGGGGGGGGGGTAACATTTTCAGAACTGCTCCCCAGCCAAAACCCTTAAAGTGTGACGCGTCTTTCCACACGACTGTTATCGTCCTCAAAGTCAGTGGTAGGAGATAGCCGGAGGAGAGGATTCTCTTTGTGAATCCATTTCACTGTAAGTTTTTTTTTTTTTTTTTTTATTCACTGCCCGGACGTGTTTATATGTTCTCATTTTGTACTTTGCGGGTGATGTTGGGAAACGCCCTTTTGAGGTTAGACAATTTAATTGATCCATGTATTTATCGCTGTGCCGCACGCCGCTGGTAGTAAAGAAGCAGCAGCAGCCTGCCGCATTTCTTCAAACGCTATTCTGATACTAAAAGGAGCATCTGCGGGCTGCGTGAGCCTCCCGATGCGGCCATTGAATGAGTCTTCTCTGGAGACAAGGGATGTTTGGCCCGCCTGGGAAAAGGCTTTTTTTTTTTCTTTTTTTTTCGGAATTGGACAGCGGAGATATGGTTTCTTTATTAGCTGAAGGAATAACTTGTTCTTTCGCGGCCGAATGGGGCCTTTCGTTGCCCAGTTGTCGCCCCTCGTCGTAGTCTCCACCCTTGGCGATCTTGGCTGATCAGCTTCTTTTCATGGCCCAAGGTGTTGTCGGCGTACATAGCCTCATGAAAACTATTTTTTTTCTTTTGACTTTGGCGAATTTAACGCATTTTTCCCCGTGTCATATATACATAAAGTAATAGGATTTAACACTTGAAACCCTATTGTCTGATGACGTCACCGATTAGAATCGGGTATCTGTGTTCGCAGTAGTTATCATCCATACAACGCAAACGAGGCTCAAACCCTTTGCCTGTGGGGTCAAGTCGAAGCCAGAGGAGTTCAGGAGGAAGCTTCGAGCACGTATTTTTTTCAACTGCATAAAATGACCCCACACTCACCGTGCGAGGTTCAAAGGTTATTTGCAGGTAGCGGACTGTCAGGGCACCGTCTGGCCGGCTCCCAACCTTGTTAGACTGAAAACTTTATCGTTTTGGACTGCCAAATTTATCCAAGTTAGTACTCGTGTCCCTATTTGTGAGTTGATACCTATTTTCTTTTTTGGGGGGGTCATAACCCGGGTTGCAACAATAAATACCCATACAGGAAACCTACATAGCAGCTACAATACTTTATACACATGCGCTACAGTCTCTGATAATGAAAGAAAAACCCACAGTGGTCACAGAGATAATTTGACTTTGACGAAAGTCTTAATAAATAAATTGAAACGATCCAATGAAAATTAGACCTTGCTTTTAAATGATGGTTCAACAGAATTGTTAAAAAAATTAAGTAATAACCCTGGACAAAAGTTATACGGTGGTACTCTTAGAGTTGTTTTCTAAAAATAATTTGACCATGGGTACAAATTCAAACAAGGTGTGTCCTCCAATTATCGTCACAGGTGTCTTCAGAATGATCAGTTAGCCAGCCTATTTCGAGGGTGGCAAGTAATCAGGCATCCATAAAAATATGTTGGTTTCCGGTAACAAGAGTGGGGGGAAAAAATGACAAGGTAGGTTGGAATTGTTTTTTTTTTTTTTTTTTAAAGGTCCATTCCATGATATTCTGCAAATATTTTGGCTGTTGTTATGTGCGGAGCGGTGACTGAATACAAGCACAACATTCAAAGTTGTCTCGCGTCATTATTGTTGACACAGTTACTTCCCTTGTCCAGACTTACGTCCCCTTCATGTAAAAAAAAAAATAAAAAAATAAATGCAGAGTTCAGCAATCTTATTTGCTTTTGAAGATTTATGGTCGGTCAGGTTACCGGAAACCTAAATATTTTTATGGATGGCCTCATTGTGCTGTTTGGTGACATGGCGTGTACCACACTAAAAGTGGACAAGAGGATACAAAGGAAACAGTTGTCTCATCCAGCCATCCATTTTCTTTGCCGCTTATCCTCACAAGGGTTGCGGGAGCACTGGAGCCTATCCCAGCTATCAATAGGCAGGAGGCGGGGTACACCCTGAACTGGTTGCCAGCCAATCGCAGGGCACATGGAGACAAACAGTGGCACTCGCAATCACACCTAGGGGCAATTTAGAGTATTCAATGGTGCCCGGAGAAAACCCGCGCAGACACTGGGAGAACATGCAAACTCCACACAGGGAGGCCGGGATCGAACCTGGGTCCACAGAACTGTGTGGCCAACGCTTTCCAGCTGCTCCACCGTGCCACACAGTTGTCTCAGTGGAATATTATCGATGTGTTAAAAGTAAAGATTTTAAGACAATCTTCAAGCAGCTTGATGTTCCTCTAACTCAGGGGTCAGGAACCTTTTTGATTCAGAGAGCCATGAAAACAAAATCCAGTATTTGGAAATTTGTTTCAGTGAGAGCCATATAATATATTTTAAGATTGAATTCAACTAAATGTGAGTATAATAAGACTCTGAATTAATTCTTTTAAATAATGTTATAATCCCATTACCTTCTGTCATTGTTTGTGCCAAAGTGGGGTTCATTGGAGCTGACCTTTGAGGTAATTTTCCATCGTTGTTGTAAACTAATCATAACAAAAAGCAAGACTGGAATTTGCCAAACTCCATAATGACAAGACACAAAGCTTTTGTGTGAATGTCCGACAAGGAGACATGACAAAACTGGAACTTTTTGGCAAGGGACATAAGCTCTATGTTCACAGATACAAAACTTGAATATACCAAGAATAAAACACTTTCTCGACTCTGAAATATAGAGGAGGCTCTCATGTTTTGGGGCTGCTTTTCTACATCTTGCACAGGGTGTCTTCGATCGATGCATGTCAGAACTATTAAGGTACTCGAGAGAGAAATATGATGCCCAGTCTCTGAAAGCTTGGTCTCGTTTGTTGGTCAGGGGTCTTCGAACAGGATGATGACCCAGAACACACAGCTTAAAACATCCAAAAATGGCAAAGAGCAAAAACATTGTGCTAAACTGAAGTAGCATTTTATGGAGTAATTTGCCCATGAGAGGGCCAAACACCTTCTGAAAGGTGTAGAACTCTTGTTGAAATTTACCCCAAAAAATGTTTGATTGCAGTGGTAGTCTCAAAAAGCTCTAGAATGAAATATTAAGTTACGGGTACCATCATTTTCTATGCACCTCTTTTTTGTGAGTTTTTTTTTTTTTTAATTTTGCTAAACCACCAAAATCAATGTCTGATTTTCATTGGTTATTTACTATATATTTTGTAATCTATTACTACTTGTCAGATTTAAGTTATGTGACCACTGTAGGGTTTCCTTTCATTAACAGAGGGGTACGAACACTTTTGTCCATCTGTGTATATGTAAATTGATGGTCCAAAACATTGTCAGCACACTTAAATGCCCCAAGGCACAACATTTGGACTGTTTCTGTTCAACTCAGCCATCAAACGCGCAGACGGATTAAATTTCCAGGCACAGGTAAAATGTGTTTGAAGATGGTTAGTCATTTCAAAGCTTCTGTTTAAAAGCATGTGATGAATGTTTTGTCATCTTTTTTTCCTCTCCATGCTAGACATTACCAAGATAATTTTTTTTCACATTCACAATCCCTTCATGAAGAGTAAACACTGCCTTTTTTCTGTTTGCCTGTTTTTTTTCTGGGGACATAAATTGATTAAATAATAACAGGGGTCACATTTTTTTCAGGCTTGAGCAATGGTCCTCTGAAGCTTCAGAGAATATTGTTGGTTTATCTCTTCTTGCTCGTGTCTCTCTCGTGCTTGTCTGTCACTGCTTCAGCTCTGTCGCTTGAGGGCCATGTGTGACTTCCTCACACCTATCCAAGCAAACAACGACCCGCCCATATCCCTGGGCAGAAAATTCCCCACACAAAAGACAAGGCAGTGGGTGACAACAGTGTGAATTTCCTCTGGGTTGTGTTACAACCGGAGGATGCAGCGTCTAACACTGACTTCACTGCACCCTGATGGTGTGCCAGAGGCTCAATTGTTAACTAGATCTTGCCCTACAGACTGGAGTGAACCTCAGATGGAAAGTATCATCTGGTGAGCCAAGACTCCCCTTCGTGTTGAGGACATGTTTTGGCAAAGTAAAGAAACGTGTGTGTGTGTGTGTGTATGGTTGTGTCCCTTTCCTTGACACACGCACACCGTCACCAGCTTGTATAGGGCCTTGTTCTTTTAACATTTCCTTACCTTTGGCAGCAGCTGCCTGGAGTGTTTGTAAACAAAGGTTGGTTATACTGTACCTGGCTTGTCTGGAGCGTAAAATATCCTGCTTAGAAATTGTTGCTCTTCCTGTTGCCCTTGAAATGCACAGTCCAGAATGTATATCAGTACACACAATGGTACTAAATAACTTAGAGGCATGTGGCGACTGATTTAGTTTCTATTGAAGATGATGATAAAGCAGTGAGTAAACAAGTGGTTTTTCAAACTTGTTGGGGTGTGCCCCCCTTTTTGGAGAATAATTGGGATGAGGGAGGTGGTGCTAGCTCTGGAAAATTGTAAGGGGAATGCTCGCACTGAAAATTGTAAACCGGGAGGTGAAAAATTGTTGAGCGGAAGGTTGGTGGGTGGTGTTCAAAACTGCAAGAACCCCCATGATACCCCTAGTATGAAGTAGTATGGCATAAATAAACAAAATAAAACCTGATAAACATCTATTCATCCATTTTCATAGCCGCTTATCCTCACAAGGGTTGCAGGAGTGCTGGAGCCTATCCCAGCTTTCAATGGGCAGGAGGCAGGGTTCACCCTGAGCTGGTTGCCAGCCAATCGCAGGACACATCCAGATAAACAGCCACACTCACAATCACACCGAGGGGGAATTTAGAATGTCCAATTAATATTGCATGTTTTTGTGATGTGGGAAGAAACCGGAGTGCCTGCAGAAAACCCACGCAGGCATGGGGAAAACAGGTTGTGTGTACATGTGGTAGCAAAGATATAAAAGCAGGAATACCAAAAAAAATCTTTTCTTGCTCACCAAGTCCTTCTCAATTGGCTTTAGTAGTTTGTGCGTTTCCCTGCGGGATTTTGTGAAGACATCTTACGTCCTGTATTACCACACATTTCTACCTTGTCCACCCAATGTTTTACACAGTACCTCCAAAGCGCTATTGCAGTGCAGCATTAATGACATTATGCTCACAATAACAAAGCTGTCATTTGATAAAATGTCTTTTCACTAACTTAACTGAATTTGTCTTTTTTTTTTTTTTTTTTGAAAAATTCCTGCCTACCAACAATGCCTGTAAAATGAGCAGTCTCTATTTATTTGAAATGTAGACATTACAATTGAAGAGAGGGAAGCATGTAAGTATGTCATTTACCCATGCCTTCAAGTACACCACTAAAGAATATGCTTAAACAATTTGGCGGGAGAGAGAGAGGATGGTGGAGACACACTCATGGGGCTTCCCCGTGGCAGCTGCCAGGCATGTGGACCCTGGCTTCACGAAACAGAGGTCCATGGTGACTGATCCCCACCCATATGTGTGTGTAAATCAGGTTACAATTTTAGATTTATTTTTTTTTAAAGCAAAGTAAACTCAATGTGCTTTACATGATAAAAGCATTTGAAAACAAAGAGATACAAAAAACATTTAAAATGGGGGAAAAAACAATAGAAATGACAACAAAATATATATTAAAAAAGACAATTAAAACTGTGTACAGTGCAAGTAATATGATTAAAAAGTGTTAATACTATAAATATGGAAGTAAATATGTGCCACCAGGATTTTAATTAAAAATGCCACTGAAAATTTTACGTTTTTAAAATTGACATTGTTCTTTCAAAGTGATCACATTTTCAATAGCTGTATTTCAGTTTAACTTTTCAATGTTAACAAATTGGCCATATAAAAAAAATTCAACCTTCAAAATTCAAACGCAATATTTTCAGTCTCCTGAGATTCAACTGGCTAAAATTCACTATCTGAAAGTCACAGTCTAAATTCAGTGTTCAGTGTTACGACCTGAAGTAACACTGAATTTCATATCGCCGAGGAATTCTCGAAGCAAATAAGTTTTTCTTCAGCGTGAATACAAAAGACTCCCAGCTTATCGTCATTCCAAAACACCCCATCCCATAATTTGTGACGTCAAAGGTCTGCCCACGAAATGAGTCGTTTTGGAGGTAAGAAAAACTAGGTCAAAGTTCGCTGACTTTAATTCATAAACACATATTTTCGGTAAGAACATTAAACAGATTATGCATTTTATGGAGCAGTTGAACAGATATTTTCATCTAGATAAGATAATTTGCATTAGAAATCAGACATTCCATACACTTTAGGAGCTTTGAGTTACTCTAGACTGAAGTGAGGAATTGATTATTTGCTGCAAATCATGTAGCACTGACTTCACAACAGTTTTGAAAAAGTCAGATGGTATTGAGTCGAGACTGCTCGATGATGGTTTCAACTGCTGAACAGTTTTCTCTACAGTTTTTTTGGTCAACTTTATCAAAATCTGACAAGCTAATAGAGTTTTTCCTAGGTGGCTTCAGATTCGAAATCATTTTATCATTTTGCTTATATGTGATAACATTTGACCTGATGGATTGTATTTTTACACTAAAATAACAGGCAAACTCATTGCATTTGTGAGCTGTTACGAGTTCTGGGGCTATCTGATTTTGGGGGGGGGGGTGACCCGATGAAATACTCAAAATAACTCGCTAATAATTGTTCGATTTCCTAAGACTTGTAAAAAGTCTATTTAGCGTACTTACGAGGACCCATGCCGGACGAAGTAATTATGTCAGTAGTACCCAGACACTGGTGGCCGGTGGCGGGGAGCTCCTTTCTCCTTCCCGCTAGCAGTACGACAGTGCGGGCCAGCCAACCTCACGGCCCAACCAACCTCTGCGTTGGGTGAAACGGTGGCAGCATCGACACATTGAGCACCCCTGACTTTATTAAGTTATGATGTGGGTCTTTTGTTACGTTCTGAGAGAAGGATTATGTCGTCGGACGCGGATTTCTATTCCTATAAAGATGAGGATGGCTGTCGACTGAGCTTTTTATTAATAGTGCTGCTTTTGGACAAGTACACGGACACCACACTGCCTTCCCGGAACATTCGCTAGAAATAACAATCGCCTATTTGGAAGATTGACTGTGGTGTCTATACGTCGTTTGGCTAGTTAGCTCGTGTTACACACTACTAAACTGTCTTTGTTTTGTTTTGTTAATTTTGGTATGGTTTTGTGTTGTAGTGTATTGTGTGTGTGATTAAATTGTCTTAAACGCAAGACAAGTGCTTTGTTATATCTTGCCGGTTTGACCAAGGGGATTTATTCTAAATTCACACGTAATATACCTATAAACTGTGAGACAAATTAGTCCCCCCCAACTATTATTTATTTTTTAATAGCCCTATACATACCTACCTGTCATTTGGAACTCACTAAGCTCTTGTCCTTTGCACCTGTGCAATCCATTTTTCACGACAAATCGGGTCTTTTGGAAATGTGTGAAGAGTGAATCCATCCTCCCTAGTGTTCCAGCAAATTCCGGCAATGCAACGAGCCGGCATTTTGGCTAACGTGCAGAAAAAAACAGCTAGTTTCTTGC
Organism: Syngnathoides biaculeatus; assembly: GCF_019802595.1. Lineage (NCBI taxonomy): Eukaryota > Metazoa > Chordata > Actinopteri > Syngnathiformes > Syngnathidae > Syngnathoides > Syngnathoides biaculeatus. The sequence goes on from NC_084641.1 coordinate 39,044,025, forward strand.
CGGTACAATGGGTAGACACTCAACCCCACCTCTGTAGGCATCTGCAAAAAGACATCACTTCCTGGTTCTTCTTCAACACAAAAACCTCAAGAGACTTTTCATGATGGGAGATGTACAAATCAATATAGGGCAATATTCTGACATGCTGTGAACAAACGGATGGATCCATTCTGGATGATTTTTTTGGGTTAACAACATAGCACATAAACATACTAAGTTTTAGGTGTCAGTGGCAACCCTAACCCTAATATGCAATGCTTGGCAAAGCACGGTTATTCTCCATTGTCCATTCATCTGAATGCAAAGTTAAGATGCAACAGTTTAGCAATAGATATGGGAGGACAATTTATTTAATCACCAATGGCCTTAATTAAATGACCTGTGCTTCAGAGTCACATTTACGCCAGAGGAATAAACATTCATAGTATGATCAGAGTTCAACCAGTTCTCACTTGTGTGGTTGTGTTGGTCAACAGTATTTGCTTTGTGACTTGACCCTTGTGGAAGGAAAAACATGGGTTTCTTTCCATCTAGTTAGGCAGTTCCCATTTTGGATTTCAGGGCATTTTTTTACAACGTTGTTTTACAAAATGCCTGCTATTGGTATGCTGCAGTCGCTTTCAAATCACGCATTTAGTTTTACATTATAGTAAAAAGTCAACGACCTGACAGCAAAAGATGTTCAATGCAGATTAGCTTGGTTAGAGCCTGTATTCGGATGTGTTCTTTCGATGGTTTGGTTTCTATTAGAATAGACCACCTGTTCATAGAATATTAAGCCTTGAGTATTTTATCCATTAAGGTTAATGATTTATAAATCTGAAATACTCTGGCTTGTTTTGTTATTCAAACGCACTGCAGCCCCCCCTCCCCCATCTGATTGCTTGCCTGCCATCAGCTCGGCTACTGATTGAGGGAGCATTGTTATGCAGTGCACCAAGTTTGCAGGGAAACTAGAGGATGCACATGGCAGGTTGCTTTCAATGCATCTGGAAGCTTGGGGGTAAAAGTAAGTTTCTTTCGGCTTGTCCCTTTCGGGGTCGCCACAGCGTGTCATCTCAGATGAACGCACATATGTTTGGCACAATTTTTACGCCGGATGCCCTTCCTGACGCAACCCTTCTCAGGGAGTGGAGGCCCCAGTGGACTCATTTTGTCACTTGTGGTTATTTTTGCCAGGTTGCAGAAGTCACTTTCAGAATTAACTTTATGAAGGCAAGCAAACCCGCTGTTCTTCACTGTCGTTTTAACATCAAGGTTCATTTTGGACACTGTAGGACTCTGCCTGTAATAGCAGTGACCGACAATCTGAAGAACAAGCAGCTGCAGTTGATGACAAATTTTGGTGCCAAAAAAAAAAAATTCCCTTGACAGTCAAACATGTAGGTGTAATCCAAGCAAATGTCAGTGTGTGGATGTCATTGACTAATACTCTTGTAGCAAGCCTCTGATGGCTAGTTTGAGTATCTTGCTAATCTCTTTCTGTTCTGCTGATCGTCGATCCCTTATGATTCCTGGTTCACACAAGCACCAGGACTCACCATGATTGTCTCCAAATGTGTTTTAGAGAGTGCAGCGTGCTCCTTCACTCATTTGTTGATGATGGAAAGTTAATTGAAGATAGTATTAGTCACATTTCAGACCCACCAGCAGGTCAAAATGCAAGCCAATTCAAGAGGCATTTAATCACATAACTTTGTACGTGTGTATTATTTATCTATAAACCCTAATGGCAGCTAGCCAGTTAATGGGATGTTCCATCCTCCTCTCGAGGCCACCGTGGGAACATTCCTGACACAGCATTATTCCATAATTCTCACCATATGTGTTCTCTCCCTCACAGAGCACTCTGCACGAAGCATGGAGAATCCCGCTGAGGAAGGGAGATCAACTCCTTGTAATAGTAACCAGACGTGACCTCTTTTACAAATTCAAGCTTGCCTTGTTGTATGTGTTACAGGCAACGTATTAGTGTTGTTTGTATGAACAGTTGACAAAGTGCAACTATATTGTTGAACAGGTTTGAAATGATAATTGTTCTCTGCAACTGCATTCAATCCAATTTTTATGTTTAATATTGAAGACAGGGAGTTGGCAAAGAAGGACCCTAAAGTTGTTTGGCTTGCCATCAACGCTAAAAGCAATGCACTGATCAACATGAATGCACTTTACCCACCCAGTGCAGAACCATCCGTCAGCCATCTCTCGAGAGTGCTCATGGTGAGGGAAACCGCAGTAGTGATTGATGGCGACACTCAATTCTCCTCACATAAAAGTTCTTTACATTGTTACTCAGTGCAGTCAGACCGGTGTGGTCATTTACTGTGCTTTCCGGCAACAGTCCCATCTTTCTCTTTCCCTATGACATCATCATCTCCTCTGCTGGTCTACTATCCTTCCCTCTTTTTGACTTCCTGCCCCAACAGGAAATGAGCTGCCCTGAAGGAGTGCAGCTAATGGTTGGGAAGCATGGGTGGACAAGGACACACCTGTACTCATGATACAGAGTTTTCCCTTGTTCTGTTATGAAGTGACACACTTACGGCGTATACAGAGCACTTTTCAGGGTGGCCTTAATGTTATTTTTGTTTAGTGTTTGGAATCGTCTCAGAAGGGGTCCTCTTGCCTGTGCACTTTGTTTTTTTCTGGCCAAAATTGCTGTTTTTTGTATTTGGGAGTCTATACCCAAGTGTTTTAGTGCAAAGAATACACAAGCGCTTTAGACAATTCCAAGTATGCGTTTTCTTTGAGACTTTCTTAACGCATTTTTTTTCTGTTTCTCGGTTCCTTTTCCTGATCTCTTTGTCTTCCCCTTGTGAGCAGCTGACCCTGGCATTGTTGTGACTTCAGCAAATGTGTTCCCCTGCAGCTGCACGTGTCCACGTCACTGCCACACCTGCTTGCAGCCCCCACACTGATAAGAGTGTTATTACACATTGACTGGGCACAATTTGCAAAAGGCAGCTGGATGGAGGTGGGGCATGTGCTAGAGTATTGATAACTTCTTTGCCAACACACACAAACTCTGTGCCTGGGGTGTATTTGCTATGGAAATATTCAGTCAGTGTTTCTTCTTGCGCAAGGAGACCCGCCACATGCTGTGGTGTGAATAACAGTTGTTGCACAGAAAAACGAAGAAACAGCTGTGTCCAGTGGGAACTGCTTCTTGATACCTCTCAGCAGCTGACTTCACCCCGTTTTGCATTTCAATCACTTAAAATGTATGTTTGCAGTTGAATGAAAGGCGAATAGTTGCTGACAAACGTGTTTATCAATAAGCACGGCCAGGTTGTGTTCTGTGAGAGATGTTGGAGTGAACTGAAGTATTCCATGCTCAAGTCTGCGGTATAAAAAAATCCTTCTTTCCTTGGCCTGTGTGTCTTTTCCTTCTGCATAAAATCCATTGTATTCTTGTGACAGAAGGATCAGTCTGCTCTCTAGCTGCCAGCTTGCTCTGTTCCTCTGCTGCAGTCGATCCCTAACTTTCGGATTTTCACTGACTGATATCTTTGTTCATCCTTTTGTCTCTTTTCCAGCGTATTAAAAGCCCTGTCAAAGTGGAGTGGTAGTTTCGACTGTTCTGTAGCCTCAGTAGGAAGAGGGCCAAGCCACTTCAGAGGTAAGATTTCCTATACGCTGGAGTGAGTAATGGCTGCTTGGCGGGGACCATAAATTCTGAAGAGCAGAGCCGTTGCTCAGCTCATTCAAAAATAAATGCGCAACTTTGCGATGGTTAAAAACTGCAAAGGAAGAGGCACTGAGTGGGATTTTTTTAAGTTTAATTTTTCAATATTAACATGGAGCATATGCTTTTGCTGTTTGCAGTGAAAAGTGTGTTGTAAATAAAATGCAAATGAAAGAGGAGTCAAGCCTCAGGAGATAATTTTCATTTTAAGTGAAACCATGTGAGCGCCAACCGTGACAGACTTTGATTAGAGCAACAGCACTGGTTGGTAAGCTTTTTTTTCTCTGCGGTCTGCAGCTACAGTATACGATGGATGTGCTGTTTATCCATGTTTGTACCTTGCTCTTCATGCTTCATTATGTTTGTTTTCAAGTGAAGAATCACATTTTTCAAGATTAATTAATTGAAATAGACTCAGAAAAGCCCCTTTTACACCTAGTAGTTACTGCCTGTTTTGTGGCGATGACAATGACTTCACTCAATCCACCACTACATGCTGCTTGTGTCCTTTCTCCACAGCCGTGTATGTTTTCAGCAGTGAACGAGGCTGTTGGACATCTTGTGCTGTTTTTTTCAACTATGGAACACTTGGTGCAATTTTTGAAGAAGATAGCCCCTTCAGATTGTAAAAACCAGATAGCTCACCTTTGTGTGTTTGAGAGAAGCACCAACAGCCACTTTTTTACTGACTTCTGTCTTTTCGCACTAGCCAATCACTTGCTGCAGGAACGATGGTCAATGAAAACGGGTTGTTTGGCCATTGTGGTACACTTAAGATGTGTCCCAAATCGTTTACTCAGTAACTACTCCTGACTCCTCATGTAAGGTTACATTATTTAGTTGACTACATAGTGAGCTCATTCATAACTGCTTTCAGGCACTACACAACATGATTATAATGACATAACAGCTGTCACACAATAACATAGTAGGCTGTTGGGGTGAGTAAGAAAAAAAAAAAGATTGCTGCGTTATTAAAACTTCCTACTGCTTCCACATGAGAAAAGAGATATGTGATGCAAGTGTGGCGGCTTTGTTTCCCACTAACCCTGACCCACCTTAATCCTAGCCTTAACTCATCCTAAACAGCCAACCCTAGCCCAAACATAAACATAACAAACTTTGCTTTTGTTATATACAAATTTCATAAATTTACACATTTAAATGTCTCCGTAGCTTTTCCCATGATGCAGGAGCCAATATTGTTGCATTAGGGCGTGTCCTGCATAGAAACTGTGTGAATCCTAATGACCTGTCTGTGACTCATCTCGTCTTGCCATTCTTCAATTTTTTTTCTCTGAAGATGCAATGCAATATGGTATATCAGGACTCAATGAGTGACCTCTGGTTTGTCACTACTTTTTGCTATGGTTTGTGGGTAAACTTTGAATGCACTACATAGGGTCATGACTTTGATTAATAAATATTAGGATACCACTCCAAAATAGTACTGGAGTGGAGTGATTTTTAGACACAGCGTCAGAGTGCACATCTCTGCCCCTAGGCAGCATCCAGCACCCAGCAGGGAGAATGCTTTGATTCACAGGCTCTACATCCGTTTGTGTGTTTTAGTACGCTCAAAGAGGAATTGTGTTTATGCTGCTTGAGTGTTACATGGTCATTATCATCAAGCAAATAACAGAAATACAGCCGCTTTTTAAGTTGACAAAGCACTGAAATCAACGAAACCTTCTAGCTCGTGATCTAGTTATAATTTCTTGCACAAATAAATGAGGATTATTTTAGCTCATCTAAATGTGGTTACCATGGAGCGCCATCAATGATCAGTCGCTGTATCGTGGTTCACTTACCATTATTATTATTATACTTATTATTCAGTGCATCATTTTTTTTTATAAGGCAGTGTAGTGTAGTTACTCCCCTGCACATCTCTGATACAGTTACTGGCTATATGATTTTATTGTGGCAGCAATGCCATAAGGTCAGTTAGGTTCTTAAACTTAAGAAGAAACCTTACTGAGGAATCTCATCTCATCAGTCCATTCATTTTCCTGACCGCTTAATCTCACTTGGGTTCTAGTGTGCTGGTACTTATCCCAGTTGAGTTAAGGTGAGAGGCAAGGCACACCCTGAATTTGTCACCGGTTAGTTTATAGTCTCAATGCATGCTTTTAGTCAATTGCCAAATTGCTTGAGGATACAAAGAATATGAACCCTGTTAAAAACACAAACCACAGGCAGCATTTTATCCAATGCTTTCATAAATACTAACCTGAGTCCAACAAATAGATAATGTACACACGCAACGATACTGACACCACACCAGCCAATGACATGCATACCCAACACACTCCTGTCTGTGGAAGCGTCAGACTCGACTTTAAGCAACTTGATTTTTGTGCTTCACCAGTTGTGCTCCCGACTCTGTGACCTTGCTTTCCAATTAAAATTCAAAATTGTCTTTATCTGAAAAAAGGGCTTGACTTGGGTGCACTGGACAATAGAACAGTACTTTTTTTCCTGAGCCCACTACAGATTCTTCCAATGTTGTCTTTGGTTCAGGCGTGGTTTGACACATAGAATTCTACATCTTATAGCCCATGTCTCGCAGACATCTGTATGTGGTGGTTCTTGATGCACTGACATAAGCCACTCCTAATGAAGGTTTCTGAACCTTCACCGTTACTTGGTAATCTTGTCAAGGCTGTGGTTATCCCTGTCACTAGTGTACCCTTTCTGGTGATGTTTTCCTCTTCCTCCAACCCCTTTGACACACCCCTCTGTGAGCATACTGGTTCTTTTGTCATTTTAAAAAAAAAGTTTTGAGACCCTTTTTTCCTCCCCTTATGGAGGGTGCCAATAAAGGTTTTCTGCACAACTGTCAAGTCAGCAGTCTTCTCTATGATGCTGAAGCCTACTAAGCCAGACTGAGACCATTTAAAGGCGGAGGAAAACTGTTGCAGGTGTTTTGCGTTAATTAGCTGACAAGATTGGAACACGGTGAGCCAACATTGTTGACCTTTGTCATGATATTTTAAGGTTTGGAAATACTGATTTATCTTTTGTTTCCGTCATAACGAAACAAATAGCATCTTGAAATATTTCACTTTGTGTGTGCTGAACTAATACAACATACACGTTTTACTTTTTGAAACAAACAATTATTGGAGTATTGGTCAGACATTTACCATGTCTGTAATCATCAGGTCAGGAAGCAGAGCCTCAGTTTTGCTGTTCTGTATGCTGAGAGACGTGAGTAATGTCCAAAAATTAAAAAAGACTTGATTGAAGCTGAGTCATTATATGAGTATTTGCGCTATGGTGTTCATTCTCCTGTTAACTTCCTGTTTTTATGTTATGAAATGATTCTTTGGTAACAGTTAAATTATGTCTGAAAGAGATGTCTGTTGTAGTCCCAAAACAGACTTGTGAGATGCAACATGGTGCTGCATAGCATCTCGACTGCTAGAAAATACAAAGAAGCGAGCCTCTGTTTTGTTGCTTTTTTAGTTTGAGGAGCACTTTTTCTGATCATTTGGATCCAGACTGCCAGAAAAAAACAAAGAAGCAAGGCTCCCCTTGTTTATTTATTTATTTGCGTTTGAGGAGAATTTTTGCAGATCATTTGAGGAGCAACTTTCTAATTAAGAAATTATGAAAAGCAAATATTTTTTCAGGTTTATTACACATTCCTAACGCAAGAGTTTTATTAAATAATAGAAATGCGACAATACAGTATAACGGTGAGTTGAATGTAGGACTGCAGTTAACAAATATTTAATTATCCTACTGAAAATTAGATTGAAGAATCAAGTATTTGCAGAAACTTCATTTTTGCTTGGTTAAAGAACAATTATGAATCCCAAAGGAAACCTAGACCTTACAGCTAATAACTACTGTTTTTACATATATACAGTACATCAACAGTTTTTCTTTCCTAAATTAACATTATGCATAAAAGATCAGGCATTAATGTTTAACATTAACGTCCTTTGTGCCTCTTCACTTCAGCAGCTAACATTTTAGCATTTTGTTACATACTATTAGATTCGTTTTATAGCTGTCCATTTATGATCTTTGAACTGCTGACTACGAATTTGACAAATACTTTTGAACTACTACAAGTTTTTGACGTATTCAATTTGTTCTCACTAAATTGAAGAAAAATATTTCCTTCATCTGACATTACCAGAAGCCTCCTCTTTTGGGTGCATGACATATTTTACTGTTATTCCTCTCTGCCCACATTTGCCAAGCATTTCACCCATTTGACTTGAAGTTTTACCACTTACAGATCATCAGCTGGGAGTATACTGGCCATGTGTCACACATTGATAACATTGAAAGGACCAGTAAGTAACATTATGGTTGTGTACTCTATTTGTTACCTCTGTATTAAACAAAGCCACACACAGTGTCAGGAAAGTTCTTTTTTTTTTTTTAATGCAAACTAGTTGAAAATCCAATTCACTGTTCCAAGAATGAACTCTCTCATAGGTATTTTTTTCCCCAATTCTGTATGTCTCTGACAATATATCACTCAAAATATTGGCCTTTCATTTCCACACTGTTGCCACCCATGCAGTCCACACTAGTAGCAAACTGCAGCATTGACCCTAGAATCTCAAAAACATCAGGAAAAACTTTTTTTTGTATAGAAATTAAAAAAAAAATTCAGAACACAGAACTTTTGTCCTGAATGTGCAAACGAAAACACGCAACACAGTATTGCAGAAAGGTTGGAGAAAGGATCTTTGATAACTTTGCATTCTTAGCAGTTGTGGCTAACTTTTTGGCAAAATATTTAATATTTTACGTCTTCTAATATTACAAAACAAAATAAATACCAGATTATGACACTGTGATTGTGGAGTGTTTTTTTTTTTTTTTTTTTTTTTAATTTTTTTTTAACTGAAGCATTCTGATCCAAATAATGTTGCGAACAAAGAACACATTCCCATATAATGGAGAGTCCCCCACACCTGTAAGCATGAATGGACTGAATCTGTTGCCATATACAGTCTTTGTCCATATGAAGGTTCATGTCATAACCAGAACTCTAGTGTGGACCCAAATGCACGACTCGGGAGACAGGGAGGCAGTTAAAGGTAGGTCTTTATTCATTCCAAGGTCATAAGCCGGAGAGTCAGTCAGAGAGAGCAGCAGTATCAAGAGCGTCAAGCTGACGGGGTTGGTCGGAGGACAGGCGGAGATCAGTACACAGGGATTCAGGATCACGAGCAAGGAAGTGCGGGAACGAAGCATAGATGGCAATGATCTGGCAAAGCCAAATGGTCCGCTGGTTCCTATATATAATAGGGTTAATTATCCCTGATGAGGTGCAGGTGTGCAGGGGACCTGCACCTCCAGGGCTGGGACCAGCAGGACCATGACAGTTAGAGTGTACAGACAGGTTTTCTCCTGGAAATCCCTAACAAAACCTGACACTCTTGAATGAAAATGAACATGCAATTGAAAATCGCTCTGACTCCAGAATGAGTGTCTTCTCACTAACGTTAGTTAGGCAGAAATTTATGCAATTTAGTTCACGTTCACCCAACATATGAACTAGTATTTGAACATTCATTTGAGGGCACTAATAATTAACAGAAACTCTCTCCAGGGCAAATTTTATGTTTGCAATGTAGACTGTTAATCTCACTGATTTGCATTATGTTAATTTTATCTTCTCTGGGGTCCCAAAATGCAGTAGCCTCAGAGGAGAGAGGGGTCTGTGTTACAACGAACAGTTGGTCACCATCAAGTGACGATGTGCTACCACACGTTCATCATGTCGCATGTTCCCGCTGCATCATTGGGATTCTTACATACTTTTCAGGCAGGACATGCCCCCCTGCAGCAAGATTAGCTCCTGCGTCACGGAAATTTAAGAGTTGAGCATCCCAAACATGTCACCATCCATTTCCTTAGCTGCTTATCCTCACAAGGGTTGTGGGAGTGCTGGAGCCTATCTCAGCTATCAACGGGCAGGAGGCTGATCAGCATGGTGATACATATCTGACCATGTTCCTGGAGCTGACCCAACTGAAACCTTGTACAATTTCTGCATATCCTCTTCTGGGCAAGATTAATGTATGCATTCTCCCCATCATTTAACAATAGCACTCTTGTGAGAACACTTTTCCAGTATCCCTCCATCCATTTTCTGAGCAGCTTATCCTCAAAAGGGTCACGTGAGCATTGGATCCTATCCAGCTAACATTGGCCAGGAGGTGGGGTACATTCTGAACTGGTTGCCAGCCAATCGCAGGGCACATCGAGACAAACCACAGTCACACTCACAATCACACCTAAGGGCAATTTAGAGTCTCCAATTAATCCATGTTTTTGGGATATGGGAGGAAAACGTTGTGTCTGGAGAAAACCCATGCAGGCATAGAACATACAAACTCCACACAAGTGGGGCTGGCAAGTGTTACATTTTTCCGAAATTAAAACAAAGAAGTTTCTTATGGTTAGATTTAGGGCTAGGATTGGACCTTAAAACGGTTAATATTTAGAGTGGGTTAGGTTTAGTGGGAAGCATTTTAACGCCGCCACACTTAAGTCACATTGCATGTTCTATTGGATACGGTAGCCAATCACAATCCAGTGGCACGTGTCCTAGAGCCAGGAATATTGGCGCAGAGCATGTCTGCGGGAATCCTCCTAATGTGTTCCCACTCCTTCAAACAATTAAATTCACTTTTGCATTCTACTTCCCACGTGTTTGTGATGTACGCACAGTATGTGTGTTGAATCTGATTCACAGTTTAGCTTGTAAATGTTTTTTGACGTGTGAATTACAAATTGGGAGTTAAAAAGGCTGCTTAATTTGAGGCTTAAAGAAGAGAAGTCATCTAAGAAATAGAAAAGACAAGGCTAACCGGTAACAAATCTTCTCTAGTCACTACATGGTAGTGGTTCACTCATGGCAGTGAATGAATTCAATGAATGAATGAGTGTAATGCAAACACAACACAAACAGTGGCGGATTGTTTGCTTACTGGTTCAAAGTTCAGCTCACAATTGCAGTTTACAGTTCATGCTTGAAAATTTTGAACTAGTTCCCCAAAATAAACAATTTTATAATTGATTATTTTTGTTCCGTTTTTTTCTTCAATGAGTTGCTGTGAAGGGCACTGTGATGACTGCATTGCACAGCTGCCTCACAATTCTGAGGACCCATTTTTAATTCCAGCCCTCCCTGTGTGGAGTTTGCATGTTCTCCCCCTGCACGCGTGGGTTTCTCCAGGTACTCTGGTTTCCACATGCCAAAAACATCCAAGGTAAATTTAATGGAAGACTCCTAATTCTCCATAGGTGTGAGTGTGAATGGTTGTCTGTATGTGCCCTCCGATTGGCAAGGTCAGTGTTTTTCAACCACTGTCCCACGGCACACTACTGTGGCATGGAGTAGTGTTTGCTGTGCTGTGGAAAATCATCCAAATTCACTTAATTGGCAAAAATGAATCTGCAGATGATGTGCAGTCGCTGAGTGTCTGTGCTGTCCAGTGATTAGCAGAGACATCATGTAATGGGCTTCTATACAGTAGTTGGAGGTGTCAATAGGTAGCTGCCTGTAAAGACGTAAATGAGATGCATGGACCTATAACGGCTAAAAAAAAAAAGCCAAAGTCCCTCTTTCATTTAACACCATTTCCAAATATATTGGTGACATGTCTTCAGGCAAAGAAAAGGTCCACATGAGGATTAAGTTTGTATTGCAGCTTGACAAGTCCACTGATATTAGTGAACATGCCCAATTCCTGACCAATGTGCGGTTTGTGGATAGATAAGCAATAAGCAAATTTTTTTTGCAAGCCATTGCAACAAAAAACAACAGGAGAAGTATTTTTTTCAGGTCCCGTCTGAATATCTTGAACAAAGCGGACAGAAATAGGACAACTGCACGGGTTTCTGCACTGCTGGAGGGGCAGACATGGTCGGATGCACCCAAGGCTTTGTAACCAGAGTAAAAGAAAGCTACCCCGATGTGATTGTTATGCACTGCTTTTTACACCGTAAGGTCTTCCTATCCAAGACCTTACCAGCAGACCTAGTTCCTGTGCTCGATGATCCTGTGCACGTGGTGAACTGTAAAATCACGACCCGTGAAAAGTCTCATATTGGCATCTTTATGAGAGGAAATGGGCATGGAACATAAAAAGTTATTGTTTCATACGCAGGTCTGGTGGTTGTCCCGTGGCCAGGTACCGGCCCGTTTACTGCAGGAGTAAATAAAATGTTTCTGACAAATGAGAGGTCAGATTACGCAAAACTGCTTCCAACTGATGAGTGGTGTACAAACCTGGTATTCCTGGCTGACATTTTTCATCATCTGAATGAACTAAACACGTGTATGCAAGGCTGAAATGAAGATTCTGCTCAAAGCTTCAACTCTGGAAACACTGTGGAAAATGGAAATCTTGAATTAGAATCAGCTTTAATGGCCAAGTGTGTAAAAACGCACGAGGAATTTTTCTCTGGCAGGCAGTGCTGCTCTGGTACGACATTCAGAACAAAGGACAACAACATAGCAACAAGAACAAAGAACAAGAGACATTTCTGTTTATAGGAACTATTCCTGATAAGACGTGCAAGATGTAAAATCTATACAAATAAGTGTATTAACAATGTTAATTGTGCAAAGGGAGTAGTTTAAAGTGATGAATTGTGCAGTCTACAAAATATAATATATATATATAATATATAAAATGTTCATACTAACCAAGCAGTGGCAAAATGTCAACACAGCAGCATTGTGTGAGCTAATACTGAAAATATATAAAAACACTTTGTCATTTTATTTTTCTTCAGCCTCCATTCAATCCCTTGACTGAGTGAGGGACTCATACAGTTCAGCACCAGTTGGTAGAAAGGACATGACTACAGGAACAGAAGAGATTGACTGAACTGAGACAAGATGGTACTTTAAAGCTAAGCTTTGCTGATATACCTTCGGACAGTTTTTGGTTGGCTCCTCTCAAGGAGTACCCCATTCTGTCAAACAAAGCTATTTTAACAATGCTCCCATTTTCCACTTTCTATCTCTGTTAAGTGCGGGTTTGAAGCCCGACTACTATCAAAAGTAAAACCAGAGAGAGACTGAGAACTGTTGAGGAAGAGCTTTATTTATGTCTTTCACTGATTCCTGCCAGAGTATCAGATGTCTGTTCATGCAAACAGGCCCAGGTGTCACATTGAGTTCACAGTGGTGACTATGCGAAGAGAAGGGTGAGAAACAAAAGGCATCGTGGGGGATGAAGGAAGAGGCAAATGTTTGACAACTGAGAGCAAACATGCCTACAAATTACAGAATTTAGTTCATTTCAGCAGCAATTGTAGATAGAGGAAATCCATAAATAGGATAAAAGCGAAGACATTTGGCTACAAATGTGCCCACCATTACAAGATTAATGCAATAAGTACATTCAAGTAACAAACATGAAAGCTATAATTGATTAAAGATTGCAATGATAGTGTAATGAATGATTGTTGTGAAAGTGAACAGGATGAAGAACTATTTTTAACCAGTTACATAATGTACTGTAATATCTGTCCCACGATAATGTTCTTGACATATGTAGCGAAATTCAGACAAATTGTTCTGGAAATGAATTTCTATAGGTTGGCAGTTTTGCCGTCATAGCCATAAATGCATAATAATTTATTTTGGGTTACTCGTTTTCTGTTTCAACCAATGATTTTCATTTCGTTGTGTCTTATTGACCTTAAAACTGGACTCCACACTGGACTGGTTGCCAGTCGGTCAAGGGATTTTCGGGTCCATAGAATGACAACTGATCTCATGCCAGTTGCACAGAAGTCAGCTTTGTGAGCCACTGGCTGTAGGGTAGAGTTGCTTTCCATGAATCGGAAAGTAGCCTGGTAAATATGGATAGGGAAAAAAACACAAATGTGATGCTCCACTTTTTCCTCAAATCATTAACATTGAGCTGTGGCAGAGGTCTGTTCTACATGGAGTTCCATTTTAGTTAACACTTGTTTTCATTTGGTCCACACATAAATATCTACCACAGGCCTCTGGCTGATGCAAGAACAAATGCTTCAAGAACTATGGAAGATAAAGTTTGCTTATAGTGAGTTCCAAATCTCCAAATTCTGTTTATGGCTAAAGTCGTCTTCATACAGCATCTGTTATTTCATGTCATGACTGAAACTGAGGGGAGTCAGCAAGTTATTATGTTTTCAAACTTCTTCTTATGTAGGCACGAAAAATTATATGACCTATATTTATTAAAGTAGTTTAGACAGTAGTTTTGACACAATTCAAAACCTATAGTCAGTCTTCTTGAAGAGGGAACATAAACTACAGATCCTGGTCTGCTTTTCAAATGTCCCAACACTCTGATGAGCATCTAAAGATAGAAATAGTCCCATCTTCTACCACCTTTCATCATATGCGTGCTGCCTGCAAGTTTTATAAATGCTGTTTAACGAGCATTGCAGCTTCGTCATCTCTGCTTATCCAAATCACCATTACTTCAGCTGCAGAGGGACATCCCCCGCACCCCTCCAACCACACACACACCACCATCACCACCACCTGAACTCTGAAACACCCTTGGAGTTACAGGAGACAGAACAGTGCCGGTCATACTCAGACGAGAGAGCAGGACCCCTGCATCACCGGCAAATGAAAGGCCAAAGTGTCTGGTTCAAAATGATGCTTGAGGACACACACACTTTCCACCCATCCGTGCACCTCCCTTGGGTCATACTCCATAATCTTAAAAGCACTGGCTCAGGTGGTAATTCACTTAAAACTACACTACCACACACCACTGAGGGTGCAATTTGATTGTAATGACAGCAATTCACCTTCCGTTTTTGTCTTTTCAGATAAATATTCTGTTGGGGGGGGTTCTTTTTCTTTTTTGCTTCTTGCAGTTAAAAAGGATTAGTATATTTATGAGTGTGTATCTACCAGCAGATGTCTCTTGAAGAACTGCAGGCTGATTGCAGTTTAAACACAGCTGTTAAACTTGAGTATTTACACACAGAGAGGTACTACAGAGAATTCAGGCAAAGAGTTGGATTCAAGCCATCCTGTTCTCCCGGTCTTCCCACATCTCGTGCAAACCATCTAATTTTACACAGACATAGACACACACAATTGCATGATTTGGCTTGTTTCGCGCATCTGTTTGAGCACCTAGCAGCTCAATGAGTGGTTGCTTTGGTTTGTTGGTCGGGATGGTGGGGCAGTTACTGGATTTGCACATATTGTCTTATTGAATCAAACAATCCTGATGTAGATCAAAAGACTATCAAGCAGGGTAATCCTGTGTAAGTAAATCCTCCCTTAGTTTGGAGGTGATGGAGAGGATTGTTTGGGCACAAGCACAAAAGGACCAACAGGTAATATTTTGTAAACATTTTCTTGGTAACGTCTTTATTATAATGTGTTTTTACACAGCACCAGACATGTCACTGTCTGTCTCCTCCTTGTGAGTTTGCAGACCGCATTTTTTAGTGCAAGCCTGTGTGGTGGTTTATTCCGCGGGGTGGATGGCATCATGCTGTCTGCATATAGATAAGCGGGTGAGCAATGTCAGCACTCAATATCGCTCAGTACTACATCAGAGCTGCTCAATACTAGTTCTGTGTGCTGTTTAGTCTAATTTGAGTTACGTATGTCACCTTTATGACAACAGAATAATGGCTAGGTAAATGTCTGCTCCCCAGTGTTTTTGTGTATGCAGAAAAATAATCACTTAACATAGAGATGTCAGTTGCAAATTGTTTTAGGCTCATTTATTTCTATTTTTGTATTCACTTCTGTAATTAGTCAGAATTGACACTAAGTACATGCTGGCTATAAAATTTTATATTGGAAATTGTTTCATTTTAAATGATTGTTAAATGCAGAAATTGAACACAGCTGCAGTTTTACCATTTCCCTCAGACTCCACAAGAGAGAGCCCTCTTACCACCTTATGACAAGACGTTGCAGAGAGTTTGCTTCGCCTGCCTCTCCAACTGCCACAGTGTGTCCGACTACTCTGCATGGCATTACAGTCTCCGTAGTAATGCGGGATCATGTGATTTTTGCACGTTGTGACAATCAGCTAACAATTATTTGAATGGTCCTTTCACCATAACAATTCATCTCGTTATATTTTACGGCACAATAGCTGAATGAGCAGTTGTCATGGAGGTTGTGTTGAGGTCGGCTGTGTTTTTATGTATGTTTTCCCCTAGTGCGTATGGATATGGATTTAACTTACTGCATTAACTGTTTTGCCTTTTGGTTGTGTGTCTACTAGATGGAGCAGGTATCAGATGATGAATTGGATCATGGAGCTGAAGAGGACAGTGATAAGGAGGACCAAGACCTGGATAAGATGTTTGGAGCCTGGCTGGGCGAGTTAGACAAGATCACACAGGTTTAACACACAGATTAATAAACACATTTAAAGGATGGGGCTGTAACCATGGCAACTTCAACACTGCTATTCCTGTTGCCACATTCTGTATCCTAGCAACTCCACCTCCATTGTGTTATGTATATGACCAATTGTGTGTGAGATAATGAAGCACACGGACACCACGGAATCTGCCTTGGCAATGTACTGTATATCTTTGCACAACACAATAATTGTATGCATTTTTTTATAGGGTATGGATGATGGCAGGACCCAGAAGGCACTGCAGAAGCCTCCTCTCAGACAAGAAACAAATATTGCCAATTTCTCCTACCGGTTCTCAATGTATAACATAAATGGTCAGCCCTCATCTTATTCCTGGTTCAGTTTTCTTCAAGCAAGATAACTTTAATGCTCCCTATTTCTTCTTCATTCAGAGGCACTGAATCAGGGTGAAACAGTAGACTTGGATGCTCTTATGGCTGACTTGTGTACCATCGAACAGGAGCTTAGCACCATTTCCAAACCGAACTCTCGGAGTCAGAGCAAGCGGACCCTAGGGGGACGCAGTGCCAGAACCAAGCATCCAGGCACCAGTGGAGGAGGAAGCAGTGGAGGTAGTCCCATTGATTTACAAAAATTGAGTGTTATAAATTTAGGTTAATTTCATAATATATAAACTGTACAGTATAAAAACAGTGACAGAGCCACTGTTTTCAAATACTGTAATCCCTTGCTATATTGTGATTCACTTACTGGGGATCCAGTGCATCACAGATTGGGAGGAGTGATGACTAAAGGCAGTTACTCCCTTGCACATCTTTGGTTCAGTTAGCATTAGTGGCTGTTTGACTGTACTTGCACAAGGACAAAGGCGGTTTAACGTAGCAATAATCTTTACTGAACTATTTCTATGCCCATTTGGGGAATTTCACAAATTCTTAGAAATCGAGTGAAGATGACCATCTGGTTTTATCCCTATCTCACTGGCAGAGATGTCACAGGACTCTGGCACCTGAGAGACCAAAATATTGTTTGCGCACTCACCAAAAATATTTTTTGGAGACGTCTTCATACAATGTGACCATCAATTCACCTAGAAGTGTCTGATATAAGCCTATATATATCCTTCCATTTTCTTAGCCACTTATCCTCACATCGGTCACGGGAGTGTTGTAGCCAATCCCATCTATCATCGGGTAGGAGGCAGGGTACACCCTGAACTGGTTGCCAGCCAATTCAAATCCACAAAAAGAAAGACAACACTCGCACTCACATTCACACCCAGGGGCAATTTAGAGTGTCCAATTAATGCTGTATGTTTTTGGGATCTGGGAGGAAACCTACGCAGGCACAGCGAGAACATGCAAACTCCACACAGGCTGGCCTGGGATTGAACCCGGATCCTCAGAACTGTGAGGCCAACGCTTTCCAGCTGTGACACCGTGCCGCTGAAACCTATATATTTGTTAAATAAATCTAAGACATATGTGTGTGTTTGTGTGCCAGTTGAGTACTGAGCACTCAGACTGTGACAGTCCCCAATGAGGAAGATGCTTGAACCTCAATAAAACGCAAAATCTTGGGGGCGACATTTTGATATTTTCAGAAGTTGATGTGAGCATAAGTAGAGATATATATATAAATTCTAGTGACAATTGTTCACTGTTTTGTGAAATTAAGATACATTATAATCTTTTTCTGAGAGATGAAATCTCTTGAAGTCTGTCACATCCAAAATATTGAGGCGATCATTCTGATATTTGTTATATTATGTTATGTTATTTATGGTTGATATCTAAGGTTGAAGTGGGCATAGGTTGAGATGTCCATATACATTTTAGTGACAAGTGTTTGTAGTTTCATGAGATTAAGCTATGTAAACATTTTTCTCAGTTGTGAACATGTAGAGGAGTTTCCAAAAGATCCCCAATGAAATCAAACATATTCGATTTCACCGCGATTCCTTGGCAGCCTGGCTAATTTCCAGGAGTCGTCACAAATACATCTCTCTAACCATGGGAGACTCGTGTCACCATCAGTTCACCAACTACCGGTTGTCCCCCAGTCCAGTGAGATAGAGGTCTTAACACCCATGCCAAGTGAGAGCTTTATGCAATAAGGTCACAAATACCAACCCAGCCCAATGTTTCACTTCCATAGCTAATGCACACTCTCATTACAATATGGAACAATAAATGGAAGCAGCAGCGAGCGCTGTGATGCTTTCCGCTGCCGAAACTGGTAAAATCGAGGCTTACAGGCTAATGGTTTAGCCAGCAGATTGCCTACTCCTCGTATATATGCATTGGTTGATTTTCACATCACTCAAACCAAGCCCACCTGCCTTTTAAAGGCATGTGCTTATCTAGTGTGTAGACGACGACCTCAAGTGGACAAATAACTGCACCTATGACACATCAAATATTGATATTGAATTGCATGAATAAACCTATAAAATGTATATAAATATGCAGTAAATTATTACTTACTACTTCATGGATTCCGTCCATTGCAGGGGTTTTGCCCATGATAAATCGGATGATTGTATACACTTTGGGACACCCATTATCTCTGTCCCAAGCCTTTAAACCTATACTGGCTAGGTTTGAGTGCATTAATTGTTTTAAAATGCACAAAATCCTCAAACAGGAAGTGCCAGTAGCAGCACTCGGGCGTCTCCGGCCAACACAGTTCGAGGGAGCAGTGTCAACACGCACCGTGTGGCCTCCAATATTTCCCTAGATGACATTACCTCTCAGCTGGAGAAGGCTTCACTTAGCATGGACGAAGCTGCCCGTCAGACGTCCTCGTCATCCTCATCATCCTCGTCCTCTTTCTCCTCCACGACGTTGCGACGTCCCTCATCTGGTGCGTCTGGGAGTGGCCGGCACCATCGGCGGACGGGGTCAGTGGGTGCGGTCAGTGAACAGGAGGCAACATCCCAGCGATCCAGTGTAAACTCGGCGTGTGCATCGGCATCCAGTATGGACTCACTAGACATTGATAAAGGGATGACTGGTGGAGAGGTTGATGGAAGTAGCAGCTCGATCACACAGAGGCAAAACCAGACCAGCGCAGAGGTACGATATGAAAAGTTCACTAACAATGTGTGTATTTACAATAACAATCAGATTTCATTCACTGAAGGGATTAAGGGTCTAATTTCCAAAGAGGTGATGAAAAAAAGTTGACTCATTGGCTATAATCTGGTTGTTATTGTGCATGTTTAACTACAAAGCATGTAAGACGCTGCATGTGTTTGCAATACAGTACATTTTTTGTTATTGCTCTGGGTAGTTTGCTAATAAGGACGTAATCTTCTGAACGTGACTGCTCCTGAATGACTCCTTTCACTCTCTTGCACACATTTTAACAATTGTTGAGGGTAGGGAGTGACAAACTGTGTTTCAGTTCATTCGGTGAAGTAACATCCAAGCCAACTTTGCACATGTTCATAAATGTTTGCATCATTTTTTTCTGTCTTCACCCATTCACATGCACATTTCCAGCATGTCAAACTGCGGTGGGCCAATGGTAAAACGGCCAGGCGGCACCTTGATTTCACCCCACAAGAGGGTGAAGTGGATCGGGCCACTGTAAGTGCATGTGTGTGTTTGTATGCATGTATGTATGTATGTATGTGTGTGTGTGTGTGGTGTGTGTGTGTGTGTGTGTGTGTGTGTGCATGCGAGCACATTAACTTGATTCTGCCTAAGAATATTGTTTGGTATGGCTTGTACACAAATAAATCGCTTAACAAATGTATTATCCAGTACAATCACCAAATGTGTTTATAGGTTTTAAACTAAAGATAAAATAAAATTAGTTTTCCATTAATTTAAAAATTTACTGATGTACACATGAAATTCTTGAAGAAAATCACTTGCCTGTATAGACAGCACCTGAAGCAAGTATTTAACATTACCATTTTTCTCACTAAATATATTTCCAAAGATACATTCCGCCGCACAAGCAGTCTTCAGATCTTGAAGGTTCCATTAGCTTCTATTATGGAACTTCCTTTTCAATTTTTTGCATAGATTTTCAATTGGATTCAAGTCGGGTGATTGCCTGGTCCATTTTAGCAGCTTTATTCTTTGAAACCAGTTCAGAGTTTCCTTAGCAGTATGTTTCGGATTATTATCCTGCTGAGATGTACTTGGCTCTTGGACAACTCTTCTGATTATTCTTTGCACTCCTCTGTCAGAAATCTTTCAGAGGAGTACCTGATCGAGGCAAATTTCTGGTGCCATGATTGTCTTTCCACTTCCGTATTATGGCCCCAACCATGCTCACTGGAGTGTTCAGTGGGTTAGCTGTGCGCCTGTAAACAAAGCCATCGTTATGTTTTGAAACAGTTTCCGATGTCTTGAGACAATCTCTTACCGATAATGAGTTTTTTTGAGTCGCACCTTGGCAATAAGACCTTTTTGTAAGCCATATTTAGGATTAAACCATCTGATTTTCTTTTGCAATGACAACAGGCTGGATTTCTCTTTGACTATTGATTGATTTTAGATGTTGTCTTGGCTTTCCATGCCTTTTTGCATGTCCCATTCTTCATAGGTTAAATATATTTTCTCGCATTTTTACGCACAAATTAATTTCTGATCTGATTTTTCTCCTTTCATTGTGCTTATGGATTACTTGTTGTTGCCAACATCTGCCAAAATCTGCACGTCAATAGTACCTTTGGAAGTATTTTCAATGTGGAAAAATAGTGACATATGAGACTTTTTTTCAGCCCCTGTGTATGTATAGTTATTTACTTGCATTCCTGAAAAAGAAAAATGTTTTAATGATGGAATGTTATGTTACATCAAAATGTTAAACTGGTGGTAGTACACAGAAATGAGGTCTTGGATGATGTAATAAATTTGATAAGCGCAGTACATCTGTTGTGCTCTTCGCAATCAGTGCTTCTTTACCACAGCTAATACTGTAACTAGAAGTGCTCTGTTTTCATTAATTAAAGTTTACTCTCACTTCAACACTTCATAGCAAAATACACTACTCACAAAATGCTAAAGATTATTGGCTTTCTGGTGAAATTTCCGGATGAGCCTAATATTTACAGAAACCTTTTATAGGTGTACTTACTTTGACCTTCTCTAAACCTTTGAGTCCATATCTGTAACCTATAATTGTTCAAATTTTTGTACAACTTGTTCTACAGTAAGGAGCTGAACGGCAAAGTTCACAGGAGGTGCATCTCCCGGTACATTTCCTGATTTAATTGGAATTGGTATATATTGGTATCTCACCATTGCAGGGCCTCAAACACGATTTTCTTAGAGAGAAATGGCCACTGAACATTGTGTCATAGAGTTGCATCTGCAGGTTGCAACAGACATACAGAAAGGCACTGAAGTGGAATTCCTAGGAAATCTATTGGTCTCTCCATGGTTCAAATCTGTTGTGAGAGAACAGCAAGTCATGTAAAAACTACTGACATGTTATACAGTTGGACATGTCCATTAAAAATTCTAGAGGTCAACTTAAATTCTCCTAGAAAGGTATTGGTGTATTTTAGGTTCATGCTGAAATTTCAACTGAACATCTCCAACTATTCATGAATAGTATATCACAATAATTAACCCTCCAAGAATGATCAGAAATTTACTTCTTTATTTTTCTTTTCCTCTCTGTTGCTATGTTTTATTCTTCTCACCTCAAGCACTCCTATTTGGACCAAGAAACCTCACTTATTCTGAAAAGTATAGCTGGAAAGCCTTCTCACCTCCTGACCAAGGTGAATTCCTCTTAAGTATTTGCTTGTTTTTTGTCTCACCTATAATGAGTTATCGCTCACCCTTTCTGCTGCTCTGCTCGTCACACGCCTCGTAGTTTTCACAACGATACCTACATCAAAATCACCTTTCACTTGCATAGCGGACTGTACTAATGTTCAACAGAGGTGCACCAATCATCAGTGATTAGCCATGGCATTTTTGTGATTAGAAATGAAACTACTAATACAATAATAATACTACAAACTACTAATTCCACACGTCTTTGTCAGTTACATACACAGTGCAATGCAACTTTCCAGAATAATGATGGCCATAGAAAAATTGCATGGTGGGCCAGATCTGGCCTTGAGTTTCACACAGGTTCAATGTCTTGTTCAAGAGTTCTTTGTGAGAAATTATGGGAGCTCTTTATCAGCTAATCTGCAAAGTGGTCATAGTTAAATGTAGACATAACGGTTACCCATATTGTACAATTGCAATGAGGTCTTTCCCGTCATCATATCCACTGGAGTGTTTTTGTATGAGTGTGTGGATGATCTCAAAATTGAGCATAAGGATAAATTGAGTCATGTAGACTTGGTGTGACTCAATGACAAATTATGTTGTATTGCTGTACTGCTGAAACTGGTCTCAATTGTGTGCATGCCGAAAAGATGTGTATTTATGTGTGACCGTGTGTGTAAGAGCGAGATAGCGCTGCAGCCAAGAGAACAATGGAAGACTAAAGGAAACGTGAGGTGGAGTAAACTTAGTGTCTCTGGCGAACCTGCACAACCCTCGTGACCTTGTTTCACACACTAAAGGGTGACTAAAAGCCTACCGCTGCACAGGACGTGTCAGCCAAACAGTGCTAGAGCCAGTCATGTGTGATCAGTAGTCTGGGTCAAGGAGGTAAGAGGCTTGAGGCGGAGTCCTTAGTTGGCCTCCGATTAACATGCACACACACTACTTCAAATATTCAATACTTTACCCAAATTCTCCATCCTTGTCTTTGTGTATTAGTGCTGAGGTTAATCGTGGTCACAGTATCCCACTCCCGTGGCCCCATTGGTTGAAAGTGAAACAGTCAAGGAAATTGAGCTCAATGGGTTGGCAGAACAGCCATTCTCCTATTTTGTGGGTATCCCTTGCTTTGAAAAGAGAGAGAGAGAGAGAGATTGAGAGTGAGTGAAGGGGGAGGGGTATCCTCATGTTTAGAGTCAAGTTGTTCATTTCGTGGGCACTTTTCGTGAATCACATCTGCTCACATCACACCATGGAAGATGTATGGCCCAATTTTGTTTTTTAGATGTGCATTTGCAAGTTTGTCGCAAAATTATCTGTGACTGGAGGGTAAAGAGGCTTTTTGAACTGATTCCACGGTCATCTGAAGCTTGTGGCACTCTCTAGGATCCCCTCGTATTGTTGGCTTTTCTTCATATCAGGGATCAAAGGGAGCTCCTGCAGCTCTGTAAGAATCTAGAGGGGAACCATAGGCGATTAATAAAGCACCATATTTGATGTCACAACAGGCCGATGTTGCAGTCGATGAGATTTGGCTTTACAGGGTTTTTCTGATCAATTATTGACTTGTACCACAAAGACGCATTTTGTTTGCATCCCGGACAATGGAGGTGATGGCATCTTGTTGGCGAGGGCAGGTGAGTTAAAAAAAAAAAAAAGTATCCTTACATTTTCTTTGATCCGTTACATCCAAGGCTTGTTGCATTTCAGTGGAAGGGTCATAACGATTTAATGAAGATTGCACTGTCTCCCTCTTAGTACTGTATTAGATATTCACTGAAGTGGTGAGGATGGCGCAAGGTTACGAAGACCCTTCATTCCATTGTGCATGAATGCCAAGTCTATTGACCACACTCCTGTTTGAACCATTCAGGAAGAGCATGCTGCTAAGCAGAAGGCAGAGAAGATCCGAGTGGCCCTGGAGAAAATCAAAGAGGCGCAGGTCAAAAAGGTAAGAGCCTCCTTCCTCAGTGTGTCACTTCCTGACTTCGCCTCACCATCAGAAGCGTGTCTGATTCATATCGATATGGTTGTCCTGTCATAGACTCTGCATGCCGCATTTCTTTGTGAACTTCATTCACAGCCTGGAAAGTAGGTCATTGCAGCATTTGATTGTGAGAGTGCATCTGCAAGAGGTCGCAAAGAGAGATAGGGTGCATGCCTCCATCTAAAAATGCCATTTATTTGAAATTAATTTTATTCTTCCACTGTTTCGTCAATGAATGAGCTGCTTCTATGTCAGGCAGCAGTAGAAAAGCTTATTACTGCAGTAGTCTGCGTTTCATCAATTTTATTTCTACTTTTGCCATTCCTCTGAGGTGGGTTGAGAATTCACATTATTTCTGGTTTAGTGGTTTGACAAAAAAATGAATTTAATAGTACCTTTATATCCTGCGCCAAATGTTAAGTCAGACTCAATCTCCATGTCTGCAGCTTTCATAGCATTGTCATTTATCAAAGTTTATTTTGAATTTTTGATTGGATGCCGAGAATAGTGAAAGGAGATGGAAAGGTCAAGCACGTGAGGACTTTGATCAGTTTCAAACAAGGTTTGAGCTGTTCAAGGCTGGATTTGGCACGTCCTCATCGAGTTCAGTTGGGTTTAATCTTGACTTGGTGCGATTTAGATGCAAAACCAGATTACTGGAAGTTGTTTTTTAGTGGTCACACAGTGACCCATTAATACTTATGTACAAAAGTATTTGCCACAAACTTCATAACCCTATGATCCACTGCACTCCGCTGGGTTTAGTATCTAGGTCACATGGATATAAACTGATGAGAAGTTGCTCAAGCAATATACCATCATTTGTCTTCATCTCCTTGTCCACCTTCCCAGCTGGTGATCAGGGTGCACATGTCAGATGAGAGTTCCAAAACCATGATGGTAGATGAGAGGCAAACAGTCAGGCAGGTGCTGGACAGCCTGCTGGACAAGTCTCATTGTGGCTACAGCTCCGACTGGTCGCTGGTAGAAACCATTACTGAGCTACAAATGGGTAAGTGAATTCCATCAAATTTAAATTCTTGAGGAGGGGAATATGAGTATGGTTTGTGGCTCTATGTAAGCAGCTAAGAATTCTTCATATGCAGGGCATTAAGTTTACAGTAGCACTCTGTGTGCAAAACTTCATTGAGGTCAAGATGCCTGGATTATTCACATATTTTTGAAAATAATTTGAAAATCTTCAATGCGTACTGTTAAAAATCTGTACCTAAATCCCCATCAAAACATATTGGGGTCTTCCTAGTTGGTCAATGCCTAATTCTTCTAATGTGTTATTTGTACAACATTGTGAATAAATAATGAAAAGAAATCAAAACCTCTTGAAAACTGCTGCATCTCCATTTTCTCTCCTCTCTTTGTCAGAACGTATTTTTGAGGATCACGAGAACTTGGTGGAGAATCTCTTGAACTGGACGCGGGACAGTCACAACAAGCTCATGTTCAGTGAGCGCATTGAGAAATATGCTCTCTTCAAGAACCCCCAGGTGACTGATCACAGGACCTCCCACATCTGTCCAAGCAGGGAGGAAATTGGTTGTACGCAAAAAACCCATGTGTCAAGTTATAGACGCGGACACATAGTGTGTGCATACGGGGTGGTGCTTGCGTTGCTTGGAAAGCAAACAAGGGAAGGTAGCATGTTTGTGCAGGACAGTCAGAAGTAGGTCAAAGCTCTAAAGCAACTCAATGTGAATAATTTCATATAAGACTTAGTGAGCCTCTGACTTAACACTCCCTCCTCCTTCTATCTCCTTGACTAATGTTGTCCATCACTTACAGAACTATTTGTTAGGGCGTAAGGAAACTTCAGAAATGGCTGACAGAAATAAGGAGGCTTTATTAGAGGTAGGATGATTGGCTACCATCTAATTACTTTATCCCTGAAGGAGAAAAATTTGCCTTTTTAACATCTGTTTTCAGGAGTGCTTCTGCGGGGGCTCAGTGTCTGTGCCTGAGATTGAAGGTGTCTTGTGGCTAAAGGAAGATGGGAAAAAGTCGTGGAAGAAACGCTACTTCCTTCTCAGGGCTTCTGGAATCTACTATGTCCCCAAAGGCAAAGGCAAAGTCAGTGAATTAAGTTCCGCCATTTCAAAAATACCTGGAAAGTTAATTTAGTTTACAAAATCCACACTCATGGAGGCTGCTCTTTGGTGTTTCCTGATTGGTATCTCAATGTAAAACCTGTCCTGATTGGTTCTATTTTTAGCACTTCCAAGATCATTAAGTAACTATCAATATTAGACTTAATAAATCACACCTGAACATCAAATGATCTCCTTTTTCTGCAGGCATCCAGAGATCTTGTTTGCTTCTTGCAACTAGACCATGTCAATGTGTATTACGGGCAAGACTATCGCTGCAAATATAAAGCTCCTACTGACTACTGTCTGGCTTTGAAGGTAAACCTAATTATAGTGCCTCTCATTATTCGGGCATTATATACGACAAGAAATCCATTAACAAGTGTTTTTGTCATGCAGCACCCTCAGATCCAGAAGAAGTCACAATATATTAAATATCTGTGCTGTGACGATGTCAGGACCTTGCACCAGTGGGTTAATGGAATTAGAATTGCCAAAGTAAGCCCCAAAATTCCAGTTTTAGTACAAAGAAGGTCCATCAATTTTGTGTCAAAATGGAAATGTAAAAAGTAACCTCTCTGGGATTGTGGTTTGTCAAGTATGGGAAGCAGCTCTACGTAAACTACCAGGAGGCCATGAGAAGAACAGAGGCAGCCTACGATTGGTCCTCTCTTTCTACCTCTAGCATTCGATCGGGATCCAGTTCTGCAAGCATACACGGTTGCTCATTTTCAATTTAACGAAAATAGTTCCTTTCTACTTCAAGTGCTAAATCTAGTTTCCTTTATTATTTGTGCCTCCAGAATCACAGTCTAACCATTCAGGCCATTCAGACAGTGGTGTGGACACTGGGTCCTCTCATGGTCGCTCCCAGAGTGTCGTGAGCTCCATTTTCTCTGAAGCTTGGAAGAGAGGCACACAATTAGAAGAAAACACCAAGGTTTGACCATACAAAAGCTGCTTTAACACTGCATCCTCTGTAAATTAGTCCAATACCAGTTTAACAAAAAAGCCTGGATTTATTTGCCTGTCACTTTAAGACTGAGCTCATGATAAGATGTGTGATAGTGCCAATTGTTTTCTACACAAAGGGGGTGGGCAGTTACTGTAGGTGTTAAACATTCTTATCCTTCCTGGCCTGTTAGTTTAAATCCTCCATCTCATATTGGCACTCTACACACAGAACAGCTCGCTGGTAAAATGTGGGGGGAGCTTAAATGGCCAGTGTGTTAAGGGACTGAAAGGGTCTTTAAGACTGCTTCTCTGTCTTGTTTGCTTTTTGAGCCTAACACACATTATTGTTAAAGCAGATGCGATTGGAGGCTTCCAGAGGTGCCACTTTGCCCCATGCTTCCCACAGTCACCGTCATCAGAGCCAGCATTCAGTTGACCATGCTGTCCTTACAACCCCCCCTCAGGCTCATCCCCACCAAGAGCCTGATCCACACGCCGTTGAGCAGCACCTGCCCCTTAAGCCACAATCACCTCAACAGGTCCGTCAGCCCCATCCGCAGTCACCTCAGTCCTTGCAAAAGCCTCCGCAACAACTGCAACACCAGGAGCCGCACACCACAAGCAGCTACACCCACATGCCCCCCCAACAGCCACCAAATTCTGTGAACAACTACAGCCAAATGCCCCCCCAACAGCTGACACACTCTGTGAACAACTACAGCCAAATGCCTTCACCACCGTCACTTCAAGATCAGCAGACACACTCGAACTACAACCACTCATCGGACAAAGTGAGCAACTACGTCGTACTCTCCGAACAGCCAACACACAGCGATAGTAACTACAGCCATGTGCTATCCTCCCAGAAACACCCACCACCCCCTCCACCAGCCCCACCACCACCCCCAGTCCAAACCATGTCACACTACTCCCCAGCTCTTAACATGTACAAGTTCAGTACCATAACCAGGCTGCAGAACCAGAACCAGGGTTGCAGTCATCACAAAATGCATCCCCAGCCCTCTCCCCCATCTCATACACTGCCCAGCGCAAAGGTGCAGATCAAACAAAATGTGAATCACATTGCAGCAAGGACCAATGTCCCGCCTCCACCTCCGCCTCCACCGCCACCATCTATGCCAACCCCTGGTTCTGCCATGGCTGCGTTGAAGTTCGGTCCTCCGAGTCCAAATGCGCTCACTGCCTTCATCCCGCTGCCTCTGGTTCCACAGATCAATGGAGTAGTATTTCCACCCCCTCCTCCCTCACCCCCATCAGCACCGGGTGCCATCAGCCATTCACTTTATCCAATTGGGCTGAAACATGCACTGAAAGAGAGGTTTCCCAGCCCACCACGAGATCTTTTGTCCGCAAACGGAGAAATTGAAGACTCTCCGCCTCCTGCTCCTACTCCACCACCACTACCCCCTCCTCCTCCACCAGCACCACCCAAATCATTTACCCCAAGACTTGTTCCTCATACTGCCCCCAAACCTGTGTCACCTGTCTCACCCTTCCCACCTGCCCCACCTCCAGCGACCATGGGTGGGCTGCCACCACCGGCACCCCCTCCTCCACCTGCACCTCTCAAGAAGCAATTCATTCTCCAGATAGGCTGCACTTCCAGCCAACCTCCGCCGACTCTGCCCAAGCAGCACAGTCTGTCTAAGCACCCACCCGTTTCCACAGTAATGGCTCCTGTCTCGTCGTTGGTAAAACAGCTCGCAAGTCAGTTTCCTGGGGCTCCAACCCAGGCATCCAATCACACAGAGGACCCCAAGGTTCCTCTCTCCCCACCTGCAGTCAAGTCCAAACCAAAATGGCACCCTCTTGCCTGTCAGCAGCTACAATCTTCAGAGTTCCCACCCCCTCCGGACAGTGTTCAAGTCAACAACATTGGTTTTCCTGCTCCTCCTCCACCACCACCACTGGGTCCATTAGGCCCTGCCTCTTGTCCTACAATACTGCCCCCTCCCCATCCTCCAGGGAGTATGGGATCACCTGGGAGGATGTCACACTCTGGCATCTCCTGTGTAGGAGGTAAAAAACCTCCTCTGACCTCCCAGAGAGACTCTAGCATTAACTCTAACCCCTCTGCATCCTATGAAGAATCCCGAAGGAACCTGTTCAGTAAGTTTGCACCCCAGAGCAGCATCCCTTCATCCTCCCAGTCTCCCACCTCTGTTTCAACTGGATCGCCGTCAAAGGATCCCTCAGGGGGACCCCGTGCACCCCCAAAGCCTGGTAAGCTCAACTTGGCCAACCTGCCCTTGGGTCTTCAGGCCAAAGTAAGCCAGGCAAAGCAGTCAGGCAGAGACTTTCCCTCCCCGCCAGCCGAGTGTGCCTACTTCCCTCCTCCACCGCCACCGTCTGAGCTATTCCCACCTCCACCTCCTCCTGGGAGTGATTGTCATAGTAGTGGACCTCCAAGAGTAGCTGTGGTGAACCCTCAGCCTCAAGGTCCTCCTCCTCCTCCTCCCCCACCTCCCCCACCAGTCTCCGTTATTACCAACTCCACTTGGGGTAAGAGCTCGCTGAAAAAGACTCCTCCTCCAACACTTGTGCGCCGTAGCAACACCACACCAGAGCCCCCATCGCTCTCACCACCACCACAGATCCCTCCACCCACCTCACCGAAGGGAAGCTCAAGCCAGCCCAACTTCCTTGCAGATCTTAACCGGACCCTCAAGCGAAAGTCTGTGGGTAAGCAAGGCAAAATGGACCCTGCTGGGATTATGGATGACATGGCGCTCCCGCCACCACCCCCTGAGCTGCTGCTTGAACAGGGAAAGGAGAGCAATGGAGGAAATGATGGCTTCATGTCCGGGAACATCTCAGGCTATGCAACGCTGCGACGAGGACCCCCACCTGCACCACCAAAACGGGGGGATACCACCAAGCTTACTGGGGAGTGTTGAAAAAATGTTTTGGAAGGGGGTGGGGGGACGCTACAAAATTGCTTTTGTATAATCTAAAAGCTGATTCAGAATTTGGTCAACGAGGGTTCATTTCTCAAATGCTCAGGATTTTACTCAACATTTAGACTCTTAGCATGTAGTCTAATCATCATAGCTGAGTAGAAAATGTTCCTAATGCAAAATGACAAATCTTGTGCATTACACATTTGAACTAAATTACAAATGAATTTGGCAAATATGACTAGATCGGTCTTGGACTCAAACCAAGTGTCCTCTTCTAGTGCTGCATATTTGAAAGGGGGTGGGGGTGGGGGTGCGGGAGTACCTTGTTCAGGCTCTAAATTGGAGTGCATGTGATTGGTGTGTATGGGACATACAAATCTGCGTTGAGCAAATACATACACCATACACGAGTTAGAGGGAGTATGTGCAACAGAGCTTGTTTGCTTTTGTGTGAAAATATTTAAATGAATGATTGAAGTGTTTTTATTTAGAATCAATGGCGGTTTGGTCAAAAACATTCTCATTTGGTGTCTTTCCAAATGGCCTTATCCCGTGACAACAGCAAAGATGGAGGCCTTATTCTTTACGTCTTGCACAGTGGAGTGGGGGTGAGGTTTCACCTGTCATGTCACATCACAATCCAGGAAGTGGGCTGGATTTGTCCACGTGAAGTACTGTATACACTACAGAATACTGTACAGTGCATGAAACCATACTGCGGAACACTGAAGTCATACGACTTGAATGTTGCTCTTATATTGGTGGGTAGGTCTTATCTGGTCTTTTTTGTGGTCCCATGAAAGTCTTCGGCCAAACTGTTTGCAGAGATGCCTTCATTTTCAGCAGGGTGCTTGCAGTGCCCCAACATGTCAGGGTGACATTTATATTTCCTTCACTAGTAAAAACAAAATAGATTGGAATTTCTTTTAAAGATGCTTGTGACTAATGGGGGGGATTAAAATGGTATTGGTTGCCCCCTTACAATTCATGATGCTATATGCCTTTATTCTATGCCCAACATTGTTCTGGCACACTTTTTGTTTTAATCTTACATTTGCTAATGTGCTGTGTGTAAATTATTGATGTACTCATGGGGCCCAAATTGTTACGAATTGATTGTTCTTGCTTATAAAGAAATTCACAACATAAATGTTCAAACCTGAATTTGTCCTGAGTCGTATGTATAGGGTGTTCTCGATGCTGAGGTAATTTTTATATTTATGACCTATGTCTTTTTGAATAATAAAGTAAATATGCCGATAAGATTTTATATATAATATAGGTATTTAGTGTGTGAACCACATTCCGCTTTACGTACACATTTGCGTTCTGTTGCCAAATATTACCGCCGTCTAGTGGTCTTCCTTTCTCTCAAGATGCCTGAGGCCTTCAATGTTTATCCACTTGTTTTTTTGTTTTTGTACACCTCGTCATTTCTGATGCAGGCTACCCTGTGAGGCTGGGCAGGGGGAGGTTCTTTGGGTCCTGATACAGTTCAATATACAGTAATATGTCAGTTTCAGTTTGTAGTTAACAATCAGCGGATTTCAGCATGACAACAGCAAATATTCTGATTCTTGTAGATATTCATGAAAGCAGACTGGTTATCCTTTTTATTTAATTTGAATAAAAACTTTGAAAACATCTTTCTATTGTAGAAAACAATTTCCCCCTTTTTTTCTGGCATGTACTTGACCAAACCAGTAACAATCATAATCACTTTATGGGAAAATTAAGTCACGATTAGTTATTTGCAGCTGTACTGTGCATAATCTTTAATTGACAAATGTATAGCTAGTAGCCGTTCACATTAATCACAGTTTCAAAAACGGTGAGTTGGCCTCCAGCATTTGTGCTTATGGGTGTCTATTTGGTTTTGGTTAACCCTTAACCAATACAGAATAAAAATTGTAATCCAATTAATTAATGGAATAATAAAAAACATAACTTAAGAAATCACATCACATCACGCTAAATGGCTCTGACCAAAGGCAGACTCTTCAATTTTTCAGATTTTTCTAACATTTTCAGCCATAATAGTGTCACTCAAATCAATGCTACCGTTACTCGGATCAGAAAAAGAAAAAAAAAATCTAAATTTGTCTGACAGTCTGACAGCCTGTTGTGGCCACTTAGTACTGGCCATAGGAGGCAAACTCGCTTGAATGACTGGAGCAGTATCACATGGGTGACTTGAATTTGGCTTAACTGTTCCATTTCTATGCCTATAAATCACACCCCCTTTACAAACACACCCCACAGTGTCCCATAAATTCTCACAAATGATCTCAACCTTTGTACAGCCTTATTGATTGTGCACTTGAATGTTTATTTACAATTCCCGTGAAAGCTCATATTCCTACAAATTATTCTTCGTCAATACTTAAAAGTGCTTAACAATCTGTAAGGGCCCCAAAAAGTAATGTGTACTAGGCAAAGTATTCCATCCAACAGTATACAGTTAAGTCTGAGAAGTGTGATCCCCTCAAGTCAAAGCAGTCAAGTATTTGGAGCCTCAGTGACTTATTCCGCATTTGTTGGAAACACGTTTAAGTTTACAACACGCAATATGTGGCTACAACATTCCAAAAGGCACACAATGAACGAGTTTCCACATCGGGATAAGAATGTGTTGTTGAAATACAAGAAGGTATGCTCAGTTACTTCTGTATGAACAATTTTTCAGACTTATTGTAATTATGACTTTACTCCTGCATTAGCATTGTTTAGTGCGAGCACGTTCCAACTTCGGAAGGACATGTAGTTCTTATCATCGTCCACATCAGACATTCCATGGCAGCTAAGAAAGACACTTCAAACTCTTGATCTGAGAAGCGTGCCACTGACTGTCTGGCGTTGCGCCAGATTGAGGATTTCCTGGATGGCCTCAGCAAAGCCATCCTCGTCAGTGGCAAGGAAACCCGTTTGGCCTCCGTTGAAACGGACCACGATATCAAGCGTTGGACCACCGGACTTGTGGGCAAGGATGACTTTGCCTGCTGCCATGCACTCCACAACACCTTTGTGAGGGAGGGAAAGAGACAGCAACACATTTAACCAAAACAAGGACCCAACCAATATGGAGGTTTTTTTGTTGATATTGTTGTTTTGTCTGATATTTGACAGGGGGTTGGGGGAAATAACTACTTAATCAGCCAGTTAATTTTCTTAAAATGACTAAACTTGTTGGTCCATTGACATCCATTTTCTTTGCTGCTTTTCCTCACAAGGGTCGCAGGGCATGCAGGCAGTGGGGTACATCCTGAACTGGTTGCCAGCCAATCGCAGGGCACATCAATACAGCTGGACTCACAATCACACCTAGTGGCAATTTAGAGTTCCATTAATATTTACAAAAAAAAAATGGAATACAGAAAAAAAACATTAGACTTCCTTAAAATACTTTGTCCTAAATTCAATATTTTCCTTTCCAACAGGAAGGAATTTTCAAGTCCAAACACACCCAAAAGATTTATGCCATAATTGTACACAGTATAGAAGCAACATAAGTGAAGTTAACGGCAAAACTTTATGGAACAATGCCTTTTAACATTAAATCCAATTTCTACTGTTCCATTGTTTTTCTTTCCCACTAAGTGATGACTTTAAAATGAAAACCATTGCCACTTTTCTCAGATGTCAAAGGATGTCATCTTTGAAAATCTTATGTACAGCGAAATATTTTTAAAAAGTTTCCTGCCGACCAATGTGTATCCAAAAGTCACACAAATGCTGGAAAACTTTCCAAAAACATGGTACTGTTCTTTGTCTTATATTGTAATGTGTTAATGTGTAACCTGCCAATTCTTGAAATTGAATTGAACTCAATTTGAAAAGGGCTAACACATATTGGCCGATTCATCAGTCAGGCTCGAAAACAAACGTCAGTGGTGATCAATTACCAATTCATAACTGATCATTCCACATGGTGTGCAGTCCGATAGTGGCCTTGCCCAACTGTCTTTTTAGTTCTGCAAACGGTACATTCAATTTGAACTCCACTCTGTCCGCCACGCCCTGCTCCTGGCACAGCTCCCGCAGCATCAGTACCCTATCTTGGTCCTCCTGATTCCTGCATCCACCAATTCAGGCCAGCTTCAGAGTCTCCCTGCCCCCAGCGACCTCCCCACACCAATCCAACACCTTCTTGAAAGCTTTGATCTGCAGTCTGTGGTCCTTCTCTGGCCAGAACTGCCCAATCGAGACGATCGAGTGGCACTTGTTATCCTCGTCCTCCTCCAGCGGGATGTCCAGGAATGCTCTGACATCACAGGGCGGGTAGACCACACTGGTGCGGTCGGAGGTGTGCTACAGTGACAGGATGTGTTCAAGTGTCCAGGAGGAGTTGACCATGACAAGATGACTGCAGGTGCCGGCCATGCCATACAGCACGGCAAACAGGCAGTAGTACAGCACCTTAAAGGCGCTCAGGAACAGTTGTCAGAAATGTAACCTGCTTTGTTGAACCTGCAATGAGAAGAGTTCAGAATTAGGGTGATCACCTCATCAAGTACTGCGTCAAGTACATAAAAGCATACCTGTTGTTTCTTTCTCGAACCACCGACACCATGTCTGTGCTGATCGTGGGGTAGTGGACGTAAGCGCATACGCTGCATCCTCCCAGGTAGCGGAAAAGGAGAAGCGTGAAAGCGTAACCCGTTGAAGTCAAAGTAAATGTCAGGGACAAATTCTGTGAGGCCTTCCAATCCCAAGAACATGGAGCCAATGCTTTGCCCAAGCAGGGTGAAGTGAGGAAACAGGCTTGCTTCCACCAAAAATCGGGAGCCTCAGAAACAAAGTGAATTGGCCGGGGAAGCACGATGTTGAATCTGCGCCATGCTCCATCCACAATCTCATGGGCAGAAACACACGTGTCAATGTCTGAGTATCTACGTAGGGGATGTGGAACACACGCACACACTGTTAACTTAACCCTACGAATGAAACCAGCAGAATAGGTCAACTGTACCTTTGCTGCAGAGCCCTGATTGCACACCAGAGCACCCTCTCTCCACCACCACCAGCATTGCAGTAGGGGTGGAAGAAAGCCACGACGTGATGTCCTGTCCTTGCATGTCGACTGTTCCTTTTGCTGTTCAGCCACAGACGCACTGCCAACAAGAAGAGGACCAGCACAACGAGCAGTAGCAGACACACAAACAGCACGTGAAGAGCAACTTCCACAAGAAGCTAGAACACAGGAGTCCAACAATAACACACACTATGGTAGTGAGTCATCCATCCATTTTCTGAGACACTTATCCTCACAAGGGTCGCAGGAGTGCTGGGGCCTAACAAAGCAATATTCGGGCAAGAGTAAACCCTGAATTGGTTGCCAGCCAGTCACAGGGAACATATAAACAACCAAACCAACAATGTACACTCAAATTTACACCTATGGGCAATTAAGTTTTTGTTTTGGGGGATGTAAGAGAATATCGGAGCACACGAAGAAAAGCCACACGGGCGTGGTGAGAACATGCAAATTCCACACAGGCAAGCCTGGGATTCGATTCTTGGTCTTCAGAACTGTGAGGCCAACACTCTCCAGCTTCACCACTGTTCCCCCTAATAATAATTATCATATATTATATAAAAATAATAATCGTCATCATCACTATTTATCAATCATTACTATGATCATGCGTCACCAAATTTTATGTTAAATGTCATAGTGTTATAAGCACCCTTACTCATTGTGTCCTGCAGAGGGGAGTGTTACCCTGACCACTATGTTACCTGTGTAGCGCCGGAGAAAAGGAGTCGGAGGCGGAGTGTCGGACACAGGAACAGAACTTGCTTTATTGTTCGACATCAAAACATTACTCGCATAACGGCGGGAACTCTGTTAACCTTTACTCCGGAAGCGCAACAAGAAAAACAGTCCGTGCGGAAACCCGCACCCCAATTCGAGGTCCCGCGGGTGAATTATGTAAACACCACACAAGCCCCCCCAGAATTCACCCATAGTCAAAATCCTTGTGCCGTGGAGGGATGATGACCCGACCCCGGCGGGTGTGCACTGTAGGGGCAGAGGGGGGGCGGGGCCGCACTGTCCATTGAGTCACGGGACAAGGGCTCAGGCGGGGTCAAGGGCACCCCGGCAGGCGCAGGGGCACAGGGCAAAGGGGGACGACCCCGGCGTGGGGGGAGGGCCAACCCCAAATGCTGGGCAATGTCCAGGTGCGCGGGTTTGACCCTGTCCACGGAAACAGTCTCGGGTCTGCCGCCAATGTCCACGAGCAGGCTCTTATCCCCGTGCTCCAGGACCCTGAACGGCCCGTCGTATGGGGGGCGGAGAGGTCCACGGTGGGCGTCATGACGAACAAACACAAAATCCGCAGAGCGCAGGTGACGGGGCAGCCGGGCAGCTGGGGTGCCATGTTGAGACGTGGGAACCGGCGCGAACCCTTTTGCGGCCTCCAGCAGGGAGGACCATTGCCTGGCTGCAGACCAGGGCGCTGTGGCGTCCGGGATGAATTCGCCGGGGACCCGCAGTGGCTGGCCGTAGACGAGTTCGGCGGATGAGGACAACAGGTCCTCCTTGGGGGCGCACCTGAGGCCGAGCATGACCCACGGGAGCTTATCCAACCAGTTGCCGTCCGTCAAGCTGGCACGCAGGGCTGCTTTCATGGAGCGGTGGAACCGCTGACAAAGACCGTTCGCCTGGGGGTGATAGGCGGTAGTGCGGTGCAGCTTGACCCCCAAACTCTCAGCGACTGCGTTCCAGAGTTCAGAGGTAAACTGAGGGCCACGTCTGACGACGTTGTTGCGGAGAGGGGAACGGCTTTGGGCCAGCGGGTCGTCCTGTCCACCATGGTGAGCAAGTAGGTGAATCCGTGCGAGGGAGGAAGTGGACCTACCAAGTCGATGTTGACGTGGTCAAACCTCCTCTCGGGGACAGCGAAAGGCTCCAAGGGGGCTTTTGTGTGGCGATGCACCATAGCCCGCTGACAGGCCACGCACGAGTCGACCCAGGCCTGCACATCTTTTTTGAGACCGCGCCACACGAACTTCTGGGCCACCAGCCTCACGGACGGTTTTCTTCCGGGGTGGGAGAGGTTGTGGGCCGCCTCGAAAACAGCTCTTCGCCAGTTTGCAGGGAACAGCGGCCGAGGCTGGTCAGCCGAGAGGTCGCACAGCAACCTGACGCCCGAGTCACCAACCGCGACTTCCTCCAGGCGCAAACCCGTGTCAGAAGTCTTGAGGGCCTGCACCCCGTGGTCCGAGGCCTGGTCTGCGCTCATGCGGGAGTAGTCGAGACCCAGATACACAGTGCCAACGATCGCCCTGGAGAGGCAGTCCGCGACCACATTGGATTTGCCGGCGATGTGTTGGATGTCCGTAGTGTACTCAGAGATGAACGACAGTTGGCGTTGCTGGCGGGCGGACCACGGCTCGGCCACCTTGGACATGGCAAAAGTGAGGGGTTTATGGTCCACATATGCCGTGAACTCACGGCCTTCCAATAGGGATCGGAAGTGGCGGATCGCCAGCCAGAAGCCGAGGAGCTCTCTATCGAACGTGCTGTATTTGCGCTCCCTGGGGACCAGCTCACGGCTGAAAAAGGCATGCGGTTGCCAGGCGCCGCCGACCCACTGTTCGAATACGGCTCCAACAGCGTAGTCCGATGCATCGGTAGTGAGAGCGACAGGGGCCCCGTGGGTCGGGTGGGCCAGCATAGCGGCACGACTCAGCGCGGCCTTCGTAGCCTCGAAGGCTTCCATCCTCTCGGCCGTCCATTCAACGTCCCGGTTGGGGGCCTTGTCTTTAAGAGCCTCATAGAGCGGGCGCATGATGTGGGCCGCCCGGCGGATGAACTGGTGGTAGAAAGTCACCATCCCCAGGAACTCCCGGAGGCCCCGAGCCGAGCGAGGTCGGGGAAAAGCAGAGGCGGCCTCCACCTTTGCCGGAAGGGGGGCGGTGCCGTTCTTGTCTATGAGGTGCCCGAGGAACTGGATAGAGGGCACCCCGAAAACACACTTCGCCGGGTTGATGATCAGGCCATGCTGCTCAAGTCTTGCGAAGAGGTCGCGGAGGTACATCAGATGTTCATCCTCCGAGGAGCTGGCGACGAGGATGTCATCCAAATAGACAAACACAAATGGCAAGTCCCTGAGCACAGAATCCATTAAACGCTGGAAAGATTGTGCCGCGTTTTTAAGACCAAACGGCATCCTCAGAAACTCGAACAGTCCAAACGGAGTGATTACAGCCGTCTTGGGAACGTCTGAGGGGTGCACGGGAATCTGGTGATACCCGCGCACCAGGTCGACCTTGGAGAACAGGATTTTGCCCGCCAGGTGGGCTGAGAAGTCCTGAATGTGTGGAACAGGGAAGCAGTCGGGCGTAGTGGCGTCGTTAAGGCGGCGGTAGTCACCACACGGTCGCCACCCGCCACTCGGTTTAGGGACGATGTGTAGTGGCGAGGCCCACGGGCTATCCGAGCGGCGGACGTTGCCCAGACGCTCCATGTTGGCAAACTCGGACTTAGCGACTGCTAGCTTCTCGGGGTCAAGCCGTCGGGCCCTCGCGTGAATCGGGGGGCCCTTGGTCTCAATGTGGTGCTCGACCCCATGTTTAATCGTGGCAGAGGAGAAAGTGGGCCGTGTCAAGCCAGGGAACTCACCAAGGAGGAGTTGGTACTTGGTGCCGTCCGAGAGCGAACTGGAGAGACCACCATAAGTCGCCTCATTGCGGACGCAGGCGACCGTGGAAAAAGTCAGTGGATCCACCAGACGGCCCCTCTTAACATCCACCAGCAGCTCGTGGGCACAAAAAAAAATCAGCGCCGAGGAGAGGGAATGAGACATCCGCAGTGACAAACTCCCATGTGAAGCGCTGACTCCCGAAACACAAGTCCACAGTCCTCATGCCATAAGAGCGGATAGGGGAGCCATTAGCGGACAGTAGGGGTAGCCCATGAGTCCCGCCAGCGGCGTCCTCCCCAGTGGCCGTCAGGACGCTCCTCTGGGCGCCGGTGTTGCAAAGGAATTTGCGCCCGGAAAGTTTGTCCTTGACGAACAGCAGCCGGCTCTTCGCGCCCACGCTCACGGCCGCTGCGAAGCGTGGGCTTTGGCGTTTCCCGACACGTCGTAGTTGCAAAGGGCGCGGCACCTCTTCGCTTTCGCACCGAAACGGGCATTGAAGTAGCACAAGGCTGTGCCAGCACAGCCGTCGGTGGAGATGGGGCCCCTGCTGGATACCGCCCCCGCGCCCGGAGGAGAGTAACTGCACGTCGCGGCCAGCGTCTCAGGGGAGAAGCACTAGGTTGCCAGGAAGAAACGGTCGGCCTCCTCGGACAGGGCCCGTGGCTCAGTGACATTCCTGTTCGCGAGCGCCGTCTGAACATGCGGTGGCATATGCCTGAGAAACAGTTCCATGAAAATGAAATTGGGCTCTTCCGTGCCCAGCAGGTTTAGCATCATTTCCATGAGTTCGGAAGGTTTGCTGTCCCCCAGTCCATTAATAGCCAACAGACGTGGGGCACGCTCCGGCCGTGAAAGCTCAAAAACCTTGAGAAGGTGAGCCTTGATCCCAGCATACTTATCTCGGGCCGGGGGAGAGGTGATGAAGTTCACTGCTCTGGCCGCCGTTGAGCTCCCGAGTGCTGAGACAACGTGGTAGTAACGCGTGGAATCATCTGAGATCCCGCGGAGGGCGAACTGAGCCTCAGTCTGTGCGAACCACGCTGCCGCGGACATCTCCCAAAACTCCGGCAATTTGAGGATGGCGGTTGCCATGTTCGTTTCAGTCTCGAAAACGCCGGGACTGACGTCAGGGTCACCAGTGTAGCGCCGGAGAAAAGGAGTCGGAGGCGGAATGTCGGACACAGGAACAGAACTTGCTTTATTGTTCGACATCAAAACACTACTCGCATAACGGCGGGAACTCTGTTAACCTTTCCTCCGGAAGCGCAACAACAAAAACAGTCCGTGCGGAACCCCGCACCCCAACTCGAGGTCCCGCGGGTGAATTATGTAAACACCACACAACAATAATTTTATGATGCACGAGCAGGGGACATAATTAAATGAATATGAAATTAAAAAAAACTAGTTAAATAAATACATAAAATAAAGACAGTAAATATTTACACATTTGATCAATTTTGGATGCATTTAATTCATTTTGTCACAGCCTCCAAATGTACTACAATGTCTAAATTAATCTGAGACTTTTACACACTGTTGCATATGTATTTTTGAAACAGGGCTTCACCAATCTACTCCCTTGTAACCATGTGGATTGATCTATGCCCCCACTCTCTGAATAAGCCAAAGTTTAACTTCTAAATAAACACTGGAATCAATAACAACTCACTACCCGCATAGTTTGAACGAGGGTCTATTATTTGTACTGTTTCCATCATGAAGACATCTGTGATTTGGTTCGTTTTAATTGGCCAACTCCTCAAGACGGTGCATTGCACTGAGACACAGTAAGTTAGAGTGTTTCTTCATAATTTTTATACAGTGAAGAAAATAAGTATTTGAACACCCTGGTATATTGCAAGTTCTCCCGCTTAGAAATCATGGAGGGGTCTGAAATTTTCATCATAGGTGCATGTCCACTGTGAGAGAGATAATCTAAAAAGAAAAATCCAGAAATCACAATGTGTGATTTTTTTTTTAATAATTTATTTGTGTGATACAGCTGCAAATAAGTATTTGAACACCTGTCTATCAGCTAGAATTCTGACCCTCAAAGACCCATTAGTCTGCCTTTAAAAGTCCTTCTCCACTCCATGTATTATCCTGAATCAGTTGCACCTTAGTGAGGTCGTTAGCTGCATAAAGACACTTGTCCACCCCATACAATCAGTAAGACTCAAACTTGTAACATGGCCAAGACCAAAGAGCTGTCCAAAGACACCAGAGACAAAATTGTACAACTCCACACAGCTGGAAAGGGCTACGGAGAAATTGCCAAGCAGCTTGCTGAAAAAAGGTCCACTGTTGGAGCAATCATTCGAAAATGTAAGAAGCTAAAGTCTCAATCGAAGTGGAGCCCCATGCAAGATATCACCTCGTGGGGTCTCAATGATCCTCAGAAAGGTGAGCAATCAGCCCAGGACTACATGACAGGACTTAGTTAATGACCTGAAAAGAGCTGCGACCACTGTTTCCAAGGTGACTGTTGGTAATACACTAAGACGTCATGGTTTGAAATCATGCATGGCATGAAAGGTTCCCCTGTTTAAACCATCACATGTCAAGGCCCGTCTTAAGTTTGCCAATGACCATTTGGATGATACAGAGGAGTCATGGGAGAAAGTTTTGTGGTCAGAAGAGATGAAAATTGAACTTTTTGGTCATAATTCCACTAACCGTGTTTGAAGAAAGCTGCATGATGAGTTCCATCCCAAGATCATACTTACTGTGAAGCATGGGGGTGGTAGCATCATGCTTTAGGGGTGTTTTTGTGCACATAGGACAGGACAAGTGCACTGTATCACGGAGAGGATGACCGCGGCCATGTATTGTGAGATTTTGGGCAACAACCTCTTTCCCTCAGTCAAAGCATTGAAGATGGGTCGTGGCTGGGTCTTTCAACATGACAATGACCTGAAGCACACAGCCAGGAAAACAAAGGAGTGGCTCCGTAAGAAGCATATCAAGGTTGTGGTGTGGCCTAGCCGGTCTCCAGACCTAAACCCAATAGAAAATCTTTGGAGGGAGCTGAAACTCCGTGTTTCTCAGCGACAGCCCAGAAACCTGTCTGATCTAGAGAAGATCTATGTAGAGGAGTGGCCCAAAATCCCTCCTGCAGTGTGGGCAAACCTGGTGAACAACTAAAGGAAACATTTGACCTCTGTAATTGCAAACAAAGGCTATTGTACCAAATATTAACATTGGTTTTCTCAGGTGTTCAAATACTTTTGCAGCTGTATCACACAAATAAATTGTTAAAAATCCTCCATTTTGATTTCTGGATTTTTCTTTTTATATTATTTCTCTCACCGTGGACATGCACCTACAATGAAAATTTCAGACCCCTCCATGATTTCTACGTGGGAGAACCTGCAATATAGCAGGATGTTCAAATACAAATTTTCTTCACTGGAGTTAACTGTCATTGCACAATGTCAATCCAGTTCTTCCATTTATTTGCATTACTCTTTATTTGGGTAGCAACCAAGTTCTGTCAATCACACCAAAAACACCTGAACAAGTGAACATCTTGAAGAATATCTCCAGCCAATACGAGGTAGAACTGACGGGCAGTTGTTTTACTTTGTATGTCTACCGCTCCTTTCTTGTATCCATGTGATATGTTCACAGACAGTATTGTGGCAGCCGATTGACCCTCAATACATCCAAGAAGATATTCAAGTTCACCTCTTTGTTCCTGCAAACAGCTCAGCCACAGTCAAAGATTTGCTGCAGCGATATGATATAACAAATGAGTATGTTTGTAAAAAAAAAAAAATAACACATTTATAGTGGAAGCCAGAAGTTTTCATACACTGTGCAAAACCACACATTTAATTTTTTGTGTCACTGTGTCAAAGTCAAATCAGACCAAACCTCTCCAGTTTCAGGTCAGTCAGTATCACCAAAATTATTTAAGTTTGCTGAACCCCACAATAATTTATTCATCTTCTTCCACTTCTCCTTGGTCAGGTCGTGAGGATAGTAGCTTTAGCAAGGGGTACCCAGATTTCAGTTTCCCCAGCTCTTCGTGGGGTCCAGAGCCATTCCCAGGCCAGCTGAGAGATGTAGTACCTCCAGTGTGTCCTGGGGTATCCCCGGGTCTCTTTCCAGGTGAAAGTGCCTGGAAACACCTGACCAGGGAGGTGCCCAGGAGGCCCTCAAATCAGATGTCCTCTCAATGTAGAGGAGCAGCGGTTTGAGCCTGAGCCCCTCCCAGATGACCAAGCTTCTCACCCTGTCTCGAAGGGAGAGCCCGGACACCTTGTGGAGGAAACTCATTTAGGGCACTGTATCTGGGATCTTGTTTTTTGGTAATGGCCCAAAGTTAGTGACCATTGTTGAGGGTGGGAACATAAATGAAGCAGTAAATTGTGAGCTTCGCCTTTCAACTTAGCACCTTCTTTACCACTACAGAACGATACAAAGTCTGCATTACTGCAGACACTGGACTGATCTGCCTGTCAATCTTGCGTTCTCTTGACAAGACCCCAAGATACGTAAACTTCACTTGGGACAGGATCTCATCCCCAACTTGGAGACCGCATGCCTCGCTGTTCCGACTCAGGACCATGGTCTCAGATTTGGAGGTGCTGGGTCTCATCCCAGCTGCTTCTCACTTGGCTGCGAACCACTGGGGTGAGAGTTAGAGATCACGGCTTGAACCACATCATCTGCAAAAACCAGAGATGTAATACTGGGGACTCCAAACCAGAACCCTCTCTATTCCTCGGCTGCACCGGGAGATTCTGTCCATAAAAGTTATGAACAGAAGCACTTATAAAGGGTAGCCTTGGCAGAGTCCAAATCTCACCAGAATGAGTCCAACTTTCTGCCGGCAATGTGGGCCAAACTCTGACACCGGTCGTACGGGGACAGAACAACACGTATCAGAAGGTTCGGTTCCCCATATTCTCGAAGGACCGCCAACAGGAATCTGCGAGGGACATGGTTGAACGCCTTCTCCAAGTTCACAAAACACATTTATACTGGTTGGGCAAACTCCCATGCACTCTTGAGGACCCTGGTGAGGTGTACAGCTAGTTCACTGTTCAACACCCAGGACGAAAACCACATTGGTCCATCTGAATCTGAGATTCGACTTCCCAATTGTCTGGTCCCTCACCAAGTACTTTTTTCCATGGGTGGACCTACCAAGGGCATGAAGCCCCAGACAATTTAGCTCCTTAGATTATGTGGACACACGAAACCCTCTCCCACGATAAGGTGACAGCTCAAGGAGGGGTAAATGCCAAAATCATGACAAAGAGAATAAAAGAATGTCATATTATTTTCTTCCATGTCAAAAGTTAACATACACAAATATCACTGTCTTTAAAGAACAGGAGGAAGCCTAGATGATGAGGTCATGGCTTTGAAAGCTAATGATAGGTTAACTAACAACATGTGAGTTAATTGTCGGCACACCTAGGGATGTATTTAAGGCCACACCTCAAACACTCTGCTTCCTTTTTTGAAATCATGGGAAAATAAGAAAAAAATCAGTCAGGAAATCAGAAAGAATCCTATAGCTCCACAAGTCTGCCTTATCCTTGGCTGCAATTTCCAGATGCTTGAAGATTTAAACAATTATACACAAGTATAAACATAATGGGAATGTCCAGCCATCAGACCGCTCAGGAAGGATGTGGCTCTGTGTCCCAGATGTGAACATATTTTGGTCGGAAATGTGTGAATCAACCCCAGAACAAAAGCTAAAGACCTTGTGATGAAGCTGGTAAGAAAGTGTCATCATCCACAGTGAAACGAGTCCTGCACCGACATGGGCTGAAAGGCCACTAAAAACAAAGCCATTACTCCTAAAGAAACATAAAAAAGACAGACTACAGTTTGCAAAAGACACCAAAAC
This sequence comes from Syngnathoides biaculeatus, assembly GCF_019802595.1. NCBI lineage: Eukaryota > Metazoa > Chordata > Actinopteri > Syngnathiformes > Syngnathidae > Syngnathoides > Syngnathoides biaculeatus. The sequence goes on from NC_084641.1 coordinate 39,088,309, forward strand.
CAATGCTACATCTGTAGGAAAGGGGGAGGGGGTGTTGTAGACCTGAGAACACCATACCAACTGTGAAGCATTGAGGTGGAAGTCTTATATTGTGGGGCTGTTTTTCCGTAGTGGGGACTGGAACTCTTCATAAAATAGACAGCATCAAGAATAAACATCATTACATGGAGAGATTAAGGCAACATCTAAAGACATCAGCCAGGAACTTAAAATTTGGGTGCAAATGGGTCTTCCAAATGGTTCAAAATGGTTCAAAAGTGGCTTGAGGATAACTAACTCAATGTCTTGGAGTGGCCATCTCAATTTCATTGAAAATTTGTGGGCAAACCTGAAAAGGCATCTGCCAGAAAGACAACCAACAGTTACACCAGTTCTGCCTGGAGGAATGGGTTCGGATTCCAGCAGAGTACTTTAAGAACCTTGTGGAAGGTTAACCAAAACCCTTGACCCAAGTTATGCAGTTCAAAGGAAATGCTGATCGATACTAAGTAAATTTATGTAAACCTTTGACCTTGATGAAAATATAAAAATCTCTTAGAAATTATCTCCCTCATTATTCTACCATTTAACAAAATGAAATCATTTTGGAGGTCCTGACTGACCTGAAACAGGAGAGCTTTAGTCTGATTTGACTTCAGACAGTGAGACAAAAAAATGAAATGTGTTTTTGCACATTGTGTGTAAACCTCTGGCTTCAGCTGTACATGTACCTACAATCAGTCTTATTTCAGTGGGGCAAAAATATTTTGTCAACCTGTGTTTTCCAGACTATTACTGGACAACACCGATCTATTGATTGAAATGCAGACGAGGAACGACTCGACGGACCCAAGGAGTGGCATTAGTTTCTATGAACGATATCACAGCCTGGAGGATGTATATGCCTTCCATAACATCGCGCGTTCCCCCACGATGGAGGGGTGACGAGCATTTTTTCCTCTCTTTCAGATCTATTATTGGATCAACAGGACCTCTCAAGACAACCCAAATACCATAAAAGCCATTCTTCTGGGTTCCTCATTTGAGAAACGACCACTCTATGCTCTCAAGGTGCACAACTCTGATATGATTAGCATGGTGATACATATCTGACCATGTTCCTGGAGCTGACCCAACTGAAACCTTGTACAATTTCTGCATATCCTCTTCTGGGCAAAATTAATGTATGCATTCTCCCTATCATTTAACAATAGCACTCTTGTGAGAACACTTTTCCACCATCCCTCCATCCATTTTCTGAGCAACTTATCCTCAAAAGGGTCACGTGAGCATAGGATCCTATCCAGCTAACATTGGCCAGGAGGCGGGGTACACCATGAACTGGTTGCTAGCCAATCGCAGGGCTCATAAAGATAGACAACCGTCGCACACCCGATCACACTTAGGGGCAACTTAGAGTCTCCAATTAATGCATGCTTATGGGATCTCGGGGGAAATCTGAGTGTTTGAAGAAAACCCATACAGGAATAGGGAGAACATGTAAACTCCACACAGTGGAGACCGGATTGGAACTCCGGTCCTCAGAACTGTGAGGCCAACACTCTCACCAGTTGTGTCACCGTGACATCCACTTTCCCAACAATAAACCAAAATTGAAAACTCAAAAACTACAAATAGTTGCACACAGACAAACACTTCCTTGTTGAGAAGTACATTACTCATTCATCTAGTATGGCTGAGATCATATTTTATTCCACTCTCAGGTGTCATTCAACAGTGGGAATAATAAAGCCTTGTGGATTGACTGTGGAATCCATGCCAGAGAGTGGATCTCTCCGGCTTTCTGCTTATGGTTTGTACAATATGTGAGTAAATCTGGCGCATATGATTTGGATCACATGATATTTGGTTTGTTGCACAAATCAGTTGGCTAACACATTCTCCTTCCACAGTCCTTAGATTTTTACAGGCGAAACCAAGATATAACTGACATTTTAGACAACATGGATCTTTATGTCCTACCTGTGATGAATCCTGATGGGTATTTGTACACATGGACTACGGTAAAAGTGTATCAGTGAGAAGTGGACAGTCATTTATAGTGGATGTTTGATTTTCCACTGCTTTCTTGTGTGTCTCAGAACCGTATGTGGAGGAAGAGCCGATCAGTCTGCCCGGATAGCCACTGTGTTGGTGTTGACCTTAACAGGAACTTTGATGCAAACTGGTGCAGTAAGTGTCCCAGTAAGAGAGACATGTGGACATAATTGTTCAATGTGAGGGGGCCCTCCTCCACACATGAAGAATCTTATCTGCGAATCTGACTGATATCTGCTCTGTTTTTTCCAGAATAATTGTGACCCATATGGAAATCAGGCATTTTTCATCCCTATTATTATAAGGGATAGAAAGTTGTTCAAAGAGATGTAGCATAAAAAAGAACTACAAACTAAGTGAGGATAAAACGTGAATCTATGAAACCATTGTCTCCAAGAAACTAGCGAGACTAGCTCTTTTCAATATCAGGTCACTAGGTAATAAATCAAGGTCAACATATGATCTGGACGTCTTATTAGTAAATAAAACATGGTTAACAGAAAGTACAGTAGCTGTAATAGCATTCTAAATGAGACAGCACCACCAAATTTCAATGTTTTGAACAAGTGTCGAATAGGGAAAAAAGGTGGGGGTGCCGCTGTTATTTTTAAGTCATTATTTCAGTGTAAAGAAATTATACTGCGTCTTTTGAATATTTGTATTTTTTAGATAAAGGTGACCCAAAGGTTATTGTTTTGATTTTTGAATTTATATACCTCTAAGAGGTGGCACAGTGGCCCACCTGTAAAGTGTCGGCCTCACAGTTCTGAGGTCCTAGCTTCAATCCCGGCCCTGTCTCTGTGGAATTTGCATGTTCTCCCCGTGCTTGCGTGGGTTTTCTCCAGGCACTCCGGTTTGCTCCCACATCTCAAATAACATCCAACATTAAGTGGACACTCCAAATTGCCCCTTAGGTGAGACTCCATGTGCCCTGTGATTGGCTGGCAACCAGTTCAGGGTGTACCCTGCCTCCTGTCCGATGACAGCTGGGATTGGCTCCAGCACTCCCACGACCCTTGTGAGGATAATGGATGGATGGATGTGTAGCTAGGCCTCTATGATACAATAGAAAATTTATGGAGAATTTTTCAAAATTGCTGTCAGCTACAGTGAAGAAAATAAGTATTTGAACACCCTGCTATATTGCAAGTTCTTCCACTTAGAAATCATGGAGGGGTCTGAAATTTTCCTTGTAGGTGCATGTCCACTGTGAGAGAGATAATCTAAAAAGAAAAATTCAGAAATCACAATGTATGAATTTTTTAACGATTTATTTGTGTGATACAGCTGCAAATGAGTATTTGAACACCAGAGAAAACCAATGTTAATATTGGGTACAGTAGTACTGTATTTGTTCTGACAACTATTTTGTCATAACAGGAGACTTTAACATTCATTTTAACAATTACATGGACAAAAAAATGTAAAGAACTCTGCTATACTATACACATTTGACCACTCTCAACATACAGTTTTAAGAGTCCAACTCAAACTCAATCTTAGAGTCGGTCATCTCTAAGGATGTTGAAATTCTATCAATTGACATTAAGGATATGGCTATTTCTGAGCATTATTGTTTATTCTTTGAATTCAAGATCCATCCAAAAGTTCAGACAACCTCAATGTATATTAAGAAAAGGTACATAAAATTTATGTGGACTGAAGCTGTACCACAAACTTGGAATTCTAACACAGTTGATGAAAGTTTGGACAATCTCACCTGGAAAATCTCAAATGTCATGAATGTTGTCGCTTCTGTTAAGACTAAGACCATTTTTAGGTGACCTAGAACACAGTGGAGGAGTGCAAAGATGGTCAAGAGCTCAAAATCAAAGTGTAGGAAACAAAAATGTAGGTGGAGAAAACCTAAACTCCAAATTACATACAATAACCACTACAGACAAAGTATTTGTAATTTTAACCAAGAGTTAGTCAGGGCTAGACAGCAACATTTTTCTGAAATCATGAATAGGAACTTCAATAATAAACGCAGAACTCAGAACAGCTGATAAATGCAATGAATTTCTTTGTTATTTTAGTGAAAAAATACAATCATGGGGTTAAATAGTGTATTAGCATAAACCATCAAAATGATAAAATTATACTACTACATCTGAAGCCACCCAGTGAAAACTCTATTACCATGTCAGAATTTGAGACAGTGATTTTGATACAAAAAAAACTGTAGAGAAAAAGGTTCAGCAGCTGAAACCATTAATGAGCTGTCTTGACTCCATACCATCTAACTTTTTCAAAACTATTGTGAAGTCTGTGCTCGCTGATTTGTAGCAAATAATCAATTGGTCACTTCAGTCTCGAGAGTTTCATAAAGCTCTCAAAGTAGTTACCTTTCAGCCTATTTTAAAAAACTGATATTATATATATATTTATGTTGTATTTAGCAGTGTTTCCACATTGATATAGTTCAACAGAGGTGTTGTGTGACTGTCTAAAGCAAACAAATAACTAGATAAGCCAAAATTTTCTTCAACTAAACAATACCAAAACTGAGATAATTGTTTTAGGGAATCAAGAAAAGAGGATTGCTGTTTGTAAATACCTGGATTTATCGTTGAAACCCAAAGACCAAGTCTGAAACCTTGGTGTTTTGGTAGATTCCAACCTGACCTTCAAAAGACATTTCAAATCAATTACTAAAATTGCCTTTTACTATCTGAAGAATATATCCAGTGTGAAGACTTGGATCTGTCAAGCAGACCAGGAGAAGCTCATCCATGCTTTTACCTCAAGTAGACTTGATGACAGCTGTACACAGAAACACAATGGTCACAGATAGAACTTGAAATTGACTGAAGTAATAATAAGAAAGCATTTCAAATGATATTTAAAAAAATAGTAATGTAACTGGCCTGGACCAAAATGATGCTATCCTTAATTGATATTTTGTTGTACAACTCTTGTGAAGCACTCACTTCACATTTTTGTAGCTCTTATCGAGATTTATGCACCTGTCATCAGTGAGCAAATTACTTCAACTGCCTCAGGTTAGAAGTGTGCATTCTCCAGACTGCACATTTACACTTCTTTGACAGATATTCAATAAGGTTTGGATCAAGACGCACATCTAAACTACCGAGCTTCTTTGATAATCTGGTTTGGACAGATGGGACAAAACTGGCGCTTTTTGCCAAGTCACAATTCTATGTTAATAAACAAATTGAAACATATATTGAAAATATCAATACTGCAAAACATGGAGGACAGTTGGTTTTGGCACAGCTTTGCTACATCAGTCACAGAATGTCTTGAATGTCTTGGAAAAATGACAAAAGAATGATTGAGTTTACAGGCAGATACTTTGGGACAAAACAAATGACAATCCAAGAGACTGTTGGTTGGCTGAGCTGGTTGTCAAGGTTGCAATGTCTCTCTTCTAATTCATGCCAGACATTTAACACATTGAATATCTGACCAAGGAGCTACCGTAACGCATGCAGTCAGAAGGCTAGACAGGTCCACAAGTCACACAGAGTTAGCAAGTCTACTAGTTTGATTGCAGTAATTGCCTCTAAAGGTTGGGCAAAAAAACATGAAGTCATGGGTACCATAATTTGGTCCAGGCCAGTTATATTTCTTTTTAAAAATAATTCTGCCTTTGTGAATTTTATATTTGTGAAGGAAGAGAACCAAAAAATTGTGTCTGTGTATACTCTAGTGTAATTTCAAATGTGTGCCTTGGGATTGCTGCTATTTGGAGTCTGTGTCGCCCAGCAGCAGAGGGAGCCTCCAATGATCCCTGCAGTGAAATCTACTGCGGTGCCTTCCCCGAATCTGAACCCGAATCGGAGGCCATAGCCAACTTCCTGCGCAGAAAAAAGGACACGATCCAGCTTTACCTCAGTATCCACGCTTACTCTCAGATGCTGCTATTTCCATACTCTTGTACATTGGATGAAGCACAGAACCACAATGAGCTGGTGAGAGTTTCTGCCAATCCCGAGACAGATGCTTGGTTTTATCAAAAGATGCTTTTATAATTAAAAAACACAATAATTTTCTTTTTTTAATTGTGGACTTTAATCTCTATTTTAAGCTTGAGATGGCCAGAGAAGCTTCACAAAATATCAGACGATATTACAGAAACACTTACAAATATGGTGCAGGAGCACAAACAATATGTGAGTTCGCTTTCATTCACGTTCATTTGACTGACTCAAAGTACTGATGCATTGCTCTAACTAATCTGTAGATCTGGCACCTGGTGGCTCGGATGACTGGGCGTACAATCTCGGCATAAAGTACTCATTCACGTTTGAGCTCCAGGATCGTGGACACTATGGTTTTCTTCTCCCACCGTCTCACATTTCCAGGGCATGCAACGAAGCGCTCCTTGCCGTGAAGACCATTGCTCAAAGGGTCATAGACAAAACACAAGCTTCAAGAAGTCCTTCAACTGTTTAAGTACCAATACTAGAAAATGTGAATTAAACCCGAAAATGACTGTCAAATTGTATTTTTCCTCATTGTTACAGGCTGTCACCTTTTTAAGCATTAAAAAGTGCTCAGATCTTGGATAAATTCCTTTAAAGTATTTGAAATAAAAAGCATTTCTCTTCACAACAAAAAAAAAAAGTTTTACTGGTTTATTAATTTTATTAGTTCTAATTTAATCTAAGTAGATGAGAGTCACGCAAAGTTCCTAAAGGCACTGAATATTGTGCAGCTGTCCTGGTTTATATGCCTCTGCAAATGGAAACCAGGGATAGTATTTTTGGATTGACAGATTGGGGTGGTGGGCCTCTTTTTTGAGAAGGGAAGACTTCAGAGGGTGTTTTCAAACTTCAGAGTTATCACACTCCTCAGCCTCCCTGGTAAGATATATTCACAGTTGCTGGAGAGGAGGGTCTGTCGGGAAGTTGAATCTCAGATTCAGGAGGAGCAATGTGGTTTTTGTTCTGGCCGTGGAACAGTGGACCAGCTCCACACCCCTGGTAGGGTCTTCGAGGGTGCATGGGAGTTTGCTCAACCAGTCTACATATGTTTTGTGGACTTGGAGAAGGCGTTTGACCGTATCCCTCAGGAAGTCCTGTGGGGGGTCCTTTGGAACTATGGAGTACCGAACCACCTGATACAGGCTGTACACTCCCTGTACGGTTGGTGTTAGAGTTTGGTCCGCATTGTTGGAACTAAGTCAGACTTGTTTCCGGTGTTAGTTGGAATCCGCCAAGGCTGCCCTTTGTCACCGATTCTGTTCATAATTTTCATGGACATAATCTCAAGGTGCAGCCAAGGTGTAGGAGGGGTCCGGTTTGGTGGACTCAGTATTGCATGTCTGGTTTTTGCAAATGATGTGGTTCTATTTGCGTCTTCAAGCCATGATCTCCAATGCTCACTGGAGCAGTTCACAGCCGAGTGTGAAGCGGCTGGGATGAGAATCAGCACCTCCAAATCTGAGACCACGGTCCTCAGTCGGAAAAGGGTGGCGTTCCCTCTCCAGGTCGGGGATGAGATCCTGCCCCAAGTGGAGGAGTTCAAGTACTGTATCTTGGAGTGTTGTTCACGAGTGAGGGCAGAATGGAGCGGGAGATCGACAGCCAGATTGATGCAGCATCTGCAGTGATGCAAACTTTGTATCAGTCTGTTGTGGTAAAGAGCGAGCTAAGTCATAAGGTGAATCTCTCAATTTACCGGTCAATCTACATTTCTATGCTCACCTATGCTTACAAGGTGTGGGTCGTGACCGAAAGAAACAAGATCCCGGACACAACGAGTTTCCTCCGCAGGGTTTCTGGGCTCTCCTTTAGAGATGGGGTGAGAAGCTTGGTCATCTAGGAGGGCTTCAGTGCCCAGTCGCTGCTCCTCCGCATTGAGCGGAGCCAGATGGGGTGGGTGACGTATCTGATTTGACTACCTCCCGGTGAGGGAGTTCCAGGCATGTCTCACCGGAAAGAGACCCTGGAGGAAGAACCAGGACACGCCGGAGAGACAACGTCTCTCAGCAGACTGGGAACGCCTCGGGATCCCTGCAGGAAAACTGGATGAAATGGCTGGGGAAAGGGAAGTCTGGGCGTCCATGCTAATGCTACTCCCCCCGCGACAGAACCCAAAAAAGCGGTAGAAAATGGATGGATGGATAATTTTACTCTTATACCTGCCTGGGCAGCACAGTGAGGCAGCTTTAAAGCGTTGGACTCACAGTTCAGAGGTCCAGGGTTCGATCCAGGCCCCGCCTGTGTGGAGTTTACATGTTCTCGCCGTGCCTATGTGGGTTTTCTCTGGGCACTCCGGTTTCCTCCCACATCCCAAAAACATGTGTAGCGCCTCTCTAGTATAAAATACTTCGACAAGGTAGCCACCTGAGTTCTTTCCTCACTCCAAAGTAGGAAACTAATAAATTAACCCAATGGTAATTACTCTGTCTATTAGAACTTAACTCTTTACTTGTGCATTTAATTCTCTATGAAAAACTCTCTGAAATAATATTTCCCCTTATGATTTATATTATCCCAATTTAAATAAGCTACCAAATAAACTCACCACTATTTTAACCGTCTAGCAGATAGTCAAATAATAAACCAAACAACAAAAAGTGTTTAACAAAAAATGTGAACATTTAATAACAAAATAAAGGATGGAAAATCAAACATGTATACACAACAGTCAAATAAACAGTCAATATAACAGGTACACAATGCACACATGCTAAGCGCCCAAACAAATATGAATATAGCCGGAAATGAAAACCCCAATGTCACTGCGGTGCTTCCCAAGGCAGACTTAAGAAAGGTGAAGGTGGTTTTTCCTCTGTCCGGCGTCCTCTTGGTCCTCCTCCCTTTTTCTTCCTTTAAGTCCAAACACAGCCTCGCTAGCCACGTTAGCTCGACGCTAGCGCCCTTGTCCTCTCCCTCGTGGTCCAACACACAAACCTTGCTAGCTAGCGTTAGCTGGTTGCTAGCGCCCAAGCCAAGTCCCATGCATGCACTTAGCTCTTGTGGTAGCGGCTAACTCCACCACGTTAGGGCGTGAAATTAGTCATCCACTCAAACGACACACTATCCCAGTTGAACTTTGAACAGTCCTCGTCGAACACGTTGATCAACTTTTGATAAATGTCCACCGTTCACTTTCTTTGTCCTTTCGTTGTCCTCCAACAACCACTCATACCTTGCACTCAGTCGAGCCTTTTTTTCTTTCTCTCTTTCACGTCACTTCCTGTCCTTCTCAAACAATGGTTACAACAATAAAATAACAAACAAAAGTATTTATTTTTCAAAACTGAATCAAACACTTTTAAATACACATCCCTCCAAAAGAAAATAAAGTCAGCACACAGAGTTCAACAGATATTCCACCACATTACATAAAGAAAACCTATAACCTAATTGCTACTCTATTATACTGAACTTTTACCTGTACCAACTTTTAACCGGGTTACACATGCAACATTAATTGGACACTCTAAATTGCCCCCCGGTGTGATTGTGAGTCAGGCTGTTTGTCTACGTGTGCCCTGCAGATTGGCTGGCAACTAGCTCAGGGTGTACCCTGCCTACTGTCCGTTGACAGGGGGGATAGGCTCCAGCACTCCCATGACACTTTTGAGGATAAGCGGCTAAGAAACTGGATGGATGGATACTTGCCAGACTTAAATGCAGGCAGAGTGGGTTCAGTAGATGTGGGTGTCAATGGTTGCCCGTGACTATATGTGCCATGCGACTGACTAGCGACATGTTCAGGCTATAGTCCCCCTTTTGCCTGAAGTGAACTGGGACAGGGACAAGGATGAGCTGTGTTGAGAATTGACCCCTCCGTAGAAAATGCGTCATCCGCGTCGCTGACCAATCAGAGGACAGAGATCTGCATAAACCACGCCCCTTGTTGGCATCCGCCATTACCTCTGACAAAGTTGCATGGTCCAGTATAGCTTTTGTTAGCGTTTTATCACGTATTTGGGTTCCTTAACAATAGATGTGGTTAAGAGGTGTAGACACGGACTTTGTAATAGTGACGACAGGTATCCTGATAGGCTAGTTGGTGGAGTTCAATTCGTACCATTTCCAAAACCGAAGACCCAGTACGAAAAATGTCTTCGATGGATCAAACTTTGTGGAAGACGGCATGATCAACTGAATCCATCTAAAATCAACCGGAACAGAAGACCGAGTACAAAAAATGTCTTCGATGGATCAAACTTTGTGGAAGACGGCATGATCAACTGAATCCATCTAAAAATCAACCGGAACAGAAGACCGAGTACGAAAAATGTCTTCGATGGATCAAAGTTTGTGGAAGATTGCATGATCAACTGAATCCATCTAAAATCAACCGGAACAGATATGTTTGCACAAGGTAAGCCCTACATTCGATTTTCAATACATGTCTCATAAAAATGAATTAGCAGTTCTTCGCTAGCATAACACTGCTGCGTGTGAACGATTGACACACTTGATCTGTGTTGAGCGATATTTTGCGATGATCTGACAGCACAAACGTGTCTCTTAGTTGCCGGCTAGCGAGCTAAGCTAAACCGGACTATGTTTGCACGAAGGTATGCCCTATATTTGATTTTCAATACATGTCTCATATAAATGAATTAGCAGTTCTTCGCTTGCATAACATAGCTACGTGTGAATGATTGACACAATTGATCTGTGTTGAGCGATACTTTGCGAGGACCTGACTGCACAAACGTGTCTCTTTGTTGGCGGCTAGCGAGCTAAGCTAAACCGGACTAGTCCTAAAAGCCTTCGATGTGCACCGAGACACCAAGACTGAAGGAAGGATGTTTGAGGACACTAAAGTAGTGATTGTCGTACTCGGTCGGGACTTACGTAGGTTCGGCACTAATTCAAGAATAATTATTGAGGAGAGCACGTGACGGTACACAAAGAAAACGAGAGAAACAACTCGTAAATCAAGCCTCGCCTTCTTCTTTTCCTTCATACGGCGGATCACAAATGGCTATACAGATACACATACAGATTCTGCACACAAGTGTGATAGGTAACACAAAAATAGGAAACTGTCAATGACGAATTCGTCTGTGGGTTATAATATATTATGTGGCTTCTCGGTCTTCCTCTGACTCCGGAAAGATCTCGCACTAATATCGATGATTTCTCCGTCGATATGCATGGAAATACCATTGAAATACCCCTCGCTGAAATACTTGAAGCCCTACTGTCTGCTCTTTAACGATATTTCACTCTTCGGTAAGAATGAGAGTGAAAAATCAGATGGTAAATCGGACAATTTCGCTCTCGTCTTTTCTTCCTGCGACGCCATTTTTGCTAATTGTTTGTCTGAGGTTAGCAAGTGTGGGGTGACGTAACTTCAGGAGGCGTGGTTAAGTGCCCTGTACGGAGGGGTCAATTTATGCATAGAGTTCCTACTAAAATAGAAACTAATCTAACTTCATCATCTGTTTTCAGTGTTGCTTATCCTGTTCGGGGTCACCTGATCATTTCCCAGCTGACTTTGGGCCCAGTCACGTTGAACAAATAGACACAAACAAACATTCAAACATTCATTGAGGGAGAACTGAATCCACAGTGCATGCACCAAAGTCAGCCGGGATAATGTTCAGTGACCCCGCTTTTAGAGAACAACGTTATCTGTGATCTGATAGTGCCAGTGAAATGACATGGTAAAAATAAATCTTGGACCTTAGGTGGCGCTACAGTAATTCATCCGTCCCAACGTTGCCTTTCGCCCCATCAATGAAGAGTGCGTCCACACTGACGCACATCCTCCGTCAGGATGCGGTCTCCTCGGGTAGTGTCACAATTTGTCTTTCAAGAATAAATATTATTTATTCAGAGAGGGAATCTTGTATCGGAATAACATAGATGCGACACCGATTCAGAATTTTGGGTGAGTCGTCTTGCGGTGTAGTCAGTAATCGTGCAGTACACGCTCTGATTCAAGAAGGCCTCGCGTTCAAATGAAAACACGAAGCGACTCTTGTTAGCTTTAGCCTCTTTTCGTTTGTTTGCCAACATCGTTGAGCATATGTTTAGCTCGTGGTGCAATGCAGTTTACTCTCGCAGATGTCAATTTATGCCTTCGGGATAATGTTCAGACCAAGCTTATTGGCAGCACAGTTTAAATCATTGTTTAGGTAACGAGGCGTTTTACTTTCCAAAAGTTAGCTCACATGAATGTTTTTTTATGGCGTTAACAGAACCTAAATCATTTAAGTTTTTAATTCTATTTTAATAAATGCGTTTATTTGGACACATATTCAGCAGTGCATATTGTATGAAACACCACGAATGAAATACTGTCTTTGTCCTCTTATGTGGTTTGGAATCTTAAACAGTTCATTAGCAACGAAAGATCAATTTAAAAAAAAAAGGCCTACATGCACTGCGTGCATTTAAAAACATTTGTTAAAGTTTTTTTTTTTTTAATAGTCAAATACACAATGTTGCCAAACGTATTTGCTCACCTACCTTGACTCAAATTATGAACCTAAGTAAACATTCATCCAATTTCCAAACTGTTTCTCCTGACTAGGGTCGTGGGCGAGGTGGAGCCTCTCCTTGGTGACTGGGCTTGGTGACTGATTGTGAGCCAATCGCAGGGCACATATAATAGGTGTTCAATATGCCGTTGGTGCAGCTTTCACAACAGCTTCATCTCTTCAGGGAAGGCTGGCTACGAGGTTCAGGAGTGTGTTTGTGGGAACTTTTGACTATTCTTCCAGAAATGCATTTGTGATGTCCCACACTCATGTTAGATTATCTAGGTTCATAAAGACATGTCTGAGAGAGTTTGATGTGGATAAACTTGACTGTCCCGCACAGACATCTGCCAACAAGGCAGCAACTGCAATGGATAAAGAAAGAGCAGGCCTTTTTTTGTGCACATGCAGTGTGACATGTCAGAAAAGGCCAGGATTGATCAAACTCAATGTCATTCAATGTATCTGTGTGATCAACGTATTTGTCACACCTGAGTCAAAAAATAAGATGTATGACTTTTTTTTGGGGGGGGGGCACGCAGTCCCGATCGACAATAACTGCCTCAGAGATTGACTTGTAGATCGATCGATGCATTGGGCACCTCTTAGTTGGAGTGCGGACTGATAGCCACGCCTTTGCCCATGATCACTGTGTGGCCTCACAAATGCACTTGAGATTGTCCTGCCAATGTCATATTAAACCCCATTGATTAAGAAGGGGATCTCACTTCAGCCCATATGTGAGTCAAGGCAGGTGAGCGAATACTTTTGGCAATATAGTGTACAATGAATTTTTACTCATTTTCATAATCTTCACCACTTCATGCTGTTGCTGTGATTCAAGTAAGATAATTTTCTGTGCTGAGATCACTTATAACAAGGGATTTTTGCATGATTTTCTCCAGTCCTGCAGAATGTCCAAGATCAGGCGGAAGGTTACAGTTGAGAATACAAAAACAATATCCGATAGCAGCAGCAACACCGCAACCAGCGGCACCAGTAACCCTGCCGCCCCCTCGCGCCGGCCCAGCGTGTTTGAAAGACTCGGACCAAGCACTGGAAATAATGCTGCTGAAGTATGTACTACACAGCTGTAGAGCCTTGGCCTCACAGTTCTGAGGTCTGGGGCTCAATCCCGGCCCCGCCTGTGAGGAGTTTACATGTTCTCCCCATGCCTGTCTGTGTTTTCTCCGGGTACTCCGGATTCCTCCCACATCCCAAAAACATGCATTAATTGGAGACTCTAAGTTGCCCCTAGATGTGATTGTGAGTGTGACTGTTGTCTGTCTCCATGTGGCCTGCGATTGGCTGGCAACCAGTTCAGGGTGTATCTCGACCCCTGCCCGATGACAGCTGGGATAGGCTCCAGCACTTTTGCGACCCTTGTGACGATAAGTGACTCCAAAAATGGATGGATGGATAGTTATCGTCACAATATATTAAATGCTCTTTGGTGTCATGAGTCGTTCGAATGGATGCTCATTTGTGTCTTTCAGAGTCACTGTAGAAATTGGCTGAAGACGGGAAACTGCAGTTACGGCAACACTTGTCGCTACACACATGGAACTCAACCACGAGGCAAAGGATTTAACTTCAGCCGGTATGATGGCTTGTGTTTTAGCTGTGTGTTTTGAATTTAGCCTTGACACTGGAAGTCCGAGCACTTTTTACCAGTGTGTTTTCTTGTGTGTAAGGTACCGATGCAAGAGAGTGGTAGTAGTCTTGTATATAGTACAATCGTACCTCTACTTACGAAATTAATTCATTCTGGAAGTCGTTTTATAATGTCATTTTTTTCACAAGTAAAAGCACTTTTTACATGTACATAGCCTAATCTGTTCCTATCCCTCGCAAAAGAAAAAAAGCACATTCAAAGTACATAATGTAAAGAAGAATTAAAATTATCTTCATCTACCTTTGCCATTGGGCGATGATACAAAGAGAAGGGTGAGTGAGAAGTGAAAGGCTGGTGGGGGAGGGAGGAGGAGGCGACTGCCGTGGAGAAACCAAAAGAGAGACTGTAAATAGGAGGCGAGCTTGCTAGAACACACCTTTATGTGCATGCAATCAACGTATTGCCCACACCTGTCTAGTTTTGCTGATCAAGAAGGACATGAGGACAGTTGGGTGTTAAAGAAGAAGATGCACGTGATAAGCTTAGATGGGAAAAGATGACACACTGTGGCGACCCCTAATGGGACAAGCCGAAAAGAAAAGGAAGAAGAAGAAGGAAAAACTGTATGCCTAGTTTTGATTTGTATTGATGAGCTGGAAGAGCTGGTGACCGGGGTGTAGAGGTTCACTGTCAAACTGCTGCTCCTCCTCACTGAGACAAGCCAGATGAAGTCGCTGGTGCATCTGATTCGTTCCGGGCACGTCTGACCGTGAAGAGACCCAGCGAACGACCCAGGACATGCTGGAGAGACTACGTCTCTTGGCTGGCTTAGGAATATTTCGGGATTCCCCCAGAATTGTGGGGTGAAGTGCTGGGGAAAGGAAAGTCTGGGCATCTGACCCGGGAAAGCAGTAGAAGATGGATGGATCGTGCTGCCGGTAATGTCTACTCTGCTCTCTCGTTACTCTGCTGCTTATTGTAATGTAACAGTAGTAAGTGTAAGGTGTAGAGCACTGGGATGTTTATGACAGTTTAGATTTTTCTGTTTACCTTTGACACTTGAGGTTTTTTTTTTTTTTTTGCTTTAGTATGATAACAGACAAAGACTATGCAAGAACAGTCACGGAGCAACAAAAGGCTCTTAGTCATCTTCCAATGACTACACTTTTTTTTTTTTTAATTAATTGTCCATCAACATGCAGTGCCTCTAGCAATTAGCAATTCAATGCCTAATACAGTAGTAGTCCAGTGCAATAACCATTGTCCAAAGGGCACCAAGATGTATGCAGCTTAAAGCCCAAGTGTCATCTATAAACATTCTAAAATAGATGTTATAATGAAAACTACATATAACATTATTCACCTCAATGTCCATACGAAAAAATGTGAGGGGAGAGCGCGTCATCCATGCGCAAAGTTGCAGAAGTGTCATTCTACGATATCCAAGTGGTCGCCATATTGGCTGCATCCTCTGTAAGTGACGTCACCCGGACATTCGCCGATGAAAACACGCGGTGCACCCTGGGAGACGAACACGTCCCTTCTGACACGGAATCTCTTTCTCTTCGAAAAGGACAACAGCACACAACCGAGTGAAGTTGCCGGGGAATATTACATTATTGTTTTGAGCCCTCAAGGCAATATTACACTATTGTTTTGAGCCATATTCAGATGATATGCGATAACAGCCAAACAGCATTCCCGTCCAATCCACTTCCGCGGCAAAGATGAGCCATCGCGGCTCATCGCAGCCGACTGGTGTGGCTTATGACAGAGCTGAACTGTACTGCTTTAGGGGGGCGTTCATATATGCCGCAGTACGATGAACAACACAGTCAGCCGAGGCGCTTTACTGCGCGCATGCGGCTGAATGACGCATTCTCGGCTGGGTTCTTCAGAGCCGCCCCCGTCCACAAAGCCCGACGCGCAGCCTTCGCAGAAGCTGTGACCGCCGAACACGGCGCCTCAGCCGGTGTGGCTGATTTTCGGCGCCGTGGTGGCATATAATGGAGCCGAGGCGTGCTGCTTTTAGAGGGTTGTTCACAGCTACAGCAGTACGTGATGAACAATATCGAGCCGGGGCGCTTTACTGCGTGCACGCGACTGAGTGAGACATTGTTGGCCGGGATCTTCAGATTCGCCGCCGTCTGCGCAGCAGCCCGACGCCGTCCGTCGCGGACATCGACATATTTCATATGCGGATCTTTTGTTACGTTATGAGAGACCGATTACGTGGTCCGCCCCAAACTATTATTTTTTTGGGGAGCTGAATACACACCTACCTGTGGTTTGGAACCCACTAAGCTCTCATCCTCTGCACCCGTGCAATCCATTTTTCACAACGACCCGGATCTCTTTCGAACTTATGAAGGGTAATTCCATTCTCCTGAGTGTTCAAACAATATCCAGTTATGCAATGAGCCGGCATTTTGGCTAACACGAAGGAACAACGAGCTACCTTCCCGGAGGTCAAACTAATGGAAACAAACGAGTCCACTTGGGGGCGCCGCTGTCCTTTACGTCTCTTCCTGCTTCTTCTCGCCAAAAAAATCCCTCAAGAGGATTTTCATGGCGGGAGTTACAAAAAGCTCTACGTCAAAATCATGTTTTGTGGTGAAAAAACGCATGGCCCCATATTGGCTGAATAATAACATACCAAAAATAATCCATTTCATGACACTTGACCTTTAAGGTGTCTAGTAGTGCGATAATCTGGGAAACTATCAATTGTGAAAATGTTGTAAATACTCTTCAGATGTGCAAATGGTTCAGTGTGGTGAGACGACTAAAGTCAGTACATGACTAATGTATAATATATACGTAATAAAAATTGGCTCAGCAGAAATGTGATACACTCGAGACAAAAAATTGGCACCATGTTTCAGTTGAATTGTCAATTAGCTGTTTAAGAAGTTAATTGCAAGAGGGAAGAATCTGTTGGAATGTCTGACAGTTTTAGTTTGCATTGTTTGCTTTATAGAATTGTCTCAACAGCTCTTGTGATAGGCTGTGCTTCCTCGGAAGCTGTAGGAAGTACATCCTCTGATGGGATTTTTGAGTATGGAGTTGATGTTAGTCTCCCACTTCAGGTCCTCAGACTGTAATTCCCAGGAACTTTAAGGTCTTGACAGTTGACACAAGATAGTCAACCAGGGTGAGGGGCAGGTGTAGTGAAGAATGCCTCCTGAAGTCCACGATCATCTCTATAGTCTTCAGTTCCTTCAGCATTGTCTCAGCCACACCACAGCACCCGTCTCTCCACTCCCTGTCTGTAGGCAGACACTTTCACCGGCTTTGATAACCGTGTTATCATCTGTAAACTTCAGGAGTTTGACAGCCAAGTGGGTTCTTTCATGTCGAGAGTGAAGAGCAGCAGGAAGAGGACACAACCTTGTGGTGCCCCAGTGTTGATTGTCCGTGTGGATCA
Organism: Syngnathoides biaculeatus; assembly: GCF_019802595.1. Taxonomy (NCBI): domain Eukaryota; kingdom Metazoa; phylum Chordata; class Actinopteri; order Syngnathiformes; family Syngnathidae; genus Syngnathoides; species Syngnathoides biaculeatus. The sequence goes on from NC_084641.1 coordinate 39,105,814, forward strand.
GGTCGTTTCCCCCAGCTTCACCTACTGTGACATGCCTCTCAGGAAGCTGTAGAGACATAAGCAGATGGCAGGTGAGACGCTGAACTGGGAGAATCTTAAAGGACAGGAGTTTGGAGATGATGGCGTTGAATGCAAAGCTGAAGTCCAAGAATAGGATCCTAGTGTAGTCCCCGTGGTGTCGAGGTGTTCTAGAATGAATTGGAGTCCCGTGTTGACTGAATCAGTCGCAGACCTGTTTGCTTAGTCGGCAAACTCTTGGGGGTCCAGCAGGGGAACTGTGACGATATCAGGGGGAGGGCCGGTCCAGCACAAGGCGTTCAAAGGACTTCATGACCTCCGATGTCAAGGCAACATACTTGCAGTCAGTCAGACCCACAATCAATTTACACACATTAACCATATACCCAAACAAGCTTATGATAACTAACTGAACAGTGTCTATTTGACTTCTGTTGATAAGTTTAAGATAATTTTATCTACCTCGTTGTGCTTTTTGAGATTGCAAAGGGAATTTTGAATGTCATCAATTCTGTCACTTGAGGTTGGCATAAGTGGGACTTCATGGAAAGGTTTCCTGTACATATGACCATAGATGTGTAGCGATATCCTCACCACCACCATGGAGTTCACAATTATAGTCATTTTGGTCATTGTGTAATCAGCATATTTACCAGCAAGTGCTGTCATTCCAACAAATGTGTTCTACATTATGTTGCATTGACCCTGAAAGCAATTGTCACTGTCTCACTGAGTTTGCTTGGAATCTAATTCTCAATTTACTGAGTGACAACGACCATGGAAACAAATGTCCACTTTGGATGCACTCGCTGATCTCTTCAAATCTGAAAGGTACATTCGAATACATCCTGGCTCCACTGTTCATACCTCTGACTTGCCTGTTTACCAGTGTGAAACTGCCCATTGTCAAAGCGGCTTTCATTGAAAAACTGTATATTTCAACAATTGAATTTTATTTGCTGTTCTTTATCTGTGGAGCAGGTCATCAGACAGACCCACTGGCGACTTGCGGGAGAGGATGAAGAATAAAAGACAGGATAATGAGCCAGAAAGTGTAAAGCGTGATTTGGATGAGCCAGCATCTCCCATAGGAAGAGTGAGTTCTTTGCACATTCACTCTTTGCTTTGGATTTTTCACTGATCACAACCAGTTATTACAAATCTGGAACAGTGGCGATATATAACATTACGGTGGGTGATGAATGTAAACGTCATCTTGATTTAAAAAAAAAAAAAAAAAAAAAATCAGAAATAACGCTATATTTACAGATTGCAAATGATTTATCAAGTTTTGAGCATCTATCTGCTTGTTTCGAAGCAGAGAGACTCCTCCAGAGGCCGACACAGAGAGAAGGAGGATATCAAAATTACTAAGGAGCGTACCCCTGCCAGCGAAGAAGAGCCCATAGAGTGGGAAACAAACCGTGAAGGTTTGCCAATATTTAAAAAAGAAAATTAATAATGTTGCCTGTTTTTGTATGAAATTGTTTTAAGTCTACTTTTGGTGGATTTGCAGACTCTGATATTGGTGATTACGATTACGAATTGTCCCTTGAGATGAAACGGCAGAAGATTCAACGTGAGCTTATGAAATTGGAGCAGGAAAATTTAGAGAAGAGAGAGGAAATTGTCATCAAGAAAGATGAGAACACCACTAAAGCAAGATCCTCCGTCATGCAAAAAGTAAGAAACAAGGGTTTAGCCCCTCCACAGTATGTCTGTCTGTGTAGCCAGACTGCAATTACACTTAACATATTTCCAAATATGTTTCATTGGTTGAAAGTCACCCCCCCACTGCAATCTCTTCCACCAATCCACCATTTATGAACACATTATACATTATGAATCCCATTTGAGTCAAACGCTACCCGCTGGAATATAATTGGCTCCCTTTTCCAGATATGACAGACGCTATTATCCAGAGTGCCGTAAATGTAAATGCGCACCACATATGCATGTCACAGAAATAATTTCATGACAACAAGTGATTCAGTATTTAAAAAATGAAACAGTGTGTAGCTAATTATTTTATAAAAACAAATCAGAACACAGATGGATGTTTCTGGTAATGGAGAGCCAGCAAAACGTGTCTAATCATATGGTAATGAAGATGACCTGGTTGCCAGCCAATCGCAGGGGACATGGAGACAAACAGCCGCAGTCACAATCACACCTAGGGGCAATTTAGAGTGTCCAATTAATGTTGATTGTTTTTGGGATCTGGGAGGAAACCGGAGTGCCCGGAGGAAACCCACGCAGGCACAGGGAGAACATGCAAACTCCACACAGGCGGGTCCGGGATTGAACCCGAGACCTCAGAACTGTGAGGCCAACACTTTACCAGCTGATTCACCGTGCCACCTGAACAAGAAAAATAAAAGATAAAAATAGTTCGCCTTCTGAAAATGCATCACAAGTACATTTTTGGTCTTAGACTGAAATAATAATAATCTTTAATTGGGTTGCACATAGTTTATAAAACGGGCACAAATCAGGGTTAGCCTCAAGTTGTTAATCAAACTGTGCAGCTTTGCAGACAATTTATAAGGGACACTGAGTTAGTTGAATAAGTGCTGAGTGTTTGGACTGCAGTAAGGTGGAACCTTGATAAAACGGACTTTGATGTAAAGGATATTGTATACAACAAACTGACAAATTTACAAAAATAGATTCCAATTCTAACTTAAACTCTCATTGACAAAGTCCGTTCCATAATTGGCCACTAATGTTAACTGGCATTAACTGGTTGTGCAACGCAGGTAGACAATGGGATTGATGGATTTTTGGGTCACAGATATACAATATGACTTGATCTAATTCCAACAGATGTTCCTGCCATGCGCACATGGTGTACATGTTGAATATAAGCTATTGATGTAGGGGCCGTGTGAATCTATCTTTTGTCGATTGTGCATAGAGCACTGGCAGAAAGAGAGCGGCATGTCTGCGGCATTAACTGAAGAATACAAAACCCAAGACCCATTGCTGTGACACATATGTTTAACTCGGATGCTGTCTATTTCTTCTTACCATCCTTGACATGGTTCTACAACTTAATGGATTTTGTGTGAATGACTGACAGCTCCCTTTTGACGAATCAGTGAGCATCATTTTTTGAATTCCCCCCATGCTACCTACAGCCACGATCCTATACCCACAAACAAAGAGAGTGTGTGTTTACTTTAAGCCTCTGAATTGTGAATGTATAGTCCTCCTTATATCTGATTCAGAAATATGGTGCTTCGATGTGGCTGGGGAACGTGTAAAGGAAAAAAATGAGCGCTATCCAGAAAGTTTACTGGATGCATATCTAGTGCGCTTTCCCACCCCAAAGCGTAATTTAGATAAATGCAAACAGTGGATTAAGGCTTGTGGCCGACCTCACGACCATCTGAATCTATTGAAGATAAATCAGCACAAACCCGTCTGTTCCAAGGTAAGTTATTCAATTAGTCGGTGTAACATCTATAGAGGAAGGAGGAACCTCTACCAGAGCCGGGCGAAACTCAAAGCTTCCAGCTGCACCTCGGCTCTGCTCTCAAGCGTGATCCATGATTAAACAAATCACGTGAATACAAATATTTTAGGCCTACATTTACGTGTACAGTACGTACGTTCAGACCGATAGAGGATGCGCATACTGCCATAATTTATGTAAATTATCCACTATGAACGTGCATATCATTTCGAATCGACATGTTTATGTAGTGTAAAAATGGAAACTTACACTGGTTTGCATGATCAATAGGCATCAGAAATCTTATCGCATTCGATGTCCAACATTAGTTTATGAGGTGGTTGATTCTTTCGCATGGATGGCCAACACATTGCAGAAACTTTGAGTGGCATTCCCGTTTGGGAAACCTTGACATTATGAATATATTCATGTTGAAAGTAATTCAGGCCTTTCTCTACACTCTTTGTCGATATTTTTGATACCTTGGGCAGAAAGGAAACAGAAATACTATTGGGAATTCGCTCTTAATTAATCGCTCATAACATGCTTCGGCCGCACTACATCCGCCATTTTGAGCAGTAGGTTGGGGTGCATCATAACAGTATCTAAGTAGGCGTTGCTTCAGCGCACTGCGCGGACCTATCCATTGGAGTCCACTGCATTCATAGTTGACTTTCTGAACTTTCTCCCATCTCCAGTCCCCACCTGTGTGGTCTTTAAATGTTTTTCCTTGTGCCTGTGTGGGTTTTCTCTGCGCGCTCCAGCTTCCTCTCACATCCCCAAAACATGTATAGTAGGTTGATTGAAGACTGTGAATTCCTTGTAGGTGTGATTGACTGGCAACCAGTTCTCACTGTACCCTGTCTCTTGCCAAAAAATAGCTGGGATAGGCTCCAGCATGCCCGTGTCCCTAGTAAGGATAAGCGGTTCAGAAAATGGATGGTTGCATGTACGTAAATACAGAGTGTGAAGAGTACTTTTGCCACCGCAATTATTGCATTATTACACATTTACTTCTTAATGGTAACTTCTTAATCTCTGTACTTTTTTTACATGTCCCAAATGTGCTATTTTGTTGTAGTGTCTTTTTTTTCTTTGCTTTATTGCTACAGTTACAACAACTACCTTTGACCCAGTATTTTGACATACTTCATTAATAAAAGTTATTCTGATTCTCAGGCTTCCCCCGATCTGTTACGCTCACGAGACTCCCCAACACCCAGGAAGTCCAGTGGTTCTCCTAAACAAAAAAGTGGTGTTAAAGGATCGGGGAAGAAAGAGAAGAAAGCATCTGGATCTTCACCTGTTACAGAAACTGTCAAGTAAGGTTGTTTAAACTGGTTTCTACTCGGTCGTACTGTATTTCACTTTGATAGTTTGTAAACACTAAAATTGTGACAGTGACACTTTAAATGGTGGCTTGTGTGTAGTGACTCCCATATAACGTGAGTTTGTGCTTTAGGTCAATTAGGATTTCCAGAATCATTTATTTTTACAAGATGCCAAAGTAAACTGTGCAGCTAGTTGGAAATTGTTGGAAATGAGGCTGTTAACGGAACTCATTTAGCGGAATACAGAGAGAGGAATATTTATTCTTATTCTTTGCTTTGTACCAGAATGTTGAAAGCATCTCACAGTAAGAAGAAAGGTCCTCGTACCCCGAGTCCTCCACCTCCATTACCCCTGGACATCCCAGTAGTTGTAAAGAAGCACAAAGGCAAGCACAAAAACAAAGAGAAGTGCGAAGAGAAACAGAAAGAAGGGAAAGACCGGGGACGTGATATAGAAAAACACAAAGAAAAGAAGGAGAAACGCAGGTAAAGATTGCAGTCTTTACTCCTCAACAATAAAACCCGTCTTTTTCTGCTCATACTTTTGATTGAAAAATCTTGTTTTTATAGGGACCGATCTGACAGTTCTCATAAGGCCAAGCGCTCAGTGACCTCTGAGGAGCATTCTCGTAGTGTGTCACCTTCACTCTCTGTGAGGAAGAAGTCCTCCTCTCCCAAAGCTTCTTCACATAAGGCTGCTATACTGCCGTCTCCTCGCAGGTGACCACGTGTTTTCTGCAGTTGGATGGACATGGGCCAGGGCTGTAATGAATTAACTTGTCTCCCTCCCTCCCTAGATCTCCATCACCTCCACGCCACCAGCGCACGCCCATAACGCCCCACCACCACTCTCCGTCCTCCCGTTCAGACTCTTCTCCCCATCGGCATTCGTCTTCTCCTTGCCGCCGCCGCTCGTCCTCTCCTACCTACCACCGCAGCTCCACAGTTGTGGCCTCTTCTCCGCCAAGGTCCCACCGCTCTCGTTCTCCAGCCACCTCTCAAGATGCCTCCTCCCCACACCGTCGATCTAACAAATCGAGTCCAGCTCTGCACCACTCTAGGGGGCGTGACAAAAGCCGTGGTGACAGAGAGAGGAGTCCCCACACTCAGGAACGCAGACATGAGCGCAGAGATGGTATGAGTCTTTTGTGTTATTTTTCATTGTACGTAAATGTCAGGTTCACCAATCAGACATTCATAAAACAGGACAAAAAAAGGAAGCAAAGACACCAGTTCAAGTCACGCAAGGAGAGAGGAGAGGAATGTCTCGTACAATTCACCACTGCACTCTCTGATTATCCTCTCCTCAGCACCTCTGTTTATTTAGTTTTGAGACGCCCCTTATTTACATGGATGTTACAAAAAGGAGACGACAAGCAAAACAGTTTGAAACAAGGTGTACATGTTTGTTCATGTGCGTGTGCATGTGTGGAAGATTGCTGAATACATGTGTGGTCATCATTTCTTTAACAGGCAGCAGTTCTAACAGTTCTGATGATTAGATGTTTTTGTTCTTGCTATCTCCTGCTAGGAGGCTGCCACGTTATCTAGGGCAGAGCAAAGCATTTCTTTATTGGAAGCAAATGTATGATAATTATGATCACAATTATTCCTACATTGCCCCCCTGTTTATCCTACATTTACTACCACGTTTTCTAGAGCAGAGCAAAGCATTCTTCATTCCAGGCAGAGACAGTAACTGAATTGGAGCAGAGCAAAGCATTTCTTCATTGCAGGCAGAAACACTAACTGAATTGGAGCAGAGCAAAGCATTTCTTCATTGCAGTCAGAAGCAGTTACTTAATACTATTTACAATTATTTCTACATTATCCTCCTGTTTATCCTACATTTCCTCAAATCCTTAAATCATCTAATAGATCACCATTTCGGCTTACAGTCGGAGGAAAATATAGCACTAATTACTTGTAATCTTCTGGATCAGAGAACAGGTCTGGAAGAGAAGTCATAACGTCATCATCGTGGTCAACAATATCACTGTCTTTACTCTGTGTGCCAATAATGGATATATATGTGCCAATTTTGAATTTGTCGGGGCAATAGCAGTGGTTGTAAGTTGGTTAAATGATGCCTTTATGCAGGGAATACAACAACATCCACACAATGCAAGAATAGCTGCAAACAGCTATAGAAACCAGGACAGAGAACACCAAATTTTTACATTTGCCGAAGTTTTTTTTTTTTTTTTTTTTTCTTTTTTCTTCCATCCATGACTCAGACCTGGCTGATGTATTTACACCAGAGTGCTCCTTCATCTTGTGGTTCAGGATGCGGAGGCCTTGAATGGCCCTTGTGCATGACCCATCAGGTGCTGTGATATTTGGAATAAACAACACTGGTCACCGAACATTGAGCAGTCACCACCCTTCTCGGCCAGGAGCATGTCGCCCGCTATGCGGTGCTGGAACGTCATGAGTGAGGTTGCAGCTGGTGTTCCCTTATGGCAATAAAGCCTGCTTCCGTATAATTACCTAGTTTCTGTACATTGTAATGTATGCAGTTGATTCTGTCAACATTTTTATTCAGAGTTATCCATAACAAGATGGATTCCCATCCTGCAGCAATCTCGTTAACCAACTTATACTCATCTGGTATGCCGTTGGGATGCCATTTGCATCAATCTATGTCAGATCTCCATCTTTCCAAGAGGACCTTCGCCTTCGGGAGAACCCAAGGGGAGGTCCAAAGATGGATGCAGCCAATTGTATATCCTCTGCTTTTGATTGAAACACAGTCACAGATAAGAGCAGTGATACCAGTGCACACGTTCCTGCTGCATTTATCAGTGTGTCATACAACTTTTGACCAACACACCACCACAACAAATCGCTGCATAGGAGCAGTGGGGCAGTTTGCAGATGGATATCATGACACCATGTATTGCTGAGACTTCCCACCTTAAAATCTGTCCCTGTAAAGCTAACACAGGAGAAATTAGCCAATGCAACGTTAGTAGAAAATATCAGTTTATCATTTACTGGCTTAGTTGTCGGATAAACACTTTTCCATTTCTGACAAGTGGTGTTAGGAGTTGTTTTAGTCTTTACCTCCAGGGTACATTGTGTTGGGATTTCTGTTGGAATGACACGCATTAGTGGCCTAGGGCCCATTCATGTGATGTAACGATAGTTTACCTTGTTAGCTGCATTCTACATTAATGACAACCAGTTTTGTTTCCTATTTGTAAAAATGATAATCATAATAATGAAAAAATGTTCCTCAGGCTTTTTCGGTTAAAATACTCCCTCCATAGTATACGTACTCTTTTGTATGGCATTCGGGTTTAAGGTAGCATTAAATTGGCTAATGGTGAGAAGAAAGTGGGGTTTTTCATTTAGCATAAGCCCAAGGATGGAATCCCCAGCAATTAGACTCTGCCAAGGAATTGAAAAAGTGCTGTACTGATTCATTGGGAGGCACACATGGAGTCCTCCTCTCATGCCTCATGCCTCCCGCATAGTTATTTGAAATGAGGTTGCGCCTCTTTATCTTATGTGTGGTAGCCATAGTTGACTGAGTATAATTATTGGTTCTGTTATGTATTTTTGTCAGCTTTACAGGTGTCCAAAAGTAGCATATGAACAAAAATATCATTACGGCTGTCAATGTTGCAGCCCAACATGCTATCATATTATTTAGCCATTTTGAAGTCATGTCGACCAAGTCACCCCTAAATGAGTCAAGTGTCTTTTAAATCTTCACCAGCCTTCAGGTATTTTCAGATACTATAAATCTGCACCCACCGTATGCTGGTCTTTGCTCACCTTTCCCCTTGGGTGACTCAGCTGAGATGTAAAGTGTATCCACGTGTTTCTTCCTGCTATTTTGTCCATGTCATTCAGCTTTTGCTCAGTCTATGCCAGTGTTCGGATAAAACTGCATGTACAGGAGATGTTAATTCATAAACAGACATAGGATGAATAAACAAATGGCAGTAATAAGGTTATTAAAGCACAGTAACTTGTTACTTTTTTTTTTTTTTTTTTTTTTTTTTTTTGATGGTGTAGTGCAGGGATGTCAAGCTCATTTCTCTTGAGGGCCACGTTGTAGTTCGGGTTTCCCTCAGAGGGACATTTCGAGTGAAGGCAGCGTGGGATTGATTCCCGCTCAGTGATGGTGTCGACATCTGCACTGCGACTGGCTGGCGACCAGTTCGGGGTGTAGTCTGCCGCTGCCCAAAGTTAGCTGGGATTGGCTCCAGCTCTCTCTCCGAATAAATGCAGAAGGATTGCGTCAGGAAAGACATCCGGCGCAAAAAAAAAATCAAAAACACAGTTACTGCTGCACCACCATGACAGTGGCACAAAAATGGGTTCACACATCAACGCTGATAAAATTCCCAATTTGTTTCTAGTCCTATCAAATTGATGCATGTGAAATTTCCTAGTGACACGCCATTAGAAAACAGTTTTTTGTTTTTCAAGAGAAGTTAATGGATACACAGAATCCCCCAACTTTTTTATTTTTATTATTTTTGCATTCGTTATGAATTAATAGCATTGGTATTATCTCTGGATCTGTGCAAACAACGCAATCTTTTGGACACGTTTTTTGTATGTGGTTATCCAATTTTTTTATTTATTTATTTTATTTATTTTTATTTTTTTGGGTGGGACCTTGAGTGGTTCCCACAGGTACCACTCGAACAGAAAAATGAAAATAACGGGTAGCGTTTTCATCCAACACCCAACAGTAAAATTTAACTGTTTAGTTGCCATTATGACAGCAGTCTCACTCCCATGTGTAACCGGACTACAGCGACCTTGGGAGTGGGAATGAGAACAGCTATCTTACAAGTGGCCAATAAAAACAAATTAGTTTTGTTTGTGTTAACAATGGTTTCAAAAGCAAAAACTTTCCTGCAATGAACAAATGAACTCAAGTACCCCATTTTGCAATTTTGTAAGCTGTTTGGTGTTGTTAATAACTCCTGAAAGGGACCCACTTGTTTTTTTTCCCTTCATCATTCATTTATCTCTTATTGTGTGGAAAATATTGGTAATTTGTATGGTCTCCCAAACAGTGTTTTTAATGGAATGAGACCCTTACGTGCTTGTAATGTATGTATAGTTAGACTAAATCTATCATTGTGTCCAAATTGCCCCTACGTGTGATTGTGAGTGGCGGCTGTTTGTCTCCATGTGACCTGCAATTTGCTGGCAACCAGGTCAGGGTGTACCTTGCCTCCTGCCCGTTGACAACTGGGATAGGCTCCAGCTATCCCCGCGACCCTTGTGAGGATATGCGGCTAAGAAAATGGATGGAGGGATGAATGGATGTGTAGCTTGAGGAAACTGACCACGTTTTGGATGCACATTCCCTTGTGGATTATGTCGCACACAGATCAAACAAGCCCGACAAAAAGTTTTTTGCATACAAGTTAAATCCATGGATCATGTAAGGCCTTTGTACCAGGGCTACTATTCCCCCTGTTGAGACCTGGGACTTCCCATGGCTCAAGATTGCCGTCCACTTAAAAAGTGTTTTTGGTATAATTTTTTTTTTTTTTGTATCTGTGCTGACATAATTCCCATTTTGTAATGTAGTACCTTATTTTTTCCACATTTTTAGTTCTGCTGGTAAGCTTTGTTGTTGCATTTTGTTTAACACATCATCTCAAAGTATGTCTTCATTGGTTACATGGTCAGCTAATCCCATAAAGGTTTTGGCTGCTGCTTCTTTTGCTGTTTTATCTGTTAATCCATTTCCTAATGATTTTTTGTCTGTATTTGATGTGTGTACTGCACATTTACATATGGCTATTTCTTTTGGTAATTAACTGCTATGAGCAAATTTTGTAGTAGCTCTGCATGTGTCACTGTGTTCCCTGTAGTTGTCGCTATTCCTCTATTTTTCCAGTATTGTCTGTGTAGATTGTGATACCACCGTGAATACAGCAGCATCTGGTCTCAGATTGTTTAAGACTGTCCAATAAGATATTGTCTGTACAGTTCAGTCGTCCCAATCCAAATCTGGTTCTTTTTCTGTCCAATCAGGAACATTTCGTACGACCAAAACAAATTGCCCCAAACTCTTCCACTCCTGTTGTAATGACGTGTGTGGTGGTGTTCATTCCTTGTGTAGTGCATTTAGTTTGTCAGTCAGTCTTGTTCTTGTCACCACGACTGATATACCATCTGAGTACAGATAATCAGGATTTTGTCTGGTGTGGGCTTTTATAAGTTTATCTTATACTACATTGTCACATGCAATGAGTTACTTCCTACGTCATTTTGTGGTTGTTCAATCACGTCTTGAGCTGTTTGCAGCAAGAAATCTCCTGTTCTTGTGGGAGGTTTGTTTGGAATATCTAAGGTGTAATAATAGAGCGCTGGATTTCTATTTTGTAAGATATTTAACTGTCCTCCCAGTAATTCCTTTTATTTTCTTTTGACTTCTATTTTTCCTGTCAGAGAGGGAATTAAGACCAGTTCTAGTTTCAGCAAACAATCTCTTCCCAAAAAACGTACGGGGCAAATTAAAACGTTGCATTTTGGGAGCATTAGTTGTGACATTTTTGATGGGAGATGGCTTGCTCTCTTCCTCATCTGCGGCCACAATTATTAAATGTTTCGCATATAGCTCCATAAATTTCTCCTTTCTCTGTCAGACAGGTGTCAATTTTCTTTTTCTTATTTTGTAGCACTCTTTTTGCGTGTAGTGCTTGATTCACGTATTGTTCCAGGCTGCCAGTCGGTTTGTCAACCCAATGTTTTTCGATCCATTGTTTTATAGGATTATTTGAATTCACATGAAGAGCATTTTTTTAATTGCCCTTGATATACACTCCCAGGAGTGTGATCTTCAGGAATGCCACTGTTTGCTTTAAAGCATGCATTTATTCCAATTCTATATTCTTCAAATGGTTCACTGTTGTTTTATTTTTCTCTTCCAATGGCAGAAAAAAATAGCTTTTTTTTAAATCTAGCAGAAGTGCGCAATATTAACTCTTGAACTCCCTGGTGCTGTGAGAAAGTACTTTGCTGTCATCCAAATTTGTTGGACTTCCACACCTTTTAAGTGGTAAGATTTTCTCAAGTCTTCCGTTCACTGGACGAATTATGTTACATCAACTTTATGAGATGTGATACCTTTTATGGCCATTTTCACATCATCTTGAGTCCAGTCTTTTTTTTGTTGTTGTTTGTGTGTGTTGTGTGTGTGTGTGTGTGTGTTTCTCCCATTTTATCCTGCAAGTTAACTATATATATTTTTTGTGTGTATGTTGAGCTGGCCAGCAAAGTCATATTGTGTTATCCACAAATTTACATGTTTTGTTTTAGTAGGACATTGGCTTTCTACAAACTTCTAGTCCTTAGACATCATTATTATTATTTTTTTTCAGATGTTGTGTTTCAACTATTTTGCTATTTATCAACTATTTTGCTATTTGTTTTTCCCCTGTTGGAATCAGTGGTTCAACTACGGTGACTATACTGACTTCCCCCTGAACAGGGTGACAATTACGTTCTGTTTGAGGTAATTCTCAAGCTTCTACCACAAGTGGCGGAGAATTCTTACCTCTGCATCCTCAAACAGTTGTCACTCAATTTCCTGTTCAAATGAGGTAGCGAACCTCCTCTCACACTTTTACACATGCACACGTTTCACGGAGCTCACGTACAGGACAAACCTTTCCCTTTTCCCAGTTTTATAGACTAATTAGTCTACTCAATAGGGACTAGTATTCTCGAGGTTTGGTTCTGCCGCAGTCACCCAGACGCGCATTCACTCATTCCTCATGAGTGTGGGAGTTTCCTACTCACCAGAGATTCCTTTACTTCCTTCGGCTTCTCGTCAACCCTCAGCCTCCAAATGCAAAGTCGAGGCCCAGTCCCGGAAAGGGTCTCAAGTGCTGTGGCCACGGTCTTTGCCTGGACGTCAACTCAGCCCTTGGAAACCTCAGGTATCTTGAGATCCGGCTCGAAGGACCAAGAGTGAGGAGAGGAACTGTCTCGTACAATTCACCACTGCATTCTCTGATTATCTTCTCCTCAGCACCTCTATTTATTTAGTTTTGAGACGCCCCTTATTTACATGGATGTTACAAAAAGAAGACGACAAGCAAAACAATTTGAAACAAGGTGTACATGTTTGTTCATATGCGTGTGCATGTGTGGAAGATTGCTGAATACATGTGTGGTCATCATTTCTTTAACAGGCAGCAGTTCTAACAGTTCTGATGATTAAATGTTTTTGTTCTTGCTATCTCCGGCTAGGAGGCTGCCACGTTATCTAGGGCAGAGCAAAGCAATTCTTTATTGGAAGCAAATGTATGATAATTATGATCACAATTATTCCTATAGTTAGGGTTTGGCCAGATGAAGTGATTTCAATAAATGGTTTGGTTCAATCAGTGAGTTTATCGCGCTTCACAGTTGCACTGCAGTCACTATCCTAACAGGAAAGGAGTCTTTATTGGTATCACTGGATTGAGAGTGGTCTTTCTACTGTTAGCACTGATATTTGTGTGTCTTTGCGAAACACAGGTTAGTTTTATTTGGCTCATGTTCAGGTGATGTAGATCTCCAACACTATAAGAAGAATAACCAAAGATGTAACCTTATCATTAACTTTGAATGACGGTATATTACCTAAGTGTGGACACACCTTCTCATTTATTGTTTATAGCAATTTTGTTAAAACCTTTGACTTCTACTTTATTGAACATCTTTTCCCTGAAAGATAAAAATAAAGCTGACTATTGCAGCCTAGTTTATTGAACAAATTTGTGTACTTACACAGTGTCATGAACAAATGTTTTATAAATTTTGTTCAACTGGATTTTGTATACTTAGTATATTGTTCTTCACAGTCTTGACAGACAGTTTTGTATCCTGGTTCTGCTTTGTTGAACCCGTGTTTTGCATCATTTCACAATCTTGCTTTTGTGGTGCTTCATTGGAAGATTTCTTACAGTGGCAAAGCAAATTTTGAAAGAATTTTTCTTTCTCGTTCAAACAGAAACCCGCAGAAAAGTAGATAAGGACAATAACCGCGATGACTGGGACATGGAGTCAGAGCAGGTCTTGTCAAGGGACAGCCGTGACGATAGAGAGACTAGAGATGCCAGAGAACGACGGGATGGCCGAGACCGAGGACGCGAAACGACCAGAGAGGCTCGTGATCGCAAAGATGTAAAGGAAACTAGAGAAAGCAGGACTGAAACGCGCTCCAATCGAGAATCACTGGAACGACGAGATCGAGAGCGTGAGAAAGAGAGGGAAAGGGAGCGGGAAAAAGAGAAAGAGAGGGACAGGATGGACACCCTTAGGAAGGAGGAAATAACACAGGAGGACAGGAGTTATGGAAGAGCTCATGGGCGTGACGAAGGTGGAAGAGAAGGACGAACAGAGACCAGACCAGAGCGAAACAGTCGTGGAAGGGGACGTGAATTCTCGGACAAAGGCAAGACATGTCCATCACTGGGGAAAAAAAAAATCAAGATCTTGTGTGTCATGTACAGTGTCAACTATCTTCCTTTATCAGGCTCGAACAGGAACTCCAGAGGGTGCCAGCTAGACAGCAGTCATGACAATTGGGAGTCCCGGAGTAGTGGCGCACGGGAACGGAGCACAGAACGCAATGCCACAGAAAGAGGTTCAGACCGAGACAGAAGAGAACAAGTCCGAGACTCTTCTTACGACAGGAGAGGTGGGCACAGTGACAGAGACCGCAGAGATAATCGTGAGAGAGGTAAGAGTTCATTTTTTGAAGAGTCTAATTTTTCTAGAGAAATCGGACAGTAAGTAATGGCCATGGAAAAAAAAAAAAAAAAAACAATGGTGAGAAAATGACAATAACTCCATGTTCTCTATATGGTATTGCCTGTGCAGTTATGTGCCATAAAAATGACGGGAAGTCCATTTATTTTGGTATTTTGTTTCAAAAAGTGAAACTTTGATTTAATTTCACCACACATAAATTGAAATATTTTAAGCCGTTGTCTCAATTTTGATAAGGAAAAAATAAACCAGTATTTCACAAAATTTGTGTTTCATATGACCAACGTAAAATATTTTAATGGCCTTCTGAAAAGTGTATAATATACACTTAGCATTTTTGGGCCACATTTGGCATTACAGCATCAAGGCAGCATGGCATGGAGTTGATCAGCCTTTGGCACAGTTCTGGTGTTATTGTTGTCCAGTTTGCTTTGATATTGCCTGTCGGATCATCTGCATTTCGGGGTTTATGTTCCCTCATCTTCCTCTTGACAATGCATTGTTAAAGGCTAAGTGTCGTCCCTATAAACATTCTAAATTAGATATTGGATGAAAAATATACATATAACATTATTCACTTCAATGTCCATACGAAAAAATAAATGTGAGCGGAGAGCGCGTCATCCATGCACAAAGTTGCAGAAGGGTCATTCTACGATATCGAAGTGGTCGCCATTATGGCTGCCTCCTCTGGTCGTGACGTCACCTGGACATTTGCCAATGAAAACACGCGGTGCACCCTAACTATGGGAAACGAACACGTCCCTTCTGACACGGAAGCTCTTTTCGAAAAGGACAACACACACAACCGAGTGAAGTTACCAGGGCAATATTCTAACTATTGTTTCGAGGCCTCAGGGCAATATTCCACTATTGTTTCGAGCCATATTCAGATGCAATGCGATCACGGCCGAACCGCATCCCGTTTGATCCACTTCCGCGGTGGAGATGAGCCATCACGGCTCATCCCAGCAGGCCGGTGTGGCTTATGAAAGAGCCGAGCCTTGCTGCTTTAGAGGGTTGTTCACAGACACCACAGTACTGAGCAACACAATCAAGCCAGGGCGCGCTATGCGCGCACGCGACTCAGTTACACATTCTCGGCTGGGTTCTTCAGAGCCGCCCCTGTCGCAAAGCCCGACGCACAGCCTTCGCAGAAGCTGTGACCGCCGAACGCGGTGCCTCAGCCAGTGTGGCTGATTTTCGGCGCCGTGGTGGCATATAATGGAGCTGAGGCTTGCTGCTTTTAGAGGGTTGTTCACAGCCACCGCAGTACGCGATGAACACTATCGAGCCGGGGCGCATTACTGCGAGCACTAGGCCGAGTGAGACATTTTTGGCTGGATTCTTCAGATACTCCGACGTGCACATGGAGATATATACGCGGATCTTTTCTTACATTATGAGAGAGACCGATTATGTGGTCCACCCTGAACTATTTTTTTTTTTAGGAGCTGAATACACACCTACCTGTCATTTGGAACACAGGAAGTTCTGTCCTTTGCACAAGTGCAATCTATTTTTCACGAAGAACTGGATCTCTTTCAAACTTATGAAGGATAATTCCATTCTCCCGAGTGTTCAAGCAATGTCCAGCAATGCAATGAGCCGGCATTTTGGCTAACACGAAGGAACAACAAGCTACCTTCCCGGAGGTAAAACTAATGGAAACAAACGAGTTCACTTGGGAGCGCTGCTATCCTTTACATCACTTCCTGCTTCTTCTCGAGAACAAATCCCTCGAGAGGATTTTCATGGCGGGAGTTTAAAAAAAGCTGTATACGTTTGTGGTGGGGAAAAAACACATAGGACCATGTTGGCTGTTGGTTTTTCATTAATAATATACCAAAAATCATCCATTTCATTACAGTCACACTTTAAAATAGTTGCTCTGATATATTCTATATCAGTTTGTAGCACTCACCGGAACTCAGTATTTAGGCATGAAAAGTAACTTCACACAGAATAAACTTCACACAGTTTTTTTTTTTTTTTTTTTTTTTAAATGTGTGGAACCAAGTACTATAAAACGGCTGATTCCTTTAACTACCCACCAATGAGGCACAAGGTTATTATTCTTTCTATTTTCATGTCATTGGTGCTTACGTTTGTTTGAAGACTAAAATATTTGAAGACTAAAATACAGTGAAGAGAAGAAGTATTTGAACACCCAGTCATATTGCAAGTTCTCCCACATAGAAATCATAGAGGGGTCTGAAATTTTCATCATAGCTGCATGTCGACTATGAGAAAGATAATCTAAATAGAAAAATCCAGAAATCACAATTTATGATTTTTTTTTTTAACGATTTGTGTGATACAGCTGCAAATTTTTAAACACCTTATCAGTGAGAATTGTGACCCTCAAAAACCTGTTAGTCCGCCTTTAAAGGTCCACCTCTACTCCATGTATTATCCTGAATCAGATGCACCTGTATGAGGTCGTTAGCTGCATAAAGACACCTGTCCACCCCATACAATTAGTAAGACTCAAAATTGTAACATGGCCAAGACCAAAGAGCTGTCCAAAGACACCAGAGACAACATTGTACAACTCCACACGGCTGGAAAGGGCTACGGACAAATCGCCAAGCAGCTTGATGAAAAAAGGTCCACTGTTGGAGCAAACATTAGAAAATGGAAGAAGCTAAACATGACGGTCAATCTCAATCGGAGTGGAGTCCCATGCAAGATATCACCTCGTGGGGTCTCAATGATCCTTACAAAGGTGAGGAATCAGCCCAGGACTACACAACAGGACTTGGTCAATGACCTGAAAAGAGCTGGGACCACCGTTTCCAATGTGATTGTTGGTAATACACTAAGACGTCATGGTTTGAAATCATGCATGGCACGGAAGGTTCCCCTGCTTAAACCAGCACATGTCAAGGCCCGTCTTAAATTTGCCAATGACCATTTGGATGATACAGAGGAGTCATGGGAGAAGGTTTTGTTGTCAAATGAGACCAAAATGGAACATAACCGTGTTTGGAGGAAGACGAATGATGAATTCCATCTGAAGAACATCATAGCTACTGTGAAGCCTGGGGGTGGTAGCATCATGATTTGGGGTGTTTTTCTGCACATGGGACAGGACAAGTGCACTGTATTCAGGAGAGGATGACCGCGGCCATGTATTGTGGGATTTTGGGGAGCAACCTCTTTCTCTCAATCAAAGCATTGAAGATGGGCTATGGCTGGGTCTTTCAACATGACAATGACCCAAAGCACACAGCCAAGAAAACCAAGGAGTGGCTCCGTGAGAAGCATATCAAGGTTATGGCCTGGCCTAGCCAGTCTACAGACCTCAACCCAATAGAGGGAGCTGAAACTCCCTGTTTCTCAGCGACAGCCCAGAAACCTGTCTGATCTAGAGGTGATCCGTGTGGAGGAGTGGGCCAAAATTCTTCCTGCAGTGTGTGCAAACCTGGTGAACTACCGGAAACATTTGACCTCTGTAATTGCAAACAAAGGCTACTGTACCAAATATTAACATTGTTTTTTTCAGGTGTTCAAATACTTTTGCAGCTGTATCACACAGATAAATTAAAAATCATACATTTTGATTTCTGGATTTTTCTTTTTAGATAATTTCTCTCACAGTGGACATGCACTTACAATGACAATTTCAGACCCCTCCATGATTTCTAAGTGGGAGAACTTGCAATATAGCAGGGTGATCAAATACTTATTTTCTTCACTGTAAATGCTAAAAACCATCTGTACAAAAGTGCAAGAAACCATTTAACTCATTAGGTGTCTCAATGTTGCCATGAACGCATTTTGTTGTTTCACTCATCCAATTAACCCCTCCGTAGAAATTGCGTCATCCGCGTCGCTGACCAATCAGAGGTCAGAGATC
The DNA here is from genome assembly GCF_019802595.1 of Syngnathoides biaculeatus. Classification (NCBI taxonomy): domain Eukaryota; kingdom Metazoa; phylum Chordata; class Actinopteri; order Syngnathiformes; family Syngnathidae; genus Syngnathoides; species Syngnathoides biaculeatus. The sequence goes on from NC_084641.1 coordinate 39,124,226, forward strand.
TGCATAAACCACGCCCCTTTTTGGACCCGCCGTTCCCTCAAACAACGTTGCATGGTCCAGTATAGCTTTTGTTAGCGTTTTATCGTGTATTTGGGTTCTTTAACGTTAGATATGGTGAAGAGGTGTAGTCACGGACTTTATAATAGTGACGACAGATATCCTGAAAGGCTAGTGGGTGGAGTTCAATTCGTATCCTTTCCAAAACCGAAGACCCAGTACGAAAAATGTCTTCGATGGATCAAACTTTGTGGAAGACTGCATCATCAACTGAATCTATCTAAAATCAACTGGAACAGAAGACCGAGTACGAAAAATGTCTTCGATGGATCAAACTTTGTGGAAGACCGCATGATCAACTGAATCCATCAACCGGAACAGATATGTTTTCACGAAGCTAAGCCCTATATTTGATTTTCAATACATGTCTCGTATAAATGAATTAGCAGTTCTTCGCTTGCATAACTTAGCTAAGTGTGAATGATTGACACACTTGATCTGTGTTGAGCGATACTTTGCGATGATCTGACTGCACAAACGTGTCTCTTTGTTGGCGGTGAGCTAAGCTAAACCTGACTAGCAGTCCTAAAAGCCTTCGACGTGCACCGAGACACCAAGACTGAAGGAAGGATGTTTGAGGACATTAAAGTACTGATTGTCATACTCGGTCGGGACTTACGTAGGTTCGGCACTAATTCAAGAATAATTATTGAGGGGAGGGCGTGACGTTACACAAAGAAAACGAGAGAAATCGTAAATCAAGCCTCGCCTTCTTTTCCTTCATACGGCAGTTCACAAACGGCTATACAGATACACATACAGATCCTGCACACAAGTGTGATAGGTAACACGAAAATAGGAAACTGTCAATGACGAATTCGTCTTTTGGTTATAATATATTATATTATGTGGCTTCTCGGTCTTCCTCTGACTCCGGAAAGATCTCGCGCTCATATCAATGGTTTCTCTGTCGATATGCATGTAAATACCATTGAAATACCCCTCACTGAAATACTTGAAGCCCTGCTGTCTGCTTTTCAACGATATTTCACTGTTCGCTAAGAATACGAGTGAGAAATCAGCTGGTAAATTGGACAATTTCGCTCTAGTCTTTTCTTCCTGCGCTGCCATTTTTCCTAATTGTTTGTCTGAGGTTAGCACACGCGGGGTGACGTAACTTCAGGAGCCGTGGTTAAGTGCCCTGTACGGAGGGGTCAATTGACTCGGGGTTGACTTTACTGAAGCTCCCCCGAGTGTAGGCTGAGGCTCGGAGTGCATCAAATGCTTCTCATCAGAAACAACTCCTTTGCACATCATCATCATACTGCAAGTGCTGGACTGAGGAGACTGGTCATTCATTTTAACAAACTTCAGACAATTTTGTTCGTCGCTCCTGCCGTTGGGCACAAGCACCCGTTCTTTTTTTTTTGGTTTACACTGCTTCTTTATTGTTTTTTGCCACTACTTCTTCAAGGATTTTGGAGGACTAGGCATTGAAACTGGGAACCATTTATTTTATTTTAACGATCCCGGGAGAACCAGAACGTTAATCCTGGTTCCAGTGGTTAACCCTAACCACTCAGTATGTCACATCGAAACTAAAATTATCACATCACAGCAAACAGAGTTACATAACTAGCAAATAATAAAACAAATAAAAGTTACTCATGAAATAATTGACACAAAACATGCACTTTAAACCCCATTTATATGCTTCCACCATGCGTTGCGGCACTTTCGAGGTGTGTAGGGCTATGTAACCAGCTTCTGCTTACAGATATGAAATGGAATCATTCAACACTACCTCGTGAGTGTCATCATATGGTAGCTGACATACATGCTAAAGCACTTGCTGGCATGCATGCTAACAGTGTAACCAGTGTGTTTAATTGAACTATTTTCAACAAGTCACACAACGACATTTGGATATGTTGGAACTCAGTGCACAAATCAGGGGCACCACATTACAAGGCTCCTTGTCTAATGTGGCACCTCATCTAAATAGAAGATAATTTAAGAACTTTACGATTATGAAAATATGGTTTAAAAAAAAGAATTTGGAAGACCAAAATCTGCGAATATGCGGGGCCGCGAGTTGTGACCCACAAACGAGCAAGGGCTAACAGTACTTCACTGTGTGTGTGTGGTGTGTGTGTGTGTGGTGTGTGTGTGTGTGTGTGTGTGTGTGTGTGTGTGTGTGGTGTGGTGAACTGCTATATAAGTTTCAGATTTGAAATGAATTATTCAAATTGTTTCCCTCAATAGTCTCACTTCTTGGTACATACCTATATAGTGCTATTAAAAAGTACTTTTTCCCTTGTGAAATTCTTACATTTTTGCAGTTTCCCCACTTTAAGCTCATCAAACAAATGTTAACATCAGACAACAATAACCCAAGTGATCTTAGTTTTTGATTTGTATTTATTCAAGGAAATAAAACTTAAGTTGTCTCTATGAAGACATAGTGGCCCCCTAATCTTTATAACTGGTTGGTCAGAACATAGCAGCAACAACTGAAATCAAACGATTTCTATAACTGCCTCTAATTTTTTCACATCTCTGTGCAGATATTTTGGCCCACTCTTCCTTACAGAATTGTTTGAATTCAGCAAAAAGAGATTTTCAGCATTAATGACCTCATGCCACCACATTTCAATTCAGGTCCAGACTTGTACTCGGCCATTACAAAACCTTTTTGTCTTTTTTCAGCAATTTAAAGGTTGATTTGGTGGTGTATTTTGGCTCGTTATCCTGCTGCAGAACACAGGTGTGCGTATGCTTAAGATCACAAACTGATGGCTGAACATTCACCTTCAGGATTGTCAGTTAAAGAGCAGAATTCATGGTTCCATTAATCATAGCAAGTTGTCCAAGTCCTGAAGGAGCCAAGCATCCCGAGATCATCACAGTACCACCATGTTTGACTGTTGGTATGTTTTCTGAGAAGCTGTGCTACATTTACGCCAGATGTAACAAGATACAGTGCCCTACATCATTATTGGCACCCCTGATGTGTTTTTTAGCTTCTAATATTTTTTTTTCTCAATAATATGAGACCTTAATGAAAAAAAGAAAAAAATCCAACCTTCAATACAAGTACATTTATTCAGTGGGGGAAAAATCCCACAAAGAATTATTTGACATCAAATAATCTTCTTTTCCTTTCGGCTTGTCCCGTTAGGAGTCGCCACAGTGTGTCATCTTTTGCCATCTTAGCCTATCTCCTGCATCTTCCTCTCTAACCCCAACGGCCCTCATGTCTTCCCTCACCACATCCATAAACCTTCTCTTTGGTCTTCCTCTCGCTCTTTTGCCTGGGAGCTCCATCCTCAGCATCCTTCTACCAATATACTCACTCTCTCGCACCCACTTTTCTCATTCACGCACATATATTCTGTTTTACTTCGGCTAATCTTCATTCCTCTCCTTTCCAGTGCATGTCTCCATCTTTCTAATTGTTCCTCTGCATGCTCCCTGCTTTCACTGCATATCACAATATCATCTGCGAACATCATGGTCCAAGGGGATTCCAGTCTAACCTCATCTGTCAGCCTATCCATTACCACTGCAAACAGGAAGGGGCTCAGAGCTGATCCCTGATGCAATCCCACCTCCACCTTAAATTCCTCTGTCACACCTAAGGCACACCTCACCATTGTTCTGCTGCCATCATACATGTCCTGTACTATTTTACATACTTCCCTGCCACACCAGACTTACGCATGCAGGACCACAGTTCCTCTCTTGGTACTCTGTCATAGGCTTTCTCGAGATCTACAAAGACACAATGTAGCTCCTTCTGACCTTCTCTGTACTTTTCCACGAGCATCCTCAAGGCAAATAATGCATCTGTGGTACTCTTTCTAGGCATGAAACCATACTGTTGCTCGCAGATACTTACTTCTGTCCTGAGTCTAGCCTCCACTACTCTTTCCCATAACTTCATCGTGTGGCTCATCAACTTTATTCCTCTATAGTTCCCACCGCTCTGAACATCCCCTTTGTTCTTAAAAATGGGAACTAGAACACTTTTCCTCCATTCTTCAGGCATCTTTTCGCCCATCAAATAATATGTGTCACAATTATTAGCACCCCTGGTGTTAATACTTTGTACAACCGCACCTAATCTTTTCCTATAATGTTTCATAAGATGGGAAAAGACAGAAAGAGGGATCTTCAGCCATTCCTCTTTGCAGAATCTCTCTAAATCATCTAGAGACCTGGGTCCTCTCCTCTGTACTCTCCTCTTCAGCTCACCCCACAGGTTTTCAATGGGGTTGAGGTCTGTGGACTGAGATGGCCATGGGAGGAGCTTGATTTTGTGAACCATTTCTGTGTATATGTGGCCATATGTTTAGGGTCCAATGTCTTGCTGAAAGACCCAGTGACGACCCATCTTCAGCTTTCGGCAGAGGGCAACAGATTTTGATTTAAAATGTCCTGGTTTTTCAAAGCATTCATGATGGCATGCACCCTAACAAGGTTCCCAGGGCCTTTGGAAGCGAAACAGCCCCACAGCATCACTGACCCACCCCCATACTTCACAGTGGGTATGAGGTGCTTTTCAGCATGCGCATCTTTCGTGGCACGCCAGACCCACTTAGTGTTTGTTGCCAGAAAGCTCTATCTTGGTCTCATCTGACCAAAGTACACACCCAGTTTAAGCCCGAATACTGCTTGGCGAACTCCAGATGTATGCGTTTATAATTATGAGTGAGGAAAGGTTTTCACCGTGCATGCTTCCCAAACAGCTTGTTAGCATGTAGACAGCGGCTGATGGTTGATTTGGAGACTTTGTGACCCCAGGATGCTACCATTTGTTGTAATTCTGTAACAGTGAGCTTTGGAGATCTTTTGATTTCTCTTACCAACCTCCTCACTGTGCATGGTGGCAAAATAAACTTGGGTCCTCGTCCAGGCTTGTTTACCACTGTTCCAGTTTTTTTGAACTTCTTAATTATTCCTCTCACAGTGGATATGGGCAGCTGGAGTTGAGTGGCAATGTTCTTGTAGCCTCTGCCTGACCTGTGAAGGTCGACGCACATCTGCCTCACTTGTATGCTGTGTTCCTTTGTCTTTCCCATGTTTAAGAGTGGATAAGAAAAATGGCCTCTGTGTCACGTCATATTTATACCCCAGGGAAACAGGAAGTGATGAATTACTAATTAAATGTTCCTACATACTCTAGTAAACTTTGTAAACTACTGTAGAAATGATAGAAATTCTTTAATTATATTTATTTCCTGGGAATTGTTAAGGGTACCAATAATCGTGGAACAGGTGATTTAATGAAAAATATATATTTTTTTAAATGATTTTTTCATTTTCTTACAATTGATTTGAGTTGGTTACATTTTCCTAAAATTTTCAGTGTTAAAATTTCTTCTGCAATAAACACAGTTTATTTTAAGGCTTTTAACACATCTTCGGGGGTGCCAATAATTATGTTGAGCACTGTACATTCCATAAAGCACAACTTAGATCTCTTTAGTCATATAATATCCTCCAAGAAGTCTTAGGAATCATATCACTTTTTTTAACTTGCAAATGAAAGATGAGCTTTGTTCTTTTTGATAAACAGTGATTTTCACATTAAAATTCTGCCATGAATGTCTCTTATTGTGTAATGAACACTGACTTTAACTGATGCAAGGGAGGGCTGCACTGCACTGGATGAGGCAGGTTCTGTTACTGTTTTCATAATTGAACAGGCTTAGCCATCAAGCTTGGCTGTCATCAGTAAAATTCAACAAAAGTAGTAATAAGCCACATTTATTCAAATTAAAAACTAGGCTAATTACTTTTTCACACATTACCAGGAAACAATTTTTTTCCATTTCCATTTTCCAAGCTTGTTATCCTCACAAGAGTCGCAGGAGTCCTGAGCCTATCCTAGCCAACATTGGGAAAAAGACAGACTACACCCTGAATTGGTCGCCAGTCAGCCGTAGGCCACAGAGTATTTTTTTTTTCCTTAATAGATAAAATAATTATATTCACAAAGCATTTGAAGTTCACTTGAGTCATATTTGTTTGTCAAAAATCTAATAATTTGAGAAGGCACTGTAGTGCAATATGCAATGCATAATAATAAACCAAGTCATGTGCTTGTATTTTTTAACAAATCAGATTTTAATTTGTATTGATCTGGACACCATAGTGAGAATCAGAATCCTCTTTTTTCCCCAAGTATGTAAAAAAAAAAGTAGAGAAGGAATTTGTCACTGGTCATTGAAGACACTCAAGTATGACAATAGACAGCCAAACAGTAAATATTCTATTCAGTTAGTTAGTTATTTAGCCTCTAGGAATTTAATGGTAAGAGGGAAGAAGCTGTTGGAATGTCTGCTGCTCCTCATTGACATTCAGGATGTGCATGAATCTTTGCTTCTGAAACAAACGAAAAAAAACCTTGTTGGGTTAAACTCATAAATTCTGTTTTCTTAGATCCAAGGGCAGCTTCCCCAAACAGACATCAGAGAAGATCCGAAGAATCTGAGAGGGAGGAGAGAAGGGATGAGCGCCGGAGTGACCGGGGAGAAGAAAGACGGGAGGACCGGAGTAGAGACCGTGAAAGAGACCGGGAGCGAGAGAGGGAACGGGAGAAAGACAGGGAGCGCGAGAGGGAAAAGGAGAGGGAGGCCGAAAGGGAGCGCAACAGGGAGCGAGAGAGAGAGCGAGAACGGGAGCGTGAGCGAGAACGGGAGCGTGAAGAAAGAGAGCGAGAGAGAGAGGAACGTGAGAGAGAGCGGAAGGAGCGTGAAAGGGAGCGGGAGCAGCGGGAGCGAGAGAGGCAGCGGGAATGGGAGGAGCGGGGAAGGGAAGAAAGGCGGGACAGGAGGGAGGATACCCGGGATGACCGTGCCATTCGAGAGACAAGAGATGATCGCAAAACAAGGCATGTACTATATAGAGAGAATTTTGTTCGACATGGCCTTTTTATGTTGTTTTGATAAAAATGTTTTTTTCTCAACAACTTCCCTGTTCTTGCCCTCTAGTCGCAAACGACCCCGATTGGATGCCAGCCCAAGCCCCAGACCTTCTCCCAAGCGAGGGACGCGTGACCACAGTCCTGCAGACAGTGATGGCTACAACAGTACAGATGAGAAAAGTGAGCGTCCAATTGGCCGAGGGCTGGCCAAGCTCCACCCACAGCCCCTCCTCCCCAGCCCTCTGTGTCCATCTTCAAGTGACAGTAGGAAATTCTTTTAGAGAGGACACACCCTTTTTGGGAATGAGGATTTAATATCTAGAAAATATGTTGCTATATAGTAAGTCTGCGTTCTTGTGAAATGTTCATGTGCAGGTGGGGATAAGCATCGTGTGCTCAGTCAAGTGGTCCGCCCCTCGGAGCCACTGTTGCGGTCACCATTGAGGGCTGCAACATCTGATGACAAGCCCGGCCACTGGAAGGATGAGGAGCGCAGAGGAGCTGCAGATAAGAGGGAAGCACGCAGCCGCCATGACGACCAAGAGCCCCGAGCTGAACGAACTAGGGGAAGCGACCGGAGAGCTGAACAGTTGCCAGATATGCACTCGGAATCTCGTAGCCAAGGCCGTGACTCCACGCCACCTCCTGTTTCTGTGGCTCCTAGTGCTGACAATGAAGACAGAGATGTCACTGTGTCACACCCCCAAGAGGACAGCAAAAAGAAGACGAAATCACTGAGGAAGGGCTTGAAGAAAGGGCGCAAAGATGAAGAAACAAGTGGTGGCAAAGGTCTAATTGGAGACCGTTTCGACACTGATCCCCCGCCTGCTGTTCTTCCAGATGGTCCTCCATCACTCCTTTCACCAAGGAAGGGAGCAAAGAGGAAAGTGGTTGAGCGAAAGAGGAAACGGAGAGGAGATTCTGAGGCATCGGAGGAGGATTCCTCAGTGCATTTGCCCCAGAATAAGAGGAAGAGAGGTCCTCGGACCCCACCTCCCTCAATAAGACCTGGTCATCGGGGCACCGGAGGCAATGCTGAGCCCTCCCAACTACCCAAAATGGACAACTTCAGTGATTGGTCGGATGAGGAGGTCTTAGATCGACGAGGACAATTGGATTCTGCTTCTGCTGAGCGGGCTCTACCTGAGCCTCTTCGTAGAGGTGTTGGCCCCAGGTTGGGGCGGGACAGAGACCGGTGCAACCCCCCTCCCATTGCTCCTCTGCTTCTACAGGAACCTCCGATGTTGCTGCAGACATTGACTCCACAGCCCCTTATGTCTCAGCCTCTTCTCCGCAAGCCTCCCCCAGAACAGACACGCAGCAGCAGCATGGGAAGTAACCAGAGCCGCACGTCATCCAGGCGCCCACGGTCGCCCTCCAACGAGTCTGCCCATCGAGATGATCTCCTGGGATCGCGTGCCCGCAGGGGGCGCCCCCAAGGCAACAGTGCACATGACCGGGAAAGGGAGAGAGAAAGAGAGCGGCTGGAAGTTAATGACCCACCGGGAACAGAGAGGAAATCACGAATAGACCAGTTGAGGAGAGGAGAGCCAAGCCGCAGCAACTCTTCAGGTCAGCAATCAAATCTACTCTGAACATGAGACAGAAGGTTAAATGTACCACTCTAACACTGATTATGTTTGCCTTGTAGACCGCCAGGATTCTCGCAGCCACAGCTCCAGGCGTAGCTCCCCTGATTCTGAGAGGCAAGCCAGGTCCCAATCACGTGCTGGCTCTTATGACAGTCGAGAGCGGGAGCGTGACAGGGAGCAATTTGATCGAGAGCGAGACCGAAAGGACCCCCGGCAACAACAGTCAGGCTTACTTCTCCAGCAGCCTCTTCAACAACAGAGAGACTGGGATCCTGAATCCAGGGACTGGCCCAGCAGGGGACGAGAGCCTCTACCCATACGTCCTGGCCGTGAACCTCTTCTCAGAGAGAGGGACATCAGGGACAGGGAACGCCTACTGCCGGAAGGACTCATTCAGCAGCATGACCGAGAAAGGGAGCGTGAGAGAGAACGGGACAGAGAGAGCAGAGCTGAAAGAGGCAGCGATAGAGAGAGGGAGAGAATTATGATGCTAGACTTGCCCTCCCTGTCTGACTCCAGAGCTGCAGGACGAAGTGACCTGATGCGACAAGATAGGGGTGACTATGAGCCCCTCCTGCCAAGAGAAGCCTTCAGCCCCGCAGAATCTGAGAAACCAAGTAACAGCCACCATGTCGTGAGTGAGCAGTCAGCGATTGAGAGGATTGACAGCATTGACGGTAACAAATAAATACATTTGAATTGAATCTTTGATTAAAGAAAAAATTTGGAATATTGGAGTGTGTGTATGTGTATGGGCTGTTGTGTTATCAGGAGAGGATGATGGGAAAGAAGATGACAGTCAGTCAGTGGCATCTGTCGGAGAGGAGTATGAACCAATCAGTGACGATGAGCTTGATGAAATTCTGGCTGACAGTCAGAAAAAAGAAGACCCACAAGATGAGGAGAAAATGACAGGTACCAGAACAGTGTTACTTTATTATATGACATCTGTTACATATGACATACGCCTCTTCCCTTCCCTGTGTCCTCAGGCCCTCTGGATGTCATTGATGTGGACTGGTCCAGTTTGATGCCCAAACAGAAGCCGGAGCCCCGAGCGGCCGGAGCAGCTCTGTTGCGCTTCACACCAGGGGCTGTTCTCCTCAGGGCTGGCGTCTCAAAGCGACTTGCTGGGACTGCGCTCCTGGAGAAGGTCAAAGAAGTCTGCAAGGCTGAGCTGGATGACCCCAAAGGTGAGCGTTTGCATCTGAGCATTACTTTTTAAAATGTATTTCACCAAGGTTTTTTTGCTCATAATTATCAACCTTCATTTTTCAAAATGGGTATGCACTTTTCCAAGAATGTTACTATTTAAATTTGGATGTGAATCCATACATGGATGTAACAAAAACCATAAATCCACTTCACTTGCCTGGACGCAGGTCACTGGGGCTCCCTTCTGGAGCCAGGCCTGGAAGCGGGGCTCGAAGGCGAGTGCCTGGTGGCCGGGCTTGCACCCATGGGGCTCGGCCAGGCACGGCCCAAAAAAGTAACATGGATCCCCCTTCCCATGGGCTCACCACCTGTGAGAGGGGCCATAGGAGTCAGGTGCAATGTGAGCTGGGCAATAACCGAAGGCGGGGACCTTGGAGATCCGATCCCCGGCTACGTAAACTAGCGCTAGGGACATGGAATGTCACCTCTCTGGCAGGGAAAGAGCCCGAGCTGGTGCGTGAGGTCGAGAAGTTCCAACTAGAATAGTTGGACACGCCTCCATGCACCGGTTGGAATCTGGTACCAGTCCTCTTAAGAGGGGTTGGACTCTGTTCCACTATGGAGTTGCCCAAGGTGAGAGGCACCGAGCAGGTGTGGGTATACTTATTGCCTCCAGGCTCGGCACCTGTACGTTGGGGTTCAGCACTGTGGATGAGAGGGTAGCCCCCCTCCACCCTCGGGTGGGGGTACGGGTCCTGACTGTTCTTTGTGCCTATCCACCACACAACACTTCAGAGTACCCACCATTTTTAGAGGCCTTAGAAGGAGTGCTAAACAGCGCTGCATCTGGGGACTCCATGATTCTGCTGGGGGACTTCAATGCTCACGTGGGAGATCTGGAATGGCGTGATTAGGAAGAAGCACCCCCCCCCCCCATATGAACCCGATTGGCCATGCTCAGGAAAAAAGATGTGCACATTTCCGCTTGGCACTAAGACAGTCTAGGTCGCAGTTCTATAATCGACTTTGTGGTCGTGTAATCTGACTTGCAGCTGCATGTCTTGGACAATCGAGTGAAGAGAGCGGTGGAGCTGTCAACTGATCACCACCTGGTGGTGAGTTGGCTCCGATCATGGGGGAAGATGCCGGTCCGACGTGGGAGGCACAAATGTATTGTGAGGGTTTGGTGGGAATGGCTGACAGATTCCCCTGTCAGAAGGAATTTACACTCCCACCTCCGAAAGAACTTTGCTCATTTTGTGGCAGAGGCGGGGGAAATTTGAGTCCAAGTGGATAATGTTCTGCGCCTCCATTGCTGAGGCGGCCGACCGGACCTGTGGCCATAGGGTGGTTAGTGCCTGTCATGGCAGCAACCACCAAATATGTTGGTGGACACCAAGAATGAGGGATGCTGTCAAGCTGTTAAGAACCTGCCCCAAGTAGAGAAGTTCAAGTATCTTCGGGTCTTGTTCACAAGTGAGTGAAGAATGGAGCGGCGGATCGGTGCAGCGTTTGCAGAGAGCCTATCATCCGTCTCGTCGCTTTATTCATGTGTGGCAGATACATCATTCGCATGCACATAAAGCCGTGTTCTAGCAAGATGGCCTCCTATTTACGGTCTCTCTTTTGCTTTCTTCACGGCAGTCACGGTGATGCGTGCGTGTCCTCACGAGGGTCGCGGGACTGCTGGAGCCAATGCCAGCTGTCGTCGGGCAGGAGGCAGGGTACACCCTGAACTGGTTGCCAGCCAATTGCAGGGTACATGAAGACAGACAACAGTTGCAGTCACAATCACACCTAGGGGCAATTTAGAGTCTCCAATTAATGCATGTTTTGGAGATGTGGGAGGAAACCAGAGTGCCCGGAGAAAACCCACATAGGCACGGAGAGAACACGCAAACTTTACAAAATGCGTGGCCAGGGTTTGAACCTTGGAACTCAGAACTGTGAGGCCAAAGCTTTACAGCTGTGCCATTGTGCGCCAAAATCTTATCTCCTTAAAAAAAAGAAGTTATTGTGAACATGATACAGTACATATGCGAGAGACACCGTGCAAAACAAGCAAATGGGACAAAGTAAATTGCTGGTTGAGGCTTTGAAGATGCGCAACCAATCAGCTCACAGAATAAAGCCGTTTTTGCATCGCCGTGACTGCCGTGGAGAAAGCAAAAGAGAACGCACCTCTATGTGCATGACGTACCTGCCACACCTGAATCAAGCAACGAGACAGACGGGCTGACGTCTTTTTTTTTTTTTTTTTTTTTTGGCACGCCATCACGGAACTGACCAAAACCGCCAGCGATCGACACTGAGCTCTCCTGCTTTAATACCATTATCCCAGGTATTTTGGTTGACAAACTCTCCCTCCTTTGACGATCTACAGTGCCTTGAAAAAGTATTAGTCCCCCTTGAACTTTTCAACCTTTCTCCACATTTTCAGCTTCAAACATAGATATAAAATTTTCATTTTTTTGTCAACACGTGGGACACAATCATGAAGTGGAACGAAATTTATTGTATATTTTATACTTTTGAACAAAAAACTGAAAAATGGGGTGTGGAATTTTTTTGGGCCCCTTTACTTTCAGTTTAGCAAACTCACTCCAGAGGTTCAGTGAGAATCTCAGAGTGATCCAATGTTTACTGATGATGATAAATACAATCCACCTGTGTGCAATGAAGTCTCCATATAAATGCATCTGTTCTGTGATAGTCTCAGGGTTCTGTTAAAAGTGCAGAGAGCATCATGAAGACCAAGGAACAGACCATGCAGGTCCGAGATACTGTTGTGAAGTTTAAAGCCGGATTTAGATACAAAAAGATTTCCCAAGCTTTAAACATCTCAAGGCGCACTGTGCAAGCTATCCTATTTAAATGGCAGGAGTATCAGACCACTGAAAATCTACCAAGACCCAGCCGTCCCGCTAAACTTTCACGTCGAACAAGGAGAAGACTGATCAGAGATGCAACCAAGAGGCCCATGATCACTCTGGATGAACTGCAGAGATCTACAGCTGAGGTGGGAGAGTCTGTCCATAGGACAACAATCAGTCGTACAATGCACAAATCTGGCCTTTATCAGTGATGAAAGTCCACCGGATTTTCACGGAATTCCGGATTTTTAAATTTTCATGAAAATTGCTCCGGAAAATTGAGGAAAAATTGCCTAAAATTAATCCGAATATTAGTTGACAACATTGAACGAACATGCGTTTCAGTTCGTTGTTTTGCTTTCATGAGCGTAGCCATGTTGAGGTACAACACGAGTAACAGTAACGCCCCTCCCCTCACATTCTCTCAAGACGTCGCTTATTTTGTGTGAGCTTGACATTAATTTACGTGTTTATTTCATAAACGTTAACTAAACGAGCCTGGTCCGAAACAAACGGTATTCACCTGGAAACAGGAAATGTAAGTTAACCGTACTGAGCACGTACGGAGCATGTACGAAGTGCATGTTCAGAACTGCGTCATGTAATGCGAGCGCATTTACGTCGAAAGTCATTACCATCATGAGCAAAGGAAATTCAGTTACACCAGGGGTGCTCATTGCATCGATTGCAAGGCAGTGTGACGTCGTAAAAAAAAACCAACATTAGACTATCATCCGTCAATTGATTCAGGTGTGGCCAATACGTCGAGCGCGTGCACTGAAAAGAGCGTTATAGCAAGCCGGCCTCCTATTTACGGCAGTCCCGTGGTACGTACCCCCCCTTCCCCCCACCTCCCCACAACAATAGGTCACAATTGACCCCTCTGTACAGGGCACTTAACCACGCCTCCTGAAGTTACGTCACCCCACGTGTGCTAACCTCAGACAAACAATTAGCAAAAATGGCAGCGCAGGAAGAAAAGACTAGAGCGAAATTGTCCAATTTACCAGCTGATTTCTCACTCGCATTCTTAGTGAATAGTGAAATATCGTTGAAAAGCAGACAGCAGGGCTTCAAGTATTTCAGCGAGGGGTATTTCAATGGTATTTACATGCATATCGACAGAGAAACCATTGATATTAGCGCGAGATCTTTCCGGAGTCAGAAGAAGACCGAGAAGCCACATAATATAATATATTATAACCCAAATACGAATTCGTCATTGACAGTTTCCTATTTTCGTGTTACCTATCACACTTGGGTGCAGAATCTGTTTGTGTATCTGTATAGCCGTTTGTGAACTGCCGTATGAAGGAAAAGAAGGCGAGGCTTGATTTACGAGTTGTTTCTCTCGTTTTCTTTGTGTAACATCGCGCCCTCCCCTCAATAATTATTCTTGAATTAGTGGCGAACCTACGTAAGTCCCGACCGAGTACGACAATCACTACTTTAGTGTCCTCAAACATCCTTCCTTCAGTCTTGGTGTCTCTGTGCACGTCGAAGGCTTTTAGGACTCGCTAGTCCGGTTTAGCTTAGCTCGGGAGCCGCTGAACAGAGACACGTTTGTGCAGTCAGATCATCGCAAAATATCGCTCAACACAGATCAAGTGTGTCAATCATTCACACGTAGCGATGTTATGCCAGCGAAGAACTGCTAATTCATTTATATGAGACATGTATTGAAAATCAAATATAGGGCTTACCTTCGTGCAAACATATCTGTTCCGGATGATTTTAGATGGATTCAGTTGATCATACGATCTTCCACAAAGTTTGATCCATCGAAGACATTTTTCGTACTCGGTCTTCTGTTCCGGTTGATATTATATGGATTCAGTTGATGATACGGTCTTCCACAAATTTGATCCATCGAAGACATTTTTCGTACTGGGTCTTCGGTTTTGGAAAGGGTACAAATTGAACTCCACCAACTAGCCTTTCAGGATACCTGTCGTTACTATTACAAAGTCCGTGACTACACCTCCTAACCATATCTATTGTTAAGGAACCCAAATACGCGATAAAATGCTAACAAAAGCTATACTGGACAATGCAACGTTGTCTGAGGGAACGGCGGGTGCAAAAAAGGGGGCGTGGTTTATGCAGATCTCTGGCCTCTGATTGGTCAGTGACGCAGATTACGCAATTTCTACGGAGGGGTCAATTGCCGACAGGAATGGTTGTTCCAGTGTATCGCGAACTTGTTGCCACGAATGCCGATTATGTTGAACTAAACTTTCAGCAGTTTCACAACATTGCGAGAATAGACCCACCGTGTTTATTCTTTGACAGGCCAGTGCATTTAACTTTTCTTCAGATAGTTTGTCAGATCAAGAATTTTTATTGATGAATTTTTTTACATAGTTTTATATCATGTTCTACTAATATCAGTTGAAATTGGAAATGATCATTTCTGAGTTTGAAATGTTAGTTTTCTATTTTATTTATTTATTTATTTTATTTTATTTTTAATTTACAGTTATGTTATATTAATCCAGTAAGTTATTTTAAGGCCTAATAACACCCGCAACTTTATCTGCGAGCATGAATGACCACACCTGTACATTTTTCAAATGTGAGCGACTGTGTGTGCGTGTGTGTGCGTGTGCGTGTGTGTATATATATATATATATATATATATATATATATATATATATATATTAAAGGCAACTGATTATACTGTTAGTATTAATAGATCTATATCTAAGATAGTGAGCAATGTGGTCAAGTGTATCAGTACGGCACGACGTAACAAGTTTGAGACTTAAATGTTAATAGTAATTACTTCTGATCAACTTCTTGAACATGTTTTGCTGTGCGGTGTAGAAATTCTAGGATATATTTTTGTGTATATTTTATATCTATATTATATCTATAATATGGGGAAATTGACAATTTTAGATGTCTTTTTACTGAATAGTTCACTTAATTGTCTCAATTGTCTTGAGATAAGATGGCATATTTTAAGCATATTTGAATGACAAATATGATTTTGTGCTATCCAGTGATAGAGGCATGGGGGGCAAAAAAATCTGGGCTTGGCCCTTGGAGAACTTCTGACCAATTTTTTTTTTGGTCAGCACTTTCAATTTTTACCTTCAATTTTTGTCTGAATTCTGTTCACAGATATCGCCAGTATGCACCACAGCCATCCATTTATTCAAAGATTTCACGGGGGACCCCCCTAGTGCTCGCATTTGTATTTTCAGGAATTTTCACGAAAGTCCACTTTCATCCCTACTTTATGGAAGAGTGGCAAGAAGAAAGCCATTTCTCAAAGATATCCATAAAAAGTCTCGTTAAGGTTAAAAATCGAACTTTTTGGCCACAGTGCAAAATGATATATTTAGCGTAAAAGCAACACAACTCATCACCCTGAACACACCATCCCCACTGTCAAACATGGTGGTGGCACCCTCATGGTTTGGGCCTGCTTTTCTTCACTAGGGACAGGGAAGATGGTTCAAATTGATGGGAAGATGAATGGAGCCAGATACAGGACCATTCTGGAAGAAAACCTGTTGGAGTCTGCAAAGACCCGAGACTGGGATGGAGATTAATCTTCCAACAGAACAATGATCCAAAATATAAAGCCAAATCTACAATGGAATGGTTCACAAATAAACATATCCAGGTGTTGGAATGGCCAAGTCAAAGTCCAGACCTGAATCCAATCGAGAATGTGTGGGCAGAGCTGAAGATTGCTGTTCACACAGGCTCTCCATCCAACCTCACTGAGCTTGAGCTGCTTTGCAAGGAAGAATGGGCAAGAATTCCAGTCTATTGATTTGCAAAACTGAAAGAGACATACCGCAAAGCGACTTGCAGCTGTAATGGGCCTTTCCGATGGTCATTTTAAGATCCTCCCCTTACCCATGTCCCATTAGCTTCCAAATTGGCGACTGAACAGAACATGTTTGAAGTCAATTCTCTACCGCGTATTCCAGATAATATTGGGGTTTGTTTTTTGGCAAATGCATCAGATTTGTCCAAGAGCGTTCTACAGAGAGGTCTCAAGTATTTCACACAAGGAGATGTACACGGAATTAAGATTTTGGATGGAGCAGGACGCAATGTCATAGTTACAGCAAAATGTCGGTGATCGATGTAAAAAAAAGTTTGACGCCTCACAAACTTCATATTGAAATCCAAAAGGATAAAATTGTGGAATCATACTGCCCATGTAAAGCAAGGTGAGTACTGTTTACTTGGAAGGATCATGAGTAATGTCAATGTGTTCTTTATAAGTGAGTGGGTGTATTAATTTGACTTGGCTCATTATGGAGCCCAGTGCTCTGTATTAAAAGTCTGATGTGATACAAATAGGCAAATAGATATTTCTCTTGCATGACATTGCACATTTACATATCACTAACCCGACTCTTCGGCATAAAATGTTACATATTTCATTCAGCAGGTCTATGATACACTAACAAAGGGAAAGTTGTTCTCCTGCAATGTATGAAGCACTGATAATAAACTCAGAGAAGATACTTCTCCCTCACTCACCTTCGAACGTACAGCCTTTTGTTTGTTGATATTGTTCACATTTACTTGTATGTGCGCTCTGCCGCGAGCCTTAATCCATCGTAGACACTTTGTCAACTGTGTTTTAGGCTTTGGAACATGAATCAACTGGGCCCCTTGTAACGTAGCAGGATATCTTTCGTCAGAATTGCACGTTCCCCAAGTGCATCTGAGGACCATTTTTTTCGTAGCATTAACTTGTCCAAGCGCACGCGACTGATAACCAGCATTGCTTGTGGGACATGATGACAAGAGGGGCGGGTCAAACCAGGGGTTACGGCATGAGGCTATCTGATTGGCTATTATTGTATGAGTGATTGACAGGTCGGAAAGGTCCATTGCAGCAAAAGGTGGCACTACAAAGTATTAATGCAATGGGGCCGAATAATATTGCAAGCCCCACTTTTCACATTTGTATTAGTTAAAAACGTTTAAAATATCCAATAAATTTTATTCCACCTCATGATTGTGTCCCATTTGTTGATTCTTGACCCAAAAAAATTTTATTTTACATCTCATGTTTGAAACCTGTAATGTGGCGAAAGCTTAAAAAGTTCAAGGGGGCCAAATACTTTCACAAGGCACTGTACTTTCTCACAAACTGTCCATAGTCTGTCAAACTTGGCCTACACCTCTCTTCCTCAATTGCGCTCAGCACCGGGTCCCCTCAAGGTTGTGTACTGAGCCTCTCCTTTACTCTAGGTACACATGAGTGCATACCAGCCCATCCCAGCAACTCCGTCATCAAGTTTGGTGGTGATACCACTGTTATTGGGCTCATCTCAAAAGGAGATTAGTCTGCCTACAGAGTTGAGATTGTAAATATGTCAAAGTGGTGTTCAGCAAAAAAAAACTCACACTAACCACCAGAAAAACAAAGTAAATCATCCTGGACTTCCGAATGTGCGGCATGGACCCAATCGCACTGTTTATCAATCGGGAGGGTGTGGAGAGGGTCCACTCCTTCAGATTTGTAGGAGTCTATATCACAGATAAACTCACCTGGACTGTAAATACCACGGTGGTGGTAAAAAAAGGCCCAGCAAAGACTTCACTTCCTGAGAGTGCTCAGGAAGAACAATCTGGAAGATAAGATGCTTCTGGCTTTCTACAGGACTACCATGGAGCGCATCCTCACATACTGCATCACAGTGTGGTATTCTGGATGTACAGCAGCGGACTGCAAAGCTCTCCAAATAGTGATCAACCGCGTCCAGAAGATCACTGGGTGCTCTCTGCGCTCCCGAGAGGACATTGCCAACTCCTGCTATCACAGCACAGCTACTAACATTAAGGACTCTTCCCATCCTGGTCACCATCTGTTTAACCTGCTGCCCTTTGGCAGGCGGTACAGGTCCCACAAAACATGAACAAGCAGACTCAAGACATCTTTTTTTCCTCGAGCCATAAACTCCTTGTACTTAAAACTAAACATTACAGTACTGTAATCTAAAATTATGCACCTGCACTTCTTGTTTGCTTTTCTTGGGTTTAATAATCTTAACAAGGCTTGGACAGGGGGGATAAGACTGAAAAATACTTTATTTATTCATTCATTTATTTTTAAGTTCTTTCAGCAACAACTGTGCCTTGATTGTATTTTTTGTCATTTTACCTCATACCTAAAATGTTCTATTTTATTTGCGCAAGCACTTGTGGAGAAGCGCTTGTTTTTTTGTTATATGGACTGTCATATAGTGACAAAGGGTTTAGATTTTTTTTTTTTTTTGAACCGTGTTTTGTTGATAGCATCTTATCTAGGAAGATAAAAGTAGATCTTGTTGGAATGGTCCCATCTCTCTCACAATTGGCAGCCCTCGGGAGTCAAACCAAGAGAAACGTGATCATCCTATGGTTACCAGGTCCCCAACTGACAACTGTCCCTCTACTATTTTTGTATGTGGTGGGGTGTTGCACATCCAAATTGAGACTGGTGGGGATAAGCCAAGATGGTCAAAGGTGAATGCTAACCTGCAACTCCCACCCCAGCCAGGCCAACCAACTCCCCAATAGATGTGTAAATGTATGAGGTGTATTGATAATTTTTGGGGAAAAGGCATGGTGGGCCATGGAACAGGCCTTCCTCAGGCCGACCCCAACCACACCCACCCACCCCCACTAACTGATGTATGATTCATTAAAACTAGAGGACTGGTAGAGCAGAGAAGGAGAGTGGGAGGGTGACCAGACTGGAGACCCCCACAGATGTGCCAGGACCCAGCACGGCGCAAGTATTCGTTGTAGATATTTATTTGTAAAATTCTGTTAAAAAAAAAAAAAATGTCCCCAAACCAGCACCATTCCCTCTTGTATGTCTTCTTCCGTGTTGCATCCTGTTTCGTGGTTGCCACGTTCTTCATTTCTGTCAGATCACATTTTGTCCTTCTTGGAGGACAAGATTCTAGATTGGTTGTGTAACCAAATCGTTGTGTGTAGTGTGCCATGTTGAGATTATGACAGCACACAAAACGGCATATGATCAAAAGTGTTCAATCTCTCATTTTTTTAAAATTTTCATCTGTGGCGTCTGTAACCAGTCTTTTTAAGATTTAGAAAATCCTTATGAATGTCCCAGGCCTAATCCATACATATATTTATATGCATCCTTTCCAGATGGCGACAAGCTGTTTGAGCATGACCTTGGGGCTTTGAACATGGCAGCCCTGAACAGACGGGTGGAGAGGGCAGGTTTACTCAGTAACCTGGGGCCCTGCTGCAAGGCTCTCTGTGCCCGCAGGGACTTTGGCATCCGCAGGCAACTCTTGAAAAACGACAAGGTACATTCACTCCAGTCATTAAATGGACCATTCAAGTAGGACATTTCCTCGCTTATCTCAACAACAACTGGAAGATGTTTTGGTGTTTAAGGCCAGCATCTCTTAATTTTCCTGTTTTCCTTTAGGGTCTCACCAAACAGTATCCGATGAATCCTGTGGTGGACAGCGAGCTGCTACAAATGAGCATGCGTCTTTTTAGGAGAACTGTGACTGGTCAGACTTCTGTCCCAGAAAGATCTGACAGTGATTCAGATCCAGCTCTTGAAGATCCTCCTGCAGCCAGCATCAGCAAGCTGGCTGCTGGAGCGCAAGAGGTTTGCGTGTCATGAGATGCACAAGGTGGCTTTTAGTCAGGAAGTGTGTGAACATAATGGCTTGAAAACCTTGACTTCTCCCTATCTCACGTCATTGCAGACTTCAATTGTTAGTAGGAAATAAAACTACATTTCAAAGTTTGGAATGTGTTATATTTCGTGCATGTTCTGTGCCACTGCAATTTTTTATTAACTTGGTACATTAAAAAGTTATTTTGGGTTTTATTGCCAGTGTCACATTTTCATACAATGTGCTTTGCTTACACAACATGGGTAATTGAAAAATATAAATCCCCATTTTTCACAGTAGAAAAAGCCTCTTACAAAAGAATAGATAAAATACTTGGCAAATGTCACAATTCACCACTGTGTTTAAAAACTAGACCAGGGGTCACCAACTTTTTGAAACTGAGAGATGGTTTAATCTTATTCTTTTAGGTATTGATTAATGCAAAAATCTACCAGTTTAAGATTCTTGAAGTAAATTGTCTTAAATTTATTGGTGGCTAAATCATGAAACACTATGGTCTTGTTATGCTGTAAAATATTGACCTTTGAACTATGCTAGTTTTTTTTCTCGACATTTCTTCCAAACTTACACCAACGCAAGTAAGACTTAAAAATGATAAGCAACAAAAAAGTTAAATGCAGCTCAAAGGTTGGTGGTGCATTTTATTTATTTTTTTTATAAGAATACCAACATGCAAATAATTAGACCTACCCAGGTGACTCATTGTACTTTGAAGCTAACAGGTGCTCATGGGCCCTATGTTGATGACCCCTGTGCTTATGATTTCTGCCTAAACTCGAACTCGAGGAAGAGTCGAAGGTAGTGAATAACAATGGTATGACTAATCACACAATTAGGGAAATCCAGAGCTGGTTTAAAATTATTTTCCAAGAAATGTTTATATCAGGTGGCATGGTGGCACATCTGTAAAGAGATCGCCTCACAGTTCTGAGTGGCGGTGTGAGTTTTCTCAAGGCACTCCCACATCCCAAAAAGATGCATTCATTGTAGACTCTAAATTGCCCCTAGGTGTGATTGTGAGTACGACTTGTTTGAATCCATGTGCCATGCAATTGGCTGGCAATCACTTCCAGGTATACCCTGCCTCTGACCCGATGACAGCTGGGTTTGACTCCAGCACTCCCGTGACCCCCGTGAGGATAAGCGACTGAGAAAATGGATGGATGTTTATAAGATTTTTTTATTTATCCTTAGTACACTGCATTAAATACCCCCCCCCTTCCTGGGTTTTTGAATGACATCAGCTTTCAACTACAATACTCGTATACATGGTGTCCCAAAAAATGTACACACACTTTAAATAATATTTGTAAATTATTTTACGTTAAAAATTATTCTAATTATAACAAAAATAAAGTTTACTATTATTTGAAGTGTATACAATTTTTGGGACACCCTGTACAGGCGTGTCCAGCTGCTGTTTAGGAAGGACGTGCCTAAATATTGATCATATATCAACTGCCGTACAGCTGTGTAAATGGATAATGTGGATGGGGTTTTTTTTTTTTTTTTTTTTTTTTTGTTTTCATCAAACCTTTTAACTCAAATTTTTAAACTCTGTGACATATGCACAATGGAAAGTGTAGTCTTGGAGTGGACATGATGCCCTGGCAGTGGCCTAACACCTCGGCAGGTTTGAAAGCCCAATGGCATCTTCGGTTTTCTGAGCATCCTCAGGAGGGTTAGTCAGCCACCGGAGGGAGATCTTCCGACCATTCGATGAACGCTTGTAATGTCTTTTTTAACATTGATGACGTAAAGGTATTGGTCCGAATTCAAAGTTAATTTTTCACGATCATGTTTGAATGTGCATGTGAATGACTACGTCATTTAAATTTGTTCAATTCCCATGTGCGACCCTTGTGAGGATAAGCAGCTCAGAAAGTGGATGGATGGAAAGTTTTTTTTAGGGTGGGGCAGAATTAATGTTCGTATGATTGTTTCTTTACGAACATCTTTTATAGACGGACATGTTTCGTTTACCCACAATGCTCGTGGTGGATTCTGTCCTTCCGACTTCCGCCTCAATAGTCTGCGAATGTGAGTCCGATTTTCTCAAAATATATTGATCTAATCTGTTACCATCCTGCATTTAAAAACGCAAGTGATTTGCACGATGACCATGATTGTGAAAACGTGTGCGGTGCTGTTACATTGAGATGGATATGACCGCGTAGATTGGTTGTTAAATGAGCATTTAAAGCGATTAAGTGAATCAGTGGATTGACAGTGTGCTCTTTCGCTAAATATTAGCTGTAATGTTTTCTATCTCCACCGACCCTGAAACGTTTGTCGCTGCTTCGAAAACTACTGCATGTAGTTTTACCCTGCTGTGGTCATTGGTTGATTTAAACGAGTTGCTTTCCGCCACTAAACACTGATAAGAATAATGGCAAACTACGTGCCAACTTGCTTGAAAGTGTTTGTTATTGTTGATAGATGGCCCCAAACAAGAAAGGTGAAAAGAAAAAAGGACGTTCAGCCATCAACGAGGTGGTGACCAGAGAGTACACCATTAATGTCCACAAGCGTATCCATGGAGTGTAAGTGTAAAATGTCAAAATACAAGCTACTGAGATGCAGAAGTCCGCACTACGTGTATTAGCTACAAATAGCAATGTACCTTTCCCGTGGTAAATATTTAAGGTGACATTGTAATTCTTTTTCAGCGGTTTTAAGAAGAGGGCTCCCCGTGCCATCAAAGAAATCCGCAAGTTTGCCATGAAGGAGATGGGAACCCCTGATGTCCGCATTGACACTCGCCTCAACAAGGCAGTGTGGAGCAAGGGGATCAGGTAAGACATTTTGCAGTGTTTATATGAAGGAGCACAAAGGTTATTATTTTCACAAAGTATCATGTAATTAGTTATTTAGAGGCCCGGTAGCTCAATGGTTAGAGCACTGGTTTGGTAAACCAGGGGTTGTGGGTTCGTATCCCACTGGGGCCTCCACTCCCTGAGAAGGGTTGCGTCAGGAAAGGCATCCGGTGTAAAAATTGTGCCAAACATATTTGTGCGTTCATCTGAGATGACAGGCTGTGGCAACCCCGAAAGGGACAAGCCGAAAGTAACCTCCATCACGAAATTATTTATTTATTAAGTGAGTCAGAGGCGCAATCGTTTACTTGACCTAAAAGTGGAGTTTCTTGTATTTAGTGTTCACTGACGTCACAATCTCGAAACCTTGTGCCATGGGTTGAACGGTCCATACGTGCGAGGCGTCAGGCATTCTTTAGTCTTCTCAGATTTCAGTTTGCGTCATCAATTTTGGTATTAAATCATACTCATCTACCACCAATGTTCTGTTAAGAAGACATATGAGGAACGTTTAAGTCAGGGCTGGTCAATGCGTCGATTGTGATAGACAAGTTGGATTGCTGAGACAGTTTTGGTCGCTCACGTGACCGCGTTCCCCCCAAAAAAATGTCGGCCTATCATCAATCTCGTTGCTTGACTCTGCTGTGGCCAATACGTCAGTCGCATACAGCGGTTGACTTGACAGTTAGTTTGATCAATTTTGGCTTTTTCTGACATGTCAATGTGCATGTGCACACAAAGGCACATTATAGCAACCTGTAAAAACGGGAGAGCGCTCACAATTTAATTTTTTTTTTTTTTAAACGTGCCCATTACCCTCGTTTCTACGTAGTTTTAGCTCACGTTGTTTGTGGCTAGCCACCTGACGTCATCAGGTGGGCGAGAGGCTGCACTGTGGAACCAAAACTCTTAGGATTCAAAAAATGTTTCCCCACAAACGCCATGAATGGCACAGAGGATGACATGTTGTGGAAGCAAAATAGGATCACTTTTCATTAATTCAGGAGGCATCAGAACGGGACCAAGTCAACAAAGGTAGCGACAATGGATATTTTTCAGATTGGAGATGAGCCAGATGTTGCTTTTGAAGTCTTGGCCAAGGATCTGTAATGTAAAGGATAAACTGCATTATGCACAAATATTTCTTGCAAAAAAAATGCTTAAGTCAAACAGTGTCAAATATTTATGTAAGACTGTAATATGTGGTATCAACAGTATCAAAAAATGTTATATCTTCATTGAACATTTATTTTCGTTGGTTGAGGGATTCTGTTCTGACAATTACAGGGACCTGGACAAGCATGTCCTCTGGCCTGTCCCGAGATTATATTACGGCTACATCAGCACGTGCACAATGATTATTATTACTGATTGTTGTACGGACAGTTTTTCGAAAAACAATACAAGTACAAACCTAACAAAATGTAAATACAGTTAATTCCCAATATTTTGAGCATATGGGTAACAGCAAATTGGTGGTGCACATTGTACATTGGTAGAAGGGTTTTCTTTTTTTTTTTTTTTTTTAAGGACAACTTTGGGGGTGCGCATTATACTCGAAATTACAGTAATTTCCGATTTCAACTAATATTAGTAGAACCTGATATAAAACTGTATTTAAATTTTTTCATCAATACAAATTATTGATCTGACAAACTATCTGAAGTAAAGTTAAATGCACTGACCTGTCCAGGAACAAACACGAATGGTCTGTACCTGTAATGTTTTCAAATACTGAAAGCTTAGTTCAACATAATCAGCATTAGTGGCACCAACCTAGTGAAGCATTGTAACAAAACATTCCTGTCGGCAATCATGATGTATTGTTATAACCTATTGTAATTTACTATCTATTGTCAATCCATTGATGAACGCTGGTAGATGATCTATATCTTCCTAAAGTATGTAGAGGGGAAAAGTTTTCATCTTCAAGATAATGTGGTACCATGGAAAAATTGACCATTTGCATTTAGATAAAAGACAGACTAGTCTGTTAGAACTTAGATCAAGTCAACGTTAATCACAATCGGATACTGATTATAGTTAGATACTGAAACATTACCTATGTTTTCAGTGTAACTGAATTTCCTTTGACATTGCTCATGATGTTAACTTTCGGCGTAAATGCGGAATATTCGGAACATGTACTTTTGACATAACTTCCGAACATGCTCAGTACGGGTAACTTGCATTTCCTGTTTCCGGATGAATACTGATTGTTTAGGATCGGGCTTGTTGTTAAAAGGTTTATGAAATAAAGATAAATTAATGTCAAGACTACACAAAATAAGCAACGTCTTTTGATATCTATGTATTTCTACTCGTAACAAATTTTACGTGTTTGATTTGTCGTGCTCATCTGTACAGATTTGCGAGAGTGATAACGTGTAGGCGCATACATGCCCGTCAAATCTGTGTTTAAGGGGTCACAAACGCGGTGCCCGTGGGCAAATGGTAGCCCGCGAGGACCATATATAGCGCCCGCTAGGTCTGTTCTAAAAATACCATAGGCCACAAATTATTATTTGTGCTTTAAATTCTGAATCTGACTTGCTCACGTGAATTAGAATTTTAAAATACCTGTAATGTCATTTACTACAATAAATTAAAACAAAAATATTTTATGTCCGTGTAATGAACTAAGTCTGAAATTTGCCACAAACAGGTCACGTAGCCCTTCAACGATCGGTGCTCACGAAGTAGCCCTCAGCCTCAAAAAGGTTGCTGAGCCTTGGTTTAAATAATACTTTTAGACACTAAAACCTCATTTAACATCGCTTCTCACCCTTTTGATCCACCCATGAAGAGCGCAGGTGTTTACGATTGTTAAGTATCTTGATAGAACTGCGCGATATCCTAATCTTATTTTGTTTGTTCACTGGGTTGCAGGTGTTGGTTTGGCACACTAAATGGGCGCTGTGTTGATTGCTTAGGTTCTGTGACTTCACGTGAAAACTGTGTATAGTTAGGGCTGAGTATAGGTGGTAACAATCATGTGTTTGTGCAGGAATGTGCCGTACAGAATTCGTGTGCGACTTTCCAGGAAACGTAATGAGGACGAGGATTCCCCCAACAAACTGTACACCCTGGTTACATATGTTCCGGTCACCACGTGCAAAGGTGAGCATGCCATTTGTTCATTGACCCATTGTATGGATCAGGTGTTGGGAACCTTTTACTGAGAGAGCCATAAATGCCAAATATTTTAAAATGTAATTTAAAAAAGTCATGCATTATTTTAAAAACTAAATGCAGGTGTATTTGCGCATTTATGTAAGACCAACACTTTGAGTACAAAGAGTATATGAATTCTTTTAAATAACATTATGCTGTTGCTAACCAATAATGACAAAAAAGTTCTATTAATGACTTCTAGTGCTGCATGGTTTTGCTGATGGCTTGATAGCCTTTGTACGTCGTTAGATTAAGCTTCATGCAGGCGTTGAGACTTCGCTCCGTTAATTGTAATGCATAATTCAATTTGATTAGCCATCATGATGGTGAACAGTTCTTGTTGACAAAGGCATGTCTTTTATTAATTTATCTTGTCTTGATGCGAACGGTTGTCAAAAAGTATATTGGCCACATCAACCACGAATGCTTTGGCATAATCCCCATCTCTGAATTGGTAAAGCACCAGCAAAGCTACCTGAATTCCACTCATTTTGTTGGGTCCAAACACAGATTTGCTGCTGAGCAACTTGGACTCTCGAAAGTAACTCTTGACATGCTTTCTTCCTGCTGTACCCTGCAGGATATTTTAATGCAAACACAGTAAGGCATGTGTCAAAGTGACGCTCTTTATATGAACATTTCATCATTGCAATTTTGTCATAATTTAGGCACAGCAGAACCTTCTCTCTCCACAAAGACTGTCCATTCTTGTCGAAAGCTTTGGTACGTTTCATCTTTTCGAGCGATCGTTGTCACAATTAGTTGTTCTGAACCAATCTGCGTTCAATCCTTCTGTGACAGCAGACTAAGGCAACCACTCAGCCAAACTCTGCCTCATTTGCGTTGCCTACGTGACAGAAATGACATACAGAATGTCATGTATAAGGGCTCTGCGAGCCATCTGCAACCTTCAAAAGAGCCAGATATGGCTCGTGATTCATAGGTTCCCAACCCCTGATGAAAGAAAGTTGATTTAACAATGTTTTTCATATCTCTCCGACAGGTCTGCAGACTGTCAATGTTGATGAAAATTAAACATGCAAGCAAAATAAAATCCAATAAAAGTTCTTGTTCCTGCTACCTGACCTTTGCTTTTTTTCACTTGAATCTTGCAAGTGATTGAAATTTTGAAAGGGAAAATATTCTTAATTTTAGGTACTTAAAATGGGACTGTCATCCCTATAGATATTGTAATGAAAAATACATCTAAACAGTATTCACTTCAATGTCTATATGAGAAGAAAAAAAAGTGAGTGGAGACCGCGTCATCTATGCACAAAGTTGCGCAATTGAGTGTCCCTCGACATCCAAGTGGTCGCCATATTAGTCGCGTCCTCTGTCCTTGACGTCATCATCACTTCCGCCGTTGAAAATGCGCGGTGCCTGCTACTATGGAAGCCGAACAACAGAGATATATTCGGATTTTTCCGACTCCCCTTCTGACACGGAAGCTCTTTTCGAAAAGGACAACACCACACAACCGAGTGAAGTTACCGGGGCAATATTACACTATTTTTTTCAGTCTCTCAGGGCTATATTACACTATTGTTTCAAGCCATATTCAGATGATATCCGATCAAGGCCAAACCGCATCCCGTCCGATCCACTTCCGCGGCGGAGATGAGCCATCGCAGCCGGCCGGTGTGGCTTATGACAGAACCGAGCGGTGCTGCTTTAGGGGGGTGCTCACATTTGAGCCGGTGCGCTTTATGCGTGCATGCGACTGACTAACGGATTCTCGGCTGGGTTCTTCAGAGCCGACCCCGTTGTAAAGCCCGACGCGCAGCCTTCGCAGAAGCTGTGACCGCCGAACGCAGCGCCTTGGCCGGTTTGGCTGAGTTTCCGTGTCAGTGGTGGCATATAAGGAGGAGGTGGAGTCTAGCTGTGCTGCTTTTAGGGGTATGTTCAAAGTCGCCAAAGCCTGAGTGAGACATTGTTGGCTGTGCGACGCGCACCTCGACACATTTCATACGCGGATCTTTTGTTACATTATGAGACCGATTACGTGGTGCCCTCCAAACTATTATTTTTTTGTAGCTATATGCGCACAACACATTTCATACGCAGATCTTTTGCTACGTTATGAGAGAGACCGATTATGTGGTCTGCCCCAAACTATTATTTTTTTTTTTTAGTAGCTGTATACACGCCTGTTATTTGGAACCCACGAAGCTCTCGTCCTCTGTACCCGTGCAATCCATTTTTCACAACGAAGAGGGTCTCTTTCAAACTTATGAAGGGTAATTCCATTCTCCCGAGTGTTCAAGCAATGTCCAGCAATGCAATGAGCTGGCATTTTGGCTAACACGAAGGAACAACGAGCTACCTTCCCGGAGGTAAAACTAATGGAAACAAACGAGTCCACTAGGGGGCGCCTCTGTCTTTTACATCACTTCCTGCTGCTTCTCGAAACATCCCTGAGAGGATTTTCAGGGCGGGAGTTACAAAAAGCTCTATACGTCAAAATCATGTTTTGTGGTGGGGAAAAAAAAAAAACACATGGGAACATATTGGCTGTGGGTTTTTTATTAATAATATACCAAAAATCATCCATTTAAGACACTTGACCTTCAAGTATTTCAACTGAGAATCGCCTGTGCAGTATGAATGTCTGGCAGTGTATGCTTTAAAGGTCTAATCCAAGGGAAGTGTATTTTGTCTATCTAGCTAAAATTTCATTTTAAAGAAATATTTTAAAAATTCTCGACACCACAGAAATGAAATCAATTACCATCAAAGTCAGTCTCAAGATTTTGTTCAAAATGTCACTTAGATTCGGCAAGTTACAGTACTCTCCGGAATGTCACGACAACATTTAGGCGGAGAGTGAAAAAGATAGTAATGGTAATGAGGAAGTGTTGCATATAGCTGTTCTGCGTCAAACGCTGACTGAATCACCTTACGTGAATGGCAAAAATAAGAACGGATAGCCAGGTTATGGACCAGATTTGTGAAGACAAACCGGGTGCATTGGACATACAAATCAAAGTGGACAGTAATATGTTCCAACAATTCCACAGAGGACTGCTTTGAAAAAAACGGTACAGCGTTCATTTGGCTTTGGTAGCAAGTAAGTACATATGTGTTCAATTGTTTTAGCATTGACAAGTATTTACTTCGTTTTAAATGTGAGTAGAATACCAATACAGATATGTCAGCTAATATCCGTATCCATGTGATGTTTAGGTGGTGACGAAATTTGGGCATTATAAAGTGTACTGTTGACGCTGAGGTCTTTCACAAATTCGACTATGGCGGTGTGTGTGCTCTCAAATTTTAGGTGCATTATTTAAAATGCGGGCTAAATCTTTAAATGCAGAATGATATTGAAGATTTCCATTTTTGTTTTACGCCGACTCAAACAACAACAAATGACAGTTGTTTGAAAGCAGCATCAGACGTTTAAATGTTTTTGAATTAGATTTCATCAACTAGGTGTACTTAGATTTATTGAGGCACCTACCAATCTGTGTTTTGGATGCGAAGTTCCACGTCAACTTCATCAGGTCTCCCCGAATCCTGTCCTTATTACATCCGTCAACTCCGGTTCGAACATATATGGTTGAATTACACCTGCATGGGATGTTTTTCGAACATGGGAAGAATAAGAAAATGCCTCCTCATCAGTTCCTGTTACTTCCACAGAGTATTCTGTAGATTATTGGTTGTTTGTCACGATGCCGAGTAGGAGCGTAGACCTCTCCTAGGTGTTATGGGTTGGTTCCTTTATCTATGTTCTAGTTATTTACCTGTGGCAGTCTGTGTAGCTGCTCACTGTGTTCCTTGTCCTCGGAGTTCAATAAACACTCATTGCTTTGGAAACCTGTGTTATCTCTTATGCATGGACAAGAAGCCAGTAGTTTTTACACATTCCACAAAAACCTCATCACTGCTGTCTAGCTTTAGATCCCACAGGAAGCCATTTCTGTACGGGGGTTGTCTTTGCGTGACGTCACACGGAAGCAGATTCAACAGAGCCTCGGTTTGAAAATGTGTACTTTGGCGCTTTCATTTCTGTTGTGTTGAGAATTTTAAAACTTTTTTTAAATGAAATTTTAGCTATGTTTGCATGATAGACAAATGAAATACATTTCATCTGGATTAGACCTTTAAATTACTCCAGTGTAGTGCCTTAACGCCACCATATGAAGTTTTGACTCAGTTTTCACATGCGGGGAGCCGAGAAGCCACAAGCTTCACGATCAATCAGCAAAGAGAGCCCTGCCGACTCGGGGAGTCTATGAGTAACTGCTGACCAGGTTACATTTTGGTGTCAAAATACAATTATAAACCAGGCGAATGTTTGAAGTTCCAGTAATCATCTTGCAGCCAGGGGATAGCTATCTGACTAGCTGCATTATTAATCAAAGCAAACCAGCTGACATCATAACTTACTGTACATTATATCCCCCTTTCCAGTAAATATCTACCACCTCAATTTTTCAATTACTTGAAAAGTGTTTGAGAAAATTGTATTTCTGGCCCAAAATAAAGTCCATCCATTTTCTCAGCGACTTATACTCACAAGGGTCGCGGGCGTCCTGGATCCTATCCCAGCTGTCAACGGGCAGGAGGCAGGGTTCACCTTGAACTGGTTTCCCAGCCAGTTGCAGGGAACATGGAGACAGACAACAATCTCACCTAAGGGACAATTTTGTGTCCACTTAATATTGCATATTATTTGGGATGTGGGAGGAAACCAGCGTGCCCGGAGAAAACCCACGCATGCACAGGGAGACCATGCAAACTCCACACAGGCGGGGACGGGATTTAACCCTGGTCCCCAGAACTTTGAGGCCAACACATTCCTCCTGCGCTACTGTCTCGCCCCAAAATAAACTTTTGTTTAAAAGTATAAATCATCAGGTCGTTTTTTTCCATCAGGTAGTTGATTATCTGTTAATGAATTATATGATAATTGGTTATCCATTCATGTACTGATTATCTGAAAAAATCCCCCTCCATTGCAAATGTCACATCCTGGTCACCTCTACAGTAAGTGAAATCAACAACAGAAATACTCTACAACAGCATCTGTGTGTTTTTGATACTTTAACGGTGCTATTGTTTGAAAGGTCTATAAACACAAAACAAACATTTAAACATTGAGAGACAGCTAGAGGATAACGTTGACAGACCAGAAGTGCAGTCTTGAATTTCAAAATAAGATAATTAACCGAAAGTGCTGTTTAACTCACAAATTTTGTTGGGTTAACATTTTTCTGATAGAATAGAATTCCTTCTATGTCACTATACAAAGATTTGCTCTGTGAAGTGTGCCTTTATCTTAGAAAACCCCTCTCACAATACTGAACATCTTTCCACTAAGAGATGGGAATGGTATTCAACAGAAAAATTTGTCAAGTGACAAATTTTGAATTTGCAAGACATTTTCATATCTGCTCTTCACCTATACACGTTTTTTATTTTGTATTTTCAGAAGTGCCCTTAAAAAATTGATCTATAAAATTTGTGTACCTTGAACATTTGTTTCATGTGCATTTGTATATTATTTGAGATATGATTAGTGCACGGGTGGTAATCTCACAGTGGCTGGAAGAGTGAAATTTAGGGTGCAGTTGGTATAAGGTAGTGCATGCTTCAAGGAATCTTCTTTTCCTTTCGGCTTGTCCCGTTAGGGGTCGCCACAGCGTGTCATCTTTTGCCATCTTAGCCTATCTCCTGCATCTTCCTCTCTAACCCCAACTGCCCTCATGTCTTCCCTCACCACATCCATAAACCTTCTCTTTGGTCTTCCTCTCGCTCTTTTGCCTGGGAGCTCCATCCTCAGCATCCTTCTACCAATAAACTCACTCTCTCGCCTCTGAACATGTCCAAACCATCGAAGTCTGCTCTCTCGAATCTTGTCTCCAAAACATCCAGCTTTGGCTGTCCCTCTAATGAGCTAATTTCTAATCCTATCCAACCTGGTCACTCCGAGCGAGAACCTCAACATCTTCATTTCTGCTACCTCCAGTTCAGATTCCTGTTGTTTCTTCAGTGCCACTGTCTCTAATCCGTACATCATGGCCGGCCTCACCACTGTTTTGTAAACTTTGCCCTTCATCCTAGCAGACACTCTTCTGTCACATAACACACCAGACACCTTTCGCCAGCTGTTCCAACCTGCTTGGACCCGTTTCTTCACTTCCTGACCACACTCTCCATTGCTCTGTATTGTTGACCCCAAGTATTTGAAGTCGTCGACCCTCGCTATCTCTTCTCCCTGTAGCCTCACTCTTCCCCCTCCACTTTTCTCATTCACGCACATATATTCTGTTTTACTTCGGCTAATCTTCATTCCTCTCCTTTCCAGTGCATGTCTCCATCTTTCCAATTGTTCCTCTGCATGCTCCCTGCTTTCACTGCATATGACAATATCATCTCCGAACATCATGGTCCAAGGGGATTCCAGTCTAACCTCATCTGTCAGCCTATCCATTACCACTGCAAATAGGAAGGGGCTCAGAGCTGATCCCTGATGCAGTCCCACCTCCACCTTAAATTCCTCTGTCACACCTAAGGCACACCTCACCATTGTTCTGCTGCCATCATACATGTCCTGTACTATTTTAACATACTTCTCTGCCACACCAGACTTACGCATGCAGTACCACAGTTCCTCTCTTGGTACTCTGTCATAGGCTTTCTCTAGGTCCACAAAGACGCAATGTAGCTCCTTCTGACCTTCTCTGTACTTTTCCACGAGCATCCTCAAGGCAAATAATGCATCTGTGGTACTCTTTCTAGGCATGAAACCATACTGTTGCTCGCAGATACCTACTTCTGTCCTGAGTCTAGCCTCCACTACTCTTTCCCATAACTTCATTGTGTGGCTCATCAACTTTATTCGTCTATAATTCCCACAGCTCTGAACATCCCCTTTGTTCTTAAAAATGGGAACTAGAACACTTTTCCTCCATTCTTCAGGCATCTTTTCGCCCGCTAGTATTCTGTTGAATAAGTTGGTCAAAAACTACACAGCCATCTCTCCAAATTGCTTCCATACCTCTTCCGGTATGTCATCAGGACCAACTGCCTTTCCAGTTTTCATCCTTTGTAGTGCCTTTCTGACTTCCCCCTTAGTAATCATTTCCACTTCCTGGTCCTTCACTCTTGCCTCTTCAACTCTTCCTTCGCTCTCATTTTCTTCATTCATCAACTTCTCAAAGTATTCTTTCCATCTATTTAGTACACTACCGGCACCAGTCAACACATTTCCATCTCTATCCTTAATCACCCTTACCTGCTGCACATCCTTCCCATCTCTATCCCTCTCTCTGGCCAACCTGTAGAGATCCTTTTCTCCTTCTTTCGTGTCCAACCTGGTGTACATGTCTTCATATGCCTCTTGTTTAGCATTTGCCACCTCTACCTTTGCCCTACGTCGCATCTCGATGTACTCCTTTCGCCTCTCCTCAGTCCTCTCAGTATCCCACTTCTTCTTCGCTAATCTCTTTCCTTGTATGACTCCCTGTATTTTGGGGTTCCACCACCAAGTCTCCTTCTCCCCTTTCCTACCAGATGACACACCAAGTACTCTCCTGCCTGTCTCTCTGATCACCTTGGCTGTCGTCGTCCAGTCTTCCGGGAGCTTCGGTTGTCCATCGAGAGCCTGTCTCACCTCTTTCCGGAAGGCCGCACGACATTCTTCCTTTCTCAGCTTCCACCACATGGTTCTCTGCTCTACCTTTGTCTTCTTAATCTTCCTACCCACCACCAGAATCAACCTACATACTACCATCCTATGCTGTCGAGCTACACTCTCCCCTACCACTACTTTACAGTCAGTAACCTCCTTCAGATTACATCGTCTGCACAAAATATAATCTACCTGCGTGGTTCTACCTCCGCTCTTGTAGGTCACTATATGTTCCTCCCTCTTCTGGAAATAAGTGTTCACTACAGCCATCTCCATCCTTTTTGCAAAGTCCACCACCATCTGCCCTTCAAAGTTCCTTTCCTGGATGCCGTACTTACCCATCACTTCTTCATCGCCCCTGTTTCCTTTACCAATATGTCCATTACAATCTGCACCAATCACAACTCTCTCGCTGTCTGGGATGCTCAGAACTACTTCATCTAGTTCCTTCCAGAATTTCTCTTTCAACTCTAGGTCACATCCTACCTGTGGTGCATAGCCGCTAACCACATTATACATAACACCCTCAATTTCAAATTTTAGTCTCATCACTCGATCTGATACTCTTTTTACCTCCAAGACATTCTTAGCCAGCTCTTCCTTTAAAATAACCCCTACTCCATTTCTCTTCCCATCTACTCCGTGGTAGAATAATTTAAACCCTGCTCCCAAACTTCTAGCCTTACTACCTTTCCACCTGCTCTCTTGGATGCACAGAATATCAACCTTTCTCCTAATCATCATGTCAACCAACTCCTGTGCTTTTCCTGTCATAGTCCCAACATTCAAAATCCCTACACTCAGTTGTAGGCTCTGTGCATTCCTCTTTTTCTTCTGACGCTGGATCCGGTTTCCTCCTCTTCTTTGTCTTCGACCCACAGTAGCTGAATTTCCACCGACGCCCTGTAGGTTAGCAGTGCCGGGGGCGGGCGTTGTTAACCCGGGCCACGACCGATCCGGTATGGGATTCTTTAGATGAACGCTCATATTTGTTTGGCACAGTTTTTACGCCGGATGCCCTTCCTGACGCAACCCTCTGCATTTATCCGGGCTTGGGACCGGCCTACAGATTGCACTGGTTTGTGCCCCCATAGGGCTGCATTTGTGCATGCTTCAAGGAATAGCGACACAAAAGTGCAAGTGGCCTCATAACTAGCCCGCACTTAAGTGTTTCATACGTCATTAGGTAGATAGGCAGTGAAAGATGGCTTGTAGCAATTGCTAGTAAACTACAATATCCTCCGACGCTGAAGTCGTTACACCCGCGGCCGGGACAGATCACGTGACTTTTTCTTAAAGCGACATCGACAATAGTGTTGCCAGACTATTTAGCCATCCATCTGCTTCATGAGGTGTTGGGAGAAACCGGTCGGTGCTGTTTAGCAGACTGTCGGCTATCGTCCCTCAAATCAGTTTGACATTGCCAAGTGTCAGTTTGCTGTCACCACGCCTTGGACTAAGGAAATTCGATCTCAGAACATCCACATAAAGCTATGGGGGTAATTTCTGGTAACTGACCTGCAGCCACCGGACCGATCCACGGATGACTGCCGGAGCTAACGGGTGGCCAGTAGCTGTGCTAACTGTTGTCATTGTCGGGACATCGACTCAGAGGCTGATGGACGTTTCGCCTTTCACCCGAGTAGGCGTCATCACTTCAGCCACGAATAAGTGAAGTAGCAGTCAAACGCCACCTCCGCTGTCCAGTGGGTCCCTTGGCCGCCGACTGATGTAGCCATGCGGCACCACTGGTTGTTCCTTGGGGCTTGCGGCTGGGTGCTGCTCATTCTCGTGTTTGTCACCAAGTTCATCAGCCACAGAGCTGTCGATGGTCTGTGTAAACCCCCTCTCTGTGATGGTGTGTTTTTCCACCCTTAAAACATTGGCTATGTTACAGAATATGATGACGAGAGGCTCGGTGGTCAGAGTTCGACTGTGTCGAGACAAACGGCGGCGAAGCTTCCACTGCCCTCAGCAGAAAGACTGTTTTCACAGCAACCGGATCAGGTAGTGAACACAACAACGGAAACCATGACTTGTCCGTGATGATTGATTTTTTTATGTGTATGGGGGGGAGTGGCGGGTTCAGTCTCCAGCTGCCCCCACTGTGGCTGAATGGGACTCCGTTGTCGAGAAGAGACTACAACTTCTCTCAGCCGTATGCAACAACAACAGCTTCGGGAATTTGACTCGCATCCCAATCAGCAAGTTTGTACTTGACCGCATTTTTGTCTGTGACAAGCACAAGATTTTATTCTGTCAGACACCCAAAGTGGGTAACACGCAATGGAAGAAGGTCCTCATCACCCTCAACGGTACATTGTACACGCTTTGATTAACGTGCGCCTCCAACTCATCTGCTGACTTCTTGTGTTGTCGTTGTTGACAGGAGCCTTTAACGGGGTGGAGGAGATCCCAGAGAACCTGGTCCACGACCATGAGAAGAACGGCCTACCTCGGCTCTCATCATTAACGCCGCAGGAAATTACACACAGGTGAGTGATAAAAAGTGCAGTCATACAACCCCCACACCCCTAAGCATATAAATTAGATTACATTTTCCATTATGGAGGTAGTGCTTCATCACCAAATCACCCTGTGGACCTTATGGATGGTAACACATTAACATGCAAGCAAATAGCTTGTCTTTCTGTGAAAATATGTGTTTTGAACTCCATCTATTCATCCATTTCCTGAGCCGCTTATCCTCACAAGGGTCATGGGAGTGCTGAAGCCTATCCCAGCTATCAATGGGCAGGAGGCAGGGTACTCCCTGAACTGGTTGCCAACCAATCGCAGGCCATGTTTTGAACTGAAAATAGGCAATTTACGTGGAAGTAGGGACAGGGGGAGTCTCTGTTGCTGTCATAGGCCTTTTCGTACTCCTTGAACACTGGCAGCAACATCCATTCCACACCCCCACCTTCCACACAGAAGTAATTTCTTAATAGTACTCCACAGTGAACTAATATGCAAGTCCAGGGGCCTGAGGTTGTGCCTGTGCGCATGGGCCCCGCTTGGTTAAGTCAACAGAGTAGACAAGACCAGAAAAAACACTTCCACGGCTTCTAGTGCTAAGAAGTAATGGTACTTTTAATCTTTTATAATGATCTAAATGTCGCTTGCTACTTTTATTAATCAATTAATGCTTATTTATCAACTATTTTTGTGTATAGGGACTGTTTGCGCCAATCCAATTTCAGCGTGAGTGATGTCTAAGTTACCTGTCAAACAGCAAATATAAAATGAGGCTTCAAAATCATGAATAATCAGGGCAGTCTCTCAGCTCTAGAACACTGGACGGAGCTGCTGAAAGTGCTGAAAAACATGCAGTGCTTGGGTTTGGCCTGTCACTCAAATTAGTTCTTATGTTACGCATCTGTTTTACATCCCGTTATGTTGGAGCTGTGTAAATGTACCCTCGTAAAGCGTGGGATATATCCTGCCGCCTGATTCATCAGGTATTCAAAAATGTATGAGCACTTACACACAAATATAGGCTCCCTGTCCTGGTGTGTAAATGACACTCACCTGCTTCCGCCTATGTAACTGAGACTCACCCACTGCTGCAGTGCAGCCATGCTCGTAAGTGACACGTGTGGAGGTGTGTATGTGCTGTACTGAATTTTCAAGAAAAATGCTTGCTTTTACTTTCCTTGAGTTTTTAAAGCCCAAGTGTCATCCCTATAAACATTCTAAAATAGATATTGTAATGAAAAATACATATAACATTATTCACCTCAATGTCCATATGAAAAAATAAATGTGTGCAGAGAGCGCGTCATCCATGCGCAAAGTTGCAGAAATGTCATTCTACGATATCCAAGTGGTCGCTATATTGGCTGAATCCTCTGTAAGCGACGTCACCCGGACATTCGCCAATGAAAACACTCTTGTGCACCCTAACTTGGGAGATGAACACGTCCCTTTGACACGGAAGCTCTTTTTGAAAAGGACAACACCACACAACCGAGTGAAGTTACCGGGGCAATATTACACTACTGTTTCGAGCCCTCAGGGCAATATTACACTATTCTTTCGAGCCATATGATATGCGATCACGGCCAAACTGCATCCCTGTCCGATCCACTTCCGCGGCGGGGATGAGCCATCGCGGCTCATCACAGCCGGCCGGTGTGGCTTATGACAGAGCCGAGCCGTACTGCTTATGGGGGTATTTATAGACGCCGCAGTACGATGAACAACACAGTCAGCTGGGGCGCTTTACTGTGTGCACGCGGGTGAGTCACTCATTCTCGGCTGGGTTCTTCATAGCCGCCCCCATCCGCAAAGCGCGACGCAACCTTCGCAGAAGCTGTGACCGCCCAACGCGGCACCTCAGCCGTTGTGACTGATTTTCGGCACCACGGTGGCATATAATGGAGCCGAGGCGTGGTGCTGATAGAGGGTTGTTCACAGCCACCGCACTACGCCATGAACACTATCGAGCCGGGGCCCATTACTGCGCGCACGAGGCTGAGTGAGATATTGTTGGCTGGTTTCTTCAGATTCGCCGCCGTAGGCGCAGCAGCCCGTCACCGTCCGACGCACACTTAGACATATTTCATACTCGGATCTTTTGTTACGTTATGAGAGACCGATTACGTGGTCCACCCCAAACTATTATTTTTTGGGGAGCTGAATACACACCTACCTGTGGTTTGGAACCCACTAAGCTCTCGTCCTCTGCACCCGTGCAATCCATTTTTCACAACGAACCGGGTCTCTTTCAAACTTATGAAGGGTAATTCCATTCTCCCGAGTGTTCAAGCAATGTCCAGCAATGCAATGAGCCCACATTTTGGCTAACACGAAGGAACAACGAGCTACCTTCCTAGAGGTAAAACTAATGGAAACAAACAAGTCCACTTGGGGGAGCCTCTGTCCTTCACTTCCTCCTTCTTCTCGAAAACAAATCCCTCGAGAGGATTTTCATGGCGGGACTTACAAAAAGCTCTATACGTCAAAATCATGTTTTGTGGTGGGAAAAAAAAACGCATGAGCCCATATTGGCTGATGTTTTTCATTATTAACATACTAAGAATCTTCCATTTCATGACACTTGACCTTTAAGTTGGCACACGCCAATTAGCACTGCCAAGGCTACACAGCATATATTGGTTGGGTAAATAATTTATAATTCTAAATAATTTGGAAAAAGCAAAAGTCTGTAATGAGACGCCTGCGTCTAATTCTGGAGTGATTCAATGAACTTTAGATGGTTACAGTCAAACTATTTGTCTTGTGTAAGGCACACATCTCTCCTTATATTCTTAAATTTTATGACAAGCAATAGGAAAAAAACTTTATCAATTTCTGTTACACGGGGTTTTGACCCATTCCTCCACACAAGCAGTGTTCAAATCTTGAAGGCTCCCTGGGCTTCTTTTATGAACCTTGAGTTTCAGTTACAGTATTTCAATAGATTTTTGGTTGGAATCACATCAGGTTGGGCCACTCTCATCCGGATGCCGGGCCTGGTACTGGCATATCAATGCTGGTCTGCAGTTTGGTCGCTCCCCCCCTTCTCTGCTATGCAAGTCCTCCAGTTTTAATGTATCATACTCTTGTAAGTTGGGGAAGGGCAATGTCGAGCTGGGGAGGACCTTCACCTAGGTGTTCTGGCACTCTGGCCCTCTATCTGGCCGAACATGCTTTTCTCTGGCAGATTTTTATTGTGCTACATACATGTCTGGCCATGTAGAGGTGGGGGTCTGACCCCCTCCTTTCCTTTGGTCACCAGCTTCCTCTTCCCTTTCTTGGTGACTCGTGCTTAATGTGGGCTATATTTTTGGGTGGCTGCTAGCTCCTGTGTATGTCCCTTTTGGTGTGGTTGGGGCCCCCATGCTCTCTGGGTTTGGTGAAGGGTCTTCCTGGGTTGGGGTTTGAAGCGGGTTTGGGTGTTGGGGTCAATGGGCCGGTACCAATGCCTCTCCCTTTGGCTGGGCCCTTCCGTAATGGCTCAGGACCTCGCTGAATCCTGTAGAGGTTAGTAAGGGGGAAGGTAGAAAGGCACTGAAGAGGATGAAAAATAGAAAGGCAGACATCCCTGTGGAGGTATGGAAACATCTTGGAGACGTGGCTGTGGAGTTTTTGAAAAGGTTGCTCAACAGAATCCTGGCAGGTAAGAAGATGCCTGAGGGATGGGGCTGGGGGATGTCCTGATGCCCACAACTAAGAACATATGTGAGTGTGCACAGCTGTGGGAATGAGAAAAAAGTTGATGAGTAACACAATGATGTTAAGGGAAAGAGTAGTGAAGCACAGACTCAAGAAAGAAGTGAATACTGAGGACAGAAGTGAATATTTGCAAGCAAGGATATACTTTCATACCTACAAAGAGTAACACAAATGCATTATTTGCCTCACTGGTATTAACTAAGAACTACAGAAAAGGTCAGAAGGAGCGCCATTGTGTCTTTGATCTAGATAAAGACTATGACAGGATACCCAGAGAGGAGCTTTGTTACAGCATCTGAAAGTCTGGAGTGGCAGAGAAGTATATTCAAATAGTACATAACATGTACAACTACCGATGACAAATTCCTCGTGTGTTGTTACCTACTTGGCCAATAAATCTGATTCTGATTCTGAAGTTATGTCATGTAATTATCCAAGCCGCTTATCCTCACAAGGGTTGCGGGAAAGCTGGAGCCTATCCCAGCTAGCTTCGGGTGATAGGCGGACTACACCCTGAACTGATCGCCAGTCTGTTTCAGGTCAGATATCGACAACATCACTAAGCGGGAATCGATCCCACGCTGCTCGCACCAAAATATAGTTTTGCATTCATTTGAAACATTTGATGCTTTCCATACTATTTATATGGGTCGAACCGAGGGAATGCGGCAGCAGGGCTTGTAAACCCGAATATCTATTTCCACCATAGGGGAAAGTGTCTGTGCATTTTGACCGAATATAAAATGAGAAGATTGGTCAAATATATATATTTTTTTACACAATTACAAATTTTCTTCGCAATTCAAAAATCCCCGTTGCACAGTGTCTTCACGTGGAATGGGATGTGAAAACCAGAATGTATGCAAGATATATGCCTCGCTTGGCACGTTCAAAAATGAATGGAGCCGGCAAGTTTCACGTTACTTTTGAAAATAAAATAGTGCTAATGGTGCCGTTTACTGCAAAAACGTCTGCAATTTACCGCAAGGTGTTTTCTCCAATTTGAAATGGGCAGCGACAAAATAATGCTGCATGTTAAACTCTGTTTGTGCGTAGCTGTCACAACTGACTTTGACTGCCCTACAAGGCCCAATAGATGACTTTGCCTGTGCACATGTGACATTCTTTTCGTTTAATGGGTGAAGTTGATTCAAAACGTGACTGTGGTAAATTGGAGCACCGGCATCCAACACCCAAGTCGAACAATAAAGTTTAAAAATAATCACAATTATTTATTAATGAAAGTAGCAAGTGCCAAGTAGATTGTTGTCATGAGTGACAGCTCCATTTCTATTTAACATAAATACTTGTCTTATTCTTTTTCTTTCGGCTTGTCCCATTAGAGGTCACCACAGCGTGTCATCTTTTTAAATACTTGTGTTCAAGTAAAAAGTATGCTTCATTAAAACTAATCTGACAAGTACAATTTATCTTAAATGTTACTTGAGTAAGGCGCAATGGTGGCCCAACTGTAAAGCAATTGCCTCACATTTCTGAGCACCCGGGTTCAATCCCAGCCCCGCCTGTGTGGAGTATGCATGTACTCCTCGTGCCTGCATAGATTTTCTCCAGGCAATCCAGTTTCGTTCCAAAGCATGAATTGGATACTCCAAATTACCCTTAAGTGTGATTGTGAGTGCAAATACAGTGGTACACTGAGATACAAGTTTAATTCGTCCCGTGACTGAGCTCTTATCTCAAGTTGCTCATATGTCAAAGCCGAAATTAATGTAAATTACATTAATTTGTTCCAGCTCCCAACATGCCCCTGGATTTTTTCATTTTCCACATCTTTAAGTAAGAAAAGTGTATTTTTAAATAACAAATGTTTTATTGTATTGTATAAAAACAAAACAAAATTGAAAGAAAGGAACTGCTTTTATTGATTGTATTTACAGTGCCTTGTGAAAGTGTTCGGCCCCCTTGAACTTGACATTTGGCCTTTTTTTTTTTTTTTTTTTTTCAAGAATCAACAACAAGTGGGACACAATCGTAAAATGGAATGAAATTTATTGTTTTTAAACTTTTTAAACAAATAACCTGAAAAGTGGGGCGTGCAATATCATTCGGCCCCTTGACTTTCAGTGCAGCAAACTCACTCCATAAGTTCAGTGAGGATCTCTGAATGATCCATTGTTGACTGATGATGATAAATAGAATCCACCTGTGTGTAATCAAGTTTCTGTATAAATGCACCTGTTCTGTGATAGTCTCAGGGTTCTGTTTAATCCTCGTGTACACAGTATTGATTGTGTTTTGCTCAACAGGTTAAAGAGTTATTTTAAGTTTTTCATCGTGAGAGAACCATTCGAGCGTCTGATATCTGCCTTCAGTGACAAGTTTATAAAGAACCCCCGCTCTGAGCCTTGGTACCGGCATGATATCGCTCCCGCCGTCATCCGGAAATACCGCAGAAGCCATCGTGATAGTGACCATGAAGG
This sequence comes from Syngnathoides biaculeatus, assembly GCF_019802595.1. Lineage (NCBI taxonomy): Eukaryota > Metazoa > Chordata > Actinopteri > Syngnathiformes > Syngnathidae > Syngnathoides > Syngnathoides biaculeatus. Next base: position 39,166,676 of record NC_084641.1, read on the forward strand.
GTCTGGCTTACACTTTGAGGAATTTGTCCGTTACTTGGGGGACGTTGAGGGCCGCCGGCACCTGGATCGACAGTTTGGCAGGCACATCATTCACTGGACGACGTATGCAGAGTTGTGTGCGCCATGTGACATCCACTACGATGTCATAGGACACCACGAGACGTTGGAGCAAGATGCTGCCTACATCCTAAAGAGAGCAGGCATCGAACACTTGGTGTCCTACCCGGCCATCCCTCCTGGCATCACACGTTATAATAAGACCAAGATTGAGCATTACTTCTCAGGAATCACCAAACGGGATATCAGGCGCCTGTATGTGCGCTACCAGGGGGACTTTCACTTATTTGGATACACAACACCCAACTTTCTACTTAACTGACATGAACTAAAGTGGTCATATGGAATCTGTTTCTAGTTTTTGAGCCTGATTGTATGACACAGTACATCCAACAAGTGCAAGAACTATTAACGCAATACTCAAATGCGAGATATTGTTGTAGTAGTTATGACAAGCTAGTATCAGTTCACTGGATAGATTGTAAGGTCTGAGCCAATCAGAATGAACTTTTTATACATTTTTGTACACTTTGAGAGGTTGTGGTTGCATGGGAATAAAGTGAAGGAACGAATAACCTAATTAAGTGTGGACATGACTAGATTTGCAACATTGTCCCGTGCCACGATGGCATCATTGTTCTGGCTGGTAGTCACAATGACTGGCCAAGCATCCTAGAATGATTACAAGTGTGTGCAGTGTAAAAATTAAGAATGGAAACGGTCCTGAATACAGTGAGTATTGCTGCCACCCTCTGGGCCAGGCTTCTGGATGGTTTTGTTTTTCTCAGAACAATAAACACATAAAACTGACCAGTTTGTAAAGTGTTTGTCCTCATAAGGATCATGCCTGTGGCATACAAATTAGCATACAATCGTAGGAACTTAGGAGCTGAGATTCAAACCCAGAACCAGAGACCCGTGAGGCAGATGTGCTAATCACTAGACTGCTGCCTACAATTACTGTAGATTGATTTCTGCTGCACACCGTCCTCTTAATGGATTGCGGTGCTGATATTTTCAGGAAAGCTGTCCGGTCACTTGAGTCATCCTGTTCAACAAGTTTTCCCTGCTTTTTTTGTGGACTTACAGAGTTGTTGAAACACTTTGTTTTCGCTTGTACTCTGCACGCTTTGATAAAGGTAAGATGCACTTTTGCTAGTTTTGTTTAATCTTTTTTATTGGGGCCTGTCCATCTTAGCTGAGGTCCACAGGGAATAATTGGGACTGAAGTAAGATCTGGTAGACGCAAGGATTTTGATGTTCTCCAATTCTCTCGACGCAGCACACCACACCCATAAAGTAGATATTTCACCACGGATCGAGAATCTCATGTGATTTGTGATCTAACGAACGAGGACAAAGAAACAACTAGGAAACACAAGACGCAACATGGAAGAGGTCACATGAAAGAACTTTTTCTGTTCACGACTGCAAGTAAATGATACACATCATTGCATAATTTGACATTACAATCTAGAAATCTTTTAACCTTAAAAAATGTACTACCATAAATTTTGATAATGGAAAGGGGTATTTGTTTGTTTTTTGTTCAACCAAACATGAACCTTTTCCGGGCAGGGGTTGCAAATTTGCAACAGGTTTAATATAATTGAAACTTTTAAGTCCAGAGTATCATTTTCTGAAAGTATCATATCAGAGTGGGTTAATACCATGTTGGTGACAAAGTTCTAACAGACTTTTATCAACCATGAGTAATTAATAAGTAATCCTATTCACTTTAGGCAGCTGTGGTGTAAACCTTATATTTTGTGAGGGTATTATTTGTTCATCACTGCATTTGTGTACGTGGCAGGCCATACAAAATTCAGTACTCCAAAAAAAAAAAAAAAGGTAATTCAATAGCTACAGAAAATATTCTGTTCTGTACAAGATGATCTTTTTCATTGTCATAGCAATATTAATGTAGCAATCTTTTATGTTTCTTTCATCTTGGCCTAGCTTGGTACACACAAAGATAATTGGGCTGTTTTGTTCCTTCCTGGCCAAACAACAAATACCAGTTGTCTGTTTTATAAAATTAACCATAAAGAATATCCTATGAGTCACTGATTGTGTCGCGGTACACTTGCCTGACTTTAGTGCAGACAGCGTGGATTTATTTCCCACTCAGTGGGAACTGCTTTTATAAAGTGTATTTACCTTGAAGAGGAGGGTGGAGAAGGCAGATGTTTGTGGAAGAGGTGGTGTCTCAGTTACTTTCGCTCAGTCTCTTCTTTACATTATTTCTGAACTTAATTGCAACAGTTTTTCTTTTGCTGAACTTAATTTGTATCATTTCACTTACCTACTTACCACTTAGCTTAATGTTACTTTACACTTAGTGAACTTAATTGCGACTGTATTCTTTTGCTTAATTATGTTCGGGTCTTTTCTCTTGTAGAACTTTGGCCTTTTTTTTTTTTTTTTTTAAACGCATTCTTCTGTGTCAACAAATGCTGCCCAACAGGGGCACAAGTCAGTCCGATCTGTAGGCCGGACCCAAGAACAGATAAATGCAGAGTTGCATCAGGAAGGGCATCCGCCTTAAAACTTTGCCAAATAAATATTAGCGTTCATCTAAAGAATCCCATACCGGATCCGTCATGGCCCGTCTTAACAACGCCCACCCCTGGCACTGTTAACCTACAGGGCATCTGTGGAAATTCAGCTACTGTGAGTCGAAGATAAAGAAGAGGAGTAAAGCATATTTGTTGGCAGAAGAAGAAAAGGAATGCACAGAGCCTACAACTGAGTGTAGGGACTTTGAGTGTTGGCACTATGACAGGAAAAGCTCAGGAGTTGGTTGACATGATTATCAGAAAGGTTGATGTATTGTGTAACCAAGAGAGCAGGTAGTAAGGCTAGAAGTTTAGGAACGTGGTTTTATTTTACCATGGAGTAGATGGGAAGAGAAATTGAGTCGAGATTATTTTAAAGGAAGAGTTAGCTATGAATGTCTCAAAGGTGAAACCAGTAACAGTTCAATTGATGAGGCTGAACCTTGAAATCGAGGGGGCTATGTATAATGTGATTAGCGGCTATGCCCCACAGGTAGGATGTGACCTAGAGATGAAAGAGAAATTATGGAAGGAACTAGAGGAAGTACTTCTGAGCATCCCAGACACAGAGAGAGTTGTGATTGGTGCAGATTGTAATGGACATGTCTGTGAAGGAAATTGAATGATGAAGAAGTGATGGGTAAGTACGGCATCCAGGAAAGGAACTTTGAGGGACAGATGGTGGTGGACTTTGCAAAAAAAGATGGAAATGTGTCAGGTTCATCACCGAACTGCTGGAATAATATCCAAATGAAAGGAACAAAGAGAACATCTTTCTTTTGGCTCATGAGAACAAGATGGGCTGACCAGCTTACATCTCCAACCCTGTTCTGAATCAGCCTCTCCGTTCTGTCTCTCTTTATTGCTTCTCTCAGGTCACAGGGTCACTAGTTCATTCGGTACAATGGTGGAACAGATCGCAACGCAAGTACATTCTTAAGAAAAGAACACTTTATTTAAGTTTAGTGTCCTGGTAAATATACTTGAGGATAGTAGGGCATTTGATTTCAAGCATATTTATGGTGACCGGGAGTATTCACTTGGTCAGCTAGGGGGAAATCGCCTTCCAGGCACTGCTGGGTTACAGATGCCGCTCAAAAAGAGAATGATTCAGGGCAAGAAAAATAGTAACAAATGCATGCTAGAATAATAACTCTAACAAAATGGCAGTAGTGAACACCTTTTTTCCAGAAGAGGCAGGAACATAGGGTGACAAATTTGTCTGTGGTGTCTTTGGACAGCTCTTTGGTCTTGACTACGTTACAAGTTTTAGTCTTACTGATTGTATGGGGTGGACAGGTGTCTTTATGCAGCTAACGTCCTCACACAGGTGCATCTGATTCAGAATAATACATAGAGTGGAGGTGGAGGTTTAAAGGCGGACTAACAGGTCTTTGAGGGTCAGAATTCTAGCTGATAGACAAGTGTTCAAATACTTATTTGCAGCTGTATCACACAAATAAATTAAAAAAATCATACATTGTGATTTCTGGATTATTCTTTTTCGATTATCTCTCTTACAGTGAACATGCAGCTACGATGGAAATTTCAGGCCCCTCCATGATTTCTAAGTGGGAGAACATGCAATATAGCAGGGTGTTCAAATGCTCATTTTTTCACTGTATGTATTTAAGGCCCCAGGAAGTCTGTAGGTATTGAATAGGTAAGTTTCTTTCAGCTTGTCCCGTTAGGGGTCGCCGCAGCGAAACACTCATATTTGTTTGGAACAGTTTTTACGCCAGATGCCCTTCTTGATGCCGCCCACTTCGGGGAGTGGACCCCCCAGATGGATACGAACTCACGACCCTGGTTTACCAAACCAATGCTCTAACCACTGAGCTATGTGGTATTGAATAAATAAACCAGTAAATGCAGATTTATAACCAGGATCCCTGGGGACACCTGAGGTGGCTAACTGTAAAAGCCTTTGAAGTAGACCTTATAGACCTTAGTGTTCTTTAAAGTAGAGTTATTCAGGGAGTTTGTCCATGTTGCTTTCTAAGCTCAGATCTGAATTCTCCTCACTCAGGTTTTATCTGACGCAATGCATAAAAAGCTAAATCTGAATTGTAAATATAAGAGGCAACACATAACAACCTTAAAACTGATTAGGATTATCATTCAGCCCCCCACACCCTCCCACCCCCGTCGGTTGTTCGCGAGAGCCTGGCTGCCTGAAAAGTAGATCTTGGGGTAAAAAAAGTCTGGGCACCCCTGTTGTACTGTATTTTAATCGGGAAAGGTTCACTTTCTGAAGTCCACTGTAGATACAATGACAATAACTTCCATCATGCAGTCAATGAATATTGAAATCAAAGACAGTTGCTTTTTGTTGCTATTTGAGTCCTCAGGGGCAAATTGGGGGATGATTGTGGAGCAGAGGAGTGAGATGCTCAGTACTGTATGTAAGAACAAGAAACTTTGGGGTGACACGCATGTTTCAAAGTTCGGCTTGGACCACATCTTTGTCTTGGACCGAGACAATATCCTGTTCTGTCAGACACCTGATGGGAGCGACAATGAATGGAAGAAGCTTCTCATTGTTCGATGTGGTAAGTACCATGAGGACACTGCGTTACATCATTGTCTTTAGTGTTACGTTAATAATGTCATTGCTGAATAAAAAAGGGTAACATTTCCAAGTTCCTCAGTGTATTGTGTGTGTGTTTTTTTTTTAATCAATTACATGCATTGTCAGCCTTCATTAGAAAACTCAACTCACACTCTGTAACATGTTTGTTGGACACCAAATGGAGAACAAGTATTCAAAGTGAGCTATCTGAGTAAAGACAGCACACAGACCCTGAGTTGGAGTGGTGTGCTCGGTGCTGCTATCTGGGCTTCTAAAACATTTTCCTTCACCTGGATACAGGTCACAGGGCCTTTCCTTCTGCAGCCAGGGCTAGAGGTGGGGCTTGATGGTGTGCCCCAGGGTTTCAGAACCTTACTCTAGGTAAGATCACCTCTCTGCCCAAAAAAGATCCTGAGCTGGTGTGCCAGGTTGAGTTTCAACCAGTACTGTGTATTTGGACTTGCTCTGACACACAGCTTGAGCTCTGGTACCAATCTTCTTGAGAAGAGTTGGACTTCCTTCCACTTTATAGAGCTGCCTCTGTGCTGAGAGGCGCCAAACACATGTATGCAGACTTATTCCCCCACAGCTCGGTGCCGAAATGTTGGGGTTCAGCTATGTCAAAGGTGTCAAACTCAAGGGCCAGGGATCACTTCTGGCCGACCTCATCTTTTAATTTGGCCAAAGAAAAGAAATCATGTGTCGACGTCATGTTTCTTGCTAAAGTACCAAAAGTGGAAATTGTCTTTCAATAACATTACAGTTTTACAAGGACTTTGTGTTACCAATGCCCCTTTTAAAATAAAATGGATTAATAATTTAAAAAGAGCAACGTTTTACTGGCTTTGGATTCCAAAGCAAGTTTCCAATCAATTTGTAGTGTATTAATAATAATTATATATATAATATGAGGTCATTATATATTTACCAGGGTTCAAAGTCATAATGGCTATTTGAAAGAAATCACGAATACATGTGTCCCTTGATAAAAATGAATTTGATGCCGCTGACCTTTGTAGACAAAAGAGGGAAGCCTCCTTTCACCTTCAGGTTGGGGCACAGTCTCTGAATGATGTTTGTGCCTATGCACCAAACACGAGTTCAGAGTACCAACTCTTTTTGGAATCCTTGGAGGGGGTTGTGAGGAGCACTACCACTAGCGAGTCTCTCATTTGGCTGGGGGACCGCAAAGCCCACATGGGCAATGAAAGTGAGACCTAGAAAGGCATGTTTGGGAGGAATGCCGCCCCTCAATCTGAACCTGAGTGGTCCTTTGTAACAGCACTATTGCGATCATTACATATTGAACATACTTTACATTATGGAAAATAGGTATTTTGACACCCATCTGTATGATTTAAAAAAAATAAAACGTCTATGATTTTTATCATCTGTACACTTCAACTGTGAATGACCAAATGTGGAAAATAATCCAGGAAATTACATTGTATGTTTTTTAAAGAACTTATATATTCTTGTAGAATATAAATATTCAGACAGTCTAAAAAGTTTAACTCAGTACTTTGTAATGTAAATTTGCTTCCAATCAATCTGTCATGAGCACGCAGCAAGGAGGTGGACCCAAATGCAGGATTCCGACTCATAGGCATAATGATGAGAGTTCCTATTCCAAGCTGACGTCATATATGGCTAAGCTATTCGAGAAGGCAGAGGCGCAAAACGTGGGGCTACAGGCAAGGTCCAAAAACATGAAAGGCGAGGTCCGATAACTTCAAGGCAAAACTTGGGAACATGCATTAAAAACGTAACAAGACTATGGTGGCACAGGAACATTGTAACGCAGGGAAGCACTACAAAACACTTCCGTACTCAGGCACGATGAAGCTGTGTTCAACATACACAAAGACAACACACTGGCAAATGAAGGTGACACACTCAAGGCTTAAATGCCTGGTCTAATTAGCGTCTAATGGTGCGCAGCTGTGGAGCTGCTGCCACAGGCGGCACCACCCAGGGCAGTGGCTTGGTCATGCCCCTGACACATCCATCCATCCATTTTCTTTGCTGTTTATCCTCATGAGGGTCGTGGGGAGTGCCGGAGCCTATCCCAGCTGTCAATGGGCAGGAGGCGGGGTACACCCTGAACTGGTTGCCAGCCGATCGCAGGGCACATGGAGACAAATAGTCACACTCACGATCACACCTAGAGGCAATTTTAGAGTGTCCAATTAATGTTGCATGGTTTTGGGATGTGGGAGGAAACCGGAGTGCCCGGAGGAAACCCATGCAGGCACAGGGAGAACATGCAAACTCCACACAGGCGGGGCCGGGATTGAACCCTGGTCCTCAGAACTGTGAGGCCAACACTTTACCAGCTGATCCACCGTGCCACGCCCCTGACACAATCAGGTCAAATGTCTCCAGTAGTTCTTGACCAGGTTTCCCCACTTAGTGGATATTTTGGCCCACTTTCCATGCAGATCTTCTCTCCATTGATCAGTTTTTAATTCCATCCAAAGATTGGACTGACGTTTGGGGACTGGCTAAGCCACTCCAGGACACTGAAATGCTTCTTACAAGAATGCTCCTTAGTTGGCCAGGCCATTGTCATGCTGGAAGATGCATCCCCTCCTTAATATGGATAAGTACTCCCGTGCCCTTTGCAGCTTCTGATTAAGACCTGGAAAGACTTTGGACGTTCTGCAGCTCTGTGCTTCACGGAGACTTGGCTTTGTGGACGAGTGCCTGACGCTGCCATCACGCTGCCCGGCTTCAACCTCCATCATGCGGACCGTGTCGCTGAGCTAACATGGAAAATGAAAGGCAGTGGAATATGCTTTTATATAAACGAGGAATGGTACACAGGCATGACACAGCTCAGCATACGTTGCAGCCCACTTTTAGAGTCGACTTTTTTTTTAGAATGACCAATGATGAAATAGAATGACCAAGTCATAAAGATCTACACACTACAAAAATGTAAGACATATTTATTTTAATGTATATTGAGGATTCTTTATGTGTAAATGTATGTTTGTGTGCCTTGCATAACCGCATGAGCCAGTATTACACATCATAATTAACTTTAAACATTTTTTATAACTATCTGGCAGCACGTTGGATCAGCCGGTAAAGTGTTGGCCTCACGGTTCTGAGGTTCCGGGTTCAATCCCAGACCCACCTGTGTGAAGTTTGCATATTCTCCCTGTGCCTGCATGGGTTTCCTCCGGGCACTCCGGTTTCCTCCCACATCCCAAAACCATGCAACGTTAATTGGACACTCTAAAATTGCCTCTAGGTGTGATTGTGAGTATGGCTGTTTGTCTCTATGTGCCCTGCGATTGGCTGGCAACTAGTTCAAGGTGTACCCTGCCTCCTGCCCGTTGACAGCTGGGATAGGCTCCAGCACTCCCCTTGACCCTCGTGAGGATAAGGAGCAAAGAAAATTCACGTTGATCACTAAACGCCATACCCATGAAAATGCACACCTGGGCTATACCACTCAGATTAGTGGATTCGTCCAACTTGTTGGAATTTTTATTTTTCTAAATCATCATAAACTTAAGTTAGTAATCTGACTCCAATTTGTGTCCTTACCCAACTGCCACTCATCCAACAATACGCACGCTCGTTCTGCAATAGAAAGGTATCAGGAAGCTGGCATTTTCACACACGAGTGGATTTATTCCTTTAACACACACCTGGGTCTCGGGTCCCTCTCATTACAACCCTGTACGTCTCTGTTCACTCAGCTGACTTACTCTACATCCGAGTTTCCCAGAACAATTTTTAAAGTACAATCTACTGATTCACTATTGGTTCTGTGTCTCCTTCAGGTATCCTTGGCGCTCTCTCATTGATCTCCTTTGGTCCGCCGGATGTTGGCCTGACTCCTCTCCTGCAGACTCGCGTGCTGGCTCCCCCTTGTGGTGGTTTCCTGACAGTAGTTTTTCCACCAACTGCCTCTGAGTCCTGTCGTCTCCGCATCCTCCTTGCAGTTAGCACCGTCTGTTCTAAAACATTCCATTCTTGCACCACATACCCTGTTTCGTTCCATCAGTCACACGCTCAGCACTTTACAGTCTCACACTTTCATACACAGGATGTAGCAACATCTAATGAACTACTTTAAGCTCAAACTCTTATATTCCTTTAAACTGCAGTGAGAAACACTCACAATCTCCGATGTCCTTCCACACATCAGCCATGGCTTCACAACGCCTTTACAGCTGCAGAGGTTCTATTGAAGATAATATTTCCGCCTTATTTTTAAAAGATCATCTTGGAAGGACTTCTGTTTTTAACGATGATGTGACGAACCCGAAAACGATGCTTCGGCCGGTGGCGGCTTTCTCTGTTGAACTATATTGTGTGAAAAGAGACTGCTGTGTGGTTAATTTAGATTTCAGTTCGTTCACACTCATTCTCAGATTGCTTTTCGGTGGAATGCCGGTGTTGTATTTTCCATAAACAGTTCGAAAATGCCGCTCCACATTTCGCTCCACTGGCAGATGAGGCAAACGCACTTTGAAAATAACCTTGTTAAAAAGTTGGCCGCCTCCCATTCCATATGAAAGTGAAACGTTTTTGTCTTAAATTACTCCAGTGTGGTGTTTACATAATTCACCCGCGGGACCTCGAGTTGGGGTGCGGGGTTCCGCACGGACTGTTTTTGTTGTTGCGCTTCCGGAGGAAAGGTTAACAGAGTTCCCGCCGTTATGCGAGTAGTTTGGTGATGTCGAACAATAAAGCAAGTTCTGTTTCTGTGTCCGACACTCCGCCTCCGACTCCTTTTCTCCGGCGCTACACTGGTGACCCCGACGTCAGTCCCGGCGTTTTCGAGACTGAAACGAACATGGCAACCGCCATCCTCAAATTGCCGGAGTTTTGGGAGACGTCCGCGGCAGCGTGGTTCGCACAGACTGAGGCTCAGTTCGCCCTCCGCGGGATCTCAGATGATTCCACGCGTTACTACCACGTTGTCTCAGCACTCGGGAGCTCAACGGCGGCCAGAGCAGTGAACTTCATCACCTCTCCCCCGGCCCGAGATAAGTATGCTGGGATCAAGGCTCACCTTCTCAAGGTTTTTGAGCTTTCACGGCCGGAGCGTGCCCCACGTCTGTTGGCTATTAATGGACTGGGGGACAGCAAACCTTCCGAACTCATGGAAATGATGCTAAACCTGCTGGGCACGGAAGAGCCCAATTTCATTTTCATGGAACTGTTTCTCAGGCAAATGCCACCGCATGTTCAGACGGCGCTCGCGAACAGGAATGTCACTGAGCCACGGGCCCTGTCAGAGGAGGCCGACCGTTTCTTCCTGGCAACCTAGTGCTTCTCCCCTGAGACGCTGGCCGCGACGTGCAGTTACTCTCCTCCGGGCGCGGGGGCGGTATCCAGCAGGGGCCCCATCTCCACCGACGGCTGTGCTGGCACAGCCTTGTGCTACTTCAATGCCCGTTTCGGTGCGAAAGCGAAGAGGTGCCGCGCCCTTTGCAACTACGACGTGTCGGGAAACGCCAAAGCCCACGCTTCGCAGCGGCCGTGAGCGTGGGCGCGAAGAGCCGGCTGCTGTTCGTCAAGGACAACCTTTCCGGGCGCAAATTCCTTTGTGACACCGGCGCCCAGAGGAGCGTCCTGACGGCCACTGCGGAGGACGCCGCTGGCGGGACTCATGGGCCACCCCTACTTTCCGCTAATGGCTCCCCTATCTGCTCTTATGGCATGAGGACTGTGGACTTGTGTTTCGGGAGTCAGCGCTTCACATGGGACTTTGTCACTGCGGATGTCTCATTCCCTCTCCTCGGCGCTGATTTTTTTTGTGCCCACGGGCTGCTGGTGGATGTTAAGAGGGGCCGTCTGGTGGATGCACTGACTTTTTCCACGGTCGCCTGCGTCCGCAATGAGGCGACTTATGGTGGTCTCTCCAGTTCGCTATCGGACGGCACCAAGTACCAACTCCTCCTTGGTGAGTTCCCTGCCTTGACACGGCCCACTTTCTCCTCTACCACGACTAAACATGGGGTCGAGCACCACATTGAGACCAAGGGCCCCCCGATCCACGCGAGGGCCCGACGGCTTGATCCCGAGAAGCTAGCAGTCGCTAAGTCCGAGTTTGCCAACATGGAGCGTCTGGGCATCGTCCGCCGCTCGGATAGCCCGTGGGCCTCACCACTACACATCGTCCCTAAACCGAGTGGTGGGTGGCGACCGTGTGGTGACTACCGCCGCCTTAACGACGCCACTACGCCCGACCGCTACCCTGTTCCACACATTCAGGACTTCTCAGCCCACCTGGCAGGCAAAATCTTGTTCTCCAAGGTCGACCTGGTGCGCGGGTATCACCAGGTTCCCGTGCACCCCTCAGACGTTCCCAAGACAGCTGTAATCACTCCGTTTGGACTGTTCGAGTTTCTGAGGATGCCGTTTGGTCTTAAAAACGCGGCACAATCTTTCCAGCGTTTAATGGATTCTGTGCTCAGGGACTTGCCATTTGTGTTCGTCTATTTGGATGACATCCTCGTCGCCAGCTCCTCGGAGGATGAACATCTGATGCACCTCCGCGACCTCTTCGCAAGACTTGAGCAGCATGGCCTGATCATCAACCCGGCAAAGTGTGTTTTCGGGGTGCCTCTATCCAGTTCCTGGGCACCTCATAGACAAGAACGGCGCCGCCCCCCTTCCGGCAAAGGTGGAGGCCGTCTCCGCTTTTCCCCGACCTCGCTCGGCTCGGGGCCTCCGGGAGTTCCTGGGGATGGTGACTTTCTACCACCGGTTCATCCGCCGGGCGGCCCACATCATGCGCCCGCTCTATGAGGCTCTTAAAGACAAGGCCCCCAACCGGGACGTTGAATGGACGGCCGAGAGGATGGAAGCCTTCGAGGCTACGAAGGCCGCACTGAGTCGTGCCGCTATGCTGGCTCACCCGACCCACGGGGCCCCTGTCGCTCTCACTACCGATCGGCATCGACTACGCTGTTGGAGCCGTATTCGAACAGTGGGTCGGCGGCGCCTGGCAACCGCTTGCCTTTTTCAGCCGTCAGCTGGTCCCCAGGGAGCGCAAATACAGCACGTTCGATAGAGAGCTCCTCGGCCTCTGGCTGGCGATCCGCCACTTCCGCTCCCTATTGGAAGGCCGTGAGTTCACGGCATATGTGGACCATAAACCCCTCACTTTCGCCATGTCCAAGGTGGCCGAGCCGTGGTCCGCCCGCCAGCAACGCCAACTGTCGTTCATCTCTGAGTACACTACGGACATCCAACACATCGCCGGCAAATCCAATGTGGTCGCGGACTGCCTCTCCAGGGCGGTCGTCGGCACTGTGCATCTGGGTCTCGACTACTCCCGCATGAGCGCAGACCAGGCCTCGGACCACGGGGTGCAGGCCCTCAAGACTTCTGACACGGGTTTGCGCCTGGAGGAAGTCGCGGTTGGTGACTCAGGCGTCAGGTTGCTGTGCGACCTCTCGGCTGACAGCCTCGGCCGCTGGTCCCTGCAAACTGGCGAAGAGCTGTTTTCGAGGCGGTCCACAACCTCTCCCACCCCGGAAGGAAACCGTCCGTGAGGCTGGTGGCCCAGAAGTTCGTGTGGCGCGGCCTCAAGAAAGATGTGCAGGCCTGGGTCGACTCGTGCGTGGCCTGTCAGCGGGCTAAGGTGCATCGCCACACAAAAGCCCCCTTGGAGCCCTTTGCTGTCCCCGAGAGGAGGTTTGACCACGTCAACGTTGACTTGGTAGGTCCACTTCCTCCCTCGCACGGATTCACCTACTTGCTCACCATGGTGGACAGGACGACCCGCTGGCCCGAAGCCGTTCCCCTCTCCTCGACAACGTCGTCAGACGTGGCCCGGGCGTTCATCGGCACGTGGGTTGCACGCTTCGGGACACCGTGCGACCTTTCTTCAGATCGTGGCCCTCAGTTTACCTCTGAACTCTGGAACGCAGTCGCTGAGAGTTTGGGGGTCAAGCTGCACCGCACTACCGCCTATCACCCCCAGGCGAACGGTCTTTGCGAGCGGTTCCACCGCTCCATGAAAGCAGCCCTGCGTGCCGGCTTGACGGACGGCAACTGGTTGGATAAGCTCCCGTGGGTCATGCTCGGCCTCAGGTGCGCCCCCAAGGAGGACCTGTTGTCCTCATCCGCCGAACTCGTCTACGGCCAGCCACTGCGGGTCCCCGGCGAATTCATCCCGGACGCCACAGCGCCCTGGTCCGCAGCCAGGCAACGGTCCTCCCTGCTGGAGGCCGCAAAAGGGTTTGCGCCGGTTCCCACGTCGCAACATGGCACCCCAGCTGCCCGGCTGCCCCGTCACCTGCGCTCTGCGGATTTTGTGTTTGTTCGTCATGACGCCCACCGTGGACCTCTCCGCCCCCCATACGACGGGCCGTTCAGGGTCCTGGAGCACGGGGATAAGAGCCTGCTCGTGGACATTGGCGGCAGACCCGAGACTGTTTCCGTGGACAGGGTCAAACCCGCGCACCTGGACATTGCCCAGCCTTTGGGGTTGGCCCTCCCCCCGCGTCGGGGTCGTCCCCCTTTGCCCTGTGCCCCTGCGCCCGCCGGGGTACCCTTGACCCCGCCTGAGCCCTTGTCCCGTGACTCAATGGACAGTGCGGCCCCGCCCCCATCGGCCCCTACAGTGCACACTCGCCGGGGTCGGGTCATCATCCCTCCACGGCACAAGGATTTTGACTATGGGTGAATTCTGGGGGGGCTTGTGTGGTGTTTACATAATTCACCCGCGGGACCTCGAGTTGGGGTGCGGGGTTCCGCACGGACTGTTTTTGTTGTTGCGCTTCCGGAGGAAAGGTTAACAGAGTTCCCGCCGTTATGCGAGTAGTTTGGTGATGTCGAACAATAAAGCAAGTTCTGTTTCTGTGTCCGACACTCCGCCTCCGACTCCTTTTCTCCGGCGCTACACCAGCATCCATAATCACGTTTGTTCAGATTTCTTAAGCAAGAGCTTAAAATAGGAGGAAACTCACTGACAGCGTGTTTTCCTGTACTGTCGTTGTTTGCACATGCGTGATGAGGTAAAGTTAAAAAGAAATACGGCTGATGTCTTTTTTTTTTGTCGGCACGCCATCGCGATCGACATTTTCGGTCGATCGCAGTCGACGCATTGAGCACCCCTGCTCTAGACCATTGTTATATATCCATCAAAAATACATATGCAATTCCATTGGCTCCTCTGATCACTACTTCCTGTACTTAATACCTACATACAGGAAAGCACTTAAATGTGCGAAGCCTTTAGTAAAATCAGTTAAAAAGTGGACCAACAAGGCAACATTAGAACTTCAAAGCTGCTTTGACTGCACAGACTGGAGTGTGTTTGAAAATTTGGCACACAGCCTCGGTGAATTCACAGATATTGTGACCGTGTATGTCAGTTTCTGTGAGGTGTGTGTACCAACAAAAACATTTCGCAGATTCAATAACAACAAGCCGTGGTTTTCAGCCAGACTTAGAGAACACCGCCAGGCTAAAAAAATTGCATATCGTAGTGGGGACTGGGCCCTCTGCAATCCCACTAGAAACCAGCTGACCAAAAAATTAACATTGCAAAGAGGGACTATGCAGCTAAACTGGAAAAAAAAATCTCGACGCTAATGACTCGAAATCAAGTGGACACGGATTACACTTTCTCACTAACTCCAAGTGACGTTCTCCCCCGGGAAAAAAAAAGAGTGGGCTAGCCGACGACCCAAATAGCTTTTACTCCAGATTTGAAATAGATACCTCCACACCATGCACCCACCGAGCCGCACCACAAGCCGCACCACGTTCCACTACCCTATTTAACATCCATGAAGGCGATGTCAGACAGATCTTGAAACAACAAAAGATCAACAAAGCGCCAAGCCCAGACCTTGTGTCCCCATTCTGCCTCAAAGTCTGTGCAGACCATCTTGCTCTTGTCTTCACACAATCTTCAACAGGTCTCAAAAACCGTGTGAAGTACCAACCTGCTTCAAACGCTTCACCATTATACCGGTCCCCAAAAAAGCAGCAGTCTCAGGTTTTAATGACGAGGTCTGTTGCCTTGACATCTGTTGTCGTGAAGTCCTTTGGACGCCTTGTGCTGGACCAGTTCAAGAGCGTCACAGGTCCCCAACTGGATCCACTGCAGTTTGCCTATTGAGGTAACAGGTCGGTGGATGATGCCGTCAACCTGGGTCTGCACTTAATCCTTGAACATCTTGACAGCGAGGGTACCTATGCGAGGATCCTGTTCGTGGACTTCAGAGCTGTGTTTAACACAATCATCCCTGAACTCCTCTCCTCCAAACATTTCTAGCTCAGCGTCTCACCTGCCACGTCCCGGTAGATCTATAACTTCCTGACCAGCAGAACATAGCAGGTGAGGCTGGGGGACAGCACCTCATCCATATGCACTATCAGCACCAGGGCACCCAAAGGTTGTGTCTTTTCCCCTCTGCTTTTCTCGCTCTACATGAATGACTGCACCTCGTGGCATCCAACTGTCAAACTCCTGAATTTTCAGATGACACCACAGTTATCAGCCTCATCAAAGATGGCGACGAGTCTTGGTGTGGTCAACACAACCTAGTGTTGAACACTCTAAAGACTTTGGAGGTGATTGTGGACTTCAGGAGCCATCCTTCACCTCAGCTACCCCTGACACTGTCCAACTGTCTTGAGTCAACTGTTGAGACCTTTAAGTTCTTGGGAATTACAGTCTCAGAGGACCTGAAGTGGGGGACGAACATCAACTCCATCCTCAAAAAAGCCCAGCAAATGCGCTTTTCAGCTGTCCCCCTGTGCTCCCGTCAGAATACTTATGGGTATGATATTTCAGTTTTTCCTTTTTAAAAAATCAGCAAAAACTTCAACAATTGTAGCTTTGTGTGTGTGTGTGGGGGGGGGGGTGTATGTGTGTGTGTGTGTGTGTACAATAATGTGGAAAAAAATGAAGTTACATAATTTTAACCAATGGCTGCAATATAACAAAGAATGAAAAATGTAAAGGTTTTTAAATACTTTCTGTACAGATTCTGTTTGTTGTTCTGTATTAGTCATTAGGCACAGTGACAGCTACACTTTCGTTAGACAGCCCATGGATTTCTGCGGCTACAGTATTTTGTCCTTGTCATGTGGTGTCACTTAGTTTACTATTTGGATGTTATAATGGTATGTGAGGAAAATGAATCGTTGCTTTAAACATTACATGTATTAATGTGTGCTTTTTTTCTTCCAACAGATTCGAAAATTACTTCAAGTTTCTCATTGTAAGGGATCCATTTGAGCGGTAGATTTCTATATTTGAGGACAGGTTCTTGTTTAACAAACCCTCTGAGCCTTGGGATAAATACACTATTAGTCCTGCCATCATCCGCAAATACCGCAAAGGGTTTCCCTACCTTCCTGATACTGATTTACTCTTTGTTGAATTTGTCCGTTACCTTGGGGACATGGATGGCCAGAAGGCCACGGACTGGCAGTTTGGCTAGCACATCACCCACTGGGCAACCTATGTGGAATTGTGTGCGCCCTGCGACATCAAGTACAATATTATAGGCCACTTCAAGACACTTGAGCAAGATTCCGCCTACATCCTAAGAAGGGCAGGTATTGAGCAGCTGGCCTCCCAGCTGACCAGCTCTCCTCGCATTGTGCAATACAACCGGACCAATGTGGAGCGTTACTTCTCAGGAATCAGCAAGTGGGACATCAAACGCCTGTATGAACGCTACCAGGGGGATTTTCACTTATTTGGGTACCCACCACCTGACTTTGTACTCATCTGACATGCATAGAGAAGACATTTTATGAACATTTTACATTTTGATTGTCTCTACAAATTTATCTGACGTGCCTGCCAAGCCATCGAATGTGAAATTAAACAACTAAGTAAAGCTTTACTTTGTTGCTTATTTTTGAAAATGTATCCATATGTCAGAGGTCACTGATGATGTTGTGGTACACGCACCTGACTTTGGTGTAGGCAGTGTGGGATCGATTCCTGCTCAGTGATGTGACCGTCTGGTGAACAGTACAGGCTCTTGTCTGCATTTCACCCAATATTATCTGGGATAGTGTCAGAATAGTTGTGATCATAATTATCATACATCTGCTTCCAATAAAGAAATGCTTTGCTCTGCTCTAGATAACGTGGCAGCCTCCGAGCAGGAGATAGCCAGAACAAAAACGTCTAATAATCAAAACTGTTAGAACTGCTGCCTGTTAAAGAAATGATGGCCACACATGTGTTCAACAATCTTCCACACATGCACACGCACATGAACAAACATGTACACCTTGTTTCCAACTGTTATGCTTGCCGTCTCCTTTTTGTAACATCCATGTAAATAAGGGGCGTCTTAAAACTAAATAAATAGAGGTGCTGAGGAGAGGATAATCAGAGAGTGCAGTGGTGAATTGTACGAGACAGTTCCTCTCCTCTCTCCTCGCGAGACTTCAACTGGTGTCTTTGCTTCCTTTTTTGTCCTGTTTAATGAATGTCTGATTGGTAAACCTGACATTTACTTGGTCCTTTGAGCCGGATCTCAAGATACCTGAGGTTTCCAGGGGCTGAGTCGACATCCAGGCAAAGACCGTGGCCACGGCACTTGAGACCCTTTCCGGGACTGGGCCTTGACTTTGCGTCTGGACGCTGAGGGTTGACGAGAAGCCGAAGGAAGTAAAGGCATCTCTGGTGAGTAGGAAACTCCCACACTCATGAGGAATGAGTGAATGGGCGTCTGGGTGACTCCGGCAGAACCAAACCTCGAGAATACTAGTCCCGATAGAGTAGACTAATTAGTCCATAAAACTGAGAAAAGGGCAAGGTGTGTCCTGTACGTGAGCTCCGTGAAACGTGTGCATGTTTAAAAGTGTGAGTGGAGGTTCGCTACCTCATTTGAACAGGAAATTGAGTGACAACTGTTTCAGGATGGAGAGATAACAATTCTCCACCACACAGCTTGAGGAATTACCTCAAACAGAACGTAATTGTCACCTTGTTCAGGGGGAAGTCAGTATAGTCACCCTAGGTGAACCACTGACTTCAACAGGGGAAAAACAAATGGCAAAATAGTTTATAAATAGCAAACCAGTTGAAACAGAACATCTGGGGAAAAAAATTAATGTGTAAGGACTAGAAGTTCGTAGAAAGCCAAATTTAGCTAGCCAGCTAAATTTGTGGATAACACAATATGACTTTGCTGGCCAGGTCAACATACACGCAAAAAATATATGTAGTTAACCTGCAGGATAAAATAAGAGAAACACACACAAAAAAATTGACTCAAGATGATGTGAAAAGGGCCATAAAAGGTATCACATCTCATAAAGTTCATGTAACATAATTTGTCCAGGGAACGGAAGAGTTGAGAAAATCTTACCACTTAAATGATGTGGAAGTACAACAAATTTGGATGAGAACAAAGTACTTTCTCACAGCAGCAGGGAGTTCAAGGGTTAATATCGCGCACTTCTGCTAGATTTAGGCAAAAATCAATTTTTTCTGGAATTGGAAGAGAAAAATAAAACAACAATGAACCATTTGAAGAATATAGAATTGGAATGACTGCATGTTTTAAAGCAAACAGTGGCATTCCTGAAGATCACACTCCAGGGAGTGTGTATCAAAGGCAATTAAAAAATGCTCTTTTTGCAAATTCAAATAATCGTACAAAACAATGAATTGAAAAAATTTGGGTTGACAAGGCGACTGGCAGCCTGAAACAATACGTTAACCAAGCACTACACGCAGAAAGAGTGCTACAAAATAAGAAAAGAAAGTTGACACCTTTCTGACAGAGGAAGGAGAAATTTATGGAGCTTTATGCGAAACATTTAATAATTGTGGCCACAGATGAGGAAGAGAACAGCCATCTCCCCATTAAAAATGTCACAACTAATGCTCCCAAAATGCAACTTTTTAATTTGTCCCATACGTTTGTTGGGAAGAGATGGCTTGCTGAAACTAGGACTGAGCTTAATTCCCTCTCTGACAAGAAATATAGAAGTAAAAAGAAAAAAGGGAATTACTGGGAGGACAGTTAAATATCTTAGAAAATTGGAATCCAGCACTCTATTATTACACCTGAGATATTCCAAACAAACCTCCCACAAGAACAGGAGATTTCTTGCTGCAAACAGCTCGAGACATGATTGAACAACCACAAAATGACGTAGGAAGTGACTCATTGCATGTGACTACGTAGTATAAGATACTGTAAACTTATAAGAGCCCACACCAGACAAAATCATGATTGATATCTGTACTCAGATGGTATATCAGTCGTGGTGGCAGGAACAAGACTGACTAACAAACTAAATGCATTACACAAGGAATGGACGCGACCACACACGACATTACAAACTTAACAGGAGTGGAAGAGTTTGGGACAATTTGTATTGGTAGTACGAAAGGTTTCTGATTGGACAGAAAAAGAACCAGATTTGGATTGGGACGAATGAACTGTACAGACAATATCTTACTGGACAGTCTTAAACAAATCTGAGACCAGATGCTGCTGTATTCACGGTGGTATCACAATTTACACAGACAATACTGGAAAAATAGAGGAATAGCGACAACTACAGGGAACACAGTGAGACATCCAGAGCTACTACAAAATTTGCTCATAGCAGTTAAATTACCAAAAGAAATAGCCATATGTAAATGTGCAGTGCACACATCAAATACAGACAAAGTATCATCAGGAAATTGATTTACAGATAAAACAGCAAAAGAAGTAGCAGCCAAAACCTTTATGGGATTAGCTGACCATACAACAAATGAAGACATACTTTCAGATGATGTGTTAAACAAAATGCAACAACAAAGCTTACCAGCAGAACTAAAAATGTGGAAAAAAATAAGGTACTACATTACAAAATGGGAATTATGTCAGCACAGATACAAAAAACAAAAAATTCTACCAAAAACATGTTTTAAGTGGGCGGCAATCTTGAGCCATGGGAAGTCTCAGGTCTCAACAGGGGGAATGGTAGCCCTGATACAAAGGCATTACAATATCGATGGATTTAACTTAAATTTTGTAGGGCTTGTTTGACCTGTGCGCGACATAATCCACAAGGGAATGTGCATCCAAAACGTGGTCAGTTTCCTCAAGCTACACATCCATCCATCCCTCCATCCATCCATTTTCTTAGCCGCTTATCCTCACAAGGATCGCGGGGAGTGCTGGAGCCTATCCCAGCTGTCAACGGGCAGGAGGCAAGGTACACCCTGACCTGGTTGCCAGCCAATCGCAGGGCACATGGAGACAAACAGGTGCACTCACAATCACACATAGGGGCAATTTGGACACAATGATAGATTTAGTCTAACTATACATCCATTGCAAACACGTAAGGGTCTCATTCCATTCAAAACACAGTTTGGGAGACCATACAAATTACCAATATTTTCCACATAATGAGAGATAGACGAATGATGAAGGGAAAAAAAAAACTCACACAAGTGGGTCCCTTTCAGGACTTATTAACAACCCCAAACATCTTAAAAATTTGCAAAACTTGTACTTGAGTTCATTTGTTGATTGTAAGAAAGGTATTGCTTTTGAAACTATTGTTAACACAAACAAAACCAATTTGCTTTTATTGGCCACTTGTAAGATAGCTGTTCTCATTCCCACTCCCAAGGTCGCTGTAGTCCGGTTACACATGGGAGTGAGACTGCTGTCATAATGGTGACTAAACAGTTAAATTTTGCTGTTGGGTGTTGGATGAAAATGCTACCCGTTATTTTCATATTTCTGTTCGAGTGGTACCTCAAGGTCGCACCCCAAAATAAATAAATAAAATAAAATAAAAGCAAGACAAATTGGATAACTACATACAAAAAAACTTGTCCAAAAGATTTTTTGCACAGATCCAGAGATAATACCAGTGCTATTAATTGATAACGAATGCAAAAAAAAAAAAAAAGTTGGGGGATTCTGTGCATCCATTAACTTCTTTTGAAAAACAAAAAACATTGTTTTCTAATGGCGTGTCAGTAGGAAATTTCCCATGCATCAATTTGATTTGACTTGACTGAAAACAAATGGGGAAATTTATCAGCATTGATGTGTAAAACCATTTTTGTGCCATTGTCATGGTGGTGTGGCAGTAACTGTCTTTTTGATTTTTTTTTTTTTTTTTTTTACACCGGATGCCTTTCCTGACGCAACCCTTCTGCATTTATTCGGAGAGAGAGCTGGAGCCAATCCCAGCTAACTTTGGGCAGCGGCAGACTACACCCCGAACTGGTCGCCAGCCAGTCGCAGTGCAGATGTCGACACCATCCCTGAGCGGGAATCGATCCCACGCTGCCTTCACTCAAAATCTCCCTCTGAGGGAAACCCGAACTACAACGAGGCCCGCAAGAGAAATTAGTTTGACATCCCTGCACTACACCATCAGAAAAAAAATGTAACAAGTTACTGTGCTTTAATAACCTTATTACTGCCATTTGTCTATTCATCCTATGTCTGTTTATGAATTAACATCTACTGTACATGCAGTTTTACCCGAACACTGGCATAGACTGAGCAAAAGCTGAATGACATGGACAAAATAGCAGGAAGAAACACGTGGATACACCTTACACACTGTAAAAAGTCATCTCAGCTGAGTCACCCAAGGGGAAAGGTGAGCAAAGTCCAGCATATGGTGGGTGCAGATTTATAGTATCTGAAACTACCTGAAGGCTGGTGAAGATTTAAAAGACACTCTTGACTCATTTAGTGGTGACTTGGTCGACATCACTTCAAAATGGCTAAATAATATGATCGCATGTTGGGCTGCAACATTGACAGCCGTAAAGATATTTTTGTTCATATGCTACTTTTGGACACCTGTAATGCTGACAAAAATACATGACAACAGAACCAATAATTATACTCAGTCAACTATGCCTACCACACATAAGATAAAGACGCGGAACCTCATTTCAAATAACATTGGTAAACTATGCGGTAGTCCCGAGGCATGAGGGGAGGACTCCATGTGTGCCTCCCAATGAATCAGTTCAGCACTTTTTCAATTCCTTGGCAGAGTCTAATTGCTGGGGATTCCAACTATGGGCTTATCCTAAAGGAAATCCCCATTTTCTTCTCACCATTTGCCAATTTAATGCTACCTTAAACCCGAATGCCATACAAAAGAGTATATATATACTATGGATGGAGTATTTTAACCGAAAAAGCCTGAGGAATATTTTTTTATTATTATCTTTTTTTTTTTTACAAATAGGAAAAAAGTGGCTGTTATTAATGTAGAATGCAGCTAACAAGGTAAACTATAGTTACATCACATGGATAGGCTCTAGGCCACTAATGCGTGTCATTCCAGCAGAAATCCCAACACAGTATACCCTGGAGGTAATGACTAAAACAACTAACACCACTTGTCAGAAATGGAAAAGTGTTTAAAGGATGATCTATTAGATGATGTGAGGATTTGAGCACATGTATGATAAACAAGACGATAATATAGAAATAATTGTAAATATAATTAACGTTTTTTTGCTGCAATGAAGAAATGCTTTGCTCTGCTCCAATTCAGTTACTGCTCTGCCTACAATGAAGAATGCTTTGCTCTGCCTGCATTGAATAATGCTTTGCTCTCCTCTAGACAACGTGGTAGCAAATGTAGGATAAATAGGGGGGAAATGTAGAACGTGGTCTGGTTTGAATCTGGTCCACGACATCTTCCAAAATCAACAAATTTTTTTCTGGAGGTGAGGTTCATCATGTAAGAGCTGCGTTTCAAATTTGAACGAAATCAAATCGTGTTTAGGGGTTCCTCATGGAGATCGAATTTTTTGAAATTAGTCGGATTTTGGTAAAGAATAGTCGATCAGCAATGCGGCCATTTTCCGGAAAAAAAAATTCTAAGCTATCGTCGAGCGGCGTCGAGAACTTCAGGACATTCTCCGGAACATTCAGAAGCACTCATGAAATCCTTGAGCAGGTTGACATCTCAGCCCTATTTGGTGTTTACCTCTCAGTTAACGCGAAGTCATTGAACTGTCAACTGAACTGTATTTTTTGCTTGGGACCGTCCCAACCCCGGATGATAAAGCCATCAAAGGAGCCAAACTTCCTTCCAGAAAACAGATTCTTCTGTCATCCATTGCTGCAAAAGAGGAATTCCAAAGACAAGACGTCGCCAAGCCTATCAGGGAAATCTGTCGTTCAGGAAGTTGTGATTTTTTACCAGAAAGCGAGGATACCAACAGTTGCGTAAAACAAGATGTCGGAGAAGGTTGAATCGTTATACGCTGATATGCAAGAGCTGATGAAAATTCTGAAAGATCGACGATTGTCAGGAAGACCGCTTAAACGCATCGAAGATTTCATATCCGGGTTGGAGGAGACGTTTCCATTCTGGCCACGTGATGTCTTTGATCGTATTTCGAATGAAGAAGACCGCCTGTTCCGGAAAAACATGATGGAGACCAGGACAAACGTGATGGGAGGCATTGATTCAAACTTGGCCACAACCGAGAAGAAAGTCGCGGAGCGTATCAAACAAAACACCGTGCGCATTGAGAGAGAACAGCAACGACAGCTTGAGACAGAAGTGAATAAGGAACTGGTCGAAGAAAGAAATGATTCCGCTCAGTCTCTTCAGTGACAGTTTCGACAAGACAAAGAAACGTGAAATATCGGAAACAATTATTTAATTACCAAAGAGGTTTCTACATAACGAGAGTCGGCACGGGACTGGTTACGGGAAACCAATTTTCCCCAGGTTTTGACCCTGAACATACAAAGTTGAAAGATTTTTGTTCATGCGATTCGTGGAAATTCTTTGAATTACTTGATATAGACAGTGATTTTCTTTATGAAGATCCTGAACAATGGCAGTCAATGGAAAACTACCGAAAACATCAATCTGTCGTCCGAAACCGGAGGGTAACTAACGACAGCGCCGAGAGAGGTGTAAAACTAGCTGCCGAATTTCTAAAATCCGCTAAAATAGAAAAAAACTACCAAAATATATTGCAAGTTGTGGAAAATGACAGGAAAGCTGTACCAAACCAATAGAAGAAAATGAAAACCGAAATTGAAAATTGGTATTTGCATTTGTAGACTGTAGACAAACTGAGAAATATGTAACATTTTACTATCGCAGCGTTCTGTAGGTACATTTCAGGATGTATGTTTTGAATGATGGATGTTCATTTTAATCTTTCCTTTTGGCTATTGTTTTATTAAATCACGGATATTTTATTGCTTGCAGTCCACTGATGCGAGTAGAAATGTAGGGTTTAATGTGTCAATTTGACTGATGCAATGTTGAGATTTCCATCGCGATGAGGAACCCCTTTACATTGAAATATTTCAACATTTTACTTTTAATATCAAGCCTAACGCTACAAAAAAAGTTCAGTTCAAAAGACTCAAGTTTTCAAAATCTAGGGGGACCAGATTCACCCTCATGCACACGCACATGGACAAACATGTACACCTTGTTTCCAACTGTTTTGCTTGCCGTCTCCTTTTTGTAACATCCATGTAAGTAAGAGGCGTCTTAAAACTAAATAAATAGAAGTGCTGAGGAGAGGATAATCAGAGAGTGCAGTGGTGAATTGTATGAGACAGTTCCTCTGGCTGGTTTAGAACGTGTTTGGAGACTGTAACTGGCCTGTCTCTCACGTCCTCCTGAGCAGAAGAACGACGACTTCTTGTCTGTTATTTGTGCAACTATTCCAGCAGGTTAGGTGATAAACCTAACAATAAGCGTCTTGAAAAATGGACACGGTCTATATGTGAGCAATCACACAAATAAATTGTTTAAAAAAATCCTACATTGTGATTTCTGGATTTTTCTTTTTAGATTATGTCTCTCACACTGGACATGTACCTAGGCTGAAAATTTCAGACCCCTCCATGATTTCTAAGTGTAAGAACTTGCAATATAGCAAGGTGTTCAAATATTTTTTTTCTTCACTGTAAGTGCAAAAAAAACATACCAATTTTACTTCCAAATTGTATTGTCTCATTCTCTTTCTAACATGTCAGGCTGTTCTGTACCCTGAAAATTGTGTTTAATTCTACTTGTAACAGTTACCCACTGTATTTGAAACAAAAACCTGTGTGTGTGTACAAATTTACATGAATTACAATAAATGCCTTTCAAAGGTAACAGATTTCTTTGTTTTCAATTTAGAGCTGTCGATACTATCTTTGAATAACAAAATGTTCAAGGAAGAATGCAAAGTCCATTATCTTAAACTTATAAAGCATGCTTGGGTATTATTTAATTCCACAAAGACACGCACCTAAGAATGCTCTTCACATTATTTTCTGAATAAAGGGACACATTCTATTTCAATTTGCTGTACAGAGGGAATATTCCACTGATTTCAGTTTGATTGGTTGCTGATTGGAACCCAGTCCGGATTAGTGGAATCATACAGGTGTGCTGGCTTGCCTGAAACAATAATCATAAATAACAAAATGTTAATATCTTTATTTTTTGTTTGGCCAACTGACTTAATGAAACAGAACACATCATATTCAAATTTCAATAAGTTGTTGAAAAGATACTGATGTTAAAACAAATCCCCAGTCCTAAAATATTTAAGAATTTAATTCATGTAGCTCACTACAGTCTCAAACAATAACCATATTATTTAGAGCACACCAGAAAAAACGTTTCAAAACAGTATTCACTTAAGATCATTATGCTGTAAGTGGAAGCATGTTTTTCTGTATCAGTTTATCAAGGGGTTGTGGGTTCGTATCCCACTGGGGCCTCCACTCCCTGAGAAGGGTTGTGTCAGGAAGGGCATCCGGCGTAAAAATTGTGCCAAACATATGTGCGTTCATCTGAGATGACACGCTGTGGCGACCCCGAAAGGGACAAGCCGAAAGAAACTTTTATATATCAGTTTCACTGTTCCCATGTTCCAAGTGCCAACACACCATGCAGCCATACATGACCCACCTTTGTCTGGGCTTGCAGATCTAGGTCCCCTGTCAACTGAAAAAAAAAACCACTTAGTAGTGACAAAATGATCTGAGCAGACACGATACTGGGACAGATTAGCCGTGTTTACATCTGCTCTGGACAATTCTGCCAGATCTGTTGGAGCAGCCAACCACAGCACAGAAGTTAACCATATCTGGATTCTGGTTGGTTTGTGCAAATTTGAAAAATAATGGGGTCACTGTAGCGTGGAGATACGGCCACTGGTACACTTGTTTGTTGTTATTGTAGCCAGCCAATCGCATTGTTCAGTCGACTTCTAGTTCCAGGAAGGCAGCCACTTCCTTCGGGCGTTTCTACAGGTCCATTATGGTCAGCATAGTGGGAGCCGCTGCGCAGTTGAAGATGTGCTGCGTGTCATGAAGGCCCTGTATGCATTTCGGGCTGAGGTTGACGATAGTATTGTCAACACGGGCCATATAGACGTTGAGCATGCAACCCTCCAAGCAATCGCTTTGTCTTCCAATATGGCACGAGGCCGAAAATTCCCTGATTGTGACGTCATATTCAACTCAAGTGCTTAATGCGCTAGTCTAGTGATTTCGAAAGCATCGTTTGAACTCCCTCCAGTGGTAGAACTACACAAAGCTTCCCTAAATTAAATCCATCCATTTTCCGTACTCTATCCATTTTCAATTATGGTTATCCTCAACAGGGTCAGGCGTGTGGTTTAACCATTCAAGCGCAGTGTTAATCTGGCACATTGTGTTTAGAGTGGATTGGCTAAGACATTAATAACATGTACAGTTATAAACATTAATATTTTTGGGCCACCCAATACACATACACAACATTTTTTAAAATACTTTACCCCTCAAATTCAACTCTTGTGTGACTGGACAAGTATAGCATTTGCTTTAAGTGTGTTCGTTCTTAAGGTAACAGAAATTCGCCAGTGGAGGGTGCTGTGTTGCAGCCGCCGGCTGATCCTGCCCAGCTCATTCGCGGAAGAAGCTCCAGTACAGTGACACGTATCACGTGTGAGAACTGTTAGAGGATGCTATTTATGGGCTGTGAGCTAAACGTGTATTCTGTGCTGTTTACGGGTAAAATACACAGAAGTGGGGGAGAACAACCAAAAAGAGACACTGAGCAGAACACAAACAGAGGGCGCCAGGGCTAAGAGACCTAAGGAATGGGACCAACCAGTTGACCTCAGTCATCTTCCTGAGGTACAGCAAGAGGCAGCTAAGACAACGTTGCGAGAGGAATGTGAAGCCTTTGCATACGACAGTGACAATATAGGTTGTATTCTATCGTTAAAGATGGATATTACTCTTAATGACACCAGTCCATTGCAAAAGACTTACATGTCCGTGCATGCTGTGTTCAAGACCCCTTGATCAAGAAGTGAAGGAGAACCTGCAGGATTTGTTGAACAGGGACTAGATCACACATTCAAAGTCACTGTACTTGTCACCAGTGGTATGTGTTCGGAAAAAAGATGGTACTCTCCTTGTTGCGACTACAGAGAACTAAATGGCAAATGAGTGCCTGATAGCGGTGCAATACCAAGAATACAGGACATGTTGGACACACTTGGTGGGAGCTCGTGGTTCTCAGTGTTGAACCAAGGGAAGGCGTACCACCAGGGGTTCCTGGATGAACAGAGCCGTCCATTAACAGCCTTCATCACAGCCTGGGGACTGTACGAATGGGTCCGCATCCCCTTTGGTCTGAGCTCTGCACCCGCTGAGTTCCAAAGAAGCATGAAGCACTGTTTAACCGGCCTGAGAGACAGAGTCTGCCTCCCTTACCTTGATGATAATTTGGTGCACAGTGGCAATTTGGATGAACATCTGGAACATGTCCGTCTGGTTCTCAAGCGCTACAAATTGACACCGAAGAAATGCAAACTTATCAAACGAAAAGTGAGGTTCCTGGGCAAGATGGTAACAGAGGAGTGCTACACAATGGACCCAGCAGAGATTGCACCAGGGATGGCCCTAAAAGAGAGGACGTTTGCAACGGTGGGCGACCTGGCTAGATGCTAGGTTTCCTGTCTTATTACCGATCGTTCATTCCTCACTTTGCCTGCAAAGCCAAACCATTATATAACCTTTTTGCCCCACCCAAATCTGAGCAACAAGACTCAGAACCACCGTCAGGGAACCAAAAGAAACAGAAAGAAAAACAAAGAGAAAGACAAAGAAAGGTCACTTACCCTCTCGCACACCAATTCAGTGGACTGTAGAGCATCAGGAAGTGCTGAATCAGCTGATCAAGGCCATCACTAAACCTAGATTATCCTGACTATGACCAGCCTTTTGCACCTCACAGGATCGGTTGGGTGCATTGCTGTACCAACGACAGCAGGGTAAGATCATTGTGTATGGCTCCCGCAGCCTCAGCCAGTCAGGAAAAAAAGGTATCACTCAGGGAAGCTGGAGTTTTTAGCTTTGAAGTGGGCCATTTGTGAACTCTTCCGTGACTACTTGTACCATGCATAGTCTTTTGTAGTTTATACTGTTAATAACCCATTGACGTATGTACGTACAACTGCAAAACTCAATGCTGCTGGACACAGGTGGATGGCGGAGCTGGCCGACGACCAATTCGCAAGACGCTATCGCCCAGGGAAGAACAACAACGATGCTGATGGACTGTCTCGGATGCCACTTGGTATCAAGGACCACATGAACAGCTATACAAGAGAGGTCAGTGGAGAGACTGTCGATGCATTCATAGAGAATGTGACGGTTGAAAAATGAAATCTATGCAAGGGTGTTGGAGTTATCAAGACCTGTGCTTGGAATCTGGTAAGAGACAGAAATAGCAGTATCAGTCAGCCTCTCACGCTGTCACAGATCCGTGAGGCTCAGGAAGAGGATGAAGCACTGGCACAGGTCATCTGGTACAAGAGCCAAACACATAGACCAAGTAGGGCAGAAATAAAAGCAGAGATGCCAGCAATTGCAATGCAATGCTGCTAAAACAGTAGCTCAAAATCAGTTTGGACGAAGACGGCCACCTGCGCTGGAGGACCTTTCTAGTCGTCCCAGAATCCTACCAACCATTGATCCTCAAAGAACTGCACAAAGATATGCGTCACTTGGGGGTTGAAAGGACTCTTGACCTGATTCGAGAAAGGTTCTACTGGCCACAAATGCATCAGGATGTAGAGCACTTCGTAACCAAAGTCTGCTAGTGTGTGAAGAAGAAAAAAACACGTAGGCAGATCTGAGCACCTCTCACCCCAATCTTGACCACTTATCCATTCATGCTAGTCTTAGGGTGGTCCACAGAAACCTACTACTGCCATGCGACCATCTGCCCCTTGAGTTGCCTCCAACACAGCCTCCACTACAACCAAGGATGGTGCTGAAATCTACAGGGAAGAAGAGGGCAACGACCAGCAGCAACAGACAGCGTCGGACAGCAGCTCAGATGATGACGATAGCGGTGGCGTCTATCAGTGGCATCTCCGGTCCGGTGGGAAAAAGCAACAGAGACAGGTGCTGAATCCCGAGGCTGAACCTTTCCCACCTCCGTTGGGTTCCCCATCTTCAAACGAGGATGTACGACTATATTGAGAAGAGGATTTCCCACTACATTGCGAAGAGGATGTGCCACTAAAAGGTGAAGAGGATTTGCCATGACAGACCAAAGGGGTCCATGATGAGCTGTCCAATATGAACCACTCCCATCAACAAATGCGGCACCTGAATGCAGTGAGTCAGGAGACCAATCACCTTAGTTGGTATGAGACTCTTGCAGGGATGAGAATTTTTCCGTGGATTCGGGGAATTCTGAGTTTTTTCAGCTGAAAATGTCATTTTTGTGAAACATGTAAATCTGATGAGAATTTTTTTTTGGGGGGGTGGATACGGCTTGACGCGGGGCGAGGCTGTGATCAAGACTGGCCGCCAACATCTATCGGCAACGCTGGTCGTGAAATTAGTCACAGCTGTGATAGTG
Source organism: Syngnathoides biaculeatus (assembly GCF_019802595.1). Taxonomy (NCBI): domain Eukaryota; kingdom Metazoa; phylum Chordata; class Actinopteri; order Syngnathiformes; family Syngnathidae; genus Syngnathoides; species Syngnathoides biaculeatus. The sequence continues at coordinate 39,196,721 of NC_084641.1, forward strand.
GAAAACGGCATTGCTATCTGTTTGCATTAAATTTGGTGTTTATAATAACGACAACATTCCAATTCCCCCCCCCCCCCTGAACCCCAGTCTGGTGGCCATCCAGGCCACCAAACGCGAGGTGTCCCGGGTGGATAGGTCAGGAGGACGACCCGGACGCCAAGCCCCAGGGTCCCCATGGGGCGATTCGGGCGGACGACCTCTGTGAGAAACCAAACGACGAAGCAGGAACCAGAACGAGGCAGGCCACTGCTCTGGACGAGAACCTCCCACGCCGTGGTTGCAAGACGACCAGGGATTGGTCGCCACCGAGGCTTGCTCAGTAGGCAGCCGTGGATTGGTCACCAACGAGGCCAGGTCATGAAGCGGCTAGGAGCCATCAGGAGCAAATAGGATGAAGGAGAGAAGGACCAGAGCCATGACCGCCACCATTACCATCACAGCCATTCCGAAGTCTCTCCAGCTCCGGGGTGGCTCATCAGAACTCCCCAGCTCTTGTCGCCGTCGAGACAAGGGCGTGGGAGGGCCGCAGACCGGTCGCCGCTGGTACTCAAGGACAGGAACGTGAGGCGGCTGGGGAACAGTCGCCACCTCCTGGACAGGAACGTGAGAAGGCGGAGGCAGCATCACCAACTCCACCTCCTCCTGGACAGAAATGTGAGGAGGCCGTAGTGCCATTGCCCCCTCCTGGACGGCAACGTGAGGCGGCAGCATCACCAACTACACCTCCTGCTGGACAGGAACATGAGAAGGCGGAGGCAGCATCACCAACTCCACCTCCTCCTGGACGGGAACGTGAGGAGGTCGCGGTGCCATCGCCATCACCACCTCCTGGACAGCAACGTGAGAAGGCGGCGACGCCATCGCCATCACCACCTCCTGGACAGCAACGTGAGAAGGCGGCGACGCCATCACCATCACCACCTCCTGGACAGCAAAGTGAGAAGGCGGCGACGCCATCGCCACCTCCTGGACAGCAACGTGAGAAGGCAGCGCCAGGGCCACCTCCTCCTGGACAGGAATGTGAGAAGGCGGCGCCAGGACTACCTCCTCCTGGAAAGGAACGTGAGAAGGCGGCGCCAGTGCCACCCCCTCCTGGACAGGAACGTGAGAAGGTGGTGGCACCGTCACCACCTCCTGGACTGGAACTTATGGACGTGCCCGTCGCCGTCGGAGCAGGAACAGGGGACGACCAGGGACCGGTTGCCGACAGAGCAAGAACGGGGAGCGACCGCGGACCGGCTGTGGAGACGTCGCCACCTCCTGGACAGGAACGTGAGGTGGTATCGGGTCAGTCCCCACTGCCACGTGAGCTTGCAGTGCATTCCTTCAAACAGCAACGTGGGCGTGGCGCGGTGGCGAATCCGTTTCCAGGGCAACATGAATGAGCGTCGGCAGAGAGTCAGTCGAAACTGACACGTGAGTGTGTCTCGGGAGCGGGTCAGTTCCAACTGCTGCGTGAGCTCTGCTCGGAACAGCCAAAACCTCGACGTGGGACTGGCGAAGAGGCAGGTCAGTTTCCACAGCTACGTGCGCTTGGCGAGGTGGAGAGTCCGTTCCCACTGCGACGTGCACTTGGCAAGGTTGCGAGTCCCTTCCCACTGCGGCGTGCGCTTGGCAAGGGGGCGGGTCTGTTTCCACGGCAACGTGAACGAGGGTAGGCAGAGAGTCAGTCGAAACTGACACGTGGGCGTGTCTCGGGAGCGGGTCAGTTCCAACTGCCACGTGAACCTGCATCAGCAGCGAGTCCGTCGCAGTTGTGACGTCAGCGTAGCTCGGGTGGTTCGCCAATCCTTGCCGGACCTGGGCCGTGAGAGCCGCCAATTCGGCGCTCTGCCGCTCTATCTGCGCCCCCATTTCGCGGCAGAACGCCTTGTGATTTGGCGGCTCCTCCTCCCTCTGGGCTGGAAGCTTCTCCACCAGCTGCGGGTCTGCCGGTTTCGCTGTTGCCGGCGAGGAGTGGGAGGACGGTGTCTTAGTTGCCGCGCAGCGGGAGGCACAAGGGAGCGCCCAGCCGGGGCGTCTCCTCTGGCCGCCACGCGGAGGTCCCGGGTAGATGGCCAAGCGGGTCCCCTCATACGGATTGGTGTACTTGGACCTAGCGGGCGAAGGCGCTCGGGTGCTGGAAACGCGGGGCGGTGAAACAAACTGACTGGGAAGAAAGATCGGACGAGTAGATTCATAATCAGAATAATCGGAGTCGGTCATACAAATCACGGTCCTCCTCATATTCCGAAAAGACGTATTCATACCTCGCTGGTGGAGCGTAAGACACGGAAGCGGAGGACGTCAGGGAGCCTACCCGGATCGGACAGGCTTGGTCCTCCGGCAGACGGTCTACCTTCCGTCGGTCCCGGCAACGCCGGGTCTTCCCTGGTGGGTCCTGTGTTGGCCAGTTCGTTCTGTCACGTCCCATCGGAACGGGAGTGGGACCCAAATGCAGGACTCGGACGATGCAAGGTAGTTCAAGGAGAAACGTTTATTATATGCCGAGGTCGGGGATCGAGCAGGCAGTCCGGTGCATCAGCGGTAGTTGGGACGTCGGACGAAGAGAGCAGGTGAGCGGGCAGGCAGGAGTCGGTACACAGGAGAACGATCAAGGCAGGCAGAAGTATCAAAGGAGTCAGGCTTACAAGGTTGGTCGGAGAACGGGCGAAGGTCGGTACACACAGGTTGTCGATCAGGGATACGAGAGAACTGGAACGGGACATGAAGCTCAACGAACTGGCGGGGACCAGTCGTCATCGGGGTGATATAAATACACAGACTAATCAGCCCGCATGAGACGCAGGTGTGCGCCTCAATCATCTCGTGCGGACACCCGCACAGCTCGTGCTGGAGCAGCAGGATCATGACAGAAAGTCTTGGAGCGAAAAGATTAAGATCGTGCCAGGGAAATTGATAAAAAACATGGGGTAAAAAACTGTTTCAGATGGGCATGGCTTGAAAAAAGTGTAACCATGCAGATGGGAATGAAAACTGTTTCAACATGTCTAACCGAACACATACAAAAAGTGGACGTTCCCGGAAAAAGTGCTGTGCACTCTGTATTCTGATATGATCAATTATGGAAGCTGAGGAGCAAAAAATATCCAGGGGCATATCCAAACCAGGAAACACAAAGGTAAGTTGGGCGTAAATTTCTCAAATATTATATAATTGACAACTGTTAATACGATTAGGCCTATCTGTAGCACTGGCCCTGTAGATCACGCATTTTATCGCTCACTTTTATATTTCATGATCTCGCTCTCTCTCTCTCTCATAAATATGTATAGATATATAAACAAATAACTTGTGTACTTATTTCTGAAGTATAACTTGTAAGTGCAGTAGCCTAATTGACTGAATAAATTGTCTGAGGTTTGGCAAAATTATTTTGGTTGTTTGGACTCATATTTTAAGTTTTCAAAATGTTATGATCACCCTGTATTTAGACTGTTAGAAGTAACCAGAGGTCACCATTTAACAATGTGTTTTATGAAAAATGTTCATCCTGCCGAAGGCAGAGATTTTCAATGTTTTTCCAAATTGGTCATTCTCATACCTGATCTAAGCCAGCCATTACTGATCTCAAGACAATTCCAAGTAATGGAGACTCGGTATAATGAGCAGACATGTTCATGGTGACCTTGGTGTGTTAACGATTATAAAATCGTAAGACATGGAAACTTGTGGGGGAGTGTGTCACATTGTGTTTAGAGTGGAATGGCTAAGACATTAATAACATGTACAGTTATAAACATTATTATTTTTGACCCACTCAATACACAACACACACAACATTTTTAAAAATACTTGACCCCTCAAATTCAACTCTTGTGTGACTGGACATGTCTCACATTTGCTTCGTGTGTGTTCGTTGTTATAGTAACACCAATTCGCCAGGGGAGGGCGCTGTTTTGCAGCCTCCGGCTGACGCTGCCCAGCTCATTCGCGGAAGAAGCGACAGAACAGTGACACGTATCACGTGTGAGAACTGTTAGAGGATGCTATTTATGGGCTGTGAGCTAAACGTGTATTCTGTGCTGCTTGCAGGTAAAATACACGGAAGGGGGGTGTCGTTGCTGCGTTTCAGATGCATTGCTGTCGAACTTGTGTAGCATTTTTAAGTTTTGGCACGTTAACTGAACATGATAAAGCCCGAGTTAAAAAGAACTTATGAACAGGAAAAGTGTGTGCAACTTCGTGTTGCCTCACAATAAGAGCGTCGGATCTGCAGGAGTGTTTGAGTGATTTTTATGTCTAATCCGGCAGTATTATTTTCGATATCTAACTTGTCATGTTTGATTTCTGTATGTTCTTGAACACCTGAGAAATCACTTATTTGAAGTGTAGTTTCAAAGAGTTTTGTTCAGTACATTTGTTAGCTTGTATGCTGTGTGATTCGAATTGCAGTGCAGTGAAATGTATCGCGTGTAAGAACAGTTAGGCTATTTAAGTACTCTAAGCGAAACGTGTCTTGTGTGCTGTTTACAGAAACAAAATAAACAACTTTAATATGCTGCACAAAGAATTGGGTGACTCCATTCTTGAAAGTTCAACGTTCACACTGTGTATAATGTTACCCTTAAGAGTAGACTCTCAACAGAGTAACCTTGATATAAAATTGATGCTCTGACATGCAATTACATCAAATGTCCACACAGTGACAGTAAACATGCTTCTTTGTCAGTTACAGTACAGCTACAGTGCCTTTTGAAAGTATTTGGCCCCCTTGAACTTTTCAACCTTTTCCCACATTTCAGGCTTCAAACATAAAGATAGAAATTTTTTTTTGTGTGTCAAGAATCAACAACAAGTGGGACACAATCGTGAAGTGGAACAAAATTTATTGGCTATTTTTAAACTTTTTTTTTTTGCATATAAAAACCTGAAAAGTAAAGTGTGAAATATTATTTGGCCATCTTGCATTAATACTTTGTAGCGCCACATTTTGCTGCAATTACACCTACAAGTCACTTGGGGTATGTCAATTTCAGTTTTGCACATCGAGCCTGAAATTATTGCCCATTCTTCTTTGCAAAACAGCTTGAGCTCAGTGAGGTTGGATGGAGAGCGTTTGTGAACAGCAGTCTTCAGCTCTGCCCACAGATTCTTGATTGGATTCAGATCTGGACTTTGACTTGGCCATTGTAATACCTGGATATGAACCATTCCATTGTAGATTTGGCTTTATGTTTTGGATCATTGTCCTGTTGGAAGATAAATCCCCGTCCTAGTCTGAGGTCTTTTGGAGACTCCAACAGGCTTTCTTCCAGAGTGGTCCTGTATTTGGCTCCATTCATCTTCCCATCAATTTTAACCATCTTCTCTGTCCTTGCTGAAGAAAGGCAGGCCCAAACCATGAGTTTGCCACCACCATGTTTGACAGTGGGGATGGTGTGTTCAAGGGTGACGAGCTGTGTTGCTTTTACGCCAAACATATCGTTGTGTATTGTGGCCAAAAAGGTTCGATTTTGGTTTCCTCTGACCAGAGCACCTTCTTCCACATATTTGGTGTGTCTCCCAGGTGGCTTCTGGAAAACTTAAAACGAGACCTTTTATGGATACATTTGAGAAATGGCTTTCTTCTTGCCACTCTTCCATAAAGGCCAGATTTGTGCAGTGTACGATTGATTGTTGACCTATGGAAAGACTCTCCCACCTCAGCTGTAGATCTCTGCAGTTCATCCAGAGTGATCATGGGCCTCTTGGCTTCATCTCTGCTGCGTCTTCTCCTTGTTCGAGGTGCAAGTTTAGAGGGACGACTGGGTCTTTGTAGAGTTGCAGTGGTCTGATACTCCTTCCATTTCAATATGATTGCCTGCACAGTGCTCCTTGTGATGTTTAAAGCTTAGGAAATCTTTTTGTATCCAAATCTGTCTTTAAAGGTCTAATCCAGAGGAAATGTATTTGATTTGTCTATCATACAAACGTAGCAAAAATTTCATAAATTTTTTTTTAAAAATTCTCAACACAACAGAAATGAAATAAATTAGTGTCAAAGTCAGTCCCAAGATTTTGTTCAAAATGTTGCTTAGATTCGTCAAGTTCCGGTTCTCTCCTGAATGTGACGTCACGTCACGACAACATTTAGCCAGAGTGTGAAAAAGCTAGCAAAGATAATGGGGAAGTGTGTTGCATACGGCTGTTTTGCGTCCCACGCTGACGCAATCAGCATATATGAATGGCCGAAAGATGAACAGCTAGGCAGGTTATGGACCAGGTTTGTGATAACAAAGCGGGCGCATTGGACTTACAAATCAAATTGGACCATAATATGTTCCAAGCATTTCACGGAGGACTGCTTTGAAAACCCGGTTCAGTGTTCACTTGGCTTCGGTAGCATGTAAGTACGTGCGTGTTCAATTGTTTAGTATTGACAAGTATCTACCTCGTTTTAAATGTAAGTACAATACCGATACAGATATATATGTCAGCTAATCCGTATCCATGTGATGTTTAGGAGGTGGCGAGATTTGTACACTGTATGAAGTTAGTGTACTATTGACGCTGAGGTCTTCCTCAAATTCCACTACAGCAGTGTGTGCGCTCAAATATTCGGTGCATTATTTAAAATAGGTGCTAAATGCACGGAAATAACACAAAGAATGCATAATAAACAATGGACATTACTCTGATCTGACAAAATATTCCAAATTGAAAATATGAATGAAGCGTTTTTTGTTTTATTTTGCAGAAGGCCAAAGTTACTACCTCGTGCCTGTCCAACTATCCATTCGTGCCTTTCACCAGACAAAGAGAGTTGTAACCCCAAACGTGAACGACGATCTTATGAAAAACGAGAAAGATTAAGAGTAAATTTAATAATCCATCATATCACAGTTTTCTTGTACATGCAGTCCTCAGATCTGTGAATAGGGGGGTCAGATAGATTTTCTAAATGAGAATTTGTATTAATTTCGATGGCTCATATGATTGTTGGTGTGGTATGGTTTCCAAATCCATGTTAAAAAATACTATACCTATAGCAGTCACTCACATTTGACACGCGACCGCTTATCTCAGGTGCTCGCGAATCTGTACAGTCGGGCACGAAAAATCAGACGCGTAAAATTTGTTACAAGTAGAAAAAATAGATATTGAAAGACGCCGCTTATTTTGTGTAGTCTTGACATTAATTTACGTGTTTATTTAATAAATGTTGTTAACTAAACAAAGCTTGCTCCAAAACAAACAATATTATTATTATTAATATATATTCAGAGCTGCTTCACTTACTGCGAGCGCATTTACGTCGAAAGTCATCAACATCATGAGTCATGTCAAAAGAAATTCAGTTACACCAGGGGTGTTATTGCGTCGATCGTGAGGCAGTGTGACGGCATGCCCCCCCCCCAAAAAAAAAGACAGACTATCATCCACCTTGTCGCTTGATTCAAGTGTGGCCAATACGTCGAGTGCACTCACATAAAGGCGCATTCTAGCAAGCCGGCCTCCTATTTATGGCAGTCCTGCCATGCGTGCACCCCACCCCCGATCCGCCCCCGCCACCCCCCCCACCACACACACACACACACACACATACACATACAAGAATAAATCAAGATTGCAGACAGGAATGTTTTTTACAATGTATCGCTAGCTTGTTGCCACTAAGGCTGATTATGTTGATCTAAACTTTCAGCATCTTCAAAACATTGCGGGTATAACTTTTCTTCTGATAGTTTGTCAGATCAAGAATTGTTATTGATGAAAATTTTTTCAATACCGTTTTATATCATGTTCTACTAATATCAGTTGAAATAGGAAATTCATTCAAATAATTTCTGAGTTTGAAATTTTATTTTTCTATTTTAGTTATGTATTTCTTTATTTTACTTTTAATTTAGAGATATGTTATATTAATCCAGTAAATTAATTTCAGGTCTTGAGATTCCATCCCTAATCACACCCGCAAGTTTATCTGCGAGCATGACTGACCACACCCGTACATTTTTCAAATGTGAGTGACTGCCGATAAGATGAAGGAGTAAACCGGGACACCGGTATCTGCATATGTATCAAGTAATGTAATTTCCATGTTTCAGGGTATGTGGAACGCCTGTTAGAAGAGCTCCGGACCCTCTATGAGGATGGGGAGCTGACGACGTCGTCTGCTGATGCCCAAGCACCACCACCTCTCAGCAGCCAGTACACAGAACCAAGCAATGACTTGGCTATTCGGGATCGTTTTTCAAGATTTTCAAATCAAAGATGTTGTGAAAATAAAAAAAAATACAAATTTGAAGAAGGCGATATAAAAACTCTGTCCGGTTTGTTAAACTGAAACTAAATTCTATCCTGATGGAACTTCAGCGTCAGAGCTTTTATGTTACAAACCTCTGAAGCATGCTGATTAACCACTCATGTTGCGTGATGCAAAAAATTAATGCATTAGTCTGGTCTGTTCAATAGTCATTTTCTCATCTCCCACCCGGTAGCTTGCGAGAAGGTGACTGCTTGAAAAGGAGATCTTGGGGTAAAAAAGTCTGGGCAACCCAGTTCTCTTCATACATGTCCTGTACTATTCTAACATATTTCTCCACCACACCAGACTTACGCATCCATTCCATGTGCACAGTGATTAGAGGATAAGGAGTGGACCTTGGCAACAGAAATGAATCTTCAGTCTGCATACTGAGCTCAAATAATACTTGGGGATAGCAAAACGGTGACGATTTTATGAGTCCCGGGAACAATAAATCAAATATCCTAGATAAAAAAAAAAAAACAGACTCAGGCTTTATTCATGAAAATTACACATTGGCACAGAGATATAAGTCATTCATGCCTTGACAGGCAATATACTGCCAATCAAGTTTCCAGTTGGTTAAGAAAAAGTACCTAGCAGCAACAAGCAACATTAATCACAACGCAAGTACATCAAATCAACCCATTTTGATTCAAGATGTGTACTACTTTTTAAAAGTCTGCAGCCTTGTCAAAATGATCAGAAGCTACACCTCTTTACAATAATAAATGTTAATAATCTGAGCATATGTGTGCCATGTTCATGTTTGTATTTTCATCGTGTAAGCAAAGCACTCCATAATTGCAAACTGAGAATAAACAGACAGAATAAACTGGTTTTTTTTGTTTCCAGCTGAAAAAAATCAGGTGAGATAGTTGTTTGAAAGGGATTTTGTCACTTTGTGGTTTTAAGGTGTGTTGTCTTTGTTGCGCCTACAAATAAATGACAGAACAGCTCATGGGTGTTAGTAGGATGGCAGCATTCAACTAGCTTCAATCCAAAATACCCCCATTACTACATACCCCATACTTACATTACTACATTGTGGTGGTGGTGATTGGACTTGGAACTAATTCATTTAATTCCATTAATTGTGCAGCTACCAGCTTGCCATCAGTAAAACAGCTTCCTGCATTGCGGCTGCATTTCAAGCGCATGTGTCTGCTTTCAAGTTGTGGGAGCACTTCAGTTGTACAGCCAAGTTAAGGACCCTTGTCCTCCAAGATTCTTCTCCTCTCCTTGTCCTGCTGTATCTAGTCCTGTTTTCCCCTCACATGGTGTAGCATTACAGCCCCATGCAACACTCATATCTAATATTTGTCATGAAATGCATTAATTTTAGTATGTTATTAATGAAAAAACAGTAATCGGAACGGACCGATCTGTTTTTTTACCACTAAACATTATTTTGACGTATATGGCTTTTTGTAACTCCCGCCATGAAAATCCTCCTGAGGGATTTGTTTTCGAGAAGAAGCATGAAGTGACGTACAGGGTAGTAGCACACTCAAGCGGTCTTGTATGTTTATACTAGGTTTACCTGCTGGAAGGTAGGTCGTTGTTGCTTCGTGTTAGCCAAAATACTGGCTCGTTGTATTGCTGGATATTGCTCGAACGCTCGGTAGGATAGATTCGCGCTTCATACTTTTCCAAAAGACCCGGTTCGTTGTGAAAAATGGATTGCACAGGTGCAAAGAACGAGAGGTTAGGTTCCAAATGGCAGGTAGGTGTGTATCTTCTTCTTTTCCTATCGGCTTGTCCCGTTAGGGGTCTCCACAGCGTGTCATCTTTTTCCATCTAAGCCTATCTTGTGCATCTTCCTCTCTAACACACACTGTCCTCATGTCCTCCCTCACAACATCCATCAACCTTTTCTTTGGTTTTCCTCTCGCTCTTTTGCCTGGCAGCTCCATCCTCAACACCCTTCTACCAATATACTCACTCTCTCGCCTCTGAACATGTCCAAACCATTGAAGTCTGCTTTCTCTAACCTTGTCTCCAAAACAACCAACCTTGGCTGTCCCTCTAATGAGCCCATTTATAATCCCATTTTAACACCTACCTAACAGGTAGGTGTGTATACAGCTACACAAAAAAAAAAAAAAAAAAACCACAAAACAATAGTTGGGGGCGTAATCCGTAAATCTGGGGTGCTAAATGTGTCAATGTGCGCATCAGAAGGCTTCAGTGTAGAAGCCGCAGAAGGACGGCCTCCACAGGGCGTGTGGATCGCCACCGGCCTTTATGACAAGGCCGAGCCAGCCTTGTGGATCACTGCCGGCCTTGTCAACACAGCTTCGGCCAGGGTGGCTCATTTCCGCTGTGGAGGTGGATTGGATGGGGAGGCGGTTTGGCTGCACCGTAGTCGTCGCTTGCGAGCATCGTCGTCGTCACTCGTGGGCGCCGTTGTTCATCGCTGCCGCGGAGGGGAGGTGGTTTGGCTGCATGCGGCTGTGATCCGCATATCATCTAAATATGGCTCAAAACGATAGGGTAATATTGCCCCAGTCACTTCACTTGGTTGTGAGATGTGGAAAGAGCTTCCGTGTCAGAAAGGGCATGTTTGTCTCCCATAGTAGGTTGTACAGCGTGTTCTCAATGGAAGCTGTCCCAGTGTGATGTCACCACTTGAATGTTGAATGAGACTTCCGCAGCTTTGTGCATGGATGACGCACTCTCCGCTCATATTTATTTTTTTGTATAGACCAGGGGTGCTCAATGTGTTGATCGCGATCCACCAGTCAATCGCCAGGCAGTTTCGGTGGATCGTGATGGCGTGCTGAGAAGAAAAAAAAAAGACATCAACTGTATTTTTTTTTTAACTTTAGCTCACCGCACATGTGCAAACAACGATGGTACAGGAAAACACGCTGTCAGTGAGTCCCCAACTACTTTAAGCTCTCGCTTAAGAAATCTGAACAAACATGAGTATGAATCCTACAGTAAAGAAGAGCGATTATGTCCAATGCGGACCCCACAGAGAACCACTGCATACACATTGAGCATCACTTGCCACACCCTTGACGGCCAATATTGACAATGAAGTCTTGGAGCGCAAGAGCATGCAGTGGCGTTGTACATCTCTATTAGGTGACGTGCCGTACTTGAAAGCTGTAGTGTATTTATTATAGAGTGGCAACCAACTTGTCCCGCTCCCTTGCCGGTGGGGCGCTCTTAAAATTGCTACCTTACCGTGAAGCGGCCAAAAAAAAAAAAAAAGAAACACCGGAAATCGAGCTCTTAAACTTTCAGGCTGGGATCCCTGTAAAAACACGCACACAAAACCCCCAAAACAAAGAAGCGTCACTTTGAGATTACATTCCAACTAATATTGATAACTTGTATTACTTATAACAGATAGAGTCAATAACTGATCAGAATAAAAAGAAAACATTCCTTTCAAAAATTAACTTTAACGTTGAAATATTGTTGGCGGAAGTCAGTAACTCTGCTTGAGGGCAGCGGCTAGCGAGCTAACTGGGAGTCCGCTGCTGACACCTCAACATGGAGTAACGAGTGTCCAGCGTTCCCTGCTGAAACGCAGACACCACAGAGAGTAAAACTCCACGTCCGTTTAGTTTATTTATCCACAAGAACGTCGCGAATGAGACGTCCGTGGATACCTGAGTAGGTGTAAAGGGAAACACGGCTTTTATCTGAAAGATGGCGAACGACTCCCCAGCTAAAAGTCTAGTGGACATTGACTTGGCTTCACTGCGGGTGAGTGCTTTCGACCCAAGACCGTGTGTTTTCTTTGCTTGTATTTAGCGCAACTCGACAAAACACAAGCCATACCGTGTGACTAACGTGAGCGGCCTTCAGTCGAGGAATACATGTTTCTCCTTGTCTCGGGCGAAGCTGTGAAACAGCGCCGCGAGGTGTTGCCGCTGTCTGGTTTTCCTTTGTTCCACATGTATTTAGCACATGAGGCTTCACCAGGGCGCAACAGCTGGCTCACCGGGCACAATGCTCCTCAGAACAGTGGAAATATACCTGTCCTTATCACCCACTCTGTCTTCTCTCTTCTAGGACCCAGCTGGGATATTTGAATTGGTGGAGGTGGTTGGAAATGGCACGTACGGACAAGTATACAAGGTTGGTTGGAGGCGCAGTGCGTGCTCTGCCCTGCAGGAGACAGATGATCACAACAAGCTTGTTTTTTTTCTTTTCTATTTTTCTACCACTGATCGTCTTCATAAAAACAACTCTTGTTTGCAAATTATCTTTCAGAGTTTGATGACAGACTATGTCGCTGATGGGTCCTTGCAGATACATGACATCACTTTGATTCTAGGCCCAGTTGTCTGACCCTCATTTGGATCTTGTTGTTGATTGTTCATGGAACCAAATGTGATTGAATCAATCTGATGCATCAGGTGTCTTACATCACCCACCTTACTGAAAAGTAGATGTGAAGGAGCAACTGGTAAAATGACTAATAGTATTGTCTGGCATGCAGTCCTGTCTAAATCAGAACCAATTTTCATTTTCTGCTTGCATCAGAACTAAGTCAATTCGGTGAATGGGAATTGTTCTCACTGACAATTGCATTCCTGGTGTCATGTTTCTCTTTTAGAAAATAATTTTGCTTGTTGTTATGTGAAGGAAGACATGCATTCTATTTGGTCCAGGATTGGTTGTCAGGTAAACATTGACAGTGCACATACATGTACAATTTGTCTTCAGTTACACTGTAGGTCCAAGTACCTTATTCCAAATTAATCCTGAGGACTGTTTTTGACTCTTGATTTACATAACAAATTACACATCTCATATCGCTGCGTTTGCATGCATGGATTAGGGCTCTTGCTATCAAATCATTTTGGAATCGATTCCCCTGTTAGTTATTGGTTGAATAACCATGAGCAATCACTTTTTTTTCATGACATACATTTTATTCTTATTAATGAGGGAAGGACTTACAGTGAAGAAAACAGGTATTTGAACAACCTGCTATATTGCATGTTCTGCCACTTAGAAGTCATGGAGGAGTCTGAAATTTTCATCGTAGGTGCATGTCTACTGTGAGAGAGATAATCTATTAAGAAAAATTCAGAAATCACAATGTATGATTTTTTTTTAAAACGATTTATTTGTGTCATACAGCTGCAAATAAGTATTTGAACACTTGAGAAAACCAATGTTAATCTTTGGTACAGTAGCCTTTGTTTGCAATTACAGAGGTCAAATGTTTCCTGTAGTTGTTCACCAGGTTTGCACACACTGCAGTCGTCCACACAGATCTCTAGATCAGAAAGGTTTCTGGGCTGTCGCTGAGAAACATGGAGTTTCAGCTCCCTCCAAAGATTTTCTATTGGGTTTAGGTCTGGAGACCAGCGAGGCCACGCCAGAGCCTTGATATGCTTCTGGCGGACCCACTCCTTGGTTTTCCTGGCTGTGTGCTTTGGGTTATTGTCATGTTGAAAGACCCAGCCACGACCCATCATCAATGCTCTGACTGAGGGAAAGAGATTGTTTCCCAAAATCTCACAATAAATGACCGCGGTCATCCCGTCCTTAATACAGTGCACTCGTCATGTCCCATGTGCAGAAAAACACCCCCAAAGCATGATGCTACCACCCTTATGCTTCACAGTAGGGATGGTGTTCTTGTGATGGAGCTCATCATTCGTTTTCCTCCAAACATCGTTAGTGGATTTATGACCAAAAAGTTCCATTTTGGTCTCATATGACCACAAAATGTTCTCCCATGACTCATCTGTATCATTCAAATGGTCATTGGCAAACTTAAGAAGGACCTTGACATTTGCAGCTTTAAGCAGGGGAACCTTCCGTGCCATGCATGATTTCAAACCATGACGTCTTAGTGTATTACCAACAGTCACCTTGGAAACGGTCGTCCCAACTCTTTTCAGGTCATTGATCAAGTCCTGTCGTGGAGTCCTGAGCTGATTCCTCCACCTTTCTAAGGATCATTGAGACCCCACGAAGTGATATCTTGCACAGGGCTCCACTCTGATTAAGATTGGCTTTCATGTTTAACTTCTTCCATTTTCTAATCTAATCTAATCTAATTTTGCTCCAACAGTGGACCTTTTTTCACCAAGTGGCTTGGCAATTTCTCCATATGTCTTTCCAGCTGTATGGAGTTGTACAATTTTGTCTCTGGTGTCTTTGGACAGCTCTCTGGACTTGACTACGTTACAAGTTTGAGTCTTACTGATTGTATGAGGTCGATGGGTGTCTTTATGCACCTAACGACCTCACACACACGGATTCAGGATAATACATGGGGTGGAGGTGGACTTTAAAAGGCGGACTAACAGATCTTTGAGGGTGAGAATTGTAGTTGATATGTGTTCAAATACCGATTTGCAGCTGTATCAAACAAATAACTCGTTAAAAAAAATCATACGTTTTCATTTCTGGATTTTTCTTTTTAGTTTATCTCTCTCACAGTGGATATGCACCAACAATGAAAATTTCAGACCCCTCCATGATTTCTTAGTGGGAGAACTTGTAATATACAGGGTTCGCATGCGGCCCTAAAAGTCCCTAAAAACCCCTAAATTTTCGAAGGTGAAGTTAGGGGCTCCTAAAAGTCCTTAAAATCCGCGAAAACCGGTCAAGCCCCAAAAAGGCCAAAAATTAAAAAAATATCAAAGGGAGGACCTCTACCGCCAAAATTCTCCCTAAAAAAATAAATTAATCTTTTATGTAAAAAAAAAAATAGCGATCCGTCTGGCGTCCAAATCAGCCGGAAATTGTCAACGGAAGTCACTGTGTTGACAACTAGTCGCCATCTTGTCGATATTCCATTGTTTGTTTCCGTGAGTAGGCATTTCACTTCGTCTTCGTTACGACGTAGCGTACTTCTTTCATCGATCCAACTTGTATCACGGGGAAGTGCATTTTCAAGAAGCTTTGGTTGTAAGTAAGGAGTTTGGGAGCTGGGTTCGTCGAGATCCAAAAGATCGGCACATGTTTTAACTGCCATCTGTGCAAGCAGAGTTACTAGCTTGAAAAGATGGGCGTCAAAGCGCTGGAGTCGCACCGGAAAAACAGGAGACACGCTGATTTGGTGAAGACTCTCTCATTTTCCGTTGGTATGAATCTGTTTCTAAAATATCAAGATAATGAAGCATCAACTTCAGGCAGTGGTACTAGCAGTGCATGCGCACGAGGGATCGCAAAACAACGCTTACTTTCATAACCGGTTTTAACCAAACAGTTGTAGCAAAAAAAACGATTAACCTGTTTTAAAACCGGTACCATAGTGGTGTTTACATAATTCACCCGCGGGACCTCGAGTTGGGGTGCGGGGTTCTGCACGGACTGTTTTTGTTGTTGCTCTTCCGGAGTGACGAGTTCACACCTAATCACACCCCCAACTTTATCTGCGGGCATGACTGGTGGACCACACTTTTAACTTTATATCTGCGGGCATGACTCACCACACCCGTACATTTTTCAAATGTGAGTGACTGAGTGACACACACATAGATGGGTCAGCATGGTGGTGCAGCTGGAAAGCGGGCCTCACAGTTCTGAGGACCTGAGTTCAATCCTAGCCTTCCTTGTGTGGAGATTGCATGTTCTCCCTCTGCCTGCGTGGGTTTTCTCCAGGCACTCCGGTTTCCCCCCACATCACAAAAAATGCAACATTAATTGGGCACTCTAAATTGCCCCTAGGTGGGATTTGTGAGTGTAGCTGTTTATCTCTCAGTACCCTGCTATTCGCTGGCAACCAGTTCAGGGTATACCCTGCCTCCTGCCCGTCGAGAGCTGGGATAGGCTCCAGCACTCCCATGACCCTTGTGAGCACAGGTAGCTAAGAAAATTAATGGATGGGGATATAAATATATGTTACCCATCTAAAAGTATCTTAAAAATAATTTACAAAAGCTCTTCTTTTCGTTTTTTGTAAAGTTTACCAGTGGCCCAATGCTGCGTTCATCTGCAATAAATATCTGTGTAACACTTATTTTTCAAGTTGACTTGTCCAATTTTTCTCTCCCCAGCCTGAAAAGTACACAACTGTATTACAAATATTAACATAAAAATAACGCATTATCTACAGCTTATTTGGTCTTTCGTGATTCAGCCATCGATTTAGATTAAGCCATTGATCGGCATCAAAAATTATTTTGCTTTTTAATAGGTGTGTCCTGATCTGATCTTTGAGGTCTGAAATTGGTCTGATGTCAGTCTATTAACATGGATCGGATCAAACTGGATCTATCCTCTCAGCTGTTACTACTCTTAAACAAGCAGTACATTACATTCACTGCTCCAAGCACTTCTATCTGGGAGTGACCGGATGCCATGCACAGCCAACGTGATCCCAACAACAAGTAGCTAAGGAGCTAACGTAGCAAGGAGTAAGGGTGAATGTTGTTTGGTTAAAGTTGTTTATTGATACTCCAATCAGAGTTCACTGTTAAATCGAATTGATATAACAAAATAATTACACCTATTGACTGTTAAAAATGCATCAGAATGAGTTTTTCTTCATTTTCTTTGATCACAAAAAATGGTAACTTAATGTTAACAGACACGAATAAAAAATACTATTGGCAAGCTGACAAAAATTAGGATTCAATTTGTGGCACTTATTGTTCAAAATAATATTGGTAAAGAAATGCTTTATAAGCGCACACAGGCAATCTAACACTCTCTGGCATATGTTCTTCAAACTCTGTTCTTCAAACTCTAAATTAGTTAGTGATTTCTACTTTCTTTTTGACTGCAAGTATCTCATTGCTTGCATCACACTGTGCCTCAGAGATTAAGACATGTACAGCAGGTACTTTAAATCACTGGGTCACTTGATCAATGCTTTTCATTGACTCTGTATTACAAAATAAATTATTTATGAGTACAAACAAATTATGATTATTGCTAAAATCAGAACGGCCTTGTCACGGCTCAGGCTAAAATTAGAACCCAGATCTAGAGAGGACAGGGAAGTAAGGTTGTAAACGAGCGTTTATTGATCAGGACGCGAACCAAGGAACCTTGATTGCAGGTTCGGTACTTGGAGAGTTCCAATGAGAACTAAGCCGGGAGAGTGGGAGGCCAAGTTGTTGGTGAGTCGCTGGAGGTGAGCATGTAGTTGCAGAGATCCAGGGCAGACTGGAGACAAAAATGATGAGGTTGCACAAATTCCCGGGAGTTTCAAGAAACAAGCAATATGAGGTGGCTAGGTTACAAACTTGCCGTGGTACATTGATAGTGTGGCGACGAGTTCGAGTCCCACAGTGTCTTAAAAGCAGTGGGGCAGCAGGCGCATGAGCCAAGCGACAGGCGTGGTCTTAATGGAGATTGACTTGCTCCGAACAAGATGTGCCGGAACCTAAATCCGCTCCTCTGGACCACATACATCCCTCCCAGTCAACCAGGTACTGAAGCCTGTAACCCCGGCAATGCACATTCAGCAGCCTGGAAACAGCTCAGGCAGGATGACCGCTGACCACCAAGGGAGGAGAAGGGGGTAGGACAGTAGCCCCTTCTGACACCGAAGCTCTTTTCGAAAAGGACAACACCACACAACCGAGTGAAGTTACCGGGGCAATATTACACTATTGTTTCGAGCCCTCGGGGCAATATTACACTATTGCTTCGAGCAATATTCAGATGATATCCGATGACGGCCAAACCGCATCCTGTACGATCCACTTCCGCGGCGGAGATGAGCCATCGCGGCTTATCGCAGCCGGCCGGTGTGGCTTATGACAGAGTCGAGCTGCTTTAGGGGGGTGCTCACTGTCAAGCAGGGGAGCTTTATGCGCGCACGCGACTGAGTAACACATTCTCGGCTAGGTTCTTCAAAGCCGCCCCCATCGCAAAGCCCAACGCGCAGCCTTCCCAGAAGCTGTGACCGCCGAACGCGGCGCCTCAGCCGGTGTAGCTGAGTTTCGGCGCCGTGGTATATAAGGAGGAGGTGGACCCGAGCTATGCTGCTTTTAGGGGTATGTTCAAAGTCGCCACAGTACGCGATGAACACTATCGAGACGAGGCTGAGTGAGACATTGTTGGCTGGGGGACGCGCACATCGACACATTTCATACGCGGATCTTTTGTTACGTTATGAGAGAGACCGATTACGTGGTCCGCCCCAAACTATTATTTTTTTTTTTAGTAGCTGTATACACACCTACCTGTTATTTGGAACCCACGAAGCACCCATGCAATCCATTTTTCACAACGAAAAGGGTGTCTTTCAAACTTATGAAGGGTAATTCCATTCTTCCAAGTGTTCAAGCAATGTCCAGCTATGCAATGAGCTGGCATTTTGGCTAACACGAAGGAACAACGAGCTACCTTCCCAGAGATAAAACTAATGGAAACAAACGAGTCCACTAGGGGGTGCCTCTGTCCTTTACGTCACTTCCTGCTTCTCGAAAACAAACCCTGAGAGGATTTTCATGGCGGGAGTTACAAAAAGCTGTATATGTCAAAATCATGTTTTGTGGTGGGGAAAAAAACACATGGGACCATATTGGCTGTGGGTTTTTCATTAATAATATACCAAAAATCATCCGTTTGACCACACTTGACCTTTAAGGACAAAGTCTGTATTTTAGCCCATGTGAAGGGTTTCACCCCAATGAGGGATACAGTGATCACGAAGCAACTTTTTTTGTGAAGGAAAAAAAAAAAAAACCGAAGCAACGTCCTTCCATCTTTGCCGAGATGGAAAGATTACTTATGTTATGAATCAAGGATCTGAATCAACGTAGGCTTAATATCAGTCTCATGTTCATTAAGGGGAAAGGCGCGGCGTATTGTCCTAACTTTGAAAGCAGAACGGAGAGGACACTGAGGACGAATTTACTGCGAGCAACGGCTACCTGCACTTGCCTACTTAGCAATAGCTGACGGAAGCCTACCTTCATTTTTCAACATCCTAGCCTCCCTTCCCTAATAGTAAGTGAAGCATCTTATTTTTGTTTACTTTAATGTATTTGATTTTTTTATACAAAGTACCCATACCCACCCATTTTCCAAGCCGCTTATCTTCACGAGGGTCACGGGAATGCGGCAACCAATTCCAGCAGTCATCGTAAATTTCAACTTTAATGGTGAAATCTGACTTAAGTCAAAATTCGTGTTAACCTGCTACTGTGGGAACAGATCTCAGTCATAGTCCGAGGACTCCCTATATGTTAAATACTGAAATTGCACCCACAACTGAGACCTTGTGTTTTAATACGACACGCCTTATTGTTGAGAAAATACGGTCAATTAATTACTGTATGTACAGTACTTTCTGCAGCCCAATGGGGGCACAAGACAGTCCAATCTGTTGGCCGGTCCCAAGCCCGGATAAATGCAGAAGGCTGTGTCAGGGAGGGCGTCTGGCGTTAAAACTTTGCCAAAGAAATATGAGCATTCAGAATCGCATACTGGATCGGCAGTGGCCCGGGTTAACAACGACCGCTCCTGGCACTGTTAACCTGCAGGGCGTCGGTGGAAATTCAGCTACTGTGGGTCGAAGACAAAGAAGAGGAGCAAAGCGAATTGGTCGGCAGAAGAAGAGGAATGCACAGAGCCTACAACAGGGTGTAGGGACTTTGAATGTTGGGATTATGATAGGAAAAGATCAGGAGTTGGTTGACATGATGATTAGGAGAAAGGTTGAGATATTGTGCATACGAGAGCAGATTGAAAGGTAGTAAGGCTAGAAGTTTAGGGGCAGGGTTACATTATTTTACCATGGAGTAGATGGGAAGAGAAATGGAGAAGGGGTTATTTTAAAGGAAGAGCTGGGTAAGAATATCTTGGAGGTGAAAAGAGTATCAAATGGAGTGATGAGGCTGAAACTTGAAATTGAGGGTATTCTGTATAACGTGATTAGCGGCTATACCCCACAGGTAGTGACCTAGAGTTAAAAGAGAAATTCTGGAAGGAACTAGATGAATTAGTTCTGAGCATCCCAGACACAGAGAGAGTTGTGATTGGTGCAGATTGTAATGGACATATTGGTAAAGGAAACCGGGGTGATGAAGAAGACAGATGGTGGTGGATTTTGCAAAAAGGATGGAAATGGCAGTAGCGAACATTTTTTTAGCAGTAGAGGCAGAAACATAGGGTGACCAAGAGCGGAGGTAGAAGCACATGGGCAGATTACATTTTGTGGAGATGATGTAATCTGAAAGAGGTTACTGACTAAGGTAGTGATTGGGGAGAGTGTAGCTTGACAGCAGAGGATGGTGGTGTGTAGGATGACTGGTAGCGGGTAGGAAGATTAAGAAGACAAAGGTAGGGCAGAGAATCAGGTGGTGGAAGTTGAGAAAGGAAGAATGTTGTGTGGCCTTTCGGAAAGAGGTGAGACAGGCTCTAGATTGACAGGAAGAGCTCCCGGAAGAGTGCAATATGACTGCCAAGGTACTCAGAGAGGCAGGCAGGAAAGTACTTGGGGTGCCTTCTAGTAAGAAAGGGGAGGAGACTTGGTGGTGGAACCCCCAGAATACAGGATGTCATCCAAGGCAAGAGATTAGCAAAGAAGAAGTAAGCCACTGAGAGGACTGAAGTGAGGCGAAAGGAATACATTATGTGACATAGGGAAAAGGGAGAGGTGGCGAAGGCTAAACGAGAGACATGACGACATGTACACCAGGTTGGATACGAAAGAAGGAGAAAAGGATCTCTACAGGTTGGCCAGACAAAGTGATAGAGATGGGAAGGATGTGTAGCAAAGAAAGATGATTAAGGATAGCGATGGAAAATATGTTGACTGGTACCAGTAGCGTGCTATGTAGTAAAGTAGTAGTAGTAGTAAATGAACGAGGGAAATGGAAGTGAAGGTAGAGTAGAAGAGGCAAACGTGAATAACCAGGAAGTGGCAATGATTAGTAAGGGGGAAGTCCTGATTACATACCAGTGGCGATATGGAAGCAGTTTGGAGAGGTGGCTGTGGAGTTTTTGACCAACTTATTCAATAGAATACTAGAGGGAGAGAAGATGCCAGAAGAATGGAGGAAAAGTGTGCTTGTTTCCAATTTTAAGAATAAACCCGATGTTCAGAGCTGTGGAAACTATAGAGGAACAAAGCTGATGAGCCACACAATGAAGTTATGGGAAAGAGTAGTGGAGGCTAGAGTCAGGACAGAAGTAAGTATCTCCGAGCAACAGTATGGTTTCATGCCTAGAAAGAGTACCACAGATGCATTATTTGCCTTGAGGATGCTCGTGGAAAAGTACAGAGAAGGTCAGAAGGAGCTCCATTGTGTCTTTGTAGACCTAGAGAAAGCCAATGACAGAGTACCAAGAGATGAACTGTGGTACTGCATGCGCACATCTAGTGTGGCGGAGAAATATGTTAGAATAGTAAAGGACATGTATGAGGGCAGCAGAACTGCGGTGAGATGTGGCGTAGGTGTGTCAGAAGAATTAAAGGTGGAGGTGGGACTACATCAGGGATCTGCGCTAAGCCCCTTGTTGTTTGCAGTAGTAATTGATAGGCTGACAGACGAGATTAGACTGGAATTCCCTTGGACCATGATATTCACAGATGACATTGTGATATGCAGTGAAAGCAGGGATCAGATAGAGGAACAATTAGAAAGATGGAGGCATGCACAGGAAAAGAGAGGAATGAAGATTAGCCAAAGTAAAACAGAATGTATGTACATGAATGAGAGGTGCGGAGGAGGAAAGGTGAAGCTCTTTGGAGAAGAGATAGCAAGGATGAATGACTTAAAATACTTGGGGTCAACAATACAGAGCAATAGAGAGTGTGGTCAGGAAGTGAAGAAACTGGTCAAAGCGGGGTGGAACAGTTGGCGGAAGGTGTTCTATGTGAGAAGAGTCTCTGCTTGGATGAAGGGCAAAGTTTATAAAACAGTGGTGAGGCTGCCCATGATTTATGGACTAGAGACGGTGGCACTGAAGAAAGAACAGGAAGCAGAACTGGAGGTAGCAGAAATGAAGATGCTGAGGTTCTCGCTTTGAGTGAACAGGTTGGATAGGATTAGAAATGAGCTCATGAGAGGGACAGCCAAAGTTGGATGTTTTTGAGACAAGGTTAGAGAGGGCAGACTCCGATGGTTTGGACATGTTCAGAGGCAAGAGAGTGAGTATATTGGTAGAAGAGTGCTGAGGATGGCGCTGCCAGGGAAAATACAGACAGGAAGACCAAAGAAAAGGTTGATGGATGTTGTGAGGGAGGACATGAGGAGAGTGGGTGTTGGAGAGGAAGATGCATGAGATAGGCTTAGATGGAAAAAGATGTCACGCTGTGGTGACCCCTAACGGGACAAGCCAAAAGGAAAACAAGAAGAACACCTCTCTATCAGCTATAATTGTAACCCTCAAAGACCTGATAGTCCTCCTTTAAAAGTCCACCTCTACACCTGTCCATCCCATACAATCAGTAAGACTCAAACTTGTAACATGGCCAAGACCAAAGAGCTTTTCGAAGACACCAGAGACAAAATTGTACAATTCCACACAACTGGAAAGGGCTCCGGAGAATTTGCCAAGCAGCTTGGTGAAAAAAAGGTTGGAGCATTTTTTAGAAAATGGAAGAGGGTAAACATGACAGTCAATCTCAATCAGAGTGGAAAAACAGCTCTATTTCGCTTGATGGGCGAGGAAGTTTTGGGCACAGATTTTGATTCACAGCCATACTAAACAAAATAATTATTCAGTTCTGTATCCCACTAATCTGAGTGAAAGTTTCACTATCATACTATAAATCCTTCAAAGTGCATAGCCAGTATTGGTTTAGACACTTCAACAACACAAATAAAAATTGATTAGCTCACTACATTGTTTTGCATATTTGCAACAAGTAAAAATGGTACATAATACATGTTGGGAAACGTTGTTCCAACTCGGGCACAGTAAATAAACTGGGTCAACAGAGAGATCAATTTGTTTTAAAGAAACAGTGAGTCACTCTGCTTATCTTAATGTTATCCTCCCTAAATCCTCCTGCACTGCACAGAGACTCTTCCTTTCTTTCGCTTTATCAGCTGGTGAAAGACAAATGGCATGGTTCACTGTCTCTGGTTCTTCGCTCTGAATGGAGGAATGAGGCATAACATTAAGGCTGAGTATACTCCTGTGGTCATATTTTTTTCATTCTGTTTCTATGAGAAGATTGGATTTTTCTCCAGCCCAGCAGTCAATTTTTTTCGAGACTAAAAGGTGTGTAGCTTCACTCTTGGGATGAGGCACTTTCTTCTCTGGCAGTGTGCTTGGGATGGCAAGATGTGTCATATAGTGGCTTGATATACTGGTATTCAAACCGCAATTTTCAGTATGTCTTTTTCTAAAACCTTACTACCTTGTTTAGCTTGTTCCAGGGGATGGACGAGAACCCCTGAGCTGCTTCCCTGTCTAATGAGTAAATATTGTCAAGCTCATTGGTCTGAGGTCCTGGGAACCTGACTGGTGACTGACTGGGCAGGGTTGAGGTTACAGTGTAGAGGTGTTAAATGCATCACCAACCCTGCACTTGTATTATGCCCATCTTTATTCGGAAAAGTCTAAAAGACGGGATTTGTTGTTGCATTTTCTTATTATATAAATTAGAATGCAAAAAGCACTTTGACTCTCTCACTCTCTCTTATGCTGACACATCTCCTTTGTGGCCATCTCCGCCATTACGACCATCACCCTAATGCAGGGGTGTCCAAACTTTTTGCAAAGAGGGCCAGATTTGGTAAGGTGAAAATGTGTGGGGGCCGACTATTTAGCCTGACATTCTTTGAACCATTAACATTAAATACAAATTAACTTTTTGGGATTTTTTTTTTATTTAATTACAAATGGCATACTTTTACTTTTACATTTTTTTTTACATTTAGGTTTTTACCGAAATCACAAACCACAAAAAATTAAGAAAACTATAAAGGATATCTAAGTTCATGTGAAACATTACATATTATTCACTATTATATGCTCACTGTAGGAAAAGTGCTGAAAACAAAACAATGATCAATGGCATTTTCATTTGACTCACGGACTCTTGTGAAAAAGCTTTGCTGTGCCGTTAAAACAGCTTCCAGTTGCTTCACTTTTTCACCGCGTTTGTTCCCAGTTAGCTTGTCGTAGCTAGCATGTTTCGTCTGGTAGTGCCTCTTGATGTTGAATTCCTTGAAAACAGCCACAGTCTCTTGGCAAATTAGGCAGACACAGTTTCGTATTTCAGTGAAAAAATACTCAAATTTCCACTTGTCCTGGAAGCGGCGGCCCTCGCGGTCAACTTTCCTTTTTTTGTTTACAGACGCCATGTTAGAAATGGGCTGGGCTGAAACGATCACGCAAGGTCAAGGGTCACGGCGGCCAGAGTGCGGCCACAGGGCTACTGCCATCTTCTGGTGAAATGAAAAATATGAAAAATAGCTTTTTGTACACATGTATTTTATACTGTGGTCAACAGTGCTGGCGGGCCGCATATTATTGATTTCATGATAGAGGCCGCGGGCCGGTAAAAATTTGTCCACGGGCCGCAATTGGCCCGGGGGCCGGACTTTGGACATGTCTGCCCTAATGGGTGTCAGTGTTCTTGCTTGTGTGAACTTCTCTATACAATCATTATGTGTTGCAGTTGAGAGACAAAGGCATTAATATTGAGGATGCACATACGCATTTGGACAATATTGTTGTTACTCCTCTGTTAATGAAAGAAAAATGCACAAAATGCTCCCAAACAGTTTTTAGGTTCATGTCTCCTATATTTGAAATACAGAATTAGCTTTTTGTGCACTGTATTGTCTGTGCTTTCATCCTCGATCAGGCTGTGCCAAGGTAAATTACAGACCATCTCATCCTGCACTTTCAACTTTGGCTTCAGACCAGACCTTTCTCACTCGAAAAAGAGAATCTCATGCAGTTTTACCACTTTTTGTTTTGATTATCCACATACTCTGACAGTCATTGCATCTTAAAACAACAGCATTTCTTTTTTCTATCCATCCATCCTATTTCTTACCTGCTGATCCTCACAAGGGTCGCGGGAATTGCTGCAGCCTATCCCAGCTGTCAATGGGCAGGAGGCGGGGTACACCCTGAGCTGGTTGCCAGCCAATCGCAGGGCACATAGTCAAACAGCCGCTCTCACAATCACACCTTGGGGCAATTTATTGTCCAATTAATGTTGTATGCTTTTGGAATGTGGGATGAAACCGGAGTGCCCGGAGAAAACCCACACAGGCATGGGGAAACATGCAAACTTCACTCAGGGAGGGTTGGAATTGAACCTGGGTCCTCACAACTGTGAGGCCAATGCTTTCTAGCTGAGCCACCGTTTGCCTGTTCTTTTTTAACAGACTAAACATAAGCACCATGTCTAGCTCGTCTTTGCTCTACGTTGCCCAAAGTGTGTTGCTAACTAATGCACCAGTGATGGGTGGCGGATCAGGACGCTGTCATTATTAACCACTTTGATGGGCTACGTAAGGGTTAGCATTTGTAATTATGTGTGTACCCCTTTAAGACTGGAGGGGGCCCGGTGTTCGGTAAATTAGGAAGAAAGTGTATGTGGCCGAGCAGCAAGTCGTTGTTAGAGAAAGTTCTGTACACTGCCTAAAAGAAACCAGTGGCTTCTCCTTTTCATTTTTTACAGTACATATGTGAATTCTGCCATTGGCTGTAGCAACCAATCATGCCTCATTCATTGAATCACATTGCAAAATGCAACAAACTTAATGGCTGTGTTATACTTTCAATTTGCGTTGGATTAATTTTTTTTGCGCACAACTCAATATCTGTGTGAAGAGACATCACTGGTGCACAATTACGCACTCGCCTATTTCAGAGGGAACAATGGCTGACGTCTTTTTTTTTTTTTTTTTTTTTTTTGGGCATGGGCACGACGTTCCACGATCGACCAAAACTGCCTGACCAGTTCATCGTGATCGATGCATTGAGCACCCCTGAGCTACGGTATCAAAAGCTGCACTGAGATCCAACAAGACCAAAATTGACACCTTTCCTGCGTTAGTCTTCAACCTTATATCATTTAGCACTTTGATAAGAGCAGATTCTGTACTGTAATGAGTTAAGAAACATTATTGAAATTTGTCAAAAAGTAAATTTAAATTCAAGAAATTGCTGAGTTGATTAAAAAAAAATTCTGAACAATCTTGGCTATGAAAGGGATATTTGACATGCGTTTATCGCTTAACATGGAATGGTCCATGCCCTTTTTTTTTTTCTCAATTTTATTTTTTTTGAAGAGACTTAGCAGCTACTTTAAGAACTTTAGGAAACTCACCAAACTGAAACGAGCAACTTATTATTATCTGCAAATCAGCTAGCACTGATGTCACAGTAGTCTTGAAAAACTCAGATGGTATTGAGTGGAGACAGCTTGTTGATGGTTTCAATTGCTGAACCCTTTTTGCTACAGTTTTTTCGTCAACTATCAAATTCTGACAAGTTAACAGTTTTCCCTGGGCGGCTTAAGAGATTTTGCTGATTTGTGCTGACATTTGACCTGATGGATTGTATTTTGTCACTGAAATAACAGGCAAACTCCTTACATTTATCGGGTGTTACAAGTTCTGGAGCTATCGTACTTGCTGGTGGTGGGGGGTGGGTGTTAACCACAGCATATTGTAGAGGTTCTTACTGATGATTTTTGAAAGGTTCTGCTGTGTCGCAATAACTAACTCTTGGTTGAAATTACAAAGACACTTGAGGTGGTCAGTCAGTTTGGAGTTTTGCTTTTTTTTCTACTTACGTTTTGCTATCCTACACTTTGATTCTGAGCTCTGTTAATAGTGTGTGTGTGGGGGGGGAGGGGGGTATATGGCACTACTTGAAGCAGGGATCCAGTGCGGGTGGCAATGGGCCTGGCTCAAGTTTTAGGCCAAAACAAAAGAGCAAAGAAATGAGACAAATTTAATTTTAATTTTAAAGGGTATGTAAGGTCTTTTAATGCATCAGCATGTTTGGTTTGGTAGCCAAGATGGCAACCTCCTGGGATCAAATTGGAGTGGACGAAAGATGGAAGTGTCCATCTCATCCTCTCTCCTGTCCCCAAGCATGTATTTTTTTTATCATGAAAATTAGTACTAGACTGTGTTCGTTATTTGCATGCTAAAATGGCAGGTGTGCGTTATCTGCATCATGTGTGACTGTAATTTATAGTTGTAGTATTTGTATTTATTTTAAGTATTTTTATAAGCAAAGCAAATGTATTTGTATAGCCCATTTCATACACAAGATAACTCGATGAGCTTTACATGATTAAAAGCATATAAATAAATCAATAAAAACATTTGAAAAAGTACAATTAAAAGAGCTTTTACTCCAAGAAATATCACTGAAAAGTGGAAGTACTTAGTGAGATTTAATTACGTAAACCACTCTTACAGGGACGACATGTCAAGACTGGACAGCTGGCTGCCATCAAGGTCATGGACGTCACAGAGGTAAAGCCTGACAAATTGTTCATTCTGCATTGATTCAGGGTCAGAACTTCCACAGGATATAAAATACACATAGAATCATGTATGTGGAGAGCTGCACACTAATCTTCTGGGTTATGTGGATCATAATGCATTAAACCTAGTTGGCATCATCAAGTCCTGCCTATAGACTGATGAGAATCAACACAGTGTAGTTGCTATCCAACCCCAAATACTTTTAATTTTCTCTATAATGTGCACCCATGTATAATATGCACCCCCAAAGTTATCCTCAAAATACAAAATCGAAGAAAAGACTTCTATGTATGATCCATTTTTACAATGCATATTTTTGATTTAGTCCATATAATCAAACATTAAGTATTAAGCACTTAATTTTAACTACATATAATGTTCTACCCAAAGTCTTGGTAAGCACTCATATATATATATATATATATATAATATATATATATATATATATATACACACACACACACACATATATTTTATTTTTTTTCTCCTTGATATGCTGTCATGACTGCCATTTTTGTCCAGTTGCCTCTTTATCATATCATGAACACTGACCTTAACTCAGGCTAGGGATTCCTGCAGTTTATTAAAAGTTGTCCTGAGATCCTTTGCACCCTCCTGAAGGCCATTGCTTTACTCCTGGGGTAATCTTTGTAGGGTGGCCACTCCTGAGAAGGTTCACCACTGTTCCATGTTTTCTTTGTGTAACGAACATGGCTTTTCCTATGGTTTGTTGGAATCCTGAAACTTTAGAAATCGCTTTTGTAAAAGTTTCCAGGCTGCTAGATTTCAATAACTTTATTTTTCAACGGTTCCGGAATTTATTTGGAATTTTCATTTTGTTACAGCTTTTTTTTTTTTTTTTTTTTTTTTTTTCAAAGATCTTTTGTCCAACTTGATTTTTCTCTGGACAAGTTCTGTTTTTGTGATCGCTTGATGAAACGGTTCTGGAAGTAATCAGGCTTGGGTGTGATCAGTAAATATTTAAAAGTTGTTTACCCACAATTCATGATTTAACAACGAGTCATTATTTTTCACAGGGCCATGTACCTTGAAAAAGTTTTTTTTCCCCTTAATAAATGAGATCATTTAAAAACAAGGTTTTAAGTTCACTTATTTTTGACTAATACATTTGTTTGATCTTAAACATTCAAGTGGGGAACTCATGCAAAAATGTAACATAAGGGCACCAATACTGTATGTCTTGTATTTCCACTAGAATTGTTACTGCTCTCTTCTAACACATGTATTGGCACTCCCCACAGTTGTGTCACAATAATTGCCTGACACCTGATTTGTTTTCATGTTTAACCATTATTGAAAATGTTGCCCCAGTGTTTCCTGTTTTGTGTGACCGGACACAAAGTGGCCTCAATATGTCTCAGAGCCCCCTGTCCACTTCCTGTCTCTGTTTTACTTTGGTTATAAGACCATTGTAAAATCTGCTGTTCCCCCCCCCCCCGCCCCCTCCCCTTTTCACTCATATTTTTTGGGAGCCCGGCATCTATGTCCCATCTTGCAACAAACAATGCGATGGAACAAGATGAGTCTGGATGTTTTTTTATTTTATTTTTTTTAAGCGAAAATAATGTGCATGACTTCCACTAAATACTGCAATTATAATTGGCATAATTGGATCTTGTATGTTAGTGATGGGACTAGATTTAAAAGATATTCTAATTAATTAAAGGCATTGGAAATTAAGCTTGTTTTTTTAATGTAACATTTTTTTCATGGATTTGAACTGCAATGAACCAAAGAATAGACATATGTGAATACAGTAAGCTGACAAAAGTCAATTTAGTTTATTTTAATACAGCACAACCAAGTACAAAACCAAAGAGAAAGTATTCCTTAATCAGAATTCAATTGATCTTTCCCATTGGAGAATATTTTCTTTGACGTTAGTTTGTCACTAAACGCAATATCAGCAAATCTAACAGTTATGGTTCTAGGCAAGATGTGATCAATACAAGGATTGGGAGGTGTCTACAGCTATTATTATATTATATTATGTCTGCACCAATTGGGGTTACCTCTTGTAGAATTTTCCGTTCTTCTTCAAGAGAGATAATTTGCTCCATGCTGTTTGCAGCATAGTGTCTTGTAGAACTGCACGATATTAGAAAAACATGACATTGTGATTTTATTTTTATTTTATTTTATTTTCATCCTGCCCTTATTTATTGCATTATGAAATGATAAAATCAATGTTGGGGAAAACTCATTTTCTGCTCATGAACTTGTAAGTTCAGTTCATCGTTCCAAAATGAACTAGTTCAGAATTCAAAATGTTCACTTGTCCAACAAATAAACTAGCTTTTAAATTATATTTTAATAAATATGTTTCTGACCTCAAAATGCTGGCATTTCATTTCTCTTTTGTCGCCACCCCTTTAGTCCAAAGTAGTAGCCAGCTTCAGCTTTCACCCAACAAAGCACAAGACACTTTTTTAAAAAATGTGTAATTAAAACAAAAATGACTTTTGCCCTTTATGTGAAAACAAAAACATAGGCAGCAAAGTCACAGGAATGATGCTTAAAGGACTGTTAACTATTCCTCACAGCTCTTGCTAACTATATCAAGAAAATAATTTATCTAGTCCTATACTGCAAAACAAATTGCCAAATTATCACAGTATTATTATCTGATACAAATAATTTTCCTAGTAACAATTTTGTCCATAGGACCTTTCTGATGGTGATCTTATGCTCCGCCCCCTTAGCCATATCCCACAAGCTTCCAAAATGGCGATTGAACAGAACATGTTTGAAGTTGATTCTCTATCTCATATTCCAAATAATATTGGGGTATGTCTTTTGCCAAATGCGTCAGACTTGTCCAAGAGAGTTCTACAGCGAGGTCTGAAGTATTTCATGCAAGGATATGTACACGGAATTAAGATTTTGGATGGAGCAGGACGCAATGTCAAGAGTTAGAGAAATGTTGGTGATAGATGCAAAAAAGTTTGATGGCTCACAAACTTCATATTGAAATCCAACAGGATAAAATAGTGGAATCGTACTGCGTATGTAAATCAAGTTGAGTACTTTTTACTTGGAAAGATCACGAGTGATATCATTGTAGTCTTTATAAGTGAGTTGGTGTATTCATTTGACTTGGCTCGTAATTGAACCCAGTGCTCTGTCTTAAAAGTCTGATGCGATACAAATAGGCAAATAGACATTTCTCTTGCATGACATCGCGCATTTACGTATCACTTACCCGACTACACACTTCATTCAGCACGTCAGTGATACAATAACAAAGTGAAAGTTGTTCTATATTGTATAAAGCATTGATAATAATTAAATCAAACTCAGAGAAGATAATTCTCCCTCACTTACCTTCAAACATCCAGCCTTGTTTTTGTTATTGTTCACATTTTAGTTGTACATGTGGTCTTCCGCAAACCTTAATTCGTGTTTTAGGCTTTGGAAAATTAATCAACCGGACCCCTTGTAATCAAGCAGGATATCTTTCATCAGAATTGCACGTTCCCCAAGCGCATCTGAGGGCAATTTTATTTGTAACATTAACTTTTCCAAGCGCACGCTACTGACAACCAGTATTGCTTGTGGGACATCATGGTGGCAGGGCATGTCAAGCCAGGGGTTAAGACACTGCGGCTATCTGATTGCCTGTTATTGTACGAGTGATTGACAGGTCAGAGGTTCATTATATACTGTAGTACAAAAGAGAAACACATTTATGCAGGATCTTTGAATGCACCTCATCACTTACAGAGCTGCTGCATACTTGCCTACCGTGGGTCCATACTGAAGAGCAAAATTGGAAATGCAGCAGTGTGCATTCTTTGAATTATTATTATTATTATTATTATTATTATTATTATGAGTATTGTTACAAACAGGGCCCTCTGCTGGTCACTTTTAATGTTAAAGTAGATTCGCTGTATATTACAGAACACCAACATGCACCAGACTCTGTGATTTGACCATTGCCCGCGTGTACATCATAAGGACAAGGCTTAAAGATAATTTAAATAGAGATCCACATCATCTGGCTCCACTTGATGTGGAGGGGCGTCGGCCTGACTCTCAGTCCCTCCCGGATGACTGAGCTTCTAACGGTATATAAAAAGATTGCTGGCTGCCTGCAGCAGAAACTCATTTCGGCTGTTATCTGCAGTCTCTGTTGTTCTTTCAGTCCTAAAATTGGATTATAGGTAAAAGTAGGAATGCAAATAGGTTTGCCCTTTGGTTCAGCTCTTTCTTCACAACAGACTTAAAGTCTGCATCACTACAGATGCTGCACTGATCCACATGTTGAGCTCCCACTCCATTCTTCCCTCACTCATGAACAACAGCCCGAAATACTTGAACTTTCATCCCTGACCTAGAGAGGGTACTGCACACTTTTCAGACTGGAGACTACAGCCTCAGATTTAGTTCCAAATTTTCATAACAGCTGCTTTAGACTTCCCAGCAAATCACCGCATTGAGAGTTGAAGGCCACAACTTGATGAAGCCACCAAAACCACGTATGGAAAAAGCAGATTTATTGCTGAGGCCACCTAACCGGACCTGTCATCACCTCAGCTTTGCCAAGAAATTCTGTCCATAAACGTAATGAACCAAATCTATGACAAAGGGCAGCCCTGGTGAAGTCCATCTCGCAAACATATACTAGAAATTTATTCGACTTATTGCCAGCAATGCGGACCATACTCTGACACCGGTTGCACAGCGACAGCCCTTTTTCAGGGGCTCGGTACCCCATTTTCACAGAGCACATTCCGCAGTACTCCTCAAGGGACATGGTCAACTACCCCCTCAGAGTCCACAAAATACATGTAGACTGGTTGGCTGAACTCCCATACACCCTTCTAAGAGTGTAGAGCTGGTCCACTTTTCCACGGCCAGTATAAAAGCCACACTGTTTGACTGGGCGAACCTTCCTCTACAGAACCCCTGAATAGATCTGACTGGAGAGGCTCGGAAGTGTTATCCCCTGTACTTGAAACACCCCCTCCACTCCTCCCTTCTTAAAAAAAAAAAAAAAAAAAAAATTGGACCATAACCCCAGTTTTTCAATCTGGAGGCACTGATGGCCACAAAATGTCCCAGAGCGGTGACAACCGGTAAAACCCTACAACATCCAGAGCCTTAAAGAACTTGAGGATCTCAGCCTCATGCCTTGCCACATGGGAGCTTTTCAACCACCTAGTTGGCCTTAAACCTGGAGATAGAAGAGCCTACCTTTAGAGCCCCCAGACTCATCTTCTTCTTGAGAAAGCATGTTTGTAGAATTTAGGAGGTCTTCGAAGTATTTGGTCCACTGACTCACAGTCTCCCGAGTTGAGGTCAGCAGTGCCTCATCCCCACTATTGACAGTGTTAATGGTGCACAGCTTACTCCCTCCTGATACACCGAATGATGAATTTTCCCAACGTGGTCTTGAAGTCATTTTCCATGGCCTCCCAAAACTCCTTCCATGCTATGATTTCCCCCACCCCAATGTCACCCAAAGCAGCATGATACTTGAACTGACTGTACCCATCAGCTGCCTCTGGGGTACCATTGGCCAATAAGGTCTAATAGCAGTCTTTCTTCAGCTTGATGCCATCCTTTCCTGGTGGCGTCCACCAGCGGGTTCGGCAATTGCCGCCACAACAGTCACAGAGTCACAACTTTTGTCGACCACCCCAACAATATAGGCTCCACTCAGACAAAATGTCCCCTCCCTCTCCCAGGATTTTGGTGAAGTTCTGACCGTCTTTGATTGGGACATGCAAACCCTTCCTTCTCCACGATCAGGTGATGGCTCCAGTATGGGGGTTGAAACATTTAAAAATAAAGCTATCCAACTTTTTGATACTTAGATTGAGTGAACTGCAATGTAAGTAAGTTTCTTTCGGCTTGTCCCTTTCGGGGTCACCACAGCGTGTCATCTCAGATGAACCCACATATATGTTT
The DNA here is from genome assembly GCF_019802595.1 of Syngnathoides biaculeatus. NCBI lineage: Eukaryota > Metazoa > Chordata > Actinopteri > Syngnathiformes > Syngnathidae > Syngnathoides > Syngnathoides biaculeatus. The sequence continues at coordinate 39,230,255 of NC_084641.1, forward strand.
GGCACAATTTTTACGCCGGATGCCCTTCCTGACGCAACCCTTCTCAGGGAGTGGAGGCCCCAGTGGGATACAAACCCACAACCCCTGGTTTATCAAACCAGTGCTCTAACCACTGAGCTGCAATGATTTTATTAAGAAACAGTTTTTATATTTCTTTTTTTTGGGGGGGGGATCCAGTATGTGTTGTTAATGAGTAACATAGTATATATATATCTTTTATCAGCTTCATTTGGGTTATTTCATTTCAGGTACCTTGAACTAATTCAGTAGGTGCAGTGGAAATGGAAACCACATGGGTTGCAGGAACATTTTAATATCAGGAACTCAAAGTTGCTGGTGTGGTTGGTGGAAAGCCCCTATTGAAATCTCAAGACTATCAAGGCATGCTAGAGAGAAATGTGCTGCCCTATCTTCTAATAAGAACATGAGCCAAAAAACACCTCAAACGGGCTTAGAATAAAATATTGGACCATTCCGAAGTGACCATCCATGGGCGTTGTGCGTGGTGACCAAAAGCCATCGTGGCGTCATCAGAGGTGGAGGCACACACACAACTTAATTCCATAAACTATAAATTCAAAACAAACATTAACGCTAACTTTCAAGGTTTCCTGAAGTACCAATCCAAGGATGTTTGCCTTTGATGGCTTTTAATAATCTTGTGGAAACTCGCAAAGTAAATGTCATTGAAGTTAACGATTGCCCAAATTAGCCTTAGTTAACACATCTTCGGGATGATTGTTTTAAATAAATATGGTCATGGCTTACATCAACACTTCTTTTATTCTGGAAAAGTGGTTGCCTCCCTCTAAGCAAACTGCTTGCGCACTGTCGTGCATATGAACCATCTAGTCGATGTCCTCTCTTTTCCGTCGAAAGATCGTCGTGGTGAACCAACTCATTGACGTTGTCCTCCTCCTTTCCCCAGTGAAAGTTTCCTCAACTTCAGGTTCAACCTCCACTTCAAACCTCTCAAATTGAGCAGCAGCAGCATGAGGCCATGTGGCAGCAGCCTGATGGCACTGGCTATCAATTTGATGGCGCCCATGGTGAAAAAAGATGAATTAATCTACGTTTGGCTGTGAAAGCCAGCACATATCCAGATATTGCTTGGATTTAAAAAATGTTCTTTATTTTAATCTTTTTTTCGATTAATGTCCAAAATATATATAATAATAATAATAATACTTCACATTGAAGGGTTTATTGTACATGTGAATTTTGACCAAAGTACTCATTTAATAATGAGACATGATACAAGCTTTAGAGACAAGTAACATAGACTTAAATCGGCTGTGTCGGTGGCCTAGAATTTTAGCTCACTGATAGTTCTTTGTGCTCTCAAACTGGAAACATGGTCGCAACCCGCCACCCCCCTCACCCCAAAAAAAAAATATCAATATTTATTATAAAAATAAGTCTAGATTTACATTTATTGGATGTGGTTACGTATTCACACATCTAGTTAGTTCAACGTGCCAAGTTTGATCAGGTGTTTGAACACCGACACAGACTGTAATGTTCAAACGCTCTCTTGTTTCACACCTTGGTAACATTTGTGTGCAGGATGAAGAGGAGGAAATTAAATTGGAGATTAATATGCTGAAGAAGTATTCCCACCACAGAAACATTGCTACCTACTATGGTGCATTTATCAAAAAGAGTCCACCAGGACACGACGACCAGCTTTGGGTAAGTCGTATTATCCATTTAAAAAGTGGTAGAATATCAGAGAAAAATAATTTAGCTGATGGCCCAAAGTGTCCCTTTTTAGGTGTCAAATAACGTTGTTTCATGGTTACTTTTTTTTCTATATTTTGGGGGGGTTTGTTTAGTTGGTGATGGAGTTCTGTGGCGCTGGTTCCATCACAGACCTAGTGAAGAACACCAAGGGGAACCAGCTAAAGGAAGACTGGATCGCCTACATCTCCAGAGAAATCCTCAGAGTAAGTGCTCATCTTCCTCTTCCTTGGTTGTCATTTTTTGGGAGAGATTATTTTCTAAAAACTGGACATGACCTCATTAAAGTTCTTGTAGAATAAAATTATAATTTGTTTCTAAATACATTATGCACGTTTGAAGATAACTGCTGAAAACACAATAGCTGTTTTTCTTTCTCTTTTGTCCATACTGTTAAGTGTCTTTCAGCCAGTTTTGTAATCATTCAAATTTAGCAGAGTTGTATGTTAATTTTCCAAGACATTTATTTTTGGTTGATAGGGACTCGATAAAGGTCCCAAGTCTTAAATACACTCATGTGCTCCGGGTCTATCTTTGGCAGGGTCTGGCTCACCTACATGCCCACCACGTCATCCACCGTGACATCAAAGGCCAGAATGTCCTGTTGACAGAGAATGCTGAAGTCAAATTAGGTGAATGGAAAAACCGTGCTAAACAAAAACTTGAGTGTGCATCTCCTACCAAGGAACAGCCAATCAAACCCTCTTCTATCTCCCTCAGTGGATTTTGGTGTAAGTGCCCAACTTGATCGCACCGTGGGCAGGAGAAACACCTTCATTGGTACTCCCTATTGGATGGCCCCAGAAGTTATCGCCTGCGACGAGAACCCCGATGCAACATACGACTACAGAGTTAGACTGTCTTCTGGTCTTTGTGTGTGTACCTGGATGTGTTTTTGACGGTATTGATTTCTTGCAGAGTGATCTGTGGTCGTGCGGTATAACAGCAATTGAGATGGCTGAAGGAGCACCACGTAAGTTTTTTTTTTTTTCATAAAGTTTAACAGTTGCCGCTGATTATTGTGTACTTTTAGCGCTTTGTGACATGCATCCCATGCGAGCACTTTTCCTGATTCCAAGGAACCCACCTCCAAGACTCAAATCCAAAAAATGGTGAGTTCAGTAGGAACTGTTCAGTGAAACTGATCTTTCTATTTTCAACAGGCTTCCACAACCCAGATGCACATTAAACAATGTGTCTAAACTCCTCTTAACAATTTTGTCATATCACACAGTGTCCATGGTTTTCCAAGTTTTAATAAGTTGGCAAACGTAACTACTTGAGCTGATTAAAAATTCAAACGTCAGTGGTATCACTACAGCACAGAAGTCTTGGCCGATATTAATATCTTGAATAATCAAGACATATCTCTTCAACATACCTCCTGAACACCAAGTCTAAACATATATGCAGAAATCCGTTAATAGATGAATTTTTGAATTGCGAACCGCTGTGTACAGAAATACAGTGAAGAGAATAAGTATTTGAACACCCTGCTATATTGCAAGTTCTCTCACTTAGAAATTATGGAGGGCTATAAAATTTTCACTGTAGGTGCATGTCGACTGTGAGAGAGAGAATCTAAAAAGAAAAATCCAGAAATTACAATGTATTATTATTATTTTTTTCTTTAGGGAGTTATTTGTGTGATACAGCTGCAAATAAGCATTTGAACACCTGTCCATCAGCTACAATTCTGACCCTCAAAGACCTGTTAGTTCGCCTTTAAAAGTCCACGCCACTCCAAATATTATCCTGAATCAGATGCACCTGTGAGGTCGTTCGCTGGATAAGGACACTTGTCCACCCCATAATATCAGTAAGACTCAAACTTGTAATATGGACAAGTCCAAAGAACTGTCCAAAGACATCAGAGACAATATTGTACAACAATTGTACAAAGGTTTGTGGTCAGATGAGACCAAAATGGAACTTTTTGGTCATAATTCCACTAACCGTGTTTGGAGGAAGATAAATGATGAGTTCTATCCCAAAAACACCATCTCTACTGTGAAGCATAGGGGTTGTAGCATCATGATTTGGGGGTGTTTTTCTGCAAATGGCTCAGGACGACTGCACTGTATTGAGGAGGACGAACGCGGCCATGAATTGTGAGATTTTGGGGAACAACCTCTTTCCCTCAGTCAGAGCATTGAAGATGGGTCGTGGGTGGGTCTTTCAACATGATGATGATCAACAATGACCCGAAGGACGCAGCCAGGATAACCAATGAGTGGCTCCAAAAGAAGCATATCAAGGTGCCTAGCCAGTCTCCAGACCTTAAACCCAATAGAAAATCTTTGGAGGAAGCTGAAATTCTGTTTCTCAGCGACAGCCCAGAAACCTGTCTGATCTAGAGAAGATCTGTGTGGAGGAGTGGGCCAAAATCCCTCCTGCAGTGTGTGCAAATCTAATTAACATCTACGGGAAATGTTTGACCTCTGTAATTGCAAACAAAGGCCACTGTACCAAACATAAACATTTGGTTTTCTCAGGTGTTCAAATACTTATTTGCAGCTGTATCACACAAATAAATCGTTAAAAAAAAATCATACACCATTATTTCTGGGTTGTTCTTTTTAATTTATCTCTCACAGTGGACCTGCACCTACGATGAAAACTTCAGACCCCTCCATGATTTCTAAGTGGGAGAACTTGCAATATAGCAGGGTGTTCAAATACTTATTCTCCTCTAGGGTTTTCTGTTAAGAGCAATATTCAGGGCGGCACCGACTGCCGGAGACAAATTCCTTGTCATTACATTACATATATACGTTTAATCAATCACAGTGATCCACGCCATGAAGTGAAGTAGCCCAAGAGTATCTCACTACCACCACTATGTTTGACTGATGTTCTTTTTCTGAAACACTGTGATACTATGATTTATGCCAGATGCAACAAGACACAACTTCCAAAAAGTACGTTTCATCTCATCCGTCCATGTAATATTTCACCAAAAGTCTTGAGAATCATACAGATGTTTTTCATTTATTTTTTCTTTGCAAAAGTAAGACAAGCCCTTCTTTCTTTTGGTCAGCAGTGGTTTTCGTCCTGGGTGCCATTATTGCCCAATCTCTTTTTTTGTTTTTTTTTTTCATGAACACTGAATAACTGAGGCAAAAGATGCGCGCAGTTCTTTGTCATGAGTTTCTTTGTGGCCTCTGAATGACTTATTGCGGTCCTCTTGGGGTAATTTTTGTAGGCTGCCCACTCCAAGGAAGGTTCACCACTGTTCTGTTTTTTCTGTGTGAGGATAATAGCCCTGCCAAAAGGGGAGTTTGAGAAAGGGGGTGGGTTGGGGGGGGGGGGGGGACAATACTTTTTCCACTCAATTGTACTTTGATTCAGGCATCAACTGTCTGCTATTACATGGTTGTTGCAATAAAACAAAATAAATATTGAAGCCGCAATTTATTAAGAATTACAATTCTAGAGAAATAATTATGTTGTGCAATTGAACTGTATGCAGAATTATGTTTGTCCTATGGCATTATACACTGAAATAACTATCCCATGATAATGTTCTTGACAAAATTTTAAAGATATGGAAATTCAGACAAAGTTGGACAAATTATTCAGGAAGTGAATTTCTATAGGTTGGCAGGTTGTCATCCTTGGGTGCACTTTACAGATGGTTGAAGGTTCCACGTTCATCTGTTTAAACAATTATACCCAAGTATAAACAAAAGTGGAATTGTCCAGTCCTCATACCGCTCAGGAAGGAGACTGGTTCTATGTGTCAGCGATGAACGTGCCAAAGTCTGAACTGTGCATCAGTTCCAGAACAAAACCAAAAGACCTTGTGAAGGTGCTGGCTGAACCCGTTAAGTGTGTGTTATTATCCACTATGAAATGAGTACTGTGGCGACATGGGCTGAAAGCCCACTCCGCCAGGAAGAAGCCATTACTCCAAAACAAACATCAAAATGCCAGATCACAGTTTGCAAATACACACAGGGACGATGACCCAAATGTTTGGAGATGTCCTGTGGTCAGTCTTTCGTGACTTTTCAATCCTGTCTGAATACGCTATAATTTTTTGTAACAGTCAAACTTTAACTTCAACTTAAATATATTTGTCATGTTTTTCTTTTTCTCACACTTGTTTGTAAATCAACATTTAAAGTGATGATTCTATTTGAAGATACAGTAATCAATTTTATGATATACCTAACAAATAGGATTATGTTTCAATCAGTTTCACTCCCTATGCAGAATTTGTCATGGCAAGCCAATTTGTAACTGACTTAATCCTGATTGTGCTCTCTTGGGCACTCTTGTTTATATATGGAATATCCAGGTCCAAAAAGTTTTTCAGTTTCATCGAAAGTTGCCTGGTAAAGAACTACACGCAGCGACCGCCAACGGAACAGCTGCTCAAACATCCCTTCATTCGTGACCAACCTAATGAGAGGCAGGTCCGAATTCAGCTGAAAGACCACATTGATCGCACTAAGAAGAAGAGAGGCGAGAAAGGTGAATTTATCCCTCCAATGCTGAAGAACATAAGATTGTGATGTTTGCATCAGTTGGAATGTCCTCTCTGCGCAGATGAGACAGAATATGAGTATAGTGGCAGTGAGGAAGAGGAAGAGGATCCAGCGGAACAGGAGGGAGAACCAAGGTTTGGTTGGAGTTCCTAGTTGGTATTCTTGCCATATCTATCCATGCAAATCAGTTACTTTTGGAGAAATTCGACATTTTGACCTAAAATAGACTATTTACGTGAATCGCACAGATCTCCAGTCGCTGACTTCATCAGCTGTTTTGTAGTCCTTGAACTTTGGCAGATGGATCCATTCCACCCATCCAAAACAGATGTCATTAATGAATATTACTTTGCAATTGACTCGTATAAGAGTGCATTGGCTTGAGGTTCACCCAGTGCCCTTGGTAGCAGCCTTAAGTAAATCACAGCCATGGACGAGACCAAAAAAAATCTTCCCCCTCTGCTGCTGTTAAGAAGTTTTTTCTTTTACTCTGTTACGATGATGTAGATGTTGCTTGTTACTCTTCTACATCAATTATTGCTTATTTACAAATTACTTTGTGGGTGAGACTTTTATTTCCACATTGGGTACTGTTTGCGTCAATCTATTCAATCAAACGACAAGAAAGGCAAACGATGTCATCCAATGGGGTTCTTGGATGTAAGTATTCACAACAGATAAGGCTGCCCTGCGGATCATTGTCCTTACATGTTGGCCACGTTGGGAAGGTGGTTACCAAGAAGGCAATGGCGTGCTACTCGTATTTTAGTGTTTGCCAAGATGTGGATAATTCAGCTCACTTATAACTTGGGAAAACACCCTGCAGTAAATTGTAATCGGCTTTTGGGAGTTTTGACTATGGATACTCATACGCACACACAGGAACATCAACATTTGCACATTCACATTTTATTTTGTATTTTTTTTTTTTATTCTTCATCTTCATGTTGAGGTAAAAAAAAAATCTGACATTACTATTTACACAGTACTGGAGTCATAATTTCAGTATGTCCTTTTTACTTTTACTCAAATTTTTTGGAGGACTATTTCCTTTTACTTGAGTTGCTTTATTAAGTAACAATACTGGAACTTGAGTACAATCCTTGGCTACACTACCCTGCTCTGGAGGAGACATCCTGTTTTGGTACTGTCATGTTTAAGCAACATTTTTGTTCTTCATATCAACCACTGTCGTGTTTGTTGCAGTGGTCTTTTGTATTTTTGCGTCGTGGCCTTGGTTGAGGTCCCAGCGAAATCACCAAGCACATGTAATGATACGCATCTTGTATTAATTAGGAAATGTAGCTAAAATTATCTAATTAGGTCACGGATGTAAAAGGTAAATGTATTATGTGACAGAGTGATCTTAAAGACTGTCATACAGAAGGAACTCACCTTAAATTCAGAACTGGCCAATAAAAACAAAAAAAATATTGATTGTATTTTCGTTGAGGGGCACATTTTGGATTAGCCTTTGAAGTTGATGATAAAGAAAATAGTGAAGTGAAACAGTCAATGATTTTATTCAATTCTTTTCCAGAATGATAGTGCTTAGGATAGTATTTATGTGGTACAACTTGAAGTAGGCATAAGGTGCAGGTGGTGATGGGCCTCGCTGAAGTTGGAGGCCAAAACAAAGAAATTAGGCAAATTTAATTTTAATCTTAAATTTGTAAATCAACAGGTACTTGTGCGGGGTAGATAAATGTTTTTCTATGTGAAGAAAAGGTTTATTTTTCCTTATTGTACTCCAGAGTCTTCCAGATTGTTTCAATAATGAGGGCTAGGGGGATCTAAACGTTTTTTTTTTCTTGTCACCTTTTTCATGCCTTTGGTGGTTCCAGATCTGTTTTGTGCTGCCCTCACTACTTATTCCTCACATGTACTAATACAGTTTAACATGTCTGATTGCTCTCCCGGATTAGCTCCATTGTTAATGTACCGGGTGAGTCAACGCTACGTCGAGACTTCATCCGCCTACAGCAGGAGAACAAGGAGAGGTCGGAAGCACTCCGCCGCCAGCAACTCCTACAGGAGCAGCAGCTTCGTGAACAGGAAGAATACAAGCGGCAACTACTGGCGGAGAGGCAGAAGCGTATAGAGCAACAGAAGGAGCAACGGCGGCGCCTAGAGGAGGTTGGATTTATTACTAGAACCTCAAGGATACAATACAACTCCAATCGAATTGCGATTTGTAATTCATTTGCTTCAAATATTACGACATAATGTTTAATGAACTGAATTGTTTAGTTCCATGAACCGAACCCCGTGATGCGGGCTGTTTGCTCCCAGTACAACTATTGTCAGACTGTCTGCATCGTCGGTTGTCAGATTCATATTTGGTGAGGGTTGAATGCGACCAAGGCTAGCCTTTGTCACCGATTTTGTTCAGAAATTGTATGGACAGAATTTCTATTTGCAGCCAAGATACAAAAGGCGTGTGGTTTGGTGGTTTCTGTCTCGCATGTCTGCTTTTTGTAGAAACAGTGGTTTGCATCTTAGTCTGGCTGGGATGAGATTTAGCACCTCCAAATCTGAGACCACCGTCCCCAGAAAGGATGAGGATGAGTTCCTGCCCCGAGTGGAGGAGTTTAAATATCTTGGGGTCTTGTTCACAAGTGAGGGAAGACTGGAACACGAGATCAACAGGTCTTTGCAGTGTCTGCAGGGAGGGGGTTTTGTTCAAAGTGGTGTAGAAGGAATCAAACTGCCAATTTACCAGTTGACCTAAGTTCCCCGCCTCACGTATGGTTACAAGCTGTGGGTTGTAACCGAAAGAACAAGATCATGGCTACAAGCAGTTGAATTGAATTACCTTTACAGGGCATCTTGGTTCACCGAGAGCTGCTCAGAGTAGAGCCGTTGCTCCTCCGCATTGAGAGGAGGTAGATGAGGTGGCTTGGCATCTGTTTAGTATGCCTCCTCTATACCTCCCTGGTGAGCTGTTCTTGGCATGTCCCACTGGGAGGAGACTCCAGTGATGAACTAGGACACCCTGGAAAGACCGCAATATGTCTCCTGACCATCGTGGGAATCCCTTGGAATCTCCCCAGAAGAGCTGGAAGTAATGCCTGGGCAGTCTGGGCTTCTTCCGAAAGCTACTGACACCAATTCCCCCCCCTATATATATATATATATATATATATATATATATATATATATATATACACACACACACACACAACCTGACCTCTGATAAGTAGAAGAAAATGGATAGCTAGATGATCAGTTCCATTATGTCTGTTACCATGCATCATTAAACCTTTAACTACATAGGCACTGGTAATGTAACAGGGTTCGCACGCGTCCCTAAAAGTCCCTAAAAACCCCTAAATTTTTGAAGGTGCATTTAGGGGCTCCTAAAAGTCCTTAAAATTCACGAAAACCGGTCAAGCCCCTAAAAAGGCCTTAAATTATAAAAATCAAAGGGAGGACCTCTACCGCCAAAATTCTCCCGAAAAAAAAAATCTTTTATTTAAAAAAAAAAAAAATAGCGATCCGTCTGGCGTCTAAAACAGCTGGAAATTGTCAACGGAAGTCACCGTGTTGACAACTAGTCGCCATCTTGTCGATATTCCATTGTTTGTTTCCGTGAGTCGGCATTTCACTTCGTCTTCGTTACGTCTTTCATCGATCCAACTTGTATCATGGGGAAGTGCATTTTTCAAGATGCTTGGGTTGAAAGTAAGGAGTTTGGAAGCTGGGTTCGTCGAGATGCAAAAGATCGGCACATGTTTTACTGCCATCTGTGCAAGCAGAGCTACCAGCTAGGAAAGATGGGCGTCAAAGCGCTGGAGTCGCACCGGGGGAAAAAAAGGAGACTCGCTGATTTGACGAAGACTCTCTCATCTTTTGTTGGTATGAATCTGTTTCTAAAATATAAAGATAGTGAAGCATCAACTTCAGGCAGTGGTACTAGCAGTGCATGCGCACCTACAGTTGTCCAGCCATCGACTTCAACCAGCCAGAAGTCAGGCTCTATGAACGTAGTTCAATACACGAAGGCGGACTCGTTAAAGGCAGAGATCGTGTGGACTTAAAAAGTGGTCTGCACCCATTACAGTTACAAATCTTGTGAAAATAATTCAAAAGTGTTTGCAGTCATGTTCCCAGACAGTAACATTGCTAAAAACTACCACTGTGGGGAGAGGAAGACTTTGTACCTGGCTACATTTGGCATCGCTGCCCACTTTTCATCTCTACTGCCTCAAAGCCAAAAAAGCCAGAATAGAGACTGACATATCTACGCTTATTGAGAAGGCTGATAGGCTGTGTGAGCAGGCAGAAGAAAAGAGGAAGCTGAGGTTTATCACCAAGGCCAATCCACTCAGGCAGAGCAAAGGACAAGAGAGCCTCTTTGGCACCTCTGCAGCAGCAAATACAGGAGGCACTGGGTAGGCTCAAGGAGCTAGAGTAGGGGTGCTGAGACAGACATCAGTAGAAGACATTTGTGTATATAGTTGCAATTGTAGTTAGAATCAGTTTTTCTGTATACTGTGATGTGAAGACGTTGACAATGGTCATATCAATGAGAACTACCACAAGGGGCGACAGGTGATCACTGTCACAGGTACTGAGGTACTGGAACCTTTGATGAACCAAGAACAGCCGATGGCACCATTGGGTTAATTTTTTTTTTTTTTTTTTTTCCTTACTCTTGATTTCCCACGATGGCCCTAAATTTTTCGTGTTGGCCCTAAATTTTTTCCGTGTCAGCCCCTAAGAATGGCCCTAAAAAGCCCTTAAACTTTTTGGGTCCGACTAAGTATGAACCCTGTGTAACATCTTAAACGTCTTCTCACACATATAGAATAGTGTTGGTTTTGTCATACTAGTGTTCTACTTTGAACTCAGTTACGTCTAATTTGTATCTCCATCGTCCATATTTGCCGATACTTGGCTCCTATTGGTTGCCTCTGTGTTGAAGATTCACTTTTGACAGGAGACGTATTTATGTTGACAATACTGAGCAGAGCGGTAGCGGAGCTCCTCGTTATTAATGTAGAAAACCTTGGCAAATTTGAATGACTTGATTTCAGGACTCATTAAACCCCTGCATCTCAGGAATCTGTGGATCATTTTAATTAATTCATTTACAATTACTAAGGCACCATAGAGCCAATATAACATCCGAAACACTAGAAAAATTTGTTGAAATATTGGACCTTTAAGCCTAATGGATGGAAAAACGTAACTGAAGTAGAGCATCGTGAAAAATTTACAATTGGTGACGCTTGATTGATTGAGCGAGAGCAATGCACAATCAACACACTGCAACTAAAAATTTTTTGACCACGTATGGGATGCTGAGGCTCCACCTACAATGTCAAGTGTCAAAGAAAGTTGTTTTGTGATCACTGTATCCAACATAGTAACGGAACTCTTCACATGCATTAAAATACGGGCTTTGTCTTTAATAATTGTCACCACAGTTGAAGCCTAGGTCTTTACCAATGTCCGTCGGTGTCTCTCCTTTCTCCAATCTTCTTATGATCTTGAGCTTCATTTTCATAGTAATGGATTTTCTTTTGGCTGCAGAAGTATTGGTAAAAGACAGCTTTCTTCTTTGGGGCCATAATGTCTAAAAAGGATGGCCAAAAATGCGAACATACTCCAGGCCCACAAACACGGACAAGCACTATGCACATTAGCTAGACAAAATGGCGGACAGGGGACGGGTGTTGTGAAGTCAAAACGTTGTAAGTTGAGACGGTTTTAACCTGAGGACTCCCTGTATAGAGCTCGTGCACATGACGTCACCATTTTCATGGTGCCATATTGCCGGGCAAAAAGAGCTGCTCGATTGTGTGGGGGACATTGATCCGGAGCAGAATATTCACAATGCCCGAGATTTTGTTGTGCTGTAGGTTGTTACGACAGACAAGACAGATATTCAAAGAAGTAATTCTATTGAATACCAGCTGAAAAGACCAGAAAATATCGATGGATTTCGGCCACTAAACATGATGGATGGTGCCCAACCAAAATACGTATATGTCTGTGTAACGATTGCTTCATTTCAGGTAGGAATTATTCTTCTCAATCTCAAATTCCCAAGAAGTACTTATAATGCCAAGTTGTCTCATTTGAGAACAATGTGTTAAAAAAAAAAATGCCTCTATGCCAAGTGTGTCTCATTTTTCTACGTACCTTAGTTTATGATCACCTTCTAAATGTTTAACGGTATCGGAGAAAGTCTTGCATAAGCACAAACAACAGTCAGGACCCGTCCCCCTACCTGAAGGCGGAGGGAGGCTACCCTCTCATCCACCGGGGTAAACCCCAACGTCCAGGCCCCGAGCCGGGGGGCAATGAGTATACCCACACCTGCTCGGCGTATCTCACCATGGGCAACTCCAGAGTGGAACAGAGTACAACCCCTCTCAAGATGGGTGGTACCAGAGCCCAAATGGTGCATAGAGGTGAGTCCGACTATATCTAATCGGAACTTCTCGACCTCACTCACCAACTCCGGCTCTTTCCCTGCCAAAGAGGTTACATTCCATGTCCCTAGAGCTAGTTTCTGTAGCCGGGGTTTCAGATCACCAAGGTCCCCGCCACCGCCCAGCTCACATTGCACCCTTCATCTTTTATGGCCCCTCTCACAGGTGGTAAGCCCATGGGAGGGGGGACCAATGTTACCCTTTTGTGCTGTTTCCGGCCGAACCCCATGGGTGCAGGCCCGGCCACCAGGCGCTCGCCTTCGAGCCCCTAGCTCCAGAGGGGGCCCCCGGTGATCCGCGTCCGGGCAAGGAAAACCAAGATCCAATTTTTGTATTAATCATAGGGGTTTTGTAGTCGTACTTTGTCTGGTCCTATACCTATGAGCTTTTTGCCATGGGTGACCCTACCAGGGGCATGAAGCCCTAGACAACTTAGCTCCAAGGATTATTGGGACACACAAACCCCTCCACCACGTTAAGGTCTTAGGCTTAAAGTGTTCCATTGATGTGAGTGATGTGTGAAGAGATTTATGGAGCCTAATGCAAATATGAATCTGCAATTGATGTAATATTTTTTGATATTGTTGGTTTTAATACATGCATATGAAAAGCCCCATTTTCTGTACTGCTTCTCCTCACAAGGGTCGCAGGAGTGCTGGAGTTTATCCCACCTATCTTCGGGCAGAAGGCGGGGTACACAATGAACTGGTTGCCAGCTAATCAAAGGGCACATATAAACACCTATGGGCAATTTGGAGTTCCCAATTAACCTACCATGCACGTTTTTGGTTTGGGGGAGGAAACCGGAGTGCCTGGAGAAAACCCATGCAGGCAATGGGAGAACATGCTAACTCCACACTTGAGGCTGGGATTTGAACCCCAGTTCTCAGAACTTTGAGGCAGATGCTCTCACCTGTCTCAATTGCGCTGCCTTTTAAAGGTCAAGTGTCTTCTTCTTTTCCTTTCGACTTGTCCCATTAGGGGTCGCCACAGCGTGTCATCTTTTGCCATCTTAGCCTATCTTCTGCATCTTCCTCTCTAACCCCAACTGCCCTCATGTCTTCCCTCACCACATCCATAAACCTCCTTTTTGGTCTTCCTCTCGCTCTTTTGCCTGGCAGCTCCATCCTCAGCACCCTTCCAATATGCTCACTCTCTCGCCTCTGAACATGTCCAAACCATCGACGTCTGCTCTCTCGAATCTTGTCTCCAAAGCATCCACCTTTGGCTGTCTCTCTAATGAGCTCATTTCTAATCCCATCCAACCTGCTCACTCCGAGCGAGCGCCTCAACATCTTAATTTCTGCTACCTCCAGTTCTTCTTCCTGTTGTTTCTTCAGTGCCACCGTCTCTAATCCATACATCATGGCCGGCCTCACCACTGTTTTTTAAACTTTGCCCTTCATCCTAGCAGAGACTCTTCTCTCACATAACACACCAGACACCTTTCGCCAGCTGTTCCAACCTGCTTGGACCCGTTTCTTCACTTCTTTACCACACCATTGTTCTGGATTGTTGACCCTAAATATTTGAAGTCCTCCACCCTCGCTATCTCTTCTCCCTGGAGCTTCACTCTTCCCCCTCCACCTTTCTCATTCACGCACATATATTCTGTTTTACTTCGGCTAATCTTCATTCCTCTCCTTTCCAGTGCAAGTCTCCATCTTTCTAATTGTTCCTCTGCATGCTCCCTGCTTTCACTGCATATCACAATATCTGCGAACATCATGGTCCAAGGGGATTCCAGGCTAACCTCATCTGTCAGCCTATCCATTACCACTGCAAACAGGAAGGGGCTCAGAGCTGATCCCTGATGCAGTCCCACCTCCACCTTAAATTCTTCTGTCACACCTAAGGCACACCTCACCATTGTTCTGCTGCCATCATACATGTCCTATACTATTTTAACATACTTCTCTGCCACACCAGACTTACTCATGCAGGACCACAGTTCGTCTCTTGGTACTCTGTCATAGGCTTTCTCTAGATCCTTAAAGACACAATGTAGCTTCTTCCGACCTTCTCTGTACTTTTCCACTAGCATCCTCAAAGCAAATAATGCCTCTGTGGTACTCTTTCTAGGCATGAAACCATACTGTTGCTCGGAGATACCTCTGATGATACTAGCCTCCACTACTCTTTCCCATTACTTCATTGTGTTGCTCATCAACTTTATTCCTCTATAATTCCCACAGCTCTGAACATCCCCTTTGTTCTTAAAAATGAGAACTAGAACACTTTTCCTCCATTCTTCAGGCATATTTCGCCCGCTAATATTCTATTGAATAAGTTTGTCAAAAACTCCACAGCCATCTCTCCAAATTGCTTCCATACCTCTATCGGTATGTCATCAGGACCAACTGCCTTTCCATTTTTCATCCTTTGTAGTGCCTTTCTGACTTCCCCCTTAGTAATCATTTCCACTTCCTGGTCCTTCACTCTTGCCTCTTCAACTCTTCCTTCTCTCTCATTTTCTTCATTCATCAACTTCTCAAAGTATTCTTTCCATCTATTTAGTACACTACCGGCACCAGTCAACACATTTCCATCTCTATCCTTAATCACCCTTACCTGCTGCACATCCTTCCCATCTCTATCCCTCTGTCTGGCCAACCTGTAGAGATCCTTTTCTTATTCTTTCGTGTACATGTCTTCATACGCCTCTTGTTTAGCCTTTGCCACCTCTACTTTTGCCCTACGTCACATCTCGATGTACTCCTTTCGCCTCTACTCGGTCCTCTCAGTGTCCCACTTCTTCTTCCCTAATCTCTTTCCTTGTATGACTCCCTGTATTTTGGGGTTACACCACCAAGTCTCCTTCTCCCCTTTCCTACCAAAAGACACACCAAGTACTCTCCTGCCTGTCTCTCTGATTACCTTGGCTGTCGTAGTCCAGTCTTCTGGGAGCTTCTGCTGTCCATCGAGAGCCTGTCTCACCTCTTTCCGAAACGCCGCACAACATTCTTCCTTTCTCAGCTTCAACAACCGAAGCAACGCTTTTAAAGGTCAAGTGTCATCCCTATAAACATTCTAAAATAGATACTGAAATGAAAAATACATATAACATTGTTCACTTCAATGTCTATACGAAAAAATAAATATGAGCGGAGAGCGTGTCGTCCATACGCAAAGTTGCGGAAGTGTCATTCGACATCCAAGTGGTCGCCATATTGGCATCATCTCCTGTCCGTGACATCACCCCGACATTCGCCATTGAAAACACGCTGTGGCCCCTACTGTGGGAGACGTACACGCCCCTTCTAACATGGAAGCTCTTTTCGAAGAAGAAAACATCTCACAACTGAGTGAAGTTACCGGGGCAATATTACCCTATTGTTTCGAGTCATATTAAGATTATATGCGATCACGGCCAAACCGCTTCCCCGTGCGATGCACTTCTGCGGCGGAGATGAGCCGTCGCGGCCTGGCGCTGCAACGAGCCACCCCAGCGACAAGGCCCGTGGCTGCGACGAGCCATCCCGGCCGTCAAGGTGGCTTATCATGGCGCTGAGTCGGGCCGCTTTACGGCGTTGTTCATAGCCGCTGCTGTCCGAAATGAACAACACCGCCGAGCTTGGCGCTTCGGTGTGGCTCATTTTCGGTGCCGAGATGGCTTATCACGGAGCCGATCAAGGCTGCTTCACGGCGTTGTCGTTGCACGCTGCTGAGTGCACCATTGTCGGGAGCGTTGTTCATAGCCGCTGCCATCTGCGAGCCGACACGGAAGTCGTCCGGCGTGCACATCGTCACATTTAGCATGCCTGTCAACGTACGCCGATCTTTTGTTACGTTATGAGTGACCCATTACGTGGTCTGCTCAAAACTATTATTATTTTTTTAGTAGTTGTATACACTCCTACCTGTCATTTGGAACTCATGAACCTCTCGTCCTTCGTACCCGTGCAATCCATTTTTCACGATGAACCAGGCTCTTGGACACTTATGAAGGGTAAATCCATCCTCCCAAGTGTTCGAGCAATATCCAGCAATGCAACAAGCCTTCATTTTGGCTAACATGAAGAAACAGCGAGCTCGCTTCGCGCAGGTAAAACTAATAGAAATAAACGAGTCCGCTGGAGGGCGCTACTGCCCCATACGTGACTTCCTGCTTCTTTTTGGAAAAAAAAATCCCTCGAGAGGATTTTCATTGCGGTAGTTACAAAAAGCCATATACGGCAAAATCATGTTTTGTGGTGGAAAAAAAACAGATGGGTTCATACTGGATGCTGTTTTTCATTAATAATATACTAAAAATCCTCCATTTCATGACACTTGACCTTTAAGAAGCAGTTGTTTTCTCATGTAACATTTGGATTTATATGAGTCTTTTGTCTGGGAAACCAGCCCCAACACTACCCCACGGACATATTTCAGTTTCTTTCAGTAAAGTTGTTTTGATCATTGAAATTATGTTGACTGTGTTACTACGAGGTAAATGAAGTTAAAGGGGAAATCCACTGGTTTGCATTAACAATGTATCCAATGGGTCATGTAATATGTACTCTATGTTGACAATGTGATGTTAAATCCCCTCTCATTTAATACTGTTTTGAGATTTTTATCAACAATTACGAATTTTCAGGGGCGCTGCCATTTTCGCGAGTCACATGACCTACATGCGCGGATGTGACGTGTTACGTGCCGCAACAGAGGCTCGATTACATGGGACACCATTTATACCCAGTGCTGATTTCTTGGATGTTTTCTCATCTGATGAAGAAATAGCAGTATTGGTTGATCAGGAAGACTGACAAATACTGCCATACACAGCCGTGAGCGGCACAGCCATGAGCGTCTTGGCCGCTTGGTTGATCGGGAAGACTGAGGAATACTTCCATACACGGCCATGAGCGGCACCACTGACAGCTTTGTATGGAAGTATACCTCCGTCTTCCCGATCAACCGAGCGGCTGAGCTGTGAGCTTGCTCCCCGAGCCCTGGAGCTCACTCGCATGGCCCGGGGAGTTGGCTCACGACTCTCCCAAGCCCTGGAGCTGTGCTGCTCACGGCTGTGTATGGAAGTATTCCTCCGTTTTCCCAATACTGCTATTTCTTTATCAGATGAGGATAAATCCGAGAAATCAGCACTGGGCATAAATTGTGTCCCATGTAATCGAGCCTTTGTTGCGGCACGTAACACGTCAAATCCGCCCATGTAGGTCATGTGACTCGCGAAAATGGCAGCGCTCCAGAAAATTTGTAATTGTCGATAAAAATCTTCTCAAAATACTATTAAATGAGAGAGGATTTAACAGCACATTGTCAAAATAGAGTACATATGACATGACCTGTTGGATACATTGTTAATACAAACCAGTGGATTTCCCCTTTAACTATCTTTCCTCAATAACTGTATATTTTTTTTCTTCTTCTTGTCCTTTCCTAGAGTTACCCTCTTAAACTACAATTCCGAGATAAAGCCTTGCTTTAAGCTAAATTCTTCCACCAACCTGAACATTGCTGAACAAATTTATTAGACCACAGATGATTTGGTCCAGAGACCAAAACTAATTCCCCCCTGTATTTTTTTTTTTTTTTTTTGCTTTCTGTTCAATTCAGAATAATACAACCTTAGCATTTCAAATATGAGGCACAACTATTTTCTGTGATTCAGTTACATTTATACGAGGGCTGATGAATATCTGACTGCTTTCATATTTGCCTCAACACTGTAGCAACAGCGACGTGAACGCGAGATGAGACGGCAACAGGAGCGTGACCAGCGTCGGCGGGAACAAGAGGAGAAAAGACGCCTTGAGGAGATGGACCGCAGGCGCAAAGAGGAGGAGGAGCGGCGACGAGCTGAAGATGAGAAGAGAAGGAATGATCGTGAACAGGTCTCTTTTCTCATGACGTTAAAAATTCCTAATGGCTTTAACCACGCGTAGTTTTGTGCCTTTTATCCTTACGTTTACTTTTAACTGCTGTTTAGGTCAATAAAAAGTGCTTTTCGTCACGATTGCATCAACATCCTGCCCCAAACATGGACACGTCTTGCGGCTCATCGCAGGGGGCCGGTGTGGCTTATGACAGAACCGAGCAGTGCTGCTTTAGTCACAGTCGAGCCAGGGCGCTTTATGCGCGCACCCGACTGAGTAATGCATTCTTGGCTGGGTTCTTCAGAGCCGTTGCAAAGCCCGACACGCAGCCTTTGCAGAAGCTGTGACCACCGAACGCGGTACCTCAGCCGGTGTGGCTGACTTTCGGCGCCCGTGGTGGCATATAAGGAGGAGGTGGAGCCTAGCTATATTGCTTTTAGGGGTGTGTTCAAAGTCGCCGCAGTACTCGAAGACTATCAAGACATTGTTGGCTGGGAGATGCGCACATCGACACATTTCATACACAGATCTTTTATTACGTTATGAGAGAGACCGATTACGTGGTCCCCTCCAAACTATTATTTTTTTGTAGCTGTATGCACACATCAACACATTTCATACGCGGATCTTTTGCTACGTTATGAGAGAGACCGATTACGTGGTCCTCCCCAAACTATTTTTATTTTTTGGAGCTGTATACACACCTACCTGTTATTTGGAACCCATGAAGCTCTCGTCCTCTGCACCTGTGCAATCCATTTTTCACAACGAACAGGGTGTCTTTCAAACTTATGAAGGGTAATTCCATTATCCCGAGTGTCCGAGTGCAATGTCCAGCAATACAATGAGCCGGCATTCTGGCTAACACGAAGGAACAACGAGCTACCTTCCCAGAGGTAAAACTAATGGAAACAAACGAGTCCACTAGGGGGCGCCTCTGTCCTGTACATCACTTCCTGCTTCTCAAAAACAAATCCCTCAAGAGGATTTTCAAGTTACAAAAAGCTGTATAGGTCAAAATCATGCTTTGTGGTGAAAAAACACATGGGACCATATTGGCTGTGGGTTTTTCATTAATATACTAAAAAACATACGTTTGACGACACTTGCACTTTAAGTAAACACATTTGTTTTGTTTCGTTTGTCATGCCGTGGCCCTTGAAGACTCGCAACCAACACTAAAGTTGTTGTGAGTTGGCATCTCTTAACAATGCAGTAATCCCACTTTATAAAAATAATTACATTTTAAAGATTTTCCAATGTCAATTTTACTTTATGAACAATTTTGATTGCATTACAGTTCCTATCAGTGTAGAATATTGGTTTGATACACACTTCATGATCACTGTTTCTAAAATTTTGTTTTAAACCAAATTGTTTGAAGACCAAAGCACTGGTTCACATAGGAATTAACAGCAGGATAAATTGTAATTCCAGTTGTTCCAGACACCCAAAAATATTAACAAAAGATCAATTTTATTGAGACGCATAGCTGATGTGACAGAAATTATGGAATATAAAAATCTTGAATAAACTGGATAAACATTAAACATTGCTAAACATCTACAGTGGTGTTCAAAATAATAGCAGTCCAATCTGACTGACCAGATTTGGCCACATTTTTATTGTTGTTTATTGTTATATGTCAACAAGTTACCAGTAGGTGCAGTATACTCAGAAAACCAACAATACCAAGCGTTAATGATATATACACTCTTAAGACTGTGCAATTGGGCAATTTCTTGAAAAGGCTGCATTAAAAAAATAAAATAGTCTGCTGTTGACTTTACAAACTCAAAACTATTTTGAACAAACCTTTTTGTTTCTAAAATTTTCCAATCCTTTGAATCACTAAACTAATATTAAGTTGTATGACTACATTTTTTTGTTTATGTAACTGCTTCACATCGGTGTGGTGTGGAGTCAACCAACTTGTTCCACTCCAAACATTTCTTAATGACATTCCACAATTCATGTACATTTCTTGATTCTGCTTTCGAAACAACTTTTTTTTTTTTTTTTTTTTTTTTTTTGCTCCACAAATTCTCGATTGGATTAAGGCCTGGGGATTTGACTGGCCACTCCATGACATCAACTTTGTTGGTCTAAGACCAAGACTTTCCATGTTTACCAGACACTTTCAAAAACTGATGGTTCCCCTCTAGCTTCACATTCAGCTCATTCTTATGTGAAAATATATCCACAGCTAACGCAAAATCACAAAGCCAGTTCACAATATTCAGTTCTGGAAATTCATCAGATTTCTCCATAAACCCCAAAAATGAGCATATGAGCTCCCACAGTTGTTGAAACACTTTCTTCTATGCAGGAGCTGCCCATTCTTGCATTGACAATTTGCAAGCATAATTTGCATGCTTGGTAGCAAAGTGATGGCTGATATTGTACTATTTAAAAACTGAAACAGCTTTTCGGCATATTAGACACATGTTGTTAATTGGACTTCAGGGAAAATATATTTCACTGTCCACTTTTCTTTGATGCGCTCATTTTTACAGAAAGGCTCAAACGGCAAGGGGAACAGAGAGTGAAATAAAGAGGACACTACTTTCCAACAAAGGTCCACCCGTTCAGGAACGGCTCGTATTGCAGGGAGAAGATGATATGAATGATTGAATGATTTTGATTATTTTTTTAAGTGGATAAGTTCGGTGGCCCGCATTGAAAAGCCTATTGGGACGTATATGGCCGTAGTTTGCCCATGTCTGCCCTATCACTAGCCAGCTTCCATCACTCAGACAGGAGCGTGAGTGATGGGATCATTTGTGATCGACCCATCACTACACTCACATCACATCTCAATGTATCCACACCATCTTGCGTTCACTTTCAAGCACAATCAATGCTGTCATAGCGGCGATTTAATGAGAAGTGAGTGCAGTCATCTTTGAGTTTGTATGTTTGTGATGACGTACATACATGATTGGCTTCAATGTCAATGACATTCTCGTGACTGTGTATGGTTTAATCAATAAAACCATTATTTTTGACAGATTTTAGCCATTAGTCGTTTGGTGGATTAGGAAATGCACCGTTGAACATTGCTGTGATAGGTATTTTGCTCATAGGCGTGGCTCTTTTTGCTGAAACTGCGCCTGTCAGCTTTTGGATATTTTCGTATACCGTATTTTCCACACGATAAGGCGCACCGGATTGTAAGGCGGACCTTCAGTGAATGGCCTATTTTAAACTTTTTTTCCACATATAAGGCGCACCACATTATAAGGTGTATTATATATATACAGTAGAGGCTGGGGTTACGTTATTCATCCATTAGATGGAGCTGCGCTAAAGGGAATGTCAGTCAAACTTTTTATAGATTACAAGCCAGCGTTCTGAAAACTCTGTTCACTCCCAAAATGAATAAACAGTTTTATTATTTTCCCCGAGGTACGGTCAGTGATGTAGCATTGTAGTAGTAGCAGTAGTAGTATAGGAGTCATTTTGGGGTCTTTACACAAACATATGAATGGAAATGAAATGGCACGCTTGCGCAGTCATATATCTCAGCATCCACTGCGCGCTACTTCTTCTACAGGGGAAAATGGAGTCGGTGGCTGCTTACCATAGTTGCGGGACCTGCTGCGGCTCAATATTGATCCATATATAAGGCGGCTTTTGGGAAAAGGTGCGCCTTATAGTGCGGAAAATACCCTATATGTTTATAGACTATGTGTATCTGTATATTGATGTTGAAAAAGTATTTGCCCCCCCCTCCTGATTTTCTTTTTTTTTTTCGATCACAAGTAAAGTTTTCAAATAATCAAAAATGTAATGTCTCAGACAACCAAAGGAAGTACAAAATGCACTTTTCAAATGACAATTACATTTTTAAAGGCACCAAAAATCCAAAGCTTTCTGACCCTTTGTGAAAAATTAATTGCCCCCTGAACCTAATAACAGATTGGGCCACCCTTGGCAGCAATAACTGAAATCAAGCGTTTGCGATAGTTGATAATTGATGATGAGTATATCACATTGCTCTGCAGGACTTTTGTCTCACTCTTCTTTGCAGAATTGTTTCAACTCCGTCATTATTGGAGGATTTTCGACCAAGAACAGCATTTCAGGTCACACCACAGCATCGCAATTGGATTTAAATCTGGACTCTGATTTGTACACTCCAAAACCTTATTTTTATTATTTATTTTTAGAGCCATTCAGAGGTGGATTTGGTGTGTTTCGGATTGTTATCCTGCTGCATGATCCAAGAGTGCTTGAGTTTGTGGTTACGAACTGATAGCTGAACGTTCTCCTTGAGGATGTTCAAGTACCCATCAGGATTCAGTGTTGCATCAATCACAGCAGGTTTTCGTGGTCCTAAGGTAGCAAACCAGCCCCAGATCATCACACTGCCACCACCATGCTTCACTGTTGGCATAATGTTTTTATGAAATATTATGTCATTTTGACGCCAGGTGTTAAGGGCTGCACACATTTCATAAGCATTTTTTTTGACTCGTCAGTCCACAGAATGTTTCTCCAAACGTCTTGCGCACTATCAAGGCACTTTTTGGCATATGTGATTTATTTATTTTTTTTACATTTTTATTCTTTGCTGACAGCTGGGGTTTTTGCCTGGAGACTCTCCCATCGATGCCATTTTTGGCCGGTATCTTTCTTATGGTAGAAAATGCAGCCCTATGGGGGCACAAGCCAGTGCAATCTGTACGCAGGTCCCATGCCTAGATAAATGCAGAGAGTTGCATCAGGAAGGGCATCTGTCTTTAAACTTTCCCAAACAAATATGAGTGTTCATCAAAAGAATCCCAAACCGAATTAGTCGTGGCCCATCTTAACGATGTCCGTCCCTGGCACCGTTAACTTGCAGGGCATCGGTGGAAATTCAGCTATTGTGGGTCAAAAACAAAGAAGAGGAGCAAAGCGCCAGTAGCAGCAGCAGAAGAAGAAGATGAATCCACACAGCCTGCAGTTGAGTGTAGGGATTTTGAATGTTTGGACTCCGACAGAAAATGTCCAGGAATTGGTTGATATGATGATTAGGAGAAAGGTTGATATGTTGTGCATTCAAGCGAGCAGTTGGAAAGGTAGTAAGGCTCGAGGTTTAGGGGCAGGGTTTAAATTATTTTACCAAGGAGTAGATGGGAAGAGAAATTGAGTGGGGTTATTTTAAAGGAACAGCTGATGAAAAATGTCTTGGAGGTGAGAAAAGTATCCGATCAAGTGATGAGGCTGAAATTTGAAATTGATGGTGTTATCTCTGTGATTTGCGGCTATGCCCACAGGTAGGATGTAACCTAGAGTTGAAAGAGACATTCTGGAGGGAACTAGAAGTAGTAGTTCTGAGCATCCCAGACACAGAGAGAGCTGTGATTGGTACAGATTGTAATGGACATGTTGGTGGAAAAAAAAAATGGGCGATGAAGAATTGATGGATAAGTACGGCATCAAGGAAAAGAGCTTTGAGGGATTAGATGGTGGTGGACTTTGCATAAAGGATGGAAATGGCAGTAGTGAAAGTTTTTTTCCAGAAGAGGCAAGAACATAGGGTGATCTACAAGATAGGTGGTAGAAGCATGCAGGTGGATTACATTTTGTGCAGACGATGATTAATCTGAAGGAGGTAACTGACTGTAAAGTAGTGGTCGGGGAGAGTGTAGCTTGACAGCAAAGGGTGGTGGTATGAAGGATGACTCTGGTGATGGGGAGGAAGAATGAAAAGACACAGGTCGAGCAGAGAACCACATGGTGGAAGATGAGAAAGGAACAATGTTGTGCGGACTTTCAGAAAGCGATGAGACAGGCTCTTGATGAACGGTGAGCTCCCAGAAGACTGGACTGCGACAGCCAAAGTGATCACAGAGATAGACAAGAGAGCAGTTGGTGTGTCTTCTGATAGGACAGGGGAGAAGGAGACTTGGTGGTGGAACCCCAAAATACAGAAAGTTGTACAAGGAAAGAGGTTAGTGAAGAAGAATTGGGACACAGAGGAATGAGGAGATGCGAAAGGAATACATTGAGATGCGATGTAGGGCAAAGGCTACACAAGAGGCTTATGACATGTACACCAGGTTAGACACGAAAGAAGAAGAAAAGGATCTTTACAGGTTGGCCAGACAGAGGGATAGAAATCAGAATGATATGCAGCAGGTAAGGCTGTTTGATGAAAATGTGTTGACTGGTTCCAGTAGTGTACTAAGTACGTAGATGGAAAGAATACTTTGAGAACTTGATGAATGAAGAAAATGAGATAGAAGGAAGAGTAGAAGAGGCAAGTATGATGGACCAGGAAGTGCCAATGATTAGTAAAGAGGGAGGTTAGGCACTAAAGAGGATGAAAAATTGTTGTTCAAAACAGTTGTTCCCGTACCTGTGAAGTTATGGAGGCAATGTGGAGAGGTGGATGTGGAGTTTTTGACCAATTTATTCAACAGAATACTGGGTAAGATGCCTGAAGAATGGAGGGAAAGTATGCTAGTTCACATTTTTAAGAACAAAGGCAATTTGCAGAGCTGTGGGAACTAGAGGAATAAAGTTGATGAACCTCATAATGAAGTTATGTTAAAGAGTCGTGGTGGATAGACTGAGAACAGCAGTATCTGCGAACAACAGTATGGTTTCATGCCTAGAAAGAGCACCACAGATGCATTATTTACCTTGAGGATGCTAGTGGAAAAGTACAGAGAAGGTAAGAAGGAGCTACATTGTCTCTTTGTTGATCTAGAGAAAGGCTATGACAGAGTACCAAGATGGAAACTTTGGTACTGCATGCGTCTGGTGTGGCGGAGAAATATGTTAGAAACAGTACAGGACATTTATGAGGACAGCAAAACAGTGGTGAGGTGTGCCGTAGATGTGGCAGAAGAATTTAAGGTGGAGGTGGGACTGCATATGGGATAAGCTCTGAGCCCCTTCCCGATTGCTGTGGTAATGGATAGGCTGAGAGATGTTTGACTGGAATCCCCTTGGACCATGATGTTCACAAATGACATTGTGATCTGCATTCAAAGCAGGGATCAGGTGGAGGAACAATTAGAAAGATGGAGACAAGCACTGGGAAGGAGAGGAATGAAGATTAGCCAAAGTGAAACAATATATGAAAGAAAGGAGTGAAGAGTGAAGCTACAGGAAAAGGAGATATGAGGATGGACTTGAAATACTTGTGCTCAACAATCCCGAGCAATGGTGAGTGTGGTAAGAAAGTAAAGAAACTGATCCAAGCACGTTAGAGCATCTTTTGGAATGTGTCGGTTGTGTTATGTGACAGTCTCCGCTAGGATGAAAGGCTAAGTTTTTAAAACAGTGGTGAGTCTAGCCATAATGTACGAATTAGAGACGGTGGCACTGAAGAGACAACCGGAAGCAGAGCTGGAGGTGGCAGAAATGAAGATGTTGCGGTTCTAGGAGTGAGCAGGTTGGATTGGTTTAGAAATTAGCCCATTTGAAGGACAGCCAAAGTTTTTGAGACAAGGTTCGAGAGAGCAGACTTTAATTTGGACGTGTCCAGAGGCGAGAAAATGAGTATATTGGTAGAAGGGTGCAGAGGATGGAACTGACAAGCAAAAGAGCAAGAGGAAGACCAAAGAGAAGTTGAATAGATGTATGTTGTGAGGGAAGACATGAGGGCAATGGATGTTAGAGAGGTAAATGCAGGAGAAAGATGCACATAGAAAAAGATGACGCGCCGTGGTGACCCCTAATGGGACAAGTCAAAAGAAAATGATGATGATGATCTTTCTTATGGTAGCGTCAGGAAAACTGACCTTAACTGATGTCTGAATATCTTCAGATGTTGTTCAAGGTTCTTTTGTGACCTCCTGGATGAGTTGTTGTCAGACTGTTGGAGTAAGTTTAATTGGTAATCCACTAAGGGGAAGGTTTGCCACTGTTCCCATTTTTCTCAGTTTATGGACAATGGCTCTGAGAATGGTTTGCTGGAGCCCCAAAGCCTTGGAAATGACTTTTTAACCTTTTCCTGACTGATTGCTCTTTCAATCACCCCCCCCCCCCATTATTTCTTGAATTAATTTGGATCATGCCATGATGCATTGGCTCTTGAGATCTTGTAACCTACTTAACGTTCTCTGACAGATTATATTTAAGTAATTTCTTGAATCAAGTATGGTGGTCACCAGGTTTGGGTGGAGCTTGTGAATTTGAACTCACCTTTCCCAAATTTACGTCATGTTAACGTTGCGATTTAACGAGGAGGGGGCAATAACTCTTTCACAGAGGGTCAGAAAGATTTTAATCTTATTTATTTTTTTAATAAAATGAATTGACATTTAAAAACGGCCTTACGTTGTCTCTATCAAAATTAGTGATTTTGAAACCTTTGTGTGATAAATTTTCAAAAAAAGAAATCTTTCAAATACTTTTTTATGACTGTGTGTGTGTGTGTGTGTGTGTGTGTGTATATATATATATATATATATATATATATATATATATATATGTTTACCACATCATTCTTTATGTGGTTTAATGGTGCTACAAAAGTGTAACTTCTGCCATCTTTGATCGTATCCAGAGTTTTACTCTTTCACTGATTGTCATCATCTTCCTTTTCCACATCGTCATCGGGCTGTTTTTCTGCAATGTGCTTTCCAAAGAGCTTACGCAGCGCCCATTTTAAAAAAATCCTTTCATTTTGCATCTTCCTCTTCCGCTTGGGTGCTTCGGGGGAAGATTTAACATCAGCACAGCGCTTTGGTGGCATTGTGAACACGAGAGGTTATTGCACACATAGTCAACAGCGTAGAAAATGGCGGATTGAAGAACAAGGGAGAGGAGGGAGGGAGAGACAGTTGCTGGGTGGGGCTTCGATGATACATAGCCAATAAGTTCCAAAAAGCCGATCTGGCTCTTTTTAAAATTTTGCTTCATTGGTCCGTGTCGTGCTGGGAATGTCTATCGCCTTGTATCAATGCGACATCCCGTAATATAGTACGTACTGTATGCCGATCTGACTTTTTGTGGGGGGCGATGCACTGAAGCCGCAATAGGTGAACTGTGAAGTAGAGAGGGATTGCTTTGTGTGTGTATCTCTATACGTGTGTGTGTGTGTGTGTGTGTGTCATTTTAATAGTAGAAATAGTGCGTTTATGAGGACACAATGATGCATAACGGTATTCTGACTAGTTAAAATGTGATTTTGGGGGGAAAAAAGCGTAGAGACTTAAACTAAACCTGGCCATTGATATAGAGTTGAACTCTAAATATAGCTCTGCTTTGATAGGAATACATCCGGCGGCAGCTAGAGGAGGAGCAGAGACATTTGGAGATGCTACAAGAGCAGCTGTTGCGTGAACAGGCCATGTTACTGGTAAGTCACACAACCAAGGAACCTAAAACATACATTTGTAAGTCTGTCACCTCACATCATCCGAACTGACTCCAGATGTGTATCATTCTCTTAATGTTTGAGAGGAACGAAGAGAGGTCGTGGGACAATCTGTCAGCAAGAAATTTTGACAAAATTTTAGAATTACTTTTTGGTAGAATATGATTGAGCAGCATTAAATCCCTAAATGTGCGCTAGGAGTTCAAGTGGCGTGAGTTGAAGGAGCAGCGCAAGGCTGAGCAGCTACACAAGCGGCTGCAGCAAGAACAGTTTGTCTCACTCCAGCGTGCATCCCAGCAACAGCTTGGTGATGAGGTCAAACCCCCGTCAGACCCTACCAATCCTCTGATGACCACCCCACCCCCCGACAGAATCCTTACCCAGCCCCCACAAGCTGTGGTACTCAACAGTACGGTTGCAGTACTGATAGGCGCCTTTGAGAACTCTGGAGTGCCACAGGACGGCGCTAAAGCTCAGGCAACACTGTCAGAGAAAAACATCTCTGATGAGAATGTCAGCCACATTTTCACCTCCAGTAGTTCCAAACCTCTTCAGCCCGAACCCTCCATCCACTTTACACTTCTTCCGGGAGAACATGCTGAGCTTGATAGACTGGTTAATCATCCTCCTCAACTTATCAGAGAGGTGAACCTCCTCATTGACTCTGATTGCCCTGCCGCCTGCTTTTTCCATCTTCTTGCTCTTTTTGCTCTGCCCCTGTGAAAATAGAGAGGTTGCAAGCAACACGAGTTACCGTGATTTCTCCTTCGGAGACCAAAAGTGGCTAATTCATGATGAGGAGTTATGGCTGGGCTACATTTGTAATTGGGCAGCTGCATGTAAATGGACAAAGCTCAAACTAACATGCAACATTCAAGCACCGAAGCACGTCATTATTAACAACTGTCTTTCCTTCCTTTTAGGTATGCAAAGTTTTTGATGCAAAAACACATGTTATCTTATGTGTCTGTCCAGCTTCAAGCATGACTTATCACACTTACCATCCGCCTTAATAGGCAAGGAAGGAAGCATTCTGTTTAATGATGGACCTCTCATCTTGATTGTTCGCACCACTGTTTGATCTTTATCTGTCACCCCAGGCTGACGAGCGATACCGTAAGAATATTCAGGGTTCTCCTCAGACAGCGGCTCCTCCTAAACAACCTCCTCTTCCCCCCCGCTCTGGTGAACCCTTCTCCAACAGTAGCAGCTCCTCCGACGCCTCTGCAATGCACCGACCTATGGAACCTCAGGTAACTGCTCTACTCCACTTCTTCTTCTCACAGTATTGCATAAACAAATTGATTGTCGCTGCTGTTAGAAGAAATTATTTTATCCATTTCATTCATTTAACATGAAAATCAAAATTGCACTTCATTTGTTAGTTACCTAAAGGAGTATAAAAATAAAGGTCTCTACTGGTCTGTCTTGGTGAAAAAGGAGATGAGGCAAAAGACAAGCTTTGTCTTTTGCCTCATCTCCTTTTCAATTTAGTGGTTGATCTACGTTCCTATGCTCACCTATGGTCACAAGCTGTGGGTCATAACCGAAAGAACAAGATCAAGGATACAAGCAGCTGAAATTAGTTTCCTTTGTAAGGTGCCTAGGCCTCTCCCCTAAAGAGAGGGTGAGAAGTATGGTCATCATGGAGGCACTCAGAGTCCAACTGCTGCTCTACCACTTCGAGAGGAGCCAAATGAGTTGGCTCGAGCATCTGATTAGGATGCCTCCTGGACATTTCTCTAGTGAGGTCTTCTGGGCTCGTCCCGCTGAAAGGAGGTCTCACCCAGGAAATGCTGAATATGCTCTCTCACCTGGCCTGTGTGACCTTACAAAATGCCTGGGGAGAGGGATGTCTGAGTCTCACTGCTCAAGCTGCTCTGCCTGCGACTCAACCTTGTATAATCAGAAGATTGATATATGGAAGTATTATGAAATTACATAACTGAGTTCTGCAAAAATTTGTGGAGAGGTGATTTCATTAACAGAGAAGAGCCAATTAAACACATTCAGAATACACACATAGTGGTAACTGTGAAAAGATGTACATTTCTGGTATGAAATGTAAATGCTGTGTTGTCATAAAAAATACTCAGCATCTTAAAATTAACTAACAAGGGTCACCATTGTACTACAGTATGTACTCAGTGTTGCAGTCACGTCCAAAAGGGAGCTCAAATCCAAATGTTTACATCAGTGTTTCACATTCTTTAATGAGGAAAGGCACCCAATTTATGTGTTGTGACATGATGTTCTTCTCAGTGAAAATATCCAAAATCTGTCAACACTTAATGCTATGAATACTTCATTAGTAATGATCTAATAAAAATAACCTTAATTTACCCAGTGTAAAATCTGTGCATGTTAAATTGAACACACTTGTTCTGTCTAATGAATGGCAACAGGTGGCTTCAAAGGTTAATTATGGCTTCTGTTATCAAATGAAAGAGCAGTAAATTCCAATATTGTCAGACAAATAATTTGGGTAATTTCCTGCATTCTCTGATGAATGGCAAACGTGTTCCGGAGCACTGATTGAGAATCACTGGTTTACATTACACATCCCAACAATGATAAGCATCTTTATTTTGTTGTCTGTTTGCATGTGTTTAAATCTAAGTTCATGCATGTCAACCACACAGCTTCCCTTGTGTTTCACCCCCTCCCTCACTCCTTAAAGGTCCAGTGGTCCCACCTTGCTGCTCTAAAGAGCAGCAACAGCGCTGCCCCCTCTCCTCCTCCTCTGCCCGCAGTCGCTCGCTCCCAGTCCTTCAGCGAGCCCGGCGGCGTTACCACGAGCTTTGCACAACTCCACCTGCGCTCCCAGGATCCCCACCATCATCACCCATCGCCTGCACGCACTGACCCCCAACTTCTCCTCCATCAGCCTCAAGCACAGCCCAGTGACGAAGTCCCACCCAAGGTGAGAAGTTGTAGAGGACCGCCTCTCTCCCTTGGTGCACTCCATTCGGTTTCGTCATTCATTTTGTCACATCGGTCACTCCCCTGACCATTCTACTCAAACACAACATGGTTGTCTGTCATTGAACCTTCAAAATGTTTTTTCTGACTCGAAAAAGAGTTTGCCTATATAACTAGTGGGTGACATTTTACCAGGTCTAAAGCAAACATTGTATGTGTCCAGGTACCTGTCAGAACAACATCCCGTTCGCCAGTACTCTCCCGCAGGGAGTCACCACTGCCATTGCAGTCTGGTGGACAGAGAAACACATCTGGGTAAATAATGAAGATGCTTAATAGATAAATTGTGACTCTTTTGAATTGCCTTGTACGTGTTATTGAAGTTTTCTTCTCTTGGGCAGAAATGCGGAGCAGCGCCCCCTGTGGGACAGGGTGGAGAAGCTGCAGCCGCGGCCTGGCAGCGGGAGTTCTTCTGGCTCTTCCAACTCCAGCTCCCAAGCCAGTTCTGGAGACCGCTTCAGGCCACGCTGTGAGTCCCCTGGAATCGTACTTGGCTACTTCTTGTCTGTCCATTAAAACCAAACATTTTCTAATCCAATCTCCTCTTTTGATCCTTCAAGCATCCTCCAAGTCTGAAGGATCACCTCTCCAGCGTCCTGAGAATCTTCCCAAAAAAGCTGATGAAAAGAACTTGGCCAGGCCTACTCGACCTGCTGTATGTGTTTCTCTCTTTGTAATGAGCCAGCAAACTTTACTTTAGTTTAGTTAAAAAAAAAATACATTTTTTCAAAAAGGTGAAAACTCTGTTTTTCCACTCCCCCACCCTAAATGTGCCTTCATATGAATCCACTACCTGGTGGTTTTAGGGGAACAGCTTAGGTTGTCGTAAGACTATTAAATGTCCTATATTTTGGCTATTTAGACCTCTACAGAGTTACTCTCTAACATGGACTTAATGCAAGAGTGTCAATTTCATTATTTAAAAAAAAAAGAAACACCACCTTGGTTTTATCATGTGTCCATAAGAGGCCCCTCCAACGGCTACTTCTGTTTGACCCAGTTTTGTATCCACTTTGTCCATGTCTGACTAAAACTGCCCCCTTTCTTACGATTGGCTGCCTCCGTGTAGCAGACAGTGTTATTGACAGTGCTGACTTGGGAGCAGACAGGCAGAACTCTTCGCCAATGATGTAGATAAGCTTGAGAAATTTGAATGACCTAATTTCAAGGCTCTTGACAAAAAAAACATTTTGAACTCAATAACGCATGGGTAATTTTACTTCATAAGACTGTATTTCATGTGTTTAATGAGGCACTGTAGCGACATTGTTTACAACCCAAATACTAGAAAAACGTGGTTTAGCAAAATACCGGAACTTAAAGGAGATAAATCACCTCCGTTCATTGTATTGTAAAATTGGATTTGTTTGGGAGATAAAAGCGATTCAATTATTTTCATTTGTATTGTGAGAAATTCATTGCCGACTCTAAATTGCCCCTAGGTGTGATTGTGAGTGTGACTGTTATCTGTCTCAATGTGCCCTGCGATTGATTGTCTGGCAACCAGTTCAGGGTGTATGTACCCTGCCTCCTGTCCGATG
Organism: Syngnathoides biaculeatus; assembly: GCF_019802595.1. Classification (NCBI taxonomy): domain Eukaryota; kingdom Metazoa; phylum Chordata; class Actinopteri; order Syngnathiformes; family Syngnathidae; genus Syngnathoides; species Syngnathoides biaculeatus. The sequence goes on from NC_084641.1 coordinate 39,262,595, forward strand.
ACAGCTGGGATGGGCTCCAGCACTCCCCCTTGTGAGGATAAGCGGAAAATGGATGAATGGATGGATTATGAGAGTGGTCCTTCTCTTCTTTACTCATTTTGTTGCCTCATGCAGTGTTTGAAACACCTGACACAGGATTTGAAGACAACTGCATTTGAATCCAGATGAATTCTTCCTGTCACGTTGTCTGTTTTAACTGCTTTTTTGTTATCACTACTCTTTAGGACCTGACAGCACTCGCTAAGGAGCTTCGTGCAGTGGATGACCTGCGGCCTCCCCACAAAGTTACAGACTACTCCTCCTCAAGTGAAGATTCTGGCACCACTGATGAGGAGGAGGATGAGGAAGTAGACCAGGAGGCAGGAGAGGAATCTACCTCAGGACCAGAGGACTCGCGTTCTGGGTTGGTGGAACACACTCTGACCACTCTATTTGTTTCTTTGTAGAAAGTTTGAAAGTTCATATTTTTCCCAGGGTGTTCTTAAAATGGTTCTGATTGTGCACATCAGATCTTCTCACGGCTTCCACAGGAGGTTGAGCAATGGGGAGACTGGGTCTGCCAAAACCATGCTGGTTGAAGACTCTGAGAGCAACCAGATCACCACACCCTCAAAGGATGGCACACTTGTTATCAGACAGGTAGGAAGAGGAGATGGGAATCTCCTTGTAAAACATTGTCCACCCAAAGAACACAGGACACTTTCTTTGTCCAGTGTTTTCATCCAATCATTCACCACAATCCTCCTTTTCTCTGTGACGTAAACATTAAGTCCGTCATCATAGGCCTAGTCTGATTTTTTTTAATTGGAAGAAGAGGATCTTAACAACAACACTGCAGAATGCATCATCTTTCCTCCTGTTTACTGGAGCCAAAAGTGTGCCTATTCTTGGTTTCAGAGCACCACTGACATTAAGCGGATGGTCAATCTCTCCTCCTCTTCCCCAGCCGGTGCCTCTCACGGCCACCCCCAATCCCTCAGCCACAGCCTCCAAGAGAAAAATGGTTTCACTGGCTGCATTCACTACCTACCAGACCTTATCCAGCAGAGCCATCACTCCCCTTCCTCTTCCACATCCACGCTTTCCTCCTCCTTCTCATCACCACCTAGCCATGCCAGTCTGGCCATGTCCCCACTGAATCCCCTGGAAAAGCTTGTTGCAATCGAGGTATGTTGCCCTCACTTGGCTGAGGCCAGCAATTGCAGGAATGGAATGCAGGGAGTTCAGGCTCGGACACAAAGGCTGCCAATCTGGGTCAAGTGCTACTTGAATCTCTTAATTTTTATGATGTTTCAGAGCCCAACACAAGCATACGATTTAGCCTAGTGCCATTATAGTGTTTGTATCCAATTTTGCTGAACTACAGTGGAACCTACAAACCTGTTTCTCATCAAGGAAGGGAGGTGAGATTGTTACAGCTGAGCCGGCATTTTCGAACACACTGTTTTAGGACAGTGATTGACCTCCACACAAATTCTGCCATAGAAAATTATGAAAATAGAACTAGTCCTTTCTTTGGTCTAGCTGACACCATTGATGAAAATTTGACAGTTATAAAGGTTTAAAGTGTTTATCAACTATAGTTGTGATTCAAATGTAAAAGCAATGAAACCTTTGTCAACCTTAATAATGAAAGAAAAATGCATAATGTACAGTGTGACTATATTGGTCCATGTAGCTGATGAAAGTAAAAAGTAGAAAAAGGTGATTGTCAGCAGTAAAATGTCAAAATTATCTTTTAACGTTCACAGTCAGCCATGATACAGTCACGATAGACAGAAGTATCGATTGAGTCGGCTTTTACTCTCTTTTCACTTTTTTTTAAACAGCCATTATTGAGGCTGGTCCTACTCCGGGATGGGTGCTGCAAAGGCCAGGGTCATTCAATTTTATCCTTTGGAAAATACAAAAGGATGAGGAAAAATTCAAACACTTGTGTTATGTTAGAGGATTTGGGGAAATGCCCATTTGTGCAACAGTTGCATTTGACTGTAGATGTTCCACTGTATTTACAAATATTTTGTTACCACCCCCTCCAAAAAACATGCACAGTATGTATGGATATATATATTTTTTTGTACATCTGAGCCTGTACAAATCCTCTAATACCATCCTGGTTGTTGGGTCTGGCAGATCTGCATTTTCTCATTCCTGCTGACCTTACACTGGCTCTCCTCTTCTTCCTGCTAACATGGTTGTCTCCCAGTTATAGCATGGAGGGAATCCTACGACAGGTTTTTAGGATGAACAGCTTTTTAAGATGAACTAACAAGCATCTCTGCTTTGAGTTGTGCTTGTACTTGCTTGGTGTTTTTTTGTTCTCATCACTCCTGTCTTATACCAAATGCATTCTGGTGGTGGATTTTGGATCCTCTTCTGCCTGCATTTTACTGCAGCCCGAAATATACACTGCCTCCATTTCTTCCTTTTCACTCTTTTTCCCTTTTCTGTCAGTACTAACTGCAAGACTCTACTTCAGCTACGTTTCACGCATGTCTTAATATTTTTTGATGTACGTATGCTGCTTGCACTAATGTATAGGTACACACACATGCATTGAGGGTCCTCGTTTACGATGGTCCCGATATACTGATTTTGAGGTTACAAATTTTACAGAATAAAGTGCACAGTGGTTCAATACATGGCACTAGAAGACATTCTTCATTAACGGCGTTCTTACCTTTTTCAATCGAAGTATATTTATGGCCTTAGTTTTTTTTTTTTAAATGAAAATAATTCCTGTATATTTATTTTTACTATGTAATCAGGTAAACAATGATTGCATACAATCAGTTCCATTACCAGTGTAGGAGTGGAATTCTGTTCTACACTTAGAATCCCCTTTATTTATCTCAATGTACAGTGCCTTGTGAAAGTATTTGGCCCCCTTGAACTTTTCAACCTTTCGCCACATTTCAGGCTTCAAACATAAAGACAACTGCAAGTCGCTTGGGGTATGTCTCTATCAGTTTTGCACATCGAGAGACCGAAATTCTTGCCCATTCTTCCTTGCAAAACAGCTCGAGCTCATTGAGGTTGGATGGAGAACGTTTGTGAACAGCAGTCTTCAGCTCTGCCCACCGATTCTCGATTGAATTCAGGTCTGGACTTTGACTTGGCCATTCTAACACCCATTACATTTATTTATGAACCATTCCATTATAGATTTGGCTTTATGTTTTGGATCATTGTCCTGTTGGAAGATAAATCTCCGTCCCAATCTCGGGTCTTTTGCAGACTCCAACAGGTTGTCTTCCAGATTGGTCCTGTATTTGGCACCATTCATCTTCCCATCAATTTTAACCATCTTTCCTGTCCCTGCTGAAGAAAAGCAAGCCCAAACCATGAGGCTGCCACCACCATTTTTGACAGTGGGGATGGTGTGTTCAGGGTGATGAGCTGTGTTGCATTTACGCCAAACACATCGTTTTGCATTGTGGCCAAAAAGTTCGATTTTGGTTTCATCTGACCAGAGCACCTTTTTCCACGTTTGGTTTGTCTCCCAGGTACATTGTGGCAAACTTTAAACGAGACTTTTTATATATCTATCTTTGAGAAATTGCATTCTGCTTGCCACTCTTCCATAAAGGCAGGATTTGTGCAGTGTACGATTGATGTCCTATGGACAGACTCTCCCACCTCAGCTGTAGATCTCTGCAGTTCATCCAGAGTAATGATGGGCCTCTTGGCTACATTTCTGATCAGTCTTCTCCTTGTTCGAGGTGCAATTTTAGAGGGACGGCCGGGTATTGGTAGATTTGCACTGGTGTGTTACTCCTTCCATTTCAATATGATTGCTTGCACAGTGCTCCTTGAGATGTTTAAAGCTTGAAGTCTTTTTGTATCCAAATCCAGCTTTAAACTTCTCCACAACAGTATCTCGGACCTACCTGGTCTTCATGATGTTCTCTGCAGTTTAAATAGAACCTTGAGACACACAGAGCAGATGCATTTATACAGAGACTTGATGACACACAGGTTGATTCTATTTATCATCATCAGTCAACATTGGATCATTCAGAGATCCTCACTGAACTTCTGGAGTGAGTTTTCTGCTCTGAAAGTAAAGCGGCCAAATAATATAGGACGCCCCACTTTTCGTTTTTTTATTTGTTAAAAAAGTATAAAATATCTAATAAATTTCATTGTACTTCACGATTGTGTACCACTTGTTGTTGATACTTGACAAAAAATGAAAATTTTATATCTTTATTTGAAGCCTGAAATGTGGCGTAAGGTTGAAAAGTTCAAGGGGGCCGAATACTTTCACAAGGCATTGTAGATATACAGTCCCATCCATGAAAAAGTATTGGCCCCCAATTCAAGTTCTTATTTTTGGCATCGTTTCCCCCACTTTAAGATTAACAGAACATAACCCAAGTAAGCATAAAATTCTGTTTTTAAATAGTCGTTTTATTTATTGAGGAGGGGAAAAAAATACTGAACCCTGCCTGCCCCTATGTGGAAAAAGTAATGGGCCATCTAAACCTAATAACTGGTTGGGCCACCTGTTGCAGGATCAACTAAAATAAAGTGTTTTCTTTAACTGGGAACGAGTCTTTCACATATCTGTGGAGATATTTTGGCCCAGTCTGACTTGCACAATTTAATTCAGCAATACTGGAGGGTTTTTGAGCACGAACGGCCCTTTCAGTCAATCAATCAAACCAAAAGCCTTTGATTACGCAGTTAATTTATTATTTACAAACCTCACAGTTCTGAGGACTGGGGTTCAAATCCCAGGCCCACCTGTGTGGGGTTCACATGTTCTCCCCATGGGTTTTCTCATCCTCTATATCCCAGAATATATGTTAATTGGAGACTGCAAATTGCCCATAGATGTGATTGAAAGAGTGAATGGTTGTATGTCTCTTTGTGCCCTGCGATTGGCTGGCAACCATTTCAGGGTGGACCCCGCCTCCTGCCTGAAGATAGCTAGGAATAGACTTCAACCATCCCGTGAGCCTTGTGAGGATAAGCAGCTTGGAAAATGGATGGATGGAAATAAAATCGCATTTTATATTTTCAGGGGTTATCTTTGATATTTAAACTTGTTTGACTCTAAACAGTGTTGGGAAACTCAAAAAAAAAAATAATTTTGAGAAGGGGACAAATGGAAATTCATATTTATATAGTATATACATTCATTACAGCATCATGCTAAAATCCAACACAGTGATAAATGCTATGTTTTCAGTCTGTTAACTCCTTGTGTTTTGCTGTCTTGGACAGAGCCAGTCAGAGAGCAATTCCATGCCTAAACACAAGTCGTCATCCTCCTTCACTCCGTTCATTGACCCTCGCCTGCTCCAGATTTCACCATCCAGCGGAAGCTCACTCAACAACATGGGTAGGTCAAAGGTCTACTGTTTTACTCCGCAAAGGGAGCTGTTAAGTGCAAGGTATGCTTTTGTTTGCGATTGTTGAATAGTTTGAGGAGATAGTCTTATGCCATCTTCCTGCAGCTGGATTCGGGCAGGATGCTCGTCTGGGAGACCCACTGAGATCTGATCCGTCCCGCAAAGGCTCGGTGGTCAATGTCAACCCTGTCAACACGCGTCCACCAAGTGACACGCCAGAGATCCGCAAGTACAAGAAGAGGTTCAACTCAGAGATCCTGTGCGCTGCACTCTGGGGTAGGTGGTTATACTGTGATGTCACAGCACCCTCTCAAGTTGCTAAGCCATGCTTGTGACCACAGGGGTCAACCTGCTGGTGGGGACTGAGAGCGGTCTGATGCTGCTTGACCGTAGTGGTCAGGGAAAGGTCTACCCACTGATCAACCGGCGGCGTATCCAGCAAATGGATGTCCTTGAAGGACTCAACGTTCTGGTTACCATTTCAGGTACCAGCACTCAACTACTGTATGTTAGTGATGAATAATTGACAGATGGCTGATTTTAGGAATGTGTTGTTTACTTTCAGGCAAAAAGAACAAACTGCGAGTTTATTACCTGTCATGGTTGCGAAACAAGATTCTTCATAATGACCCAGAAGTAGAGAAGAAGCAGGGTTGGGTTAATGTGGGTGACCTGGAAGGCTGCGTCCACTACAAAGTTGGTACGTGGGCTGGGTCAGTGACGTACGAGATAGGCTGAGAATCATCTTCTCATTGTAATTGAATGACACTCTGTTACAGTAAAATATGAGAGGATTAAATTCTTGGTGCTAGCATTAAAGAACGCAGTTGAGGTTTACGCCTGGGCTCCTAAACCATATCATAAGTTCATGGCCTTCAAGGTAAGCAGGACGAGTGAATCAGATGTTTATTTTGTTCCATATTTAATGGTGGATTAATAACTTGATCTTTGGTTGCTTTCAGTCATTTGGTGACTTGGTGCACAAGCCTCTGCTAGTGGACCTGACTGTAGAGGAAGGTCAGAGGTTAAAGGTCATCTATGGCTCCTGCTCAGGCTTCCATGCTGTGGATGTGGACTCTGGTGCAGTCTACGACATCTACCTCCCCACTCATGTAAATGCCCGGCTTCGCATCTCCATCACTCTGCCTTCCCTAAATTGTCCCTAATTCGCCTTCAGATCCAGACAAGCATTCATTGCCACGCCATCATCATCTTGCCCAACACGGATGGAATAGAGCTGCTTGTCTGCTACGAGGACGAGGGTGTCTACGTTAATACATATGGGCGCATCACCAAGGACGTGGTGCTCCAGTGGGGGGAAATGCCAACTTCAGTGGGTAAGTGGATTGAAATGCCGGAGGCTTGATTCACATAGTATCAGGAGAATAGAATCAGAAATCCTCTGATCGAAATTAGGCCTCTTCCTAGTGTGTATAAAAATCGGATGCGTATTAGGAATCTTCCAATGCTCGTGAAGAATAAATGCACAGATTAGATAAACACCGTCAATTTCATTTAAATGCATAGATTGGTGACATACACAACCATGTCTGCTCAAAAAATACACATACATTTTAAAAACACCTGCTGTAACTCAAAATTCTAGCAGAAGCAATTCCAAAATGTGGTTTAAATATAATAGATTAGTAGTGTTGTGATAAATTAGAAGATAAAACATTTACTAATGACAGCCAGGGGAGTTACCCTCATCCATCCATCCATCTTCCGCTTATCCGGGTCAGGTCGCGGTTGTACTCGCTTTAGCAGGGACGCACAGACATGGCATATCCAGCTCTTCCAGGGGGATCATGAGCCGTTCCCAGGCCACCCCAGCGACATAGTCTCTCCAGCCTTACCTGGGTAATCCCCAGAGTCTCTTTCTTGTAGGACGTGCCCGGAACACCCAACCAGGGAGCTGCCCAGGAGGCATCTGAATCAGATGCCTCAGACACCTCATCTGGCTCCTCTCAATGGAACCTCCTGAATGACTGAACTTCTCACCCTATCTCTAAGGGAGAACCTGGACACCCTGCCTAGGAAACTAGTTTTAGTCGCTTGTATCTGGGATCTTGTTCTTTCTATCATGACCCACACCTCGTGACCAAAGGTGAGAGTAGGAACATAAATCGGTAAATTGAAAGCTTCACTTTTCAACTTAGCTCCTTCTTTACCACAACGGATCAATACAATGTCTGCATCACTGCAGACCCTGCACCGATCCGCCTGTCGATCAGTAGTGAACAAGATCCCAAGATACTTGAAGTCATCCATTTGGGGCAGGATTACATCCATGGCCCGGAGAAGGCATGCCACCCTTTTCCAAGGGAGTACCATGGTCTCAGATTTAGAGATGCTGATTCTCATCCCAGCCTATTCACACTATGGTGCGAACAGCTCCAGTGGGAGTTAGAGATCATGACTGGAGGAAGCAAACAGAACCACATCTTCTGGTAAAAGCAGAGATGCAATACTAAGGCTACCCAACCGGACCCCCTCTATGCCTCAGCTTGCGCCGAGAGATTCTGTCCATAGACGTTATTAACGGAATCAGTGACAAAGGGCAGCCTTGACGGAGTCCAACTTTCACAAGAAGGGAGTCTGACTTATTGCCTGCAATGTGGACAAAACTCTGACACTGGTCATACGGGGACCGAACAGCCTCTATTGGTGGGTTCGGTACCCCATACTCCTGAATGACCCTCCCAGAGGAGTCCCCGAGGGACACGGTCAAAGCCATCTCCAAGTCCACAAAACACATGTAGACTGGTTGAGCGAACACTCATGCACCCTTAAGGACCCTGCCAAGCCGGTAGGGCGTTCACGGCGAAAACCTGATTGCTCCTCCTAAATTTGACATTGGACTTCCCAATGGACCCTCCCCTCGAGCACCCCAGAATAGACCTAACCAGGGAGGCTGACAAGTGTTATCTCCCTATAGTTGGAACACACTCGCCCTCCGGACCCTGTGACCTCAGATGTCCTGATGCCACATGCACATGTGGACACCCTTGTGCTTGAATATGGTGTTCGTGATGGACAACCCGCAGAGAGCACTGAAGTCCAGTAACAAAACACCGCTTGGGTTGTGATGGGGGGGGCGTCCTTCCCAATCACGCCCCTGCTAGGTCGCGCTGCCATTGCCCACGTAAGGATTGATGTCCCCTGCAGATGGAGGAGGAGTGCTTTCTAGCCACCCACCTCTCAGAACTCCAAAAAGGGTGGGTATTCTGAACTATTGTCAACAACAGTCAGGATCCGTCCCGACCCAAAGGCTACCCTCTTGTCCACAGGGGTGAACCCCAACATACAGGTGCCAAGCAGGGGGGCAATAACTCGACCCACACCTGCTCGGCACCTCTCACTATGGGCATCTCCAGAATGGAACAGAGTCCAACCCCTCTCAAGAGGACTGATACCAGACCCCAAGCAATCTGTGGAGGCAAGCCTTACTATATCTAGTCAGAATTTCTCAACCTCGCACACCAGCTTGGGCTCCTTCCCTGCTAGACAGGTGACACTCCACGTCCCTAGAGCCAGCTTCTGTAGCCGTGGATCAGATCGTCAAGGTCCTTGCCTTGGCCCACCCCGCAGCTCACACTGTACCCGAGCCCGAGGCTCCTCCCACAGGTGGTAAGCCCATGAGAAGGGGAAACCACGTAACTCTATCACGCTGTACCTGTCCGAGCCCCATGGGTACATTGCCGGCCACAAGTGACCTACGTTGAAACCCCTCCTAAGGGCCTCGCTCCCGAGGGGCGCCGCCATTCAGGCAAGGGAAACCCAGATTAAAAATTTGTATTCATCATAGGGGTTTTTGGAGCTGTACTTTGTCTGTCACTCACCGAAGACCGTTTTTTTTTTTTTTCGTTGGTGACCCTACCAGGGGCATGAAGCCCCAGACAACTTCATCCTAGGTTTATTGGGACACGGACACAAAAACCCTTCCACCACAATAAGGTGACAGCTCAAAGAGGAGAAGTTAGCCTCATTGACATCAGTTAGGTGTGGGTGGAGGTTGAGTCTTCTGAAGCCTACCAAACATGGAACATTTAATATTCGTATTAGTTATGATTGATTTCTGTCACTGGCTTGTGTTGGCACTTTAGGCTTCATTTAATGTGGGTTGTTTTTATGTGATCCGTAAATGTTAACACAATCATATCTGAAACATGTAATTTGAAATGGCATTGGGCATCAAATCATAATTGAGCACTTGTATGTGCAGTGTTAATCCAAAACCAGAGACATCCTTCACTTGTAGTTGTTAAATTGTGCCTGTGTGACCCTAACCCAAACCCTTGTGTGTAGCCTACATTAGGTCAAACCAGATTATGGGTTGGGGTGAAAAGGCCATCGAGATCCGCTCAGTGGAGACTGGCCACTTGGATGGTGTGTTTATGCACAAGAGAGCCCAGAGACTCAAATTCTTGTGCGAGAGGAATGACAAGGTACATCCTGCATTGACTGGATTTCATCATAACTTGACAGAAAATCCCATATTGTGGCCTTTGTCCTGCAGGTCTTCTTTGCCTCTGTGCGGGCTGGAGGAGCCAGCCAAGTGTACTTCATGACACTTGGACGCAGTTCCCTCATGAGCTGGTAGTCGAGATGCCGGCCGGGACAGCTACGCAACGAACAACAGATTACTGTGACATTGAATATTCTTGCTCCCTCTTACACAACTGGGGTTCCAAACATTTGTCATTATAAATAGCCAGTGGTGCGTGGGGTGTTGCATTTGGTAGGCGGGAATGGGTATGTGCACGTGTGCTAGAAATATATATTCCAACTGAAATTCCATTCAGTCTGCAACCTTTTGGGGCAAGCCTGTTTCCTCCTCTTGACCTTTGTGGAATGTCAACAACTTTGTATGTCCTCAAGCAACCTCACATCTTCTATGCGTGCACAAGGTCAGTGCAGGAAGCACTGAGCATGTCCATAACTGAGGAGTAACCACACACACCTCTAATTGGTCTGTTTGTTGCCATTTTCACTTCAGGTATCAGAATCTCCTGTTTCCACTCAATGGCTCACTAAACACTTGTATGCCTTTTACAAAATAGTTTGAAGGACTTTGATGAAAATTACAGGGTACAGGATTATCAATTTCCAAGCAAAATGCCAAACAAGCGGCATTGGTCCCAAGTTGCCCAATCTGTCCAATAGCTCAGACTTCTCATACACTGTATATTTCTATTTGATTGCTGGACGTGAATACGGGGAGATCCACCATCACAACTAAATGGACAAAAAAATTGTATTAACCAACTGGTGGATAGGTCCTTGACGGGCAATGTGTAGGGATAAGCGTAAAACTGTGAATTACATTTACAGAGTCAGCTGTTGAGTTCCAAGCGACCAGAAAAGAACAGTGCTTGTGTGCATGAGATCTGACGGGATGTGAGCACCACAGTGCCACTGTAGCTCATATGTGTTCAGGTTGCCTTACGTAACGTTTCTACTGGAATACAACTGCTGAAAATCCTTGGCCGGTTCTATGAAGCATAAAAATAAGGAACGCTTTAGTCAGAACCAATCACCCGAGACAATGGACCTTGTTTTAACATTTTTGATCTTGTCTTTGTTTCTTCACCCTCCCCCATCTTATGAAATATGACAAGGCTGCTGCCATTTAACAACTAACGTCAAAGCTCATCACATTCTGTAGATGTTTGTGTACACAAAAAACTTGACAATTTCCACCTCTCCCACCAGAGCTTCACTTTCCGTCTGTGGAAAAAAAATGTCAGAATTCCAACATTGGTGAAAAATAACTCCACAGTGACGGCAAAAAAAAAAAAACAAGTGGCATATTTTTAACTGGGGTTACCTTTTAGTCTTTAACATGAGACCCTTTCAGATAACTCTGCGACTGCTGTTTATTTTAAAAAAATTTTTATAGTAATGCACATGTTATGTGGAAAATGTTTACAGAAGTCATTGTTTTGTCAAACCAATGTGCATCATGAATATTTATGGATAATTTTAGGGCAGTTTGTGTTTTTGTATTTTGTATTCCTTTTTGTACTATCATTTAGAATTTCATGTACAGTATAGGATAAATGAAACTGCTCACACAGTGAGTGACACCAATCCAGACGTCACTGATTCTTCTGCATCTTGCTCAGTGTGGTTCTGGATAACATGAATCTCCGCCCCCACCTTTTTAATTTGCCTTGATAATTTATGTCATGTGTGTGCTATGGGAGTAACTGTTATCACCCAAAGGTCCTTTCCATTGAATAAACTGAAATTTAAAGTACTGTCATCGTTTTGGCTAAACGAATTGGGGGGGCAGTTTTTCCATGAAAACTGAGGCAGAAAGTTAACAGTGAGATGAGGGTAAACTTGATCAATCTGGTTTAAAGAGCTAATGAGGAGAAATGACTGTCACTGCAGTCAATTGAATACTGTAATCAATTATTTGGATTAAATATCTTGTTTGGTTTAAGAGCAATTACGAATGAGACATTGTTTTTAATACCGAATGACCCATTGTTTTCGTCATTTGGGTAATAGCATTTTTTATAATTTCACATTATGCATGGCAGCAAACTGTATTTACATGTTTACAAACTTTTCCAGCAAAGTAATTTCAAACAAAAATGAAACAATACAAAGATTTCAGTTTAAACTTGGCATGTCTCGTTTTAGCGCTGATATTGGCCCTATTAACAATTGCAGCCCGTTTCCCAGATTGCCCTGTCATACTCAAGAACGGCAAAATGTCTTGTAGTGTGACATGATCCATGACCTACACTAGCCCTAGAATGCCGAAATGAACCGTATTACATGTTTGATATTTACAAAGCCACATTTTATGTCATATGACGCTGTTTAACTCCCGAATTAACAGAAAATTAATACATGTGTATATATAAATCCCTGACTTTGAAATTATGAGAGGCATCAGACAAATACTGTTCATTTCAAAAAACAGTTTATTAAATGGTAGGACCCTCTTCATTCCTGCCAACAAGCCAGCCGTCTGTTTCGTCCACTCTGCTGCCTGCCAACACTTCCTGGATCATATCCTTAACCTCATCAATCAACCCCTGCTAAAAATATTGTATCGAAAAGTTCTAAAGAAATTCTATAGAAACATTCCATAGAAATGCTATATAAACTCAACAGAACTTTAGGACCCAAGTTCTATAGAACTGTGTTCTGAAGAAAGTTCTATAGAACTGTCCTAAAGAACTGAAACATTGCTTCTCCATTGTATTCGTAAATTGCATTAATGTGACAATCCCACATACATTCGTTGCCTTGGAATACAGAAACACCAGTGCCAGGCTACATGGAAATTGATCCATTAAAGCATTCTAGTTGCGGTGTGAAACCAAACTGTTTTTCAAACTACAGACAATTACAAATTAGGTTATTCAGCCCAAATACATGTATGTTTAACATTTAGAATACTTTTTTTCTGTCATTTAGAACAAATGAGTTTTTGCTTAATTTATTTTTCAAACAAAATAAATTATATTTCACTGTGTCTCTCATATTTACTGTCCACCTGGGTTCCTCCCGTCCTGTTTCCTGCCACTGCCACCGCATCTGTCAGGCGCGTATTTCAGGCATGACGTGACCGCACTTTGTACATCACTCAGGGTCCCCTCGTGGTTTAAGACACATTCTGAGTTCAAAATTAAGAAACTTGATTAACCCTAACCTCTGGAAAACACTATATCTATCAGTTAGAAATCTATCAAATGCAAGAATCTATCCATCCATTTTCTTTGCGGCTTATTCTCACGAGGGTTGCGGGAAGTGCTGGAGCCTATCCCAGCTGTCAAGGGCAGGAGGTGGTGTACACCCTGAACTGGTTGCCACCCAATCACAGGGCACATAGAGACAAACAGGAGCCCCACTCACAATGACACCTAGGGGCAATTTAGTGTCCAATTAATGTTGTGTTTGGGATGTGGGAGGAAATCGGAGTGCCCGGAGGAAACCCACACAGGCACAGGGAGAACATGCAAATGCCACACAGGACCTCAAAAATTTGAGGCCAACGCTCTATCAGCTGCGCCACCGTGCCGCCGCAAAAATCCATATTGTTTTAGAAAGAACATTTGAAGTACCGTAATTTCTTGTAATAAAGTCTCGAAGTAAATAAAGCACACTATGGTATCGATGGAAAAACAATCACATTGTATAGTCGTATACCGGTACATCAAGTGGTTAAAAAAAAGGTATACATATACGTTTTGATATATTTGATGCCGTATGTTACACATTTGTATATAGTACAGTAATGTGCGCCATCAACCTGAGCTCTGACCTCACGGGAGCTTGCCATTTTACATTCGTTAGCTTAGCTGCACCATCAGCAACGACTCCCCCGTGAGTTTGTCGACTACAACAGCTTAGCTGCGCAGCTGCTTTTAAAAGAAATGTCATCACTCCTGCTGATGTCGCAGCCAACCCTGAACCAGCGCGGCAGTCCAAAATGAGAGCTCTCAATGGCTTCAAGTGGCTATCAAAACATCGTGAGCTCAAACTACATCGTATGCACGTAAAGGGCACATTTTAGTATGAATAAAATGTTATTCCATTGTTGAGCTTTTATTTTAGTTGGTGGAGGGATTCTGTTCTAAGCATTACAGGGACCAGGACAAGCGTGTCCTGTGTCCTGTCCCGAGATATATATTGCCAAAGATTATTATTAATGATTGTCGTACAGACAATTTTTGGAAAATCAATTCAAGTACAAACCTAGAAAAATAGAAATACATATAATTCCTAATATTTTGGGCATATGGCTAGCAGCAAATTGTTGATGCGCTTTGTACATCGGTTGAAGGGTTTTCCTGATTTTTTTTTTTGGTCAACTTTGGGGGTGTGCATTATACATGAGAAATTGTGGTATGTTTACTTTCCAAAATCTGATATGTTGTGGTAACACCGAATCTGAACTTTTCTCGCTTGCGTTAAAAATTCATCCCTGACATGACCTTATTGTTCAGAAGTCTGCAAACAGCGCACAAAATACTTTCAATTGTATTAATAAATGTAATATCGTTTGAAAGAAGAGGATGGTAAAATTAGGAATTAGTTTATTAAAACCCTAAC